>NW_022681457.1:117418081-118618081 GCF_009764315.1 Trachypithecus francoisi | reverse complement strand
GGCAGAGGGGGCAGAAGCCATGGTGGTGGTGGAGGTGATGAAGGTGGAGTTGGTGGTGGTGGAGGTGATGAAGGTGGAGGTGGTGGAGGTGGAGGTGGTGGAGATGATGAAGGTAGAGGTGGAGGTGATGAAGGTGGAGTTGGTGGTGGTGGAGGTGATGAAGGTGGAGTTGGTGGTGGTGGAGGTGATGAAGGTGGAGGTGGTGGAGGTGATGAAGGTAGAGGTGGAGGTGATGAAGGTGGAGGTGATGAAGGTGGAGGTGGTGGTGGTGGAGGTGATGAAGGTGGAAGTGAAGGTGGAAGTAGTGGTGGAGATGGAGGTAGTGGGTGAAAGTGATGAAAGTGGAAATGATGGTGGAGGTGATGAAGGTGGAGGTGGTGGTGGAGGTGGAGGTGGTGGAGATGATGAAGGTAGAGGTGGAGGTGATGAAGGTGGAGTTGGTGGTGGTGGAGGTGATGAAGGTGGAGGTGGTGGTGGAGGTGGAGGTGATTAAAGTGGAGGTGATGGGTGAAGGTGGTGGTGGAGGTGATTAACCAGAGGTTATGGTGGAGGTGGTAGGGGAGGAGGAGGTGATGGTGGTAGAGGTAGAGATGATTGAGATGGAGGGGCAGAGATCATGGTAGAGGTGGAGGTGACAGCAGTGGTGGCAGTGAGCCGTGTGTGGGCGCTAACCCATGCATGCATGCCCGTGAGATGCCTGGCTCTGCACGCACACCCTGTGAGCCGGGCATCGTCCCAGTTGGGGATACAAGCCTGGGCCTGTGCAAGCTGCCCTCTCCCACTGTGGACCCCCTTGGAGGAGGCTGCTGTGGCTGCAGGACACCCTCTGTTGCCCTAGGAGGAGCAGTGGAACATGACCTCCCGTCGCTCCATGTCCCAGCGCTCTGCTTGTCTTCAGCCTCACGCTGGCGTCTGTGTTATCTATAAGCAGAAAGCTGCTTGTTCAGAGCGGGCTGGGACAGCTTCGTGCATTCATCAAAGGCGTGCTGGGCACCAGTGAGGTGTCAGTTCCTGTTCCAGGCATGAGGGATTCGGCAGGAAATGAGACAGACCCACCCCCTGCCCTCAGTGTCCAGCTGAGGCCAGTCAGGTGAACAGTCGTGCAGGCTGGGGTGGACGCTTGGCAGAAGACACACTTGTGACACTCAGAGCTCTCTGGGGCAGCCTCCCTGAAGAGGTGACATTTGAGCAGGAATCCCAAGGAAGAGCATCCCAGGTAGAGGGACCTGAGTCGGAAGAGGCCCTGGGCACGAAAGAAGCAAGCACCCCTGTCGGAGGACAGCACCAGCCTCCCCACTCGGTTGCCTGACCAGCGTTTGAGGCCAGATACAGCCACGGCTGGCTCCAGGGCTCCCCGACACCATGGCGCTTGCAACTCCCCTGTTTCAGAAACTGACCACACACCTCCAGAAACCCGGGAGCCACCTGCACCCCTGTCTTCCCCCTACACCCCACATCTGCCCACAGGCCCTGCGGTCTCAGCCTCTTGGATTGCCAGCCACTGGGCACCTCCATCTCCCCGCCCTTGCCCAGGTGGCCCCAGCTCACACCTGCATTGCCCTGGAGACTTCTGACGACACCGCCTGCTGCTGCCCGGGCCCCGCCTGCAGTCGGTTCTCAGTGATCTTGAGAAGCACCGCTCAGCTCACCCTAGGAGGAGGCCTTTGGCCACTCCAGTGTTTGTCTCTGGACTTCTCTGCTGGCCACAGAACAAGACTGTGCTTTAGAAGGCGGACTTCCAGAACTGCCACTTACCAGGTGACCAAGGCAGGCCAGCTTTACTTCTCCAAGCCTCAGTTTTCTCAGCTGTCATTTGTGCCTAAAAAATAGTACTAATCTCATAGGATTATGGGGCAAGAAGTACACAGAATGAATGCATGAGAAAGTCCTTATCCCGAGGCCTCGTTCAGACTGCCCTGGGTCGGCAGCAGCTCTGGCACCGCTGCCCACACATTAATACAGCTGAGGGCTGCTACTCAGGTGGTGTCCTTCTCTTGCACCCACTGTACTCGGAGGGCACTGCCCAGATGTCCCTGGACCCCCGCCATCCAATGTCCAGCTTCAGCGTAGGGCTTGGTGTCCGGAAGAATGAGGCCCACATCCGGGAGTAGGCCAGTTTCACGTGAGGCTCAGGGCTGAAGCCAGAGGCCATGCAGCACTGCGTCGGACAGTGCTTATCTGTGCTAATCATGAAGTAACACAAGTGAGGTTTAAAAATACTACGCTTATTTCATTTCAGTGCAGGAGGGAGAAAGAACACACAGTCTGTATGAGCAACTCAAATCAAAAATAAATGAGGCAAAAGAGTCACCAAAAATAGTGTGGCATTAGAGACAGCAGTCTGCGTGGCTCGGCCAGCTGTCCTCAGCTCTCTGCCGGCAAGCAGCACCACAGAGAGGGCTGCGCGGATGCCTTGATAGTGTTTACTCCAGAGAAGATTAACCTGATGCCTGTGATCTGATGAGAAGTCACAATTACCAGCAGGGAAGGTAGCACAGAGGGGACACACAGGGCACCCAAAGGCGCCTGGCATCCTCTCCTCCTCCCCTGTCACCCTCACCAGGCAGTGAGGTCAGAGGCTAGGCTAGCAGGCAGCATGGGAACCACTTGGCCAGAAAGTTTCCTCTTTGACCTGAAGGAGTTCCCCTTTCCAGACTCAAGAGTGTCCCCGCAGAAGGGCAGGGTTGTGGCTTGGGCCCATGTGGGGCTCCAGCCCCCTGAGGAACAGAACAGCATGTACTGTGCACAGCATGAGGAGTTGCACTTTTGCCTTAATTTTATTACAGACGGGATCACCTTCCTTTTTTTTTGAGATGCAGTCTCACTCTGTCACCCAGGCTGGAGTGCAGTGGCGTGATCTCAGCTCGCCACAACTTCCACCTCCCAGGTTCAAGTGATTCTACTGCCTCAGCCTCCCAAGTAGCCAGGACTACCGGCGCCTGCCACCACGCCCAGCTAATTTTTGTATTTTTAGTAGAGACAGCGTTTCACCATGTTGGCCAGGCAGGTCTCAAACTCCTGACCTCCGGTGGTCTGCCCACCTCGGCCTCCCAAAGTGCTGAGATTACAGGCATGCGCCCCCATGCCTGGCTTCACCTTTTTTAATGTGTGAGAGGTCTGCAAATTATGGCCCAGGGGCCAGATCAGGCCCACCTTTTGTCTTTGTGAATAAGGTTTTATTGGAACACAGCTACGCCCTTTCATTGACGTATTTGCTGCTTTTGCCCCCAGAGTTGAGTAATTGTAACTGAGATGGACTGGCCCGAAATGCCTAAAATATTTACTGTCTGTCCCATTACTGCAAAAGTTTGCCCTTCCCTGCCATAGCTGCTTAAGCACCCTGGGGAAGCGTCCTGTCCACTGAAGAAAGCTCCAGTGTCCATGGGGCTTTGGTCAGTGTTAGTTTTGCTATGCTAATGTTGATTTGGAGCTTTAGAGATTTTTGGTTGATTAATTGGTTGGTTGGTTTTTGGGGGTTTTTTTTGAGACAGGATCTCAATCCATCACCCAGGCTAGAATGCAGTGGTGCAATCATGGCCCAGTGCAGCCTCCACCTCCCTGGACTCAAGTGATCCTCCCACCTCAGCCTACCAAGTAGCTGAGACCATAGGCATGCGCCACCATGCACAGCTAATTTTTGTATTTTTTTTGTAGAGACGGGGTTTTACCATGTTACCCAGACTGGTCTGGAACTCCTGGGCTCAATTTGCCCACCTCGGCCTCCCTTTGCAGGTGTGAGCCATCACACCCAGCCCCTAGAGATGGTTTTATTTAAAAAAGAAAGGCGATTCTGCAATAATGAGGTTTCTCTGATGCAAAGAACATCTTTTGTCCAGAGACATTTAGTCACTCAATGAGCCTCAAACCCCACTGTGAAGGAAAACACTACATTCCGGCCACTAGCACCCACCTGCCGCCTGCTGACAGCTTCAGCTTTCAGAGCGAAGGAGGCTTTCCACAGACTCCCAGGGGCCAAGCAGGGTCCCCCTGGCCACGCTGCTGGGCCACCCTCCAACATCTCCGAGTGAGGGGTGTGTGGGACTCCACAGGGCAGGGCTCGGGGAGGACCTCCTCGCTCCTGGCGGGTCCTTTCCTGGGATGCGCTAACGTCCCTTGGCTCTCCTCCAGCTTCCATGAATCACAGTGGAGCTGTTTAAACCTGGGGCTGTGAGAATGTGTCAATGTCTCCACCCCCTTGAGACCACAGGGCTTTCAAGACAGAGCATCCTTTCAATAGACCGTGGAGCCAACTACTGAATCTGATGAGGCGTTTTCACCAGGCCTGTGTGAAACACTTAAAAATTGTGCATAACATGTAACTGGACAGGTATCTACCAGAAAACAGTGCAAGGAGCTTTTAAGCCATGAGGTTTGCCTCTGTGGGAAGGCTTTGGGGTGCTGCTCACACATAGCGTGACTTGGGTGGGGCAGACAGTAGACAGTGGCGGTGACACTGCAGTGACGCTGCGGAGTGTGGACACTAACACGTCCCACTGGACTTCTGCGTGAGCCCCCAGACAGGAGCTTGACCAGTGTCAACTGGGCCTCCTGCATCTGATCCTCCCCCAGAGTGAGGTTTTGAACAGGGATGGGCAGAACGCCACAAATCACACCGCTGCTGAAATAGGTCTGCCTTCTGGGTACCGGTTATGAAAGCTGATTTGTGTGTCACATCCCCAGGAGAGGAGGTTATGGTCTCACAACAGGAAAACCCAGCAGAATCTCACGGTGGGCTGGAAAGTCAGCAAACCGCCTAAAACCCACCAAATACTGTGACCAGGAGTATGCATGGAGACAGTGCCAAGCTCCGTACAGGCCGTCTCACTTCAGTGAGACCCCTCCCACCCCCAACCAAGAGAGAGGAAAAATCCTAGACTCAGGCCCACAAGGACGGGTGTATGGGGCCGCGGACGCGGGGTGCATAGAGCAGAGGCATGGATTCTGCAAGGTTGTGTGCAAAGCAGATGGAGGAGCACAGGTGTCTGGAGGGGAAGCATGGCTTTCTTATTTAGCTTTTTTTGAGATGAGGTCTCACTCTGTCTCCCAGGCTGGAGTGCAGTGGCGTGATCTTGGCTCACTGCAGCCTCAGGCTCAGCCCATCCTCTCATCTCAGCCTCCCAAGTTGCTGGGACAACAGGTGCACATCACCATACCTGGCTTTTTTTTTTTCTCTCTCTTATTTTTAGTAGAGATGGGGTTTCAGTATGTTGATGGGCTAGTCTAGAATTCCAGGGCTCAAGAAATTCGCCCACCAGGCATGGGTGGCTCACACCTGTAATTCCAGCACTTTGGGAGGCCAACGCAGGCAGATCACTTGGGGTCGGGAGTTCAAGACCATCTTGGCCGGCCGGGCGCGGTGGCTCAAGCCTGTAATCCCAGCACTTTGGGGGGCCGAGACGGGCGGATCACAAGGTCAGGAGATCGAGACCATCCTGGCTAACAAGGTGAAACCCCGTCTCTACTAAAAAATACAAAAAAAACTAGCCGGGTGAGGTGGCGGGCGCCTGTAGTCCCAGCTACTCGGGAGGCTGAGGCGAGAGAATGGCGTAAACCCAGGAGGCAGAGCTTGCAGTGAGCTGAGATCCGGCCACTGCACTCCAGCCTGGGTGACAGAGCGAGACTCCGTCTCAAAAAAAAAAAAAGACCATCTTGGCCAACATGGTGAAACCCCGTTGTAAAAATACAAAAATTAGCTGGGCATGGTGGCAGGTGCCTATAACCCCAGCTACTCGAGAGACTGAGGCAGGAGAATTGCTTGAACCTGGGAGGTGGAGGTTGCGGTGAGCCAAGATCGTGCCACTGCACTGTAGGCTGGGTGTCAGAGTAAGACTCTGTCTCAAAAAAAAAAAAAAAAAAAAAAAACTTGGCCTCCCAAAGTGCTGGGATTACAGGCATGAGCCACCATGCCCAGCCAGGCGTGGCCTGAAAAGCTGTATTCCTGGAAGAGATGTTGTCCTGGAGCAGGGTTCAGCAAAATTTTTATTTTATTTTATTTTATTTTGAGACAAGACCTCGCTCAGTTGCCTAGGCGGGAGTGCAGTAGTGCAATCATAGGTGACTGCAGACTTGACCTGCCAGGCTCAAGCAGTCTTCCCACCTGAAACTCCCAAGTAGTTGGTACTACAGGCACACACCTGTAATCCCATAGCTGTAAACCACACCCAGCTAATTTTTTTGTAATTTTGTAGAAAAGATGTCTCACTGTGTTGCCCAGGCTGGTTTTGAACTCCTCAGCTCAAGCAATCCTCCCACCACAGCCTCCCAATCTCAAAGTGCTGGGATTACAAGCACGAGCCACTGCACCCAGCCAGGCAAATGTTTTCATAGAGGACCAGATAGTCGATGTTTTCAGCTTGCAGGAAATTCAGTCTCTATTGCAACTACTCAGGTCTGCCATAGTAGCGTGAAAGCAGCTATGGGCAATATGTAAATAGGTGCTGTGTACTGAATGTTTCTGTCCCCCAAGATTGATAGCTGCAGCCCTAATCCTCAATGTGATGGCATTAAGAGGTGGGGCCTGGGAGGTGATAAGGTTTAGATAAGCTCAGGTCTTGCTCTGTTGCCCAGGCTGGAGTGCAGTGGCATGATCATGGCTCACTGCAGCCTGGACCTCCTGGGCTCAAGCGATCCTCCAACCTCAGCATCCCAAGTAGCTGGGACCACAGGTATGCACCACGATGCTCAGCTAATTTTTTTGTCATTTTGGGGTAGAGGCCTCATGACAGCTCTAGTGCCTTGGTAAGAAGAGGAAAAGGCCAGAGCTCCCTCCCTACTCTGTGTGGAACAGCAGGAAGGAATTCTGTCTACAAGGCAAGAGAGAGCCCTCACCCGGAACCCCATCAGCCAGGACCCTGATGTTGGATTTACCAGCCTCCAGCACCGTGAGACAGAAATGTCTGTTGTTTAAGCCACCCAGGTTGTGATATTTTGTTATGGCAGCCCCAAGCTCACTAAGATAACAAGATAGCTTGGCTGCATGCCAATAAAACTTTATTTATGGATGCTGAGATTGGAACTTTATATAAATTTTGTGTGTTATGAAATGTTATTCTTCTTTTGGTTTTCTTTCATTTCAAACTGTAAAAATTTGACTTGGCACAGTGATTCACACCTGTAATCCCAGCACTTTGGGAGGCTGAGGCAAGAGGACAGTGTAAGGCCAGGAATCTGAGACCAGCCTGGACAACATAGCATAGCAAGACTCTGTCTCTACAGAAAAATTTTAAAATTAGCCGGAGGTGGTGGCACACACATATAGTTCCAGCTACTTGGGAGGCTGAGGCAGACGGCTCACTTGAGCCCAGGAGTTCAAGGCTGCAGTGAGCTGTGATCATGCCACTGCACTCCAGCCTGGGCAACAGAGCAAGTTCCCTTCTCAAAAAAAAAAAATTAAATGAATTAAGTAAAACTATAAAAACTATTCTTAGCTCAAGTCTGCACAAACACAGGTGACAGGCTGGCGCAGCAGTTTGCCAACCCCTGTCCTAGAGCAAGGAGGGAAGCCGTCATGCTGCACTCTCTGCTGGCCAGCCGGCGTGCAATGCTGCTCAGGTTCTGGGTGCCTCTGTCATTTTAGGAAGGATGTGGCAAACAGAAACGCCATTAAAAGAGGGTGGCAGGGTGCTGATGTTCCAGAGAAACTGCTGAATGATGACTAATTAAGGCTCTCGAGTTGGGCACTGGAGCACCGGACTTCCTGCTCTCCAAAGCCCAGCTTGGCGGCCTCAACCTCAGCATCTTCAATGGTACAGTACTGCCCCAAGGCCGACCTATAAGGTTTGGCGAGGGTCCAGTGTCACAGCCCATGCATGGCATGCGTTGCACAGCATCAGCCAAAATTACATTGATGGGCTTAAGTCAGAAACCTTGTGTGGAAGGAGGGAAAGAAGCAAGGACTGCTCACGAGAACAAAGGGCCTGGTTGTAGATGGGGTGAACTACAGCGGCTGTCCTCAGATGCTGCAGGGATTGTTCTAGACAGAGAGACTCACTTCGTTGTCAGTCTTCAGAGGGCCGAGCAAGCCCAGCAGGTGAAAGTGATGAGGAAGCTGGTTTCCAATCAACATGTAAAGGATCATGTCGTTATTTCAGTTGTCCCCACTGGGACGATCTGCCTAGAGTTTCCCACAGGTGGAGGCAGGGAGACCCATCATGTGGCGGTCTTGTGGAGGGGGTCATGCATCCCCCGGAGCCCCACACCTGGGATCCCATCTCCGCATGCTCGGAGGTTTCACGACGTGTGAACCTAGTTATCTTGGGGAATGTGCCCCCTCCCCACAATCCTGGCCCAGAGGAATGAGGTTGCATCAAAGCAGATTGATTCAGTAGTTGATCCTTATGTGGTAGAAATAACTAGAAGCTAGAAGGAGAACCACTGTGAAGTCCCCATTAAGCTGGAGGAGAGTTTTGGTGGTCCCCAAAAGTCTCCTGGCTCGGGGTTTCATTCTGTGTTCAGGACCACCTGCTTCAGTACAGTCTCCCATCTCAGCCTCTCAGACTGCCACCTCCTGCCCCGGATCCGGCCTGAGATGCCCCCAGCACCACCCCTGCTGAAAACAGAAGCAGGCCTGGATGCTCAGCCTCTTCCATGACAAGAACGCACCAGGATTGCGTCCCTTTCCAAGCAGAACTTTCCCGAAGCCCCACCCTCCAGGACTCGGGTTATGGACCGCCACAGGCCACCCCAGCTGGAAGAAAATTCAGGAAATATAGGGGTCATGGGTAACAGCTGGGCCAGCCGGCAACCGTATCTACCACATTTTTAAATTTTTTATTTTTATTATTTATTTATTTTTGAGAATCTCGCTCTGTGACCCAGGCTGGAGTGTGATGGTGTAATCTTGGCTCACTGCAACCTCCGCCTCTGGGGTTCAAGTGATTCTCCTGGTCAACCTCATGAGTAGCTGGGATTACAAGGGCCCACCACCATGCCTGGGTAACTTTTGTGTAGAAATGGGGTTTCATCATGTTGGCCAGGCTGGTCTCGAACTCCTGACCTCAGGTGATCTGCCCGCCTCGGCCTCCCAAAGTGTTGGGATTACAGGTGTGTAATCCCACCTGTAAACCTGTAAGGCCACCACGCCCAGTCTAAAATTTTTCTTTTCTTTTTTTTTTTTTTGAGAAGGAGTGGCGCATCTCAGCTCACTGCAAGCTCCACCTCCCGGGTTCACGCCATTCTCTTCCCTCAGCCTCCCGAGTAGCTGGGACTACAGGTGCCCGCCACCTCGCCCGGCTAAGTTTTTGTATTTTTAGTAGAGCCGGGGTTTCACCATGTTAGCCAGGATGGTCTCGATCTCCTGACCTCATGATCCGCCCGCCTTGGCCTCCCAAAGTGCTGGGATTACAGGCTTGAGCCACCGCGCCTGGCCTAAAATTTTTATTTTCGTATCTATCTTTTGAGACAGGGTCTCATTCTGTCACCCAGCTGAAGTACAGTGGCACAATCACAGCTCACAGCAGCCTCGACCTTCCAGGCTCAAGCCATCCTCCTGCCTCAGCCTCTGAAGTAGCCTGGACTACAGGTGCACACCACAATGCCCAGCTAATTTTTTTGTTTTATTTTTTGTAGAGACAGGGTTTCTCCATGTTGCCCAGGCTGGTCTTACATTCCTGGGCTCAAGCAATCCACCCACCACGAGCTCCCAAACTGCTGAGAGTACAGGTGTGAGCCACCATGTGCCATGTTTATTGATCCATCTTAAGTATTTGACTTAAACGCGTACACCCAAATGTGGAGCTGCTGTTGGCTCCATGATGCAGAAGTTTCTTTTTCTTTTTTCCCAGTTTTTTCTATTGTGGTAAAAGTACATGTAGAGGCGGAGCTTGCAGTGAGCTGAGATCCGGCCACTGCACTCCAGCCTGGGCGACAGAGCGAGACTCCGTCTCAAAAAAAAAAAAAAAAAAAAAAAAAAAGTACATGTAAAATGTGCCATCTTAACCACTTTTAAGTGTACAGTTTAGTGGTATTAAGTATACAGTTCAATGGTATTGAGGGTATAGTTCAGTGGTATTGAGTGTATAGTTCAGTGGTATCGAGTGTGTAGTTCAGTGGTATCGAGTGTGTAGTTCAGTGGTATTGAGGGTACAGCTCAGTGGTGTTGAGGGTACAGCTCAGTGGTATTGAGGGTACAGCTCAGTGGTGTTGAGGGTACAGTTCAGTGGTATTGAGTGTACAGTTCAGTGGTATTGAGTGTATAGTTCAGTGATATTGAGGGTACAGCTCAGTGATATTGAGGGTACAGCTCAGTGGTGTTGAGGGTACAATTCAGTGGTATTGAGTGTGTAGTTCAGTGGTATTGAGTGTACAGTTCAGTGGTATTGAGTGTACGGCTCAGTGGTATTGAGTGTACAGCTCAGTGGTATTGAGAGTACAGCTCAGTGGTATTGAGTGTACAGTTCAGTGGTATTAAGTACATTCATAATATATGCACTACCATTACCACCATCCATCTCCAGAGCCTTTTTATTCTCCCAAATGGAAATTCTGTCCCATTAAACTGGAACTCCCCATTCCCCCTCCCCTGCGTCTGCGGACCACCATTCTACTTTCTGTCTCTATGTGCATGACTACTCTAGGGACCTGAGATAATTGGAATTGTACAGTATTTGTCATTTTGTGACTGGCTTATTTTACCTAGCAGAATGATCTCGAGACTTGTCCATGTTGTACCGTATGTCAGCATTTCCTTCCTTTGTATGACTGAGGCATGTTCCATTGCATTGCATGTGTGTGCCACATTTTGCTTATCTCTCTCTCTTTTTTTTTAGACAGGGTCTCGCTCTGTCACCCAGGCTGGAGTGCAGTGGCACGATCTTGGCTCACTGCAACCCCTGCCTTCTGGGTTCAAGTGATTGTCATGCCTCAGCCTCCTGAGCAGCTGGGATTACAGGTGCCTGCCATGACACCCAGCTAATTTTGTATTTTTAGTAGAGACAGGGTTTCGCCATGTTGGCCAGGCTGGTCTCGAACTCCTGACCTCAGGTGATCTGTCCGTGTCAGCCTCCCAAAGTACTGGGATTACAGGCGTGAGCCACCATGTTCAGCCTTTGCGTATCTTTTTATCCATCAGTGGACATGGGTTGTTCCCATGTTTTAGCTATTGCAAATCATGCTGCTATGAACACACGGGTACAAATACCCCTTTGAGACCCTGTTTGCAATTATTTAGGATATATCGCCAGAAGTGGAACTGCTAGATCATATAGTGATTCGATTTTTAGTTTTAAAAGAACAACCATACTGTTTTCCACAGTGGCTGTACCATTTTACATTCCCACTAGTAGTGCACAGGGTCCCCATTTCTCCACATCTTGCCAACCCTTATTATTCTGGGCTTTTTTATAGCAGCCATCCTAATGGCTGTGAGGTAGCATCTCATTGTGGTTTTGATTTGCCTTTCCCTAATGGTTACTGAGGTTGAGCATCTTTTAATATGTTTATTAGCCATTTGTGTCTTGTCTTTGGAGAAGTATCTATTCAAATCCTTTGCCATTTTTGTAATTGGGCTGTTTGGTTTTCTGTTGAATTTTGTTCTCTATGTATTCTGGATATTAATTCCTTATCAGATACGTGATTTGCAAGTATTTTCACTCACTCTGGGTTGCCTTATTACTGTTGATAGTACCTTCTATTTTTATTTACCTATCTATTTATTTATAGAGCTGGATCTTGTTATGTTGGCCAGGCTGGAGTCCCAGTGGCATGATCGTAGCTCACTGTAACCTCAAACTCCTGGGCTGAAGGGATCCTCCCACCTCAGCCTCCTAAATTGATGCGACCACTGGCATGCACCACCATGCCTAATTTTTTTTTTTTTTTTGAGATGGAAAATGTCACTCTTGTTGCCCAGGCTGGAGTGCAATAGCACAATCTAGGCTCACTGCAACCTCTGCCTCCTGGGTTCAAGTGATTCTCATGCCTCAGCCTCTGGAGTAGCGGGGATTACAGGTGCCCACCACCACACCCAGCTAATTTTTGTATTTTTGGTAGAGACAGGGTTTCACCATGTTGGTCAGGCTGGTCTCGAACTCCTGACCTCAGGTGATCCACCCGCCTCGGCCTCCCAACTTTCTGGCATTACAGGCGTGAGACACCACGCCAGGCCCAGCCGCCTGGCTAATTTTTAAATTTTGTGTTAGAGATTGGGTCTCACTGTGTTGCCCAGACTGGTCTCAAACTCCTGACCTCAAGCAGTCCTCCCACCTTGGCCTCCAGCTCCAGGTGTGAGCCACCGCACCCAGCCAATAGTGTCTTTTAAATGAAGTATCTCTAACTGCCACTCAGCATTTACCAGTCACCTGCCTTCCTGGTCCAAAGAAACTTTTTAAAAAAAGAGTTGGCAAGTATCTGAAAATACAATTTGTTTTTAAGAGCCAGGAATGAAGCTGAGGTTTGAGGGCTGGTTCACTGTGTCTGAAACTGCAAAGCAGCCAGTGAGGTTACTTTCACAGCTTCCAACTTTTACCTTTGCTTGTGAGATGCAGCATCAGCAGCTGTGGCCTGTGATAGCCGTTTATACAGTCTGTGTTTGGAGACCCACAGAGTCCGGGCAACATCTCCGTGCTGGGGGCCACGAGGATAACGGCTGTTCTCTGGCTCTGGGAGGCAGGAGAGGTCACCTGTCCAGAGCCAGAGGTCCATGGGGGGCTCCAGGGCGGCAGATCCAGGTGTTTGTGAGGAAAGAACCCCGATTTGGAGCTGGACACACCGAGGCTGTGGTTCCAGCTTTGCCACTAATTTCACCAAGCGACTTTGGATATTCTTTAATATTCTTGGGCCTCGAGTTCCACATCTGTAAAAACCATGTCGCGGCCAGGGCTAGGGGCAAGGCCCAGAGCTGGCTCAACATGGGTCGCTGTCCCCCAGCTCTCCCTCATGGCGCCTCTCTCTGTTTTTCATTTTCCCATTTGTTCGCCTTCCTCCTTCTCCCTTCTCCCTCCTGTTTATCTCTCAACACCTCTGCTTTCTTTCTGAGCACCCAGACTATTTTATTTTCCCTTCCTTTTCCTCTTTCTACCTCCCCTAACCACGGTCTTTATCTTTATCCTGCCGGGAACACACAGCAGCTCCCCTGGGGTAGGCTTCAGAGCTGTGTGCCCACGCCAGGAGAGGGGGTGCCAGCCTCCCTCCTGGAATCACACGGGGGTGGCCTGGGACCAGGGACACAACACAGTGCAGGTGGCCGGCACCACGGGAGATGGCACGTTCCACCCAAGTCCTCCCTTTGCCTGGCACCCCGAAGAGCTTGGGCTCTCCCCAGAGTGAGTCACCAGAGAGCCTGGCCCCAGGCTCAGCAGCTGGCATGGGAGGGAGGAGGGGCCTCCCCAGGAAGGAATGGCAGAGCAGGGAGAGGCCACAGGGAGGGAGAAAAACCCCCACAGAGGGTGCTCTTACCTCTGGCCCATCCTCCCCAGGGCCACCTGTCCCCTCAAGGTGGCTGCCCCCTCTGTGTCCTGGCAGAGAGATGAGAGATGGAGTGGCAGAGACTGCCCTGGGCTTCTCAGCAGTACACAGCTCAGAGCGCACTTTGGGGTCAGCCAGCCCTGAGTCCAGGGTTCTTGGACCCTCCATGTTGTCACCTGTGGCATCGGGGACAGCAGTACCCCTTCCCAGGGCAGCAGGGAAGATCAGATGAGGGAACTCAGATAAAAGGTGGCAGCCGATCCTGGCACATGGCCGATCCCGGCACACAGTCGGCAGCAGTGAGGGGAGCTCTTCAACATCACCAGAACCTCCTGCCCTGAGAAAGGGGCTCCTGGGTCGACAGGGAAGGTCTGCCTCCTACTCCGGAGGGGCTGCTAGGGGACAGGTCCGGGCTGCCTCCTCACAGCCACCTGCTCCCTGTCCTCCACCTGCCTCCTGCCACATCTGGCCGCTGCTCAGCCAGGAAGGTCAGGGGTGTCGGGCCCTCCCACCTGGGTCACGCGCTAGGCATGCCTGAGAGCAAAGGCCACGCCCCGGCACCCCATGCCTTCTTGGCCCTGCGGCGACAGTGCATGGCTCTGGCACGCACTGCACCAACTTCCTGTTGGGTGCTGTGGTCCCAAGGCGCGTGCTTTGCAGCAGATGTGTGACCTGGCGTTCCCCTGAGTGCTCGGAAAATGGCCTTGTCTCCAGTTGTTCCCGTTCAGGAGCAGGTACCTGGGGTGCTCAGGGGATCCGGTTTTTCAGGATGGGTTTTCTATCTGATGGGTGGGCAACCCCAGCTCCCTGAGCAGGGCTTAGGTGCCCCCATAATGTCCAGGGTTAATTGTGCCAGCCTGAGCCCCTGAGCCCCACGTGCCCCTCTCGGGATTGGCCTCAGCCTGGGGTGAGCTGACCCCAAAGACACTCTGCCCAATACAGCCCAGCCCTTCACTGCTTCGTGTTGCTGCTGCTGGGCAGAGTGGGCCTGGCACCCAGCAGAGATGTCTGACTGCTGCACATTCTCCACTGGCTTCTGCTTCCATCCCTGGGGCGATGTTGAGGGAGACACCGGGAGATGGAGAGCCCCTGGGGCCACCTCTGTCCCTCTGCAGGGGGAGAGCCCTGCCCATCTTGTCTGCTCTCTCCCGGGAAGCCTTGGCCTGGGGATTCCCATCTCTGAGTGGAAGGCGCGAAGGCTCCTGCCTTGAACGTGGATGGTATGGGTCCCCAGTCCCTCCTCTCTCCCCTCATCCTTGGGGCTGAGCACAGGGCAGTGGTGGGGGATGAAGACCCCTCAGACCCCTTCCCCACCCTGCAGCCCCTTGCACAGCCCTGAGGTCACTGTCCCGGAAGGGAGGGCAAAGGGCTTCTTGGTGATGGCTTCCTGCATCCCCTCTCGCTTGCCTCCTCCACTTCCCCTGGGCAGGATATGGGTGCAGGGTGTGGTCATGGAGGGAGGAGGCTGTAAGCCTCCTGGGGGACATGTGTGGTGTGTGTGTGTGTGTGTGTGTGTGTGTGTGTGTGTATGGCTGAAGGGAGGAGGCCGGGGACCTGGGCGGGCAGCTATGGGGACTCCGAACCATTGAGGGCTCCTGCTGCCTCTGCAGGGGACAGGCCCAGCCAGCTACTGAGTGAGCAGCCTGCAGCAGCCCTGACTCACTGCCAGTCGCGCCGTCTATGCTGTGCTGGGGGTCCCCGCCACCCAGTACCAGGTGAGCAGCCCTGCACGGCACCGTACCTTCCACCTGTGGTCACTGAGAGGCAGGATGGAGCTAGGGCAGGCACGTGAATTTTTTGGCTGTGGCCTATTTTTTGTTCATTGCAGCATTGATTAGATGTGAATGTGAACTGTTCTTGCAGTCTAGACCTGTGGTGTTTGTAATCGGAGAACAGGCATTGAACGTTGCTTTGAAGAGATTGAAATTTCTAGCCTGTGATCTTCTTGAAAATTGTTACTGAGGCATTGACGTGATGCACCATCAAAGGCCCCATTCGGCAGTCATGACCTTGGGCACCGTGGTTAGGTCCTGATGCTTCTGCTGTTGCCTGAACCATGTGATATCTGTCACTGTGCCACTGGTCCCCTTGGCTCAGGCCTCAGGAGATTGGAGGAGTGACTGAGGTTTCTCCGTGAGAAACACAGGGAATCCTGACTGGGATCTCCAATCTCTAGTAAGGTTTGCACAGTTCTTGTTGCATTTCTTTGGCTGCATCTGAGCCAAAGTCTGGATGGAGCTATCGGGGAACTGGGTTATGTTGACCTCCCAACCCCTGCCCACCCTCTGGGGCTTCCTTATGATAAGCGGGCCTTTCTGCCAGGCCCCCAGCATGACCCCCCAGGCTGACGACCCCCTAGGGTCATGACCCCTAGTGCACTCAGAGTCAGCACCTGCCTTTATTGCAGCATCGACCCTCTGCCATCAGATCCCGCTCAGGGAAGGAATGGGCTCCTGTTGGGCGCCTGCTTCTGGGTGAGAGGGGAAGTGTGTGTTGTGTAAGTGCCCTTCTGTGTCATGCGGTTTTGAGCAGTTGCATACCTCTTCCTGTCTCCACTGGAAGCACAGTCACCGCGTGGCTCCTCCAGGCTCTGGCCTGCACAACAAACAGAACATGGTTTTGTGTTACACAGTAGTCACGGCAGATACTTCAGTGGCATGGCGTGGGGGACCTTCAGGGTTCCAGAAGCAACGTACAAAATAACATCAGTTCAACAAGCAGGTGCTGGAGTCCTTGCCCCGAGGCCTTCCGGAAGACACCCAGGATATCACACCCAGCCCGGAACAGCCCCACTCTCTCCATCCCTTCGGCAATGTTCACTGGGCATTACCACATGCTGGTGGCCGCTCTGGGTGCAGGGGCACATCCATGAAGGAAAGAGATGAAGCTCCCTGCGGGGAGGAGCTGACCCCCAGCAGTCTTACGGGATATGGGTACAGAGATGAATCTGGGGGAGAGTCCATTGTTGGTGTTGCGTCACTGACCTCCAGGATGGCCTCCAGGGACCCCGTCTCCTGGTGTCCACTGTCCCCATTGTATTAGGGTTGGCCTTTTGAAAGCTGTGAGTCTGAGTCACCTGGCAGACAGATAAGGAATACAAGGTGATCATTCTTAAGACCTCAGGGATCTGCAGACCAGTCTTCTGGAAGCTTTGAGCTTCCAGGATGATTCAGAATTTGGATGCAGCCACAGAAAGCCTAAGCGCCACAGGTCCTGCCATGACACCCTGAGGTGGGGGCTCACACTTGGGCGTGGCTGGTCCCATCTATAAAAGATGAGCCTTCACTTTTATAGAGGCTGAGGCGGGCGGATCACAAGGTCAAGAGATCAAGATCATCCTGGCCAACATGGTGAAACCCCATCTCTACTAAAAATACAAAAAAAATTAGCTGGGTGTGGCGGTGTGCACCTGTAGTCCCAGCTACTCAGGAGGCTGAGGCAGAATTGCTTGAACCCAGGAGGCAGAGGCTGCAGTGAGCCAAGATCGCACTACTGCACTCCAGCCTGGACAATTGAAGAGACTCCATCTCAAAAAAAAAAAAAAAGGGTGAACCTTTTCTGGGAAAGTGGAAAAGACAGAGAAGCCTCCTGACAGCCAAGGAGACCAGCAGCCAGAAGAGCAGATGTTGTAGCAAGGCTGAGGACCCTCAAACACTGATTTTCCCAGTAAGACTGCTGCCCAGGGTGCACCGTACAAGAGCAGCTTTACCTGCCGTCATGCAGATGGCACAGATGTCCAGGAAGCAGCTGTGGTCAGTGACTCCCCAGGAGGCACTCCCAGACCTGGGGCCAGAGCCTTCCCTGCACCTGTGCCTGATGTGACATCAAGGCAGGGCACAAGCTAGTCCCAGCTCCTGCGGCTCCCACGGCACACCCCTACCTGTTAGCACAGAGTCCTCCCTCATTATCATCCCATTTTACAGATGGAGAAACTAACACAGGGAAGCCTGAGCGAATTGCCCAGAGTCATAGACCAGCACATGGCAGAGTGAGGACTCCAGTCAGCCCCAACTCCAAAGCCCAGATCCAAACCAGTGAGGGCCTAACCTCCTTCCTAGGAGCCCAGACTGATCACCTCAGTCACCCAAAGAGGTTGGAATAATGTCATCAACCAGCTCCCAAAGAAGACAGGAGCATGTGCAGTCCGCAATGGTAAGATTTCAGCTTAGAGACAGATCCTCTCCAGCCTCAAAGTACTGACTTTGGATCAAGACTTCTCACTAAAGGAAAGTTCCAGCCAGCTCAAATGTTTTGTACTCCAGAATCTACAATAAAGAGACAGATACTGCCTTTTGCGGGACCTGGAAGTAGGTTTCCAGGTACCCACCAGACTTCTAATTCAGTGTTTATAAGTATGACCCTGGAGATTAAAGCAAAGCAGAACTTGCTCCCTGGAGCCCTGGGGTTCAGCGCTAAGGTGAATTCTGTATAATGATGCTGCTGGCAGCTACAGCAAGCATTTATTTATCATGTACTCATGGGGCAGCTGCTGGTTCCACGTCACAGAGAAGCTGGGGTTGTCTGGTCTAGGTGGGGTGGCTCTTGCGTATGTAGCAGGGTGGACTGGGGCATGTGTGTCCCATGATGATGGCAGAGGCTCAGGGGCAAGTCTCCTGTGACTGAAGCATCTGCTCACCTTCCAGTTACCAAAGCAAGTCACATGGCTGCACAGGAGGGCAAGGCCAGGAGTTCACCCCTCTGATGTGTGTGTGTGTGTGTGTGTGTGTGTGTTTGTGTGCATATGTACGTCTGTCTTTTTGCGTATTTGTGTATATGTGTGTACATATATGTGTATGTCTATATGTGTGCACGTATGTAGGTATGTGTGTATGTGTATGTATCTGTGTATGTGTGTAGGTATGTGTGATGTGTGTGTATATGTATGTGTGTACGTGTATAGGGGTGTGTGTATGTGTGTTTGTGTGTGTGTATATGTATGTATGTGTGTAGGCGTGTACATATGTTTGTGTGTAGATGTGTGTGTAGGTATGTGTGTGTGTGTGTAGGTGTATGTCTGTGAGTGGGTACACGTTTGTATGTGTGTGTAGGTGTGTGTGTGTGTTGGGAGAGGCGGCAAAGTCACACAGCAAAGGACGTAGATGCTGGGAGAAGTGAGGCATTGGGGGTCAATAACTCCACCTCCCATACCCTCATGCCCCCCCCATGTAAATCAGGTGCCAGCTCCCTCAACCAGAACATGTGGGTAACGGTAACAGGTTGTCCCCACACCAGGTCAAATCAGAAAGTGTCTTTGATTATTTTGTGTCTCTGTCCTTGACTCCTGGGCTCAGTCCTGACCTTCCCTTGTGGTTTCTTGGCTTAAGCCATTCATTTATTTCCTCTTACCTGGGTGCACTGACTTCTTCCCAGCTCATGCAGGCAGTTCAAGTGGCTCTGGCAGGGTACAGATTCCATCTTTGACGCTGAGGTTGAAGGAATCAGAGACAGTGCCCCCAGAGCTCCTACTCAGACCCCCCAGGGCACATTTGGCCCCAAAATAATAGTCATTTACCATTAGCATCAACAGAGAAATTGTGGTCCCAGGCCTCCCATTCTGCAGATGAGGAAACTGAGGCTCCAAGAGAGGCCCTTGCCTTGGTTGGCTGTGCCCCAGGGAGTTTTGCTCCATTTATCCATTTAGTCTGGGGCTGCTCTTCCTTGTGTGTCCTTGCCTAGACTCATGTATGGGTCCACCTTTTCCAAAAAACTGCCAGCCCGGGCCGGATGCAGTGGCTCACGCCTATGATCTCAACCCTTTGGGAGACTGAGGCGGGAGGATAGTTTGAGCCCAGGAGTTTGAGACCAGCCTGGGCTGCAGAGTAAAGCCTCATCTCTATAAAAATAATAATAATAATAATAATAATTAGCCAGGCTCGGCCACGCACATCTGTGATCCCAGCTAATTGGGAGGCTGAGGTGGAAGGATCCCTTGAGCCCCATGGGTTGGGGCTGCAGTGAGCCGTGATCATGCCACTGCACTCCAGCCTGGGGAACAGAGCAAGACCCTGTCTCAAAAAGGAAAGAAAGAGAGACGGGCATGGGGCAGCATGGGGAGGAAACTGCTCACCCTAAATCTCATGACCCAGGCTTGCCCCAGGAGCCAGAGTCCCATAAAGGGGTGCTGTGGGCTTTCCATCAGTCCCTGAAAGAGTCTCACCAGTGATGCCTTCCTGGGGCTGTGGCTTTGATGACAGTTCAAGACCCCCAGGATTCCTTTCTGTGTTTAAATAAACTCAGCGTCCTGTCCTCTCACCAACTCTGCATTCAGAGCCCAAACTGGCAACATATTTGGCCTTTCTAGAAAAACTGCAGTTTTGAAAACACCTCCACTTGGGGATCATAGGGGAACCGAATATTCACACAGCCTTCAAGAACCCTCCCTGTGATTTCTGGTTAATCATGAAAAAAAAGAAAGAGCTGTGGCCAGGTGCAGTGCCTCATGCCTGTAATCCCAGCACTTTGGGAGGCCGAGGTGGGCAGATCATGAGGTCAAGAGATCGAGACCATCCTGGCCAACATGGTGAAACCCCATCTGTACTAAAAATACAAGAATTAGCTGGGCATGGTGGCACACACCTGTAGTCCCAGCTACTTGGGAGGCTGAGGCAGGAGAATTGCTTGAACCCAGGAGGCAGAGGTTGCAGTGAGCCGAGATCATGCCACTGCAGTCCAGCCTGAGTGACAGAGCAAGACTCCGTCAAAGAAAAAGAAAGAAAACAAAACAAAAGAAGAGAAAAGAAAGGGAAGGAAAGGAAAGAAAGGGAAGGAAGGGAAGGAAAAGAAAGAAAAGAAAGAAAGAGCTGTACCCTGGCAGACACCACCTTAACCAAATGACCAGACCTGGTCTTGTCCTCGATGGGCAAACGCGCTTGTTCGCCCCTTCCTGGATGCATGAGAAGGACAAGACCTCCCCAGAAAGGTTCAGCTAAATTGAATCCCTAAACTGCAGTCAGACAAATCCAAACTGAGGGACTGTCTGCAGGACAGATGACCTGAACTTTTCAAAAAAGGTCAGTGTCATAAAAAACCAAAAAAAATGGGGGGTTGTTTCTAGGTTGAGAGAGATGAGAGAGAAATAACCAACGCCATTTGTGAGCCTTGAATGGATCCCAGATTTTTGTAAAGCTGTAGGAGTTATTTTGGAATAATTGGGAACACCCAATAGAGGATCAGGCAATATTGAACTAAGTATCTTAGGTACAGTGCTGGTGGTGTGGTTAAGACAAAACTCTCAGATGAGTGCTGAGATATTGAGGGGTGGAGCTCAGGGGATTGCAACGCACTTTCAGACAGTTCAGAGAAAATGTGTGCGCATGTAGGTGTGTGCGCATGTGTGCATGTGGGTGTGTGTGTGCGTGTGGGTGTGCGTGTGTGTGGGTGTGTGCATGTGTACATATGTGTGCATGTGCATTGCATGTGTGCATGTGTGTGCATGTGGGTGTGTGCACAGGTGTGCATGTGTGTGTGTGCATGTGGGTGTGTGTGCATGTGTACATATGTGTGCGTGTGCATGTGCATTGCATGTGTGCCTGTGTGCGTGTGTGTGCATGTGGGGGTGTGTGCATGTGTATACCTGTGCATGTATGCATGTGCGTGTGTGTGCGTATGTGCGTGGAGAGAGAGGAAAAGGGAAGGAGAGGAGCGGGAATGCATACAAGTGAGACAAGAGGTTAACAATTGGTGTGTGATTGGGATGAAGAATATGGGTATTTATTGCTATTCTAATTATTTCCACTTTTATGAGGTTTGAAAGTTTTCAAAGTAGTGAGTTGGTAGGAAGAAAGAAAATGCCCACAGAGGGAGCCTACCGACCTTCCTAGGTCCCCTGTCTTTGTCAGCCAACCACATAAAGGGGAAGAGCTAGGATTTAATGACCAGATTCCTTCCTGGGCTCCAAGCATTTTCACATCTTGCTTCTCTTTGCTCCATGAGAAGTTGGGCAGGCCTGTGGAAATGCTCCATGCTTCAGTTTCTCCAAATCTAAATCCAGAAGATTTGCTCCAGGTCACACACAGACCAAGTGGAAGTGGAGCTGATGGGAGGGACCTAGCCTGTGGGCTCCCTGCATGGACCCTGGGCCCTGCACCCCATCAGCTGCTAGGCTCCCCTCTTGGGTCTGGTGTGTTGGCAAGCGGTTTCTGAAGCCTGTTCTCCCAAGTCCTGGCGGTGTCAGGGAGCCCAGGGCCACCCAACTTAGCCGTGTCTGCCTCCCTCTGCGCTGAAGGAGCCACTGCGCCAGCCTGGAACTCACAGCATCCCCCTTAAGATGTTGGCTCCACAGGGATTGGCTGCTTGGCAGATACAGTCGCTCCTGATTGGACAGTGGCGTCTGCAACTCAAGAAGGTGGACTCTGGGCTCTGCCTCTGTGTGTCTTACATCCTGAAATGCAAAGCAGGGGCTGTGGGGAAATCTCACCATCCCCTCCTCCCCTGTGAGGTGGCAAAGGTGGCGGAACCCTGGTGAGGAATGACACAGAGGCTGTGTTCGTGGCCCGCAGTTCCTTGTAAAGTGGTCATCAAACGGCGTACAGTTCCCGCCTGTGGCTGCAGGCTGGGGAGCTGGCTGCTAGCACAGATACAGCCTGACCTCGGGTCAACACTTCTCGGAGTCCAGAGGGGTGGGGAGTGGAACAGGTGGCCTCCTAGGGACGCCTACCCCAGGGTGACCAGCGGTGCCACTTGTCCCTGCACCTGGAGCTGCCCTGAGCACCCCCACTGGACACAGCAGGCATTGCACCCTCCGGAGAAAGCTGCCCTTGTTCCATATGCGAGCCCGTCCCCAGCGCCGTGGGCCGTGCTACCTGCAGTAACGCAGACCGCGAGCCCCAGCTGCCTCTCCAGTGCTCTCTCTGCTCCAGCCTTCAGCAGGCTGGGTCACAGAGGCATCCACCCACTCATTCGTTCACTCAACAAATAACCTGTTCCGTGTCTACTAGGTGCCAGGCACGGCTGGGAACCAGCAGACAAAACTCCCTGCTTTCCCGAAGCCGGCATCTTGGTGGGCAGACGGCATAAACGAGACGAGTAGGTGGAGGAGAAGGCCTGTGAGCAGGTGACAGGCACTGGGGAGAAGCAGCCCAGGGGAGGGACCAGGGAGCATGGGAGAGACGGGGACTGCAATGTGAGGGAGGTGTCTAGGGAAGACCTCCATGAGAAGGTGACCTTGGCGTAAAGAGGCAAACGTGGGAGGGGGCTCAGGCAGACCGTGGTGGTCAGAAGTTGAATTCAGGCAGGAGGAGGGGGAGTGCATGAAGCCCTGAGGTGGGAGTGAATCTGTCTGCTGGGTTCACAGACCCCCAGGGAGACAGTGTGGCAGGGGCCAGTGTGTGAGGGACTCAGCAGGGGGATGTGGCTAGAAAGGTTGTGGACCGACTGTTGAGATTGGACTTTGGCTCTGAATGGAATGGAAGCCGTTGGAAGGTTTGGAGCAAAGCAATGACATAATCTGACTTATGTTCTGGGAGGATCACCCTGGCTGCATAGAGTCAGCCAGTTGGGGTGGAGGTGGGTGCAGGGAATGCTGGGAGGAGCAGCACGAGAGCCAGTGGCGGCCTGGGCCTGGGAGAAGACAGGGAGAGGCACGGGCCCCTGGCCCAGGGCTGGATTGGATGTGGGAGGCGGGACATGGGAAGAAGGGAGGAATCAGGGTGACTCCCGGGGGTGGGACTGACACCTGGGAGGGTGGGGAGCTCTTTACTCAGCTGAGACCACCCTGGGAAGAACTGGGCTGGGGGTGAGGGCAGTCGGGAGCTCAGTGTCTGACTCGGGAATCCGAGGCACACATTCCTCACCCTCATAACTGAGCCACACAGGCAGGGAATAAACAGCTCTGGGGTTCACAGGGTGGAGTCTGCAGCATAACGACAGAGTTCAGAGCCATGAGATGGGCAAGAATCTGAGGGGTTTCATGGGGATGGAAAAGAAGAGGTTCAAGGCCTGAACAAGGGCAGCCACTGGAGGACAGAGAGGAGCAGGAAGAAGCCCAGGAGACTGAAAAGGGGTGGCCTGAGGGATGGGAGGGGGGCATGGAGTCCCGGGAGCTGGGGAAGCTGCAGGCAGCACGTCTGTCGCCCTGATACGATGGGCACCACTGGACCTAGCAATGAAGAGGTTACCGCGACCTTGGCAAGTGCCGCTCCCATGGAGTGGTGAGGGCAGAGGCTGATTGGAGACAGTTTATGAGCTGGAAGAAGGAGAGGAATCGCAGACAATTGAAGGAAAACTTTTTGAGGAATTTTCTTGTGAATGGAAGGCGAGAAACAGTGGAAAAGAAAGTGGGTCTAAGAAACTGTGCTTTTTAGGCCAAATGAGATGGCTCATGCCTGTAATCCCAGCACTTAGAGAGGCCGAGGCGGGCAGATCACTTGAGGTCAGGAGTTCGAGACCAGCCTGGCCGACATGGTGAAACCCCGTCTCTACTAAAACTACAAAAATTAGCGAGGCATGGTGGCGCACGTCTGTAATCCCAGCTACTCGGGAGGCTGAGGCATGAGAATCACTTGAACCCGGGAGGTTTCAAGAGGGTTGCAGTGAGCCGAGAGCATGCCACTGCACTCCAGCCTGGGCGACAGAGTGAGACTCTGTCTCAAAACACACACACACACACACACACACACACACACACAAACAGAAACTGTGCTTTTGGTTTTCTTTGGAGATGAGAGAAATAACTCATTGGGTGCAGCTGGCAATGCCTCCGGAAGAAGGAGGAATGGGATTGAGTGGGTGTGGGGCTGGGGGCGGTCACGTGGCCGTGGACACTGTGGAGCCGGTTCACTGGGTAGCCACAGGAAGGAAGGCGGCTTTGAGCACGGATCGTGTCCCTGTGTGGGGAAGGTGACTTCTGGTTGCTTGTGTTTTCTCAGGGGTCTGGGAAGCAGCAGTGGCAGCTGAGGGTGGGGTGGAAGGGAGGAGTGGCGAGGTGTCCCCTGAACCTGGGAGAGAGGATGGCGTAGAGCAGGTGCCCACAGACTCTTTCTGTAAAGGACCAGATAGTAAATAATGTAGGCTTTGCCAGCCAGCCAGTCTCTGTTGCAGCTCCGCAGCCCTGGCCTTGGAGCTCACAAGCAGCCTGAGAGGATTAGTAAACAAACGGGCATGGAGGTGTTCCAACAAAACTTGATTTGCAAAAATAGGCAGCAGGCTGGCTCTGGCCTGCTTAGACTCCTGGCCCTCGACCTGCCTCCAGGCCAAGGGTCTTCAAAGTATGGTCCCTGGGCCTTCAGCATCAGCGTTACCTGGGACTTGTGAGAAATGCAGATTCTCAGACCCCACCCCAAGTTCATGGAACCAGTGACTCAGTCCCCGCACTGTTTCCAACCCAAGTTGAGTTTGTGATTCCGGAATTCTGGAAGTTAGCTCAGCAGCTAGACCCAAGAGAGTGAGGTGTGGGGTGGGCTACACGCCCTGTTAAAGGCACAGGCATCCCAGCCCCCAGCCCCTTCTTCAAGCCTGTGTGAGGACATCCTGCCTCCCATGGGCCACATTTGCTTATGCAGCCTCCATGGGGGCTCCCTGGGGACGGGCTGTGGTGATGACTCTGCTCTCAGCAGAACCCTCCACTCTGCAGGCCTGGTTTCCTGTCCACGTCCCTCAGCTACTCAGGAGAACCTGGGGGCAGGAGCTCCGTTTCTTGTAGGGGCAGCCTCCCACAGCAGGAGGGCTCAGCCAGGGTTCAGTGAATGAAGAAATGCACTGTCCTCTGATCAAAAGCACAGCATCTTTAGTAGTTTAACGACAGTTTTTTAGTGACTTTAGTGAGATGATTTGATTTCCTGCCTCTGAGTCATCTAAGAGCAAAATGCATGAGCTGCTAATGGGCTGAAAGAGAGGCTGCCCTTGAGAACGCTCCAGCCCCCCCAGTGCTGCAGGGATTCAATCACCCCAAAGCCAGGCAACCAGCCTCGGCCTCCCAAAGCTCTGGGATTATAGGCGTGATCCACCGTGCCTGGCCTGAATGAGGGTCTTTAAGAATAAAACTCCAGGGGCTCGTCACCAAGCCCCACCACTTCCTCTGAGGTTAGCATGGTGCTGGATCTTCTCTGCATCTTCTATCTTTGTTTTTGGTTTTCATTTTGGTTTACTTGAAACAGGATCGCCCAGGCTGGAGTGCAGTGGCACGATCATGGCTCACTGCAGCCTCGACCTCCCAGCCTCAAGCGATCCTCCCATCTCAGCCTCCTGAGTAACTGGGATTATAGACACTGCACCACCACGCCCAGCTAATTTTTTTATTTTTTTGTGGAGACCAAGTCTCTACAAAAAAAAGTCTCTGTGTTGCCCAGGCTGCTCTCGAACTCCTGTGCCCAAGCGATCCTCCTGCCTCGGCCTCCCAAAGTGCTGGTATTCCAGGCTGGTCCCATTTTACCAGCAGGTCCGCACATGGGCTCACGTCACTCACTCAGAAGAGACCTCCGTGATTAGGGGGACCTAGACCTACGCTGCCTGGACCCCAGGGAGGGAGGTTGTTTGGGAATCCCCTCCCTTACTTTGCTTTTCTTCCAAAGAAGCCGGCTCCCTGGTGACGGGAGGTCACTGTTCTGGGGAAAAAGAAGGGGGGGAAAAACAAAGCCAATCCGCCACTTGGCTAGTGTCAGGTTTGCCACCAATTTCATGGGTTGCTGTGGACGGGCGGGGCTATGTTTTGAGCCCAGGCCATCCCTTTGCCCGTGGGTGCAGGACCACATTATTTTGGATCGGGGTCCTTTGTCCTTCCAGAAGCCGAGCCCTGTTCCAGGCGTGGGGGTGCGGCAGCAAGCAAGACCCACAGAACCACTGCCTTCCTGGAATGCACCCCCTCAGAGAGGGAACTGGAGCACCACAGACCCGTGTGCAGGCAGCAAGGGTATGGTGTCGGCTAGGGAGTGGCAGGGACCCGTGAGCCTCACAGTCAGGGCTCATGGCGCTAAGAAGCACTGCAGCAAGGGTGCAGTCAGTAGAAGGAGCCGCAAGTACAAGGGTCCACAGACAGCGTGAGCTCAGCCTGCTGGGAAGGCCAGGGGCCTGGGCTGAGGGCCAGGTGGCAGAGCGTAGGGTCCTGGGGGGCAGTGCCTGGGAGAGGGAGGAAAGAGGATGGGACCAGATTCGCTTTGGAAATAGAAGCCCCAAGCCAGCAGCCAGCCGGGTGGAGCAAGGCATGCAGGGCTGAGAGGGTTCAGGAGGCGGTGGGGGGAGCCACTGGGAGGGGACCCAGGAGTTTAGGTGAAAGACAGCAGTGGCTCAGCCCAAGGGTGGAAGCCGGAGAGGTGGGTGGACGGCTGGATATTGGCAGCCGTGCTCATTATCAATGCTGCTGTAACAGCTCTTCACAAACCCTGCATCTTCAAACCGCCCAGAACGTGATCTCCTGGTTCCTATGGGTCAGGTGTTGGGGCAGGGCAGGGCTGGGTCTGCTGTTTTTGGACTGCTGAGCTGCAGTCGAGGTGCTGGCCAGGACTGGGCTCGCCTTGGAAACCTCTAGTAGGAAAGGATCCACCTCCAGGCTCCCTTGTTCGTTTGAAGGACTCCTTTCCTTGGGCTGTTCGGCTGAGGGCTCAGCTTCTCACCAGCTATGGGCCGGAGGCTGCCCTCAGTTCCTGCCCCATGGGCCTCTCCAACACCACAGCCAGGACGGACAGTCTGTAGCAAGATAGAAGTGACAGTCTTGCCATTACCTTTACCATGTTCTGCTGGTTAGAAGCGGCTTGCTAGGTCCAGCCCACACTCCAGGGCAGGGGCTGCCCAAGGGCAGGAATCCCAGGAGCTGGGGACATCAGTGGCATCTGACAAGCTGCCTGACTTAGGAGCTTAGTGGCAGCACCAGGAAGCTGCACTGGGCTCGAGTCAGGGCAAGGGACAGTGTCAGCGATGACCCTGGGGGACAGCAGTGCACTCAGGAGCTCAGAAAGTGCACAGATGCCCCCTGGACGGTCTCTTCTGCACCATGTGAGCAGCAGAACCTATACCTATGGCTTCAGAACAACAGCTGGGCTGGTGTGGAAGGACCCCCATGGCATGTAGGGTAGGAATGTGGAGTGATGAACTGTGGAGACCCTTCTTACAGTTGTCACCTGCTCTCCAGTCCCTCCTGAGCCCATGGGCCTGCCTGCCTGCTGTCTGCCTGTCTGTCTGTCTGTCTGCTGAGGGGCTCCCCGATACCCTGAACACAGACAGTCTCCTAGGCCTTTGTGATCCTAGAGTCTCCTGGCCGAACCTGGTTGATCTTTTTTAACCACTACCCTCTTCCCCTCCCTTATTTTGCTTTTCTTCCAGAATTTTCCCACTGTAAAAAATCCAGCAGGTCTGAACAAGTAAGGCTGGCTCCATGTATCCAGAATCAACGACGGGCTCCCCAGCTCGGCTCTCCCTGCGGCAGACGGGCTCCCCCGGGATGATCTACAGGTGACCTCCCACCCCCTCACTCAGGCCCCCTCCCAGGGTCAGTCCTGCCTCCAGGAAGGGTTCCCAAGGCCACTGTCCTCCCCTCTGGAGGAGGAAGGGCCCAAGCAGAGCCCACAGGCTTCTGCCTTCCACAGGGTTTCGAGGTGCACGCTGGTGAGCGTTTTCTCCAAGAAAGGAGCAGGGGCTTTAAAACCCAAGTAGGAAAGAAAAAGCAGAACTTTTCCAGGGGGTTTGAGCCAGAGTAGACTCCTTTCTTGTCCCTGACCCTTCCGAAATATCTCGTTTGAGCTTAACAGAGAGGCCCGACAGTGAGTGCAGGGCCAACCCCAGCATTCTCTTCCTCCCACTTTATACATCACGGGCCCTGTGGCCCCGCCAGTTTCCCCTGAGCGAGGATCACGACCTTGTAGGCCTTTGGGGAACCACGTCTACCGGTTTCCTAACACCGGACGGAGTGGGGACAACCAGATGTTCCCAGGGCACCCTGACCACCTCCTTGTGGAACTCACTTCCGCTTGCAGCCCCGGGTGTTTCTGTCTGCACCGTAAACAGCGCTGAACGGCAGTGCGTTCAGTGAGAGCTGAGCCTCTGGGGACAGAGCACAGAACCCATGAAAGATGCAGGCACAGGCAGTACCCCAGCAGCCCATTGGTCTTGGGCAGCCAGACCTTTCCAGATAATCATTGGGGCATGAGCCAGAGCCCATGTCTGTGACAGCCACAGGGAAAGGCAGTGTCTGTCCTAAAAAGAGCCCAGCAGGCACGTGCGGGCTTGCCAGCACGCAGGCTCTCTGCACGTCTGGGTTGGAGGGTTTTGAGCCATTGCCCACAAGCATATTGCAAAGCAAGTCCTGAAGCACGTGCAATCCAAACCAACCCTCACCCGGAGGTTCACCACGGAAAACAGGGCCTGGCATGGAAGGAGCCCTTGGTGTCCAGAAAACTGGCTCCGGCTCTCTGCCCATGGCCACCGGGTGGCGCTGCTGCAGAGCGTTTGGCACCCGGCGTGCATCCTCAGAGACTGCCCTGAGCAGGCGGCTGGTGGGGGCCCGGGGGCACGGGACGTTGGTGGTGCTTTCTGACCTGCACCTGCTGGGGTTGATGCCAACTATGGACTCTCTCTCTTCTCTCCCTTTCTCCTTTTTCTCTTTCCTCCATTGCTGTCCGAAGTACTCGGTATGGGAGTCCCAAAAGACAGCTCCAGTTTTACAGGTAATGAGTCTTCAATCTCCCTAAAACCCAGCAAGCCGAAGGCCAAGGAGTGGGTGGGACGACTGCACCCTTGCCGAGCAGGGTGTGCTGGTGTTTTCTGTGAAGCCAAAGCCCCCTGAGACCCCCAGGCTCTGCTTGTCACCCTCTGTGCCTACCCCCACAGGACACTGTGCAATGTCCTGATGGAAAATGTGAAGTCAGGTTAATTGTATGTGTTGATCTGCCAGAAGTGTGCTTTGATTTGAGCAAATGGGCTTTTGATGACTGCCAAGCTCTCAGCCAAATCTACCGTTAAAGCTTCACTCATCAGGCAGTGCGGGAGACGCCTTCCTGTGGTCGCCGGCTTGTGCTGCTTCCGTTATCAGAGTACAGGACGTGGCGAGCCCATCCGTTCCCCCTTTGCCTGTGGGTTTGAGCTGATCTGGAGCTCCCAGTGCTCCTCAGGCTCATTTGAAGGTTAATGCCTGCTTGGGAGTGTGCAGTACTGATATGACTTGATTAGTGACATCTTTCTGATGTGTTTCTCTGTTGGTGAATTAACAAACTGGGCACATTCACCTGGCAAGAGACCATGCCCCAGCGGGACGTGGCATCAAGATGCCAGGCTTAGGGCCCCACGGGGTGCTCTCGGGGAGACCCGTTCCTCCCCCTGGGCTGCCTCTCCCTCACCTGTAACGCAGGGGATGCATGTTCGTGGTACAGCCTCCAACCCTAGGAAGTAAAATGTCAGGGCTGCCTGGTGCCCGCGGGCAGCAGCCTCCCCGTGCCTTGGGACTGTTTGGGGAATCGGCACGGCTTCTGGTGGGAGGTCGCTGGTATGCATTGCTGCATCTTGGCGGTCAGGCCAGGAGGCCTCTCTATTTGGACCCGGACACCTGGTGACAGTGCTTTGGGGGTCGTTGTCAATGCACCAGGCAGTGGGCATGGGGATGGCAATGTATTTCCATGTGGCTTTTCTCTCTCTGCCCCCGCCCCAGACCATCGCCAGCCTTAGCGCCTCTGACGGGGACCATAGACCTAGATGCTCAGAGTGATCTGTGCCACGCCTTCAGTGCCTCCTGGGAGGTCCTGCTCCTTACGGGAAGCTCTGAAGACATGGCCAACTCTTTGATCCTACTGAAATTTTGGTAGATAAGATTTTGCTTAAAATAGTTAAATCTGAACTGGGGCTTGCAAATGCTTTTCCTGGGTGAAATGTTTGTATTATGATGTATGTATGCATGGTGTAACACATCCTAACAAATACACACCACTCATCCCAGGAAATTTCATCAGTGAAATGAAACGTGTACCTGAACTGCATCCTCAGGGAGCCTGGGGCAGCCTCAGTCCTCAGAAGGGAAGGGGTGAGGTCCGAAGAGCAGGCAGGAAAATCCCAGGTGCAGACCTGCCAGCTCAAAAGGCCTGCCCACAGGTACAGACCAGCCAGCTCCAAGGGCCTGGCCCCAGGAGGGGCCAAGTCAATTGTCCAGTGTGACCAAGTGAGAGCCTTCCAGCCCACTCACGGCCCTCAGAACCCCACAGCCTCAGCATGTTGTCCATCCCCTGGGAACACTGTGCATGAGAACCTTCATTTCCAGGTGGCCTGCCCGGCCCCAGGGGAAGCTCTGAAGCTCACCCTCTAGGCTCTCAGCCCCAATTCCGGTGCCCACAGGCTCTGACCATCCTACCCCTTGGATATCCAGGGGGTCACTTGGGTGTCTATTGTGGGGGCTCTGGAGATAACCTCTAAGGGCTAGGGTCTTTGTTTGTTAACAGGCTGGGGACCACTCCTAGTAGGGCACCTCATCACTCCAAGCATGCCACTAAACATGCCTATTGGATGGTTCTTTCAGTTACTTAGGCCTGGCCCTCTCACAGGGCAGAGGCGTTCGAGGCACGTGCCCTGCCCCCATGCAGCTCCCAGGCGAGGAATCGACGTAAGACGCTGTGCCAATGCTGCATAACAAACCAAATGCTGCATAACAAACAGCTCCAAAACTCAGTGCCACACAGCAATCGGCATCTCTTCCTTGCTCCTGTGTCTGCTGGTTGACCAGGCAGCTCGTCTAAGCTGGCTCGGCTGGGTTTGTCTCCAGGCTGCAAGTTGAATCCCCATGTCCTCCATCTTCCCATCCTTAACTGGGGCCTATCCCAGGCATGTCCTTCCCGTGGCAAAAGTACCAGAGGAAAAGCAGAAACATGCAGGGTCTCTTAAGGCCTGTGGTTGGGGTTGGAGCGCTGTCACCTCTGCTCACACACTTTTGACCCAAGTCAGTCTCATGAACCAGCCCAAAGTCAAGGGGCTGGAAATATATTGCCCCCATAGTGGGAGGAGCTATGAAGTCACATGGCAAAGGGCATGAGTACAGAGGAGCGAAGGATTGGGAGCAATACTTCCATGTACCCCAAGTCTCAAATAGCTCCAATGATCTCCAGAAGGCAAAGCACGTCCTAGGAGAAGCCCAGAGAGCCTTTGGGGTTTGAGAAAGGAGGGACCACAGCCAGCCGAGAGCCAGGAAGGCTTCGTGGAGAAGGCAGCAGGGGCTTGGATCTGGACCTTGAAGGCTGGACAGGATTCACCACAGAGGCTGGGAAGCACATTTCAGTCGATACAGCCGCCTGAGCTGCAGCTCAGAAGTGTGCACAGAAAACAGGAAGCAACAGTTACCCAGCCTGGGCCATCAGGGACATGATGGAGAATAAAGAGAGGCAGGCTGTAGAGGGGGATGTTGGTGGGGGGCCTCGAATGCCTAGCAGCGGGGCTCGGATGAACTCAGAGGGCACTGGGGAGCCATCTATGGTGTTTGAGCAGGGCAGGGGTCACAGATCTGCTCTAGGAAGGAAGCCTGGTAGCAGGGAGTAAGACAGGGAAGAGAGAGGCTAATGCAAGGAGACCAGACAGTGTCCAGGAAAGGTGCAGGACGGCTGAGCTCCAGGAACTGCATGGAGAGAGAATGAAAGGGTACAGGGCCTGAGGAAAGGATGTCAGAAGCCACGTCCACAAGCTTGACCACTGATGGGCAGGTGCTGAGACAGAGAGGGACAGAGAGGAGCAGTGGACCCAGGGAAGGAGAGGGCCTCATTCGGAGCACATTAGGCTGCAGCCACCACCCAGTAGTGAGACACAGGCCCCCCCGACCAGGGCGACGTGTGGGGAACTGACAGAGTGGGCTTGGGCCTTTGGGGACAAACCATTTCAATTGCCGAGGCCTTCCCAGCTAGTCACCCGCAGCCAGACACCTCCAGACTCCACGTCCTCTCCCAGCCTCTCACTTCATTTATCTTCCACACTGTGTCTGGGGTACTGATTTCCTGTCCCCCACCTTCCCCCGTGGCAGCTACCACTGTTTGCTCATTTGTCGTGGGGGAGACGGTTCCGCCTCCATTCAAAATCCCACATTCACTGGCGCGCTTTCTCAGCCGGAAGATGATATCACGCTGGGACTTTGCTGGCATCCTGTGACACACAGTGACCCCGGGGTTGGGGCTCAGCACTTAGCCTCATCCCAGAGCTCAGCCTGGTTTGGCATGGTCTCAAAGCGTTTCCCAAACCCCAGGTCAGGACATGTGCCGTGGAGAAGGACTCCTGTGTCCCTCCCTCGAGCGAGTGGCAGTGTGGAGTCCAAATAGCAGGTTCTGGGACTTTCCTGCCATTTATAGGTACTGACAGTATCAGAAATGCCAATCTGGGGTGTGTCCCCAGAGGAGACGAGGAGCATCTGCATGTGTTGAGCAGAGACCTCTCCAGACCCCCTTGGCTGTGGGTGGTGGTCCCATACCACTGGGCCCTTGGCTCCCCTGCTGCAGACACAGTTCAGATTTGAGTGATGTGTGGAAACCACAGGCTCTGTGTCCTGCACTCAGATACCAAAGAGCAAGGCCTGCCCCTTTCAACCTGTGGGCCCAAGGGTTTATGTTTCTGGCACATGGGGATGGTGGAGGCAGCAAGGGTAGGCCTGAGGGACTGGCAGGACCCCCCCCACCTTAGGCTACACCCCAACCCCATGCACCAGGAGTCAGCCTTGCCAGGTTGCAGCACGGAACTGCACTTGCCGAGCTTTTAGGGGAAGAGGCACTCGTGAATAATTCAGCCTCTTTCGCTGAGATGAAAATGCCCTAATAGAACTAATGGACTCGCTGCCTCAAAACTCGAATCTGATGGGACTCATCTCATTCACCAATTGCTTCTGACGTCCTGCAGTGACACTCCCTAATGAAAAAGCCGCCGTGCCAGATCCTTAGAGCGTCTGGTGATCCCTAATAAACTAGACTGTGGCTTTTTTAATGAGCAGACGCCCCCACGAAGGCAGGTGAGTCCTCCCTTCAGCCCCAGGACTGGATGCAGCTGCTGCCCTCCTAGGGGAGATGCCGCTTGGGGGCACGCATCCGTGGGAATGAAAACAGAGGAGACTATATTTTGGGGTGGTTTTGTCTGATCTGGAATTAGACCCTCTACATTTTTTCAAAGCAGAAGACCTCAAAAAAGAGCCAGCCTGAGGTAAACTTGGAATGACTGTGATGGACGGGGTGGTGGGTGGTGGGTTTCAGCCAGGTAACACCTCTCGCTTGAGCCTGCTCACAGCCCAGACCTGCCCAAGGCTGACTGTTTTCGCTGTTTTCCCGTCTGTGGGAGACACGGGCGTCTAGCTTGTACCTCGCTGTGGTCACCATTGATTAAGATTCAGCATTTTCCGGTTTTGCCCAGAGCACTGTCGGGGAGGTTTGGTCTTGTCTGAAATGTCTGTACAGGAAGCACGTGCTGAGGGAGCCAGGGGCTGCTTGTTTGGGCCTCGGTTTGCTGATTGTCCTTGAGCGAAAATCATTCTGTGTTTGCACTGATGCAATGCCGTGCGTTGTAGAGCCGCACCCCGGAATGGTAGCAGCTCCCCTTCCATTTCCGCTTTGGAGAACTTTGGCTGGGCTCTCTGCTCTCTGGACAGGTGTCACCATTCAGAAGAGACGCTCAGGATTCCTTCTTAGTCTTATGATGTATGCTTTGTTGGCTTTCAGTAAACAGAACAATTCAGAAATCCCAGGTAGAGGAGTCCGGGAGGAGGTAGTGATTCCTCCTGACTTAATGAGGTTAACATCTTCCTTGCATTTTTCCATGTCACGGTGTTAATTCACATGAATTCCCCTGGGCCCCTGATCTACAAGAATAGATTTGCACAAGGCAGGCCCAGCCCAGGAAAGAACCTGTAGGTGCCATGTAATTAGCAGTGGCTATTGAGGAGGGGCTCGTATTTCTTGGTACCAGAGTGGTGAGGGAGTGTCAGGGCTCAGAGACCCTCACTCTGGAAAGCGGCCGGGATCTGGGATATTTTGAATCAGAAGTCACGGTCACTGTGCTCTTGAGCACAGGAGAAGTGGGGACCCTGAGGCAGGAGCCCGACAGTGGGGCTGCTCCCTCCTCCCTGCAGTCTTACTGAGGCCCCTTCATCCAAGGACCTAACGCTGCTAGAGTCTCCTTCAGCAAAAGCCCGAAATAGAGCCCCCGTGTGAGGGAGTCCAGAGGAGCTGGCGTTTGTCCTCTGTCCCCAGGCACCGCTGGTAACGGGCAGAGCCCCTTTGCCTTCTGCCTACTCCCGTCCTTCTTCCCTCGGAGCAACCCTCCCAGAGTCATGACCCTTCAGGACCACAGGGAACCCCCACTGTGCAGAAGGATACAAGTGCTGGCATGGGAGCCCCTCCCCTACACAAGAGAGGGCGACCTGCAGAGAGCCGCTGGGTCTGAAGTAGGAAGCCAGCCCCTCCCCCATCAACGTCTGCCTGGCACTGCTGGGAAATGCCTAGGTATAGCTCTGATTGGCCTTTTGGAGCCTGGGCCTTGGTTACTGTTCTACAAGTATCTGAACCCCTCCTGTGTGCATGGGGCACTCCCGTGGGCACTGGGCAGGGGGCAGTGGCAGCAGGCAGAAGGGTCCTTGCCCTCCTGGACCCAACCTTCAGGGTAATCCAGCGGCCGTGGACCCCTCATGGCACCAGCCCTGCTCCTCACCCCTCCACCCCATGCCAAAGGCTGCCATTTCTGTGCCCACAAGTTCCCTGGCCCAAGCCCTGCCCTGGCACCATGGGGACAAGCTCGCAGCAAGAGGCTCTGGGCTCCCTCCATGCCGCAGGGCCCCCACCTGCAGGCCTGCTCCCAGGGCTGCGAGATGAGCTCTAAGGAAAGATTGCAAGCGGGCCCCCACAGAGAGGGATGCCCTGTAAATCCTGGCCACAAAACCCAGTCTTTCCTGCCCTCTCTCGCTTCTCCCACCCACATCACCACACTCGGCCCTCCACCATCTTGTTGGGAAGGGGGCGATTATTCGCATCTGTATTCTCTCCCCTTAAGCATTTTCTAGGGAGATTTGGTGTCTGTGTGGCTCACTCCTCTCACTCAAGCCTATGGCCACAAGTTCCTTCCCGCCCTGCCTGCTGGCCCTGCTGCTGGATTTTTCTCTCCACAGCATTTATCATAATCGGTGTCTTATCCCATGCCCCCCAAGAGACTCGCTCCCTGCTGCATCACCAGCTCCCACCCAGTTGTCCAAAGCCTCATCTCTCGCAGCCCACAGCAGCCTGGTACAACAGGCCTCTGCCCAGCCCACCTCACAGATGTGGAGGCTGAGGCCAGGAGCGGTCAAGGTGCCTGCCTGGGTCACACTATGGGCAGGTGACAACCAGAGCTGTCCCTGTCCAGAAGCTGGGCACTCAGCCACCCTGTCCTCTCACCCCAGGGCCTTGGCAGTATTTCCAGAGCCAAACCAGATCCGGGTTGCTTTTCATGAGTAATGTCTTGAAAGCTAATGACTATTGATCTCAGCCTGGTCTGTCCAGGCAGGGAACTTGCACGTCTGAGGCTGGTCCTGCCTTTCAGAAAGAGCCCTGCGGTTGCAGCCTGCCCAGCTGGCCTTCTTTCTAAACACAGACTTCAGGAAAGCAAGGGTTGGCCCCCATTTGCCCCACACAAGGCTGGCAGCCGGCCACACGGCCACCTCAGAAGCAGCTGCCTGCCGCGCGCATGGGGGGAAGGGAGTGGCTGGCCAGTAGGCAGGGAAGGGAAGCTGGTGCTGCTGTCTGTGGGTGCCAAGGGCCTCATTTCCTAAGATGAACCTCTCCTGGAGTCCGGGCCTCTCTGCCCTCCAGAGCGATTCTCCCAGAAGGCAGAGGATTTTCCATGCCAGGGCACCTGCCTGTTTTAGCGTCCAGAGGTCCAGCAGCCACCATCCCTCGCAGCGTAGAAATGAGCAGTGGTGAATGCAACTCCTGGCGTGGGAACCTGCCAGCAAGAGAGGGCGACCTGCAAAGAGCCCCTGGGCCTGAAGCAGGAAGCCAGTTGTGTCCCCGACAGCTGCTGTCCCGGCACTGCCGGGAAATGCCCAGGTATAGCCTTGGTTGGCCTTTGGAAGCCTGGGCCTTGGTTTCTGTTCTACAAGTATCTGAGCCCCTCCTCTGTGCACCAGGGGCACTCCTATGGGCACTGAGCAGGCAGCAGTGGCAGGAGGCAGAAGGGTCCCTACCCTCCTGGACCCAACCTTCAGGGGAGTGAATTCAGCACATAGAACAGCTAGAAAGGAATCTGCAAGGTGGATGATGGTGAGCGTAGTGGAGACAGATCGCAGCAGGAAAGAGGCACATGGCATTGTGTGCGTGGGGCGGAGAGTAGGATGGGAAGCACAGGCCCCCTGGGAGCCATGCCCGTCAGGCAGAGGTGCAGGCTGTGAGTGACCAGCATGGCAGGCTCCAAGGACAGCTGGCTGCCCGCTTTTGGGGAGGGAGCCATCCAGCCCTGACCAGGGTGGTGGGGCCAAGGCCTGTGTGGACACTGCTGCCATCTCCCTGGAGGGGCTCCTCGGGGGCTCCTTGCCGGCTGGTCTCTCTTTTGCTCTTCTCTGAGCCCACCTTCCCTACCTCAATTGCATGTTCATGCAACAGGCATTTGTAGGCTCTGCTCTGAGCTAGGCCTCATGCTGGGCACAGCAGGGCAGATATGAATGATGGTCCCTACAAATAAGATACAGGCAAATACTTGCAGGGAAACCTCCATGAAAGAGGCAGCTGTGGGGCTTCTGGAGGTGGACCCCTCTCTGAGTGCACATATAGGCAGAGCAGTGAAAGGTCAGCAGGCTGGTCACCCATTCTGGAAGGACCCTGGTACATGGGGCTCATCACAAACTCCTGCCCCTTATGAGTCCTTCCTTTGGCCCCTGGAGCTCACCCCAGGAAAGGCCCAGCCTAGGGCAACTCCAGGACATCTCAGCCCCCTTCAAGGACCATGCTAAAGCCTCTGCAGCTGTCTCAGCTCCCAAGATAGCCCTCCCAGCTCCTTCCCAGGGATAATTGAACTTTTCCTCTCTTGGGGCAGAAGTTGGGGACAGTGCTGGTTCCTTTGCAGTTCCCAGGCCAGGTTCCAGGATCCCCCTGTGCAGCTGACCCAGCTGAAATGGTGACTTCTCCCCTGCACCTTCTCTCTCTGGCAATGACGCAGGGCTGCAGTGCAGTCCACCTGGGCCATGGCCCAGGCTGCAGTCAGATGGGGTGAGGGTCACTGGACTGGGGACCTTCTTTGTGTTGAGCCTGCCTCCATGTCCTCATTACCCTGTCACAGACTCTGCATGGTGAGGACTCAGCCCTGAGGCTGCCCTCACTGGTCCACTCACTGTTGTGCACGTGAATTAACACCAGTGATTGAGTTCTGGATGCATGCTTTCTCCCTTGGCCTTTTAATTGTCCACTATCTCTCAGGGCTCACTGCACATCAGTCTGTGTTGAGACACCTCATTCTTGACAGCAGCACAAATTCCCACTATGTGGATGATGGACTGTCACTTAGGTAACCAGTTTCCCTATTGATGGACATTTACATTGCTTTTAGTTTCCAAGAATGTGCGTTCATCATTTCAGCTGACTATTTAGCAATGGTTCTTCACATAGAAATTTTGAAACTCCCCTGTCCCAACTAAGCCTATTTCCCCAGGCCACTCTCCTCTGCAGCCTGCTTAAATGCATTCTGCTCGGTTGTTCTTTTGCAAAAAGCATGAAGCCCAAAGATCTCTGCGGTGCAATGATGCTTTCAACAAGCAGGGAATGTGTTGTATAGATAGTATTTCCCTTTACAAGGCTAGGAGCAAATAGGACCTTCCCGGGTTGGGGCCACCTGGCATGCGGGGGTGGGGTGCCTCCCTGGTATAATTACAGGAGAGTTTACTTCAGCAACAGGTGTGCCCTGCGCTGCTCTCCCAGGGACAGCTTTACCGTGGGAACCACTTCAAGAGAACACTGTGATGTGGTACCACAGTCACCACGGAAAATCAACCCTGGTCTTCAGCATTTGGGGGGCTCAGGCTCTGCATGCTCTCTGTGCTCCCGTTTTCATTTGGACACTTGGAGTGCAGCTGTCCTGTCTGGAATGCAGCTTTGCCTGTGCTTGTCTCACAGATGCAGGGGGCAGAAAAGGGCAGCTTAGCCAGAGTTCCTGGCAAGCACTGCTTTGCGGACTGAGAATCTCGTGCCAAGAGATGTTTACATCCAGGGGCCGGGTCCCACTCCTAGACACCAAGACCTCCTGGTGGCGGCACTAGTTAGAGGATGTTTCACTGCAGCCGCCCTCAGCCCCAGGGCCAGCCATCCAGCCTGGGGCACGTGGGGCATTGGCACACTAACTCATCACCGTCTGGACAGTGGCGGCTCCCAGGCCAGGCGGCACCATGCTGTCAATGACGTACAGCGAGAGTCTGCGGAGCGTGAGCAGCAGGTGCCACTCTGAATGGGCCCTGCATCCCGTCCGCCAGACGGACATGCTGGAACTGCAGCGGCTGCGGGAGGTGCGGGCGGCTGCCCAGGCCAGGAACATGGAGAGCTTCCTCCGCATGCACGGCCTCTCCCTGGACGGCTGCACCGCCCAGCGCACAGGCATGAAGTATCGGTAAGGGCCGGGCAGGGGGGTTTGGGGTGGGAAGTCTGATTTCAGCCATATAAAATGTATAAAAGGGCCGGGCATGGTGGCTCACACCTGTAATCTCAGCACTTGGGGAGGCGGAGGCGGATGGATCACCTGAGATCACGAGCTCGAGACCAGTCTGGCCAACCTGGTGAAACACCGCCTACCAAAAATACAAAAATTAGCCAGGCATAGTGGGGCGCGCCTTTAGTCCCAGCTACTCAGGAGACTGAGGCAGGAGAATCGCTTGAACTCAGGAGGCAGAGGTTGCATTGAGCCGAGATCACACCAGTGCACTCCAGCCTGGACAACAGGAGCAAGACACCATCTCAACAACAACAAAAATGTATAAAAGAAGAAAATGAGGCCAGGCATGGTGGCTCATGCCTGTAATCCCAGCACTTTGGGAGGCCGGGTGGGTGGATTGCTTGAGCCCAGAAGTCCAAGACCAGCCTAGGCAACATGGCAAAACCCCATCTCTACCCCAAAATACGAAGAAATTAGTTAGGCATGGTGCCATGCACCTGTAGTCCCAGCTACTTGGGAGGCTGAGGTGGGAGGATTACCTGAGCCCAAAGAGTTTGAGGGTGCAGTGAGCTGTGATCACACCACTGCACTCCAGCCTGAGCAACAACGTAAAAAGTGAGACGCTGTCTCAAAAAAAGAAAAAGAAAGTGAAAGTGCCATAGTCCTATCCTATCAAAAGATAAGTCCTATTAAGAGTTTGGGGCCAGGCGCAGTGGCTCACACCTGTAATCCCAGCACTTTGGGAGGCCGAGGCAGGCAGGTCACTTGAGGTCAGGAGTTCAAGACCAGCCTGGCCAACATGATGAAACCCCATCTCTACTAAAAATACAAAAATGAGCTGAGTGTGGAGGTGCGCACCTGTAGTCCCAGCTACTGGGGAGGCTGAGGCAGGAGGATCGCTTGAACCCGGGAGGCAAAGGTTACAGTGAGCCGAGATCACACCACTGCATTCCAGCCTGGGTGACAGAGTGAGACTCCATCACACACACACAAAAAAAAAGTTTGGTAAATTCTCCATGGGATAAAAATGTGTGGGGTGGTTCTCCATGGGGGAAAAATGTGTTTCTGGGTGTTGGAGCCCCCTGCTCTAAATGATAGGCACAAAGGTCTGAATTCACTTGGAACCTCCACAGGACTTTCTTTTTAGTGCGCTTGTCTTTGAATTCAGCACCTTGGACAGCGCTCTGCCAGCCGCCGTTCTCTGGCTAGTGTAAATCCCTGTCAATTGCAAATTGACAGCTTTTATCTTCTGTGCCTCTCAGGAACATGCCCTTGTGAGAGCCAGTCAGTCAAAGGGAACCCTCCCCACCCAGGCCTTGTAGAGTTGCCAGTTAAATTTGAAGTTCAGATAGCGAGTAACTTTTTAGCATAAATATGTTCCATGCAATATTTGGGACATAACTTGTACTAAAAAGCTCCTCATTGTTTATCTGAACTTCAAATTTAACTGGGCGTCCTGTGTTTTATCTGGCAACATTCAATCTCTGGCTTCCATCTGAGACAGATCCCAGGGATCATCTGCGTGCTCTCTGCAGAGTGGAGTGCAGGCCGGGACTGCTCCTTTAACGTTTTCTCCTGTGGACAGCGTGTTTGGTCACACCATGAGCAGGTGACAGCCAGAGCGGCTGGTTGTCGTTGTTTGAATATGTGGTTGTAATTTGAAGAAACGAAAACACTTCTCCTGTGAGTCCATTAGATGGCAGAGTTTTTCAGGCTTTGTATCCTAAATCCAGCTGTAAAGGAAGGACAAAGGGTCTGCTAGTTCGGCCACAGCTGACCTCCTCGTTCTGCTGGAAATTTCTCAAGAAGGAGACGCTGTGCATTCATGACGGGCTAGTCGTTGATTCCTTTTGTTTATTCAGTAAATGTTTATTGAGAGTCTGCTTGGCACCAGGCGCTGGGCCAGATCCTGGAGCTGCTGCATGAACAAGATTAACCAGGTCCCCACCCTCACTGCAGCCATGGCCTGGGGGGTTTGGGAGGCAGAGAAGCAGCGAGCTCGCACGGAGACAAGTTCCAACAGTGGCCACTGGCCAAGGCAGCAATGCAGGACAATGCAATAAAGAGAGACCAGGGAGGCCAAGGGGGAACCCTCTGAGAGAGGGATCGTCTAAAGATGTGGAGAACATTCCAGCCCAAGAGGAGAGGGGTCTGGAATGGATGCCTGTCTAAGTTGGAGGAGCGAAGAGAAGGCCCAGGCGGCTAGGCTGGAGGGGGGAAGGTGGAGGACACAAGACGATGATGCAGGAGGGGCCAGACCCCATCCTCCAAACTCAGGGGAAACCTCAGCTCCCTCCGATGTGGACAGGATTTGTGATGGAGGAGAGTTTAGTGGGTTAAATCAAGACCCCCAAAATTCATATTCATCCTAAACCTCAGAATATGACATTAGGCTGGGTGTGGTGGCTCATGCCTGTAATCTCAGGCATGAGATTACAGCCTGGTAAACATGGCGAAACCCCATCGCTAAAAACAATCAAAAAATTAGCCAGCCATGGTGAGACATGCCTGTGGTCTCAGCTACACAGGCGGCTGATGCAGGAGGATCACTTGAGCCCAGGACTTCAACACTGCAGTGAGCCCTGTTTGTGCCACTGCACTCCAACCTGAGCAACAGAGTGAGACCCTGTCTTAAAAAACAGAAGAAGAATGTGACGTTATTTGGAAATAGGGTCATTGCAGATATAATTGATTAAGATGGGGCAATGGGGCCGTTCAAGAATAGAATGGACCCTAATTCCTACGACTGGTGTCCTTATAAGAAGGCCATGTGGTGATAGAGGAGCAATGGGTTCACAACCCAAGGAACTCCGAGGAGTCTTGGTGTTACCAGTGGAGGGTGTCCATCTTGAACAAAGAATTGGACAAAACGCACATACAAAGCAAGGAAAGAATGAAGCAACAAAAGTAGCTGGGTGTGGTGGCTCACGCCTGTAATCCCAACAGTTTGGGAGGCCAAGGCGGGTGGATTACATGAGGCCAGGAGGTCAAGAGCAGCCTGGGCAACATGGCAAAACCCCGTCTCTACTAAAAATACAAAAATTAACCAGTCGTGGTCGCTCACACCTGTAGTCCCAACTATTTGGGAGGCTGAGGAGGGAGAATCACTTGAACCTGGGAGATGGAGGTTGCAGTGAGCCGAGATGAAACAGAAGTACACTCCACAGGATGAGAGTGGGCAAGTGGCTCAAGAACCTGGATACAGAATTTTCTGATGTTTAAATACCTTCTAGAGGTTTCCCATTGGTTACTTGGTGTACACCCTATGTAAATGAAGTAGTGGCCTGTGACCAATCAGAAGCTGAAGTGAAGTTACAAAGTTACACTTTTATGCAAATGAAGACTTGGCCCACGACCAGCCTGATTGGTTGCAGGAGGGGACCAAACAGAAGTATCTTCCATTTTTCATCTGCCACGCAGAAAAGGGGGCACCGTGCAAAGAGAGTAGCCTCTGGTTCTTTTGTGACTTGGGCATGGAAAGTTGGGGTTTTCCTTTTGACTTAGTTCTAGAAAGTCAGCAGGAATTGGCCTGCAGTTCCCTGCCTCCAGACCCTGGTCTCCTGCCCCACCAGGAGCCACCAGACGCTGGAGGGGGCAGGAAAGGACACCTCACGAGGGCGTTTGGAGGGAGCCCTGCCCACACCTGGACTTCAGACTCTGGAAGTGGGAGATAAGACATTTCTGTTGTTCTAAGTCCTCTAATTTGGGGTTCTTTGTAATGGCAGCTGCAAGGAACTAGCACAGGTGAGGAGGACATGTCTTTTATTTGCCTGGAGCCCTGAGGAAAATGTCTGAGCAGCCTCAGAGACACTGCAGGACCCACCATGGGGCTGAAATGCCCTTGGGGATCTCCCTTCCCAGGGAGTGGAGGAGACCAGAAGGCAAAGGACCTCCCCCTTTTTTTTTTTTTTTGAGTTGGAGTTTCACTGCATCGCCCAGGCTGCAGTGCAGTGACACAGTCTGACTCCCAGGTTCAAGCAATTCTCCTGCCTCAGCCTCCCGAGTAGCTGGGACTACAGGGATGTACCACCACACCTGACTAATTTTTGTATTTTTAGTAGAGGCAGAGTTTTGTCATGTCGACCACGCTGGTCTCAAACTCCTGACCTCAGGTGATCCGCCCACCTTGGCCTCCCAAAGTGCTCGAATTACAGGCATGAGCCACCTCACCCCACCGACAAAGTCCCTTTAGCAGTTGATGGGCCAAAGATTGTTGTTACACCCAGGTCGGGGTGCAGGGGGGCGGGGAGAGTGGTGGCCTCACTCTATCTGGTGAATTTCATTTTGCTGCACCCAGGTTGGTAGGGGGTGGGTGGGGTGCCCCGTGACTCAGGCCACCAGTTATTAAAGATCCCAGAAAAATTTATTCCATGGTGACCTCTTCTCCGTCAGCAACTGGGCTGGGTCTCCATTAAACTTGGTCTTAAATATGAGTATAGAAAAGATGATACGTGGGGATAGGCACTACCCGGTGCCGCAAGGAACCAGTTGTTCCCCTGGCCTGGGCGTTTCATCAGCTGAACTGAACCCCAGCTGGTGGAGGTGGCCAGCAGCATTCCTGTTACACTTCCTCATTTTTTTTGAGACAGAGTCTTGCACTGTCGCCCGGGCTGGAGTGCAGTGGTGCGATCTCGGCTCACTGCAACCTCTGCATCCCGGGTTCAAGTGATTCTCCTGCCTCAGCCTCCCAAGTAGCTGGGATTACAGACGCGAACCACCACGCCTGGCTATTTTTGTATTTTTAGTAGAAACAGGTTTCACCATGTTGGCCAGGCTGGTCTCAAACTCCTGACCTCAAGTGATCCACCTGCCTCCGCCTCCCAAAGTGCTGGGATTACAGGCATGAGCCACCACCCCCAGCCTACACTTCCCCATTCTTTAAGCTGTCCTCAATTCTTGCTGTTAAGAAGAATTTTAAGATGAATTTTTAAATCCACACAGCTCCTGTGTAAGCGTGCGGGAGCAGGGTGAGGGCAGCTGGCCTGGCACCCACTTCCCCTCCCCTGTGGATGGAGCAGGGTGAGGGCAGCTGGCCTGGCACCCACTTCCCCCCCCCGTGGATGGTAGGGTTCAGAGATGTGGCCTCAGAATGGCAGATCAGAAGCTGTGACCGGGCCCACGCTGTGCTGGCCGGACACCAGCCCTCAGTTCAGCTGTGTTTTCCTCTGCTCCCCGTGGTGCTGGTAGTGAACCCAAACTCCCACAAGGCTCTCCGGGACCCTAACCTGCCTCCTTGGTTTCAACTCGGACCCCTCTCCCTCCTGCTCAGGAGGCTCCGGACGCCGTCCCTTGCTTCTGTATCCCCAAAGGGGAACTCATTCCATCCACAGGGTCCTCACACTTTCTGTTCCCTCTTCCTGGAGGGTGCCTCCCCAGACGTGGCATGGTTCCTTCCCATTGTCACATCTAAGCTTGGTCCCCAAAGAGACTGTCCCAAGCACCCACTCTAAACAAGCACCTACGAAGTCACTCAGAAGCCCTCTCCTGAGCAAGTGTCTTCCTCACCCCTCGTCCATCTCAGTTGCCTTGCTCTTTGCCCATCTGCACTGCTTTGAGATCAGAGCTTTGTCTGTCCCTGGCACCCGGAACACCCCCAGCCTCTGTGAGTTTAGGTCGGAAGGCGCTACGTGGTCTTGGTCGTAATCCACTTTCCAAAGCACATGTCTCATTCTGGCTGTGTCCTTGATGGTGGGAAGACAGGACTGACTGGAAGCTGGTCTGAGGCTCTCTGTGTAGTCCAGGTGTGGATGGCAGGGAGCCTCTGCAGTCCTTGGGCACTGACCCTTGGTCATGAACTCCTGGCAGGGCAGGAGTCCTGATTTCCTGTGCTTTCTGACTCTAGATCCCAGGATCTTACCACAAGCTCAGGTTCACCAGGAAGTACTTGGTTGGTTGCCAAGTTCATTGAGCAGACTGTAGTTGCTCAGTTAACCATAGGCCGTCACTTCCAGCTGGGCCTGCCAGGGAAGGCTTACTGGAAAAGCTGGGAATCCAAGTGTGTCTTAAAGGACAGACGGGAAGGAGGGCACAGAGGGCAGGAGGAGGGCTGGAGGAGGGGCAGGAGAAAAACAGCAGAGGCCAGAGGGAGATGGCAGATTAACCTGTCTACAAGGCCAAGTGCATCCTGGGAAAGAGGGGTCCCCAAGAGACAGGGTCCATCTTGGGAAAGATCCTGTTTTACTTTCCTGAGACTACTGTAACAAGCTGGGTGGTTTACAACAGCAGAAACCTTTTCTTTCCCAGTTCTGGGAACTGGAAATCCAACACCCAGGTGCAGCTGGGCTACACTTCCTCCAAAGGTCCCAGCGAGGGTCCTTTTTGCCTCCCCCAGTTTCTGGTGATGCCAGCAGTCCTGGGCATTCCTCAACTTGTGGCCACATCGCTCCAATCTCTGCTTCTGCCCACCCATGGCCATTTTCCTTTTGTGGGCCTCCGTCTCCAAATCTCTCTCTCCTTATAAGAACACCAGTCTTATAAGTGGCTCATGTTTGTAATCCTAACACCTTGGGAGGCTGAGGTGAGTGGATAACTTGAGTCCAGGGTTCAAGACAAGCCGGGGCAATGTGGCAAAACTCCATCTCTACAAAAATTGACCAGGCATGGTGGTGAGTGCCTGTGATCCCAGCTACTCACGAGGCTGAAGTGAGGATCACTGAGCCCAGGAGGCAGAGTCTGCAGTGAGCCAAGATCGCACCACTGGCACTCCAGCCTGGGCAACAGAACAAGACCCGGCCTCAAAAATAAAAAGCAAAAAACAAAAACCCAGTCACTGGATTCAAGGCCGACCCTAATCCAGGACCATCCCAACTTAACTTGTTTACATTTGCAAAGACCTTGTTTCTAAATAAGGTCACACTCACAGGTATCAGGAATTAGGATCTCAACTGTCTTTTGGGGACACATTTCAACCTGCCACAGGCCCCAAGGATTGACTCAACACCTTGAGCCTGCAAGGACATCCCTGAGTGTCCTGGGAGGAACCCAGGCTCCCACCAGCTACCTGTGTGACCTCAGACAAGTCCCCTGGCCTCTCCATGACTCGGTTTCCTTACCTGGAAGGTGGAGACCAGGGTCACTACATCAGAATTGTCCTGAGGACTAAATAAGCTCCAGGTGACATAACTCAAAGCTCCAGGCTTGGCTCCTTGTGGGAGAGAAATGCAGGCCCTTCTGGTCCCTGGGAAAAGGACCTTCCCACCCAGCAGTAGCTGTCCAGGCACCTGGACCATCCTGTCTATCCATCTTGGGGTCTCATTCGTGCACCTAGTCGCACTTAGAGATGCAGGTCAGTGCTGCGCAGACAAGGGATGGAGGCATCAGGAAGGGCAGGAGGGAGGGAGGCGAGCAGCCAGTCATTCTGGAAGAGCTGCCAGGCCAGACGCAGGGGCTGGGAGAAAGCCAGCTGGCAGGCCCAGTGCTCTCCGTGAGGGCCTGCCCAGGACCATGGCTGGCAGCTGTGTGGGGCCTGTGTCAGGGCAGGGAGGGCTTCTGCTGGCAGTGGGCACCACGTTGGAGACTTGGTGGTCATGGTCACCCCAGGCCTGGAAACAGCATCTGTCTGCAGCCCCAGCCTCTCCAGCCCCAGCTTCCCTAAAGGGACAGAACAGCCCTTCCCTCCCCGACCGGGCTGCTGAAGGAGAGATGGGAGGAAAGGCAGAGAACCAAACTCCTGCACCAAGTGGTTGCCTTGTCACCGATCGTTGATGTTCTAAGTGTTTCTGGAGCTGGCCTGGCAGCAGGAATCATGGGCCATACCTGTTTTTCCTGTTTTTTGCTGTTTTTTGTTTGAGACAGGGACTTGCTGTGTCGCCCAGGCTGGAGTGCAGTGGTGCAATCATAGCTCACTGCAGCCTCAACCTCCTGGGCTCCAGTAATCCTCCAGCCTCAGCCTCCCTAGTAGCTGGGACCACAGGCACACACCACCATACCCAGCTAATTTTTGTATTTTTTGTAGAGATGAGTCTCACTAGGTTCCCCAGGCTAACCGGGAACACCTTGGCTCAAGCAATCTACCCGTCTTGGCCTCCCAAAGTGCTGAGATTATAGGTGTGAGCCACTGTGCCCAGCTATACCTGTTACAGTCCAGATCCCCAGGCCCCTTCCTGGAGGTTTGGGGCATCTGTCCCTAGAGGCTCTTCAGTGGTCATTGTTGCTGGTCTTGTTACATCTCAAAGGGTGCAGAGGACGGAAGGAGGAAGGGAAGGAGAGGTGCTCACTTGGGGCCAGACAGTTGCATGAGAAACAGCAGCAACTCCGAGCAGAACCAGCCGACTCAGCCACGGGCCGCCTTCTCGTTTCTGGGCTCCTAGAGTTGGAAGTGAGTGTGGGGCCATGAGGTCCTGGTGAGCAAGAGGAAGGTGGAGGAACTGGTTTTGAAGATCATGTAAAGCTGGTTTCTGGGAAACACACACATGGCCTGCAGGAGGCCTTGTCCTAGTGTCACCTGCAGCTTCAAGGTGTGACCCCAGCACAGTCCACTCAGCCCAACCACAGAATGGGCCCCGCCAGGGGGATGTGCACTTCGGGCAAGACTCGCATGTCCCGTCGGCGGTCCTGTGGCCTCCTCCTTCCCTCGGCCTTTCACTGTCCCTCCGTGTCAAGTCCCCCACCATCTGATGCGCCCTTTGACAAGACCAGTGGGTCACCCTACTCCAGACACAGAACCTGCTGCTGCCTCACAGGCTCCTGCCATCTGCCCTCCTGCCCCTGCTCTCAGGAGAAGGACACTCCTGGAATTCCACATGGAGCCTACCTTCTCTCTGGAGCCCTACCATACTCCCTGGCACCACCGACCCACTCTCCTACTGGCCGACTTGGCCTTGAACACGGTGGCTCAAGCCTTTCCCAGGGACCCTTGCTTCATGCCCCAGCTGAAGGAAGCCATACTCACAGCACTTAGCCCCTATGGGGTCTTCAGCTCTTACTCAACTGGTAGACTTCTCCTCTAGGAAGGCCACCGGCCCTGCCTCCTTTTGTTCTTAGAAACTGCTCCTTTGGGGCAACCCCTTAACTGTTCAGCATCCTCTGCCCTTCCTTGGGCAAGAAGCCACCTTTGGATGTAAATCACACTCCGTTTAGCATGGACAAGGCGGTCTCTGCAGGATACAGAACCTCAGCCTCACTCTCGGAGGAGATGCTGGAGGCTGTGCTTTTAAAAGCCATATCAGATCAGGCAGGATGGCTCACGCCTGTAATCTCAGCACTCTGGGAGGCCGAGGCAGGTGGATCACAAGGTCGAGAGATCAAGACCATCCTGGCCAACATGGTGAAACCCCATCTCTACTAAAAATACAAAAATGAACTGGACATGTGGCATGTGCCTCTAATCTCAGCTACTCGGAAGGCTGAAGCAGGAGAATTGCTTGAACCCAGGAAGTGGAGGTTGCAGTGAGCCAAGGTCACGCCACTGCACTCTAGCCTGGTGACAGAGTGAGACTCCACCTCAAAAAAAAAAAACTGCTGCATCTAAAACCTTCTCAAGGACTTGAGCCCCCCACAGGCCTCGTTCTGTGCATAGGAGCATGTCTGCCCCCTTCCACTGCGAACCTGTTGCCATTGTGGGGGAGGAGCTGGCCGGCGCCAGCTTTGTGGGGGAAGAGCTGGCCGGCCCCAGCTTTCCGGCCTCTCCAGGCCCTAGGGGGACAAGTGGACCCCAGGCACTGAGCCAGAAGCCTCCGCTGCAGGGATGCTGTCTGTGGTGCACTCCAGGGACACAGAGCAGAGCTTTTAATTGGGGGTGGTTGCCCTCCGATGAATCACAGCAAGAGCTAGCTGCTTCATCTTATCAACAGCAGGTACCGGAGAGACAGAAGAAGAATCAGAACTCAGTTGTAGGTTGAAGTCAACCAGCCACGCTCCATGCCTCTGACCGAAGCCTACCAGCACGGGGCCGGGCAGTGGCTCACGCCTGTAATCCCAGCACTTTGGGAGGCCCCTCAGGACACTAAAGACAACCTCACCAGAGAGAAGGTTCTCCGTCTGATGCACAGAACCCCAGGGTGCTAGCCTCGTCCTCAGCTTGGCTTTCTGGGGCCTGTGCTTTGGAAGGAAGATTGTGGAAGGTCTGGATTTCCCACTTGGACAAGAAGGATTCTGCATTAGTCAGGGTTCTTTAAAGGGACAGGACTAATAGGATAGATGAATATATGAAGGGGAGTTTATTAGGAGAGTTGACTCACACAGTCACAAGGTGAAACCCCACAATAGGCCGTCTGCAAGCTGAGGAGCCATGAAGCCAGTCCAAGTCCCAAAACATCAAAAGTAGCGAGGCCGACAGTGCAGCCTTCAGTCTGTGGCTGAAGGCCTGAGAGCCACTGGCAAATCACTAGTGTAAGATCAAGAGTCCAAAAGCTGAAGAACTTGGAGTCTGATGTTCAAGGGCAGGAAACATCCAGCATGGGAGAAGACTCAGCCAGTCTAGTCCTTCGACGTTCCTCAGCCTACTTTATTCTAGCTGCACTGGTGGCTGATTAGGTGGTGCCCACTGAGATTGAGAGTGGGTCTGCTTCTCCCAGTCCACCCTCACAGACACACCCGGGAATAGTACTTTGCGTCCTTCAATCCAATCAAGTTGACACTCAGTATTAACCATCATAGATCCCATCTCCTGCTCCGTTCTCAGAGTCCTGGGTTTGGGACAGCAGGTGCATGCTGCACACAGCGGGACCTAAGGAAAGGCATTCTGTGGGGATGTGAAGAGGCCGACATACTTGGGGCCACACAGGTGATGCACCTGGAGCCACAGCAGGTGTCCCTCCACCCAGCCACGCCAGCTGTGCCCAGTGCAACATGCCAAACACTGCGCACAGCCTCCTGCCATCTGAAACTAGCCGCAGCATGTCAAGCCCACCTGTTTATGACGTGAACTCACAGGTAGATACAATTTCCATGCTGAGGCGCCCTTCTCAGTCCCTTTGCCTTCACTGGGGTTTGTGGGGGGCCCTGGAGATTGAGCCTGACAAAGCCCACTCCAGAAGCAGTTGATGTTGGGGGCTGGGGCCTGGCAGCCGGTCCCGGGAGCTAGTCCTCAGGACCACCCCAGCAGGTGCTCAGGTGTGTACAAGTCCTCACTGAGATGCAGGAAGCACCTCCTCTGACCTCTGTGCCCCATTCCCGGAGGATCCTCTTTAGAACCCTGACACTCACTCCCACTATGCCGGTGCTGTGGGACGATGGGATGAGTATCTGAACTCAGAGCTCCCTGGGGAACCGGGACACATGTGCTGTGCCCACAGGGAGCTGCCACTCAGAGAAGGTGGGCAGGAGCCTGGTGGGTTCCAGAGGCTGGCCAGATGCTAGAATTTTCCACCTGTCCAAAATGGGTTGAGCCGGGCACGGTGGCTCACATCTGTAATCCCAGCACTTTGGGAGGCTGAGGTGGGCAGATTGCTTGAGCCCAGGAGTTTGAGACCAGCCTAGGCAACATGACAAAACCCTAACTCTACAAAAAATTTTTAAAATTAGCCGGGCGTGGTGGTGTACACTTGTGATCCCAGCTACTCATGAGGCTCAGGTGGGAGGATCACCTGAGCCTGAGAGGTCAAGGCTGCAATGAGCCATGATTGTGAAACTGCACTCCAGTCTGGGCAACAGGAGTGAGGCCCTGTCTCAACACAACACAGAAAAGAAACAGATACACACAAAAATCCAAACAGTGTTGAGACTTGCAGTATTCTTAGAAAGTTGCAAGGATTAGACAGGAGTGGAAAGCTAGAAGCTTACAACCTTGACCTGAGCTTTGCGCATTTCAGTGTCCTCGCAAAGGGCCTCTCCTTGCAGATGCATCCAAGATGGGACGAGGAGGAGATCCAGACATGTGCCGATTGACTTCTTTTCTCTCTTTTTTTTTTTTTTCGAGATGGAGTTCCCTCTTGTTGCCCAGGCTAGAGTGCAGTGGCTCGATCTCAGCTCACTGTAACCTCCGCCTCCTGGGTTCAAGCAATTCTCCTGCCCCAGCCTCCTGAGTAGGATTACAGGCATGTGCCACCACGCCCAGCTAATTTTTTTATTTTTAGTAGAGACAGGGTTTCGCCATGTTGGCCAAGTTAGTTTTGGAACTCCTGACCTCAGTTGATCCGCCCACCTCTGCCTCCCAAAGTGCTGGGATTACAGGCGTGAGCCATCGCGCCCAGTCCCTTGGTTAAATATTTTAAGGAAAAACTGGAAGATTTTCCCTGATTATAAGAGAAATATGCATCCCACAATAGAAAATTTGGGAAATATAGAGAAGTCTAAAGAAGATAGGAACCCCCTACCACTCCCTCCTGGAGACTGTTTAGTGTATCTCCTTCCTGGGTGGGAGAGGTTTTCAACACCAAGGGCTGCTTGCTGGGACTGGTGGTTTTGTCTGGAAGGGCCCCCTCTCCGTCTCCTGCTTTCTGTCCCTGCACATGAATGTTCCAGACTTCCCTTGTCTGGACGATGTCATCAGAAAGACACCATCCCAGATTCTGGTTGATACAGAGCAGGCTTCCTCAACCTTGGCAGCACTGACACTTGGGCTGGACAGTTCTCTGTCAGGGGCAGCATCCGTGGCCTCTGCCTACTGCCGGTGGCACCCCCTGCCCAGTTGGAACAACCAAAAATGCCTCCCAACGCTACCCATTGTTCCCTGGGGAACAAAACCCCACCCGGGTGACACCCACTGATACAGGGTAATCATCCATGCCACCAATTTTCACAGGTTATAACATAATATAATGTGCATAATGCAAAAATTATATTGAAATCTTTTTAAAATTACCCCCCACCCCACCTTATTACCAAAAGGATTATAGGTGACATTGTTAAATTAATCTGCTACCATGAAATTTTTTAAATAAGTAGTAGAAAATATGGGGAAAATGGAAAATAAGGATAGGCTAGTAAATTAAATCGGTGGTAAAAATAAAATACCAAATTCACCCACTGGATGACCAGGCAGTGACTGGCGAGGGCTGTGTGTTTTATACGGACTTTCCACAAAGAAGAAAGCCACTGTTTGCTTAGAATTCCAGTGTCAGCCAGGCGTGGTGGCTCATGCCTGTAATCCCAGCATTTTAGAAGCCCAAGGCGGGCGGATCACCTGAGGTTGGGAGTTCGAGACCAGCCTGACCAACTTGGAGAAGCGCTGTTTCTACTAAAAATGCAAAAAGTCAGGTGTGGTGGTGCATGCCTGTAATCTCAGTTACTCGGGAGGCTGAGGTAGGAGAATCACTTGCACCTGGGAGGTGGAGGTTGTGGTGAGCCAAGATTATGCCATTGCTCTCCAGCCTGGGCAACAAGAGCGAAACTCCATCTCAAAAAAAAAGAAAAAAGAGTCCAGTGTCCCTAAAATTTCTACCTTGGGTTCTCAAAAAAGAACACAGTGTGAGCTAGGAAACGCCATTCCCCCAGTAAGTGGACATTTGTCAAGCAGCTGTTTGTGTCCCTTAGTATCATATCATAAGGAACGTAAGTTAGTCTTTCCTGGGTCCATTGATCCAATATTTATTGAAGGCTTTTGAGCATGTGACATGGTGCTGGACGCGTCTCACTAGGCCAGTGCATGCACTGTCCAAGCTGATGTCAAAAGCAACTCCAGGTTCAAAGGCGGAGAAACAGGAAGGGCACTTCCACAGGGAACAGCAGGAACAGAGGCCCAGATGGTTTTCAGGCAGGTGACTTTTTGCAGGGGGAGGGGAACAGCTTTATTGAAATATAATTCACATGCCATACAATTCATTTAATGCAATTGTATGGGATTCATTACAATTGTATGGAATTAATAGCAGTATGGAAAACTGCAATTCAGTTTTCATGTATTCAGAGCTATGCAAACATTGCCACAATTTTAGGATATTTTCATCAACCCCGAAAAGAAGACCATACCCTTCAACTCTCACTCCCCATTCCCACCCCCTGCAACCACTCTGTCTCTATGGATTCGCCTATTTGGATATTTCTTTTTTTTTCTTTTTTTTCTTTTTGAGACAGAGTCTCACTGTGTCTCCCAGGCTGGAGTGCAGTGGTGCCATCTCGGCTCACTGCAAGCTCCACCTCCTGGGTTCACACCATTCTCCTGCCTCAGCCTCCTGAGTAGCTGGGACTACAGGCATCTGCCACGACGCCCGGCTAATTTTTTGTATTGTTAGTAGAGACGGGGTTTGACTGTGTTAGCCAGGATGGTCTCGGTCTCCTGACCTCATGATCCGCCCGCCTCAGCCTCCCAAAGTGCTGGGATTACAGGCATAAGCCACTACGCCTGACTTTTTTTTTTTTTTTTTTTGAGAGAGTCTCACTCTGTCGCTCAGGCTGAAGTGCAGTGGTGCAATCTTGGCTCACTGCAACCTCCGCCTCCTGGGTTCAAGTGATTCTTCCACCTCAGCCTCCTGAGTAGCTGGAATTACAGGCGCCTGCCACCACGCCCAGCTAATTTTTTTTTTTTTTTTTTTAGTAGAGGTGGGGTTTCACCATGTTGGCCAGGCTGGTCTGAAACTCCTGATCTCATGATCCACCCACCTCAGCCTCCCAAAGTGCTGGGATTACAGGCTTAAGCCACTGTGGGTATTTCATATGAATGGAATAATATGCGTTCTTTCATGAGTGTCTTTAACTTAGCGTCATGTTTTCAAGGTTCGTCCATGCCTGTGTCAGCACTTCTTTTTTTTTTTGAGACAGAGTCTTGCCCTGTCACCCAGGCTGGAGTGCAGTTGCGTGATCTCCGGTTTGGGGCTATTGTGAATAAGGCTGCTGTGGACATTTGTGTTGAAGTTTTTGTGTGGGCGTATGTTTTCAGTTCTTTGAGGACACAGCTAGCAAGGGCATTGCTGGGTCGTGTGGTGAGGCCGATGACATTTTACACTTGTTGACTAAAAGTCTTGTGAGTCTCACTTAACTCTGTGCTGCTTAACGTGCACCCCTGGGGTAAGAACACCCCTGGGGAATTGTAAGATGCCAGCCATTGTGGGATCCGATGATTTGCCAGAGCACGGAGAATATGTAAGGAAGAGGTAGAGGATTTCTGCGTCTCACTAGGCCAGCATGCGTAGCACCACTCGAAGCTCTTGGTAGAAACACCGCCTTCCGGGCTGGGCCTCAGAGGGCTGATTCCGTAGGTCGGGGCTGGGGGGCACCCAGGACCCGGCCTTTGTAATAAGCTCCCCTGATGTGATCAGATGTTGAACAGCCCTGCCCTAGACAGTGAGCGTCGTGAGAGCAGGTGCCCCATGGTACCCAGCAGGCAGCCAGAGGCTCTTTGAACAAATCAATATGATCCTTTTTATAAATAGAGAAGGAGGCTGTTGAAAAATTCTGTAAGATAGTCTGAGCAAATTCCATCTTGGCCCTGGCTTTGCACATTTAGGGGAAGTAGGGATGCTAAGAGCTGCTGCTGCTCACACCCTATAAAGAGCCTCCAAGTAGGGACAAGGGTAGGGGGCAAAACACTTAACCTGAGCCGTGGGTAGGGGCCAAAGGTGGAATGGTGGCCATCTGTGCCTCTTCAGCAGCCCATGAGCTCCCGGGAGGCCAGGGCTGTGGCCTTTGAGTCCTGGAGTCCAGCCTCAAGAAGGGGTGGGCTGTGCACAGGGTTGCCTATCCCCCATCACCCCACCACCTTCCAGTGCCCTTAGTACCTCCTGGCAGGACAAGAGGGGGCCCAGAAGGCAGCTCTGGCCAGGACCCACCTACAGGGTGTGAAGGGGACACTTGGGGTCAGGGCAGAGCCAGCCCCTCCGAATGCTGAAGAGGATGAAGTAAAGTAGGGCAGGGGCTTGCTTCATTCAACCATTCACTCACTGATTGCAGGGTATTTATTGAGCATCTGCTGTAACCTAAGTTTTACTGGGAGTGTTGGAACCTCTCTGTCCCTTTGACCCCCGCGTTTCCTTCCTTGGGCCATCTGTGTCGTTATCATCGAGACACAGTGGCTTCTTCACATTTCTGGTGATGTTGCTTCTCCTTGTGCCAATCCCCCAGTGGATACCCCACTCTCCGGAGTGAGAACCCCAAGGAGGTGCCACTGGGCATGCACCAGGGAGGCTGTGACCGGAGTGGGCATTGCCTTGCTTGGAGCTGGCTGCCTACAAGCTCAGCCATCCAGCCTGCGGTGTCCACCCTGGCTGCAGTGCCTACCCAGGCCTCAGGCCAGTCATGGTCCAGCAGCTGTCAGCCCAGAGCAGCCAGCGATGGCCCCAGGGGACCAGCCAAGGCAGGCGGCTCATGCATCCTGCTTCATTAATAATGAATGGCCAGACATTGCCCGCACCTCTCCCTGGTCGCCTCATTGACTTGGTGGGAGCCTCAGCCGCCCACGGCGCGCAGAGCCGGGAGCTGGATCCCAGGCCCCCTCGGAGAGACTCAAGAAGCACCAAGAAGCAGCTGCTCCCCAAGACCCCCTGAGCCGCTGCCCAGGAGAGCAGTCACGGCAGCCCTGCGCAGCCCCCCAGGCCATCACCCCCGGCTCCAAGAGTGGCACCAGAGAGAGCCCTCCCTTCTCCGGTCCACAGAAGGCAGCTGCGCTTGTCACCCGTCACTCATCATCAGGAGTAACTCACAGCCCAGCCCTGCCCAACACTTTTGGAGACTACTGGGCTGAGGACTTGGGCAGCCAGAGCTGGACAAGGGTGGGGACAGAGGAAGGACCTGCAGAGACAGGAGAGATGTGAGGGGAGGAGAAAACACACCCCCACCCCCCGCCAACCTCCAGCCGTGCTTCGAGCAGGTCTTCTGTAGCTCGGGTCTGGAAATGTGACTCCTTGCCTCAGAGCTGTGCAGCCTTCGTGCCCACCGTTGCCTTCGGAAATCCTTGGCTTCCTTGGCTTCTGGATAAAGTCTCGTCCTGGTCAGGGGAGAAGAGTTTCTAGGGGACAGATGGCTCCTGAGCCCAAGGGAACAGGGGACGCAGCCAGGATCTGAGCACCTGGCCTCAGCATGCAGGTGTCCTTCGTGTGCTCGGAGCACAGCCTCAAGGGCCGGGGCCCTGAGGATCGGCTGGGCCGACCGGCGGCCAGCAGCCCCAGCCTGGGCACCCGAGGCCGCTTCCGCGCCGTGGCCATGGTGGCCCGGAGCCTGGGACAGCTGTCGGTGCAGAGTCTCCCATGTGCCGGTGACACCAGCATGAAGCAACATGGGATGAACTATAGGTACGGGCTGCACAGCTTTGCGGGGTGGGGGTGACCTCCCGGCCTCCCCAACTCCCCACCTCCTCACTTTCGAGAGCGCATAAAATCTGCAAATCCCCGTTTGTCAGACTTGGGCAGTTTGTGCTGAGGGCTGGGAGGGGCTGTGCTTAGTGCTTGGTGGATGCTGAGAAACAGCGTTGAGAATCTGGTCAGTGCGAAGTTTCTTTTTTCCCGTTTCAGGGAGACGGTGAGGGTGCCGTCTTCCTTCCTTCTGCCTCTGTTTTCTTTCTGAGGGTCGTTTACAATAGCCAAGCCACCAATGCTGCCTTTTCCTGGGGAACCCTGAGGCATGGGCCACAGGGCCCCCCAACATCCTCCTGCCCTCCCCTGGGCACACAGGCTCCACAAGATGCCCTGGGGGTGATCCGATATCTTTCCAGCCAGGCCACCGTGACAAACATCCGTTTGATAGTGAGGGGCCGTGGGGTGAACTCTGTGATGGAACGAATCTTCCTTCCTCCACCTGAGCCAGGCCCGGGGCCCAATTCCTCTAGCAGGCGGGACTCTTGCTCCAGCAGGCACAGTCAGCCAGGCCACATCTGGAGTTTCCCGATGGTCCGCCCAGGTGCCTTGCTTCCCTCCACCTGGGCTCAGCCCCCATCTGGCTCCAGGTGCTGTGACTTGTATGTGGGGAGGATGCTAAAGCACTCATGTCAGGAGCAGGGCCTCCCTCCCCTGCCCTGCCGGGGCCTTTCTCAAAGGATGGCACAATGTGCCCAGGACGGAAAAGGAGGGTCCCAGCTTTGTACAAAGGGTCCTGGGAGCAGGGTTGTAGAGGGGGGACGGCCTTCCTCACTCCCTATGTAAGTCTCTGAGTCCAGAGCCTTGATTGCGTCCAGAACCATCCTCCAGGGATAAAGGAAGTCTCCACAACACGTGGTCTGCAGAAGCTGGAAAAGCTAAGTTAGGTCTCTGGTTCCCAGGTTTCTTAGGAAAGTTTTTCCAAAACAGGAACCGAACTGGGGACAACTCTGCTTTTCAGTGACCTGAAACAGGAGTGCAGGCCACCAGCGTCAGAAAGAGCCACGGACTGTTCCCATTGCGTTTGGGAATCTTCTGGGTTTATAGCTGGTATTGGTGCCAACCTGAAAAGCATTGTGAGTCCATCCTGATGCCTGAGCTGTGTGGCTTAAACCTCTGCAAAACCAATGCCTGAGAGTTGGGCCTCGTGTGAAAACTGCGTCATCTAAGCCAACCCATTCTGGAGGTGAATTCTGGGATGACTCTGGGGTCCTGTATCCACATTCGTGTCTCTTCCTTCCCTGTGTCCCAGGAGGGTGGGATATGCTTTAATGAACCTCTGGGCTGAAAGTGTCTAATCCTCTAAGCTTAATGACAGTCCAGAATGGAATTCTGTTTTAAAAGCTCTGGAGTTTACATCTTTTGTTAAGTAGGGATCAAAAGCTAGAATTAGGGCCAGGTGAGGTGGCTCACGCCTGTGATCCCAGCATTTTGGGAGACTGAGGAGGGTGGGTCACTTGAGGTCAGGAGATCGAGACCAGCCTGGCCAACATCGTGAAACCCTGTCTCTACCAAAAAATACAAAAATTAGCTGGGCATGGTGGTGCGCACCTGTAGTCCCACCTACTTGGAATTCTGAGGTGGGAGAATTACTGGAACTTGGGAGGCAGAGGTTGCAGTGAGCCAAGATCACGCCACAGCACTCCAGCCTGGGTGACAGAATGAGAGCCTGTCTCAAAAAAAATAAATAAATAAAGCTAGGAGTGAACCAAACATGTATACGTATATTTTTTGGTTTAGATACCTATTGCCTTCTGTGACTTTTATGTCAGTCTTAGGATCTCAAAGGACTTAAAAGCGGGACTATTTCTAAACATAAGGCGCTACGTAATTGGGAAGTGTGGCTGTTAACACTGTTTCCCTCCTAAAACTCACTGAGGAGTGGCTCTCCAAGAGGGTGAGTCCTCACCATGCCCATGTGTGTGCTTATGTGTGCATGCACACACATGCGTACTGGAGGCAGAGAGGGCAAGACAGGGCAGTGAAAGGGGGTGTTCATCAAGCTGGCAGTCTGAGGACCAGAGTTCAAATCCCAGCTCTAGCACTCTCTGACTGAGGGACCCCATCTCTCCAGTGGAGTTGCAAACAGAGCCTTATACCTGGCCAGGCCTGGGAGCTTTCCTTGCTGTTGTCACGGCGGGAGGTAGGTTCATAGCCCTGTAGGATGAGGTGCAGTTTCACAGAGGCTGAGATGGGCCTGGCAATCCAAAGCCTGTGCCATTGTGCACCCCCGCCCCGGGCCTCTCCCATCCTGCTCATGCGGTACCTGCTTAATGCATTGCTGCACAGGGACTGTCCCACGGCCACAGCCAGGGTGCAAGCGAGGGGCAGCAGGGACTGAGGGGGAGCCTGATCCCAGCCTCCCTGTGACTCTGACCTCCTCCCTGGGAAGCTGGCCCTTCCCAGTGGTGTGCGCCAGGCACAGCTGTCCAGTGATGCGCACAGTCCACAGGTATTAGGAAACTAAAGGTGCATGGCCAGTACCAGGCACGACATTCTTGCCCAAGGGCCTAAGGCATACTCAGTGTGGGATGGCAGGAGGCCAAGCCTGATAAGTAAGGGAGGGGCCAGCACCTGGTCCCGAGAGTCTGACCCCAGGGCCTGGGCTTCTCAGCCCTGAATTACTCCCCAACATCGTCCCAAACAAGCACTCCCTGGGACCCTGCCACCGCCAGCTCCAATTAGAAGACAAAGACTGGAAGCCCAGCATGTCCTTAGGGAGCCTGGAATCTGGGAGCAGGGCAGGCGTGCAAACAGATCATCACTGCACAGAGCAGACAGGCGAGCAGGGCACTAACAGGAGCCGTCCCATCTGCCTTCCTCCGGGACCAGCTAGCCAAGGCCACGGTGCTCGCCCTTCACCCGATCACAGTTTTGTCCTCTGCCCAGGTGGCTCCAATGAAAGGCCCCAAACTCCTCTTTGTAAAATGACCTGTCATTTCCCGGGGCCTTCCAGCTCTGGCCCTTCCCAAGTCTGAAGTGCAGTTTTTAGGGTGTGCAGCATCCGGGGGCTCCACAATGGGCATGGGCGCTCCCCTCTGGCAGAGGTTACGCCTGTGAGTCCTCACTGGGCGTTTTCCAGACCCCAGGAGAGACATGAGGCAAGTTAATGAAGACCAACAGTATTTGGGTTTCAAGATGTTGACCGCCTGCTTCATTAGGATGTCAAGTTTTTTTTTTTTTTTTTTTTTTTTGTTTTTTTTTTTTGAGACGGAGTCTCGCTCTGTCGCCCAGGCTGGAGTGCAGTGGCGCGATCTCGGCTCACTGCAAGCTCCGCCTCCCGGGTTCCTGCCATTCTCCCGCCTCAGCCTCCGAGTAGCTGGGACTACAGGCGCCCGCCACCGCGCCCGGCTAGTTTTTTGTATTTTTAGTAGAGACGGGGTTTCACCGTGTTAGCCAGGAGGGTCTCGATCTCCTGACCTCGTGATCCACCCGCCTCGGCCTCCCAAAGTGCTGGGATTACAGGCTTGAGCCACCGCGCCCGGCCAGGATGTCAAGTTTTAATGATGAGGAAGAAATCGGTAGAAAATGGTTTCTGTGTCTGGGAAGTTTCAAGTGGAGCAGCCCCATCCAGACCCGGCTGAGACGTGTGCTCCCCACCCCCACGCAGCAGCTATGCTTACACAGCGTTCAGCCTGGAGGTGCCCTGTCCCTTTGCATCCCTTCTCCCGAGGCCTGGCAGCGGATGGCAGAACCAATACCATCATTTTCACAGGGAAACAAGTTGAGCAGAGTAATTATGGCATCATGTGGTGCCCTAGTTTTGTTAAATTAGTCCTGTGGGTGGTGAGTGGAAGAGCGGCTGAACCCGGAGCCCACTCGGGGAAGCGGGCCCATTTCCCACCAGTCGGACCAGGAACAGATATGGAATCAGGGGCAGGGGCAACTTTTGTCAGCCCTCCCCAAACTGGCGACCAAGGGGCGCCTCTTCTCTTCACCCCAACCTGGCCTTTAGCAGAGCCTCTTCAAGCAACTGCTCCCCACAGTCACTCATGGACGTGGTTTTGCAGAGGTGGGGGCCTGGCCTCCCTTCTCCATGCCCAAATGTGTCTAGACCAGTGGGGTCCAGGGCTCTGTGAACACCCAGATGTTGCAAGCAAGGTTCTGAGGGCATATGTATCTGGGCGTATTTCCAGGCTTTATCTGTTTTTGCAAAGGGGTTATAACCCCAAAGCAGCCGAGAGGCACTGGTCAGAACCTCCAGCCCTTTGCTTCATTATTGGACTCCTACTAAGCAACTTTATAATTTCCTACCACAGTTACTTTCTAGCCAGCATGGGGGAAATTAACCTAAACTTCTAAACTGACCAGGCTCATGCAGAATGTATTAGTGATACCGTCGGGCTGTTCTCCCTGGCAGTCACAGACATGAGTTATTCTGGGTTGGAACATGCCAGCAATGCAGAGGGTACTATCAGATTATTTCTTTGATGTATAAGGAGGAAAAAGGAAACTTCAGTTCCTTTTTAACATGGTAATAGTTAAAGCTTATTTGATTTGTCTGTTGTTTTTGAATAAGAAAAGGTCACCCTCCTGCTGTCTTTGGGAAATGAGACACGTGAGTCAGTGTCCTGTGGCCTTCTGTCCTCACAGATCTCCTTCTGTCCTCATGGAAGCCACCATGAGAAAGGCAGCCTTGTGACCCCATTCTACAGATGAGAACACTGAGGCATCAGGCCACTCCATAAAATGCCCGGAGTCCTCCAGCCAGGAAAGTTGAACCAGGATTTGGGCTCTGGCTTCAGAGTCTCTGCCCATAGCCGCCGCCCAGTCCTCCTCTTCCCTGAAAGAAAACTTGCCTGTTCTTATGTTCTCCTTTAGGGAAAATCCCAGCTCTGCCTACAGGAGCAATAGCTGGCAGCTGGACTGGCTTTAATGGGAAATTAAAAAATAAACCCAGGCAATTTTAAAGTACCTTCAATTTGGTGACACGTTCAGCTGTTTTCAAGCTGCTTAGTAGTAGTATATCCACTCGTGATATAGGAGTCCGGGAGCCTTATAACCAGGGAAACTGAGGCTGGGAGGGACAGAGTGGGCTCATGTCAGAAGTCAGGGGGTCAGAATGAGGCTTGAGCCCCCTGCCGCCTTCCCAGGGGCCAGGCTTGGACAGGAAGAGGATTAACTGAGGACTTCGCATCCTCCAAAGTTAGAAGGGTCGTGGCCCCAGGGAAATGCAGGGCCCTTGGGCCAGGAGGCTGGGCCTCACCCGCTGGTAACTCATGGCTCTCACTCCCCACCTCCTAGAAGCAGCTGCCCCTTGACCAGATGCTGGCAGCTGGATCCCACAAGGGAAGTGGAATCTGACCCCAGATGAGCCAGGTCTGGCTGCAGCTGTGAGACCCACCCGGCCACTTGCCAACTTCATCATCTGGGCAGATCACGACCTGCTAAACAGGCTGGGGGTGGGATGCACGCCACCGTGGTGGGGAACGTAAGCTGGGAGCCAACTGCCTGGGTGGGATCCCAGCTCCTCCACCTGCTGGGCAGGTCTCATACCGTGGGAATCGATGTCACAACAAGCAAGGCACCTGCCATGTACGGCTCCCGGGAGGATCTGGGGACGGGATGCCTGGGGACCGCCTGGCCTGCTGCAATCCCGTGGGCTCCCAGGTGACCTGTGCCAGGACAGACCAGCATGCCAGTCCTCAGCAGAGGGCTGCCACCCTCCTTCACCTCCTAAGGATGATCATGATGGCCCAAGGCCCGTTCCTGTGAACCCTGCGATGCACCGCAGCGGGTAGGTGCCTCAGTGGCCCTGGGAAGGAGCCCGGGCAGCTGTGCCTGGTTAGGAGGCCTGCGCTGCCAGGCTGTGCCGCGGCTGTTGGGCCTGGTTCTGGCTGTAACAAAGGAAGGGTTGGCCTTGCTTAAGAACTGGCAGCCCCATCATGGAGCTCCCCGCACCCTGAGGGACAGATGCACAGGCCATGTGGTCCGGTGCACAGGACGATCTCCTGCCCTAGTCTCTGGAGACAGGAAGAAGAGACACAAAATCAAAATTGCGGCCTCAGAGAGGAGGGAAGAGGCAGCTTCTCTGCAAGGGGCACCACATAGATGGTGTCGTGGGGCTGAGACCACCCGGTTTCACCATAAAACAGCATCCCTCCGCATTTCCATCTGTCCTCGAGACCACTCTGCAGATCCCCAGTGGGCACCAGCAGGGCCCGTGCCAGCAGCATGGTGTGGGCTGGGGGCAGTTGGCACTTGACCCCTGCGGTGCCTGAGCAGAAGCACCTCTCTGAAGGTCCCCGGTGCCTTTCGGAGCCTCCAAACACACACTGACTGTTGGGGGAGTGGTTCGGGGCTGGCCCTGGCAGGACCTGAGCCTGGCTGGCGGGGTCCTGCCCGGGTGCTGAGAACTCACGTGGCGTTTGTTTTTCAGGAACCTGGGCAAGTCTGGCCTGCGGGTCTCCTGCCTGGGACTTGGTGAGTGTGGTGGTCCCCTCCATCCCACCAGGGAAACAGGCTGTGGGGGGGCCGGACATGGGCTGAACTGGACACCCCTTGGGAGGCAGGGTGGCCCGGCCTTTGGTACTCCCCAGGGAGTAGCTGCACCCAGAGCCCAGGATTCGGGGGGCTCGGTTGCCATGGCAACAAAGGCAGGTGGGAGGGGGCCTGGGATAGAGGGAGAGAGAGACACAACCTCAGCAGAGGAGGGGAGGCGGATACTAGGGGCCCCTCCATACACGGTCCCCACCCCACACCACAAAATCAGAGGCCCTTCCGGCCCCGGGAGTGCAGGGAAGACACCTTACCTTCCACGGTAGGCTCAGCTTACGAGTCCCTCCTGGAGCGCCATTGGATTTGGCCCTTTTTCCTCTCCTGTCAGATGCAAGGCCTGTTTCCAGAATGTGCAGTCCCCATCTCCCCTGTGCATGCAGTACACACACCCCACACACACAGCGCCCGCTGCAGTACGCATACCCTGCCCCCAACCACCGCCCACTGCCCTGACATCGGCCTCCCCGCTCCGTCCCAGCAGGAGCACGCAGATGCAACTGTCAGACCTGGTGTGTTTTCAGAGAGGCGTCCCTTGTGCCTTTCCTTGCAGCATGTGGAGCTACCTCAGCGCAGCTCTGACAGGCATTTCAAAAGCCCCAGACCTGCTGGGCCCATAGCCAGCAACCCGCCCTAGAGACTTTCGTCCCCTCAGTTTAGTGACCCCAAGAGAGCAGGACTTCCTCTGAAGGCCAGGTGTCCACGCACACCAAGGACACCCTGGCCACAGAGCAGCACAGAGGGACTCCTGTGGCTGCCCCCTGGGCCCTGCAGCCTGAGGCCTGAGCACCGACGGGAGAATCTGGCTTGCTGCTGGGTCCCTAACTTGAACCCCTGTGTCTCCTTCCAGGAACATGGGTGACCTTCGGAGGCCAGATCACCGATGAGGTAAGACGGGGCTCTCCCGGCACCCCAGAGCCCAGCATGGGCTCGCCAGAGCACACGGTTAAGTCTGCTGCAGGGACCAGTGAGCACGTGCTCCCGGGAGCCAACGCGGCAGCCTGCCTCCCTCTTTCTGTTTTGCGAGGGTGCCCTGCCCCAGGGGAGAGTGGAGAGGTGAGCCAGGTGGCCGCGGCCAAAGGGAATGCTGAGTCTGGTGCCATCACCCAGCAGTAGATGCCTCGGGCCTCAGCATGTCCCTGAAGCTCCCCAGGACTCAGATTTCCCACACGCTTGACCCCCATTCCACAGTTAACGAGGAGAGTTCAGGGTGCACATGCTTCCCAAATTCTGAAGCCGGGTGCAGATTCTAGCTGCCCACATGCCATGGAGACTCCAGTAACTATCTATTGAGGTCATGTGGAATGCAGCCCCTGCAGTGCTTGCTGTAAGCTGAAGAACCCGAGATCTGCATTTCACCCCAGCATCCGCCATCCATTTCCCAGCTGCCATGAACCGTGTGGATCGCAGTCAGATGTATTTTGTTGTGGGAAGTCAGGGACCCCGAACGGAACCCCACCTCTGATGTATTTGCTGGGGCTCATGTCCCCACAGTTGGAACAAGAAAGTGAACACTAAGGAAAAGCCAGCTTGTATGCTGCCAGCGCCTCTGGGTCTCTCAGAAGGGCAGGGACAGCACACGCCCAGACATGCTTCTGGACAGTGAGGCAGCATCTCAGAAATGAGAGCGGTGGCATTTGCTCAGACAGCTCTGGGCATCTGCACAAGAAGCAATTTTCGCGTTTGTCCTACTTAGTACTAGAAAGGTTGTGTTTAAAAATTGATCAGCGAATTGATGTGAGACCTTTTTAGCTGTGATTGCTCAGATTTCCAAGGGAAAGCTTTGCTTCTATCAAAATTTAAATGCATATAGTTTGTGTTTGGGGTCACTTTTATCTTTTTTTTTTTTTTGAGACGGAGTCTCGCTCTGTCTCCCAGGCTGGAGTGCAGTGGCGCAATCTCAGCTCACTGCAAGCTCTGCCTCCCGGGTTTACGCCATTCTCCTGCCTCAGCCTCCCGAGTAGCTGGGACTACAGGCGCCTGCCACCACACCCAGTTAGTTTTTGTATTTTTTTAGTAGAGACGGGTTTCACCGTGTTAGCCAGGATGGTCTCGATCTCCTGACCTCGTGATTTGCCCGTCTCATCCTCCCAAAGTGCTGGGATTACAGGCTTGAGCCACTGTGCCCAGCCCACTTTTATCTTTAAGACAGTAGCTGGTCAGGTGCGTTGACTCACACCTGTAATCCCAGCACTTTGGAAGGCTGGGGCGGGTGGATCACCTGAGGTCGGGAGTTCAAGACCAGCCTGGCAAACATGATGAAACCCCATGTCCACTAAAAATACAAAAATTAGCTGGGCGTGGTGGCAGGTGCCTGTAATCCCAGCTACTCAAGAGGCTAAGGCAGGCGAACTGCTTGAACCCAGAAGGGAGAGGTTGCAGTGAGCTGAGATCATATCACTACACTCCAGCCTAGGCCACAAAGTAAGACTCTGTCTAAAAAAAAAAACAAAACAAAAAGACAGTAGCTGGTTATAGGATGATTTTCCCCTTGCTTTGAAGTTGCTGGATAGGCGCTATCTCAGGATCTCAGGGTGAAGTCTGGAGTTATTAAGGCAAAAGGAATTGCCTTACCTTAGCCCACCAGATTTGTTCATATGAGCTCGGGGGCCCATAGGGTTCAATCTGAATCAGCCTTGCCTGACTCGGCCTCGTTTCCCTTTCGATGTGGTTTCTGAAGCAGGATGGGAGAATTCTGTAGAAGGGCATAACTTCATTTCCAAACAATATTAGCTGGGTGGCCTGTGATGTCCTGTGGGAAAGATATAAACAAGCAGACAGACTAGACCCATCCAACGAGATGATGTTTTCACCAGCAAACCAGGCCCCCCTCAGAGCGTTAATGAATGGCCCAGTGGCAGCCCCACTGGCCCAGACCTATGCAGTGTCTCCATCAGGAACACAGTGATGGACACGTGTGAAGAGATTGGAGGTCATTTCTAGAGGACACCAAGTTGGAAGGACAGAGAGTAAAATAGATGGCAGAGACGGGGTTCTGAATGGTTGTGGCAGATTAAAATGGCTTAGCAAAGGAGCAAGACAAATTTTTGTATTAATCCTCCAGTTAGTGTCAAAAAAGAAATCAGTATGTCTAGAACAGGGGGCCCACCTGGCTGCGGTTCAGATGAAGAGGATTTGTGCACTTCAGGTTCTGTGGCTCAGTCCAAGCCAGCAAGGAAGCAAGGACCATCCTGGACTGCTTTTTTTGTTTTCAGTTTTTTATTACATATATGAAACATAAAATTTGCCTTTTTAACCATTTTTAAGTGTACAGTTCAATGGCATTAAGTACATTCACATACTCTGCCACCCTTACCAATATCTGTTTCCAAAATATTTCATCACCCCAAACAGGAGCTCTGCACCTTTAGACAATAACTTCCCATCCCCTGGTCACCTCTAATCTACTTCCTGTCTATGAACTCTGCAGGTTATTTGTATAAATAAAGTTTTATTGGGACATAGCCACGCCCATCATTTACATGTAGTGGCTGCTTTCACTCCACAAGGGCAGAGCTAAGTAATTGCAACAGAGACTCTGTGGCCCACAGTGCCTGAAGCATTTAGTATGTGTCCCTTTACAGAAAAGTCTTGACGTCCCCTGTTGCATGGGCCGCAGCAGCTGTGCCCTGCAGTATCTGCAGGGTTGTTGTGTGAACAGCAGCTCAGCCAGTTCTATGCCATGCCAGGAACCAAATGAAAGCTTGCCCAGGGATGGAACAAACCACCTGGTGAGGCAGGAATGACAGCCACCCTCACATGGCACAGGGCAGAGTCCACAGTTTGTAGGACACCATCACATTCTCAGCCAGTGCTCCCAGGAGCCCATGAAGGGATCAGACCACACTAGGGACCCTAAGATGACATGACGCCTGTCGGAGCCACCACCACGGTGGTTTCAGGTCTCCAGCCCTCCTGTTGTTAGGTGCCCTTTCTGTGGCCTCACACTCCCCATTAGAAGCATGTGTTCAAGACAAGCCAAACAATAAAAATTTAATAGAAGTAGTGGCTGAGAACCTTACACTTATTATCTCACCTAATCCTCTATTACCCCAGGGAGGCAGGTGCTATTCCCAGTTCAAGGAAGCTGAGCCTCTGGCCATAAACAGGTAAAGGGGTCTCACCTGGCCGCTGGCCACGGGGCATTCCACCTGGTGCTCTTTGCCTCAACGCTTGTGGCCAGAGCTCAGCTGTGGGGTAACCGTACTGGAGTAGGGACAGATTCCTTGTCGCCCCAGATGGGGTGACAGGGAGGTGGCCCATATGTCTCCTGAGCTTCCTTCTGACTTCAGTAACTGGAACCTAGATACTGGAAGGAACAAAAAGTCACAAAATAAAGGCTCCATAAAATGAACCAGGATGCAGCCACAGAGAGGAGGTCTTTAGAAGTCATGTTTTAGGTCTGGGGGCGGTGGCTCATCCATGTAATCCCAGCACTTTGGGAGGTCGAGGCAGGAGGATCACAAGGTTAGGAGTTCAAGACCAGCCTGGCCAATATGGTGAAACCCCATCTCTACTAAAAATACCAAAAATTAGCCAGGTGTGGTGGTAGGCACCTGTAATCCCAGCTACTCAGGAGGCTGAGGCAAGAGAATTGCTTGAATCTGGGAGGCAGAGGTTGCAGTGAGCTGAGGTCGTGCTACTGCACTCTGGCCTGAATGACAGAGCGAGACTCCATCTCGGGGGGGGGGGGGGAGGGGAAAACTCATGTTTTGAAGGACAGCATAGGAAAGGCCCGTGACAGCAAATGGAAAACGCAGCCAGTGTAGACAGCAGCAGCGCAGACAGCAGTCTGCGGAGTAGAGCTTCAGTTTTCTAGGGAAAGGGCAGAAAAACCTGGAAGAAAAATTACAGCAAAATCATAGCCATAAAAACATAAATAAATAAAACAGTGAGAAAGCAGAGCCCCACAATGCTGTGAGTCCCTCCCTCTCTTTCCTGCCTCTGGTCCTCCCAGTCCCAGGCGCCACCCTGGATGCAGCTGGAATTGTGTGGTGGCTTCGTTTTTGCTGAGGGACAGGTTAGTGTCGGTGTCTGCCATGCCGGACCCTGCTGATCCAGCTGCCTGCACGCCCTCGGAGGTCTGTGATGACCACAGGCGTCTGTGATTGGTCCACAGGCGTCTGTGATTGGTCGGGCTTTCCTCCCCAGAGGGAACCAGGCGTGCCCAGGGCCACTGTGCTCTGGAGTGGAGAGCGCCGAGCCCTTTGTTCTCGTCTGTGAACAGGAGTGGGAGGCCTCCCAGTGAGCAGAGCAGAGCCAGGAGCAGCCAGGTCCCTGCCTCAGGCTTGTGGAGCCCCTGCTTAGCGCCAGCTTCCTGCCTGCTCCCAGCCTCTTCCCAGTCACTCTCTTTCTAGAGAGGACACTTTCTCCAGTGGTCGAACGTGCTGTGGAGAGGGTGTGAGCTGCCTGTGGCTGGTGTAACAAGTAGCCACCAATGCATGGCTGAAAACAGCAGCAACGTATTCTCTCACGGCTCTGGGGGTCAAAGATCCAAACTCGGTACCCCTGAACCTAAGTCCAGGAGTCAGCCAGGCCGGGCTCCCTTCTCCAGGCCGGTACCCTTCCTGGCCAAAGCCCAGGAGTCAGCCAGGCCGGGCTCCTTTCTCCAGGCCAGTACCCTTCCTGGCCTAAGTCCAGGAGTCAGCTGGGCCAGGCTCCTTTCTCCAGGCTAGGACCCTTCCCGGCCTCTTCAGCGTCCGGCGCTGCTGGCCGTCCTTGACTTGTGCCCACATCCTCCAGTCTCTGACCCTGTGGACACTCTCCCTCCTTCTCTTCTGTCTGTCAAGTCTCCATCTGTCTCGTCCTCATATGGTCACCTGTGATGGCACTGAGGGCCCACTTAGCTAAGCCAGGACATTCTCCCCATCGCAGAGTACTCACGTTAATCCCATCTGCAAAGTCCCTGTTTCTACCTAAGGTCACATTCCCAGGTTCCAGGGACCTGATACCTTTGGAGAACCATTATTTAGTCGACTGCAGAGAAGAAAGTAGAAAAAGGAGGGCAGGGGGCGGGGGTCCTGACAACAGAGCAGTCGGGAAGCAGAAGAGGGCAAGGAAGCCACGTGGTGGTCCAGAGACGGAGCCTTCTGGGGGCCGAGGGGACAACCAAGGCCAAGCCCTAAGGTCAAGTGTTGGGGAGAAGGGGGTTCAGGAGATAGAGTCGGGGGTCAGGGTGCAGATCTGGTGGGGACTTTGGCTTTGACCCTCTGCGAGATGGAAGCCCCCGGAGGGCTTTTGCATGGAGGAACTTTGACCTGATTTAAAAGGTCTGCCAAGGCTCGCCCCGGCTGCTACACTGGGAATAGCCAGTCATGAGGGTGTCTCAAGAGTTCGGCGTGTGCACGATCCGACGCACTTAGAAGGCACATCCTGATGTGGCAGGGCTGTCGTGGAGCCTGGGAGGCCGCATTTCTGATCTCATGCTGATGCTGGCCTACGGTCCACGCTTTGCCTGGGGCAGGTGCAGAGAGAGAGGATGGAAGCAGAGAGCTAGGAGGCTATTGTGAGAAACCAGCCAAGAGCCGCTGGAGGCTCAGAGCAGGGTAGGCACAGTGGAGGTGGGGAGAGGGGTCAGATTCTGGACTAATTTGCTGGGAAGCCACAGCAGTGGCTGAACTTCATGCTCCAGTGATGGGAGGATTAGTCAAGGAGGGCTCCCCGGGGTTTGACCTGAGCACAGGTGAGTGAGATCTCAGTGGAGCTGATGCTGCTGCAGGCTGCCTCCCTCGCCCACACCAGCCCCAGGGCCTGGAGTGCCCTCCCCGACCCACTCCCCCTTGCCTGCCTGACAAACTCCTAAACACCTTTCAAAACCCAGTCTTTGTCCGGCACACTTTGGGAGGCTGAGGCGGTCAGGAGTTCGAGACCAGCCTGGCCAACATGGTGAAACCTTGTCTCTACTAAAAATACAAAAATTAGCCAGGCTTGGTGGCATGTGCCTATAGTCCCAGCTACTTGGGAGACTGAAGCAGGAGAATCTTTTGAACCCAGGAGGCAAAGGTTGCAGTGAGCCAGGATCATGCCACTGCACTCCAGCCTGGGCAACAAAATGAGACTCCATCTCCAAAAAATAAAAAAACACCCAGTCTTGGACATTCTGGACACGTGCTACCCCTTGGATGAATGTTGAACCTTGAGGACATTACACTCATTGAAACAAGCCACAAAAAGGACATAGGGTGTGACTGCATTTGTCTAAGGTTCCTAGAGTAGTTAAATTCATAAATACCAGAGAATGGTGGGTGCTGGGACTGGGGGCAGGGAGCAGAGAAGGGGAGTTACTGTTCAGTGGGTACAGAGTTTCAGTTTAGGAACATGACAGGGAGATGGATGGTGGTGATGGTTACACAACTATGCGAATGTACTTACTGGCACTGAACTATGCTTGAAAAAGGTTAAAATAGTAAATTTCATTATATGTATCTTACCACAACTTTAAAAATTCTCTTTGATAAATGCAGTAATGTTTTAATTAAGCAAAAAGAATGAAAGGGATCTTCATGAGCAGGTGTGGATTGGTTTCTAGGACGTATTGTGAGTGAAAAAATCAAAGTGAAGAAACATATGGGTAGTGTGCCTGCCCTCCTGGAAGAAAGATGGAGGATAAGAAAATACACGTGTCTGAAATACAAAAATGGAAAACAGAGCCCTGGGTCCCCTCCTCTGAGAAGCCCTGGCAGGAGCATGAGTGCCCTAACCACAGGCTTAGCCCCGACGGAGCCCGGCGCACCGTGCCCTCCTGGGCTCTCTCCTCCAGGGCCTGGTTGTGGGAGGCATCTGGGAAGAGTCAGGAGGAAGATGAAGAGGAAGCAGTGAGCAGGTGAACAAGCCGCCCCTCTGTCCCTGCTGGAGCCCTGGTGCTGGGAAGCAAAGTGCTAGAGGTGGGGACAGATTCCTGGGTGCTCCCTCAGTGGCTACATCCGGGAGGAGGAGGCTGGAGGGGCAGAAGCAGATCCCTCTGGCAGTGGATGCATTTGATGCATGGCTGCATTTGATACCTCAGGGCAGTTGAGCTGCAGCAGGAAGACAGCAATGGAGCCCCAGCAGGTGGGTCCTGAAAACCGACGGCCTCCACCCTTGGGTTTCCTGACTCAAATCACAGCCGCCAACTAACCGGGGCTCAGCTTTGGCTGCGTGCATTTCAGTGTCTGAGATGTTTGGGGATGACTGCCAACGTCGCCAGGCTGCCGGCCAGATTTCCATACACCCCCCACCCACAAACATGCGGCCTTTCTGGCTTCTCTTGAGAAGTTGGCAGATCTCTAGCACCAGGCCCGCCTTCCCACGCGCAACATTTGGGCATGGGCCTTCTCCCATGGGTGCCCCCCAGTGGTGGCTACCCCGCGATCCTCACAGGACACTGTCCTCACTCTCCACACCTCCTGGCCACGAGGGCTTCTGAGCTCAGAAAGGAGAGGCGCAGCCCTGTGAAGCCGCCCCTGGCTGGTTTTCTGTCCTATGGTTTTTTAGCATTATTAAGAATTACTCACCCACTCTCTGGCTTGCTGCCGGAGAGGCCTGGTGCTCTGAGCTGCACCAGGGGAAGTGTGACACTCAGAGGGAAGCAGCCCTGTCCGAGGGCCAGCAGCTCAGGAGCACCCGTCTCTCCAGCCTCTTGGAGGGAGCTGTCACTTGCGGAGGGGCTCTCCTGGCTCCATGAGTCCCACCTCACGACCAGTTCTTTGCTCATGGAGCACAGTCGCATCCTGACAGCAGCCACGGAGCAAAGTCTGATGGACGGCAGCCCGTTTAGCTCAGGCAGGCATTCATCGATCTTGCCCACGAGGCAGCCACCACTACAGCAGTGTCGCTCGGGGCCGGGAACATGTGCCATTGGAGAAACACTGGCCAAGAGGCCGGAATGGATGTCGCCCGCCGTGCACCAGCTGTGGGGCCTCAGTTGCTCCATCTACAAAAGTAACAATTCAGTCCTCATGTGCAGGTGCTGGGAAAGATTCAATGAGATACAACTGAATACATAGCCCTGGCTTTAAGGACATAGACTCATCCCAGCAACGTCCACAGAGCCCCTGCTGGGGACTGCCTTGGTTTCCTAGGACTGCTGTAACACAGTAACATAACCTGGGGAACTGAAACAACAGACCCATGTTCTGTCACCTTCTGGAGGCCAGAGGTCGGATACCAAGGTGTCGGCAGGGCCAGGTTCCCTGCAAAGGCTCTGGAGAAGGGTCCGCCCCATGCCTCTCCCAGCTCCTGGGGGTTGCCCACAGTCCTTGGCTTGTGGACGTGTCACTCCAGTCTCTGCCTTCATAGTCTCATGGACTTCTGTGTCTGCATTTTCTCTTCTTGTAAATCACCAGTCACATGGGGTTTAGGAGCCACCCTAACACAATACAACCTCATCTTCGCTAATTACGTTCAAGAAGGCCCTATTCCCAAATGAGGTCACCTCTAAGCTTCTGAGTGGACATGAATTCTGTGGGGATACCGTTCAACCCAGTACAGGTGCTAAGCCCTGTGATGACCCCAACTGATGGGGTCCCTGCTCTCAAGAAATTCACAGTCCTCGGCAGTTTCTTCATTCCTTTTGCCTTCTTTATTCTTCTCAGTGGGTTTCTTACTGAGAGCTGCCTCCATCCCTCTCCTGTGGCAGGAGAGGGCAAGTAGAGAGCCCACAGAGGAGCCTCTCGGGCCCTGGGGGGCAGGGCCTAGACGTGGGGAGGCCTCCCAGGCCAAGAGGGTGGTGCTCAAGAGCCTCTGAGCCCCACTCCCGGCTGGCAGGACAGTGCCGGTTTTCTCGTTTCAGATGGCAGAGCAGCTCATGACCTTGGCCTACGATAATGGCATCAACCTCTTCGATACAGCAGAAGTCTACGCAGCCGGCAAGTATGTGTCTTTTCGCATGGGAAAAAGTGGTGCAGAATGCCTGGGCAGAGCCGGAGCTGCAGGGATGCCTGCCACTCACATTCCCAAGAGTGCTCACAAATGCACCTTGCGCCCTGCTTTCATTTTTAAACTCTGAATGGTTTTAGGAGGTATTATTTTCACGGGGCTGGAATTGCAGAATGCTTGGACACTGGTCACTTGCTAAACTCCCCATGGAGTCACCAGGGGGACCACAGTCCCTCTGGTGCCAAAGATGCTGTGCTGGGTGAGAGGCACGATTAAGCTGCTGTCCTGGGCTCTCTTGATATGCCTGACATTTTGACATTTCATGTCTCACTAGTGCAACTAGGGCTGCAGGGCCTGCAGGGCCTCAGAGCTAGGGAGGGCAGGCTCCGGCCGAGTGCTGTGGGGGAGCACTTCCCATCTTGGCAGTGAACTTTCCTGCTCAATTATGTAAAAGCTCAGCCCTCTTCAGCCAGGCTGTTGGCTTCAGTTTTAAAGACTGGCTGTAATCAAATCATCCACTCTCCTGCATTGGGTTTCCAGAAGTCAGCTTTTGTTTGTGAAATCATTTGTTGGCCCTCTCTTCATCCTCCTTCTGCCCCCCTCCTGCCTGGGGCCAGCCAAGTTCCTGTCATCCGGGCAGGCTGCAGGCCTGGGCTGCTGTGCACCGTAGCTGCTTGGCCCGCAGCTGCTTCGTGGGCCCTAGTGGGTTACCAGCAACTGCAGCGGGGCCCAGAGCACCTGACGGCAGGGAACCCAACTGAGCCCTACTCAAGTTCCCACCCAGAGCCTGGTGAGCACACAGGCCTGGGGGCTGCCGCTGGGCCCTCAAACCGCCTCCAGCCCCCATCTGCAGCCCTTTCGGCCCTCCTGATGGCACAGCCCCCTCCCACCCCCTCCAGACTGGCAGCAGCTTCCCATCAAAGTGAACCACTTTCCAGACAGACGAGCCCAGCAGAGGGGTCTGAGGTCAAAAAGCCCAGTGCAGATGCCAAGTCGAGAGGCACCTCCCGTCCCGAGCCCCCCACCTCTTCGCTGCCTGCTTTGGCCTGGGTTTTGCTGCCCAGAAGAACGTGTGGGAGGCAACTCTGTGCAGCCCTGTGGATGGGGCCGGGCGCACCCCATGTCACAGCAGCCACACTCCATCCTCTGTCACTCGCAGTTTCCATGTTCCCCTGTTTAACTGGACACCCAGACTGGTGAGCTGGGCAAGTTCACTGGGTCTCTAGCAGCCATGGGCCTCTCAGAAGCCACTTGCCGGAAGGCCGGGGAGTCAGGGAGCAGCTTCCCCTCGGGTTGCCATTTCTGTGGGATCCCCTGCCCCTCTGCTCCTGAGCCAGCCACTGCGGTCCCTCAGTCCAGCTCAGAGCTGAGCCTCTGGTGGACGCCCATCAGTGCCCTCACAGGGGACCTGGGCGCTGCATGCCAGGGATAGGCAGGAAGAAACTGCTTTGGGGAGTTTGGGGGAGGCTGAGAGGCAGCTCGCAGGAGGCCAAACCCTTATCTTCCCGAGGCCTCCTGCTTCTTCTGACGCTAATTTGCATACTTCTTGGAGAGCTACAGGATTTCTGTGTCCCGCAAACAGGTGTGAGTCCTACCAAATTCACAGCCGGAGCCACAAGCCACAGGCTTAGGTAACTCACTGTCTGCTGCTCCTCTGCCCCAGGGATCACTGCCAGCTTTTCTCTCTTCCTCCTCCTTTCCTGATCCTTCGTTCGACAAATCAGGGACCAAGGAATAAAAGGAAGAGGCCTAGGGCTGAGTGAATTTTCTGTGCGTCTTGACCATAAATGAGGAGCATTCAGAGCGCATGCTAAACAGCTTGCAAATCAGAGCCCATTATTTCTGAGTGGATGACTCAGGCGCTTTTATAATTGGAATGTAGCACAGAGTACGGATCAGTCTCCGTCTGTTGTTTTGCTCAGAAACATTTTGCTACAAGCAGAAAGTTCTTCAAAGTTAATCCAGTGCTGCAGTGCCAGGCAAGGCTGCAACGGCCGCCCATGCCCCCAGCTGGCCTGAGTTTGGTGCAGGACCCGGAGTGATGACAAACAGGACACACAGTGGTCTGCCTAGCATCTGACTCTCTGCCGTTCAACGCAGGAAATGAGAGGGACACGTGCACCCACACACGTGCACCCATGTACACACATATACACAAGCATACACGTCTGCTGGAAATCCAGCCCTTGACCCTGAGTACATGTTAATTGTCCCTCAAAACAGAAGATGCACTTGATGAATAATTTACCTTTAGAAAAAGATACTTGGCCGGGCACGGTGGCTCATGCCTGTAGTCCCAGCGCTTTGGGAGGCCAAGGTGGGCAGATCACTCGAGGTCAGGAGTTCGAGACCAGTCTGGCCAACATGGCGAGACCCTGTCTCTACTAAAAATACAAAAATTAGCTGGACGTGGTGGCGTGTGCCTGTAGTCCCAGCTACTCGGGAGGCTGAGGCAGGAGGATCGCTTGAACCCAAGAGACAGAGGTTGCAGAGAGCCAAAATCTCGCCACTGCACTCTAGCTTGGGTGACAGAGCAAGACTCTATCTCAAAAAAAAAAAAAACCAGATACTTGTGTGGAAATCTTGCCCACCTAATGTTGCCAGGCATTTTCCCTCGTGAATTTTCAGCTGACTAGAAAATGGGATGCTGGCCTTGCCAAGCTCAACAGCAGCTCCTTCCTTCTCTGTGAGAGCTGGGGCCGCCACTGCTTAGACATGCATCTGCAGGGGAACATGCCACAGCCATCCTAGTGGGGAGCAATAACACAGCTGCTCCCGCCCCCTCGGGCCAGCCCTCTCTCTCTGGAATGAGCTACTGAGCCAAGGTGGGTGTTAACAGCCTGGCTCTCTGGCCCCAGTGGCATTTTCACAGAGGGAACCAAGTGGCCAGTGGCCACAGTGGGTCTGCGTTTGGTTTTTCTGTTTGGCTGTGATGAGATCGCGGTGTCTTGTTTTGCAGGGCTGAAGTGGTACTGGGAAACATCATTAAGAAGAAAGGATGGAGGTAAGGACCCTGCTCTCTGCGGTCTGTCCCTGGGATGGGTGGGGGCGAACTATCCCAGGGTCAGCCTCATCAGCCCATTGTGCAGTGTTGTAAGGCCTGCAAGTCTTCACATTTTTCTTGCTGGGAGGTGGAGAGGAAAATTCAGTTCTCCAAGAGGAGGAGGTGACTCTGCTTGAGAAAAAAGTTGAAGGGAGGCTGAATACACTGTCTGCCCCACCCTAGCGTGCTCACTCCACCTGTCCCCGCTCATCCACAGAGATCCAGAGCACTAGGGTCCCTGCTTACAAAGTGTCAGGCCAAAAAGAGCTTGGTGTGAGAACGGGCCTGGGTACAGCAGAGGGGTGCTGCTACAGATGGGGGTGCAAAGCCCTTCCACCTCTTTCGCTGGAGCACTTAGGGTCAGGGGAGCCAGGGGGCCAGAGAGGGGAGTGGCTCAGAGAGTCTGGGGGCCCTGGGGTTGGATCCCACCCTGCACCTTGTCCATGGGACCTTCGCGGCGTCTCAACCTCTCCGGAGCTCACTGTTCCCATCTGTAAGGGTGTATGTAGCGGACCTTCCCGGCAGGGCTATCCTGAGGGTCAGTGGCCCCAAGTCTGTAAATTACCCACTACCTAGCTCAGGGCAGGATGTGTCACACTCCCCTGGGAAGTGGTCCCCTCCAGCATAGACTGGGGAGCGGTCCCCGGGTGTGATGTGGCCCAAAGGTCACAGATCGGGGGCCATCCACCCTTCTCTCCCTGGAGCCTGTGAGCCCTTCCCAGGCCAAGGTCCTCACCCACCTTGGGACCAATCGGGCTGAGCACTTGCCTACATGTTGGGGCTCCCCAGACCCCGGAACACAGCTTTATCTGAAGGTGCTGACAAGCCCCAGGGCCCTGTTTCTTAATAAATGTTTCTTTATTTTCAGAAACATGAGAAGCAGTTATAAAGTTGGGCTCCCTCCTCCCTCCCCTCCCAGTGCCACTCAGAATCCCAGTGTCATTTGTCGGGAAGCCCCCACCCCCCCCCATGGATTCCTAACACCCCTTCCTCTTGCCCCATCAAATTTGTTTTTTGGCAACTCTAATCCCAAAAGAAATTCCTCCTCACCCCGTAATTAAAGGAAATTGCACATATTAGCAAATCCCCTGATCACGTCTTTGGCAAATGCGCATGGAGGTGGTGTGGGGTGGTCTGTCTTCCTGGAGGTAACGCTGCCCCTGCCAGAGCTCTGTGGCCAATGCTTCGGGGGCAAAGGAGGCCTCCTGCTCCAGCCTCCTGAGCTGCTTCCCTGAGCAGCCCGGGACCCGGGTGGGAAAGCAGCTCAGCCATGGGGCACCAGGAGGTCATTGTCACCCCCTGGGTGGGGAGTATTCCCTCCTCTGGGAGGGGTCGAGGTCAAATGTGGCCGGGAGGGGCCATCATTGTCCCCCATCCCACCAGGACAAAGCCACTCGTATGGGCATTTGTCTCGTGGACTTAGAGCAGAAGAACGGATTACTTCCCTTTGCACTGCTCAAGCCCAAATCCTCAGAGTTCTCTGCCTCAGCTACTCAAACCCAGAATCCCATTGGCCTGGCCACACTTGGGCTCCCTGTGCCTCCCCTCCCTCCGTAGGTGCCTCCCAAGTTACCCTGACCAGGCGGTCCCACACACATTTTCTGCAACAGGCGTCACATTCTGTGGGGAACGTTGCAGAGCGCTTCCCTGGCTGCCTTCCACCTTCATCTTTCCATCCTCAACTCCTGCCAGATCCCCCCAGAGCCCACCCCTGCCCCCGGCCCACACCTTGGCTCTTGCTGCTTCCTCCACCTGGACCAAATCCATGCACCCCTCGTATTCCCTGAGCCAGGCCCCCTCCCACATCCTGGGCGGAAGGCATCTCCTCCGGGCTCCGGTCACACTGGGCCCCCACTATCCAACTCCCACTGCCTGACTCACAGTTACTGCCTCGGTGGCTGCCTCCTGGCTCCATGAGGAGCCCACGCATCGTGGCTTGGCACGTGGTACACATCAAATGATGGAGAAGTGCCCATTTCATGGCCCAGGGTCCCAGGCGGGAGGGCTTTCAGGACCTCTGTGTGAGAGATGAGGACGTCGCGAATGAAGGAGGACCCCCCAGGGGCCGGGCCCCATCACACCTCTTCCTTCTCTTCTTTCCCGCAGGCGGTCCAGCCTCGTCATCACCACCAAGATCTTCTGGGGCGGAAAGTAGGTGCAACAGCTGGCGATGCTTCCAGCCCTGGCCCAGCAGCCACAGTCCCACGCTCCCCAGAGACCCCTGACCTAGAAGGCTCCTAGGGTGGTGGGAGGACAGTCCTGCTTCAGAAAGGAGAGTGGTCAGGGTCTGTCCTGGTCAGGCCCCAGCCCAGTGCCGCTTCCCGTCCCCAGCAGGGGCAGAGCTGGCGTTTCTGCAGCCACCAGCTGTGCCTGGTGCCCATCCCTGTTAAGGGACATCAAATCCAGAAAAGTAGCTGTGGCTGAGTTTGCCTTTTACAAAAAACTTTTCTTTTTACTTACATGGATTATTTTTTCCTGGTCACTATGGTAACATCATAAAAATTATGGAAAACACAGAAAATCTGTGAACTGCCCAAACCCCCAAACCACTCCAAATTCCCTGGGCCGCCTGTCGTCACCCGTGCAGGTCTCCAAGTGTCTAGCTCCATAGTTTGTGGTCTGGACATACTTGGGCTCATAGGAATTATAACTATGATTCATTTTTTCTTTCTTTCTTTCTTTTATTTTTTATTTATTTTTATTTATTTTTTTGAGACAGGGTCTCGCTTTGTCGTCCAGGTTGGAATGCAGTGGCACAATCACGGCTTACTGTAGCTTCAAACTCCTGGGCTCGAGCAATCTTCCCACCTCAGCCTACAGGCATGTGCCACCAGACCTGACTAATTTGTCCTTTTTTTTCTTTTCTTTTTTTTTTTTGAGACAGGGTCTCACTTTGTCACCTAGGCTGGAGTACAGTGGCGTAGTCCCAGCTCACTGCGGCCTCAGCCTCCTGGTTCAAGTGACTCTCCTGCCTCAAGTAGCTGACTCTACGGGCACATGCCACCATGCCCAGCAATTTATATATATATATAGTAGAGATAGGATTTCATCATGTTGTCCAGGCTGGTCTCAAACTCCTGAGCTCAAGTAATCTGCCCACCTCAGCTTCCCAAAGCACTAGGATTGCAGGCGTGAGCCACCACACCTAGCCTTCATTTGTCCTTTCATAAGATATGGGGTCTCACTCTGTTGCCCAGGCTGGTCTTGAACTCCTGGACTCAAGTAATCCTCCTGCCTTAGCCTCCCAAAGTGCTGGGATTACAGGCATGAGCCACTGTGCCCAGCCTGATTTGTTCTTAATTTAAAAAATAAAAATAAAAAGTCCAAATGAAGCACATGGGTTGGGTTGAAAAACAAAAGCCCCCTTTCCCCTGCTGCTGCCCACCTCCCCTCTGAGCCCTGTGACCAGGCCTGCCCCAGGCCTCTGGGAGTTCAGCCCTGTAGCCTCGGGTACCTACCCCCAAAGCGGAATCCAACCCCACACGGCATTTGCTGGCCCCGTTTTTGTGCCTAACATTGCATCATAAACGTTTCCTGGGAGGGGCCAGGGTGCCAAAACCACTGGCAACATCACACATGGTCGGCCTGTTTTCCAGGGCGGAGACGGAGCGGGGCCTGTCCAGGAAGCACATAATCGAAGGTGAGGACGCACTCAGGCACCTCAGGATCCCCACACCTGTGGGATTGTCCTCAGAGGCCAAAGTGAAAGCAGCACAGAGCCTGACGCCCCCAAGTTACTCAACCAAGGGCCCAATCCCGGGGCACGCGGTGCTCTGGCCTGACCCTCTCCTTCCACCCGGGCAGCACAGGGGGACCCTGCAGGGAACAAGGGCGCCCAGTGGCTGAGCACAGACCACAGACCAGCCTGGGTTTCAATCCAAGTTCGGCCCCGCACTGGCTGAGTGGGTCTTCAGCAAGGCGCAGCCTGCCCCACGCCTCTGCCACAGTATCTGTGCAATAGGGACAGTAAGAGTGCACCCGGCGAGGGTGGCTGGGATGCCCACAGCACCCAGGAGAAGGTGCATGCCACACAGCCTGGGGCTCAGCATTCACGGGCACTGGAGCAAGGCACCGGGGTGTCTGGCTCTTGCTGTATTTTTATTGTCTTCATGCCTTTCCTATCTGTGTTCATTTTCTTCAAGGTAATAGATCATTCCATTGAAAATCACCTAGGGGGCCAGCCACCCGCTCCCCATCCTGCCCACCCCAACCCAGTGTTTCACTCTGCCAGCTGTGTGTCCTGAGCTGCTCTAAGCACGAGCGGGTGGCTTGGGCGTTTTAGATACTATTGCCATTGTTATTGTTTTTGTTTTTGAGATGGAGTTTTGCTCTTGTCGCCCAGGCTGGAGTGCAGTGACATGATCTTGGCTCACTGCAACCTCCGCCTCCTGGGTTCAAGCGATTCTCCTGCCTCAGCCTCCTGAATACCTGGGATTACAGGTGCCCGCCACCACGCCTGGTTAATTTTTTTTTTTTGTATTTTTAGTAGAGACAGGGTTTCACTATGTTGGTCAGGCTGGTCTCGAACTCCTGACCTCAAGTGATCCACCCGTCTCGGCCCCCTAGAGTGCTGGGATGACAGGCATGGGCCACCATGCCTGGCCACAGACAGTATTGCTTTTGGTGGGATGGGCAGCCAGCGTAACCCTCCCTCCACGTGTGATGGATGCCGTGATCCCCCTGTTGTAACACAGAGTGACCTCAGAGGAGGGCATGTTGTCTGGGGGAGGAGGCGCTTCCCCTTCATTTAGTCAAGGACATGTGGCCTGTGGTCCCCCGACGTCCTCCTGAAGGGGAGACTCCCCCTACTCCCTGTGGGATGTGTCCCCACCTCTACCGTAGCATTTCGAGACCTCCATCAGCTTCTGGAAGCTTCCAGATGCCAGGGGCCTCTTAGCCGTCTCTTGTTCCCCGAGCCGGGCATGGACAGGCCCAGGTGCCTGTGGAGATGCAGCTGCAGCAGTGACGCCCCCACCCGGTCCTCCCCCAGGTCTGAAAGCTTCTCTGGAGCGACTGCAGCTAGAGTATGTGGACGTGGTGTTTGCCAACCGCCCGGACCCCAACACCCCGATGGAAGGTAAGTGGTCTGCGGCAGCACCACCGGTCAGGCCTGGGTGGTGTCCGAAGGGTCTGAATCTGAGGTTGTAGAGACCACCAGCATGGGCCCTGCTGGGCACCCGGGTGAGCCATGAGAGGAGGCCAGGTCCAGGGTAGGGGACAAGGGGGCAGGCCGCCCCTCAGTAGGGGTGAGCTCAGCCTCTGGCTGCCGACCCCCAGCCAGGTGCACCCGGCACCTCCAGGCTGAGTCCCTGTCCTCGCTTTGGACCCAGGCCGATCTGCCCTCCCAGTCGGAGCCACAGTGGAACTGTCCGTTCCCCTCTGCGGCTGTTATGCAGCTCAGTGAAGTTGCAGTGTGGGGATTCCGGTGTGGTGTTCTCTCCAATCACGATCCACTGGGAAGCTTGGGGGGTCTTTTGTGCTCTGGGGAGTAAGTTACTACATAGAGGAGAAGAAACGTTCAGCACTTTGAAAATCGGTTCTGGTTACTTGGGCGTTTTTTCTTCTTTCTACTCCTGAGCCCTCAGCCCCCTCTGCTCCCATCCTCCTGCTACAGGTGTCTTTCCATGTGTGCTTTGCTGCTTCAGGGACTTGAAAATTAAGTTGTGTTCCAGTTTTTTTTTTTATTTGTTCATATACAGCACGCACGTCCGTGTGTTGTTATATTTTTTCCTTTTAACTAAACGCGTGTTCTGCGCGGTGCTTTGTGCCTCCCCGCTGTGCCTTCGTCGTGCCACTCCTCTCAGTGCTCCCAGCTATCAACTCTGGTCTCTTTAAAAATCTTTCTTTTATCACCAGGGGACCCATTTAGTTCCTCCAAGTCAAGGACATTCATCATAGAAGGTACACAGTGCCCCCAGCCTGACTATTGACTTCTGCGTCCAAGCTGCATTTTATGAGACAGTACTTTTATTTACATGATTCTTTCACCCCATGACAAACTTCTCCATAAAATGCATATAGAGGGGAGAGAGCGCCCTATGAGAACACCTTGCAAGTGAAGGAAAAGCAAAGTGGTGTTGGAGCCCCTCGCCCCCAGCCCCCCGCCCCCTTGTTCCTCCTTCCTCCCGTGCATGGCCCCCACCCCTGGGCTTGCACTGCTGAGCTCTGCGGCGGCCGGGGGTCCTTTTGATCTGATGCTGTGATCCCCACCTGGAGCCTTGACCCTGGATGGTGCCATGGGAAGAGTTGGGGAAGACCAGGTTTCCACAAGGAACAAAGCCATCAGGGACCCCAGAACACGCGGCCCTCCACTGAGTCTTAGCTCCTCCATAGTTTGTGTTTGCTAAGCTCCTGTCTCGCCCGGAGGCAGAGATCACCTGGCTTGGCACGCTGCCCTGACCACAGCACGCTGCTCCTCGGACAGCATGTTGACTGCGTGTCCCCTCTCACCAGCAGGCCAAACCTCTCCATCAACATGGAGTCATTTTCCTCCTGAAAGAATAACCACAGGAGCTGAAACCAGGGGGCGGCCTCTGGCCACGCATAGTCTCTCTGCCCTCCCCACAGCTAAGGGCCCCAGGAACCCCCCCACCAAGGACAGGCGTCGGTCTCCCTGGGCCTGGGCCTCTGTCTGCCAACTGGTGCTGCCACCTGACCTCCCATGTATTGTTCGTGATGTGGCAGGAGATGCTGTGGGTTTTGGCAGCAGCTAGAAGGATTCAGTCCTCCTACTTCTGTTCAACAGCATTAAATATTGAGGTGAAGGACAGTTGTCCCCTAATTGTCCCTGGGTCTGGGGCCACTGATACCACGCTTGGGCACAAGCGCAGGGTGCTCCCTTGTGTGGGCGCCCTGCCCAGCCTGCTTCTGCCCAGATCCTCCAGGGAGCCCAGGGGCCTTTGCCTAAGGCCTTTGCCTCAGGACAGCCAGAGACTCCTGCCCCGTCAGCCCCCTCTCCCCATCGTTGCATGGAAGGGGCGCTGCAGGGCAGCCTGTGGTTTCACTGGCTGGGACCTTGGGGACCTGAGACAGCTGCCGGGAAGGAAGAGCGAGGGAACGGGGCTGGCCTTGGGGGCCTTGGCTTCCCTCTGTCCAGCAATGTCTAGCATGTGGACCTAAGCCTTGGCTGAAAAGAACCGGGTACTGACGCTGCGTGTTCACAGGTGCCCCGAGAGTGTTTCTAAAAACCCACAAGGCCGGCCAGGCCAGGAGCCAGACCTGGGTAGGATGTAGTCAGAGGTTCTCCTGGGACCCTCTAGGTGCTCCTGAAACTTTCCCAACCAGGCGCTTCCTGCGGGTCTGTCGGTGTTGGCAGTTAAAGCAGGTGGCCCAGGGAGGTGGCCCGGAGAGTTCAGACTCCCTCCCAGATCTCACCCCCAGGAGGGGACGGAGAGGGTTCCCAGGAGCCACAACCTCTGACCTTGGAAGGAAGCAGAGAGCAGGGCTGGGCCTGCAAGCGCCGAAGCCAAGGGTGGTTTGCCAGGGGTCCTGGGTGAGTCTGCCGAGACCACCGCTCCAGAAACCCCAGTGGCCTCAGCTCTAGCTTTCAGGAGGCCCCAGGTTCTGCTCAGGGTGGACCTCAATAAAGGGGTGCTCAGGGAGCGACTCCCAAAACAGAAGGGGATGGGAAGCCAGCGCTGCCACTTTGTGGCCTCGTCACCATTCCGAGGTGGAGCCTGCAGAACAAACCCAGCATGTTCCGTCCTTCCTTCCTTCCCAACGGCCCCACTCCCAGCATTTTCAGGACCTCAGCTTCCACACAACATGGGCAAAGAACAAGCAGGCACTTAGGGAGAGCCGGGGCTTTTCCAGGGTCAACGTCGTTGCTGTTTTTAGAAACACTTGCACTCCCACTCACTCCCACACTGCCTTTGGCGGTCGAACTTGCAAGCACTGTATCCGACCCGTGAGAAGCCTAGCGCCATAGTCCCTCACCCTGCAAAGCTAAGAGGCTTCTGAAATTTGAAATTTTGAGGCCAAGTTCTGTTTTTAAAATCACAACATCCCCATGAGGCTGAGAGGGAGCTACAACTGGCAGATTGTTATGTCTCAAAACCATTTTTGAATACTGGGAAGAATCCGCTGTCACTGGGGTGAGGGTCCTTCCTCTCTTCTTTAGAAGGCCAGCGTGGAGTCTGCGATTTCGTCCTCAGGGCCTTAGGAGTCTCTGCCATCCATGATTCAGGTCATTGCCTTGTGGAGCCTCAACACTGTCCCACTCCAGGCCTGGGCCCCTTACAGGAGGAGCACCCAGACCCCTGTGGCCCTGGGACCACCCCTTGCCGGGGAATAGGAGGGTTGGGACTCTGGCCTGGTGCTGGGCTGGTTTGAGAACCTGGGCCATGGTCTTACAAGGCTTTCCACGCCCACTTCTCAGTCTCCTGGACACGAGGGGAAACGTGAGCTCAGCCCCGAAGCCCTATTCTCTGGGACCATACGGTGTCCCAGGTCCTGCCACATCTCCTTCTCCAGCCCACTCTCTGTTCCAATGAGACTTTGGAATAGCCCGAAGTAGGAGACCAGAAACGCAAAAACACGTGTCCCTCCTGCCGCCAACCTGCCTGTAACTTTCATGCATTCACCTGGTCCTTCCTGAGTGATCGGGGCCCTCGAATCTTCCCCAGACCAGAGAACCCCCAGTTCTAGAGTCCGGAGCCAGAGCCACATTCTTTGAAGTCCCCTCTAATCTGCCATAGAAACATCACGGTCCATCCATAACCCATTTTTCAGCATTTCCACAGGCCTGTAACCAGTCTGGGAAATTGTTTTCACAATCTTCTAGGATTGTGGTTCACTTTTCTCTTTCATCCCAAAAAACCCTTCCCACACCCAACTTCGGAGCCAGGAAGTACACTGCTTGCAAGACATCTTTGCAGCCCCGTCCCTCCTCCCAGCGTCCCGCCTGTATTTGCAGAATGTCCCGAGGCTGGCCCTGAGCCCCGGCCGCCCTCCAGCTGCGGTTTCCCCTTCTCTCACGACAGAGACGGTTCGCGCCATGACCCACGTCATCAACCAGGGGATGGCCATGTACTGGGGCACGTCACGCTGGAGCTCCATGGAGATCATGGTATGGCGGCTGCGAGGCATGTGTGTGTCCAGGCACAGGCTCCCGGCACAGGCTGCCTATGGAGACCCCAAGGCTCTGGCGGGGTCTGTGCCTTTGGTCCCAACTGCACCGATGCCTGGGTGCTAAGGGAGGGACAGGATGGTGTTATGTCTGCAGGCCTTGCAGATGGCGATTCCGCATGGATCCCGGCGCTGTGTGGCCCTGGACAAATGGCTTAACCTCTCTGAGCTTGTTTACCCACCTGTAGGATACGCCTGCTAGGCAAGCCCTCATGGGGCCATTCTGAGGAATCCCTGAAAGAGCCAGCGTGAAGCTCTTAGCAGATGCCCTGGAGCTCAGCAAGCACTCCGGGGTGATAACACCATCAGCCTTTCCACTGGGCCCCTAGGACGTGCCCGGTGCTGTCAGGTTCAAGGGTTTCACAGGGACCCTCCCACATGCAATCCTCACAGTGCCTTTACCAGGTGAGTGCCGCAGGCAGCCCATTTTTCAGATGTGGACACTGTGGCACAGAGAGGTTCAGTAACATGCCAAGGTCACACAGCTTGGGCCAAGATTGACATCCAGGCTGTGTGGTTCAGAGCCTGGGGTGCTCATCACTGGACCCTCTGGCCTGGGGGTCCCACCACCCACCCCCTTTTCCCAGCTCACCAGGGCCTCGCTGGCTCCCAGGGAAGCTAGGAGTGTGAGCAGTGGGAAGCCCGGGCTGCAGCTGCTGGGCCAGCCTGCTCCGGGGGCGCCTTGGTGCCCTCTCCCTGGCTGCCCCGGCAGCCCCGCCACCTACCTGCTCACGGGCAAGGGCCTTCGGGGCCCCTTTCTGCCTTCACAGGAGGCCTACTCGGTGGCCCGGCAGTTCAACCTGACCCCGCCCATCTGCGAGCAGGCTGAGTACCACATGTTCCAGCGCGAGAAGGTGGAGGTGCAGCTGCCAGAGCTGTTCCACAAGATAGGTGGGCACCCTCGGGCCCCTCACCCCGCCCCCACCCGCCTTGGGCCCAGGGCCTGACTCCACCTGCTTCTCCTCTTCAGGAGTGGGCGCCATGACCTGGTCCCCTCTGGCCTGTGGCATCGTTTCCGGCAAGTACGACAGTGGCGTCCCACCCTACTCAAGAGCTTCCTTGAAGGTGAAGGGCCAGCCTGGGGGAGGGACGGGCAGGGACAGGCATTTTGGAGGGGTGGGACCTTTGGGCCAGCTGCTTTGGGGCTGGGCAGGGGTTCCAGGGGCCGCAGCTGCTCCCACCTCGGTCTGCTGGGGGTGGGCTCTTTGGCGTGAGAACATGGAGCCCCTTCCAGCCTGACCCCATGTGTAGAGGGGCTGCCCAGCCTGTGGCACAGGCCCAGGTGGAAAGGCCCTTTCACATCCCCCCACCTCTGCCCCCCACCATATCCCCCCACCTCTGCCCCCACCACATCCCCCCACCTCTGCCCCCACCACATCCCCCCACCTCTGCCCCCACCACATCCCCCCACCTCTGCCCCCACCACATCCCCCACCACATCCCCCACCACATCCCCCCACCTCTGCCCCCACCACATCCCCCACCACATCCCCCCACCTCTGCCCCCACCACATCCCCCCACCTCTGCCCCCACCACATCCCCCACCACATCCCCCCACCTCTGCCCCCACCACATCCCCCCACCTCTGCCCCCACCACATCCCCCCACCTCTGCCCCCACCACATCCCCCCACCTCTGCCCCCACCACATCCCCCCACCTCTGCCCCCACCACATCCCCCCACCTCTGCCTCCCACCACATCCCCCCTCTGCCCCCACCACATCCCCCCACCTCTGCCCCCACCACATCCCCCCACCACTGCCCCCACATCCCCCCGCCACATCCCCCCACCTCTGCCCCCCACCTCTGCCCCCACCACATCCCCCCACCTCTGCCCCCACCGCATCCCCCCACCTCTGCCCCCACCACAGCCCAGCATTCAGAATTCTACCACCACTGAGAACCCTGGGCCTGGGCTCCAGGATGGGGGCTGCAGAGCCACATGGAGGTGACCCTGGGACAGGCGCCCCTCCCTACCACACAACCTCCAAGGGAGTTCTCAGGAGGGTCCCCAAACTGCAGGATCTGGGGAACAAGGAGCAGGCCAGGAAAGTCTGTCCAGCCAGCAGTCTCAGCATTGGGGCCCACAGCCCTGGCCCCCCACTCCTCCCATCCCACGGCAAGGTCAGGGCACCCCTCCAGGAGGCCCTGCTATCCTCAGGGGATGGCCAGGGGAGAGAGCACTCCGTAGGGCCAGGAGGTTCTTCTGGGCCGCAGGTGGCAGCCAAGACCCCAGGCTGCCAAGTTTTCTGAGAGAAGGAAGGCCAGCACCTCGCCTCCTTGTCCTGCCTTGGGGTTGGGCCAGCACCACAGTCTTTGCACTCCAGAGCCTGGACAGGCCCCGCTCATCCACTAGCCCATGCCCGGCCCACTGCCCACTCTCCCCTACCTGAGAGGCCTGGGGCAGGGGCACTGCCCTGGCTTCAAGATGAGAAGAGCCCCTGTGAGGAAGAAGGGTCCAGAAGGAATGAGCCCATCAGCCCCTGCACGTGGGGGTCCAGGTGACCTGCTCTCATCTGTAGCTGTGCCGCTCCCCTCCCCCGCAACCAGGGCTACCAGTGGCTGAAGGACAAGATCCTGAGTGAGGAGGGCCGGCGCCAGCAGGCCAAGCTGAAGGAGCTGCAGGCCATCGCCGAGCGCCTGGGCTGCACCCTGCCCCAGCTGGCCATAGGTAACAGGGTGGGGTCACCATGGGGCCAGTGTCCCTGGGCAGAACCTACCTCAGCTGGCTGTAGGTAACAGGGCAAGGTTGCCATGAGGCCAGTGTCCCTGGGGAGAGAGGGAAGGGATCCCTGGACATCATCCCCCAGCCAGCCTCAGGTAATAGGGCTCTGAGGGGCATGGTGGGGACCCCATGCCTCTAGGGGGATGTCAGGAGTCCCTGAGGACCTGGGCCATCCCCTCCATCTGCCAGCCATGGGTAATGGGGCTCCGCCTTTCATGGGAAGAGGACGGGGAGCGCTGAGCACTTGGGCCACCTCTCCATCAGGGAGCAGCGGGCTCCCCTATGCCACCTCCAGCCTCCTCTTAGGCAAAGCCCGTGCCCAGCACTGCAGGGCTTCTTAGGCACCCTCAGGCCCCCAGACCTAGATGCTGGGTCTCTCGGCCCCGTCAGGCGGAACCATCAGGGGCCCCTGTGCTGGATCTTTCTCCCTCACCTTGGGTCTCACCCCCACAGCCTGGTGCCTGAGGAATGAGGGAGTCAGCTCCGTGCTCCTGGGGGCCTCCAACGCGGACCAGCTCATGGAGAACATTGGGGCAATACAGGTGAGCGTGAGAGGCCTTGCTGGGCAGAGCACCCATCCCAGCCCGAGCCCTGTCCCGTGCATCCTCCCAGGCTCGTCCTGCATGCCAGGCTCTGTTCTAGGCGCTCAGGATGCGTCCATGACCCATCAGAGTTCTGCTCCTGGAGAGCTTGCTCTCCAGCAGGAACGGATGTGAACACTAACTGCATGAAACAAGGAGGTTAGAATGTGTGTTGGGGAGGCTGGGCGCGGTGGCTCACGCCTGTAATCCCAGCACTTTGGGAGGCCGAGGCGGGTGGATCACGAGGTCAGGAGATCCAGACCATCCTGGCTAACACGGTGAAACCCCATCTCTACTAAAAATACAAAAAATTAGCCAGGTGTGGTGGCGGGCGCCTGTAGTCCCAGCTACTCGGGAGGCTGAGGCAGGAGAATGGCGTGAACCCGGGAGGCGGAGCTTGCAGTGAGCTGAGATTGTACCACCGCACTCCAGTCTGGGCGACAGAGCGAGACTCCATCTTAAAAAAATAGAAAAAAAAAATGTGTGTCGGGGTGGATGAGCGCCGTAGGAGAGAAGCCAGAGAGAAGGGGAGGGGATGGGAACTGGGGCCAGGGACGGTGGTGCTGCAGACCCAGGTTCCAGGGGGCCTGTCAGGTGGGCTTATTGAGAAGGTGGTGCTTGAGCAGCCTTAAAGAGATGCAGAGTAAGCCATGCAAATGCCCGCGGGAAGAACCTTCCATCAGCAGGAACAGTTGATGCAAAGGCCCAAGAAGGCCTGGGGCAGAGGGGCAGATCCTGAGGGGGCAGATCCGAGAGGCATGGCACACCTCCAAGGACTTCTGAGTGAGATGGGAGCCGTGGCAAAATTGTGGGCAGAGGAGGGCGAGCTGCAGCTCCGCCTGGAAAGGGAGCCTGCTCTCCGGCTGCTCCGTCGGGGAGGCTTTGGGAAGCAAAAGTCGAAGCAGAGAGCCCTGATGGGAAGTGGCAGCTGCGGGTCTGAGACGGGAGTGGTGGTTGGATCCTGGATGTTTGGGAAGGTGGGGGCCCACGGGACTGGCTGACAAACTGGATGTGGGGGTGAGAAAGCAAGGTGGAAGTCGGGCTCCGGGTGTATCACCCGGAAGGGTAGCGGTGCTGTTAGCTGAGGCAGGCGCAGCTGGAAAGAGCCGTTGGGGACATGGAAGTCCAGTATTTGGCCTGAAGTTTGCATTTTATGTCACTGCTGCCACCACCCTTCAGGAAGGTTCTAGGGCACCTTGACATTTGAGGGGGAGTGCACAGACCCAGGCATGCTTCCTCTCTGCCCCAGACCTTCTGGAACACAAAAGCAGCGTGGCCTCCATCTGCCTCAGATGGAGCCCGTATGTGATGGGGTAACCAGGGCCTGGCCCGCCGAGCATCTGGAAGAGCCTCACCCCCCTCCTCCCCAGGCCAGGCCCATCTTTTTGGTGGGATTCTGATTCATTCTTGTTCTTGCACGCAGGTCCTTCCAAAACTGTCGTCTTCCATTATCCACGAGATTGATAGTATTTTGGGCAATAAACCCTACAGCAAAAAGGACTACAGATCCTAAGCCGCCCCCGCCCGCCTGCTCGGACAGTTTCCATTCCCTCCTAGTCTCTGTTCGCTCGCTTAAGCTATTCTGAAGCCAAGTGAAGAGTGTGGTTTGCATCCAAGAGAAAACACCACACTGTGACGTCATCGGGAAATGATCTCCCAGTCGCTGCCAGACACCACCCACTGCTTCGCCGGACAACGTCGAAGTCCAATCTGTGCCAGGGACGGCACTGGTTAGGAAGGACGTTCGAGCAGCCCCACCCAAGCCTGTCGCCTCTGCTCATCCTCCAAGACCACCCAGCTTTCTCCCAGCCACAGCCAGGATTCCCCAAGTCAAGGCCCAAAGATTCCCAAGATTCCCCAAGTCAAGGCCGGGCCAAAGCCTGGGTGGGTTCTTGGGGCAGGCAGGGCTGGCCTCTCCTCTGCCGAGAATCCCTACCCCATGTAAGGGGAGAGGGAAAAGGGGTCTGGCCCATCGAGGGGTCCCTTCTGCCAGGGCCTTGGTCGCTGGGGCAGGGGCCTTCCCACTGGGGGTCTTCCTCCACCTCCCACTTTCCAAGGGCTCCAGGAATCTGGGCCTGACCCAGATGCCTCCCTCATCCTTCTCTGCTCCAACCTGCCCCACTGGGTCCCGGCGGGGGCCATGCCTACCAAGCTCGAGCTGGCCCTTGACCCCTACCCACCCCCACCCTTGCTGGCAGGGGCAGGGACCCCAGGGGGATCGGCTCTGCAATTTGGGAGCCACAAAAAGTGTAGGGGTGTGATTTCTAGCTCAGCATCCCACCGTCTTCCTCCTACACACCAGCGATGAGCCTCACGCCAGTGATGCCCGGAGCACATGGGAGGTGTCCCCGTGGGGCAGGCCCTTCTGTCTGGCCACCCCTGTCCTGGCCCCGGAAGACCCTATGGTCATGTGCTCCTGGCCGCACCGTGGCTGCTGGCCACACCGTGGCAGGTGGCAGCAAAGGCCAGTCCTGTGCTCAAGGACGCACTCTTCTTGGCTCCTGTAGACTTTCTCTAAAGCCACCCTCCACCCCAGGCCGCTGTTCTGCACGGAGGTGGTGGGCTGGAGTTTTGCAGAGAGCATGCTTGGACCCTTTCAGTAAGAAAGGGTCCTTGGGGTTTTCTGTGCCCAGGACTGGGGTGCTACACCCCCCACGGCGGCCCCCACAATGTAGGAAAAGACCTCAGGGAACCTCTCCCTGGAAAGATGGCCGGGGCTTGTTGGCCCCTCCCACTGCCCGGCACCTGGAACAGACTGGGGAGAGGGGAGAGAGGGCAGGACAGGCCAGAGTGACACCCCTGTGCAGCTTGGGCCGGAGGGCTGGGGATGCCAGGAAATCTGCAGGTGCAGGGGTGCCACCTACAGGCCCAGGCCTGTGTCCCGAGCAGTACCCAGGCTTTGCTGACCGCACAGGGCAGGGCTCCACCTGAGCCACCCCCACCCCTCGCCAGCTAGCTCCATAGGGAAGCCTGTGTCTCCTGCCCCCAAGGCGCACCCTCAGCGCGAGCACCTCTGTTCCCACTTTGCCTTTGGAGGAGCCACTATTCCAGAAGGCTCCACCCTGCTGTCCGCAGGAGCCTGCTGTCCAGTCCTGGACGGGCCAAGGCCTGGGAAACGTGTGTAAGTCAGAAAGGCCAGCAGGGAGAGGCTGGGGTGAGGCAAGGAGAGGGGTACAGCTTCTGCTATTCCTAGCCCACCTTCATGCTGTCCCGGCGCCTAGAACCCTTGCCCCTCCTCGTAGACCAAGTCCCAGGGGACTCCACCCAGTCCTGCTGCCCACTTCACCAGAAGCAGTCCTGCGAGTGTGGGGCGGGGAAGTCCCTTCCCAACGGAGGTCCCAGCCTATGGCCCCGGGCCCAGGTGGGGGTCGCCCGCTTCCTTCCAGGACACGGTCCTGCAGTGGCCAATGGTGCCAGAGGGCAGGTGGCCCACCTTCACCATCAGGGAGGGTGGCTGGCCCCATCCCTACTGCCACCCCAGCCCCACCCACTGTTGGAAGAGGGACCAGCACGTGAGGTGGTGCCCAGGGTGGGCACTGCTGCTTAAAGCAAGCCACACCTGGGGCAGCTGAGCCCCCGAAGGCTGTGGGTTTGCCAAACAGAGGCCAGGCCCCTGGTGAGGCCCAAGACCCCAGTGCCAGGATGCACGCAGCCTCTGGCGCAGCTCTTCCCACAACCTGGTTCCTGGATGTCCTGTTTGCTCCACACCCATCTATAGCGAGGATGTGAGGGGGTTCTGCCTCCTGGGGCCAGGTCCTCCCTTGGGAGGGGGTGTTAGGTGGGACCATCCGAGAAAGAACAGAAGACCAAGGGCAGTCGGGGTCTAGAAGGGAGGGCGCTGGCCCTGCTGGGTGCTGCAGAGCCCCCACCGTTTCCCACTCAGCCTTGCAGTCCCGAGGAGTGACCGGCTTCCTCCCGTCTTCTGTCCTTGTCCAGTCATGTAAATAATGCGCTTTTTCCCTCCCCGCCCCCCGTCTTTTTTTTAAAACCGACCGTGGTTCCTCAGCTAACTGCATTCCCTACCTAGGCAGAGACTGTCCTATGCCTCGAGCTTCCAAACGAGACTCAGATCACGACACAGCCACCGTATTTATGGAATGACAAAATAAAGCCCACACCCATCAGTCTCTGCGCCTCTGTGCTCCTCTCACTTCCTCAGGGTCAGGGCTGGGTCAGGCCACACGGGAGGGGAGGAAAAGGCTGCCAGCAGCAGGGGCTGGGGTCTCCCCCAAACCGAGCCTGCAGCCAAAGGCAGGTGGGTTGGAAAGGGCCTGTGGAGAGAGAGAGATCAGGGACAGGGACTGGGGACGAGGTGGTCAGAAGACCTCCCCCCGTCTCTCCCAAGGGATTCAGCCCAGTGGCCCAGCGCCTCCCCTGCCGCCCCCAATACACACATTCGCTTTCCCCGACTCTGAGGGCCCAAAGCTGCTTGCTGGGCGGCTGCTGTCCTCTGGGGACCTGGCTGGCTGCTGCTCTCACAAGGACAGAGGTCAAGGCCTGGAGAAGCTCTCATGGCATGTGTTTGGGGTACAGGTGAAAGGGGCCTCACCCCAGCACACCCCTGTTTCGTTCTCCCCCCCTTCCCACTGAGCCCCTGCACCCGTGAAATGACCATCCCAGGCAAGAGAAGGCTTCCGGACACCCCCCACCCCCCACCACTCTTCCCTGGCCCCAGCCCCCACCCCATTCTAAATCTTGAATCTTAAAAAAAAAAAAAAAAACTCTGATTAAATCCTTTCCCAAAGGATTTATTAAAACACAGAAAACCAAAACATACACACAGAGTACAAAGAAAAGGTGATTGTGTTGGCTACAGCCTCTGTCCAGCCTCCCGTGGGCGAAGACCAGACAAGCCACGGTTCACAGGAGAGCCTGGCTTCCAAAGCTCGACCCATCCCCGCCGGGGCCACCCTGGCCGGGACTCCTGGCGCGCCCTGCACCCAGTCCAGGACCCTCCCTTTGCCAGCCTGGGGCTGTGCCTGGGGAAAGGGATCAGCCCCCTCTTAGCTGGGCCTGGGCCGGTGGAGTCTGCTCCCTCCACACCCTTGAACTCAGACCCCACGGGCCAGTGGCACCGTCCCTTTGTCTCCAAGGGTAGTACTCGGGCTGCAGTCTCTGCTGGAGGAGTTCAGGACACACACACACACCCAACGGGCCCTTTCTGGGTTATCGCACCTAAAAAAATACTTTGTTAAAAAAAAATCTGAAAATGAAAGAAAAAAAAACAAAACAAAACACAATGCCAGTGAGTTTGGGCGGATGCACCACAACCTGTAAACTTCCAGACATAGAAAACGGGCCAGGAAGCAGCTTCCGAGACCCAGGCTGGGCCGTGCACAGGAGAGACCTGGGGAGGAGCCGCCAGCCTCGGCCGCACCCATGCCCTGTCCCCTGCCCATGGACTCCGACGCACACTGGAGGCTCCAAGTGACCAACACTTGACCAGCTCCACCTGGCTTCCGGCTCCCACGTCCCCGAGCCCACTCTCCGCTCCACCTCCTCGGGCCCTCAAGTGTCCTAGGATGACAGGAGTGAGGGCTGCAGGTGTCATGGGGCCAAGGCTTGGTCAGCTCCTGACTTGGGCAGGGGAGCACCCGGGGGACTCTGGGAAGGCAGCCCCCGAAAGCAGGAGGATTTCAATGACAGAGGGCAGGGAAAGTCCGGCCCGCCCGGGGAGAAGCCAAGTGTGCAGAAAACACAGGAGCTTCGGCAGGTGGCTTTCATGGGGGGACGCTGCTTGTGCCTCAGGCATGTTGGTGAGGGTCCCGTAGACGTGCTCACTCCACCCCCAGGAACCTGAGCCCACGGGGCAATGCCTTCCAAGACCTTGGCTCAAATGTGGCTCTGCCGAAGCCCTACTCAGCACTGGCTTAAAGAAAGTGGCCGGAAATCTCCAATCGCAGACTGGCACTTTGGGCTCATGCTCATGCCTGAGGACCCTGATTCCACCAGCAGCAAGAACCAAACCCAGCCAGAAGATGCCAAACACACGGAAGCCACCATCACCACTTCCGGCGGCGATGACTGACAACCAAGAAGACACTCTCAGATCTTTTCTCCTCTCCCAAACTGGTCAGCCCCAAACCCGCTCTGACTCTAGCAGCCCACCCCTCCCGGGCTCCGGGGGGCCGGCCACGGAGAGCACCACCCCTTCTGGACCAGGCAGTGCAAGGGGCCCAGACCCGAAGGAGCTCTGGCCAGGCTTTCCTGGGTGCCCGAGTCTAACCAGGCAGAACAGAAGGGAGCCCTGGCAAGGCCTCGGAGGGAGGCAGAGAGGAAGGGACACAGCAAGGCTGCCTGGAAGGAGGGGCTCCCAGGGGAGGGACCGTCAGCCCTTGGGGTGGAGACACAGACCCCTACCCTGACCGCCACAGGCCTCCAGTCCTGCTGCTCGGGACCAATCTGCTGTGGGCCAAGGAAGGTGGGCACTGCTCCCAGTGAGAGCCAACCCCAGTGCTGGCCACTGCTTGGTTGGGGATGAGGGCACAGGAGTGAGCTTATGGCAGGTCACCTCGCCTGTGACCCGAGCCAGGAGCCTTTGCCGGGAGGCACTGCAGAGCACACAACATGCGTGTGGATAAACCACGTGAGCCCGCTGACAATCATCTCCACTCCAGGGTGCTCCCCACTACACCCACCTGCAGCGTCAGGGTCAGGCTGGCCTTCCAGACCTGGATCCAGGCTGCAGTGTGGGAGTACGCCAAGAGGAAGGACTCGTGGGTCCCGCCCTCCAGGGTTCAGAGACAGCCTCATTAGGAGTGAGGCATGTGGGGCTTAGGGAGGGCCAGGCAATCACTCCAGTGTCTGCAACACAAGCCGGTGAATCCTGACCCAGTCCTGGCCCACTAAGTCCCAGGCAGGCCCTCTCCAGGGAGCTGAGCCCCAGCCCCTGTGGGCACCTCCACCCCAGACCCAGCTGGGTTTTTCACGGAGCCCTTTCCTAACACTCCCAGCATTCTGCACCCAAGCCACCTTCCCTGGGAAGGTCTCCGTTCAAGACTCAGAAATGCCTTCCAGGTGGACCTGGAGCTGGGAGGAGGCTCAGACACAGACAGGCCTAGGGAGGGCCTGACCTGCTCCCCATCTCCGTCCCCAACCTGGAGGGACAGGGGCCAGGGCAGTGGGTGGGATTCCAACAACCCACACGTCGGAAGATGGTTTTGGGACTCCAGGGCGCTCCTGGCAGGAACCAAGGCAGCAAGCCCTTGGTGCTGCGGCTGGGAGGAGTCTGCAGAGGGCACTGGGTCCAGTCCCCCCCAGGCAGAACTCTCCCCATGCCCTCCAAGAGTGCAGACTCAGGCAGGAAGGTCCCGGGAGGGCCTTTCCAGGGACGGGGGAATGGGACAAGTCCAGGCCCCCAGGGGCAGCCCAGTTCCACCTCTGGAGGTGGGCGGGGCAGGCATCCCAGGGCACAGGGCAGGGCCAGGGTCTCCTGGGCCAGCTCAGGGCCCATGACCCTCCTTGCTGGGGTGCCAGCTATCACTGCCCTTAACCACACCTCTGGCAAAAGGCAAACCCCAAACGCAGCAGTGGCTCTGAGGCAAGCGCTGGCCCTCCCCAGCCCACCCTCCCTGGGATCATACGCTTCTGCCTGCCATGAAGAGCCGGGGCCACAGGCCCCCCACTGGTAACAGAGTTCAGGGCCTTCAAGACACACTGGGCCAGGGACAGACACCTGCTGGCAGAGGATCCTCCTCCCCGCAAGGAGAGCGCAAACACCTGGCGGCCTCCAGCCTTGGTAGGAAGGAGGGGAAATGTCAGCCAGGGTCTCACCATTGGGCTGGACAGGGGCTCCCCAAACCTGCCCTGTCTGGTGTTGGGAGGCTCCAAGCGGGCATGGGGCTGAAACAGAAGGGGCAGTCACACAGGTGCAGACAGGACAGGCAGGGGACGCTGAGGGCTCCCAGGGCACCGGGCGCCATGTCCTCCCCAGCTGGGCCGAGTCCACAGGGCAGTGCCAGGGCTACCTTGGGTCTGGAACCCATCGGTAAAGAGACGTCAGTGCTGCAGGTTCAAATCTTCCATACGTCATCCAACTTTTATCAAGACAAACGTGTTCAAGTCTTCAATAGGAAAGTGCAAAAGATGTACAAATAAATGAAATCTCTTCTAAGAAGTCATCTGGAAAAGGTGGCGAGGGGGCACGTCCGGCGTGGTTGTGGGGGCAACGCTGTATGGAAGAACACTTGAATTATGATGAGGTGGCACTTCTGGGCTCTGGCCCAGCCGGGCTGGGCCTCGTCCTCCATGCGATGGCATTACACGGTTTCCCTTTGTGTCCCAAGGTGGTGCTGGCTCCTAAAAAGGCGGCAGCTTTTCTCTCCCATGGGGGTCGGGCATGTGGCCCGGCAGGCGTGGCTGCAAAAGGCAAATCAGTGGGTTAAGCAGCTGGGCGGTTATAGGGGGCAACAGGGTGGTACCCAACAGCCTATAGCTGCTTCTCCGCCTATCACAATCAACTATGATCGGGACCCCCAGCCATGACCTCCCAGCCACAGGCTGCCGGGCCAGACCATGAGCTATACCCAAAGTTCCGAGAGCACCCAGGAAGCAGCAGCGAGCAGGGGCAGCCAGCCAGGAAACCCCTCTGGAGCCTCCACCAGCAAGACACAGTTCCCACAGGGACAGACAATGTGGTGGAGGCTGGTGGCCCCAGAGAAGAAGGCCAGAGTGAACTGGCAGTCTCTATGAAATAAGCCCCCTCGCCGGGCGCAGTGGCTCACGCCTGTAATCTCAGCACTTTGGGAGGCCGAGACGGGTGGATCACAAGGTCAGGAGAATGAGACCATCCTGGCTAACATGGTGAAATCCCGTCTCTACTAAAAATACAAAAAAGTGGTAGCAGGCGCCTATAGTCCCAGCTACTCGGGAGGCTGAGGCAGGAGAATGGCGTGAACACAGGAGGCAGAGCTTGTAGTGAGCCGAGATCGCGCCACTGCACTCCACCCTGGGTGACAGAGCAAAGACTCCGTCTCAAAAAAAAAAGAAAGAAAGAAATAAGCCCCCTCTCTTGGCCAAAAACCCCATAAAACCTTCAGCCACCCTTCTGGTCCTGGGCAGGGAGTGAGGGTGTAAGACAAGATGTGATGTCCGCCACCAGCAGGACAGCAGGGGCAGGACAGGGCTCCAGGCAGGGGCAGCAGTCTCTGACTTGCGCTGGGAACATGTGTGCAAATGAGAACACACGTGTACACACAGAAGCTCACCCAAGTCCGCAGACCCCTTCACGTCCTGCCACCCCAGCCTCCCAGTGGACAGACATGTGGGCCACAAGGTGGTCCCAGGGCCAAGGGGGCAAGGTAGAGGGGCTGCAGGCAGGTGGGTGACTCTCAAAGCCGCCGGAGGCAGTAAAAGCTCCAGGACTTAGGGACGGGAGTCAAGTGCAAGGACGGGGCTGACTGTGGCCAGGCCTGACTTGCCAGCAGTGGGGTGGCGGGGATGAAGAGCAGCACCCAGCAGCCCTCACCTCAGCTGGAAAAGAGCGCTGCAACACAGGGAAGTCTCGGGGACGGCTAGATATCTGTCAAAAAAAGAGGAGACCGGGCTTGCCTGGCGTCGGCAGCAGCAGGCAGGCCGGGCCCGGCGGGCACCCGTGTGCATGCTGCCCGGAGCGGACGGCCACCTACCGGTCACATAGGGCCCCAGGGGCATCTGGTTGTAGTTGACAATCCCTCCCGGTCCAGGGCCCCGGAAGTTGGGCCCAAAGCTGTTGCTGTACATCTGGGAGGAGCCGAAAGCGCCCTGGAGGCAAGGACTCAGCTTCACAGGTGGTCTCAGGCCCCCCACCCAGCCTCCACCCAGGGGCACGCCAGGGGGCTCGGGCCGGGGCACACAGGCCGAGCCTGACCTGCTGGATGGTGGGGTCCCCGGCGCGGTTGGTCAGGCGGCTCAGGATGCTGCGCTCCGACATCTGCAGCCGGGCGGCCACCGGGGGGATGCGGGACAGCATGGATGGCAGCCGGGTCACGTCCGCCTTCATGTCGCTCAGCAGCTCCTCCAGCTGGTTCAGGACTGTGGTGGGAGGCAGAGGGATGGCAGCATGGAGGGATGGAGGGGTGAAGGGATGGAGGGGTGGAAGGATGGAGGAATGGAAGGGTGGAGGGATGGAGAAATGGAGGGGTGGAAGGGTGGAGGGATGGAGGGATGGAGGGATGGAAAGATGGAGGAGTGGAGGGATGGAGGGATGGAGGGATGGAAAGATGGAGGGATGATGGAGGGATAATGGAGGGAAGACGGAGGAATGGAAGGAAGATGGAGGGATGGAGGAATGATGGAGAGATAGAAGGATGATGGAGGAATGGAGGGGTGGAAGGATGGATGAATGGAGGGGTGGAAGGATGGAGGGATGGAAGGGTGGAGGGATGGAGGGATGGAGGGATGGAAGGGTGGAGGGATGGAGGGATGGAGGAATGGAGGGGTGGAGGATGGAGGGATGGAAGGGTGGAGAGATGGAGGGATGGAGGGATGGAGGGGTGGAGGGGTGGAGGGATGGAGGGATGATGGAGGGATAATGGAGGGAAGATGGAGGAATGGAAGGAAGATGGAGGGATGGAGGAATGATGGAGAGATGGAAGGATGATGGAGGTATTGAGGGGTGGAAGGATGGATGAATGGAGAGGTGGAAGGATGGAGGGATGGAGGGATAATGTAGAGATAAAGGAGGAATAATGGAGGGATAATGGAGGGAAGACGGAGGGATGGAGGGAAGATGGAGGGATGGAGGGATGATGGAGGGATGGAAGGATGGAAGGATGGAGAGGTGGAAGGATGGAGGGATGGAGAGATCATACAGGGATGATGGAGGGAAGATGGAGTAATGATGGAGGGATAATGAAGGGATGATGGAGAGATGACGGGATGATGGTGGGATGGAAGGGTGGAGAGATGGAGGGATGATGGAGGGATGGAGGGATAATGAAGGAATGATGGAGAGATAGAGGAATGATGGAGAGATGGAGGATGATGGAGGGATGGAGGGATGATGGAGGGATGGAGGGATGATGGAGGGATGAGGGGTGGAGAGATGGAGGGATGATGGAGGGAAGATGGAGGGATGGAGGGATAATGAAGAAATGATGGAGAGATGGAATGATGGAGAGATGGAGAATGATGGAGGGATGGAGGGATGATGGAGGGGTGGAGGGATGGAGGGATGGAGAGATGGAGGGATGGAGGGATGGAAGGGTGAGAGATGGAGGGATGAAGGGATGAAGGGATGATGAAGGGATGATGAAGGATGATGGAGGGATGATGGAGGGATAATAGAGGATGAGGGATGGAGGGATGAAGGGATGATGGAGAGATGGAGGGATGATGGAAGAATGAAGGGATGATAGAGGGATGATAGAGGGATAATGGAGGGATGATGAAAGATGATGGAGAGATAAAGGGATGGAGGAATAACAGAGGGATGGAGGGATGATGGAGGGATGGAGGGTTGGAAGGATGGAGGGATAATGGAGGGAAGACGGAGGGATGAAAGGAAGATGGAGGAATGGAGGGATGATGGAGAGATATAAGGATGGAGGGATGAAGGGATAGTGGAGGGATGGGTGATGGAGGGATGATGGAGGGATGATGGAGGGATGGTGGAGACATGGAGATATACAGGGATGATGGAGGGATGGAGGAATGATGGAGGATGGAAGGATGGAGGGATGGAGGGATGGGAATGGAGGGGTGGAGGGATGGAGGGATGGAAGGGTGAGAGATGGAGGGATGGAGGGATGGAGGGGTGGAGGGGTGGAGGGATGGAGGATGATGGAGGGATAATGGAGGGAAGATGGAGGAATGGAAGGAAGATGGAGGGATGGAGGAATGATGGAGAGATGGAAGGATGATGGAGGTATTGAGGGGTGGAAGGATGGATGAATGAGAGGTGGAAGGATGGAGGGATGGAGGGATAATGTAGAGATAAAGGAGGAATAATGGAGGGATAATGAGGGAAGACGGAGGGATGGAGGGAAGATGGAGGGATGGAGGGATGATGGAGGGATGGAAGGATGAGGGATGGAGGGGTGGAAGGATGGAGGGATGGAGAGATCATACAGGGATGATGGAGGGATGGAGTGATGATGGAGAGATGGAGGATGATGGAGGGATGATGGAGAGATGACGGGATGATGGTGGGATGGAAGGGTGGAGAGATGGAGGGATGATGGAGGGATGGAGGGATAATGAAGGAATGATGGAGAGATAGAGGAATGATGGAGAGATGGAGGATGATGGAGGGATGGAGGGATGATGGAGGGATGGAGGGATGATGGAGGGATGGAGGGGTGGAGAGATGGAGGGATGATGGAGGGAAAATGGAAGATGATGGAGAGATGAAAAGATGGAGGGATGGAGTGATGATGGAGAGATGGAATGATGGAGAGATGGAGGGATGATGGAGGGGTGGAGGGATGGAGGGAGGATGGAGGGATGGAGGGATGGAGGGATGATGAAGGATGATGGAGAGATAAAAGGATGTAGGGATGATGAAGTGATGATAGAAGGATGAAGGGATGATGGAGGGATAATAGAGGGATGAGGGATGATGAAGGATGATGGAGAGATGGAGGGATGATGGAAGAATGAAGGGATGATAGAGGGATGATAGAGGGATAATGGAGGGATGATGAAAGATGATGGAGAGATAAAGGGATGGAGGAATAACAGAGGGATGGAGGGATGATGAGGGATGGAGGGATGAAGGAGGGATGGAGGGATAATGGAGGGAGACGGAGGGATGAAAGGAAGATGGAGGAATGGAGGGATGATGGAGGGATAATAGAGGATGAGGGATGATGGAGGGATAATGGAGGGATGATGGAGGGTTGGAGGGGTGGAGAGATGGAGGGATGAGGGATGGAGGGATGGAGGGAAGATGGAGGGATGATGAAGGGATGATGGAGGGATGAGGAATGATGGAGGGATGGAAGGATGAGGGATGATGGAGGGTTGGAGGGGTGGAGAGATGGAGTGATGATGGAGAGATGGACAGATGAAGGGGTGGAAGGATGGAGGGATGGAGAGATATGGAAGGATGATGGAGGGATGGAGTGATGATGGAGAGATGAAAAGATGGAGGGATGAAGGGATGAAGGGATGATGAAGGGATAACAGAGGGCAGAGGAATGGAAGGATGGAGGGATGAAGGAGGGATGGAGGGATGATGGAGGGATGGAGGAATGATGGAGGGATGAGGGGTGGAGAAATGGAGAGAGGGAAGGATGGGAAGATGATGGAGAGATGGAGGGATGGGGTGGAAAGATGGAGGAATGGAGGGAAAATGGAAGGATGATGGAGGAATGGAGCAATGATGAAGGGATGATGGAGAGATGGAGGGATGAAGGAATGGAGGTATGATGAAGGGATAATGGAAGGATGGAGGGATGGAGGGGTAGAAGGATGGAGGGATGAGGGATGATGGAGGGATGAGGGATGGAGGAGTGGAGTGGAAGGATAGAGGGATGGAGGGATGGAGGAGTGGAGTGGAAGGATAGAGGGATGGAGGGATGGAAGGATGGAAGGACAGAGACATGGAGGGACGATGGAGGGATAGAAGGATGAAGGAGTGGAAGGATGGAAGAATGGAGGGATGATGAAGGAACAGAGGAATGATGGAGAGATGGAGGGATGGAAGGACGGAGGCATGGAGGAATGATGGAGGGATGGAAGGATGGAGGTGTGGAAGGATGGAGGGATGAGGGATGATGGAGGGATGAGGGATGGAGGGGTGAAAGAATAGAGGAATGGAGGGATGAGGGATGATGGAAGGATGAGGGATGGACGGGTGAAAGAACAGAGGAATGGAGGGATGGAGGGGTGGAAGGACAGAGGCATGGAGGGATGGAGGGATGATGGAAGGATGAGGGATGGAGGGGTGAAAGAACAGAGGAATGGAGAGATGGAGGGATGGAAGGACGGAGGCATGGAGGAATGATGGAGGGATGGAAGGATGGAGGTGTGGAAGGATGGAGGGATGAGGGATGATGGAGGGATGAGGGATGGAGGGGTGAAAGAATAGAGGAATGGAGGGATGAGGGATGATGGAAGGATGAGGGATGGAGGGGTGAAAGAACAGAGGAATGGAGAGATGGAGGGATGGAAGGACGGAGGCATGGAGGAATGATGGAGGGATGGAAGGATGGAGGTGTGGAAGGATGGAGGGATGAGGGATGATGGAGGGATGAGGGATGGAGGGGTGAAAGAATAGAGGAATGGAGGGATGAGGGATGATGGAAGGATGAGGGATGGAGGGGTGAAAGAACAGAGGAATGGAGAGATGGAGGGATGGAAGGACGGAGGCATGGAGGAATGATGGAGGGATGGAAGGATGGAGGTGTGGAAGGACAAAGGCATGGAGGGATGGAGGGATGATGGAAGGATGAGGGATGGAGGGGTGAAAGAACAGAGGAATGGAGAGATGGAGGGATGGAAGGACAGAGGCATGGAGGGATGGAGGGATGATGGAAGGATGAGGGATGAAGAGCTATGCCAGGGGAGGCAGCCCGAGAGCTGGGTCTTATTTGCAAGGGTGTATGACTGCACTCGCCCAGAACCGGGCACCAGGAGGTGCTCTGCACCAGGCCCTCCCAAGCTGCCAAGCAGCGTTGCCAAGTAGGGGACACAGCAGAAGCTTCCAAAGAACTCCTCCCAGGAGCCCCTCTGGGCTGGGCAGGGGCCCACGGCTGCAGATGAGCCAGCCAGAAGCTTCCCTCCTAAGAGTCCTCAGGGAGGCCCCAGGCCCTGCTAGGCACAGGGTGGGAGTACACCAAGGAGGGCTGCAAGGCACGGGGATGGGTCCAGCAACTCTCACCACAGGGCCACTCCCTCCCCCAGTCAGCTGGGAGCCCCGAAGGCAGAATTGTGCTCCGTGACCACAGGCAGAGATGTGCAGCCAGCACCAAAGGTCTGAATCGTGGGAGATCTTGGGCGAACGACTTCCCCTCCCACACAGGGCCAACGAGAAGGCTCCAGGCTGATGGGTATGGCCCGGGCTAAAGACACAACGCATTTAAGGCGCGCTGTCAGGACTCAGAAGCCTTTACAGTTTCGTGGTTTTGTGTGTCACTAGCCCAGGTCAGGGCCTGCACAGAGTAGGCTTGAGAAACAGGCTGGAGAAGCAAGTAGCCTCAGTTTCCCTCCAGGGGAGATGAGGGGTCTGATGACAGGACTGTCCCATCTTGGTCCAGAAGTCCACCACCCTCTGGGCTGACATCTGTCCCCAGCCCCTACCCCATCAGCGCCCTCATCTACAGCCAAGAGCACTGGCTGGGCAGGAGGAAGGTTGAGGGGCGCACACCGCGGGGGCAGGGCTCGCTCACCCTTGTGCAGGACGGCATTGGCAGGCTTGTTCCCAGCAAGGGACTCCTTGGACAGGTGCTGGTGGCTCTCGGCAAGGCACTCCACTTCAGCCAGGCGGGCGTTGAGGGCCATGGCGGGGTGGTTGGGGTCCTGGGTCATGTTCAGGTACGCGGCCCTCCGGAGCTGCTCCTCAATGACCAGCGCCTGCTCCAGCAGCTGGGGGTAGAGGGCAGCGTAAGCCCAGCCCCTCCCCGTGAATGGCTACCCTCCGTCCTCCACCAACGCCCGCCCCAGGCCAAGGCTCCCGGCAGAAAGGAGGGAAAGGAGACGTACTGCCATCTGCCGCCCATCCTGGCCTGGTGGTGGCCAACCCTTGGAGCTGTCACCAAGCTGGGTTCTCTGTACCTCATCACCCCAAGGTGGCAGATACTCCCCAGTGGGGCCAGGGCCAGAGCAAGGATCCACCATTGTTAGTTGATGGACTTACTGACTGCTTCATGGCCGCATGACCCAGGTACATGGGGAGGGGTTGCTGTTCTTTAATTCCTTTGCCTTTGGGAGGGCCCTCCTGATACCCGTCCCTCCCCACCCCTGCAGCCCCTGGCCCTTCAGAAGACTGACCTTAAACCTGCGGGCCAGGAACTTGTTCTTCATCTCCAGGTAGTTGCCCTTGTGGATCTCAGACTTGAAGGGCTCGTTGAGGATCATGTACCGCGGGTCATTCTGGATGTCCTGCCAGCGGGCGTAGCCGTGCCTGGGTGGGGCACCGTTAAGGGCAAACCTGGCCATTAGAAGAGGTGGGGCCATAGGGGGAGGCAGCTCAGGCAGGGGGAGGCAGCTCAGGCAGAGGGAGGGGCCAGCCCTGAGATCGGCATCCTGGCTGTATGCTCTCAGGCAAGTCCTTAAGCCAGGCTACACGATGAACATATTGATGACACAAATGTGACAGTATCAGCAGACACTGACAGATGCCCTGGGTTCACCAGACACAGCCCTGGGGCTTCAGAGGGTTAACTCCTCACCCCAACAACCTGGGGTGCATAAGTTTAAGTCCTGCCCCCAGCACCTGTGAATGGGAACCTTTTTTGGAAACAGGGTACTTGCAGATGTAATGAAGAAAGGGTCACACTGCATTAGGGTGTGCCCTCAATTCAATGACTGGTATGCATGTAAGAGGAGAATCTGGGGCCAGGCGTGGTGGCTCACGCCTGTAATCCCAGCCCTTTGGGAGGCCGAGGCCTTGAGGCTAGGAGCTCGAGACCAGCCTGGCCAACATGGCGAAACTCCGTCTCTACTAAAATTACAAAAACTAGCCAGGCGTGGTGGCACATGCCTGTAGTCCCAGCGACTCAGGAGGCTGAGGCAGAAGAATCACTTGAACCCGGGAGGCAGAGGTTGCAGTGAGCTGAGATCGCACCACTGCACTCCAGCCTGGGCCACAGAGCGAGACTCCATCTCAAAAAAAAGAAAAAGGCTGGGCACGGTGGCTCACACCTGTCATCTCAGCACTTTGGGGGGCTGAGGCAGGCGGATCACTTGAGGTCAGGAGTTCGAGACCAGCCTGGCCAACATGGTGAAACCCTGTCTCTATTAAAAACACAAAAATTAGCTGGGTGTGGTGGGCGCCTGTAATCCCAGCTACTCAGGAGGCTGAGGCAGGAGAATCACTTGAACACGGGAGGCGGCAGTTGCAATGAGCCGAGATCAAGCCACTGCACTCCAGCCTGGGCGACAGAGTGAAACTCTATCTCAAAAAAAAAAAAAAAAAAGAGGGAAACGTGGACCCAGACAGACACACAAGGAAGAAGCTGTGATGACAGCGGTGGGGAGCGGGCGACGCAGCAATGCCAAGGATTTCTAGCCACCGCCAGAAACCAGGAAGATTGAGGTTTGATTGAAGATTGAAGAGCAAGGAAGGCTTCCCCAGAGCCCTCAGAGGGCTCTCCCCAAGGTCCACAGAAGAACAGGCAGGTGCCTGCCCAGCCCAGCCTGGCCAAGGATACGTCACGATGCCCGCCAGCAGCCAGTAGTCGTGGCGCCGGTGCCAGATGTCGTAGATTTTCCCCGAGGACACAGCAGCCCGCTCCTCGTTCTGCCACAACGTGTGCAACTCTGGGAAACGAGCCAAGGTCAGCAGGATGAGAAGTGCCCCAGCTTTCACACACAGGCAGCCTTGGAGAGCCACTCCCTCCCCACTTGCCACTGCCTCCACCCCCAGAGGTCCAGTGTTCCAGTGCTGCTAAGAAAGGTTATACAATGGACTTCTATCAACCAGTCACACTCTAGTATAAAATTACCACTGGGTAACTTTATCTAGACTCCTGGGACCCACAGTCAGGAAGCCTCAGCTCTCTGCCCTTCCCCCAACACCAATACCTGTGAAGCCCCCATCTGCGATGTTGAACATGAACTTGAATTTCCCCTTCTTGTCCTCCTTCTTCCCCTCGTCATCTTCCTCTTTGTCACCATTTTGCTGTGTTTCAATGGGCTCCTTCTCCTCAGCCTTGGTGTCATCTGCCGGGGACAGATCACATTCTTTCATCCATCCAAAAACAGTGCCCAGGGGCCTCTCTCTGCCAAGCACTGGGGACCCAGGAGCAAGCAGAATACATCCCCTTGTCCTCAGGGGGCACGCTGCCCAGAAGGGTCTCAAACAAGCCGGCGGTCCCTCTCTTTGTCCTGGGCAGGGAGGCTTAGCTCCAGGCCCTAGTGCTCCTCCCCGACCACATCACGACCACCGGGAGCAGGACAGGAGAGCGCTGTGAAAAGTACAGCTCACATTCAAAGACACAGAGCTGCCTGAGGGGGCTGATCTGAGGACAACTGTTCCACAACATTCCAATGCCTAGAGGTATGCAAAGCTTCCAAGTGAGCCCCAAATCCCCCAGGCCAGGCTCTATGACCAGCTCTCCTCTCACTCAGCGGCTGGGGCACAGCAGGGCTCAGGAGAGAGGAACAGAGAGTCTGTCCCCAGCCCTGGCTGTGAGGAGCTGGTGAATCCAGGCTCCCAGCTGCCAGCTCCAATCAGGCCTGGGGCCAAGGGGACGGTGTCTGGGAGACTGTGGGAGGCTGAATAGGGTCCAGAGGGCACCCTCAAGGGACCATGGGGCACAGGTGGAGAACACAGAAGAGCCCCAGACCTGGCCTGAGTTCAGAACCGTCCCCTCTGCTGTGGATCAAGCTCAGCTCCAGCTTGTCCAGGATCTTCTCCTTCTCAGGAAGCACCTCCTCTGCAAGAAAAAGAGGGTTCGCAGCGTGGGGTGGGGTCCCAGAAAGCAGAGAGGACTCTGGGCTGGTGGCTTTCCACCCATAGAACCCTATCCATCAATACGTTCTGCAGAGTCCAACAGGTGCCACCAAAAAGAGCTCTCCTCGGCCAGGTGCAGTCGCTAACGCCACTCATCCTCATGGGTGTGGGATCTGAACTGGACCACCCGAGGCAGAGGCAGCATCACAAAGCTGCTCCCAGAGGGAGACTGCCCATAAAACCTCCCGGCCTGAGCCTCCAGAAATAAAAGGGAAGGGACACTTCCACCCCTCAGAGGACAGGGAGCTCCTGCAGTTAAAAATCACAGTCCCTGATGAGGACGCACCCGACCCAAACCCAGAAAACAATGATCCCCACCAGCCGACACACGGGAAGCAGACAAGCACCTGGTCCCTGATGAGGACGCACCCAACCCAAACCCAGAAAACAATGATCCCCACCAGCCAACACACAGGAAGCAGACAAGCACCTGGTCCCTGATGAGGACGCACCCAACCCAAACCCAGAAAACAATGATCCCCACCAGCTGACACACAGGAAGCAGACAAGCACCTGGTCCCTGATGAGGACGCACCCAACCCAAACCCAGAAAACAATGATCCCCACCAGCCGACACACGGGAAGCAGACAAGCACCCAGGGTAACAGGACAATGTCAGAGACTCTCCAACAGGGGTGTCCAATCTTTTGGCTTCCCTGGTCCACACTGGAAGAACCGTCTTGGGCCACACATAATACACTAAACACTGACGACAGCTGATGAGCTAATATATATATAACATATATACATACACATACACACATACATATATCTCACAAAAAAAGACTCAAAATGTTTTAAGAAAGTTTACGAATTCGTGTTGATCCGCATTCAAAGCCATCCTGGGCCACATGTGGAACACAGGCCACACAGGCTGAAAAAGCTTGCTCTAAAATAAGTATGTCTAGAGTGACCAAAGACAGAGAAAAAAGAAAAAGAAGGAAGAGAATCCACAGGGAAAGAGTAAGACTCCCTCAAAACTAGAAAAAAAAAACAGATAAAATTTCTAGAAATGTGGGTGGATCACTTGAGGTCAGGAGTTTGAGACCAGCCTGAACAACATGGTGAAATCCTGTCTCTACTAAAAATACAAAAATTAGCCAGGCATGGTGGTAGGTGCCTGTAATCCCAGCTACTCGGGAGGCTGAGGCAGGAGAATCAGTTGAATCCGGGAAGCAGAGGCTATAGTGAGCCAAGATTGCACCACTGCACTCCAGCCTGGGTGACAGAGAGAGACTCCATTTCAAAAAAAAAAAAAACCAAGGAAAGGAAATACCACAATCATTAACATTTTGATTGCAGAATTCTAAGATGTGCTCCAAGACTTGCGGCCCTTGGTGTCCACGCCCTGCAAAATCCCCTGGAAGGTGAAGAGGATGGATTCGACCCCCCAGAGCAGGTTCCGTTTTGTGGCACAGGTGACCTTAAAACAGGGAGATGACCTGAGTAGGCCTAACCCGACCACACGAGCCCTTTTCTCTGGCTGGTCACAGAAAAGGAAGTCAGAGATTCGAAGCATGGGAGGGTTTCTGTTCACCATTGCTGGCTTGAAGACAGACTAGGCTACATGGCAGGAATGTGGTGGCTTCCAGATGCTGAAAATGGACCCAGCTGACAGCCAGCAAGGAAATGGGACCTCAGTCCTCCAGCCTCAAGGAACTGAAATCTGCCAACAACAAAGAGTGAGCATGGATGTGGACTTTTCCCCAGGGCCTCCAGACCAGAACTCAACCGACTCGATACTTTGATGTCCTGAACCTTGTGACATCTTGAGCAGAACACCCAGTTACACCACACCACGCGTCGGACCCACACAACTGTGAGCTCATGGTGAGTGCTGCTTTAAGCCACTACGTTTGCAGTAATTTGTGACACAGCCATGCAAAATAATAAAAACGGGAAGGCTTTAAAACACAGCTGTGCAAAGAAAATATACATGGAAGCTGGATCTGAGGATGACTCAAAAAGCCTGGCAGAGAAATAGATAACAAAGAAGAAGCAAGAGATATGAAAATTTATCAGCACCCATCTTTTGCTAACCTTGTACTCTGCTTTCTTCTTCATAGCATTTGGAGTCTGTGGTTGAACAACATGTATTTCTGTTTATTGTTGATTGCCTGTGTTCCCCACTGGAATATAAACTCCATGGAATGAAGCTTTCAGCTGTTTTGGTTCATTGCTTGTGTCCCCAGTGCCTGGGACAGCATCTGACACTCAGCAGGGTCTCTCTCTATATATATATGCATGTGTATATATACACATTTGTCGGATGAATGAACCAATCAATGAGTAATAGGAATTCCAGAGGGAGAAAATAAATATAATGAGGACAAAGAAAATATTCAAAGAGAGAATGACTGAGAGTTTTCCCACAATTGATGCAGGACATAAATATTCAGCTTTAAGAATCACAGTGAATCACACACAAGATAAACAAAAACTTCACTCTAAAAACAAAACAAAAAATACCCTCCATTGTAGTGACGCTACATATCACCAAAGACAAAGAGAATGTCTTAAAAGCAGTCTTTCAATGTGAGAAAAGACAGAAATGACAAATTTCCTACACAGGAGCAACAATTACACCAACAGCAGCCTTCTCAGCTTCTCAGCAGCCTTCTCAGCATAATGAATGCCAAGTAAAAAGGGAAGAATATCTGCAAAGTGCTGAGGGAAGATCCCTATCCCACCTTTAATTGTACTAACTATTCAAGAGTAAAAGAAAAATAACAATGAGAATTTACCATTCCCCAAAAAACTGCTGAAAGCACCATTAAAGGTGTACTTTAGGAAGGACTTTGAATGAAGCAATGATGAACAAATAAGCAAACACAAACTGGTAAGAACGTGAGAATATCTAAAAAAGGATTAAAGATTTAGAAATAACCGTAACAACAAATTTGGGAAAGTAAAAACAAACTGAAACTAAAATACTGGGCAACAGCAATGTGGCAGATGAAAGGGAAGTGAGTTAGAGCTAAAGCTATCTAAAGTCCTCATATTACTCAGAGGGATACATGTTAAAAATGTAAGAGTACAGGCCGGGCGCAGTGGCTCACCCCTGTAATCCCAGCACTTTGGGAGGCCGAGGTGGGCGGATCACGAGGTCAGGAGATCGAGACCATCCTGGTGAACACGGTGAAACCCCATCTCTACTAAAAATACAAAAGAAAACATTAGCTGGGCATGGTGGCATGCGCCTGTAGTCCCAGCTTCTTGGGAAGCTGAGGCAGGAGAACGGCGTGAACCCGGGAGGCCGAGCTTGCAGTGAGACAAGATCGCGCCACTGCACTCCAGCCTGGGCAACAGAGTGAGACTCTGGACCCAAAAAAAAAAATGTAAGAATACAGAATGAAATTGACTATAAACCTTCCAAATAAGTTGAGGGGGAAAAGACAAGATACAAAGAAAATTTGATCAATCCAAGAGATGCCAGGAAAGGAGGAAAAAGGAGAAAAGAGAAGGATAATATATAAAGTACAAAATAAGACAGTAGAAACCATCCACATACCTAGTTATTACAATAAATGTAAAGAGATTAAACTAGCCAGCTAAAAGATAGGGACCCTATAATTAGATTTTTAAATGATGAATCCCCTATACACTGTCTAAAAAAGACCTAAAACATTACAAAGAGATTAAAAGTGAAGAAATGAAAAAAAAAATTTGTAAATCATGTATCTGATGAGGAACATGAATCTATATAAAGAACTCATACAAGCCAGGCACAGTGGTACACGCCTGTGACCCTAGCTACTCAAAAGTCTATGCTAGAGAATTACTTGGGCCCAGGTAAAGCCCTCCTGTGCAACATAGTAAGACCCTGTCTCTAAAAGTATTAATTAATTTAAAAAGAACTCTTACAATTCAATAATTTTTTTAAAATCCAATTTTAAAATAGACGAAGGATCTGAAAAGACATTTCTTCAACAAATCATATACAAATGAGCCATAATCACATGAAAATATATTCAACATCTTTATACACAAAGGAAACTCAAATCAAAATGACAATGAGATACCACTTCTCACCCACTAGGGTGACTATACTCAAAAAAACAGATAATAACAAGTATTGGCAAGTATGTGAAGAAACTGGAACCCTCACACATGCTCATAAGAATGTGAACTGATGCAATACACATGGAAAACAATTCAGCAGTTTCTCAAAATGGTGCAGAGAATCACCACATGACCCAGCAATTCTACTCCTAGATACATACCCAAGAGAACTGAAAACCTATACCCACACACAAAAAAATGTGTACACAAATACGTACAGTAGCCAAAAAGTGGAAACAACTCAAACATGTATCACTATGAATGGATAAACAAAACATAGTAGAGCCAGACAATGGAATATTATTTGGGCATAAAAAGAAATGAAGTAGGCCGGGTGCAGTGGCTCACGCCTGTAATCCCAGCACTTTGGGAGGCCAAGACGGGCGGATCACGAGGTCAGGAGATCGAGACCATCCTGGCTCACACTGTGAAACCCCATCTCTATTAAAAATACAAAAAAAAAAAAATTAGCCGGGTGTGGTGGTGGGCGCCTGTAGTCCCAGCTACACGGGAGGCTGAGGCAGGAGAATGGCATGAACCCGGGGGGCGGAGCTTACAGTGAGTGGAGATCGCACCACTGCACTCCAGCCTGGGCGACAGAGCGAGACTCCGTCTCAAAAAAAAAAAAAAAAAAAGAAATGAAGTACTGCCTGTAATCCCAGCACTTTGGCAGGTCAAGGTGGGAGGATCGCTTGAGTACAGGGGTTCAAGACCAGCCTGGGCAACATGGCAAAACCCCATCTCTACAAAAAAATACAAAAATTAGCCGGGTGTGTCAGCATGTGCACCTGTAGTCCCAGCTACTTGGGAGGCTGCGCTTGCACTCAGCGGGGCAAGGCTGTAGTATGCCAAGATCGTGCCACTGCACTCCAGCCTGGGTGACAGAGCAAGACCCTGTCTCAAAAAAAAGAAAAAAGAGAAAGGAATGAAGTACTAATATATTCCACAACATAGATGAACTTTAAAACCACTATGCTAAATGAAAGAAGCCAGACACAAGGGGCCAAAGTATTGTATTATCCCATTGGTATGAAATGTTCAGAATAGGCCAGTCCATAGGACAGAAGTGATTGCCAGGGACTGGGAGGAAGAGGAAGAAATGGGGAGTGATTACCAATGGGTAAGAAGAATTTATTTTTGAAGTGATAAAATGTTCTGGCATTAGATAATGGAGATGGTTGCACAACTCTGGATGTACTAAAAATAACAAATGGTATACTTTATTTATTTATTTATTTATTTTGAGACAGCGTCGATCTTGTTGCCCAGGCTGGAGTGCAGTGGCTGGATCTCGGCTCACTGCAACCTCTTTCTCCTGGGTTCAAGTGATTCTCCTGCCTCAGCCTCCTGAGTAGCTGGGATTACAGGCGCCCGCCACCACGCCCAGCTAATTTTTGTATTTTTAGTAGAGACAAGATTTCACCATGTTGGCCAGGCTGGTCTCAAACTCCTGACCTCAGGTGATCCACCTGCCTCAGCCTCCCAAAGTTCTAGGATTACAGGCATGAGCCACCGCGCCCGACTTGAATGGTATACTTTAAGTGGCTCAACTGTATGATATGCTAATTATACCACCATAAAGCTGTTATATTAAAAAAAAAAAAAACAGGAATAGAAAAAGGCGTAACAAATATGTACTAAACACAAGAAAGACCAACCCAAATCAGCAAAAATAAGCTTTTTTTTTTTTTTGAGACGGAGTATGGCTCTGTCACCCAGGCTGGAGTGTAGTGGTGCGATCTTGGCTCACTGCAAGCTCCGCCTCCCAGGTTTCCGCCATTCTCCTGCCTCCCGAGTAGCTGGGACTACAGGCGCCCGCCACCACGCCCAGCTAATTTTTTTGCATTTTTAGTAGAGATGGGGTTTCACCACGTTCGGCAGATGGTCTCAAACTCCTGACCTTGTGATCCGCCCACCTCGGCCTCCCAAAGTGCTGGGATTACAGGTATGAGCCACCAAGCCTGGCCCAAAAATAAACTTTTAAGCAAAAAGTTTAAAGAGGGACAAGAGGGTTGTTACACAATAACTAGAAGCACACTTCACAAGAAAAATATTAAAAACCTGAACAAATATGCACTTGACAACCCAATCTCAAATAATATGAAGCATAATCTGGCATTATAAGAAGAGATTAATCCATAATTATAATGAGAGATTTTAACACAAGTCTCTCAGAAACTGACTGATCAAAGCAAACCAAATACTAGTGAAGATATTAAAAACTTGAAAAACATAACTGGCATGCATTATCTACTGATCTAATGCATATATATATATATTTTTTTTTTTTTTTTTTTTTTTTTTTTCCTGAGATGGAGTCTCGCTCTGTCACCCACGTTGGAGTGCAATGGCATGATCTTGGCTCACTGTAACCTCTGCCTCCCAGGTTCAAGCAATTCTCCTGCCTTAGTCTCCTGAGTAGCTGGGACTACAGGCACACGCCACCACACCCAACTAATTTTTGTATTTGTAATAGAGACAGGGTTTCGCCATGTTGGCCAGGCTGGTCTCCAACTCCTGACCTCAAGTGATCCACCTGCCTCAGCCTCCCACAGTGCTGGGATTACAGGTGTGAGCCACCATGCCCAGCCCTAATGCATATAGTTAGAACCTTAAATCCAGCAGTTAGGGAACAGAGATTCTCTTCAAGCACATATACAGCATTTACAAAATCTGACTGTATCGAGCCAGAGAGTAGGTTTCAACAACCTCAGATAGACTCATGTTTTCAGACCACAATGCAAATGAGTCAGAAATCACAAATAAAAAAGTAGCCCAATAACCGCCAATCTCTGTATAGTAAGAAAAGTTAAAGACCAACAGGCGCGGTGGCTCACACCTGTCATCCCAGCACTGCGGGAGGCCAAGGTGGGTGGATCACTTGAGGTCAGGAGGTTGAGACCAGCCCAGCCAAGAGTCTCTACTAAAAATTAAAAAAAAAAAAAAAATTATCCGGGCACAGTGGCTCACACCTGTAATCCCAACACTGCGGGAGGCCAAGGTGGGTGGATCACTTGAGGTCAGGAGGTTGAGACCAGCCCAGCCAACAGTCTCTACTAAAAATTAAAAAAAAAAAAAATTATCCGGGCACAGTGGCTCACACCTGTAATCCCAGCACTGCGGGAGGCCAAGGTGGGTGGATCACTTGAGGTCAGGAGGTTGAGACCAGCCCAGCCAACAGTCTCTACTAAAAATTAAAAAAAAAAAAAAAAAATTATCCGGCACAGTGGCTCACACCTGTAATCCCAGCACTGCGGAGGCCAAGGTGGGTGGATCACTTGAGGTCAGGAGGTTGAGACCAGCCCAGCCACAGTCTCTACTAAAAATAAAAAAAAAAAAAAAAAAAAAAATTATCGGGCACAGTGGCTCACACCTGTAATCCCAGCACTTTGGGAGGCCGTGGTGGGCAGATCACAAGGTCAAGAGATCAAGACCATCCTGGCCAACATGATGAAACCCCGTCTCTACTAAAAATAAAATTAGCTGGGTGTGGTGGTGCACGCCTGTTGTCCCAGCTACCGGGGAGACTGAGGCACAAGAATCACTTGAACCCAGGAGGCGGAGGCTGCAGTGAGCCGAGATCGTACCACAGCATTCCAGCCTGGGTGACAGAGTGAAACCCTTTCTGCAAAAAAAAAAAAAAAAGTTAAAGTCCATTAAGTCCATATATAGAGGCCTGAGCTCCTGGCCTCCCCTCACCAGGGGGGCCTGCACAGGGCTGGAGTCTACCTCTCTGCCAGGCAGAAATGAGCTGAAGTACAGCCACCTGCCCTTCTCTGAACCCAGGCCTGCTGAGGCCAGACATGGCACTGGGGTGGGCGGACTGCAGGAAGCCCAACCTCTGGACAGCCGCTCCGGGGAGGGCGGGGCCTTCTCCGTCTCCTCCGGCCGCTCCTCTCGGGCTCTCTCCTTGCTGGCTGGGCTCTCGTGCTTGTCCTCGCCCTCCACTCTGTCCAAGGCAGCTGGAAGGGCCTGCAGAGGGGAAGCCAGGAGAACTGCAGGGCCTGGGGCCTCACTAGGAACGGAGGGCGGGGAATGTGCGCTAGGCTGCGAACCCAGTCTCCTGGCTCCCATTGCTTGTTCCCAGAGCCCCGAAAAGGGAGCCAGGAGGCCTGGGTTCCACCTTGCTGTGCAGGGCCTGAGAAGGTCCCCAGACCCAACCTCCACCCCACATACACCACAGACCCAGACGCCAGCACGTTCCACACCTGGACTTCTAGGGGCTTCTTTGGCTTCTGCATCCCCGGGTCCTTCTCATCCATGTAACCCGGTTGCGCTTCCATTTTGTCTGAAAGATCAAGGGAAAGAGGTGAGACAGGTGGGCTCAGACGGGAAGGGGTAGGGCAGGGAGTGGGTGGCAGAGAGGAGAGGTGGGGCTTGGCCTTCAGGAGGCTCCATTGCAGCCAAGCACCTCCAGGAGAGACAGGCAGGATCCCCGGCTAAGTCAGAGAGGCCAGGCCAGGCCTATGACTTAGTAATGTTTGGAGGACCTTGAACCCAGTGAGACCAAAGTGAGGGGCTGTCGGGACAGGGCCGCACACAGCAGTGGCTGCTCATCTGGAGGCAGGGAAGTGAGGCAGACGGAGGCCCAGATTGGGAGCCACGACGCCTGGTCTGGTCCTAGCTTTCGGGCAGGCCGGCTGGCTGTGTGCCACTGGAGAGGGTGTGAGTTTCCTCCCTGCCAAGTCAGCCGCCGACACACTGCAAAGTGCTGGTCACTTATGCGGCTCTGAGAAGCCCTAGGAGGTGGGCACAGCTGGGAAAGCAGAGGCTCACGGAGCTTAGGTGACTCGCCCAAGGTTAGACAGAGTTCAGGCCACAGCCAAGAAGCAAACCAAGATGTGTCCACCTCCAAGGGCTCCCTTGTGCTTGGAGATGCAGCTTCTCAGGGCCTGGCCTCACCCCTCACCAGGGGGATAGCTATGTCCGCATTTCAGGGACATGCCAATCGGAACCACAGTGAGACACCACCTCACGCTCCCAAGACAGCTAGAACCACGAAGGCAGAGAACAGGTACTGCTGAAGACGTGGAGAACCTGCGACTCTCGCACAACACTAGCAGGAACATAAAATGGTACAGCTCCTTCGGAAAACAGTCTAACAGTTTCTCAAAGGGAAAACATGGCCCAGCAATTCCATGCCTAGATATCTGCCCAAAAGAACTCAAAACCTATGTCCACACAAAAACGTGAACTACAGCAGCATTATTCACAGCAGCCAAAAAGTAGAAACAACCCAAAATCTGTCGACAGAGCAATGGATAAGCAACAGGTAGTAAATCCACACAAGAAAGCGTTACCGGCCAGGCGCAGTGGCTCACGCCTGCAATCCCAGCACATTGGGAGGCCGAGGTGGGTGGATCACCTGAGGTCAGGAGTTCAAGACCAGCCTGGCCAACATGGCAAAACCTCGTCTCTACTAAAAATACAAACACTAGCTGGGTGGTGGCAGGCACCTGTAATCCCATCTACTCAGGAAGCTGAGGCAGGATGGCTTGAACCTGGGCGGCGGAGGTTGCAGCGAGCCAAGATCACGCCATTGCACTCCAGCCTAGGCAATAAAAGCGAAACTCCGCCGGGCGCAGTGGCTCACAACTGTAATCCCAGCACTTTGGGAGCCCGAGGCGGGCTGATCACAAGGTCAGGAGAGCGAGACCATCCTGGCTACGGTGAAATCCCATCTCTACTAAAAACACAAAAAATTAGCCGGGTGTGGTGGTGGGCGCCTGTAGTCCCAGCTACTCGGGAGGTTGATGCAGAGCATGGCGTGAACCCGTGAGCCGAGATCACGCCACTGCACTCCAGCCTGGGCAACAGAGTGAAACTCCAAAAAAAAGAAAAAGAAAAAAGAGCAAAACTCCGTCTCAAAAAAAAAAAAGAAAAAGAAAAAGAAAAGAAAACATTATCAGCCATAAGGTAGAATGACTAAAGCACTGATGCACACTGCAATGTGGATGAACCTGGAACCCCAGGCTGAGCGACAGAAGCCAGACACAAAGGCTCACGCACTGTGCGGTGCCATACACACGAAACATCCAGCATTGCGAAATCCAGAGACAGGAAGCAGGTTAGTGGGTTAGTGGCTGCTCAGGCCTGGGGTCGGGGGATAGGCAGTGGCTTTTAATGGGTACGGGGTTTCTTTTTCAGGGGAATGAAAACATTCTAGCCTGAGGCAGTGGTGATGGTTGTACACCCTGCAAATATACTAGAAATCACTGAATAGTACTTTTTTATTTTTTTTTTTTGAGATGGAGTCTGGCTCTGTACCCCCAGGCTGGAGTGCAGTGGCGTGATCTTGGCTCACTGCAACCTCCGATTCCCAGGTTCAAGCGATTCTCCTGCCTCAGCCTCCCGAGTAGCTGAGATTAGAGGCATGTGCCACCACACCCAGCTAATCTTTTGTATTTTTAGTAGAGATGGGGTTTCAACATGTTGGCCACGGTGGTCTCAAACTCCTGAGCTCAGGTGATCCTCCCGCCTCGGCCTCCTAAAGTGCTGGCATTACAGGTGCTAGCCACTGGGCCCAGCTAGTTTTTCAAAAGAGTGAATTTTGCAGTAGGTATATAAATTATATCTCAAAACTGTCATTAAAATGAAAAACTCTCTGGAGAGTGACATTTCTGCAAACAGAGGCTTTGGGGGAAGGAGGGGCCGTCTTCGGTGGGGTGTGGGTTAGACTAGGGGGTTGCTGTGACCCTGCCACTTTCCATGACCCCGGTGCCCTCCCCGGCCCGCCCAGCCCACAGACCTGGCAGGCCCAGCGGGGCTGGCGGGAGGTGGGCAGGGCTGGCGGGCACTGGTGTGTTGGGGTCCGAGGAGATCACCTCGCCTGGCTTCTTGCCCTCGGGCCCCTCAGAGATCAAGTCTGGGGTGCTGTACTTCCCGTTGACATGCTCAAACTCCTGAACCTGGGGTGGTAGGAGGGAAGGTGGGAGGGAAAGAGGGTGGGCAGTGGTGGCAGCTCAGCCCTAAGAGCCTCAGGGCAGCCGGGGGACTGAAGGTGTCACAGGCTTGGGGTAGCTGCTGCCGCCGCCCAAAGCTGGCCAAGCCAGGCCCCTCCCGGCCACAAGCTCCCCTGCCCACCCTCCTACCCCGTGTGTCCTCCCACTGTATGTAATCCACCATCCTGACCTCCACCTCACAGGCCCCTCACCCAGAAAGGCTTTCCAGGTCAGTCCCTCTGGCCTGACTCAGACCCTGGGCAGCTATGTGGCCTGAGACAGGCACTTGTTTTCTGACCACTGATCCCCAAGGGACAGCACCAGGGGCCCAGGCAGCCACCAGGAAGGGCCCTACAGAGAGCCACTCACCCACCTTCTTCCTAACTAGTGACATGACCCCGATGCGGGTCAGCACGTGCTGCCTGGAGAGGCCCTCCCGGGGCACGCCGTCTGCGAAGGTCTCTGCACCGTCCGCCCCCGGCTCACACAGGTGCCGCATGAAGAGGGACACATAGGCTCTGGGGTGGCGGGGGGACTGGGGCTCAGGGAGTGGGGGGCCGGCAAGAACTCTCTGAGAGGGCTGGCGGGACCCCGGGGGACTCCTAGATGATCATCAGCCATCATCCCCCTCCCAGTCAGGCCTGGGCCAGGCCCAGGAAAGGACAGAGAGGGCCTCCCTGGCAAGGGGAACTCCTAGGACAGCCCTGGCCCTGGGTGACTGGGAGCTTCCTCGCTGCCATAACACCCACTGGTCCAAACCAACTGGTCAGTGTTTTCTGCAAATCAGCCCTGCCCGGCACCAGGACTCCAGCCACCCAAAGACCAAATGGCAGTGAACTTTCCAGACGGCCTCATCCTGGTGGAGCAAATGCTGCCCTCTGTAGGGCTCACCCGCAGGACCTGCCCTACTCAGGGACAGGTGGTCACACCCTGGGCCACCACCTAGCCCCTTTACCTAAACTCCTTCTCGCTCTTCCCTCGAAGGTCCCGCACCAGCCAGTGGGAGTTGAAGGCGTCCTGGGGGGGCATGCCCCAGCGCATGATGGCGTTCAGGAAGGCCTTCCGCTGTCGGGCATTGAAGCCCAGCACCTGGGCGGGTGGAGCGCGGGAGTATGAGCCCAGGACAGAGACAGGGTGGGGGCGGAGGATTCTGGGATGGGGGAAGAAAAACATGGGAGGAAGAGAAGGCAGGAAGGGGGCACAGAGAAGGCAGGGGCCTCCACCTGGGGCAGGACCCTGACGGCGAAGACCAGACCAAGTTCTGTCCCAGCCCCGCCTCTACCTGGCATGAGACCCTGGGCAGTGTCCCAGCCCTCCTCCATACCCCAGGGGCAGCAGGAAGCGGGGGCAGAAAGAGCTGCGGGAACAGACAGGCCCCACCTCGATGTTGCCACCAACTCGGGCGAGAAGCGGGGGCAGGGGTTTGTCCCTGTCACTCTTCAGCTGCCTCCGGGATTGTCGTCGTCCACCTGGGGAGCAGACCACCGAAGCTCCTCAGGTGGGAGCCCAAAGATTCCTGACCCCCCTCTTCTGACCCCCAAGGACAGCGGCACCCCAGACCAGCCCCGCCCCTGCTGCCATCAGCTCCCATGACATGGCTTCAGCAGTAGCCCAGATCACTAACACTGAGACTCACTCTGCCCTTCTGGCCTCTCTTCAAAGTCCTCATCCTCATCCTCGGAGCCAATGGAATATTCTGACTGGTTATCGGAGAGCTCATCCTGCCACTCTGCAGAGGGCCAGACAGAGGGGCACGGAGTGAGCTGTACAAGCAAAGCCCACCCTCAAGTTCAAGCGCGCCCAGGGCCATGCCGAGCCACTGAACCCCAGCTCCGTAAGACAGCAGTGACAATGACAATGGCCCACCTACTTTCTGTGGGTTCATTTAATAATCCCAACACCACCACATGATACACTAAGGGTTATGTGTACCCACACATTACACATACGGCACTGTTCTGTGCGCATGGGGCTTGCCCAAGGCCACGTCACGAGCAGCGGCGAAGTCACTGAACTAATGCCACACCTTGTTCCCCCAAACACCCAACACCTCTGCACCTGCCCCCAATCCCCTTTCCTCCAAAAAGCTGCCTCCCAGCTCCAACCAGCACCGCCCAGCATTCCTGGCCCACACCTCCGGGGGTGTCCTGCACAGGGATGCCCCGACAGAATCCTGCCCCGCTCTCTGCCTCTGGGTATGGGGCACCATCCCTCCTGGCACACTCGCCCAGCTCTCCCGGCCTGGACCTCCCGGGGGTTCTGCACAGGGATGCCCCGACAGAATCCTGCCCTACCCTCCACCTCTGGGCGAGGGGCACCAGTCCCTCCCTCTGGGCACGCACCCTGGTCCTCCTGGGAGGCGTCGTTGTAGTTGACCTGCTTGCGGATGCGCTTGCCCTTGCCCAGGTTGCGGGCCAGGTCCTCCTGCTGCTGCTCGTAGTGGTGCCGCAGCAGCTTCTCCCAGTAGTCGGGGTCCACGTTCTCCTCCTGCTTGATGATTTCCCGCTCCACCTCCTCCTGGGGAAGCCAGCACCACGGGCTCCATAGGTGGGGCCATCTCTGCCCTCCCGGAAGTCTCAGGCTGCCTCCACCTGACCTGCCCTTTGCCCCCTCGGGGCTCAAGGATTAATGGGATGGCCTGCCTACTCCAGGAAGCCTTCTCTGATCACCCCAGCCCTAGCTGGCCTTCCTCTCCCTGCCCCTATCCAGTCAATCATTTACTTATTCATTCATCCATTCACAAAGCAAGTACTTCCTGGCCTCGGCCAAGGACTGGGGTACTGAGTTGAATAAGCTCCCATGCCTGCCCTCAGGAGGCTCCTGGTTTCAAAGGAAAAGGTCATGGGCTCACTGGATGTGCAGGAGGGCTGGGGAGCAGAGGAGGAAAAGGAAAGTCCCCCAGGACAGACCCACAAGGAGCCCCTCGGGGACAGCTGGGCTTTGCCCGGTGGAGAAGGGAGAAAAGCATGGGGCAGACCAGGCATGGTGGCTCATTCCTGTAATCCCAGAACTTTGGGAGGCTGAGGCAGGTGGATCACCTGAGGTCAGGAGTTCGAGACCAGCCTGGCCAACACGGCAAAGTCCTGTCTCTACTAAAAATACAAAAATTAGACAGGTGTGGTGGTCCACGCCAGTAATCCCAGCTACTTGTGAGGCTGAGGCACGAGAATCACTTAAACCTGGTTGCAGTGAGCCGATATTGTGCCACTGCACTCCAGCCTGGGTGACAGAGCGAGACTCCATTTCAAGGAAAAAAAAAGAAAAGTGTAGGGCATTCTGGAACGTCGGCAGTCCAGGTGCAGGGCTGAGATGCAGGCCCTGAGGAAGGGGTGGGAGGGCGCAGCCGGGTAGGGACTGAAACCAGACTCTGGGCACGGGGCTCTGTGCAATGGGGTGGCAGATCAGCTTGCACTTCAGAGAGTGGGGAAGCTGGACTGGAGCCGGGATGATACCACGGAGCACGCAGCTGATGTGTGCAAGGGCAGTGGCCGGTCCATGTAGTTGTACTGCCCTCAGCACTGCCTCCGTCCCTTCCCTCACTGCTATGTCTAGTCCTGAGCCCACGGGTGGGGCGACAGGGCCCCAGCAGAGACGGCTGAGCACGTGGTTGGAGAGTGGAGCACAGGCTGGAGTGCAGGGTCACAGCAGGGAGGGCAGGGCTGCGGCTGGATGGGGGAGCTGAGGCTGGAGGGCGGGGTCACAGTGGAAGGCGTGGGCACAGTGGAGGGCGGGGCTGCGGAAGGAGGGCAGGCCGGGACCTTACCACGCCGTCCTCCTCGCGCACCACGTACTGCGCCACCTTGAAGGAGCTCAGGTACTCGTTCATGTTCTGTAGCTCCGTGTCGTCTGTAGCGTCCTGGTTCCGGTCCAGCAGCTTGGAGATGGCCGCATCGTCATAGTGGATCACACTGCTGTCCTCCACGTCCTTGTTGTCACCTGGGGAGCAGGCAAGTGTAGTGCGAGGACAAAGACTGCCCTGGTCCAGCCCCGGGGACCCAGGAACAGACTCCGAACAATAGCCCCTCCCATCCCCACCAGGGGCTGCAGCTGAGAGGCGTGGTGACCAGACAGAGGAAACCGCACTGTAACAGCTCCGCTCCCCATCCACCCGGCAGTCCCAGGACACCCAAGTGAGGGTGGGTCGAGGAACCCCACCTCTGCAGGAGCAGCCACCTGGTCGGAGGAGGAGCTGAGACTAGGCTGGGTTGACCCTACCTGGTGGGGTGCTACCATGCTTCTTCTTTGCACTGGCAGCCAAGTTCCCCGCTTTGGAGGACTGGACATCAGGATGGGTGTGACCGGCCTCTGGCCCTGAGACATCATGCCTGTCAGACAGAGGAGGAGAGCACTGGTGCAGGAGCACAGAGGGCTGCAGGAGCACAGAGGGCTGCAGGGTTGGCGGGCAGTGCCCAGAGACACCACCCTGGGCTGTCCTGGCCAGGAGACACAGGTTGGGGGTGCAGGAGAGAGGCTGTGTGTTGGAGCGGGCAGGGACCCCAGCAAGCCCCGGATGGGTGTCTCAGCGGGACCACCCCAGTCCCCCACCATGCTCCCTCGGAACAGAGGCCCACCCTCCACATCGTCTTTGAAGAGCTCCTCTGTGCCGAACTTGAGGATGTCATCCAGCTCCTGCTTGGTCATGGACCCCGACTTGGAGCCGAGACCAGGTCGCACCACCAGGTGGGTGAGCATCATCTTGCGCTTGGCCACCTGCGTAATGCGCTCCTCCACTGAGGCCCGAGTCACGAAGCGGTAGATCATCACCTTCTTGTTCTGGCCGATGCGGTGGGCGCGGCTGAAGGCCTGGGGAGACCTGCACCTCAGCACCCGTGGCTCACCCAGGGCTCCAGGCAATGGAGGGGGTCACACCGATGAGCTCAAGAGCATGGAATGGGGTACATGACTGTGTAGGCAAAGGCATGTGGTGCGTGCACCCCTGCAGCTGGGCTCCCTCCCTGACTGCAGAGCCTCCCACGAGCCTGGGTGCCAGGCTGGGTTTGGAGTGGAAAAGCTCCCAGCCAGTGGAAGCAGGCAGGACTGCAGGTGTGCAAGAGTGTGTGAGGGATGACACGGCCAGTGTGCTGCGTGTAACTGAAGCCACACAGAGCTTCATGGGGAGGTAGGGGGAGGCTGCATGTCCCTGTGAGCGAACTACTAATGGGACCACAAGACGATGTGCTGGAGGCACGCAGCCACCTTCTGAGGGCAGCAAGGAGCTGAATCTGCCCAATGTCATACAAGGAAGCGCCTCTGTGCAGCCCGGCATGAGGCGGCCCGGGTGTGGCCTGTGTATCTGTGTGCATGGGCGCACACACATGAATGAGAGACATCAATTTCTATGTGTTCCCCTGCATTTGTAAGCGTTCGATGTGTGTGTCCCAGTGCCCAAGGGGGTGGCCAGGGACACGAGGGTGGCTCTATTCCCATAGCCCCTCCCCCCGCAGCCCTTCCATCCTTCCTTATCAGCCCTATCTGCCCCCTGCACCATCTCATCCTCCCTCACTCACCTCCCACAGGTCCCACTCTCTGCTCCCCGCCCCCTCCAAAATGGGTGCCTCTCTGGGTCCCAGGGCTCCCTCTTCCTGCCTCCCTCCTTGGTCCTGAGGATGGGAAAGACCAGATCAGAGGCCCCGACGAACTGCTGTGTGCCCCGGGACACTTCCCCTGCCTTCTCCCTGCCCTCTCCAAGCCTATTTCCTCCTCTGGACAAGGACAGAGCTGGAGGGATGAGCTTCCACTCACTCCCAGGGCCCCTCTTGGGGCCGAGACTCCGTAGGGAAGGGAGGCCCACAGCAGCAGGGTAGGTGAGGAGGTCATGGCCAGGAGGGCATGAAGGACAGAACCTGCCTGAGGCCCGGAATGAGAGGCCCCCTGGGAGGGTGACGGGTGGCCGCGGCACAGACCTGGATGTCGTTGTGCGGGTTCCAGTCCGAGTCGTAGATGATGACAGTGTCGGCTGTGGCCAGGTTGATGCCCAGGCCGCCTGCCCGGGTTGAAAGGAGGAAGCAGAATTGCTGGGCCCCGGGGGCTGAAAAAGAGAGGCCAGCAGATGGGGTGTTTGTGGGGGTATACCTTGGGCGGGGAGACAGGCGTGGCAGAAAGGAGGTGGGGAGAACAGAGGGAAGGAACTGCAGCAACAGGTCCCTGGCAGAGAAGGACAAAGCCGGAGACCCCATCAGAGACAGGTGGCCATAGCTGCACTCAGTGGAGCCAGAGGGGAGGCCTGCCCAAGCCCACTTAGCGCCCCAGCGTGCTCTGAGCCCTGGCCCAATGGGAGGTCACTGGAATGAGGAAGTCAATTTTCAAAGCCCAGATGAGCAAAAAACAAAGTGCAAGCCGCCAGCAAAGTACAAGCAGAGCCCAGAGAGCTCAGTCCTCCATGTCCCCCCAGCTTCCCACCCCTGGCTTCCCTTAGCCCACCAATGCTGCCAGAGCAGCCCGGGAAAACTCAGGGGCACAGCTCCAGGGCCTGGGGTCCCACCCCACTGGGCAACCCTGTCACAGGATGGCTGGTTCTCAGCCTCTCAGGGCCCTTCAGTGACCTGGGACTGACCACAGCCCCCACTGGAGCTGCAAACAGGCCCCCGGCACACCCAGAGCTTCAGCCACTCCTGCTTCCACATGTGGCTGGGCCACGTCTAGACCCTGAAACTCTGAACTTGCTATTCCTCCTGGCTCTCTGGCACGAGTGTGCAAAAGGAATCACTGCTTCAGGCGTTTGGAGAGCATGGCCCAATCAACCTTTCTAAGGGCTGACGCCCCAGGGAAACAAAGCTTGTTACTATTTGTTGCAAACTTGCTACTGAAGCTTGCAGCTGACTGCTTCCCACTCCAGAAGCTTCCTTTGCTACAGGAGGAGCTCCACTGGCAAGACCCTCCTCGCCTCTGCCTCGTCTCTCCTTCCCAGCCAGGGAAGACCAAGCATGGGTGACTCTAGGGGAAGAACCTGATCATGTGTGGCCCGGGCGTTTCACTCTCTCCTGACTCTGGAAGTGGCCCCAGGTAGCACATGCATCTCTGTACCTCCTGCCACCATTTGCCACACGGCAGGCTCTGTCCAACACCACCTGTAACTGGGGCTTACTTGGTGTCCATATTAGAGGCCCCCGTCTGCCTTTCTCATTGTCTAACTCCATTCCCAGCAGGTGTTATCTGCCGGGCCCCTCAGAACTCCAGTTCCATGGGAGGAATCCTTTTAACACTGGAAACTCAGGGGAAGCTGCCATGGCCTGGGACTGGCCTGCTGTCTTCAGCTGTTTACACAACATTGGCTGGGTGGCCTGGCTAAGAATGAGGCCTGGGAGAAGGAGCCAAAAAGGGGTCTCAGTCAGAACCCCTGGGCGGGACGGGGGTACCGTTGAATCTGTCGATCGCCTCCTGTCGGAGGCCTCCGGTGATGCCACCATCAATCCTCTCATACTTGTAGCCTTCGTACTCCAGGAAGTCCTCCAGGAGATCCAGCATCTTGGTCATCTGCAGGTGAGATGGGCACGTGAGGAACTGCCAAGGAGCAAGGGGCCCCATGGGCCATGGGCAGGGACCCCGCCACAGCCAGGGGAGGGAGAGAGCCGCCTGCTAGGTGGGGACTCAGCTGGGTCCCAGGCAGGCCCAATGCAGGACTCTGGGGAAGAACAAAGCTTCCAACTTCACCCCGCGGAGCTAATCCATCCTCCTGCCCAGCTCCACAGCCACTCGCCTAAATCAGGGCTCTGACATGAGCCGCCCCTGCTCCCACCACACAGAACTAAGTTCCATCTTCTTGCCCCGTATTCAAGGCTCTGCTGGACTCGTGCTCCTTCACAGCCCCCAGCCATTCCAAACTACCTGACTCTCTTTCTGGAATACCCACCCCCTTACTGCCTAGGGAACACAAACATCACCTCTGTGATGTCTTCTCTGATTTCACTCCTCCCCATGGGAAAAGAAAGGCAGTCCCTTCTAAGCTCCCATGACCCCATGTAATTCCCTTTATTCTCGAGAGTTTAGCTGGATATAAAACTATCAGCACACATTTTCCCTCAGTGCATTGGAGATTTTGCCACGGTCCCTGCCACCTGTTGTTGTTAAGAAGACTGAGAACGATCTGGTTGCCCTTATTTTGTAGGTACTAGGTCTAAAGTACCTAGGGGTTCTAAAGCGTTTAAGGGTTCATTTATTTATATTTATCTTGCTTGGTACTCCAGAATGCACTCCAGATCTGAGACCTCACATCTCTCTCCAGGTCTGCAAACTCTCAACAAATCCAACTTCTTCACCACTTTTTCTCTTTTTTCTGCAACTCCAATTGGATGATTATTGGAGCATCTCAAGGTGTCTTCCATGTTCTCTCTGTTTTATCTTTGTCTCTGTACACTGCATTCTGGGGAAATGCCTCAGCACCAGGTTCCAATTCATCAATAAGTTCTCTTCAACAGTGTTCAGAGTCTGTCCAGTCGGTTGAAATGTTTTATCTCAATTTCATGCATGTTTCTATCCAGTTGTTCCTATTTCAGTTCTTCCTGCTTTTGCTTAATTTCTTCTTTATTTTAGGATGTCAATTACTCCATCATCTTTGAGGATCCTAAACACGTCTACGTAAAGTCTTTTCAGGCTATCCTATTCTCTCTCTCTCTCTTTCTCTCTCTTAAGAGACAGGTCTTGCTCTGTCACTCAGACTGGACTGAAGTGACAAGATCATAGCTCACTGCAACCCTGAACTCCTGGGCTCAAACAATCCTCCTGCCTCAACCTCCCAAGTCTCTGGGATTATAGGGTGAGCCACTGCACCCAGCCCCTATTTTCTTATTTGGATTCTATTTATTGCTTTGGGGGATGTCTCGGCATTCACTTTTGTATGGGTTTGGAATTGGGGTTCATAGGCTCATTTTGGGCAGGAGGGTCCCGTCTCTGCCACCTGCCCCGCGTGCACATTTCTGGAAGCTGTGTGGTTCCCATTACTCGGTATCTCAAGGCCTCTGACCAGACTTGCGTCTCATGTTCATACCGAGGTACTGGGGGGTGTGGATCCATCTCCACTCTAGCCCACTCCTTGGCTCAGCCGCTGGTCTCAAACTTGCCCTGCTTTCCAGCATTTTTTGCGCTGAAGCAGCCCAGCAGGGTGGCCTGGGGCTGCAGGCGGCGGACGCTGCTTTCAGTTGATGTTTGTGCACAAGGAGCCATGGCCCAGACTCTGGGTTTGAGCAAAGGGCCTGGCTCAGTCGGCCCACAAGAGGAGCATTTTTAGCCCCATGACCCTGTAGGATCATCACTGTGGCCTCCAACACAGAGCTGACCACAGGGTCAGGTACCTGTCCCTTGAGCTGTCTCCCACAGTAGATTGAGCAGCTTGAGGACAGGGACTAGATCACTGGTCCCTGCACCCATGTGCCAGCACACAGCCTGACTATGACAGACGCAAACAAAGGGATGGAGAAAGAAATGAACACACCTGAGCCGGCAGCCCCGCCTCCAAGCCAACAAGCCAGGTGCCAGTGGCCCCTCAGGGCCTATTGGAGAGAGGAGTTCCTCCCAACCATACCCCAGGGCCCCACCTTAATGAGAAACCAAGCTGCAGGGGAGGAGGGGGCTGTCTACCAGCCTGGACATGCAGACCAGAAGGGCAGGTGCGGGTAGATGCTGCTCTTTATGGCAAATGTGCTCCGAGCTCCTCAGCTGCATCATGCCAGAGCACGGGGGCATGACCCCTGACACACAGTCACGTGACCCGCACGGGAACGGCACTGGGTCCTGAGGGGTGCCGGCAAGTTTGCGCCCCCAAGCATCAGGGCAGGATGCTCTCTGCGGGGCAGGGCTGGGCAGGGGCAGCGCACCTGGGAGAAGATGAGCACACGGTGCCCCTCGTCCCGCAGTTTCTTCAGCATCTTCTGCAGCAGCATGAGCTTCCCTGAAGACTTGACCAGGGAGCTTCCATCGTAGGAGCCATTGGGCAAGACGGGGGCCTCCTGCAGACACAGCAGGAGGTGGGGCGTTGGCGGGCTCCCCTCTCTGGCTGCGCCAAAGGGGCCGCAGGGAACAGGCAAGTGCCAAGCAATGGGGTGATGGCCTGTCTGCCTGCTGAACATGAGGCCCACACCCGAGCCAGGCTCCACAGTGCGGGGTAGACCGTGGGTCCCATGTCCCTGGCTCCAGGCCCCCTGTTCCCAGGCAGGGCTCACAGCTGTGCCAGCCCTACCACAGCAGCGGGTTCCACGTTAAGCTCCCCAGCACCTACCAGAGTGGCCACAGGCGACCTTCCATGATGGCCAGGGAAACCTACCATGGTGGCATCGCCACAATGGCCAGGGGAACCTACCACAGCGGCCACAGGCACCTACCACCGCAGCCACAGGCACCTACCACAGCCGTCACAGGCACCTACCACGGCGGCCATGGAGAAGCTGTCATGATGGCCAGGGAAACCTACCACGGCAGCCACAGGGAAGAGGTAGGGGTGGTTGCAGCACTTCTTCAGGTCCATCATGATATTGAGCAGCGATACTTGGTTCCCGCCCCCCTTGGAGTTCAGCGCCTCAAAGTTTCGCGTGAGGATGAACTTGTAGTACTTCCTGCAGCAGGACACGAGGAAAGGCAGGCTGGGTCAGACCCACCTCCGAGAGGGCTCTCTCTGCTCTGCAGCGGGGCTGGAAGCTGGTGGCCAAGCACCCATTTACAGGGAGACCCAAGGGAACCCCAAGAGGTGAAGCCACCAGCCTGGAGTCCCCCTGCAAGTGACTGGGGGACACTGCTAGCACTCAGGTGGCCCAAACGCTTGTCACTAAAACCTGAGAAGAGGCCCCACGAAGAAAGTGTATGCAAAGCATGAGCCCAAGCCTCAGTGAGGCTGAAGAGCCCTCCACCCACGTGGGAAGTGACCCAGGAGAGCAGCCCAGGGGAAAGGGTGCACACAGGCTGCTCCTGGCTCAGCCCACCACTCACTTCTGCATCTGACTCAGCTCCACCCGGACAATGAGCTCAGTCTTGGCTGGCATGTTCTTGAACACGTCAGCCTTGAGCCGCCTGAGCATGTGCGGCCCCAGCAGGTCATGTAGCTTCTTGATCTGGTCTTCCTTGGAGATGTCAGCAAACTCCTCCAGGAAGCCCTCCAGGTTGCTGCAACAAAAAGCTGGGATAACAGCCAGGAGCAGAGGACCGGGGCAGGGGAGGCAGGGTGCAGAGCACCCAACCCATGTAGGCTGGCTGGCTGGTGAACCAGGGAGCCCTGGCATTGCCCTGGGTATCGTCTCAATTTCTGTCTAAGCCTTGTCGCCTCTACACATCACAGCCCTCTTTTCCTCAGCCACACTGGACACCTTTCCATCCTCAAAACCGTCCAGGACAGGAGCTCTCTATTACCCAGACAATAGATGAGGAAACTGAGTCTGATGAGTGCCCAAGCTGATACAGTACAGCTTTGCCAAAACCTCCCCACAAATCTACATCTCCTGGTGGCTCACGCCCGTAATCCCAACACTTTGGGAGGCCAAGACGGGCAGATCACCTGAGGTCGGGAGTTCGAGACCAGCCTGGCCAATATGGTGAAACCCCATCTCTACTAAAAATATACAAAAATTAGCTGGGCCTGGTGACACATGCCTGTAATCCCAGCTACTCAGGAGGCTGAGTCAGGAGAATCGCTTGAACCCAGGAGGCGGAGGTTGCAGTGAACTGAGATCAAGCCACTGCACTCTGGCCTGGGCCACAGAGCGAGACTGTTTCTTAAAAAAAAAAACAAAAAACTACATCTCCTGATTCCAAAATCGACACACTGCTCCCTGAACGCCCCATTCTGAGCAGGCAAGTGGAGGTAGGTGAAGATGAGGAGGCTGGGCAGTGGGTTCCGGCCACCTGGGAGCTTGCCTCTGCCTCCACCACGGTTGCCCATGTGAGTCACTGGGGTCTCAGCAGAGGGAAAGGAACTTGCCAGGGGAGTGCAGGCAGGGACAGTAGTCCAGGAGGAGCCCTGGGTAGTCTAGGGCAGAGCTAAGGAAGAGTCGTGGTATTAGCAGCGGTTGATATTTACCAAATACTCCCATGTACCCACGCCACCCACCCCAACACCCTGCTTCTGCAGGAGGTCAAAGCAGGGACGTCGCTAACACTCCCAGTTTACTGATGAGGAAGAAATGGCCGAGCAGGTCTCACAGCCAGGATGGGCTATTGATCTGTCTTCACTGGGGCCACCCCAGCCCCACCACCACCTCCCTGGCTGGATCCAGGTGACTCACTTGAACCTCTCCGGAGTCAGGAAGTTGAGGAGATGGAACAGCTCCTCCAGGTTGTTCTGAAGGGGAGTCCCTGTCAGCAGCAGCTTGTAATCAATTTTGTAGCTGTTTAAGACCCTAAAAAACTGAAGGGAGGAGAGGGGGGCCCATCAGGGGGCTCTGGGCGGCCCCTCACCCTGGGCAGCTCTGGGGTCTGGCGGCTGGCACCACCTACCTTGGACTGGTTGTTCTTGAGGCGGTGGGCCTCATCTACCACCAGGCAGGCCCACTCAATGGAGCCCAGGATGGCCTGGTCGATGGTGATGAGCTCATAGGAGGTGAGCAGCACATGGAATTTGATCTGCACTTCTTTCTGGAGAAAAGAGGGGCATTGGGGAGGAGACAGCTGGGAGCTGAGCGGATCACAGTCCCAGGAGACAAACAGCCAAGAAGGAGGTGTGCACAGGAACACACAAAGGCTCCAGGGAGCCCTGGGCTGGCCAGCCTAGCACCAGAGGGGCAGATGCTGGCCACCAAGCAGAGGGGCATCAACTGAGGCCCAGAGCATAGCCCTGAGAGAGGGTGGTGTGGACGACAAGAAACGGCCTCCGCTCGTAACACCACCAGTGAGACAGGGTCTTACTCTCATCCCCCAGCCTGGAGTACAGTGGCACGATCACAGCTCACTTGCAACCTTCACCTCCCAGGTGAGGTGGCTTCAGCAATCCTCCCACCTCAGCCTCCCGGGTAGCTGGGACTGCAGGCACGCATTACCAGACCTAGCTAATTTTTGTATTTTCGTAGAGACAGGGTTTCACCATGTTGCCAAAGCTGGTCTCAAACTTCTGAACTCAAGTGAACCGCCCGCCTCGACCTCCCAAAGCGTTGGGATTACAGGCATGAGCCACCTCAACCAGCCCTGGCTCCGGGCTTACTCCTTCCTTTCCACTCTCACCTCATCCTAACAAAACATGAGCTCAACTGTGTCCTTTATCCCCCACTGCCCCCAGGGTTATTTTTGTTTTTTGGAGAGAGGAGATCTCACTATGTTAACCAGGCTGGTTTCAAACTCCTGGCCTCAAGCAATTCTCCTGCCTCAGTCTCCCAATGTACTGGGAATACAGGCATGAGTCACCACACCTGGCCTTTTATCCCTATGTAAAGCTAATGGGGCCTCAGGCTGGAGCACTCTCTCAGGTCCCTGTGGCTAATAAATGGCAGAGCCAAGACATGAACAGAGAAATGGACCCTGCACTTGGGGTTTAATGCCTTGAGGTTGCTGATTTGAAATATTAATTTCAAATTATTGTTCAATTTGTGTTTTGCAACAAATATCCCAGGGACAGTGGAGTGTAGGCTGGAGACGTGGAGCCTCCCTGGGACAGGTTCTCATTCCCCTGCTCCCCTGCCCCTGCCTGGTGACCGCTGTCCCCCTACGCCCCCTGGTGGGGGCCTGGGCCTGGGTACTGGTGGGGAGGGGAAGCCAGGCACACGGTCTATGCACCAAGTTCCAGGACAGGGCCTGGTGCCTGTGAGGGTCTGCACTCTCCCAGTGAGGATCCCCACACCTGAAGGAACACGACTTTAAAAAGCAAATTTAGGCCAGGCACAGTGGCTCGCGCCTATAATCCCTGCACTTTGGGAGGCTAAGGTGGGAGGATTACTTGAGGCCAGGACTTTGAGACCAGCCTGGCCAACAGAACGAATCCCCGTCTCTACTAAAAAATACAAAAATCAGCCAGGCATGGTGGTGGACATCTGTAGTCCCAGCTACTCAGGAGGCCAAGGCAGGAGAATCACTTTAACCCAGGAGGCGAAGGTTGCAGTGAGTCGAGATCACACCACTGCACTCCAGTCTGGGTGACAGAGTGAGACTCTGTCTCCAAAAAAAAAAAAAACCAAATGTAAAACACCTTGGCATGTTGACAGACAGACCACAGAAGAAAGGAAAAAGCTGCTTTCCTGCGAGCCCTGCTCTTTCATTTTGCATTGGGCCCCCCCAGTGATGCAGGCCTGTCCTGTCCTGCACCAAACCTGCCTCTCCCAGCAGCCCACATGCCTGTGAGAGAGCAGAGAGGGCCAAGGATGTCGTGCAGCACAGGCTTTGCCCACACGTGGCACCTGGGTTTACACACAATCTTTTAGCCTCGGTCTCCTCGCCTATCTAGGTGAAGAATGCTATGAGAACTCAAAGAGCTACGTCTGTTCCTCAAAAAATCAAAAATAGAATTACCATATGATCCGGCAGTTCCACTTCTGGGTGTATACCCAAAAGAAGTGAAAGCAGGGACCCAAAGCGGTATTTACACACCCATATTCCTTTCCATCAGCATTACTGACGATCACCAAAAGCCAGAAGCAACTCAAGTGCCCATCACCAGATGAACACATCAACAAAACGTGGTCTATCCACGTGATGGGATGTTCTCCAGCCTTGGAAGGAAATTCTGACCCGTGCTACAACATGTATGAACCTCAAGGACATTCTGCTCAGTGAAATGAGCCAGTCGCAAAATGACAGATGCTTCCCGATTCTACTCATATGAAGTACCCAGAGTAGTCAACCCCGTGCAGACAGACAGACAGTAAACTGGTGGCTGCCAGAGGCTGCAGGTGGTGGGGATGTTCATGTTTAATGGGGACAGAGTTTCTATCCTGCAAGATGAAAAGAGTGCTGGAGATTGGTTGCATAACAATGTGAATGTACTTAACACTATTGAACTGGTTTTTTTTTTGGTTGGTTTGTTGTTGCTGTTGTTGAGACGGAATTTAGCTCTTGTCGCCCAGGCTGGAGTGCAATGGCGCGACCTCGGCTCACTGCAACCTCTGCCTCCCAGGTTCAAGCAATTCTCCTGCCTCAGCCTCCTGAGTAGCTGGGATTACAGGTGTGCACCAGCATGCCTGGCTAATTTTTGTATTTTTAGTAGAGATGGGGTTTCACCGTGTTGGCCAGGCTAGTCTCAAACTCCTGACCTCAGGTGATCCATCCGCCTTGGCCTCCCAAAGTGCTGGGATCACAGGCATGAGCCACTGTGCCTGGCTGTTTTTTTTTTGTTTTTGTTTTTGTTTTAAGAGACAGAGTCTCGCCGGGCGCGGTGGCTCAAGCCTGTAATCCCAGCACTTTGGGAGGCCGAGACGGGCGGATCACGAGGTCAGGAGATCGAGACCATCCTGGCTAACACGGTGAAAACCCGTCTCTACTAAAATATACAAAAAATTAGCCGGGCGAGATGGCGGGCGCCTGTAGTCCCAGCTACTCGGGAGGCTGAGGCGAGAGAATGGTGTAAACCCGGGAGGCGGAGCTTGCAGTGAGCTGAGATCCGGCCACTGCACTCCAGCCTGGGCGACAGAGCGAGACTCTGTCTCAAAAAAAAAAAAAAAAAAAAAAAAAAAGAGACAGAGTCTCACTATGTTGTCCAGGCAAGAGTGCAACAGCTGTTCACAGACACAATCATGGCGCACTCCAGCCTCGAACTCCTGGGCTCAGGCAATCCTCCTGCCTCAGCCTCCCAAGTAGCTAGGACTACAGGTGCACACCACCATGCCCAGCTGAACTGTACTCTTAAAAATGGTTAGGATGGTAAGTTTTACATTATGTGTATTTTACCACAACTTTTAACAATAAAATAATTAAACAGTAAATATAATAGAAGAGCCAAATCAGCGAAGTGCCTGGCACACAGCAGGGTCCCAGCATGGCTCAGGGGAGGTTCTTTTTGTGTCTAATGACCGGGGCTCATCCATCTACAAAGTCACCTGTGGGATCATTGATTCATTCATTCATTCAACAGTTTCTGAGCATTTCTAAGAGCCACAGCTGCCAGCAGACAGTGGAGGAGGCCGACATGAGGGACTCGGAGGTCCTGTGAGAGGATCTGCCAGCCAACAAGGCTGTAGCACTGACATTTTCTAGGGGCCAATGGCTGCAAGTCCTCGCTCCTCAATGTGGAGTGTTTAGAAATGCAGAGGCTAGGCCGGGCGCCGTGGCTCACGCCTATAATCCCAGCACTTTGGGAGGTCGAGGCGAGCGGATCATGAGGTCAGGAGATCGAGACCATCCTGGCTAACACAGTGAAACCCCATCTCTACTAAAAATACAAAAAATTAGCCAACCGTGGTGGCGGGCACCTGTAGTCCCAGCTACTCGGGAGGCTGAGGCAGGACAATGGCGTGAACCCAGGAGGCGGAGCTTGCAGTGAGCCAAGATTGCGCCACTGCACTCCAGCCTGGGCTACAAAGCAAGACTCCATCTCAAAAAAAAATAAAAATGCAGAGGCTCAGGCCAGGCATGGTGACTCACGCCTATAATCCCAGCACTTTGGGAGGCCGAGGTAGGCGGATCATGATGTTAAGAGATCAAGACCATCCTGGCCAACATGTGAAACCCGGTCTCTACTAAAAATACAAAAAGTGGCTGAGTGTGGTGGCACGCGCCTGTAGTCCCAGCTACTCGGGAGGCTGAGGCAGATGAATCGCTTGAACCTGGGAGGCAGAGGTTGCAGTGAGCCAAGATCGCACCACTGCACTCCAGCCTGGCGACAGAGTGAGACTCCATCTCAAAAAAAAAAAAAAAGAAAAAGAAATGCAGAGGCTCGGGCCCCACCCCAGCACTGCTGGGTTACAGACTGTGCTTTAACAAGACCTCGTAGGGTTCACGGCACCATGAGACCTCGTGCTTACTAACTCACTTGACTCTGTGGGGTGTGTCTGTTAACTCCATTTTGCTGAGAAAACACTGAGGCCCAGAGAGGCCACGTGATTTGCCCAAAGTCACACAGCTGGTGCACTGCATTGAATAGTGTCCCCCCAACATTCATGTCCACCCAGAAGCTCTTTTGGAAATAGGGTCTTTGCAGATATAATTAGTTATCTGGGCATGGTGGCTCAATGCCTATAATCCCCATGCTTTGGAAGGCTGAGGCAGGAGGATCGCTTGAGCCCAGGAGTACAAGACCAGCGTGAGCAACATAACGGAGACCCCATCTCTACAAAAGCTTTGAAAGTTAGCTGGGTGTGGTGGTGTGTCCCTGTAGTCCCAGCTCCCAGAGGTCAAGGCTGCAGTGAGCTATGATCACATCACTGCACTCTAGCCTGGGTGACAGAGTAAGACCCTGTCTCAAAATAATAATAATAGTAATAGTAATAATAATAATAATAGGCTGAGTGTGGTGGCTCGCACTTGTAATCTTAACAATTTGGGAGGCCAAGGCGGCAGATTGCCTGAGCTTAGGAGCTCAAGACTACCTGGGCAACATGGCGAAACCCCGTCTCTACTAAAATACAAAAAATTCGCTGGGCATGGTGGCATATGCCTGCAATCCAAGCTACTCTGGAGGCTGAGGCATGGGAATTGCTTGAACTCGGACGCGGAGGTTGCAGTGAGCTGAGATCATGCCATACTGCACTCCAGCCTGAGTGGCAGAATGAGACTCCGTCTCATAATAATAGTCATAATAATAATTAGTTGGGGCCAGGCACAGTGGCTCACTCCTGTAATCCCAGCACTTTGGGAGGCCGAGAAAGGCAGATCACTTGAGCTCAGGAGCTCAAGACCAGCCTGGCCAACATGGTGAAACCCGTCTCCACCAAAAAATACAAAATTAGCCCCAGTATGAATGACGTCTTTACAGGATGAGAAACAGACACAAAGGGGAAAACCCCATGTGCTAACAGAGGCAGAAACTGACTGGACGGCTGCAGACCAGTGAACTCCTGCCGCCACCAGGAGGCTGGAAGGAGGAAGGGAGGGTCCTCCCCTAGAGCCTTCAGAGGCACGCTGCCCTGCCTTCACCTTGATTTCCAACCTCCAGCCTCCAGAACTGTGACTGAATACATCTCTGCTGTTTGAAGCCACCCCGTCTGTGACACTTGGTTACAGGAGCCCCAGAAAACTGACATGGCGGTAACTCAGCCTCTAGGACAAGTCCTTCAGAGTCTGCCAGCCTCAGTAGCCCTCCCAGGCTGAGGGACCCCAAAGGAGTGCAGGGCACCTGGGGTCCCTGAACCAGACCCAGGGTCTTCCTACCGTCCTTCGGATGGCGAGCCCTCACCTTCATCCGGAACACCTTCTTCCCACTCCGAATGGCGTTGTCCTCAAAGGAAAACTCGTTCTCCCGGATCACTGAGCGGCTCTCCTTGTCCCCCGTGTAGGTCACCACATAGAAGTCGGGCGCCCACATCTCAAACTCGCGTTCCCAGTTGATGATGGTGGAGAGGGGCGCACTGACCAGGTAGGGCCCCTTGGAGTGGCCCTGGAGAAAGAGGCCAATGCCGTGAGACCAGCTGCCCTTGGCCAGGACTGGCCACCCCTCCTGGCCACCTGCCCCGCCTGCCCACCTCCTTGTAGAGGGAGTAGAGGAACACGATGGTCTGCACCGTCTTGCCCAGACCCATCTCATCGGCCAGGATGGTGTCAGTGCCCTGCGCCCAGGAGAAGCGCAGCCAGTTGAGGCCCTCCAGCTGGTACGGGTGCAGCGTGCCGCCTGTGGAGTCGATGTACCACGGCTGCTTGTCGAACTTGACCGTGGGCTGCAGGGGAGGCAGCGGTTCAGACACGCCCTAGATCCTGGGCCACCAGAGTCCACGCTACAGACCTTTGCACATGCAATTCCTTCTGCCTGGAACACTCTTCCCTCTCCTGTCTGTCTTCCTAACTCCTCTCCAGTTCTTGGATGGAACACCTCTTCCTCTAGGAAGCCCTCCCTGACTCCCAGCCTGGCTGAAGGGCTCCCGCAGTGTCCTCCCATGGCAGCGCTGTACTTCTCCTATCAGGGAAATTTCCCAACTGTTGAATTCTCTGACTTTGAGCCCAGGTTGTCATCACCACCTGGGTCCTGCTCACTGCCTCCTCTTGAGCACCATCCAGGGCCTGGGACATGTGGTCACTTACTATTTTTTGGATGAACAACAAAACGAACGTCTATCTGGGGCATTCTCACGCCCCCAGTAACTGGCTCCTCTGCATTTGACATTTGCTTTTTTTTTTTTTTTTTTTTTTTGAGACTGAGTCTCTGTTGCCCAGGCTGGAGTGCAGTGGCACGATCATGGCTCACTGCAGCCTCAATTTCCTGGATTCAAGGGATTCTCCTACCTCAGCCTCCCTAGTAGCTGGGACCACAAGCACGGCACCATGCCTGGCTAATTTTTAAATTTTATGTAGAGGTGGGATCTCACTATGTTGCCTCAAACTTCCAGGTTCAAGCGGCCCTCCCACCCCAGCCTCCCACGGTGCTAGGATTACAGGCATGAGCCACCACGCCCAGCCCATTTGCCTCTGGATCCTGCTCAAGGTCACTGGCCCCATGCAGTCCTCCCAATGGACCAGGCCCATCTGCCTTTCCTCGGCATCTGACAGGCGCCTGATAGTCCCAGGCCAGGCCCTCTGTGTTCTGTGGATACCCGCCAAGGGCCCCTAGAAGACAGTGTGTCTTCTGAAACAGATGCCCAGGGCTCTTGGGCCCTCGTCTCCTCAGGGCCAACCCAGGGCCAGGCGCTAGTGGACACCCAGAGAGCTCTGCTGAGTGAGTGGGGTCTCCTCCCAGGTGAGAGTGGTGTGCAAGCAGCGTGTCAGCAGCAGTGCTATGAGGGGCCTTGCAGCTGTCCTAGCCTACGTGGGCATGACACTGTCTGCATAAGCCAAAAGGGCCCAAGGAAACGTCCCTTTGAGAACATACACCCCCTGCACATTCAAGTCTGGGGTGGGCAGGCCCTGGCAACCCCACCCACTGCTGCCCCCCAACAACTCACGTCCACAATGGGCGTGTCCGGCGGCTTCTCCTGCTTGTCGTCCCTCAGCTTCTTGCCCTTCTTGAGCAGCCTCTTGGGCAGCCTGGTGTCTTCCCCCAGCATCAGCTCCCTAGGAAAAGGCATAGCATGTAAGTGAGTAAGGCTCAGCCCAGGAGCAGACCCCAGCAGCCTGTGCCCAGCAGCCGGATCCCTGCGCCCACCTGTGGCCCCAGTAGGCCTGCTTGAGGTTGTCGTAGTAGGGGATGTCGATGTCATCGATCTCCCAGGTGCACTGGTCATAGGGCAGGTCTTTCCACTTGATCAGGTAGTGCACATCCCCCTTTTTGTCAAAGCTGCAACACAGTGAACAGATGTGGGTCGCTCAGGGCGCCACAGCACGGGTTTGATGAACCTCCCAGGATGCAGAGGCACTCACACCCAGGGTCGCCTCGGATGCTGGGCCCAGCCAGGAGGAGGGGATGAAGGCAGAAGCTCCAGGGAGGTACAGCGGCTTGCCTGGGGCCACACAGCGAATGAGAGGGGGACGGGGCAGAGCCAGAGAGGGACACGGAGGCCAGCTAACAGAGGAGCAACCAGCCAGCCAGCCTCCCGCATCCTGTGCAGCCTCTGTGGCAGGGATGAATCCCATTGGTCACGGGATCTGGATTTTCACAGGAGTTCTGGATTTCTGAGTTGGAAAGTTCTCTTTCCTGCCAATGGACTCAGTTTTCTAACTTAAAATATGGGGAGGACTCGTGCAGTGGCCATGCAGGGTGAGGAGCTGTCTCTGCAAAGTAGATAAGGACGCAATTCCTGCATGTGAGGCGGTCTCCTCCGGGGACACAAGGACCCAGTGGCCAAGCCCAGCAGCACACAGCTTGATTCTGGCCACTGGGAGGGTCCTCAGGGCCTCCCACCCGCCCAGGCTAAGGCAACCAGGCCAGAGGAGTGCTGCAGGGCTGGGCCGGGGCATGGCTACCCCACACAGCAGTGCCGAGGAGGCACACAGACCCGGTGGGCAGCGGCTGCTGTGGGCCTGGGGGCCATAAAGAGAAAGACCAATCCCCAGTTACCACAGAAACCGATGTTTGTTTGTTTTCCAATACATAATTGATTGTTTTGCAGACTGGGGGAATAAATCCAGGGGAGAGTCACCTGTCCCACTTTGGAGCAGAGAGAAAAACTACCATGTACATTTCTAGCATGCAATTTAGTAAAGGTAGAAAACCGTTGGTCATTTCATTGCTGGGCTCAGGTTCCCACAGGAACTGACCCTTGAAGGTCATTCTCAGGAAGGTCTGGGGAGGAAAAACGTGGGTGTCCCATAGTTGAAAGGGCAGCTTTTACAAATTCCGCGCCCCTCCTTCTGAAGACTGCCCACAGCCAGCCTCTGGCAAGCTCCGGTCACCTGTGCAGCAGCCTGTTCCCTACAAGGGCCTCAAAGCCCAGCAGTTGGGAGCCAGGACTGAAATCTGAACATCTGGCTCAGGCTCTTAACCTCTGCTCTACCCAACAGCTGCCTGAAGCCAGAAGCACTGAGTGGCAGAGGCCACCGATCCTAAGCCCCTCAAAGGCAGAGGCCACGGGGTAGCCAGGTTGGGGAGCATAAGCTCCAAGCTGCCACCACACAGCAGGTACTCTGGGCCCCACCCCAAGGCCCATCTGCCAGCCACCACCAGTTCTCAAGCCCTTAAACTCAAGAATCAGCAGGAGTTCCCATCACCCACCAAATCAAAACCAAAGCCCGCAGGCCTCCTGCCCCTGGCTCTTTGTCCCACCTCCTGCAGCCTCTGATTGCTAAGGCATCCCCAGGAATTGCCAGACTGCTCCAGGAAGAGCTGCTGCTGGGGCACTGGGGGGTGCAACAGTGGCTAAGAAAGTAGGTCCTGCAGTCAGAAAGCATGGGGTTCAAATCCCAGCTCCACTCCGTGGCTGTGTGATTCTGGCAAGTGACTTCACCTTGCTGTGCCTATTCTCACATCAGTAAAACAGAGGTAAAAGAAAGACGCCTCTCTCCCAGTAGGCAGTGCTCAGTACAGCCAGCTACTATTACAAACGTGGGGGAGATGTGGACATACCCCCATACCTCAGGCCTCCCGCGTCCTCAGAACCCTCCTGCTGGTATCAAGCACTAACCCAGCACGAGGGTCCCGACCCCCCAAGGGTGTGAACAGGTGTGCATGAGTGTGCAGGCATGCATGGGACGGCCCCTCCAGCAGGTCAGGCAGATCTCCAGCACTGGGAGCCCTAGGCCCCTTCCTTGTGCCCCTGCTGTGCCCACATGTGGTTCTGCACAGCAGCCCCAAAGCAAGGGTCCTGGTGTCCTGCCCTGCACCATTTTACAGAGCAAAGGAGCCGATGCAGCCCAGCCCCAGTGACGCGCAGGGAGGGTAGCCAGCTGCAGGCACACACCTATGGTTCAGGATTCGGTGAATCATCATCCACTCTGGCTTGATGCCATAGCGGTAGAAGCGCTCCTCCATCTTGGCGTAGAGGGGGTCCTTGCTCTTCCTCTTCTCGCTCTTGCCGTCCTCATCCCCAGAGCCGTAGTCAAAGGGGGGCGGCTCATCCATGTCATTCTTTCTTTGGTAGTTGCGATACATCACCGTGTGGTACAGCTCCAGCTGCTCACAGACGGGCACGAGCCACAGAAAGGGGATGAGCCATGGCCCTCTGCGTCTCCCTACCCAGCTCCCCTAGCCCCAGCCCCGGTCCCAGGCAGGACAATCCTCCCGCTCAGCACCACCCCAACTCCCAATGGCACCCCTCAGTCAGAGGTGCTTCAGCCCCTTCCCGCCAGCCCGGGAGGGTCCAGGGCTCATCAGGTCCTGGGCCTTGGCACAGCCACCCTGCCAGCACTCACCTGTAGCTCCTTCACCCAGGAGCAGTGCCAGTAGGACAGCCCTGCCCACTTGACAAAGAACTCTCTCTCAGGGATGCCCTCCAGGGGCTTGGGTGGAGGGAGGCTGGGCTCCACGTCAGGCCCAGGCAGCCCCACCATGAAGGGGGCAGGGGGCTCCGTCCACCTCCAGTGTAGAATCCTCTGGACTTTGCCCTTCAGTGGGGGGCACTGTGGACAGAGAAGGGTCCCCACGGTGGGGCTCAGCTGCAGGGCCCCGCCCTGAGGCTCCCATGACAGCAGGCTGCCACGCAGGCTCCCTCTCATCAGTGCCACTGTCCCCAGGTCAGAACAGCACCACCGTGACGCCATGACATCATGACCCCGTCCTCAGGAGCCGCATGGGTCATGCACACAGGAGACAGGCAGTGGGGGTCTGGGAGGCCACGTGGCCCTTTCACTCAGTGGTAAACTCATTGGCACCCAGAATATCCGAGCCAGGGTAGGTAAGACTGCCATGTGCACATGACAGAGGGGGAAACTGAGGCCCACTCAGCAAGGGACAGCAGAGCAGGGAGCAGAATATGAAGTTCTGGACTTCCCCTACCTTAGGTCTTCCCATTGCCCCCTGAAAAGAGGTCACATCATTGTGTGACCCCCAAGCACCCAGGGAGCATGAGCCCCATGCTGGAGCTCAGGGACACGGCAGCCCCCCATCCGCCATCCCTCACCCGGGGCAGGGCTGCACCCAAGCACTGTGCGTCTAGGCTGGGACAATGAGGCCCCATTTCTGACAGCCCACAGACACACGGGCCCTGACCGATGTTAGGGTGACAGTGAGCTGCTGGCTGGCAAAGGTGGGCCCTGAGATGGGTGGGAGCAGCCTTGGCCTTCCAAGGAGGCGGTGCTGAGCCTGGCTAGACAGGGTCAGGGGTGACTGATTCGGGGAGACAGCTCTGTTGGGGACAGCAGGTCCCAGCTCTGCTACTATCTGTCCTCGGAAACTTGTCCAAGCCTACTGAGCCTGCTTTCCCATCTGTAAAATGGCCCACCCCTTCCTTCACCTACCAGGTTTGTGGTGCCACATCACACCTGAAGGCACTCTGGAGGTGCAAGGTACACCACACAGCCAGCCTTCCTTTGGCCTTGGTGACAGCAAAGGCCAAGAGGCAGAGAAGGAGGAGGACATGGGAGGCAGGAAAGGCTCCTCCACTGGCTCTAGGGGGAGTGGAAGAGGGGACCCTCCCACCCCCATCCCAACTCCTCAGGGAAGAAGCTGAGAGGAACTCCACTCCTGCCTCCCTCCCATCCCCAGGGCCTTCCATGAATCCTAGGAAAGCACAGAAGGCTGCACCCCTCAAAAGGGTCCTCCCCTGACCCCGACACAGACACAGACATGTATGCGTGCAGATGCACGCACACACACACACACACACAACACAAGCCCAAATGCACACGGGACAGCCCAGGGCTAAAGGCAGCACAGCCCAGGACCTGAGGGGTGGGGGATCTGGCACCCCGGGGTGCAGGGCAGACAGCTCAGAGCAAGGGGCCTTCCGATGTCTACTGTGATTGGGGGGTGAGGGATGGGGGTGCCCCTCTTCCTGCAGAAACTGATGCTCTGGCTCTAGGAGCCTCCTACCCTCTCCCTATCCCCAGCCTCGGAACAGGAGCCAGGTCTGGGGTGGCTCCAGGGACCTGAATCTGAGGGGACAGTTTGGCCCTTGTGTGGCCTTAGGCAGGTCACTCTGCTTCCCTGAGCCTCAGTTTTCTCATCTGAAAAGGAAATAACAAAATGCGTGGTGCCAGAATATTCAGTAATGTTAAAGGATACTATGATGGATGTGGAGTCCTTGCAGAACACGTGGTCACTGAACAGTGGTCGTGGTATTGGCATGATCACCACAGACCTGCCTGCCTTTCCCTAACACTCATGCCTCGCGTCTCTACTGGGGTCAGACGCGGAGCGGGACGCCAGGAAGCTAGAGTGGGCGTGGCCTCGAGCGGCGTGGGCGGAGCTTTGCGGGATCGGCTACCGAGGCGGGTCCGGAGCCGGCAGGGGCGGGGCCTTTTGAGGAGGGCAGACCTTCCCCCTGGGGGCGGGGCCTGTTCCTGGGGTGGGGCGGGGCGTCCGGCGCAGGGCGGGCGGAACACTCACAGTACAGCGCGGGCAGAGCCATTCACCGTTTGGGATCTCGGGCAGCGGCGGGTTGAGGCAATGCAGGTGGTAGGAGGAGGGGCAGGCATCGCAGCAGAGCAGCTCGCCCCCGTCCTTGCACACGCGGCAGAACTCCATGTGATCGTCCTCCTCCTCCTCGCAGCCGCCCTCCTCCTCTTCGTCGTCGTCCTTCGGCTCCCACTGGATCCCCTCCTTCTCCTGGGGGAGGAGGCCAGGTGGAGGCACCCTGGGCGGGGACCCGCTGCACCAGGGCTCGACTCCCTCCCTCCCCCACAGCACCTCCCCGCATTCTGCCCCCAAATGAGGGCACAGGGGTGGGGGAGCCAGGCGTGGCCCCGCTCCCAGCCCAGGGCTCTGCCAAGGCTTACACAGTGGGGGCAGCTCCACTTGCCCTCTGGAGCCTTCTCCAGCTCTGGGTCCAGGCACACGAGATGGTAGGCCCTCGGGCAGGTGTCGCACAGGATGATCTCCCCACCTTGCTGGCACACCTCACAGTAATCCTGGTGGTCTGTCTCATAGCCGTCACCATCATCAACTAAGGTAGGGGAGAGGCAGTCATGGAAGGCCTCATCCGCACTCCCAGAACACAACCAACTGCACCGCCCCAGGCCAGACAGGCACAGAGTAGATGCATGGATAGGTGGGTGGGTGAGTGGGCTGATGGTTGAGGTTGTAAAAGGGTGAGGAGATAGAAGATGGATAAAAGGAAAGAAGGAAGGAAGTAAGGGTAAGAGAGTGGGTGGATGGGTAGAAAGATGAATGGATAGATGGATGAATGGACAAATGGATGGATGGATGAATGGATGGACAAATGGATGGATGGACTGATGGATGAACAAAATGGATGGATGGACTGATGGATGAACAAGATGGATGGATGGATCAATGGACTGACAGATGAACAAATGGATGGATGGATGGAGAGACGGATGATGAATGGACAAATGGATAGATGGATGGATGGACTGATAGATGAACAAATGGATGGATGGATGGATGGACAAATGGATAGACAGATGGATGGAGAGATGGATGATGAATGGACAAATGGATAGATGGATGATGAATGATGAATAGACAAATGGATGGATGAGAATGGACAACGGATGGATGAACAAATGGACAGATGGATGGATGGATGGATGGATGATGGATGGATGGAAAAATGGATGGATAGATGGATGGATGGATGGATGATGAACGGACAAATGGATGGATGGATGGATGAACAAATGGATGGATAATGGATGGACAAATGGATAGATGATGGATGGATGGACAAATGGATGGATGATGGATGGATGGATGGATGGATGGACAAATGGATGGATGGACTGATGGATGAACAAGATGGATGGATGGACAAATGGATGGATGGATGGACAAATGGATGGATGATGGATGGACAAATGGATAGATGGATGGATGGACTGATAGATGAACAAATGGATGGATGGATGGATGATGAACGGACAAATGGATGGATGGATGGATGAACAAATGGATGGATAATGGATGGACAAATGGATAGATGATGGATGGATGGACAAATGGATAGGTGGATGATGGATGGATGGATGGACAAATGGATGGACAGATGAATGGATGGATGGGCAAATGAGTGGATGGATGGGCAAATAGATGAATGATGGATGGACAAATGGATAGATGGATGGATGGACTGATAGATGAACAAATGGATGGATGGATGGATGGATGGACAAATGGATAGACAGATGGATGGAGAGATGGATGATGAATGGACAAATAGATAGATGGATGATGAATGATGAATAGACAAATGGATGGATGAGAATGGACAATGGATGGATGAACAAATGGACAGATGGATGGATGGATGATGAATGGACAAATGGATAGACGGATGATGAACGGACAAATGGATGGATGGATGAACAAATGGATGGATAATGGATGGACAAATGGATAGATGATGGATGGATGGACAAATGGATAGGTGGATGGATGATGGATGGATGGATGGACAAATGGATGGACGGATGATGAACGGACAAATGGATGGATGGATGGATGAACAAATGGATGGATAATGGATGGACAAATGGATAGATGATGGATGGATGGACAAATGGATAGGTGGATGGATGATGGATGGATGGACGGACAAATGGATGGACAGATGAATGGATGGATGGGCAAATGAGTGGATGGATGGGCAAATAGATGAATGATGGATGGACAAATGGATGATGGATGGATGGATGGATGGACAAGTGGATGGATGGATGTATAGACGGATGAATGGACAAAAGAATGCATGGATATATGGATTAACAAATGGATGGACAAATGGATTGATGATGGACGGACAAATGGATGGATGATGGATGGATGGACAAATGGATGGATAGATGGATGGATGGATGGACAAATGGATGGATAATAGATGGACAAATGGAAGGATGATGGATGCATGAATGGATGCATAGATGGACAAATGGATAGATGGATGGACAAATAGATGGATGGGTGGACAAAAGAATGGATGGATGGATGAATGAACAAATGGATGGATGGGTAGACAAATGGATGATGGATGGATAGATGGGTAGACGGATGGATGGATGGTGGATGAACAAATGAATGGCTAATGGATGGACAAATGAATGGATAATGGATGGACAAATGGATGGATGGATGATGGATGAATGGACAAATGGATGGATGATGGATGGATGGACAAATGGATGGATGGATGGATGGGATGGATGGATGAACAGACAGATGGATGGCTGGATAGATGGACAAAAGGATGGATGGATGGATGGATGGAAGGGCAAGTGGATGGATGGGTGATGGGATGATGGGTGGATGGATGGACAAAAGGATGAAGGAATAGATGGATGGATGGATGGTGGATGGATAGCTGACGGATGGATGATGGATGATGGATGAATGGCTGGATGGATGAGGGATGGATGGACAAAAAGAAGGAACTGAAGGAAAGAGGGAGAGGGAGGGATGGGAAGGAAGGTGAGGGGACAGATGGGTGTTAAGTGAGTGGGGGGTGACTGAATAGAGGATGGTGATGAGATGAAGCACTTCCCTCTCCGGTCACCACACTGCTAAGGCAAATACCCTGGGGAGGCTCCCACCATAGGTTCCATGTTCTTTCCTCACTGGGACAGGATGCCCCTCCCCAGACAGTAGAGACCAGGGCCATGTGGGAAACACAGGGGTCCCACCTGGCCGAGACAATGAGGATGCCCTTCCCCTGCTTCCTGCGGGGAGGTTCCATGCCCCACACACCCACCCCGCAGGCCGAGAACCCTCCAGATGGGGAGTCCTACTAGTGCCCCCCTACGTCCACCCAGCAGGCCAAGAACTCTCCGGAAGGGGAGTCATACTCCTCTTCTTCTTGCGCCTCCTCTTGCTCTTCTTGCCCAGGGCTACAGAGCACTCGGAGCGCACGGAGGCACTGTGGATGCTGGCGCTGTCGAAGTCCGACTCCTCCCTCTCATCTTCTTCACTCTACAGGGGAAGACAAGGTCCTGTAATCCCAGGGCCTCACCCAGAAGGCTTCGCTGGCCTGGGCAGTGTGGGGTGGGACAAAGCACAGAAGAGGCTCTGGAGACACAGTACTCTCTGCAATTCGCCTCAGCCCCCCACACAGCTGAAAACCTCACATTACAGCCTACCTGTCCAGCCTGATGTCCCACCACCCACCCAGAGCCCTGCTCTCCAGCCTCAGACACTTCCCACAATTTCCACATCTGAACAGCTCCCCAGGCCCTGCCCTCCATCCTGCCAAACTCCTAAACATCCTTCAAGGGGCAGCCCTAGGGACACCTCCTCCAAGGAGTCTTCCCAGATCTCTCCTTTACTGGACCTATCGTGACTGCCTGTGTGCCAGGTCTGGCCTGTCCCGTCTGACTGGTACATCACGGACTCTCCACCAGCAAACATGCCTGCCAGGTGACAAGTGCTACAGGACCATGGCCCGCCATGGCTGAGCAGAGGGCCTGGCACACAGTAGGTGCTCAATAAATATCTGCTAAGCTGAACTGGACCATCAGCTCCAGGGTGGCCATACCTTCTCTCCATGCTCCCCTCCAGACCTGACACTGGCTTCTGCCAAGGGGCAGGGAAAGAGCTTCCAACTCCACCCCACTGCAGGGTGGGGGTGAGGTGAAGGAGGCAGCTACCTATGGGGGTGAGGAGGGTGAATGCCCCTCACACTCACAGAGAAAGGGGGGCCCCAAGGTTGAGTAAGACCTGGGCTTAGCATCTGAGCCTAGGCCCAGAGCTGGCCCTGAGGACAGGAGGAGGTAACTGGGACTCCAGCCAGCCTGATCCTGCCCGTATGCCACTTCTCTAGGGTCCAGCCCCATCCAACTACTCCCCCGAGAGCTGACCTGGGCGCTGGGCAGCCAGGCCCCACCAGGACAGATTCCTCCACCTGCTGCCCAAATGGAGCTACAGCTGTGGACAGCAGGAGCCATGACCGAGCTCCCGGCTCAGGAGGGTGAGCCAGGGGAGCACTCGCTGCCCAGAGTCCAAGTCAGAAGGGTCCTTGGAAGGATTCAGTCTAAACCCCTCATCACACAAATGGAGAAACTGAGGTCCAGTACATCTGCACGTAGACTGGAAGGAGAGTAGGGGAGGGGTGCAACCTGCCCCAGCTAGTTTGTAATGAACTGAAGGCCCTCGCCTGGCCCCTGCATGCTCACATGCAGACACACATGCTGCAAACGCACACACAAGTGCACACACGCACACACTTACCGAGGAGCCTTTCTTCCTCTTGTTGCTGATCCCTCCAAAGCGGAACTTGAGCCCGGCCATCTTTTTCCCTTTGCCCTTTTTCTTCCCATCTTTGGAGCCTTTGATCTTCTTCCTCACTCCAGGCCCTGAAAAACAGTGGTAATGATAGCCAACCACTGCCACCACTGATGGCCTGCTTCCTGCCATCATCTCACTGAGCTCCCGGTTACACAATAAGGAAAGGGTCATTTCTACCATCACCCCTTTTCAGACAAGATGCCTCTAGCTTGGAGAGGTGAAGCCCTTGCTTAAAATCACACAGCAAATGAGGCAAAAACTAGACGACGGCTCTGCCCAGAGGCTGCTCTGACCACCTTGCTGCACCTCGTCCATGACCCACAGAAAAGTGGCTGTCTTGGGAGGAGCCCCTATACTGTCCCCAACCACTGAAAGGAGGCACCAGCCATCCCCCACAGCCAGCAGGGCCACTGAAGGCACAGCCGCCCACCTGTGGTCCATGCCTGAGCCCCCAAAGGATGTCCTGGGGCCAAAAGGCCTTTGCCCACCTGCTAGCCAGGTAATGTTGGTCCCACCCAAGACTGCCCCACCTCTGCCAGTCAACCCCAGCAAGGGCCAGCAGGGTTGAGGCTGTTTTTATGGAGCTGGCCACAGGGCAATTAGCTACCCGGGGAGTAATGACCCGGGAAGGAAGGGGGGCCTGGAGGCAGGGATGCACACCCCACAGAGGCAGCCTCTCCCCAGGCCCTCCTCTGGCCACACCACACACAGGGACGTGGAGCTAGGAGCCCAGCTGCACCCTCCATGGCGCCATGGAAAATCTATTTCAATTTTCCAAGCTCTGAATAGGCAGCTCATGGAATCAATAGCTCAGCAGCTGGAGCCCGAGAGGAAACGAGAAAACAAGGCAGGCTGGGCCTACAGCGGCGGGCCGGGAGCCCCTCCCGAGATCCTGATGGCCCAGACAGAGCAAGACAGGGAACAGACTCTGACCATTGTCACTTCGCCCGCCAGCCTCCCTTCCAAGACTTGGCATGGTGGTATCAGACACAGCACCCCAGAAACTAAAGCTCCTTGGGGCTGAAAGAAGGGATCCCCAGAGCCCCCTCAGCCCCTTCCATCAAAACCCAAATCAGCAGGACACGGTGGTTCATGCCTGCAAGCCCAGCACTTTGGGAGGCTGAGGTGGGCGGATCACCTGAGGTCAGGAGTTCCAAGAACAGCCTGGCCAACACGGCGAAACCCCGTCTCTACTAAAAATACAAAAAATTAGCCAGGTGTGGTGGTGCACTCCTGTAATCCTAGCTACTCAGGAAGCTGAGGCAGGAAAATTGCTTGACCCCAGAAGGCGGAGGTTGCAGTGAGCAGAGATCGTGCCACTGTACTCCAGCCTGGACGACAGAGTGAGAGTCTGTCAAAAAAAAAAAAAAAATCAGGGCACCCAGGAAAGCTGAGATGCAGGTGACTGACAGCCCCTGGGGAGAGCAATGTCCCCAGCCTCCAAGAGGCCAGAAACCCCCACCCAGAAACCTCCCTCCCCAGGGCCTTCAAGTCACAGGGGGCCTCTGCTGCCCCCATCCTCCCCACCCAGACGCCCAGCCACTGAGGCAGAATTTGGATCTCGACCTCTTTCCAGGCCTGTCCCAGAACAGCCTCCCTGGGAAGCCAGACCTGGCCATGCCCAGTCCCTCCAACTCCTGCCTGCTTCCCGGATCCTAAAGCTGGAGAGGCAGGGCCTCCACGCTCCACGCTGGCCGAGGGCCTGGAGAACAACCCTGCATGCACACAGTGGGTGTGCAGACAAGAGGGAGAGACGGGCTCAACTGGGGCCTCCTCCTCCTCCCCAGGAACAGCACAGGCTGAAACCCAAGAGCCTGCCAACTCTCAGAAACCGGGGCTGGAGTGGCTCCACTCTGTGTACCTCTGTTCTTGCCCTCCCTCCAGGCCCACATCAGGGGCACCTCCTGGCTGGCCAGGCTCAAACCTCCCAAACCTCTGCCCACATCATCACCTCTGCTTCTCCACCAGCCCCAAAAGGTAGTCAGGCACAAAAGAGGCGAGGGATGCTGCCTCGCTGCTGAGAAAGGACCGAGCAATCCAAGGTCACATAGGCACAGAGCCATCGATAAGGAGCACCCCAGTTGCCCCTCCCTGCCCGCGTCTGCCCTGTGGTTTCTCCTATAGGGTCTGAGGGGGATCTCTTCCCAGCAGGACTAGGTGCCCACTCACCCCCAGCCTTACCTTTGCCCTCCTTGGTCTTGGCTTTGCGGATAAGCACGGGCTGGGGCACCTGTGGGGGGCTGACGGCTAGCGGAGGGGAGATGGTGACTGTCTCTACAGCCGCAGCCACTGCCGCCGCCGCTGCCGCTGCTGAGCTGCCCTTGAAGGGGTTGTTGGCGCTGAACTCCCGCCACTTGGCACCCAGGACAGTCATCATTTTGGACATGGGAATCTTCGGGTTCTTCTTGGCAATGAGTGGCCTGTGGGGGGAGAGGCAGGAGGGTGAGGGCGGGGCCAGGTGAGATGAGAGGCCCACCCTAGCCCCGGCAGGACCGACCCCTCTGCCACGCATGCGATCTATGGCAGCAACCCCAGGTTCCTGATTAGAGAAACTATGCGGGAAACCCACTGACCACAGCCCACCCCCAAAACCCCCACTTCCTGTCCACACCCACAGCCCACCCCCAAAACCCCCCGCTTCCTGTCCACACCCACAGCCCACCCCCAAAACACCCCCGCTTCCTGGCCACACCCACAGCCCACCCCCAAAACACCCCCGCTTCCTGGCCACACCCACAGCCCACCCCCAAAACACCCCCGCTTCCTGGCCACACCCACAGCCCACCCCCAAAACACCCCCGCTTCCTGGCCACACCCACTGCCCACCCCCAAAACACCCCCGCTTCCTGGCCACACCCACAGCCCACCCCCAAAACACCCCCGCTTCCTGGCCACACCCACTGCCCACCCCCAGAACACCCCGGCTTCCTGGCCACACCCACTGCCCACCCCCAGAACACCCCGGCTTCCTGTCCACACAGTTGGTGATTTTCTCATCGGGTTTTCAGGCCTTGCAAGACTTGGGGGGCCACAGAGGGGCTACAGTTGGCCTCGGGGTCTCTGTCCCACCTCTACCAGAGCTGAGAGGCCATGGTGGTGAAAGACCCCCCAGGAAAGACTGGAACCACCTCCCGCAATGGGAAGAGACTCCAGGGCCCAGGGGCAGGGCCCACAAGGGAAGGCCTGGAGGTCTGTTAACATGAAGGGATCCTGCCCCCTCCCTCCAGCTCCCCCAGGTTGCTGAGTCGGCCTGACAGAGCCCACCCCTACCACAGACACCTGGGCTTCATTCCTCCACCTCCCTCCCGACTTGGTACCACCAGAGGATGCTCCGGCCTTGAGAACAGCCTTGGTGCCTGGCCCACCTGAGGAACTGGCTGAAGGCCTTGTAGTTGGTCAGCGTGTGGTAGTCCTCCTCCGAGAACAGGTAGTCCACGTCGTCCAGGCCCCACTCAGCCATGAGCTGCCCCGAGGACTTGGGCTCCTGCAGAGACCCAGGCCAGAAGTAGAGTTGTTGAGGGGCCTTCTAACCTGTACCCCCATCCCTGCCTAGGAGGCTTCGGCACAGGGGAGAGAGGAGGGGTCCTGTCTGCAATGTAACTGGACCATTCTCACCCACCCTGGGAAACACTCAAGCCCTGCAGCCCCGCAGCCCCGCAGCTCCCAATCTGTGCCGTGTCTCAGATGCCAGCCCATGGGAGTGCAGGCAAAGTGTTCGATGTCAGGGTTTGGGGAGAGGCCATGTGTGTGCCCAGAGCCTCCAGAAAGGGAAATCAGCCAGGTGTGGGAAAGGAGACTGGACACCTGAGACCAGGCCCCCATCCTGAGACAGGGCTGCCCAACCGGCCTCGGGACACCAGGGCATGACAACAGAACTCGCCCTCTGGGGGGACTGCATTCTGGGGATTTGGACAGCAGGACAGCATGGTGCCCTAAAGACAGGAAGACACTCCTGATAAGGACACAGGGCTACAGGGCTTCCTAAGTCACTTTAGAAAGACATGAAGCCTCCAGGCCGGGGGTGATGGCTCACACCCGTAATCTCAACATGTTGGGAGGCCAACGCAGACAGATCATTTGAGGTCAGGAGTTCAAAATCAGCCTGGCCAACATGCTGAAACCCCGTCTCTACTAAAATACAAAAATTAGCTGGGTGTGTTGGTGTAATCCCAGCTATTCAGGAGCCTGAGGAAGGAGAATCACTTGAACTCAGGAGGCGGAGGTTGCAGTCAGCTGAGCTGGCGCCACTGCACTCCAGCCTGGGTGGCAGAGCGAGATTCTGTCTCAAAAAAAAAAAAAGACATGAAGCCTCCCCAGGGTGCCAGGTATAGCCACGTCAGCCCTGTGAAGGGCAGGACACTGCCAGTTCCCAGTGAAAGGAAAGTATACTCTGCTGAGGCAGGGGCATGGGACCATGGGCCAGCTGGGGACACAGCCCCGAGAGGGTCCAACTATTGCTGAGGCCTGGGGTGGGGGAACATCCCAGGGGCACAGTGTGTTCTCAAGAGAGCTAGCCCAGGGGTCAGGTGACCAGATGAACAGGCAGCCCGGGCTGGCAGGGCTCAGAAACGGAGGTGCTGGCTGTGGGCATGGGCTGGTTCTGATCCTGGCTCTACCACATACCAGTGGTGAGAGGTGGACAAGTTACTTAACTTTCCTGCCTCAGTTTCCCCATCTGTAAAATGAAGATAATGGTACACTGCCTTGCAGAACAGAATGAGTTAGTGCAGGTGCTTGGAACAGGGTGTGTCAAAATGTGTTAGTAATTGCTAGCACCCAACCCACCTGCCTTCCTCCTTCCCCAACATCCCACTTCTTCCAGGCAGCCCTGAGCTGCCCCTACTCAACCTGATACATTAGGCCAATCAGTACACACCACTCCTAGGCCAAAGTCTGGTCAGGCCAGTCATGTCTTAAGCCAGTCCAATCAGGGGAATGCTGGTCTCCTGCTTGCACACCTGGACACGGGAGGCCTGCTCTCCCTCCTGCTGGAGGGGACCAAGAAGCCCCGAGCTGCTGCTGCCCTCATTCTCAGCCACAAGAGTGCTCAGCCACGAGGGTGTCTGGCCTAAGCCCAACACTGACACAGCAGAGGCAGGTGAATGATGCAAAGAAACAGCCTCTGATAACACCACTGGGTCCTACAACCCCAATGCCCCTTGCCTCTCAGTTCTCAGGGCCCTGATTCCACACATCCCTCTACGACCTAGGCCCCAGAGCTGAGCTTCTGCTCCTGCAAAAGAAGGCTGCCCTGAGCGTCTCCCAGCACTGAGAACCAGTCTGCCTGTCCAGGCTGAGAGGCCTCCAGAGCCCATTCTTGCCTCCTGTTCTGTGACAGCTCAGAGAAGTCCCCAGACGAGGCCCCCTCTGTGGCTGACCTGCCCCCATGGACACACATAGCTGTTCCTGATGGCACACGGACCCCTTGGCCCCCACCCAGGACAGCAGAGCAGCAGGTCAGCGAGGGGATGATACTGTTACGGGGTGACCCTGAATCACTCCCTTAAGTGAAGCTTTCAGAACTGCCAACCCTGCAGCAGTGATCTGTCTCCGGTGACTCACAACACTCCACTGACTCCCGAAATCACCCCGGGTGTCAGGACACCGCCAGGAAGAATCGCTCCTCCTCTGGCACCTCCCAACTTCAGTTATTCACATTCATGATTTCCGCCTCACCCAACAGCAACTGTACTAATATTTACAGAGCGTTTATCTTTAAATCCACGGCCAGCCCAAACTGAGCCTCGGTGTCTCATAAAAGAACAAAGGGAGCACAGTGTTCCTGGATGGCACTGTCACTCGCCCGCTGCCTATCCACCAGCCTCACCCCTGGCCTCTCCGCCTCCCCAAGGAGCCCCAAGGTGCAGCCTCTGAGACTTCAGAGCACCTCAGCATGACCATAAAGGCCTGGCTTACTTCACATCATTTCCCATGTTCCTGGGGATGCTGGGCCCGGGGGAGAGCTGGCCCATCTCTGTAACTGCTGTGCCCCGCATGCACTAGGAGACTCTGAGAATGCCTGCTTGGGCAGGATTTCAGGACACAAGTTCCCTTCCTACCATAAACAAAGCTGTCCAGCACTTCTTGTGGCAAAGAATCCATTTGTTGTTTTATTTTCCCAAATCGCTCCAAGCAAGAGGTTCCTGACACTAAACTGGAGCTCACACTATCTATCACTCTCCCCAGAAATAGCTGCTCACTCGTGCGGGCAAGCTGTTGGCAGAGCAGCCAGTACATCAGAAGATGCTGCACGATCTCCGCCACTGAGCCCTAAATTTCATCTATCCTTACTGTGCGTGCACACACGCACACACGAGAGCACACACGCTCATGGCTCCATCTTCAGGTCAGGTGGGAAAGGACACTCTGGCCCTTCGGACTCAGGCTCTCAGGTCAGAAGGCAGAGAACAGGCTGGGCGCAGTGGCTCACGCCTGTAATCCCAACACTTTGGGAGGCTGAAGCGGATGGATCACCTGAGGCCAGGAGTTCAAGACCAGCCTGGCCAACATGGCTAAACCCCATCTCTACTAAAAATACAAAAGTTAGCTGGGCGTGGTGATGCGTGCCTGTAGTACCAGCTACTTGGAAGGCTAAGGCAGGAGCCACTGCACTCCAGTCTGGGCAACAGAGCAAAACTCCATCTAAAAAAAAAAAAAAAAAAAAAAACAGGCTGGGCACTGTGGCTCATGCCTGTAATTCCAGCACTTTGGGAGGCTGAGGCAGCTGGATCACGAGGTCAAGAGATGGAGACCATCCTGGTCAACATGGTGAAATCCCATCTCTACTAAACATACAAAAATTAGCCAGGCATGGTGGCATGCACCTGTAGTCCCAGCTACTTGGGAGGCTGAGGCAGGAGGATCACTTGAATCTGGGAGGCAGAGGTTGCAGTAAGCGGAGGTCGCACCACTGCACTCCAGCCTGGCAACAGAGCGAGACTCCATCTCACAAAAGAAAACAAAAAAACCATATAGGCAAGAGGCTCTGCCCCTCCAAGGGGGATGTCCCTCTGTCCCCCCAGCCAGGCCTCCATAGTCACCTTTAAACATCCGTCATCATTATCATCCTCATCCTCATCCTTCTTTTTTCGCTTGGCTTTTTTCTCCTTCTTGTCCTTGAGTTTCTTCTTCTTCTTTTTATTTGGGGAGTAGTCACTACCCTCACTCTCCGACTTCTCTTCCAGATCCTCTTCATTCTCTGATAGCTCATCATTGCTTCCCTGGAAAAGAAGGGGGACAGTGAGGGCAACAGAGGCCTCACAAACATCCAGAGTCCTGGGTGGCAGGATGGCCCTGAAAGCTACTTCCTGGCCCACGCTGGGGATCGGTCATCATAAGTGACCACTGCTCACAGCTCAACCCCAAAGCCCAGCCAAAGGGGCAACCCCAAGCCAGCCTAAGCCAAGTCTTGTCCCCAGGGTCTATGCCACAGAAAGCAGTAGAGCCTGCAGATGAGGCAAGGTGAGGCTCTGGTGAGAGCAGGCTTCTCCATCGGCAAGCTCAGCTTGGCCCACTCCGGCAGCCCTGCGGGTGAACTCAGGCTCTGCTTCAGTCATCATCGGGCTTCTATGGACTTTGGAGGCTGAACCAGTTTTACATGACGGGGCATGGACCCAGGAGCCGGCGTTGGAGGATGTGGTCCCAGAATCAAAAAGTGAAGTGCACAGGAAGAGCGCCAGCCAGGGAAGGGCCCCAGCCAGAGAAGAAAAAGCCCCAGCCAGGGAAGGACCTCAGCAAAAGAAGAAAGAGCCCCAGCCAGGGAAGAAAGAGCCCCAGCCAGGGAAGAAAGAGCCCCAGCCAGGGAAGAAAGAGCCCCAGCCAGGGAAGGGCCCCAGCTGGGGAAGAAAGAGCCCCAGCCAGGGAAGAAAGAGCCCCAGCCAGGGAAGGGCCTCAGCCGGGGAAGGAAGAGCCCCAGCCAGGGAAGGGCCCCAGCCAGGGAAGGGCCCCAGCCAGAGAAGGGCCCCAACCGGAGAAGGGCCATTGCATCTCGGGCCCCAGTGCCACAGCTCTCTGCTTAAGTTCACATCCCATGGAACTGCGTCCGTCAGGTGAAACCTGTAATTAATGCAGCATGCACATCCCAGTTTTCTCCATGTGCGGACTCTGCAGACACTGCTACGGATGGCACAAGCCCACCTTCCCCCACTTCCATCCCAGCCTGGCCTCTTCCTCTCCATACGAGACAAGGTAATTTAGGCAGCTCTTAAGCTTAGCTTCCTTGATTTAGTTTCCTGTCTGTACAGGCAGAAAATGGCTCATTTATATGGAGATAAGGGCGTTTACAACCACAGCACCCCACGAGAGAGGTGCTGCCCCTCGGAGAAAGTGGTTTACTTGTGGCCTTTAGAGATGCAAGTCGCAAGTCGACTGGCGAAGCCCTCCACAGCCACTTCCCAGGGAGGGGCCGGGCAGCAGGGCCATGATCCCCTGCTGTGCGCAGGGCTTGCTATGCACAGGACTGCCATTAACTGTTTTCAGGGTGAGCAGGGAGAGGCAAGGGATGAGATGAAGAGAGAACCAGAGAGATAAAAAATGAGCTCAGGAAACAGCAGTGGCGGGGAGGGAGGATGGAGGAAAGAGGGAGGGAGAGAAGAAGGGAGGGAGAAGGAAAGGAAAGGGTGGCAGAAGGAAAGAGAATGAGGCGGCAGCAAAGGCAGGGGGCCTCCCTGGATAGTCTTGGGAGGCTCCTAGCCCACTTCTGCCCTTTCAGGCCACACTGTCAAAATGGGATGACCTGTCTTTTCCCAGGAGAGTGGCTCCAAACAGGCACATCCAACAGTTAGTGGAGAGGGAGGTGGTCACTGAAGGGGGAGGTGAGGGCCCCCTCCTCTAAGATCCAGCTGGGAAGCACCCCCTCCAACAGGCTGCCTGCACTTCCCCACTCTCCTGGAAGCCCCGCTCCCTCTCCCCTGCCCGCCAACCTCCCTGTTCCCAAACCTCTTAGCCCATTAAGCCGCCAGAGTCAGCGGCACTGCCAGCTGCCAGGCAGCAGGGCCTCTGTGCTCTTTGCTTTTCCGGAACCCGGGTGTTTCCGGGAATACTGACGCGGCCACTGGCTGGGAGCCTACTCTCAAGGCTGGAGGAGATGCTGGGCCCTGGAGCCACAGCTCCCAGGCTCAGCCTCAGTCCTTTGGGGAGGTGGAGGTCAGACAGTGATGTCCATGTCCCCTTGAGGGAGTCAGAGTTTGGCCAGCTTCAAGAGACCGGCCTTCAGGAGATCTGAGAGACACGCTCTCCCGCAGCCCTCACCCCAGCAAAGGTAAGGACAAGGGACAGAGGCCGCCATGAACTTCAGCACCACGGACAGAGGCTGGGGGCTGGACAGAGGAAGGGGCCCTGGGGGCCTTCAGCTGCCAGAGAACAAACCCCACAAACCCACCGAGCGTGAAGTCGGGGGACCCATGGTTAATCCTGCATGGTCTGCCAGTGAGTCCCAGGCTCCCCAGGGAGGCTCTGCCCCCTGCAAGCCTGAGACGTGGGCAAGTCACTGTGGCAACCTAACCTCAGCTTCATCATCTGTGAACTGGGGATGCCAGAAAGGATGGAAACAGGGAGACTGTAAGAAAATGCCTTGAGGCTGAGCGCAGTGGCTCACGCTTGAAATCCCAGCACTTTGAGAGGCCAAGGTGGGTTGATCACCTGAAGTTGGGAGTTCAAGACTAGCCTGACCAACATGGAGAAACTCCGTCTCTACTAAAAAAAATACAAAATTAGCCGGGCATGGTGGCGCATGCCTGTAATTCCAGCTACTCAGGAGGCTGAGGCAGAAGAATCGCTTGAACCTGTGAGGCAGAGGTTGCAGTGAGTCAAGGTCGCGCCACTGCACTCCAGCCTGGGCAATAAAGTGAAACTCCGTCTCAAAAAAAAAAAAAGAAAAGAAAAGAAAAGAAAATGCCTTGAACATCTCTGACATGGGAGAAACCTAAGCACAGAGAAGGAGTGCTCTGAGCCGGGGTGGGGCAGGGTGCACGACGGGACGTGCACCCAGGTCTCTAGGGCTGGGCCGCCTTGCCGTGTCCTGGGCAGGGGACTCGGCCAAGCCAGAGCAGGCTGCAGTGAGAATGACCCTTTTCCCCTGACACCACCACGCCCACGCCCTCCCCACGTGTAGACACCAGAGGCCGCTGTGATTCTGATGATGCCCAGAAAATGCCCAAATGACCCATGATGACCCCAGCTCTGCTTGGAAGCCAAAGATACAGCCAGGATGACAAGCTGGAGGGGACACATCAGAGTCACCCCTACATTTCTGCTGTCGGAATTGGGTTCAAGCTAACTGCACAGAGGCCGCCAGCAGCTGGGCGGCAGCACGATACAGAGGGAGCAGAACCCGGACAAGAAGGGGCTGCTGTGGCAACATCTGTGGGGCGCCGACCCGGCATCTGATGACAAGCAGGCCCCTTGACGACCTGCAGGGGAGACCAGGAGTGGCAGCCCAGGGAGAGCCGGAGGGAGGGAGGGATAGGGAGGGGAAGGCACCTCCAGCAGCCTCCACTGTCTGGCAGGAGCAGCAGCGCACACCAGCTTGGGAGAGTAGGGCTGGCAGAAGGCCACGAGCCCGGCACTGACAGAAGGCTCACCCAGTGTCCACTCAGAGTTAAGTGGCAGGGCAGGAGGGCACAGATCCTTGGTACGGAACGGGCTCAGGTGACGTCGGGCATGTCTGTTGCCCATGTGTGGCCCCTGCCCTGCTGTCACCCACTGGGGCTCAGGCAAGCCAGCAAAGCCCTCATTTCTTGGAAGCAGGTGCACTTTTCTCCCTCCTCCATCCGCCTGCACTGGGGAGAGTCCAGTTGAAGAGAAGGGTCTGACTCCTAAGTCCCCACCTGCCTCCCCTGCCCTGAGCCTCTGCCCTGCCTCCACCACATGGATCCCCCATAGCTGGGCCTCCCACCTGCACCAGATCTCATCGGAGCCCTTCTCCCCTACCAGGGGCTGGCTGAGGGTGACGGTGCAGGGCAGAACCCTGCATCCAGCTGTTTTGACACTCAAGAACTAGGCCTCCTTTTTGTGGTGTTTTTCCAAAATCTCTCCTTGCAGAGAAAGCTGCAAATAGTTCTGAAAACACCTAGCAGAGCAGTGGCCCATCAGCGGGACCTGGAGGGATGAAGCATCATCCAGTGGCAAGAAGGGAAGCAATGATCAAGAACCAGAGATAGATTCGCAGTTCAGTATCTGAAAACATACAGAGAGGCTCATAGACCAAGCCACATGCGGGGGAGGAGACACAGACACAGACCAGTAATTCCCTAACTAAGCCCCCGAACCAACCCAGCCCTAAGGTTTGAGGGCCATCAAACCACACTGCAGGCATGAAGATCCAGATGACAGTTGGCCTTCGACCTGGACACTGACCTTTCGGCTACAGCAGCCTTAGGTGTGACTACAGGGGACGCTCCATCAGCTAGCAGAAGAGTCTTAGTGGATGTGGAGTCCCCACATGGAATCCACCTGCAAAGCTGCCTTGAATGTTATGCCCAGCCTATGTGTGCCAGGAGGCAGGGGCAGGCAGGAGGGGTCTCTGCTCTGAGCCCCCACCCTGCTGAGGGCACAGCATGCGATCAGGCCCTGGGGATCCCAATGGACAGTCCCGCCACCCTTCCTCCTTCCCAGCTCCGCAGATGTTTCTTGGCGGAGGCCTCCCACCTCCATCTCCCTTCCCTCTAGGCCCGATGCTCCGAACACACACCGCATCTCCTGAAAAAGGAGATATTTAAACTCAAAAGGAAGGGTGCAGAGAGTCGGTCATTCTCCATTTGGGGTCCTTCAAGATTGAGAGGGAAAAGGGAAGAATGAAATAGGAGCCTTCCCATTCACGAGTGTTATAAACAGTTATAATTTAGCACTGAATAATTGGTTGCTATGGTAACCGCTGCAGTACAGGTTGAAATCATTTCTCCCTCCTGCGCTCGCTAGGGTCTGACAGGGAGCTTCATCTACATATGCTCAGGTTCCGGCTGCAGCCCGGTTATTTTATGTAAATCAGAATCCACGACTTGCTGCTGGCCTCCCCCCACCAACAAACTGCGGCTTGCGGCCCACCTGCCCTGGTCCCTGCGCCCCGTCATCTTGGAGCCACCTGGTTGGCGGCAGGGAGGGGCAGAGGGGTGAAATCCCCTTGCCTTTATCCTGGGGTGCCAAGTCTGCCAGGCAGGTGGGCAAGGGGGCACCCGGCAGCTGGGCCACAGCATGCTCCAGACCCCCTAAGATCTGACAGCTGGCCCGAGCCAGGCTCTCACACGCAGGGGAGGGGGCACCTCCGGAGGCCTCTTGTCCATCCCAGCCCCCTTCCCCTTCCAAGAACCAGAACTGCATCTCAGCAGAGAGGAGAGAGGGTGAGGAAGGGGTGGAGCGAATGAAAGAGAGGGAGGGAAATAAGGGGAGAGGGGGAAGAGAGAAAAAAGGGCTAAGGAGAGAGAGGAGATGCTGAGAGGTTACCAAGGTGGAAACCAAGCACAGGCCAGAGGGAAGGACCAAGTCTGAGACCCAGAGAGAGACAGACAGGCAAGAGCCAGAGAGAGATGGGGACCTGGACAAAAACCAAAAACATATTTTCAGAGAAAGAAGCGGGAGGGAAGACCTGGGCCAGTTGGAAAAGGGAAGGCTCAGCGTGATCATCGCTCTGGGAATGAGAGTTGGAGAACCAGCCCTCCCAGGCCTCAAAGACCACCTGGTCCCCAGCTCCCAGGCCTCAACACTGTCCAGACGCTGCCCACCCCTCAAGCCTCCTTCCTAGCCAGGGCTGGGGCTGTACCCTGAGCCCAGGATCAGGGAGGGGAGCCAGCCCTACCTGGGGGGGACGGGGGCTTCCACAGGTCTCTGCTGCACCCCACTGGTTCCTTCATCTGCATTTGGGAGCCAGGCTCACCCAGCACAGTGGCCTGAGACCCAGGCCCAGGTGACACTGCCCCTCTTGGCCTAGACTCCCACCCAGCTTCTAACTCAGAGGAGGTAGGCAGGGGTGCACAGGTAGGAGTCCCTGCCATGGACCATGAGGCCTCAGGGTCCTAAAATCCACATCGCCCCAAGCCCATGGAGCCCAGGTGTGAGGAGTGAGGCGGGGACAGCAGCAGAGCAAGATTTCACAGCCTCTGCCAGACAGTGTCAGTGCCTTCATCCCAGGGCCTTGCAGCCCCAGAGCCATCTACCCCCTAGGGGCCCAGCATAAGGACCGACCTCTGGGGCCAGGGGGCAGCAGCCACAGCAGCAGAAGAGGAGGGCAGGGGCTGCAGCAGGGAATTCAGGGAGCCCCTCACCAAAGGAGATGGCTTACAGCCTCTTCTTCCCTGGGGGACCCTCCAGGCACACAATTCCCGCTTCCCCTGTCCTATCTCCACTTCCCCATCAAATAACAAGGACAGGGAGCTTTACCCTCTTTGAGGCCCCGGGGAAGATGCAGGAGCCTCGGAGCGTAGGCCTGGGAGTCTCTGGGGCATGATGGGCCAGGCAGGAGCCTCGACACCCAGCTCCACAGACCCGGGTCCCCCCTTCACCTCACAGATCCTCCCCATGCAGCCCCCATGCTGGCCCAGTGGTAAGGGGGTTCCTGGGAAGGGACAGACACACATCCATCCCCGACGCTGTGCCAGATGGGGCACAGAGCTAAGGGGCAACAGAGAAGGCCGGCAGAATCGGGCAGAGGGGTGAGGGTCCCTCCAGGGGAAGACAGGGTGGTACACACACAGTCACATGCACACACCCGTGTGCACAGAGGACCAGAAAGGCCTGGATCGGCTGCAAACCAGGTGGGGGTGGGGGCAGGGGCTTGGGGCAGCAGCAGTGGGGATGCCGCACAGGCTGTGGACCAGGGGGCCATGGGGCATGGTCAAGGCACACTCAGGAAGCTTTCCCAGGAGAACCCAGGGCTGCAGGGGCCCGGCAAGGCAGAGGCCGGGAGAGGAGGGCCAGTAGGAGGTGGGTGAGAGGTGCTGACCGCCGCTCCCAGTAAAGAGCACAGGGGCAGGACACACCTGGGGCAGCTCTGACCAGAAGGGTGGGGCCAACACCTCCCAGCCCCATCCTTTCCATGGCAGTCCCTGAGCTCCGTGAGGACCAAGGACACAGTCCAGGGCAGGCTCTGCCCTCCCAACGTCCTCAGGCTGACACCCAGACCAGAGGAGGAACCACAGGCTGCAGGTAGAGTCTAGAGCCCTTCAAAATGCCTCCAAGTCCCCAAACAAGCCAGGGAGGTGGAAACGGGACACAGATCCGAGGCCCAGAGGTAAAGGCAGGGACCCTCGCCCCCTGCCACCACCATCTTTCCTTCCCCAGGGCTCTGCTGCTGCCTCTGGCCTGGCCCTGGAGCTGCCAGGGGAGCCTGCCAGGCTGTCATGTCACATCAGTCCCTCCTCTGCTCAAAGCCTTCCAGTGATCGCACCTTGTTCACGGGACAAGAGACCCATAGTGCACCCCCCGCAACAGGCCCTCCCGAAACCCTCACAGCAGGGAGCATCTCCAGTCTGGGACAAACGCCCCAAACCCACCCCTAGGCTCTTCTGGCAGCCACCTCCCCCATCTCACTCTGCAGGGAGGCCTAGATCCAGGCCCAGTACTGCCAAGGGCACCCCCTTAGCATTAGCAACTCACCCCACCACCACTGCACCTCACCAGCTACCTCCCTGGGCCTCTCACTTGCAAGGTGGGGCCAGCCCAGTCCCCTCTAGGCAGGGGGAAAGAAAGGTAGAGAGCTGGCCTCAGGTCCCCCTGGGGCAGGCGGGAGAGGAGAAACACGCCTGGCAGGGGCGACTGGTGCAGCTGACAGCCCTGGGTTCAGATCTCAGTACCGCCACTGTGTCACTGTGTGACCTTGAGCCAGGGCAACTCTGAGCCCCTGCTCTCATCTGTGAAGTGAGGTGCCTGCTGTTGCTCTCAACATAGGGTGGCTTGGAGGATCAGAGGAGATACCCAGAAGGAAGCTAAAAACATACAGTGAGGAAATGGCAGAGACCTCAGTGTGCCAGTGCAAGTAGGAAGGACTGAAAGCTGCAAACTCGCCTCAGTTTCCCCATCTGCCAACCGGCGATCGTCCTTCGCATGCCACCAATTTCCAGGGCTGGTCATGAGAATCAAGTGAGCCCGCGTGAAGCACAGAGAAGCACGCACGGAATGTGTCAGCAGCGTGGGAAGACGAGGGACATGTTCGCACCGTCACACCCCGCCAACCAGAGGCAGCGGAGCGTGCGGCAGCCTCGCCCATCCAGAACCAGCCGAGAACCAGAGAGAAAGTGATGGGAATGCAGAGGTCACCTGCAGGTGACTGTCCCTAAAAGGGGCCTTGCTTCTCTTCTCCAACTGACTTCACTTTCTTCAGGTTTCAGTTTAGAGGGACGGAGTCAGCTATGGAGCAGGGAGCGGGGCAGGGAGGTAGGGAGGCACCATGGCGACAGAATCTGGCCCTGTCCCCACATAGGATAGGATAACGGGAGGAAGGAAAAATGACGCTCTGACATCCTGCTCCAGAAACAGGATAGCTCACCAACGTCTTAAAAAGGCTTCCATTCGGCCGGGCGCGGTGGCTCAAGCCTGTAATCCCAGCACTTTGGGAGGCCGAGACGGGCGGATCACGAGGTCAGGAGATCGAGACCATCCTGGCTAACACGGTGAAACCCCGTCTCTACTAAAAAAAAAAAAAATACAAAAAACTAGCCGGGCAAGGTGGCGGGCGCCTGTAGTCCCAGCTACTCGGAGGCTGAGGCAGGAGAATGGCATAAACCCGGGAGGCGAAGCTTGCCGTGAGCTGAGAACCGGCCACTGTACTCCAGCCCGGGTGACAGAGCGAGACTCCGTCTCAAAAAAAAAAAAAAAAAAAAGGCTTCCATGCACAACGCTTCGTATCAGAAACTGGTTATGGCGTTCTTCATCAAACTCAGCTCTCAGAAACCCTCAAACTCCAAAGTCCAGGGACCCCAGCCCTCCTCTGCGGCGGGCAGATGCAGCCACAACCCCACCTGACCCCAGCTCGCCGGCACAGGTGCTGCCCCTCACCTCTTTCTTCTTCCGCTTCCCTTTACACTTGTTTTCCTTGAGCTTCTTGGGTTTCTTCTTCTTAGGAAGGCTCACGGGCTCCACAGGGAAAAAGTCATCGAAGCCTTCAAGACCACCATCTTCTTCTTCTGGAAAAATCAGAAGGTGGCAGCGGTTACTCCTGAGCTTCCTCCAGGATAGCCCTGAAGACACAGCGCCAGCCCTGGGGATGCTGGGACCCCAGACACCCAACTGTGCCAGGTCACAGCCACCCTGCTCTCCCCAGACCCAATGAAGTGGGAGAACACAGGACAGGAGCCCCAGCTCTAGGGACTGTGTGACATCACCTCACTTCCTGGCCTTTCCTTCCCTCCTCTGTAATGGGACAAGAACCACCTGGCCCTGACAGGACAGCGTTCAGAAAACTGAACCTCCACGAACAACAAATAGAACTGCCTTGCCGTCACTGCCCGGGAAACAGAGCATCTCTACCAGGAAGGAGTCAGGGCCGACAGAGCAGAGCACAGACCTCAGTGAGGCCCATCTCTCCCCTCCACAGAGAGGACCACAGTGTGGCCAGGAGGTGGCTTGAGAACGCTGGACCTGCCAGGCATGGTGGCTCACGCCTGTAATCCCAACACTTTGGGAGGCTGAGGCGAGCAGATAACCTGAGGCCAGGAGTCTGAGACCAGCCTGGCCAACATGATGAAACCCCGTCTCCACTAAAAATACAAAACTCAACTGGGCGTGGTGGCAGGCGCCTGTAATTCCAACTACTTGAGGCTGGAGAATCACTCAAACCCGGGAGGTGGAGGTTGCAGTGAGCTGGGATCGCACCACTGCCCTCCAGCCTGGGCAACAGAGTGAGACTCCATCTTAAAAAAAATAAATACATAAAGAGAGAGAGAGAGAGAATTGTGGACCACAGGGACACTCAGGTCCCATACCTGAGGTCCCTGGGGATTTGCAGGACAAACTCAGCAAGGAAGATGCCAGGATACCCCATGGGTTTGACAGCATGCTGCCTTAATGGAGAATCCAAGACCATATTGTATCTCCTCCTGGATCCCGCACCTGTGCACACACAGGCACACAGGTCCACACTCCCCCACCTCCAACACACTCACAATGGGAAACCAAGTGCATTACAGCTGGGCACTAGAAAGCTGTGCCAGTCTACAGAGAGACGGTGTGCCCAGCACACCTGAGTGTTCAGGAGCTGCCCTCACCTGCACTGACTCGAAAGGCCGAGGGGGCCCAGGCCGGGCAGGCTCCGGAGGGGAATATCTGTGAAGACACTGGCCACAGTTCCAGGTCTGCCTCCCTCAACCTCCAACCCAGAGCAAGGGCTGACACGTGTCCTGGGGGGTGTGACATGAGACCCCTGCTGTGGCAGCAGTGGCCTGGGGTGTGACCCTCATCTGGGAAATCAGGAGAGAGAAAGGGTAGCCAAGCCTGGAGTTCCCGTGCACCAGACATGAGCCGTGGAGGGGCAGTGGGGAGAGTCCTCTTGGCAGGCAGAGCAGCAAGAATCAAACCATCCAAAGTAGAGACACTTCTGCCTGTGGGGGCAAAGGAGGCTTCCAGAAGGGAAGAACCTCCAAGAGTCCTCTAGAAGCACCCATGAGAGAGCCGGCCCTTCATGCCAGCCTGCGGTCCCAGTGCCCCATCCAGCTTGCCCTACCCGCTCTCCACCATCACCTGTGCACTCAGGAGCACTCAGGGGAAGCCGAGGAGCAAAGAGAAGCCCCTCAGCCTCAGACCCTCTGCCACGGACACCCCAGACCCGACCCTCTGTGACAGTGGAGACACAACAGGGAGTGTCACTCAGAGTCTGAGGGTTGCTTCGAGTGGGACCCCAAGGAGGACGAGAGGTCCTGGGGCCACCAGGAGGCTTTCACCCAGAAAGCGGGCAGAGTGTCCCTACTGGATCAAGTTTAAAGACAGAGGCCCCTTCCCCCAAGGAAGTTTTTTTTATCATAACCACTTACAGCTGGCAGTGGTGGAGCCAGGTTTGAACCCAGGCAGTCTGGTGACCTTAGGGCCAAAAAAAGGGCCTCGAGGCGTCCCCCAGCGTGGCCCACACGCTCAGACACACTCGCCACATGCAGACACACAGACATGCATGTGCACCCAGGACACACCCAACACTCACCTGTCACCCTCCACATAGGCCCCCACCGCCTGGCCTGGGACCCCTGGAGAGTCCTAAGCAGAGAAAGGGGGACAGGAGGCCTCCTACCCTGGGTCTCTGGGGCTCCCGTTGTCCACACCATGGGTGCAGCTTTAGCCCCACTGTCCCCACTCCTCTGGGGCACTGGTGGCTCTGGTGGCTGAGCGGACGCCCCTCCCACCCCTGCATCCCACAGGGCCAGTTTGCACCAGGGGAAGGTGGGGGCTGCACCACTGTCTTGGTGCCTCTCTCCACCAGGGCCTTCCCTCAAGGGTGGCCAGGTGCTTGGGGCTCCCACATAGGGAGGGCACCCTGTGGAGGGCTAGCGCACACAGGAGAGCCAACAGCAAGGGCTGCCCCGGGTGGGTTTATGTGGGTCAGGCCCCACACAGCCAGGGGCAGGGGCTGGGCTGCTCCAGCTGACCCCGTCCCATTCCTCTGATCACTGGTGTGGGAAGGTGGGGATTTTTCAAACCATCTGAAAACGTGCACAGGGACCCCCCCAGACTTGTCCTGCAGAGCAGGTGTTGGTGGGGCAGTGGCAGGGCTGGCAGGAAGCTGTCTGTGGTGGGGCAGCTGATGGGATGCCAGTCCACAACTGCCCACTCTGCCACCCGGCCTCCGCCTCCCCCACCACCGCAGGAGACCGCCTGGGCAGAGCCACCCCCACACCCTGGCAGTGCCCAACACTGCTTATGTAATGGGCTCCGGCTGATGCAATCTCGAGGGGGGGCCTCTCCCTCCTGCTTCCTTCCAGCTGTCCCCTTCCAGCAGGGTGCTCCCAGACTTAGGAAACCCAGCCCAGCACATGGTCACTGACTGGTCGCCTGAGCAACAGAACGGACGAGGGCATGCACAGGTGGCTGCCGGAAATTCTGGAAGGAAGTCTGGGATCTGCCCATGGGTAAGGGGAGGACAAAGGAGGACCCCTGCTCTGGCCCTACCCCATGCTCAGAACAGGTCTTTGAGGACAAGGCCCCAGACCTCTGCCCATGGACAGACCCCCACTCTGTTCCCAGAAGACCTCACAGCCCAGGGCCTCTGCCTGGTGAAACTCACCTCTGAGAAGGCTCTGGACTGGCACTCAGGAACGGGAACTCAGCCCTGCCTACCCCTGTCTCTGATGGGCCCTTCCTCTCCCCAAATGGCTTCAGGTGGGTGGCCCTGAGGTCACCGCACGCCTGATTCTCTGTGACACTGCCCCCACCACCACCCCACACACTCCAGTCTTCAGCCAAGCCTCAGCCCCTTCCCGCCCTTGGATACTCTCTGCTCCTGCAGCAGGCCCTGAGCTTTCCAAAACCAGACCTGGGGGTCACCATCCAAGCAACTCCATGGTCAGCCTTTCCCCAAGCCCCAGCCTGTGCCCTTGAGCCCACCAGTTCCTCCTCCCTATGGCTCCATCTGGTGGGGACAGAGCAGAGGCCCAGATGGTTCCAAGACACAGAGCATGCAGCCAGTGATAAGGCAGGACCCCACCCATGCCAGGTGAGCAGCTCCGGGGAGGAGCAACCTCACCTCAGAACTCCTGGTCCTGCCAGCTCCTGGCCCCTCGTGGCTGCCTCACCGCCCTCCCGGCCCACGTGGCATTGCCCTCGTGCACCAGCCCTACCCCTCCAGGGCCTGAGGCCCCACAGATCCAAGCCTGCTCTAATTAAGACCCACTACCCTGTGATCACCCACCTCCTGGAGGTGGAGGTGGGGTGGGGCTGAAGTCAACCAGAGGAAGGAGAGGCACCTTCTGCTGCTTCCTCCAGAGCTCCCCCAGCCCCTGTGTAGCTCCCAGTACGCGCCAGCTCAGCCCTGCAGGATCCCCAGGCTAGCCTAGGCTGAGCCACTGCAGACTACGGCCAGGCCGAGGGTAGTGCATTGCAATAGCGGCAGTCGCTGATACCTGCATACCATCTGCCAGGCTCGTGCCAGGCCCAAAGTACCTAGGACTGATTAATCTGTATCAGTTCAACACAGCAACTCAGAAAGGGGTACTATTCTTTCTGGTTTGCAGCTTTTATTTATTTATTTATTTATTTATTTATTTATCTATTTATTTATTTTAAAGACAGAGTCGCTGGCTGGAGTGCAGTGTTATGATCACGGCTCACTGCAGCCTCGACCTCCTGGGCTCGAGCGACCCTCCCACCTCAGCCTCCTGAGCAGCTGGGACAACAAGCACAACCACCACGCCTGGCTCAGAGATGGGTTCTATTCTCATCCCCATCTGCAGATTAGGAAACTGAGGCTCAGAGGACCTCATTATTTACCCACATCTCAGTCCTACAGCTGGCAGTGGTGGAGCCAGGTTTGAACCCAGGCAGTGGGCACCCACCCCGTCGCGAAATCTCTCCCCCAGCACCCTCCCAGATCTAGCATTGAAACAGCCCACACTGTGTAAACCTGCTCGGTGTATGCCCTGGGGACACTGAGGTGACTCAGGCTGGTCTGTGGTCTGGAAGGTCACAGGTCCCTCAAGGGGGTCAAAGCTGGTTCACCACACTAGTCCCCCTGCACACAGCCCCACGGCTCTGCCAGGCCCAGGCTCCAGCCCCCGACTCCTCTGGGGAGGGGCAGCAGCGGAGCAAGGACGCAGTGGCCAGGGCACCTGGCAAACACAAGGTGATCAAAACAAGGGGAAGGCGCGTGACTGTGGAGCAAGTTAGGTCATCTGATTCTGGGTGGTCGAAGGATTTGCAGGGGGCCAAGCCAGGAGCTGGGATGAGAACACCATCACCAGGTTGCAAAGGCCGGCAAACCTGCCAAGGACAGGGACCCCACTCAACGTCCACCACTCTCTCCAGGACCTGGGGAGAGGGGCTCCTGCTGTTCCCCACCCGGACTCTCCAACCAGCACCAAGCAGAGAATAAGGCCACCAGGGGGTCAGGAGAGGGAGTAACAGGGGTAGCAGAGGCTTCATGCTACCCTTCCTGGGGGTGACCTCAGCAAGTCCCCTCCCCACTGAGCCTCTCTCTTCATCTGTGAAATGGCCCTAATGTGGCAGCCTTTCCCCCAGGGCGATGGGGAAACTGTGAATGCAAAGCGCCCACACGAAGCCTGCAGGTGCTCGGCAATGGCAGGCAGAGCCCAGCGAGACCCAGGAGGGTCAGGGCGGCAGTGGTGAAGGGCAGAAGGCAGTGGTCTCTAGTTTGGGCACTGCTGGGCTGGGGGTTCTCAGGGCCACCCTAGACGCTGGCCAAGAAAGAGTGCTCAGGCTAAGGCTGCCGTCAGTCCTTGAACCTCCCCCAATGAGACAGGCCCTATGCTGGCAAAGAGGGGCAGTACACCCGCCCAAGAGAGGATTCATAATTTATTTATGACATTTAACAAAACCCAGACATCACCTCATTGGTGTCACATCAAAAGAAAGCATCAGTCCTGAGTGGGGAGTGGTGGGAAGAGACAGAGATAGATGAGGCATTTACCCCAAGTGACTGGGGCCTGGGGGGAGTCAGTATGGGGGTGCAGGGAAGGCAGGGAGAGGCTCCAGGGTATGGGTGGGGAGGAGGAGGACAGACAGGTGAGAAGGGGAAGAGAGGGGGAGTCAACCTGGAGGGACAGGGAGGGACAAAAGAGAGAGAAACGGCCAGACAGAAAGAGAAAGGCATGGGCATGACCTCAGGGGAGATGAAAACTGACAGATATGGGGACAGAGGAAGAGAGAGAGACAGGGAAAGAGACTGAAATGATGACAGAACCATAGAGATAAGCAAAAGCCCCAGAAAGTTAGACAACACACATTGTGTTCAGTACCCAGCTCAGAGAAGATATTCCAGAAGTCTCTGATAGGTGGATGGATAATTATATAGTAAATGGATGGATGGTGGATAGATGGTGAATACATTGATGGATGATGAATTGATGGATAGATGGTGGGTGGGTGGGTGGGTGGATGGATGGATGGATGGTGGATAGATGGTGGATGGATGAATGGATGAATGGATGGATGGATGGATGGCAGATGGAAGGATAGTGGATGGGTGGATGGATGAATGGATGGCGGATAGACGGTGAATAGATGGATGGATGATGAATTTATGGATAGATGGTGGGTGGGTGGGTGGATGGATGGATGGTGGATGGGTGGATGGATGGGTGGCAGATGGATGGATGGTGGATGGGTGGATGGAGGAATGGATGATAGACGGATGGTGAATAGACTGATGGATGATGAATTGATGGACAGATGGTGGGTGGATGGATGGATGGTGGATGGAAGATGGAGGATGAATGGAAGGATGAATGGATGGTGGATGGATGAGTGGTGGATGAATGATGGATGGATGGATGAATGAAAGATGAATGCATAGATGGTAGGTGGGTGGGTGGATGGATGGATGGTGGATGAAGGATGGATAGATGGATGGTGGGCGGATGGTGGGTGGATGAATGAATGAGGGGATGGTGGATGGATGCAAGGTTGGATGGTGGATGGATGAATGGATGGATAATGGATGGATGGATGGATGGATGGATGGATGGATGGTGGATGGATGGTGCGTGGATGGTGGGTGGATGAATGGGTGGTGGATGACCGGATGAGTGGATGGTGGGTGGATTAATGGAAGGATGGTGGATTCATGAATGGATGGATGGTGGGTGGATGGATGGATGAATGGTGGATGGATGTATGCACGGATGGATGGTGGATGGATGAATGAATGGATAATGGGTGGATTAATGGATGGTGGATGAATGGATGAGTGGATGGTGGATGGATGCATGGATGGATGGTGGGTGGATGGATGGATGAATGGTGGGTACATGAATGGATGGATGGTGGGTGGTGGGTGAATGGATAGAAGCATGAATGGTGGGTGGGCAGATGGATGGATGGTGGATGGGCAGATGGATAGATGGTGGATGAGTGAATGAATGGTGGATGGATGGATGCATGGATGGATGGTGGATGGAAGATGAACGAATGGTGGATGGATGGATTGGTGGATGGATGAATGAATGGTGGGAAGCATGGACAGATAGTGCATGGGTGAATAGTGGATAGGAAGAACAAGAACAAATGGATGGATGGACAGATAGATGAACGGATGGATGGATATACATATGGATAGATAGGTGGATGGTGAATGGTTACTTCACCATCATGGTTGGTTTTGTGGGTAGATGGGTAGATGTGGGAGAGCAGGAAGATACATGGATGCATGGACGGATGGATGGATGGATGGATGGATGGTAGGAAGCATGGACAGATGGTACATGGATGAATAGCGAGTAGGAAGAACAGATGGAGATATGTATGGATGGATATGGTATGGATATAGATTGATAGGTGGATGGTGAATGGTTACTAGGTTGGTTTTGTAGGTGGATGGGTAGATGTGGGTGGGTAGGTAGATAGATTGATGGATGGACGGATGATGGGTGAGCGACTGAATGAACTGATAAAATCATAGATGGATCTTACTACCTGATCAACTTGGAATGATAATGAATAACCCACTGGCCAAGTCACTGGGCAAAGTGTGCTGGTCATTTTGCCTCCCTTCTCCCAGAAAAGAATGTTAAACACAATCAGGCTCTCTGGGACTCCCCTCGCCAAAAACACCAATGCTTCCACAGGGGTAGGGGTGCAGGCTAAAAAGTCATGGTCTTTTGGGAATCATGACTGTCACTCTCTCCGGGCCCCTGGACCTGAGGAAGCAAGCCTGAGAAACTAACACAGCTAGGGCCAACTGTCACTGGGGCCAGAGTGGTAACGGTGCCTAGTCCAGACACTGCCCAGTCTAGGCTCCCTAGCTTTGTCTGCGATTGAAGAAAAGCTGGGCCAATGAGGCAGGGAACTTGCCAGCCCAGCAGTGGCCCTAAGAGGGCTGAGAGCCACATTTTCTGAACCCCTCTCCTGCTTCCTGCCAGCCCTACCTCGGGCTTCACGGCCCTCCTCCCACCCAGGCTCCCACTCCCCTGGGCTTACTGGCTAACGGTGCAAGTATCAGAAGCATTTCCTTGGAGAAGGCAGGACAGCTGCCCTCTTTGGCTGGTGCTAATTACACCAGCCACAGTTTATTGAGTACCTATTATGTGTTGGGCACTGTGGCCTAATGTTCCACATGCACTGTCTCACTGTTCCTCATAATAACCCTCTATGAGGTAGCCAGTGCTATGTCCCCATTCTACAAGTGGGCACACCAAGGAGAGGGCTGCCTGGCACTCAGCTAATGCTCAGAGCTGGAATCCAAGGCCTCATCCCACCAGTTCTTGACCCCTGGCTTCGACCAGCCACCCCAACTCCCAGGAGAATCTGGCAGCTGCTGGTCCCCAAACCAGAAGAGGCATCCACCCTGCCTTCCTCCTGGAAACTGGCTCAGACACCTGCCTCAATGCCAGAGCTGGCCAGGGCAAACCTCCCCCTCCCCACCACCACTGCATGGGAAACACTAATTCACTGCTGAGAGTGAGCAACTCCCAGGGAGAGGTGGGAGATGAGGAGAGTCAAAGAAAAAAGATAGGACAAGTCATGAGTTCAATAGCTGTAGATTGAAAAATCATCATGACAGCTTCCAAAACACCAGTTCTTCCAGCCACAAACCTCCGTGTTTTGGAACCAGCTGGCTCTGGTCTGTGGGGGTCACCACCGCTGAGCTTGGACTCAGGGTGAGTGGGGGGCCAGCAGTGCAACTTGACAGGAGGCCTGGCTAGGGCTGTCTTCACAGCTAGAAGCTGGGGTGACCTAGGGAGTCCCAGCCCTCAAGATACTGAAACCACAACCATCTCTCAGGAACTCATGGTTTCAGGTGCTGGGCACGGCAGGTTATCGAGAGAGTTACACTTAAAGGGGATACCCACAGATCCAGGAGGAAACTGATGATGACGTTTTGAGTATGTGGGGTGTGGTGACACAAGCATGTAATCCCAGCTACTAGGGAGGCTGAGGCAGGAGGATTGCTTGAGCACAGGAGTTGGAATCCAGCCTGGGCAACACAGCAAGACCCCAGCTCTTCCAAAGAAAGCACGACAATGTGTCTCAGAGTGACTGGAAGGCCCTGTCTTAGCAAGGGTGTCTCTCTCCATCATAACACTCAAGCTGGGACCTAAATGCCTAGGCGGCAGCGGTGAGCAGATGAAAAAGCAGGTCAGACAGAGGTCACAGCCAGGGCCCCATGGCAGGATGGAGCATGGAGGGTTCCAGAAGCAGCACGGAGGCCAGTGTGGCTGCTGTGAACAAAGGGGCACAGGAGTGGACCAGGACAAGGGTTTCAGAGGCGACTGGAGCCATGTGGGTCAGGGTCTGACTTGGGTTCATGAGGTGACCCCAGCTGCTGTGCAGAGGGTAGTCATAAGGACTGGGTAGAAGGCCCTGGAGGGACTGGCAGGAGGGGACAGAGGCTTGGACATGGAGACAAGCCAGGAGCCTGGGAAGGCTCTGGAGGTGGAGCAGCTGGCCTTGCTGATGGATGGGGGCAAAATCCCCAGGCCAGAGGTGCCAGAGCAGGGCGTTTCTTCTGCAGCGCTCTGGGGGTACTCCTGGACACTCTGGGGCCAACCCAATGAAATGGAGCATGGGTGGTGGGCAGGATGACCGGAACCCCGCCTCTCTGGCCCAAGCAGTGAGTCAGGTGCCTACTAGACTGGGGGCACCTTCCCTGGCCTCTTCCCCTCCCCAACCTCTATGTCCCCACATAGTCAGAGAAAGCAGGAGTATAAGATGGGAAAGACAGCCAGGGGACTCCACCGTGGGGTCAGTACAGCCCAGAAATGCCACTGATGCCACAAAAGGGCCGCACCCCAAACACCACAACAAACAACTTACTGAGGAAACAGTAAACTGGCTTACTGGGGAGCCAGCCTCCTTGGAAAATGGCCACTGATTTTTGTGCCTGTGCTGGGCCTCAGAGTTCCCCTCCAGAGAACGGGTCTAATTCCAAGGACCCAGGATATGACAGTTAACTATTGTCCAGGCAACCCCACCCCAAGTGAGGACTCCCTTATTCCCCGTCCCCAGCACGCTTGCTGCCAACTTGGCCTAATAGGCGAGGTGAGTGCCAGGCTCCTGTAGGAGCCCAGTCACAGCATTAAAGCCACCAACTAACCAAGCAAGCAAACAGAAGGGGACAGGGGGTGTGGCCACCTGGTGGGAATACCCTCCCCAGAAGACGCTGGCTGCTTCCTCCAAGAGGAGCTGGAGGTGTCCATGTGTGGAATCTTCTCACCCCTGGAAGTCAGAGGGGACCAGAAGCACGTTCCTGGGCCCGGGAGGGCCTCCAGCCTCCCACAAGTCTCTCTGAAGTCCAGAGAGGCCACAGACTTGGTGCAGGGAAGCCGAGAAGTAAGAGTCTCCCAGAAAGGAGGGTGGGTGGCTGACAGGGTGGGGCCCTACCCAGCTCTGCCAGGAGGGAAAACGTCCCAAACAAATGGCGAGCAGTTAACTAAAGAACTGTCCTGCAAGGCAACCCCTGGCGCACAGTCCTGTGTATACTAAATTCTGAGAGAGATAAAAGGAGAGAGATGGTAAGGGCAGGGGCGGTGGCCCTGGGACATCAGGCCCGTAGCCAAGGCAGGGTGGGTTAGGAACGGCCACCACCCTTGGGCGATGGTGGGGCTGGAGACAGCGGCGGGCGCTAGGTCGCTCCAGAAGGACACCGGGGGCCCGGGTAAAGTGCTTGGGAGCAGCGATCACAGCGCACAGAGGACCATGGCAGGATGGAGCAGGGGTCCGAGCCCGTGCGCCCCAGAGCGGAGCCCTCCTAGGCCCGGAAGGAAGCCTCCCCATCCTGGGCGCTCGATGCGTCCCCAAGCACCGCCAGTCCTCGCCCCGCTCTGGGCCCCACCCAGCCCGCCTCGCGGCCGAGATGGGCCAGGGGCCGGGTCCCGCCTGCCCGCGGCGAGGCCAGAGGCGCACGGTGGCGGGATGTGAGCGCGGGGTGCGCAGCTCCAGGAGCTAGCGCGATTCCCGCCGCCTTCAAGGGCACGCGGGCTGACCCCGGCAGCGCCGCGCCCCCTCCCCGCCGGGGCCCCCAGCGCAGGCCCCCGCCCGGGTTCCTCTTGCCCGCCTGGCCCGCGTCGCCGCCCGGGGGATCCGGATCGCACCCCGCCCTTAGCCGCCCTCACGCCGCGCCCGGGCGCTCACCCAGCCCGCGCCCTTGGCCGCGCGGCGCCAAGAGGGCGGGAGAGCAGCCCCGCAGCCCAGGCGCCCCTCCTGCACGGCGCCAGCCCGGCCGCACCACCCCCGCCGCCCGTGCTTCGGCCCTGGCGCCCCCGCCGCTCTGGCCCCGGGCGCACCCGCGCCCCGCTCACCTGACATCTCGTCCTCGTTCTCCATCTCCTCGGCGAACAGCCGCGGCAGCTCCTCCTCGGTGCCCAGTGGGCCCCGCATGCCCGGCGCGGGGAGGAGGGGAGGTGGGCGCCCCCCCTCCCGCCGGGCGCGGTGCCAGCCTTAACCCGTGCGCTGCCGGACGGGCGCGTGCGGCGGGCTAGGCGGCCTCGGCGAGAAGATGGCGGCCGCCTGCCCCCCCACCCCCCCAAACCTCCACCCCCCCGTCTCGACCCCCCTTTCTCTCGGCCGCCTTAGCCTGCTCCCCGCAAAGCCCGGGGCTCCGCCCACCGCACCCCGCAGCCCAAGTCCCGCAGCCCGCCGAGGGTGGCGGCGGCAGCGCCGGAGGCACGGCGGCACGGCGGAGGGGCGGCACACATGCCCGGATTGTGACGTCCAGTCTGGTTGCTGTGGCAACCCCATCCCATCGTTCCGGCAGCGCTACTAGTTAACAGCAGCGAACAAGTTGGGGGACTAGTCCTGAGCCGCCGGGTGAGGGTGGGGACTGGGGAGCGCCCCGGCAGGGGGAGCCGTCGAGGCGTCCGCACGCCTGGGGACCCGACGGACTAGCGGGCAGCCGGGGTTTGGCGAGCCCGGGCGCAGGGGGAGGCGAGGCGCACCCCGGGCAGGATCAGCCGCCGCCGCTTGCCTGCTAAGGCACTGGCGGGGTCTTCAGGGCAGCGCGCGGCCCGCTGCCCCACTCGATTCACAGGCGCCGGGAACCGCCCCGCACCCGGCTCCGGCCTCGGCACGTTCCTAACGCCCTCTCCAAAGAGGATTAGAAGAAAAATGTGTTCCACACTTCGGGAAAAGACGCTCTGGAGACTGTGGGTCTGATTACTGCAGAAAAATCCGCGCAGGCGGGCTCCCCTCACTTGCTTCCCCGCTCCCACTGCCCACTTGCCCTCTTCCAAAAAGCCCCTCCAGGCTGGATCCAGCTCAAACCCATGCAGACCCCTGGGGGTGGTGCGGATCTGCGATGTCTGTGCCCAAAACTCCCGCTCAGAAGCGACACCTGTCGCAGAGCAGGAGGGAGCCGCCGCCACCAGCCCTCGGTCGTTAAAGGTGAAGATGGAGGCCAAAGCCCTCGGGAGCAAGACTGGAATTTTAAATAAGCGCCTCCAGTCTCCGCGGCGGCAAGTCTTAAAGCTACCTTAAGAACGCAAAAGTTCCAGGGGCTGGCCGACCGCCAGCTCTCTAACCCCAGAAGGCCTGTGAAGGGAGGGCCCCATCTCTCACTGCCTCGCAGGGGCACTGGGGGATCCCACCTGAGACACGCAGGATCGGCAGCAGTTTTCCGCTTCTTCCCGTCCAATTTTATTGCCAGCAAGCCCCAAACAAAAGACCCTCTGCATTCATCCCTGGGCAAGGAGAGGTCGGTCCATCCAGCCTTCTGGAACCAAAGACTGGGGTATTGGGAACCCCTCCATCTCCCAGATCCGCTTTAACCACGCTGTAGATAGAGACGCCGGATCAGCCCGGTGCTGGCCGCCTGCAAGGGGAAAGGAGCCCTCTTCAGGGAAGCAGTCCAGGAAACCAAAGGGCCTCCCCTCCCAAGGCTGTTTCCCCCACAGAGCCACTAGCCAGGGGGAGCCCCTGATCACTGAGGCTTGAACCAAACCTGCCTCTTCCTCATTTCCAGACCGTCTCCCTAAATGGTAACCACCAGGGAAGAAACCCCTAAGCTGACATGCCCACCCCTCAGTTACCAGCTCCCAAACACCTCTCTAATCCCTTTCAAAGGTCCCCTGCCCTTTGGTAGAAAAACTCTGATTTACAATATTTCTCATCACCAGAAAGCCGCCCCCATCATTAACCTTGGCTCCAATTCCCAAGGCGAGGCTGAGAAAGTCAAGAAAGAACAGTTCTAACTGCTTAATTTGGCAACAAATTAGAGCCGAGATGCTCATCAGTCATAATCCTCTCCCCATCCTGTTCTTCCCTATGACTGCAACTAGGTAATATTATTTAATGTCCAAAAGCAAAATGAAACAAAAACTGGAATGCTAGAAATAAATGGATTTTTTACGACAAATCTCCAGTTTTTGTTGTTGTTGTTTTGGGGGGAGGGGGCGGTTTGAGATGGTGTCCTGCCCTGTCTTCAGGCTGGAGTGCAGTGGTGCAATCTCAGCTCATTGCAATCTCCGTCTCCCGGGTTCAAGCGATTCCCCTGCCTCAGCCTCCCCAGCAGCAGCTGAGACACAGGCACCCACCACCACGCCTGGCTAATTTTTTGTATTTTAGCAGAGACAGTTTCACCCTGTTGGCCAGGATGATCTCAGTCTCCTGATCTCGTGATCCGCCTGCCTCAGCCTCCCAAAGTGCTGGGATTACAGGTGTGAGCCACCATGCCCGGCTCTCCAGTTATTTTTAAAGAAGAGCCCTTATTATTGTTAAACTATTAAATGGGCATTTTAATGACAATGGGCCAAAAATGCATGACGTTAAAAGCAATCCCTAAAACAGTGAACATTCGGTAAACTGCAGTTGCGAGAACAAGCCTATCATTAAGGTTACTGTTTTAGGAGACAAGATTCTCATGTTTGCTGATCATAGAGCTCGTAATTACATCTCAGTGACAATTCCAAAATCAAAATATTTTTTAATATACTGGTTACAAAGGCATCAAGGAAAAACACTTTTTCCGGCTGGGTGCAGTGGCTCACGCTTGTAATCCCAGATCACGGATCACCTGAGGTCAGGAGTTCGAGACCAGCCTGGCCAACATGGAGAAACCCCGTCTCTACTAAAAATACAAAAATTAGCTGGGCATGGTGGCGGGCACCTGTAATCCCAGCTACTCAGGAGAGTGAGGCAGGAGAATCGCTTGAACCCAGGAGGCAGAGGTTGCAGTGAGCCAAGATTGCGCCACTGCACTCCAGCCTGGGTGACAGAGCGAGACTGTCTCAAAAATAGAAAAAAAACTTTTTCCAAGAGAGTTGAAAAAGCTCATCATCTTCTGCACATACCATACTCAATTTCCATTCCAGAGCTACATGAACTCCTCATCCAGGAACCCCCAAGCCCTGCCTGAGGCCAGTTCGTTCAACAATGCATATCCACGCTGTGGCCACCTGGCACCGTCGGTTTCTCAAGGGCAATGAAATGCTTGTACATACACCACCTCACAGCCAGTCACATAGATCAAAACTCTGCCCCATACCTCCTCCTCGGCAGGGGTGAAGCGGCGTCACTCAAGACCGCAGTGTCCTCTGCAGTGAAGGCTCAGTGCCCACCTGCTCCACCAAGACTTTCGTTGCACTTGAAGCCTCTTTGGGAAAGTGTGGACCCTGCACCACCTGAATTCCAACCAGTTGGGGTTGCAGGGGAGGAAGGAGCTTCTCAAAAAGGCAGTCCTGGGCCATGGCCCTGAACCTGAGAACATACTTGTGGAAGCCTGAGAACGTTTTATGGGTGCTCTCTGGTTTCTAGCTGTGGTGGTAGCTAACTCACTCCGCTGGTCAGCACAGCCTTTACAGACTGTTTTAGCTGGGCCCAAAATAGCCTGGGGGAAAAAAAAAGCATGTGTATTCTCAAATCCATCCCAAAGACAAGAAAATGGCTGGATTAGAAATTCAGTTTCGGCCGGGCGCGGTGGCTCAAGCCTGTAATCCCAGCACTTTGGGAGGCCGAGACGGGCGGATCACGAGGTCAGGAGATCGAGACCATCCTGGCTAACACGGTGAAACCCCGTCTCTACTAAAAATACAAAAAACTAGCTGGGCGAGGTGGCGGGCGCCTGTAGTCCCAGCTACTCCGGAGGCTGAGGCAGGAGAATGGCGTAAACCCGGGAGGCAGAGCTTGCAGTGAGCTGAGATCCGGCCACTGCACTCCAGACCGGGCGACAGAGCAAGACTCCATCTCAAAAAAAAAAAAAAAAAAAAAAAGAAATTCAGTTTCTTCTTCGTAGAGATGAGCACTATGATGGCACCGTTTAACAGGCAGTCCCCACCTGCTTCCTGTAGGTGGAGGGCCACCTCCTTGCAGGGATGGCAAATCCCCACACCAAGCCTCTCTGCTACTCTCTTCTCCCTCAAAGAGAATCAACCCCACCAAACCACCTGGGCAGGTGCCAACCTGGGGTCTCCTTTGGGGGGCTGACCCATCTCTCACCGCCGTGGTGCCCCTACCCTGCAGCTTCTGCCTCCAGTCACCCCCGTGTTCTGTCCAAGCGTTACTGGGGAGATGGGCTGTCCCCTGGAACTGCCAGATCTGTAACTGTCCCACATCCTAGGTCCCCCTCCCCCGTGGGAGGGCCAGCACCTCTTGGCTTACAACATTTGGCAAGTTTAAGGGTTTGAGTCCCATGTACAAATGGAAAATGAAATCAGGTGTCAACACCAAATTCCAGGCTCCCGTGACATTATCAGTGACGTCAACAGCTGGACCATTATTGCCCCACCGCTGGGGTCCTTTTCACCCTCCAGGAAATCAAGTGTCCCCTAAAAAGGCTGAGATCGATAGCCCCAGATACCAACTGTCTGAAGACACTTGGTATTATCCAACTTGCTCACTTTCCCAGTGTTTCTGACCACCTCTGTGCTACACACCATTCATGAGGGAAGTTAGGACCCATGTATTTCAACACCTGGCTGTTCCTGAAAAGGTATGAGGACAACAGCACTCAAAACCCACACACTACTGCCATGGGAAAAGGGGGATCAGAGGCTTTTGGAGGGAAAACATATGAAGCCTTTAGGAGTGACTAGTTCGTAGCGTTTAGTGACATCAACAAACCTCATTTCCTCGGCTGCACTAGCACACTCAAAGGAAGAGGATGTCTGTGTAACTGGCATTAGCTGAGTCGAGACCGACCTCCTGTTGCAGGACTCTTATGAACTTAAATCACGGCCTGAAATTCTTCACGACCCCAGTTAGCCCCTGTGCCTCAACTATTTTCGATGCAGGCAAGTGAGGTGTGAGTCAAAACAGATACAAAGGAAACTGGTCTACAGTGTGCTTTGGGCGCAGCTGGTGTCATGGCTCTAATGGAATTCAAGTTCACACTACCTATCCCCCATCAGAAAACGGCATTTGCTGGCAAGTTGTTCCCTAGGCTCTGGATCTGGAGAAATTCTACACAAGAGAGTTCAGTGACAGCCAACTCCTGAATCTCACTGCAGCAAAACAGCACAACTAAAGGAAGAAAAGTGGAAATAAAGGACATCTTTTCTTCTAAGCCTAGTAAAGACCAACACAACTGTTGGTACAGCAACTAATTCATGAGGACAAAGCTTTTCTTAACGTGCCAGTCCTTAAAAAAACAAAGCCTCGCACAGTAATAGTAGCCAGGTGTTAGCCACTTTAATAGAAAATGTGATCAAAACTCGATTACAAGAGTTCAAAAAGTCATAGAAAACCAGTGAGTTTCAATTTTATTACAAGTTTTCAAATCTGGGACTAGTTTTTTTTCTTTTAACTTAAATGTTACCTTCAGCCCAGGGTTTTTTCACAACCAAACTAAAAATTACTACATGGGAACATCAATGCAACAAACAAAATTTGTAAACTCAAGCCACAAACTTAATAATCATGGTAAGGGACATTGCCAAAGAGCGACTGATGCCCCAGTGAAGTTTGAAAGAAACTGCTTTCTGTGAAGGCAGAGAAGAAATATGCAAGCAATTCTACTTCAAAGAAATTTGCATAGAAATGGAAAAATGCCAGAGCCTTTAACACAACTGAAATTGCAAAGCCTCAACACGTTCAACTCAATCCACAGAGCACCAAATGTTTACTGGGAGCCAAGGTAGGATTGAGCATTGAACTTCCAGCTATGCAACCCACAGGGCACAATTTCGGGTGTGGAAACCATCTGCAGGCAAGCTCTTTTAAAAACATGAATTTTAGACACCGTAAATTCTAAAGCAGACACTTCTGCATTACTGTTCGAATTTCAGAAGGGCACCGCAAGGCACCAGGGTCTTTCAAAGTCACTCACAGCAACAACTGCATCTTCTTTTGCCAGCTTTGGTCGCCCCGTTCACAGTTGTCTAGCCTCTGCACTGCGGCATACCACTGTTTGTAGAGTAACTTCTGATATTAAATCCAGTCATGGTCTAAGTGGCATGAGGCAGCTATTTCCAGGGCACCTCCCATCTCCTTGGCATGGGAGGCTTCCCAGTCACTTTTCCTTGGTGTCCCCCCTTCACCACAGTCTCCAGAGCTCTTGCCATCAGGGGCCGCCATCGCTGGGCCCCACATGGGAGACCACATCTGGAAGCACTATTCCTCCAGCTCCCTCTGCTGGAGACCGAAGTGACAGTTTGTTGCAAAGACGTAGAAACATTACTTTCACATTCATTTCTGTACACATTTAATTTAGAACCTGGGACTTCTACAATCGATTCCCCAAACCCCTTTATGGAGAGTGACGGACTACGCAGCAACGCTGAAGGAGCACAGTTTCTCTCTCTAGGAAGAAGAGGATTAACAGACATAATTGTGTATGTCAAATTTGTGATCAAAAAATGAAAGTAAGACGAATGGCCCAGAAACCCGCATTTTATTGACACTGTCATTTTCCCACAGAGAATCTTAGAAAGATGTCACGTTTTCTTTTCATGAACGAGAGGAGCCCACCTGTATCCCTGAATCATTGTTTGAGAAAAGCAACAGATGCAACTGACAGTCACACTTTTTAAAATCGAACAGTCACTACCTTCAGCCCACACCTCCACACCGGCATCTGCCTCCCCAACGGCTGTCAGTTCCGTAAAGTCACCCTCTCCTTCTACTCTGGTATTACCACGAGAATTGAAATTTTTAAGCAGAAAAAAAGAAGTCAAGTTACAAATAAGTGAGCGGCGAACCAAGAGAAGCCCTTTGACTATGATTTCCAATTTTCTGTTCAATCCACACTGCAGAGATACAAGGATAAACCACCATTTTGGTTCCCAAGTTTTATTCAAGAACTCATACAAAATATTCCGGATAAATGAAATTTAATCCTCATCTTCCTCCTCTTCTTCGTCCTGGTTAATCTGGAAGTAACGTAATTCGTAACTCTCTTTGCTGTTAGCAACTACACGCAACCAGTCACGTAGATTATTCTTCTTCAAATATTTTTTGGTGAGATATTTCAAATACCTGCAGAGAAAGGACATGAGAACTCCACTAGACAGTTGGTGCTTGCATTCTAAAACATTTTAACGTTTATAAAACCCAGCACTCAGAATCATTACAATTCAAGGTGTTTTCCCAAGCCTCAAAAATGGCAAAGATAAGGCAAATACACCCAGCCAAGGCTCTAAGAGTATCAGCCGCGTGCCATCGACATTGGCAGTAACAATGTGAGTAGACTGGGCGCAGTGGCTCAGGCCTGTAATCCCAGTGCTTTGGGAGGCCAAGGCAGGCGGATCACTTGAGGTCAGGAGTTTGAGACCAGCCTGGCCAACATGGTGAAACCCCATCTCTACAAAAATAAAAAAATTAGCCGGGTGTGGTGGTGCACAACTGTAATCCCAGCTACTGAGGAGGCTGAGGCACGAGGATCCCTTGAATCCAGGAGGCGGAGGGTGCAGTGAGCTGAGATTGTACCATTGCATTCCAGCCTGGGTAACAGAGCGAGACTGCCTTCAAAAAGGAAAAAAAAGAAAAGAAAGGAAAAAAAAAAAAAAGAAAGGAAAAAAAAAAAAAACCAGGCCAGGAGCACCGGCTCACGCCTGTAATCACAGCACTTTGGAAGGCCGAGGCAGGCTGATCATGAGGTCAGGAAATGGAGACCATCCTGGCTAACACAGTGCAACCCCGTCTCTACTAAAAATACAAAAGATTAGCCAGACGTGACGGTGGGCACCTGTAGTCCCAGCTACTCAGGAGGCTGAGGCAAGAGAATCACTTGAACCTGGGAGACAGAGGCAGCAGCTGCAATGAGCCAAGATGGCGCCATTGCACTGAGGCCTGTCTGCTCTCCAGACAGAGCGAGACTGTCTCCAAAAAACAGAAGAGAGCAGATACCAGTTGTCCATGAAAATGCAGCAAACACCTATAAAATGGTTTTGAGTGACCACTGGAGAAAGATAACATGATAGAAATTTTACAGTTAAGTACACAACCTCAATACTTTTTATGGAGAAAATAGTGGGTTTCCAACGAGCTGTAAGCACGGCGCACACATCACCTCAGAGTCAAACCCCCTTTTGAGGTTGTCTGGATGATGACTGCTTCTTAGGGCTGTGCACACACACTTGCTCCTGCTCACCACGAGACACACAGGGACACAATGCCACCCTGCCACTGCGCTCATGCCCAGAAAGCACAAAGCCTCTCAATCGGCCTGCCCAATTGCTGCTTTAGCCAGGTGAGAGCTAAACACTCACCACAGCAGCGTGATCATTAGAAAACTCCTTTTTTTTTTGAGACAGAATCTCATTCTGTGGCCCAGGCTCACTGCAACCTCTGCCTCCAGAATTCAAGCAATTCTTGTGCCTCAGTCTCCTAAGATGCTGGGATTACAGGCGCACAACACCGTGTCCAACTAATATTTGTAATTTCAGTAGAGACGGGGGTTTTGCCATATTGGCCAGGCTGGTCTCACCTCAGCCTCCCAAAGTGCTGGGATTACAGGAGTGAGCCACTGCGCCCAGCCAAAACACTCATTCTTTATGGAAAGGCAACTACTGGCTTTTGTGCCCAACACCCTAACTACATAAAGATGACCTAGGTCGGGCGCGGTGGCTCAAGCCTGTAATCCCAGCACTTTGGGAGGCTGAGACGGGCGGATCACGAGGTCAGGAGATCGAGACCATCCTGGCGAACACGGTGAAACCCCGTCTCTACTAAAAAATACAAAAAACTAGCCGGGCGAGGTGGTGGGCGCCTGTACTCCCAGTTACTCAGGAGGCTAAGGCAGGAGAACGGCGTGAAGCTGGGAGGCGGAGCTTGCAGTGAGCTGATATCCGGCCACTGCACTCCAGCCTGGGTGACAGCGAGACTCCGTCTCAAAAAAAAAAAAAAAGATGACCTAAGGGCTGGGCGCGGTGGCTCATGCCTGTAATCCCAACACTTTGTGAGGCCAAGGTGAGAGGATCAAGGGATCCTAGACTAGCCTGAGCAACATAGCAAGACCCTGTCCCTACACAACATTTATTTTTAATAAAAAAAAAAAAGATGAACTGCACCACAATCTTGGCACCTCTCTCACCAGCTTGCTTACGTGGTCCTGAGGCTATTCCGAATCTTCCCAAGCCATAAAGAGGGAATTTCACAACACACAAACCCACGGCAGAGCCAATTCATCTAACCAAGCTGTTTCTCCCACAGTGAAAGGGGACCCCTGGTGCTAACCATCTCTTCAGACCATAGCAAGGATTACATGGGATGCTCAGATAGATCCCTGGCATATTTTTTATTTTTATTTTTTTTTGAGACAGAATTTCGCTCTTGTTGCCCAGGCTGGAGTGCAATGGCGCGATCTTGGCTCATCACAACCTCCGCCTCCTGGGTTCAAGCGATTCTCCTGCCTCAGCCTCCCGAGTAGCTGGGATTTCAGGTGTGCGCTACCACACCCGGCTAATTTTTGTATTTTTAGTAGAAATGAGGTTTCTCCATGTTGGTCAGGCTGGTCTGAAACTCCAGACCTCAGGTGATCCACCTGCCTCGGCCTTCCAAAGTGCTGGGATTACAGGTGTGAGCCACCGTGCCCAACCTGGATCCCTGGCATATTAACAGGGACCCAAATGTCATGAACCAACAGACTCACCATCTCCAAAAAAGGAGCACTGTGACAGTGCTCCACACCAACAAAGCAATCTCCACACCAACAAAGCAATCACCACCAAGTGTGAAGATGTCAATTCAACTGTCCACTTTTCCCTACACAAAGATAAATCAATTTGGTCATTCCATCCAAAAAGTATACTTTTGTCAATTATTTCCACCATATTGTATTCAGATGAGGTTGTTTAATTCACAATTTCAGGTGGTTTAAATTTTTCCTGATACAGTCGGGCATGGTGGGGCACTCGTGTAGTCCCAGCTATTTGGGAGGCTGAGGCAGGACTGTTTGAGCCAGGAGATGAAGGCTAGAGTGAGTTATGATTGCCCCACTGCTCTCCAGCCTGGGCGACAGAGTAAGACCCTATCTAAAAAAGGGGGAAAAAATCCCTAATAGAACACTGGGGGAAAAAAATCAGGTTTAAAAAACAAAAAACAAACCAAAAAAAACCCTGTACAGGCTGGGCACGGTGCCTCACGCTGTAATCCCAGCACTTCGGGAGGGCAAGACAGGTGGATCACCTGAAGTCAGGAGTTCCCGACCAGCCTGGCCAACATGATGAAACCCCGCCTCTACTTAAAATACAAAACATTAGCCGGGCATCATGGAGGGCTCCTATAATCCCAGTTACTTGAGAGGCTGAGGCAGGAGAATTGCTTGAACCTGTAAGGCAGAGGTTTCAGTGAGCTGAGATCGCGCCATTGCACTTCAGCCTAGACAACAAGATCAAAACTCCTTTTCAAAAAAAATAAACAAATAAAAACCCTGTACAAATTCAGAGACCGAAAAAGTTCTAGATTCGGGACACCTTGAACCTTTCAGGAAAATAAACTGTTATCATCAAGAAAGGAAAGCTGTGATAGATGACCAAGGCACCTTCCCTTCTCTACTGGAGAAAGAACGGAAAACTGGCGAAAACGGAAGTGACGCATGCCAGGAGACACTCTCGCCCTGATAAACAGCTCACAGAACGGTAACAGAATCTTCCCCAAGGGCTCTGCTACGGCCCAGCAGGCCAGACGGAGGCTTTGTACCCCCCGGAAGCCCCACTCTCATTGCTTCCCAGGCAGACTGTGAGGACTTCACTGAGGCTTCAAAGTCATTTCTTCACTGACATGGCTAAAAATAAAAGCATTAACTACAACCAATTTGTACTAACATACCTTAAAATTTCCCACCACTTGATTTAGTATGTTGTTTTTTGTTTCCTGTGTTTTTTTGAGACAGAGTTTTGCTCTTGTTGCCCAGGCTGGAGTGCAATGGTGCAATCTCAGCTCACCACAACCTCCGCCTCCCTGGTTCAAGCAATTCTCCTGCCTCAGCCTCCCGAGTAGCTGGGATTACGGGCATGCACCACCACCCTCAGCTAATTTTGTATTTTTAGTAGAGACAGGGTTTCTCCATGTTGGTCAGGCTGGTCTCGAACTCCCAACCTCAGGTGATCTTCCAACCTCCCAAAGTGCTCGAATTTAGTATGACTAAAAGCTCCTAATAGGCCACAGCCTCAGGCTAGGAGCTGAGTATAAGCATATCCAATCCTTCAGCAACTGGTAAAGTATTTTAACCTCATCCTCAAAAACCAACACATAACATTTGAGGGAACTAACAAATTAATGCCTCCATTTTGAAATGAAAGAAAATGGGCCCCCAGGAATTAATATCCAATTCTTCAGCAACTGGTAAAGTATTTTAACCTCATCCTCAAAAACCAACACATAGCATTCGAGGGAACTAGCAAATTAATGCCTCCATTTTGAAATGAAAGAAAATGGGCCCCCAGGAATTAACTAGAGTGGACTCGGTCTAAATTGAGGTCTTCAGATTCCTTGTTCAGTGCCAAAGTAGCACTTACAAGGGAAGCAACTGGAATTCAAAAGGAAAGCTCTTGGCCGGGCATGGTGGTTCACACCTGTAATCCCGGCACTTTTGGGAGGCCAAGGCAGGTGGATCACCTGAGGTCAGGAGTTCAAGACCAGTCTGGCGAACCCGGCGAAATCCCGTATCTACTAAAAATACAAGAATTAGGTCAGGCACGGTGGCTCACGCCTGTAATTCCAGCACTTTGGGAGGCCAAAGCAGGTGGATTACAAGGCGAGGAGTTCGAGACCAGCCTGGCCAAGATGGTGAAACCCTGTCTCTACTAAAAAACAAAAAAAATTAGGCAGGTGTGGTGGCAGGCACCAGTAATCCCAGCTACGCAGGAGGCAGAGGCAGGAGAATTGCTTGAACCTGGGAGCTGGAGGTTGTAGTGAGCTGAGATCGCGCCACTGCACTCCAGCCTGGGTGACAGAGTGAGACTCTGTCTCAAAAAAAAAAAGGAAATACAAGAATTAGCCGGGTGTGGGGCAGGTACGGTGGCTCATGCCTATAATCCCTGCACTTTGGGAGGCCGAGGCAGGCAAATCACCTGAGGTTAAGAGTTCAAGACCAGCCTGGCCAACGTGGTGAAACCCTGTCTCTACTAAAACTACAAAAAATTATCCGGGCATGGTGGCACACGCCTACAATTCCAAAAACTCGGGAGGCTGAGGCAGGAGAAACGCTTGAACCCGGGAGGCAGAGGTTGCAGTGAACCAAGATGGCGCCATTGCACTCCAACCTGGGCAACAGAGCAAGACTCGATTTCAAAAACAAAAGGTAAGTTCTTATTGTGATCTGGAGACAGGAAGCAATTTTTTTTTTTGAGATAGGGTCTCACTCTGTCACCCAAGCTGGCCTGCAGTGGCACAATCACAGCTCATTACAACCCTGACCTCCTGGACTCAAGCCATCCTCCCACTTCACCCCCCCAAGTGGCTGGACTACAGGCACATGTCACCATGCCCAGCTAATTTTAACCCTTGTAGAGACGGAGGTCTCACTGTGTTGCCCAGGCTGGTCTCAAACTCCTGGGCTCAAGCGATCATCCTGTATCAGCCTCCCAAAGTGCTGGGATTACAAGCATAAGCCACTGTGCCCAGCCAAGAATATTTCTGAGAAAACAGTCTTGTAAGCAAGTCTGAGTACCCTACTGTTTAAAATAATTTAGCCTGGGCGGGCATGGTGGCTCAGGCCTGTAATCCCAGCACTTTGGGAGGCCAAGGCAGGTGGGTCACTTCAGGGGAGGAGTTTGAGAGCAGCCTGGCCAACATGGTGAAACCCCAGTCTCTACTAAAAATACAAAAATTAGCTGGGCGTGGTGGCAGGTGCCTGTAATCTCAGCTACTCAGGAGGCTGAAGCAGGACAACTGCTTGAACCCGGGTGGTGGAGGTTGCAGTGAAATGAGATTGCACCACTGCACAACAGCCTGGGCAATGGAGTGAGACTCCAGCACACACACAAAAAAACTTCAGCCTATGAAAGACAAAATCAAAAGTTGACTATTGTTAACGACCATAATAGCATTCATCCACTGCCTTCTGCACTGGGCATAGTTCCAGAAATTAACAGATGCAAACCAATCACTCTGCGGGTGCCCCCACTCCCGTGCAGGGAAAAGGTGGGCTGAGCACTGGGTGCACACAGGCCACACACACTTCCCTCCCGTACCTTTTGGAGAAAGGCACCTCAGATGTCACGGTGATCTTGCTCTTGCTCCTTTCGATGGTCACCACCCCTCCACCAAGGTTCCCAGCTTTTCCGTTCACTTTGATCCTTTCTTGCAAAAACTGCTCCTGTATAAATCATTAAATTGACCAATGAAGTGACAGGTTCATCTGTCTTAACAGAATATTTTATTTTTTTGTCTCCCAATACTGAACTAATATCGTTTTTTGTTTTGGTTTTGGAGACAGTCTCACTCTGTCGCCCAGACAGGAACGCAGCCGCACAATCACAGCTCACTGCACTCTCAACCTCCCAGGCACTTTCAAGTCTCCACCTCCTAGACTCAAGTGATCCTCCCACCTCAGCCTCTCGAAGTGCTAGGATTACAGGCATGAGCTATCCCACCTGGCCCCAGCTAATGTTATAATTTTTTTTTTTTTTTTTTTGAGATGGAGTTTAGCTCTAGTTACCCAGGCTGGAGTGCAATGACACAATCTTGGCTCACTGCAACCTCCGCCTCCCGGGTTCAAGCCCTTCTCCTGCTCAGCCTCCTGAGTAGGTGGGATTACAGGCATTCGCCGCCACACCCAGCTAATTTTGTATTTTTAGTAGAGACCGGGTTTCTCCATGTTGGTCACGCTGGTCTCAAACTCCCGACTTCAGGTGATCTGTCCACCTCTGCCTCCCAAAGTGCTGGAATTACAGGCGTGAGCCACTGCGCCTGGCTTAATTTTAAGAGAAGGGGTCTCTCTATGATGCCCAGGTTAGTCTCAAACTCCTGGGCTCAAGCGATCCTTCCACCTCGGTCTCCCAAAGCGTTGGGATTACAGGTGTGAGCCACCACACCTGGCCCTAATATCTGTTTCTTAAATGTTCAGTCTTTTTAAAAAATGGTAACAAATCCCATTTACATACATACTATGAGACGACATCCCACCATAAACATACTTGACTTCTTCCACACAAGGTGAACTATGCCTCTCCATGAAAGGCTTAGGGGGCAACACAAGAGTAGACAGGAAACCCAAGGCCAAATTTTTATGAGATAGGCCTGTAATCCCAGCACTTTGGGAGGCTGAGGTGGGTGGATCACCTGAGCTTGGGAATTTGAGACCAGGCTAGGCAACATGGCGAAACCCTATCTCTACAAAAAATACAAATATTAGCCAGGTGTGGTGGCATGCACCTGTAGTCCCAGCTACTCAGGAGGCTGAGGCAGGAGGATTGCTTGAGCCCAGGAGGTGGAGGTTGCCATGAGCCGAGATCACACCACTGCACTCCAGCCTGGGGGACAGAGAGACCCTGTCTCAAAAAATACACAAATAAAACAAACTTTTACAAGGTCCATGCAACCAAAGCTAAAAGCAACTTCTGAATCTAAGGTGTATAAAACACTGTTCACAGCACTATCAAAAAATAAGCCTTCAACCTAGTAGAAAGAGCAAAGACATAGTGACCGAAACAATTCTAGACCTGGTCCGGGGCCATGTGTGGTACAGCAGAAGCAGCAGTCACTCAGGAGCCTGAGACGTTCTCTGCAAACTTCTGTGTGGGCCTCGGTAAGACTTTCACCTCCTTGTTGTGTGCTTCAGAAAGCTTTGCCCAAAAAGGACCTTTTGAGTTGTTTTCTTGCTATTGCAATGACATGAAGTCCCTTTCAGCTCAAAATTCCTGTGATTTTCTATTTAAAAACTCCCATACAAAATATGTTAACTGGCTGGGTGCAGTAGCTCACGCCTGTAATTCCGGCACTTTGGGAAGCCAAGGCAGGAAGATCGCTTGAGCCCACAAGTTCAAGACGAGCCTGGGCAACTTAGTTGGAAGACCCTTTTTCTATAAAAAGATTTAAAAATTAGCTCGGTATGGTGGTGCATGCCTGTGGTCCCAGCTATTCCAGAGGCTGAGATGGGAGGATCACTTGGGCCTATGAGGTTGAGGCTACAGTGAGCCAGGATCATGCTATTGCCCTCCAGCCTGGACAACAGACCCTTTCTCAAAAAAAAAAAAATTGGGGATGCCAAGGCGGGCGGATCACAAGGTCAGGAGATCGAGACCATCCTGGCTAACACTGTGAAACCCCGTCTCTACTAAAAATACAGAAAATCGGCCGGGCGTGGCGGTGGGCACCTGTAGTCCCAGCTACTCGGGAGGCTGAGGCAAGAGAATGGCGTGAACCCAGGAGGCGGAGCTTGCAGTGAGTCCAGATCGCGCCACTGCACTCCAGCCTGGGCGACAGGGGGAGACTCTGTCTCAAAATAAATAAATAAATAAATAAAAATTTGGGGCCGGGCGCGGTGGTTCACGCCTGTAATCCCAGCACTTTGGGAGGCCAAGGCAGGCGGATCACAAGGTCAGGAGATCGAGACCATCCTGGCTAATACAGTGAAACTCCGTCTCTACTAAAAACACAAAAAATTAGCCAGGTATGGTGACAGACGCCTGTAGTCCCAGCTACTCGGGAGGCTGAGGCAGGAGAATAGCATGAACCCAGGAGGCAGAGCCTGCAGTGAACCGAGATCACGCCACTGCACTCCAGCCTGGGTGATAAACAGCAAGACTCCCTTAAAAAAAAAAAAAAATTTGCCAGGGCACAGCGGTTCATGCTTGTAATCCAAACACTTTGGGAGGCCGAGGCGGGCAAATCACCTGAGGTCAGGAGTTCGAGACCAGACTGGCCAACATGGCAAAGCGCCATCTCTACCACAAAAATACACAAATTAGTTGGGCATGGTGGCGCACGCCTGTAATCCCAGCTACTCGGGAGGCTGAGAAAAAGAATCACTTAAACCTGGGAGGTGAAAGTTGCAGTGAGTCAAGATCACGCCATTGCACTCCAGCCCGGGCAACAGAGTGAGATTCTGTCTCAAAAATAAATAAATAAAAATAAAATAAAATAAAATAAAAGGGTCAGGCACGGTGGTTCATGCCTGTAATCCCAGCACTTTGGGAGGCCAAGGCGGGTCAATCACCTAAAGTCAGGGGTTCGAGACCAGCCTGACCAACATGGAGAAACCCCATCTCTACTAACAATACAAAAATTAGCCAGCGGTGGTGGCGGGCGCCTGTAATCCCAGCCACTCCGGAGGCTGAGACACCAGAATGGCTTGAACCCGGGAAACGGAGACTGCAGTGAGCCGAGATTGCGCCATTGCACTCCAGCCTGGGCAACAAGAGCAAAACTTGGTATCAAAAAACAAATAAAATAAATAAAATAGCCGGGCGCGGTGGCTCAAGCCTGTAATCCCAGCACTTTGGGAGGCCGAGACGGGCGGATCACGACGTCAGGAGATCGAGACCATCCTGCTAACATGGTGAAACCCCGTCTCTACTAAAAAATACAAAAAACTAGCCGGGCGAGGTGGCGGGCGCCTGTAGTCCCAGCTACTTGGAGGCTGAGGCAGGAGAATGGCGGGAACCCGGGAGGTGGAGCTTGCAGTGAGCTGAGATCCGGCCACTGCACTCCAGCCTGGGTGACAGAGCGAGACTCCGTCTCAAAAATAAATAAATAAATAAATAAATAAAATAAACAGCATATGTTAACCAGAGATGGGGCACAGAGTGATTAGGTCAGAAATCTTAAATTCTGCATCTCAAGATTCATAAATGACTTAAGTTTTCTATCCTAAGGAGGCTTCCAGAAGGAAAGACAATCACACAAACGATGAGTGGGCTGAGGGAATGGCTCAGAGGGAGGAAGGCAGGAGTAACGCCAGAATAGGGCCACCATGTGAATACCAAACTGGAAGACACCAAAGTTGAGAAAGAGGAGGCCACAGAGAAAAGCCAGAAGTCACTGGATAGAGAAAGAACTAACGAAATAGGGGATTTCTTGAACGACACAGATACAAACAACATCTACATAAAGGCAATAAACTAAGAGATTACCCAAATTCCATTCTGGATAATTCATGACCATAATTATTTTGTGTTTAAAAATTATTTTTGTTGTAATGATACTGATCCTGGCAATAGTTCAACCTTCTGGAGAATTCAGAGCGAATGCAAATTTAGGAGACTTCTGCACACAAATCTGAATCTCCCAAACATGGCTATTAGAGGAAAAAGAATAAAATGTCAAAACCAAACTGCTGAGTCAAATGGGGCAGAGGGATTACTTAATATTTCTAGATTGCAATAAGATAGAGGAATATTGGGGAATGGGCCAAACGCAGGGGCAAAAAATCAGCACAGAGCAAGATGTGAGGGGGAAAAAAAAAAAAAAGCTCCAATTACAATTTAGCAAGCAGGGTACTTTAAATACCGAAGTTCAGATGCTTCGCATCGTAGAAAGCTTCGGGAACTGCTGCCACCTGTCCAAAGCTCCACATCTAAGCAGTGAGACCCAGGACAGAGGCAGTTCACAGTTAGGATCAGGGTCCCTCACTTATGCTTAAACACACCAAAGAGCAAAGGGGATGCCATGGACCCGATGAAATTTATCTGTTTCTCAGTAACTTTTTTTTGTTTTTGAGACGGAGTCTCGCACTATCTCCCGGGATGGAGTGCAATGGTGCTCTCCACCTCCCATATTCACACAATTCTCCTACAGAAGCCTCCCGAGTAGCTGGGATTACAGGTGCACACCACCACACCCAGCTAATTTTTTGTATCTTTAGTAGAGACGGGGTTTCACTATGTTGGCCAGACTGGTTTCGAACTCCTGACCTCATGATCTGCCCGCCTCAGCCTCCCAAAGTGTTGGGATTATAGGCGTGAGCCACCACGCCTGGCCTGTTTCTTGGTAACTTTTAAGTAAAATCATTTGTGGAAACTAAAGGAGAAAAACAAGATAGTCCTCTAACACCTCTGTGCTAGAGTCCTTCTTGCTTATTCTAAGTCCATCTCCTTTTACTCCTCACAACTGTTGCACATACAAGAGGAAGCAAGACTTGGAAACAAGTAATCTGCCCACATTCCCAGGGTGAAATGATACAGCCAGACCTGTGAAGCTGCCTATAAGCCTGAAAACAGAAATGTACCCCGGTAGGTTTTCTCAACACTATCTCAAAATGTTCGTCACCACCTGAGTGTCAGTAAGGATGTAACTTACAAAATTGGCAGCATCCATGATTCCATCTTCTACAGGGTGGGTGCAATCAAGAGTGAACTTCAGAACCTGCTTCTTTTTTTTGCCCCCCTTCGCCACAAGTTTTTTCTAAGAAAACACACAAATGATAACAGAGATAAAGATTCAATCAGGCAGAAAAACAAGATTAACAGAACCAGAAATGTCGTAGGTATAAAAGTCCATACAAATACAAAACTCATGGAGCTGTGCTCCCTTTGCAAGAGGGCCAAGAGGCATCACCGCCTGAGTGCCAGAGGTGTAATGAGGGCAGATGCTGCTCTGCAAGTTTGGGGCCTGGGGTCATGTGCTTTTGAAGGGAAAATCATTTTAGCACTCTTGACCCACTCAAACTTTTCCAGTCTCCCCAATCTGTACAGCCATGAAGGTCTCTTACTTTATGAACCACAATAAAATGAACATTTCCTTTTATTTGCCCTAACATTCCCAGATACAATTTCAAAAAATACTATTTTATTTTTTTCCAAAATTAGAATACAGGCATACAAAATGCCTTGCATACCCACAATTTTCATGAGAAATCAATCCTTCTACATGTTCAGAGTAGGGTCCTGATACATCTTAGCTCATCTCCCTTCATCCTGTCTCGTCCACCTTTTCATGAAGGGAGTTGCAAAGTATTCTAGCTGCCTGTCCACTCCAGCTCGGACAAGGTTAAGGCTAAAACTTAGAATCTTATTACAACACTACCGCCAAGAACTTCTGACATTTTGATTCATTTAATCTATGCATTAGTACTTCCAAACCACCCGGCAACGCATATCCTACAAGGTTCCAGTTTTTTCACTCTCACGAAGAGGCTTGTGTTAATCTCATCCCTCTACAAACTTGACACCATTAATGCACTTGTGCATCGTACCAACCTGTACTTTCACGTTTAAAAGCTTTGCAGAACTAAATAGACCTTTCCAAGAACACATCTTACCTTCCTTCATGTTTAAAAGAACTTCATCTAAAACTTGTGTTAACTGGATCAACTTTTCAAACATTTGGCCACTACAAAAATCACTGATTTATTTTTTTACGTCTCTTCCCAGTAACAATCTAAGACGGATGCTTTAAGATCTATTCCGAACATACACAATCAATCAAGAGACCTACCCACAATGGGTTTGATACTTCTCCATCAAGGTTTTAAACCAAAAATGCATTTAAAAGCCCAACCAGACAGAAAGAGCAGAAGAACCGGAAATGTTAACCAGGCAGTCCCAACAAAAGAGAAAAAGTAGGATCTTGGGACACAGAACACGGAAAAACAACTTTCTCAAATAACCTAGGAGGGCGCCGCACAGCCCAGTCCCAGCCTAGCTACAGGAAAATGGAATGAGAGCCTTCGCCCTATACCACCGTAGCACCCGTTCCAGTCTGTGCAGTGCGCCCTGATAAACTAATTCCCTCTGGGGACTCTGAAAAGCTCCTCAAACCCGGGCCTCCTCTCCGAAAGCACGCCGACCAAGCCGCCCTTCCGCGGATTCGTCCCTGAGTCTTGGCCGTGCACTTCCGAATGCGCGGCTCCCCAGGGTAGCAGGTCCCGTTCTTCTTCCCCGCCCTCCACTCAGGTAATCAGGCCCCGGGCCGGGGTCCAAGGACCAGTGGCCGGCCCAGCCCGCAGTCTCCAGGCTCCAGCTCCCCGCTGGCCCCTAGCTGGGGCCTGAGCCCAAGCCCCGGCCTCCGAGACCTCCCGGATCTCCCTCACGGGCCTCGGGCCGCGGCCTCCTCCGCCTACAACGTGCTGGGATCGGCAGGGGCTCTGGCCCGCTCCGGTCGACCTGCCAGCCCACCCCAGCAGGACGCTGCAGGGCGCCGTCCCCAGCAAGCCTGGGTAGATGCCGGGCTCGGCGAGGCCCACGTGCCTCCCCTGGAGCCGAGGCCTCACGCGGAGCCATACTAACCACTGGAGCCATGGCCGCAGCGGAATTAGAAAGGGAGGTGAGCGAAGTACGCAGACGCAAAGAGCCCGCAGCGCGCAAGGCACGCAGGGTCCAGGCGGCACTAATCGCTTTACCACGCCCCTCGTCCACCACCATTTCTCTTGGTTACGTACGATAGGGGAGCGATTGGTTTTCCCTGAATGCAAAACGCGTCCTCTCCCAGGCCTGGAGGGTTTCGGGGGAAGGAAGGAGGCCGGGCGGGCTGTCCCACTGCGAACGATCGTAGGGGGGAAGCCAGACTGGACGAGCCCAAAAACAAATAAAGGGATTGGCTTTACTTTTTGAAAGTCTTGGGAAGAAAAAAGAAATAAGGAAATTCACTATACTGTAAATTACCAGCTAGTGGGATGGGAATCGAATCTACTAACTTGGGGAAGTGGGGAAATTCCTTCTGGCCACGGGGAAATTTCGTTCAGAGGTCCCAATGCCAGACCACCATGGCTTCCTCCTACTTAAAAAGCCCCAGTTTGGCCGGGCGCGGTGGCTCAAGCCTGTAATCCCAGCACTTTGGGAGGCCGAGACGGGCGGATCACGAGGTCAGGAGATCGAGACCATCCTGGCTAACACGGTGAAACCCCGTCTCTACTAAAAAATACAAAAAACTAGCCGGGCGAGGTGGCAGGCGCCTGTAGTCCCAGCTACTCGGGAGGCTGAGGCAGGAGAATGGCGTAAACCCGGGAGGCGGAGCTTACAGTGAGCTGAGATCCGGCCACTGCACTCCAGCCTGGGCGACAGAGCCAGACTCTGTCTCAAAAAAAAAAAAAAGCCCCAGTTTGGAAGTTCATGCCCAGGGGCTGTCTCTCAACGCCTGTCCTTCTTACTGCCGCCAAGCCGCCCACCCGCTGATCACCACCCCCTAGTTTCCCAGCCCAAGCCTTCTAGTTTCCCATCCCAAACCAATATGTAGTTGAGGACCACCGGGAGATCTGGAAAATGCAGATTCCAATTCCAGCGGTCTCAGTGGCCTGAAATTCTGCATTTCTCACAAGCTCTCAGACGACGCTGATGCTGTGAGTCCATGGACCGCATGTGGAGAAGCAAAGGTCCTCATCCCCAGGCCCACAGGTCCCTTGAACTGGGCTACTTTGCACCCACTCACCCCCTGCGTCCTCATGGAATTATATTCCAGGATCCTGAATTGTAAATCCCTCAGTGGCACACACTCGCCACTCTCTTTACCTGGCTTCAGTGTACTCACCTAGCAAAAGTCCAATCACTGTGCTGATGGGTCTAGCTTTCAACTCAGGCCTCTGGAGCCGGTTGACCAAGCTCCAAAGCCACCTGTTGTTCTTGGCTCTACAATGCCCAGGCTGGGCCTCTGCAAACACTTCTGCTTTCCAGCTGATCCCGGTTTGGCTCTATCAATAGGGGGCTTTGCTTCCTGCTTGTTCCTGTCCTGTCTGGTGTCACCCACTCTTGCTTCTTTATCCTGGAGGTGGCAGTTGGAACATTCTGGAAGCAGCAGTGGAATCCAGTCTGCACTTATTCCAACATTTGCAGAATCAGTCTTGTTTTCTTCTCCTCAGAGACACCAGCCCTAGCGAAGCAGCACCCTCTTCTCAGATGTCTGAGTTTCACCTCCCCGTCCCCCTCCTCAGGCATCTACATCTTAATCATACCACCCTACGAGTGGTAGCTACTCCTGCAGTTGCTACTGTTGGTATTATACCCCGTCAGTTACCTAAACGCATCTTTATACCTAGGTAACAATCCTTCATATTAAATTATCTCTGTTAAAAACTATTGTTGTCTTTTGACTGGACCCTGGCTGATAATGGACCCTAAGCCAGCCCTCAGGGCTACTGACAATCCTAAATCTCTCCCCCAAGGGACTATTTCCCTTTTTTTGTTGTTGTTGTTTGGTTTTTTTGTTTTTTGTTTTTGTTTTTGTTTTTGAGACTGAGTCTTGCTCTGTCTCCCAGGCTGGAGTGCAGTGGCCGGATCTCAGCTCACTGCAAGCTCCGCCTCCCGGGTTTACGCCATTCTCCTGCCTCAGCCTCCCGAGTAGCTGGGACTACAGGCGCCCGCCACCTTGCCCGGCTAGTTTTTTGTATTTTTTTAGTAGAGACGGGGTTTCACCGTGTTAGCCAGGATGGTCTCGATCTCCTGACCTCGTGATCCACCCATCTTCGGCCTCCCAAAGTGCTGGGATTACAGGCGTGAGCCACCGCGCCTGGCCCTTTTTTGTTTTTGTTGTTGTTGTTGTTGTTGTTGTTGAGACGGAGTCTCGCTCTGTCGCCCAGGCTGGAGTGCAGTGGCCGGATCTCAGCTCACTGCAAGCTCCGCCTCCCGGGTTTACGCCATTCTCCTGCCTCAGCCTCCTGAGTAGCTGGGACTACAGGCGCCCGCCACCTTGCCCGGCTAGTTTTTTGTATTTTTTTAGTAGAGACGGGGTTTCACCGTGTTAGCCAGGATGGTCTCGATCTCCTGACCTCGTGATCCACCCGTCTTCGGCCTCCCAAAGTGCTGGGATTACAGGCGTGAGCCACCGCGCCTGGCCCTTTTTTGTTTTTGTTGTTGTTGTTGTTGTTGTTGTTGTTGTTGAGACGGAGTCTCGCTCTGTCGCCCAGGCTGGAGTGCAGTGGCCGGATCTCAGCTCACTGCAAGCTCCGCCTCCCGGGTTTACGCCATTCTCCTGCCTCAGCCTCCTGAGTAGCTGGGACTACAGGCGACCGCCACCTCGCCCGGCTAGTTTTTTTTTGTATTTTTAGTAGAGACGGGGTTTCACCGTGTTAGCCAGGATGATCTCGATCTCCTGACCTCGTGATCCACCCGCCTCGGCCTCCCAAAGTGCTGGGATTACAGGCTTGAGCCACCGCGCCCGGCCGGCCCTTTTCTTTTTTTTTTTTTTTTTGTTTTGTTTTGTTTTTTTTTTGTTTTGAGACGGAGTCTTGCTCTGTCACCCAGGCTGGAGTGCAGTGACCGGATCTCAGCTCACTGCAAGCTCCGCCTCTCGGGTTTACGCCATTCTCCTGCCTCAGCCTCCTGAGTAGCTGGGACTACAGGCGCCCGCCACCTCGCCCGGCTAGTTTTTTGTATTTTTAGTAGAGACGGGGTTTCACCGTGTTAGCCAGGATGGTCTCGATCTCCTGACCTCGTGATCCTCCCATCTCGGCCTCCCAAAGTGCTGGGATTACAGGCTTGAGCCACCGCGCCCGGCCCCTTTTCTTTTTTTTGAAACAGGCTCTCACTCTGTAGCCCAGGCTGGAGTGCAGTGGTGGGAACATGGCTCACGGAAACCTTGACATGCTAGGCTCCAGCTATGCTCCCACCTCAGCCTCCTGAGTAGCTGGGCCCACAGGTGTGCACCACCATGCCCGGCTGCATGTTTCATTTTTTTGTTTTGTTTTATTTTATTTTGTTTTGTAGAGAGTTGGTGTCTCACTATGGCAATGTTGCCCAGGCTGATCTAGAACTCTTGGGCTAAAGCAATCCTCCTGCCTCAGCTTCCCAAAGCACTAGGATTACAGGTGGGAGCCATCACAGGCTCCTTTCGTCCTTATCTACTCTTGATTTTTAGACAAGACCCATGCTCTTCCCTTTAAATATGACTCCCCATGCCAATGTGTGCAGCCTCTAGCCCTCCCTGGACTCCCCACAAGTGCAGCCAGTGGCATCCTTGGCATCTCTAGACTAGTGTCCCGTAGATCACCCTTACCCCCATGAGCCCATTCTCACCTCTTCACCCTCACCCCCACCTCCCCACACTCAAACCCTCATCCGTCACCCCACACCCCCTGCCCTGCCCCCACCTCTCCAGCCTCACCCCCATCCTCCATCCTCACTCCCATCCCATGTTCAGCACCACTCCCCACCCTGAGCTCTTGCATCTGCAACCACATTGATCTAGTCTCTAAATGTCTTCCCATTTCTGGGGCTTTGCACTTGTTCTTGCCTCTGCTTGGAACTTTTCCCAGCTTTTCTTTTTTTTTTTTTTTTGTTTTTCTTTTGAGACAGGGTCTTACTCTGTCACCTAGGTGGGACTGCAGAGGTGCAGTGACAGCTCACTGCAGCCTCAACCGCCTGGCTCAAGCGATCCTTCCACCTCAGCCTCTCAAGTAGCTGGGACTACAAGCGGGAGCCACCATATCCAGCTAAGTTTTAGTATTTTTTATAGACAGGGGGAGTCTTGCTATGTTGCCCAAGTTGGTCTCGAACTCCTGGGTTCAAGAGATTCACCCACGCTGGCCTCCCAAAGTGCTGGGATTACGGGTGCGAGCCACTGTGCCCAGCCTTCCCGGCTTTTCTTAATTTCTTATCCTCTGGGGGTCTCAAGCTCAGTTCCCCCTCTCTGCTCGTGGTTACCTAGTGTGGTCCTCAGCTCGAGCCCCTCCCAGCTGCCCTCCATCGCATCATCCTTATTTATTTATTTAATTTTTTAGGTGGAATCTCGCTCTGTCACCCAGGCAGGAGTGCAGTGGCGCCATCTTGATTCTACTGCCTCAGCCTCGCAAGAGTAGCTGGGATTACAGGCATGCACCGCTACACCCAGCTAATTTTTTTTTTTTTGACACAGAGGTCTCACTCTCACTCAGGCTGGAGTGCAATGGCACGATCTTGGCTCACTGCAACCTCCACCTGCCAGGTTCAAGTAATTCTCCTGCCTCAGCCTCCCGAGTAGCTGGGACTCCAGGTGCGTGCCCCCATGCCTGGCTAATTTTTTGTATTTTTAGTAGAGACAGGGTTTCACCATGCTAGCCAGGCTGGTCTCGAACTCCTGATCTCATGATCCACCTGCCTCGGTCTCCCAAAGTGCTGGGATAACAGGCATGAGCCACCGCGCCTGGCTAATTTTTGTACGTTTAGTAGGGATGGGGTTTCACCATGTTGGCCAGGTTGGTCTCGAACTCCTGACCTCAGGGTGATCCACCCACCTCAGGTTCCCAAAGCTGGGATTACAGGTATGAGCCATGGCACCTGGCCTATCATCCTTATGATTTTCTTCCAAGCATGTAATGCAGCCTGTCATTATTTGTTTATTTGTGTACTTGATTAACCTTGGCTGGTGTGTTCCCTTCTATGTGCCCATGGTAGATGCTCCATAAATACTAGTTGAACAGATGCAGACATGAATGAATGGATGAACAAAGCACTCAACTCCTACTGGGAAACTAATGCATCATAAGAGTGTTGTCCAGATTAAATGAGTTAATATAAATTAAACAGCTTAGGCCAGGCACAGTGGCTCACGCCTGTAATCCCAGCACTTTGGGAGGCCAAGGCAGGCAGAGTGCTTGAGCCCAGGAGTTGGAGACCAGCCTGGGCAACACGGCAAAATCCCCAATGTGTGCAGCACATTGTACTTTTTATTTTTCTACTAAAAATACAAAAAAAAAAAAAAGGCTGGGTTCAGTGGCTCACACCTGTAATCCTAGCACTTTGGGAGGCCAAGGTGGGCGGATCACCTGAGGTCAGAAGTTCAAGACCAGCCTGGCCAACATGGTGAAACCCCATCTCTACTAAAAATACAAAAAATTACCTGGGCCTGGTGGCGTGCAGCTGTAATCCCAGCTACTCGGGAGGCTAAGGCAGGAGAATCACTTGAACCCAGGAGGCAGAGGTTGCAGTGAGCCGAGATCATGCCACTGCACTCCAGCCTGGGCAACAAGAGCGAAACTCCGTCTCAAAAATAAGAAAAAGAAAAAAACAAAATTAGCCGGGCGTGGTGGTGCGCGGCTGTAGTCCCAGCTACTTGGGAGGCTGAAGTGGAAGGAAACGGAGGCTGCAGTGAGATATGATCGCGCCACTGCGCTCCAGCCTGGGCGACAGAGTGAGATCCTGTCTTAAACAAAACAAAACGAAAACAGCTCAAATATCTCCGAATTTTTTCTAAGCCTTTATTGAGCACTACTGTGGGTCAGTTCTGGGCTTGACTTTGTAATTGCAAGAGGGGCAGAAACGGGCTGCTCTTAGGACACTCAGGATAACACAGGCAGGAAGCGAGAGCATGCTGGAGAAAACGCTGGGATCAACACGCATCTGCCAGGCCCAGACGGCAGAGGGGGCACTGCTGGAAAGGCCGGGAGCCTCCCCTCTCAACCTCCCACCCAAACCCATCCCACTTTTGGGAACTTGGCAGGCAATGAGGATGGGGCCTTAATTAAGTGGACGCCCAGTATGTGTATTTCACGGGCATTATTCCACTGGGGCCTCGCCCATTATCAGGACACCAGTTCTATTTTAACCCAGCGCTGAGGCTCTGAGAGGTCTGTAACATGGCCAAGAGCTCACAACCAGCGAAAGGCAGGGCTAGGATTCCAGGGCGTCTCACTCCGCCGCCCAAGTGCTGGTGGCGGGGCGTCCGCTGCTCTCTGGCGCCCGCAATTGGCCGTCGAGGAAATGCGGCTGCGATGACCTGTTCAGACCCAAATCGGATGGAAGAGCAGGGAATAGCGGCGGTGGGGGTGGGGTCTGGACTTTTTTTTTTTTTTTTTGAGACAGAGTCTCGCTCTGTCGCCGAGGCTGGAGTGCAGTGGCGGGATCTCCGCTCACTGCAACCTCCGCCGACCGGGTTCAAGCAGTTCTGTCTCAGCCTCCCAAAGGGACTGCAGGTGGGCGGCCACGCCTGGCTAATTTTTGTATTTTTAATAGAGACGGGGTTTCGCCACGTTGGCCAGGCTGGTCTCGATCTCCTGACCTTAAGCGATCTGCCCGCCTCAGCCTCCCAAAGTGCCGGAATTACAGACGTAAGCCACGGCGTCCGCCCTACACCCTTGAAGACCCCGCAGCCAAGGTCCTCTGGCCCCGCTCTGCGCGGCGCTCTGGTCTTGGGGCTCGGGACTCTGTTATCCCGGGCAGGGGCCAGTCCGACCCTTTCACCCTTGCCTGGCACCGTCCCTGGAGTCTTGGCGTCCTAGCTTCTCCTCCCCGCGGGCTGGGGATGAAGTAGCCGGGCCAGAACCAGAGCGCAAAGCAGATGGCGAGCGCCGAGGTCGGTTCGGCCCCGCCGGGCCGTAAGGCAGCAGCCAACGTGGGGAAGGTGGATGCCGGAAGGGGCGTCTCCTGCGGGTCACCCAGAGGACACCCGGCGGGGAATTCCGAGGGTGGGAGTGAAGAGAGGTAGGAGAGGCCAGGGCAGAGGGAGGCCCCGCGTAGGATAGGAACCCATCGCCCGGTGCGGGCCTGACCTTCCAGGGCCGGCAGCTCCTCGGCAGAGCGGCAGTGCGGGGTCTCAGAGCGCGGCTCGGAGCCGCACTAGGAGCGCTGGACGGTGGGGGAGAAGCTCGGAGGGCGGGTAGCCCCCAGTAAAGCGGCCTAGCGGGTAGGTACAGGGCCCCTCCCCTCGCTAGTCCTCACTGCCTAGTCTCCCTGCGCCGGGGCAGCGGCGGCTCCCCTAGCGGCTCCCCTACCCGGGCCCTAGCGGCTCCCCACTCCGTGACCTCTGGACGCCCCGTCGTGTCCAGACGCGACAGGGAGGGCGCGGGCGACCGGGCAGAGGGGCTGCGGGAGTTCAAGCGGGGCTCCGTGCGCGCCCCAGCCGCCCGCCTGTGCTGTCCCTGCAGATGTCGGGAGCTATCTTCGGGCCCCTGGAGGGCCTGAGCTCCCTGGACGCCCCGAGCGTCCACCCGCTGGTGTGCCCGCTGTGCCACGTGCAGTACGAGCGCCCGTGTCTTCTGGACTGCTTCCACGACTTCTGCGCCGGCTGTCTGCGTGGCCGCGCGACTGAAGGCCGCCTCACCTGCCCGTTGTGCCAGTAAGTGTCCCAAAGTTCCCAAAGACCCCCCAGACGCCATCCCGGCAGCCCAAGGTTGGCTCTGCCCGAGCTGGGACCCAGGTGCCAGGAGAGTAAGGCTCCAACTTTAGGCAAAACGACTGGGAGATGCTGCACCCAGTCCTTAGCTCTCCTGGCCAGAAGTTGCAGGCTTCAGCCCACTTTATAGATCAGCTTAACTGAGGCCTGGAGATTGCAGTTACTGGCCCAAGACCTCCCATCAAAAGTCAGGGGGTAGGGGTGGAGCTCCAGCACTGGTCAAGACACTCCCAGTAACACGCTTTGAGTCTTAGAAGTCTTAGGTCCACAAAACCACAGTTACAGTTATGTGGACTCAGGGAACCCAGGAGTGGCTCTGATTTGTCCAATGTTGTGAGAGGATGCTAAGGGGCAGCTTCTGCTTTTGATACTAGGGGCACCAACCCCACTGTCTGCAGGAGTGCCCAGGACTGGGCAAGGGTAGGGACCAGGGCAGGGTGAGCGCTGGCTGTGATATTTATAGTAAACCCCAGAGCTGTGGTGCACCCCACCTCCCAACACAGCTATTTGTAGCTCCAGCCTGGAATGTGAGGGGTGGGGGTGGGGAGCTTTGGGGAAGGGGTGTCAGAATCTCAGGGCCTGGGCTTCTCTGCAGACACCAGACGGTGGTGAAGGGTCCTAGCGGGCTCCCACCCGTGGACCGGCTGCTGCAGTTCCTGGTGGACAGCTCGGGGGATGGCGTGGAGGCGGTGCGCTGTGCCAACTGTGACCTGGAGTGCAGCGAGCAGGCAGGGGCGGCGGGGCGGGCGGGTGAGGAGTAGAGGGTACCAGGTTACATAGTCCCCAGTGCTTGCACATGCACCCAGCATATCTTCAGAGGATGACCTGGCAGTGGATTCTCCAGCACCTCCCTAGGGCATGTTGGGCCCGAATGTGAACCCCTTTATACCAGTGGGGAGACTGAGGTCCAGAACAAGGGACTTGAGCCAGTGTCCAGACAGTGGCAGAAGCTAAGGCCATTCGATCTGGGGAGAACTCACTGATCCCCAATTCAGGGTGGAGTTGTGGACCTGCACAGGAAAGGCAGTCCAGTTTGCAGGCCTGGGCCGACCCTGAAGGGCCTCTGCTACCCAAGTGGCATAGAAGCAGCTACAGCCCAGGGGAGGTGGGGACAGCATGCTGTTCCCTCTGGGCTGTAAAGGGCACGGGGGACTCTGGCCTGTGGAGGCCAGAAAATGTATCGGGAATCCCAGGAGGACGGCCGGACTGGGGCAAAAGCTCCAGCCTTCTGGGCAAGTGCTGAGAAATGTGTGACCCAGAGGTACAGAGAGGATTAGCAGGAGGTAGGGACTGCAGGTAGGGCCTGTTATGTCAACCATTGCATGTGTCCATACCAGGGCTGCAAGCCAAGCCCTAGACTCCAGCCCTGGGTCTGGCTTGGAGAGGAGAACCTTAAAGCTCTCACTGCTCTTCCCCTCCCCCGCCCAGGTGTGACTCCAGACTGCCAGGGTGTTCACCACCTTTTGGCCACTACTGAGTGTGCCAAGAGGGCCGTGACAGGCCTTCACACCCCTTTTGTTGCAGGTAAAAAAAAAATATATATATATATATATTTGAGACGGAGTCTTGCTTTATTGCCCAGGCTGGAATGCAGTGGCGCCAACTTGACTCACTGCAACCTCCGCCTCCCGGGTTCAAGTGATTCTTCTGCCTCAGCCTCCTGAGGAGCTGGGACTTCAGGCACCCGCCACCATGCCCGGCTAATTTTTGTATTTTTATTAGAGACAGAGTTTCGCCATGTTGGCCAGGCTGATCTCGAGCTCCTGACCTCAGGTGATCCGCCCACCTCGGCCTCCCAAATTGTTGGGATTACAGGCGTGAGCCGCCGCACCCCGCCTCGGTGAAATGTTTTATAAAGGCAGTTTCTGCCCTATCCTCCTGTCCCCCACCCCACTCCACGGACCTACTTAATCAGCCTCTGAGCCGCAGTGCCCTCATCTGTAAACCGGGTATATCAGAGCGCCAAGTGCCTAGATTACAGGAAAAGGCTGCGTTTAGCCGCGCACTCCGCCACGGCTGGGACAAACACACGCAATGACACCCGGCGGCTGCGGTTCCCGCGCCGGCCGCGGTCGGGCTCTGGCGCTCCTGAGCCCGCTCTCGGCCCGCAGGACGTGGAGACCACGTACTTCTGCAACACGTGCGGACAGCCCCTGTGCGCGCGCTGCCGCGATGAGACGCACCGAGCACGCATGTTCGCGCGCCACGACATCGTGGCCCTGGGTCAGCGAAGCCGCGACGTGCCCCAGAAGTGCAGTGAGTGAGGCTTGCGGGACCAGGGACCTGGGGGTGGGAACAGGGCGGGCACTGCCCGGAGCCCTCACCACCGCCCGCTGCCCCCGCAGCGCTGCACGCAGAGCCCTACCTCCTGTTCTCCACCGACAAGAAGTTGCTGTTGTGCATCCGTTGCTTCCGCGACATGCAGGGGTGCGTAGAGGGGGCGCGAGGGGAGGAGGCTGGGGGCGGCCGGAGCGGGCCTCACCCGCCGCCTCCCTCAGGGAGAGTCGGGCGCACTGCGTGGACCTGGAATCGGCTTACGTGCAGGGCTGCGAGCGGCTGGAGCAGGCGGTGCTGGTGAGCGCAGGGGTCTGGCGCGCGGGGGCGGGGGTGTGGGGCCGCGCGGCGGCGCTCGCGAGCCTGACCCCGCCCTGTCCCCAGGCGGTGAAGGCCCTGCAGACGGCCACGCGGGAGGCCATCGCGCTGCTGCAGGCCATGGTGGAGGAGGTGCGGCACAGCGCTGCCGAGGAGGAGAACGCTATCCACGCCCTCTTCGGCAGCATGCAGGTGAGGGATGGGGTTGGGGAATAAACGACCCAGCGGGGAACTGGCGACACAGGGCCAGTCCCTAGGCCTTGTGGATTTCCAATGTAGTGGGGCAGCAGGCCTTGCACCAAGCACTTTCCTGGAGTTGCTAGGACAACTGGGAGGGGAAACCAGGGCCTGCTCCAGGCTAGTGGTGGGGAGGTGAGGTGGTCAGGAAGGACTTCCCCGGGGAGGTGACATTTAAGGTGAGAGGACCCAAGCCCTCAGGCAGTGGATGCAGGGCTGGTAGGTTGGAGAACTACCTAGCGTAACCAGCAGGTGGCGGGGGTCCGGGGGTAGGCATGGTGGGAGGTGGCAGGGCTGGGGCACAAATCAAGAGCATGCTTGCCATCTCTCCCAGGAGAGGCTGGCAGAGAGGAAAGCAGTGCTGCTGCAGGCTGTGCAGAGGTGAGTTGGGGGGAGGAGGGCTTGCTTCCCTTGAAACCCCTTGGCCTCCATGCCCTCAGCTCCGAACCTGGGCGTTCCACCCTGAGGAGCAAGACATCCGAATGTCCTCCCAGCTAAGGAGGGCAGCATGGCTCAGCGTGCAGAGAAGGGGTTCAGGGATGGACATGTGAAGATGGCTGGGGGGATGGAACTGCCCGTCCCTGCTCCTGGCCCCCTGGAGACCAGGCAGCCCCCTTCCCCCAGCCAATACGAAGAGAAGGACAAGGCCTTCAAGGAGCAGCTCTCTCACTTGGCCACCTTGCTGCCCACCCTGCAGGTATAGGGAGCTTGGGGTGCAGGTGCAGGGAGCTTGGGGTGCAGGTGCAGGGAGCTTGGGGTGCAGGTGCAGGGAGCTTGGGGTGCAGGTGGGTCCCTCCTCCCCGGCCAGGCACTGAGCAGCGTCTCCTCCCCCAGGTCCACCTGGTCATCTGTTCCTCCTTCCTCAGCTTGGCCAACAAGGCTGAGTTCCTGGACCTGGGCTATGTGAGTCTCCTCTGCTCCTGCAGATGCCCCCTCCCCACCAGGAGCCCACCCTGTAGACCAAAGCCACGAACTCAGGAGTGGGCAGCCTGTCACCTGGAGCCTGGTCCAGGGGTCTCGGGACTGACCCCCTCCCAACTCCATCATCTGCAAACCAGTTACGGCCACTGTTACAAGGACAGTGAAGCCAGGAAGGGGGCATGAGCCTCCAGTCCCCCATGGGGTGGAGTGACCACTGGAGTCCAGCCACCCCCTCTCCTATGGATTTGCGGATGGGGTGGGGGGTTTGTCTGGATGAGTCCCAGAAGAGGGCTGGCACCGCTAAGGGACACCAAGTCAAGTGCCAAAGACAGATGTGTTTCGCCTCCATCTCCCCTCTTCCTGCCCCCGGCTGCCACACCTCCACCGGCCTGAGGCCCTCCTCACTACCACAGGAGCTGATGGAGAGGCTGCAGGGCATCGTCACACGGCCGTACCGCCTAAGGCCTGTGCGGAGCAGCAAGGTGTGCAGTGGCCTGGGTGGGCCAGGGTCGGGGGCCCCGCAGGGCAGTGGAGGCCACCTCATGACCCCATCCTGCTGCACAGATTGCCAGTGACCACCGAGCTGAGTTTGCACGCTGCCTGGAGCCGCTGCTGCTGCTGGGGACACGTCGGGTGGCAGCTGCTGCAAGTGGTGCTAACACGTGAGCGGCAACTGGGGAGGCCAGGCACAAGGTCCCCGACGCTGAGGTGTGGGGGAGGGTGGGTGCTGAGAGGCCAGATCACCAGAGAAAAGCCAGGTGCCACCCTTCCTTCCTCCATCCTTAGCTCGACACCCTCCCAGTACAGTGTCTGGGCACAGGGGGTGGCCAGGGCGAGTCCACTAAGTAGGGGAGCAGGAAGCCCTGGATCTGAAGTCCATGGCAGACCTGACTCGGAGCTCCACTAAAGGAGAAGGGGAGGACTCAGGCCCCCAACCGCCACTGCAGCCTCCCCTGGGGTGGAGCACCTGGGGCTGGGCTGACCGCCTCCTAGGTGGCCTGAAGTCATAGGGGGCCTGATTCCTGGACTCATCTGGGGAGGAGTTAGGAGAAATGCTGAAACGGCATGTGTGTGCCCAGGGGCCCCAAAGACTAAGAGAGACTGGGCCCACACTTCCTGTGTCCAGCATAGAAGTGAACACACCGCTCACTCGGTCCTAGCCCTGGCAGCATTCCGATGGACTTGCTCTTGGCCCCACACCCTGGAACCCACTCCAGGGACTTTAAAAAATAGATGTGGATGTCCGGGTGAGGCCTTGCCGCAGGCTTTTCAAAGCTCCTGGTGGCTCTGCTGTGCTCCAGGTGGTGGAGAGGGCTGTGAGAGCCCCGAACAGTCCAGGGGGCTGCCCTGGGAGGTCAGGGGAGGGGCAGACTTCTGCAACCCCCTGCATCCACACTGGCTCTCTCCCCAGGCTGTCAGGGGGCTTAGGCCCCAAGGTGCTGACGGGGCCCCACTGCCCCTCCCCAGTAGGAAAGATGTCCGGGTCACCCGTCCAAAAGCCTACGCTGCACCGGTCCATCAGCACCAAGGTGCTGCTGGCAGAGGGCAAGAACACGCCCTTCACAGAGCACTGCCGCCACTATGAGGACTCCTACAGGGTGAGGGGGCAGGGATCTGCGGGGGCGGGGGGGAATGTCCTAACCCACTCCTCCCCAAGGTACGCTCAGGGAAATCGAGTTGTCCCAGCTGCTGAACCTGGGAGCCATTCCTCCACCGAGGCCCTGGCAGTAAAAACAGCCTAGGGTGACCCACGCTCTCACACAGCCTCTCTGTGAAGCATCTGCAGGCGGAGATGCAGAGCCTAAAGGACCAGGTACAGGAGCTGCACCGAGACCTCACCAAGCACCACTCGCTCATCAAGGCGGAGATCATGGGAGACGTCCTGAGAAAGTCCCTGCAACTGGACGTGCAGATCGCCTCGGAGCACACCTCCTTAGAGGGCATGAGGGTCGTCTTCCAGGAGGTAGCCTTCCCAAGGACTCTAACTCCAGTCCCACCTGTCAGGGGACACCTGGGCTACCCCAAGACAGTAAGCAGGGAAAGAGGACCTGGCTTGTGCCCTACAGGACTCTCATGTGGCAGGGTCTGGAACCTGGGAGTCTTTGCTGCTTGGAATCACGTGGACCTGGCTGGGGGGTGCTTTGTAGATCCGAGTAGCTAGAGATAGCAGAGCCAGCACTGTAAATTCCAGCTCACTGCCACATCCAATGTCCAGCTTTTCTCTTTCAGATTTGGGAGGAATCCTATCAGCAAGTGGCTAATGAGCAGGAGATTTATGAAGGTTCCAGGAAGTTGGCTGCTGCGTGAACCCCCTGTCCCCGAGCTAACCCACATGCTAGCAGGGGAGGAAGTCAGGGTCGGCCACTAACCAGATGCAAATACCCACACTCCTCACCTTAGCGTTTGACTGTGCCTCCCGGCTGCTAACCAGCCCCAAATGATGCATGTGGGGTCAGGACTCATTGAGTAGAATGCCCCCACCAAGTGCCTCACTCTTTAATTAGAAGTCATCATGGAAATGGTCGGGATGTTTAGATGGTGGCTGGCTTGAGTAAAAACCTGAAGCCAGGTGCTTCAGGATTAAGACCCCATCCTCTGGCCTTGGCCCCACAGCCCAGCTCCATGACCTTCTCCAGCTGAGGCAGGAGAATGCCTACCTGACCACCATCACCAAGCAGATCACGCCCTACGTCCGCTCCATTGCCAAGGTGAAGGAGCGGCTGGAGCCCAGGTGAGGCCAAGAGGTGTTTCCAGGGCCACTGAGACTCTTCAGAATGTGCTCGGGGACTGGGTGCAGTGGCTCACGCCTGTAATGCTAGCACTTTGGGAGGCTGAGGTGGGCAGATTACCTGAGGTCAGCAGTTCCAGACCAGACTGGCCAACATGGTGGAACCCCATCTCTACTAAAAATACAAAAATTAGTCATGCATGGTGGCTCATGCCTGTAATCCCAGCTACTGGGGAGGCTGAGCCACGAGAATCGCTTGAACCTGGGAGGTGGAGGCAGAGGTTGCAGTGAGTTGAGATCACACTACTGCATTACAGCCTGGGTGACACGGTGAGACCTTGTCTCAAAAAAAAAAAAAAATGCGTGGGAAAGGTGCCACACCCACAGGACGCCATTCAGGGAAGTCAGCTGGCCAGGTCATGCGGGTTCAGCTGGGGCATCTGGGCGGACCAGGTGCCGGACATTTGCAAAAGCGTAGTCACAATGAGTGGGCTGCTCTGAGTTTCTGCTTTTAGGATCATAGTTGGTCCCTCCAACCCTCAAGAGTAGGTCAAAGCAGAAAGCACTTCCTAAGGGTGTCACGAGGGTCCTGCTGGGCTGATCCACGCGGCAGGACGTGGAGGAGAGGGCAGGAACTTCATTAATGTAAGACAGGCCAAGTCTGTGCAGAGTTCTGACCAGGGTCTCTCAGCACTGTACTCAGGCATCAACGGGGTTCCAGTGTCAGAGGGATCTTGGTGGCAAGTCTTCAGTGTTCCCGTCTCTGAGTCACTGGGCCCCAGAGTAGACTGGTTGCCCTGTAGGTCTAGGGAATGACTGGAGCCTGGGCTCTCCCTTCACCACCCATGTGGTGACGTGCCTGTCAGGTTTTGGGGGAGCCCACCTCCTGGTAACTTCTTGAGAAAGAGTGCGAAGGAGGTGCGTGTTTGGGGTGGCATGGGTCTGACAATGCCTCCATTCTAGCTTCACACTTGACAGTTTCACTGGGTATCAAATTCTAGATTGGAAATTCTAGATTGGGAAGGATTCTCCTTCAAAGGCATTGCTCTCTCGCTCTCTTATCTTCTAGCTTCCATGGTTGTTGTTCATGAAGTCTGAAGGCGCTCAGACTCCTACCCTTGTAATGCGACCTACTAATTCTCTGTGGAAGCTTGTCAAATCTTCTCTTTGCTCCCAGTGTTCTCAGATTTCACTTTGGGGAGAGTCTATTTCCATCCCTTAGGTTGGATACTGGCAGGCCCTTTCAATCTGAAAATTCATGCTCTTCAGTTCTGGCATACTTCTTTTTTCTTTCTTTCTTTTTGAGATGGAGTCTCGCTCTGTCGCCGAGGCTGGAGTGCAGTGGCGTGATCTTGGCTCACTGCAACCTCCGCCTCCGGGGTTCAAATGATTCTCCTGCCTCAGCCTCCCAAGTAGCTGGGATTACAGGTGCGTGCCAACACACCTTGCTAATTTTTTTTTTCCTTTTTTTTTTTTTTACACCTTGCTAATTTTTGTATTTTTAGTAGAGATGGAGTTTTGGCAAGTTCGCCAGGCTGGAATATTTCTTTTTTTTCTTTTTTTTTTTGAGACGGAGTCTCGCTCTGTCGCCCAGGCTAGAGTGCAGTGGCGCGATCTCGGCTCACTGCAAGCTCCACCTCCCAGGTTCACGCCATTCTCCTGCCTCAGCCTCCTGAGTAGCTGGGACCACAGGCGCCCGCTACCGCGCCCAGCTAATTTTTTGTATTTTTAATAAAGACAGCGTTTCAACGTGTTTGCCAGGATGGTCTCGATCTCCTGACCTTGTGATCAGCCCACCTCGGCTTCCCAAAGTGCTGGGATTACAGGTGTGAGCCACTGTACCTGGCCTTTTTTTTGTATTTTAGTAGAGACAGGGGTTTCACTATGTTGGCCAGGATGGTCTTGATCTCCTGACCTCGTGATCCATCCGCCTTGCCCTCCCAAAGTGCTGGGATTATAGGCATGAGCCACTGCTCCCGGCCTCTTTTTCAATTTGTTGATTTCTTCACTTTTTCTTTTTGGAATTCCTGTTGTTGGATATTGGCTCCCCTGGGCTGGCCCTCTAATTTACCTTTTCTGTCCCATTTCCCTTTTTTTTTTTTTTTGGATGGAGCTTCACTCTTGTTGCCCAGGCTGGAGAGAAATTGTGCGATCTTGGCTCACTGCAACCTCCGCCTACTTGGTTCAAGCTATTCTCCTGCCTTAGCCTCCTGAGTAGGTGGGATTACAGGCTTGTGCCACCACACCCGGCTAATTTTGTGTTTTTAGTAAAGACAGGGTTTCTCCATGTTGGTCAGGCTGGTCTTGAACTCCCGACCTCAGGTGATCTGCCCTCCTCGGCCTCCCAAAGTGCTGGGATTACAGGTGTGAGCCCCCGCGCCTGGCCCTTTTTTTTTTTTTGAGATGGGGTCTTGCCATGTTGCCCAAGCTGGTTTTGAAATTCCTGGTCTCAAGTGATCCTCCCGCCTCAGCCTCCCAAAGTGCTGGGATTCCAGGCGTGAGTCACCGTGCCAGGCCTCTTTATCTTCCATTAAGTACTTCATTTCTGCTATCTTGTTTTGCATTTCCAACAGCTCCTTCTGTACCTGTTTCTTTTTTTTTTTTTGAGACGGAGTCTCGCTCTGTCGCCCAGGCTGAGTGCAGTGGACGGATCTCAGCTCACTGCAAGCTCCGCCTCCTGGGTTTACGCCATTCTCCTGCCTCAGCCTCCCGAGTAGCTGGGACTACAGGCGCCCGCCACCTCGCCTGGCTAGTTTTTTTTGTATTTTTTAGTAGAGACAGGGTTTCACTGTGTTAGCCAGGATGGTCTCGATCTCCTGACCTCGTGATCCGCCCGTCTCGGCCTCCCAAAGTGCTGGGATTACAGGCTTGAGCCACCGCGCCCGGCCACCTGTTTCTTTTGACGGTATCCTGTTGTTTCATGGACACAGTATCTTACCCCTGTGAGGCCAACGGTTTTTTTCCTTTTGGAAATTTTCTGCCTGAAGTGTTTCCTCCCAGTTGTTTTTTGCTTGTGAAGGTCTTTGTTTGTTTGTTTGAAGACAGTCTCGCTCTGTCGCCCAGGCTGGAGTGGAATGGTGTCAATCTCAGCTCACTGCAGCCTCCACCTCCCACATTCAATCGATTCTTGTGCCTCAGCCTCCAGAGTAGCTGGGATTACAGGTGTGCACCACCACGCCCTCTAAGCTTGTGTAGGTTTCTGTCTTCCAGGCTGAAGGTTTTTCTCAGATGTCAGGTCACCCCTTGAGCATCTGCTCATATTAGGAGCGGGGCAGGGTTGGAGCCGTGAGGCAGATTGGAAGCTCTGAGCACAAGAGTGGTACACTTGCAGAGGCCTTCCCCACTCCACCTGGATTAAGGCAGGTCCCCCTGGCGCCCTGCACCACACACCCTTCCCTCCCTCAGCGTGTCTGCCCCGACCAGTACACAGCTTCCATGAGGCAGGGCCTGGCCTCTCGTGCACACCATGCAGGCCTGGCCCTCGCCAACCGCTGGACCTTAGTAAATAGTTGAGGAGCAAAAGAATGAAACGCTAGGTGAGCGCATGCGTGCTGGCAGAGTTTGGTTCTGAGGTTTCTGAGCTTAAGGCCGTGCAGCAGCTGGCTCTGCTCCCTTGAGATTCTGGTGCCCACTCTCTTGCCAGGTTTCAGGCACCCGTGGATGAGCAGTCGGAGAGTCTACAAAACACGCACGACGACAGCAGGAACAGCGCGGCCTCAGCCAGGTAAAGCGAGTCTTTCCACCAGAGAGTGGGCACGCGATGTGGCTTCTGAGGCCAACAGGATGACAAAGGAAACTCCAGGCTTTTCCCCTTTGGCTTCAGCTCTGGGACCCTGCTTGGGCCTCTTTGTAAAACAAGGGGTCAGAGAGGCTCCCAGCCCGGATGAGTAACTTAAACAAGGGACCTCATAGATAAAATAGGTGTTACTTTGATAGACAGGACCCCATTTTACCATTATAAACAGCCGTGGCTGCTGCCTGCGTCCAGTTTCACCACTAGGAGCTGCACATGCTGACGCTAGGGGACTCGGGTCACTGAAACGAGAAAATGACCAAGGACTGTTCCCCAGAGCCACAGTGTGCACCCCAATACCTGCCAGAGGAAGAGACGGCTGTGCAGTAACACCTACGACACAGTCACAGGCTGATCTTTGTGTATTTTGCTCTCAGGAAGACGTACTCAGTCACAGGGCAGAGGACAGCACTGTAGAATCAGAACTGGAAGAGCCTAGGGGTGTACAGAAGGTTGCTGAAGTGGCCAGAGTCACAACGTGGCTGGTGATAGAGCAGAGTCTGGCCCCAGCCTCCCCTGCACAGCTGCCATTTATTAGCTCAGATGCTTCCAAATTCAAAATGCAATGTCACCAGAAACCACTGACACAGCCTGATGGTTCAACAACTCATAGCCATCCCCTGGGGACTGGCTCCTACTCAGAAGTAGACAAGATCCTTTCGGAGACAGAGCCTTCCTGGTTCTGAAGGCATGGTCACTCACTGAGGCCTTCCAGGAAGACGTTCCATTCTGAGAGCTTTGGCCCAAGTGGATTTCAGTGCAGGGATACGGTGAAATGGGGGAGTGGGCTGGGCTCACATGAGGCTGTCCCTTAGGAATAACCCAGGAAGTGTCCCGGAAAAGAGAGAGAAGACGCCAGAGCCTAAAGGAAACAGCTGGGCTCCGAACGGCCTCTCGGAAGAGCCTCTACTCAAAAATAAGGATCATCACAGATCCAAACAGAAAAACAGGGGTGACATCCCCACATGGAGGGAACACCTGACTTAGCAAATGGGACAGGTCCCCAGGGTCAGGCTCTTAGAGCAGGCACAAGACTGGGACACTGGTGAGAAGGTTGTTCCCATGGTTTTTAAAATTTTTTTTTTGAGACGGAGTTTCACTCTTTGTTGCCCAGGCTAGAGTGTAATGGTGCAATCTCAGCTCCCTGCAACCTCCGTCTCCTGGGCTCAAGCGATTCTCCTGCCACAGCCTCTCGAGTAGCTGGGATTACAGGTGCCTGCCACCATGCCCAGCTCATTTTTTTTGTATTTTTAGTAGAGATGAGGTTTCACCATGTTGGCCAAGCTGGTCTCAAACTCCAGACCTCAGGTGATCCATCTGTCTCAGCCTCCCAAAGTGCTGGGATTACAGGGGTGAGCCACTGTGCCTGGCCAATTTTTTTTTTTTTTTAAGACAGAATTTCACTTTGTTGCCCAGGCTGGAGTGCAATGGCACAATCTCTGGCTCTCCACAACCTCCGCCTCCCAGGCTCAAGCGATTCTCCTCCTCAGCCTCCCGAGTAGCTGGGATTACAGGCATGCGCCACCACGCCCGGCTAATTTTTTGTATTTTTAGTAGAAACGGGGTTTCTCCATGTTGGTCAGGCTGTTCTCGAACTCCCGACCTCAGGTGATCCACCCGCCTTGGCCTCCCAAAGTGCTGGGATTACAGGGATGAGCCACCATGCCCGGCTGTTTATTTCTTTAAAAGGTAATCATTTGTCAATTAAAAAAACCCAGAGACTCTGACAGGCCATAATTTCAGGTTCTTTGGCTTGGGCAGTTTTGCTTTTCCCCATGTTTGCATGGTACGAAGTCTTCGTCCTTGTCACAGTAGCTTGGGATGACTCCCAGTCCACATGGAGAACATCAGGGAGTGGCCATCCAGCGAGAAATCCCTCGCTTGTTCCACACCTACGCACCGAGCATCTGTGTTAGACCCTGTGCTGGGCAGTGTGGTCCGTCGGGGTGTGCCGGTTTGAGTTTTAGGTAACAAGACTCCACTGCTGAGTAGCACCTGCCCTATCGCAAAGGAATCCAGTTGCTCCGGAATTACAGTCCCACTGTTAACCTGGTGCTACTGGAAAGTTCCACCCAGTAATCTAAGCAGTGACTCACAGAAGGATGAGGAACCTTTGCTCCAGCTTCTCTCCCTTTCCAGCAAGGGCAGAGCTCCTAAAGCCAGGGGTTAGCACCTGGCCAGCTTACGTAGCAGATGGTCTCAGTTACTTCACTGCTTTCCCAAACTCCTGCAGCCCTCCTGTGTCCACCTTCCGTTGATAGCAAAGCACTGGGTAGCAGCAACCTTTTTTCTAGTAGTTTTTTCCAAGCAGTTTTCCATTTCTCCACAGTACCCTTTCCATTTAGAGGAGCTTAATAACTGCTTGTTAAAAATTAACCCATGTGACCTAAACTTTTAAAAGTTTTTGTGGAAAAACGATGCCCAGATAGTCACATTTAAGCAAATATCCAGCTTGATTCAGTGATTAACAGTAAATGGGTCTACATGCTAACATAGCAGCACATTAAACACATAACACATCACTCGCATCAACGTCCACTGCCCCTGCACCTGCTACTTCAGGGCACTGAGGCTCCCGTTCCAAGCCCTTACAAACCTATGTGGTGGCCTGTAGGGCAAAAGGAATTATCATTACAACTGGTTAGAGGTAGGAATTCAGAAAGAAATTGAGGAGGCAAAACACATGTGGTTTGAGGCTGAAGGCTTAAGACGCTTCTTACCCAGGAGTGACCTCAGAGTTTCACATCCCACACAATCACACTGTGGTTGAGTGAAATCAAGTGCAGTTTTATTTAAGAACTGGAAAGAATAATCAGTATCTGTGAAAGAAAATCCAATTTAGAATATTTAAATAAACATTTCTGTATGTAAAAAGAAGAGTAGAATAATTACTCCATTAAGTTCCTCTCCTTGCAATGGGATAGGCCGCCTCTACTGCAGATGGCTGTGTCTTCCAAACCCATGACAAGTGCCATGTCTTCTGCAGCAGTGGCCCAGAGAGTAAGCACTTCCCAGCAAGACAGAGAGGTCGAGGTCTTCTAACCTTGCCAAACCACGACAAAAGCAAACTATGGTGGGCAAGCCCAACTACCTAAGGCAGGAAGAAAGTGCAGCGAAGAGACAGTGGTGTGCTGTGCCTATCGTGGGGGTACTCCTGGCAGCCAGCTGTGGCCGAGACCTTACCAAGCCTGATCTGCTAATGCAGCTTCCTGGTTTAGGAATGTTTCCCCTGGTCCTACCAATCCCCCAGGTTGGTAAATGAAGAGAAGGGATGAATAAAGCCTACTTTTTAGGCTCAAGGAGCAGCTTGCACCAACAAAGGGGTGGCAGGTGCGCTGCTGCCTTGTTTTCTGTCCTAAGAGGCTCACCTCGTGACCTCTTCTGTAAACTGCCACTCAGCAGCGGCCTGCAAGCCCTCACGAAAGACTTCACGTTGTGCTGTTTCCAAGTAGCTTTGTTCTGAGCAGTACCTATTTTCCACTTAAGAATCTCCACTTTAAAACCTGCAATGGAAAAATAAATCTCTTGACAGTTTTTTAAATTGAGAAAATTGGTGATGTGGCCTTTACCGCATTAACCTGATTCTCTGCGGGCCCTGCCACTGCTAAATTTATAAAGCTAAAAATAATCTCAAGATCACAGAACTAAAAAGAAGTCAATCACTTACCAAATCCTGCCCTTAAGGAGTTCATCTTGGCCAGGCGCGGTGGCTCACGCGTATAATCCCAGCACTTTTGGGAGGCCGAGGCAGGCAGATCATGAGGTCAGGAGTTCGAGACCAGCCTGGCCAAGATGGTAAAACTCCGTCTCTACTAAAAATACAAAAAACTACCCGGGCATGGTGGCACATGCCTGTAATCCCAGCTACTTGGGAGGCTGAGGCAGGAGAATCGCTTGAACTCGGGAGGCGGAGGTTGCAGTGAGCGGAGATATTGCCATTCCACTGGGTGACAATGTGAGACTCCGTCTCGAAAAAAAAGCCGGCCATGGTGTCTTAAGCCTGTAATCCCAGCTACTCAGGAGGCTGAGGCAGGAAAATCGCTTGAACCTGGGAGGCAGAGGTTGTGGTGAGCCGAGATGGTGCCACTGCACTCTAGCCTCCAGTCTGTGCCACACAGCAAGACCCCGTCTAAAAAAAAAAAAAATAGGAGTTCATCTTTTATCCCTAAGTAACTGCTGACTGCTGCCCTGGGATTATAAAGAGGGTGGGAATGTTCTCGCACCATCCCTACCCCTGGAATTCTTCTCTCAAGCAGAATACAATGTCAGGTTTTCCCTGGTGTCAGGCAGCATTTCACCGTGAAACCCTGAGACCTGCCTCCTGGGCTCCTTCCAGCTGGTGGGCCTGGCATGAAGGTGGACTTTCTGGGTTCTGGCAGATGGAGGATGGCATGAAATGCCAACACCGTCAGCTTACCATCCACAAGGCAAGCGCTGCCAACAGCTGCCCTACACCTATCAACAAGACAACTTCGTGGCTCCCAATGGGAATGGAGGCTGGGCCCGCCCTACTTAGAGCAGGGGAAAGAACTTTCCCTCAAAGAGCCGGAGCGGGCTGCCAGAATCTAACTACATCCTCTCCCAGTTTGCAGTTCTAGGAAGTGGAATTTGCTGCCCTAGGCGTGGTCTAAAGGACAAGTTTAGAAATGATTCAACTCAAGCTCCCAAACTGAGTGACTGCCAGTCAGTGTCTCACTGGGGATCATTTATTCACTCCAGAGAAATTTTTTTTTTTTTTTTTTTTGAGACGGAGTCAAGCTCTGTGGCCCAGGCTGGAGTGCAGTGGCCGGATCTCAGCTCACTGCAAGCTCCGCCTCCCGGGTTTACGCCATTCTCCTGCCTCAGCCTCCCAAGTAGCTGGGACTACAGGTGCCCGCTAACTTGCCCGGCTAGTTTTTTGTATGTTTTTAGTCGAGACGGGGTTTCACCGTGTTAGCCAGGATGGTCTCGATCTCCTGACCTTGTGATCCGCCCGTCTCGGCCTCCCAAAGTGCTGGGATTACAGGCTTGAGCCACCGCGCCCGGCTGAGAAATTGTTACTGATGGCTTGGCCACCGCCTTGGCTAGGGTCCCACTGCATGCATGCTGTGAGGGCCAATGGACAAGTCTGTCTGGTTTTTGTTTTTTTTTTTCCCTGAGACGGAGTTTTGCTCTTGTTGCCCAGGCTGAAGTGCAATGGCTCGGCTCACTGCAACCTCTGCCTCCCAGGTTCAAAGGATTCTCCTGCCTCAGCCTCCTGAGTAGCTGGGATTAAAGGCACCCGCCACCACGTCCAGCTATTTTTTGTATTTTTAGTAGAGACAGGGTTTTATCATGTTGGCCACGCTGGTCTTGAACTCCTGACCTCATGATCCACCCACCTTGGCCTCCCAAATTGCTGGGATTACAGGCATGAGCCACCACGCCTGGCCGTCTGGTTTTCAAACCAGCAGCTGTCATACTAGTAATCAATGAACCCGTAAGCCTCTTTGGTATATATAACAATGAAAAAATTCATTAAGCCATGAAATCTAGAAATAAGTCATATTTCTGAGTTGATAAAATGCTTTTCTGAACATACATTTTAGGTATCTGGCACAATTAACCAAATGTCTGCCCATTTTTGTGTAGCTTTTACACAGTACAGATTTCATTGATGTCGCCCCCACATCTGAGTATTAAAAACATTTGACATTGTTCTTCTCAGTCCTCACAACACCCCTGTGAGGTAGGTGGTATTGACCCCATTCCACAGATGGGGAGGTCTAGGCACGGAAAGGTTTAGTGGCTCCTCACAAGCTGCGTGGTGGGGCAGCAGAGTGGTGCTCTGGCCCCACGCCCACGTCTTCACATTCATACATCAGTGCCACCGTAACACTGCATGGCAGGATCTCACGCTGAGGCCAAGTTCCTGTCTAGGCCAGAATGAAGCCAGCGTTTCACCTCTTAAAGCTTCGATGTGTGACTCAAAGCCAACTACTCTCCCAAACTTGCAATACAAACATATTGACTGAATCTTGGTTGGGACTACTTGCAGTATTTAAGATTATTTTAGAGAGTCAATCTGCTTGGATTTGTACTTGTATATGTTCAAATCCCTTTGGAAAAGTTTGAAATGACATGAGGGACAATGTAATTTTGAGAACAGAACACATAAAACAAGAGTTCTGAGACTGACATTGAAATTGAGAATATAAGCTATGATAAAATGAGAATCAAATCCCAAATAAATGGAGAGCAGCACTTCTCAATGTTTAAGGCCATGCACAGAGCAGGCATTCACTAAGCACTTCTGCATCAAGAGAAACTGACGCTCCTTTGAGCCGCCTGTCACTGACAACAGGAGCTGAGACCCCCAGGAAAGCCGGCCAGGGCCATGATCCCCTTGGCCTGGGGCCACATTCACACGAAGCCACTGAGCCCGATTGTGTGGCGGTATCTAGGCTTACTTGCTGCAGGACAGAAGCTGAGCTGGAACACCAAGCCTTGAGCTAGGACACCCCTTTGCATGTGTACCGCTACTTCTAAAAAATAGATACGTAGCTACGATTAAATAGATGAAAGGCCAAAGCATCCTATGAGGAAGTATTTTTAAAACTGTGTAGATGTTCATGCAGTGAGGGACAGAAATAAAGAGGTTAAAGCGGTTTGTGTTTTTCGGTTAAATAAAAGGTTGTAAATGCATTTTTAATGCTGATAAGAAGGGGTACCTGCTACCCCTTTCTGCTGTGGAAGCGTTGCTGAGGACAGAGTCCATCTCTCCCAGGGAGTCCTGGTTATCCCTTACTTACACTCTGGCCTCGGGGGCAGTGGCGTGTGGCCTCAGTCCTCCCCAGGTCACTCTGGAGGGCGCTGTGGAATATTGCTGTGATTTGCCTCTTACTCGTCTTTCACCCATGTTCCGCCTTGATTCGGCATAAGGACAGACTGCTCCAGTGGGGCCTTGGGTCCTCAGGCCTTCTGACCGCTTGGTCTTGAGTGACATTCCAGAAGAGTGACTAAATGACGTAAAACGATTAAGAAAATCCATGTTGCAGCGGCCAACCAGAAACAGTTTTGTCCCAGGCTGCACAGGGTTGGAGGCCCCAAGGTCACCGGAGCCACTGCCCGTCACAGGTCCACCTTGACCCCCTTTATGAAAGGCAGGCCCGTGGGCACCCTCTTCTTATACTCCAGGTACTCCTCTCCAAAAAAGTGAATTAGTGAGATTTCTTCTTCTTCTGTTCGATCGCGGAAGAATCGCCACACTGTCAGAGCATAGCTGACGCCACAGATGGGGTTACACAGCATCACCTAACAGAGGGAGACACCGGGCTCATCAGGGTGACCGTGGGATGATGCCCTGTGCTTTGGTGGGCGTCTGTCTCTAATACCCAGAGGATTTCTGTGCCCATGCCCTGCTGAGACTGTCAGGGTCTCTGGGAGCAGTACTGTCACCTTAGCCCTAAGTACTCAGTGCTGCAGGCCTTTCTCACGTGCTTTTCTGTTGCTCCTCTTACATGACAGAGATCTGAAAATCACAAGATCAACCTCTAGGATTTCAACCCTCAGCTTGGGGTGACAGCAATGCCCCCCACCTCCTAGTGTGAGCTCCCCAACATGAGGTCCCATGCATGCTGCCTTCCTGCCCAGGACCCTCCCACCACAAATGCATTTGCTTACACCACAGCTGCCTGGGCCTCTGCCTCCTAAACCCACAGCCTCTGCTTTAGCACGAGATACGGGGCCACAAAACTGAGCTTCCGAAATGCCCCTTCCAGCAGATCACCTCCACGTTCAGAGAGCTCCAGAGCCTCAACCTCACCTCCTGAGTCTGGGTTTCCAACCCAAGAAAAGCAGCACTTCACCTACTTCCCCAGTCTCCTGCCTTCCCCACGCTGTGCCCACTTTGCCTCTTACCTTTTTCCCTCTCCTCCCTGGAGACGGGTTCTCACTCTGTCACGTGGAGTGCAGTGGCGTGATTATGGCTCACTGCAGCCTTAACCTCTTGGGCTCAAGTGATCCTCCCACCTCAGCTTCCCAAGGAGCTGGGACTAAGGGCATGCGCCACCACGCCCAGCTAATTTTTGTATTTTTTGTAGACATGGGGTTTCACTATGTTGCCCAGGCTGGTCTCGAACTCCTGGCTCTTTCTTCCACCTTTAAGAACATCCTGGCCAGGTGCAGTGGCTCACGTCTGTTAACTGCAGTACTTTGGGAGGCCAAGGCGGGCAGATCACCTGAGGTCAGGAGTTTGAGACAAGCTTGGCCAACATGGTAAAACCCCGTCTCTATGAAAAATAGAAAAATTAGCCAGATGTAGTGGTGGAAGCCTGTAATCCCAGCTACTGGGGAGGCTGAGACAGGAGAATTGCTTGAACCCAGGAGGCAGAGGTTGCAGTGAGCTGAGATCACCATTGCATTCCAGCCTGGTCAACAGAGCGCAACTCCCTCTCAAGAAAAAAAAAAAAAAAAAGAACATCCTTCTTCCTGATCCCCAGCCAAATAGTCCTTCAAGGCCAAAAGCATGCCCCAGCTCCTCAGGGAACCACTCACCTACTCCTGCCCACTGGTCCTCTATGGATGTGCATCTTCTCCGACATACATTTTCTGTATGTTTTCTGAACATACATTTTAGGCTCCAGTTCAGCCACCTGGAGAGCCAGGCTCATGTCCTGACCTCTCACACCTTCTCTTATTGAGCACTTACTGTGTTCCCAGCGCCGTGCTAAGCCCTTTACAATCATTACCCTGTTCAACTCTCATGGCAAACCTTTGGGGGCAAGCTAATATCCCCACTTTGTTTTTTAAAATATTTATTTATTTATTTATTTTAATTAATTAATTTATTTTTTTGAGAAGGAGTCTCACTCTGTCGCCCAGGCTGGTGTGCAGTGGCGTGATCTCGGCTCACTGCAAGCTCCGCCTCCTGGCTTCACACCATTCTCCTGCCTCAGCCTCCCGAGTAGCTGGACTACAGGCGCTCACCACCACGCCCGGCTAATTTTTTGTATTTTTAGTACAGACGGGGTTTCACCATTCACAGGATGGTCTCTATCTCCTGACCTTGTGATCTGCCCACCTCAGCCTCCCAAAGTGCTGGGATTACAGGCATTAGCCACCGCACCCAGCCTTTATTTTTTAAAGACAGGGTCTCACTATATTGCCCAGACTGGACTTGAACTCTTGGGCTCAAGCCATCCTCCCGCCTCAGCTTCCCCAGTAGGGGGGACTACAGGCATGTGCCACTACGTCTAGCTGCCCCCACTTTAATGTGAGAGGAGAGGGAGGCCAAGCAGTGAATGTCAGAATCAGGACTGGCCCAGTCAGTGACTCCAGGGCCTGTACCCTCACATCTGGCATAGCTTGCTGGGGATACCCTACAGCGGGAGTTCTCGATAGCAGGCTATAGCCTGTTACTGAGCCATGAAATCATTTAGTGCATCATGAACAGTACTGCAAATGGTAAGATAGAAAACAGGGTTTTGGCCGGGCGCGGTGGCTCAAGCCTGTAATCCCAGCACTTTGGGAGGCCGAGACGGGTGGATCACGAGGTCAGGAGATCGAGACCATCCTGGCTAACACGGTGAAACCCCGTCTCTACTAAAAAAATACAAAAAACTAGCCGGGCGAGGTGGCAGGCGCCTGTGGTCCCAGCTACTCGGGAGGCTGAGGCAGGAGAATGGCAGGAACCCGGGAGGCGGAGGTTGCAGTGAGCTGAGATCCGGCCACTGCACTCCAGCCCGGGCGACAGAGCCAGACTCCGTCTCAAAAAAAAAAAAAAGAAAACAGGGTTTTTTACACAGTAAGGGTAATTATTATACTAGGAAAGACATGTTCTGTTCATACACAAGTGCTGGAGCACAATGTAAAAAAATATATATAGGCAAAAAAGTATGGAAAACCCTTTGGTTCTAGTGCACATATGTATACAGTAAGCAAACATTTATGGCAAATTACATTATTCAGTCATAACCAATTTGTTCCCAGGAAGGTGACTGTTAATGTGAGGGTTTTACATATTTTAGAAACAAAAAATGTAAAGTAAAAGCTATGGAATAATTTGCCCCAACTATACCGTTAGGGGTCACCAGAGAGTCACCAAGGACTATGCATTGCTGATGGGATGCCTGAGAGATCTCTGGATTCGCTCAAAGACTTGCAGACTTTTCTCAAAGACTCAGTGAATTTTCCAAGATGTATTCACATTCTTTGGCCAAGTTTTTCTAGGACCAAGAGTAAAGAATCAAGAAACATTTTCAAGAAATAAGGCTTGGGGTTGGGCATGGTGGATCACGCCTGTAATCCCAGCATTTTGGGAGGCTGCAGTGAGAGGCCTGCTTGAGCCCAGGAGTTCGAGATCTGCCTGGGCAACAGTAAGACTCCGTCTCTACTAAAAACAAAAAATTAGCTGGGCATGGTGGTGCACACTTATAGTCCCAGCTACTCAGGAGACGAAAGCAGGACGGCTGCTTGAGCCCAGGAGTTTGAGACTAGCCTGGGCAACACAGCAAGCTCTCATCTTTAATGCACAAATAATTTTATTTTCTAAGACAGGGTCTCACTCTGTTGCCCAGACTGGGGTACAGTAGCAATCAAAGCGATCTTCCTGCCTCAGCCTCCTGAGTAGCTGGGATTACAGGTGCACGAGCCACTTCCAGATATATTTTTAACTTTTTCCTTTGGAGAGAAGGGTTCTCACTATGTTGACCAAGCTGGTTTCTAATTCCTGGCCTCGAGCAATCCTCCTGCTCTGGTCTCCCAAAGCCACTGTGCCTAACCAAATAATAATTTTAAAAAAGAAATATACAGGCAGGGTGTGGTGGTTCATGCCTGTAATCCCAGCACTTTGGGAGGCTGAGGCAGGTGGATCATCTGAGGTCAGGAGTTTGAGATCAGCCTGGCCAACATGGTGAAACCCCTACTAAACCTACGAAAAAATACAAAAAATTAGCTGGGCGTGGTAGTGCACACTGGTAATCCCAGCTACTCAGGGTGCTGAGGCAGGAGATTCACTTGAACCCAGGAGGTGGAGGTTGCAGTGAACCAAGATCGCACCACTGCACTCCAGCCTGGGCGACAGAGTGAGACTCTGTCTCAAAAAAAAAAAAAAGAAAGAAAAAAATATATGTGGTGGCTCACACCTATAATCCCAGCACTTTGGAAGGCTGAGGCGGGTGGATCACTCCACCCCAGGAGTTTGAGAACAGCCTAGGCAACATGTCAAAACCTTGCTTCTATAAAAATACAAAAATTAGCCAGGGCTGGGCATGGTGGCTCACACCTATAATCCCAGTGCTTTGGGAGGCCAAGGCAGGCAGATCACCTGAGGTCGGGAGTTCGAGAACAGCCTGACAGGTCAGGAGTTCGAGAACAGCCTGACCAACATGGAGAAACCCTGTCTCTACTAAAAATACAAAATTAGCCGGGTGTGGTGGCGCATGCCTGTAATCCCAGATACTCAGGAGGCTGAGGCAGGAGAATCGTTTGAACTGGGAGGCAAAGGTTGCGGTGAGCTGAGATCGCACCATTGCACTCCAGCCTGGGCAACAAGAGCGAAACTCCATCTCAAAAAAATAAATTAATTAAAAAATACAAAAATTAGCCGGGTGTAGTGACACCCATCTGTAGTCTCAGCTACTTAAAAGGCTGAGGCAGGAGAATCCCTCAAACCCGGGAGGCGGAGGTTGCAGTGAGCCGAGATTGTGCCACCGCACTCCAGCCTGGGCTACAGAGACTTAGGAGACAGGTGGGAGGATCACTTGAGCCCAAGAGGTCGAGGCTGCAGTAAGCCATGATCATGCCAACACACTATAGCCTGGGTGAGAGACCCTGCCTCAAAAATAAAATAAAAAATAAAAAATAAAAAATAAAAAAAAGAAAAACCATACATAAAAAAATATATATATATATATACATACACACACACACACACACACACACACACACACACACACACGGAAAGAGAGTCAGGTGTAGTGGCTCACACCTATATAATCCTAACACTTTTTCTTTTTTTTTTTTGTTTTGAGACAGAGTCTTGCTGTGTCACCCTGGCTGGAGTGCAGTGGAGTGATCTCGGCTTGATGCAACCTCTGCCTTCCAGATTTAAGCAAATATCGTGCCTCAGTCTCTCAACTAGCTGGAACTGTAAGCATGAGCCACCACGCCTGGCCTAATCCCAGCACTTTAGAAGGCCAAGGTGTGAGGATTGCTTGAGCCCAGGAGTTCAAGCCCAGCATGGGCAACAAAGGGAGAACCATCTCTTTTTTTGAGACAGAGTCTCACTCCATCACCCAGGCTGAAGTGCAGTGGCATGGTCTCAGCTCACTGCAACCTCCATCTCCCAGGTTCAAGCAATTCTCAGGTCTAGGCCTCCCGAGTAGCTGGGATTACAGGCATGTGCCACCATGCCCAACTAATTTTTGTATTTTTAGTAGAGATGGGGTTTTGCCATGTTGGCTAGGCTTGTCTCAAACTCCTAACCTCAAGTGATTCACCCACTTCAGCCTCCCAAACTACTGGGATTACAGGCAACTGGCCAGGAGAACCACCTCTACAGAAAATTTAAAAATTAGTTGGATGTGGTGGCACACACCTGTAATGTGTTCCAGCTACTTGGGAGGCTGAGGTAGGAGGATCACTTGAGCTCAGGAGGTCAAGGCTGCAGTAAGCCATGATCACAACACTGCACTCCAGCCTGGGTAACACAGCAACATCCTGTCTTAAAAAAAAAAGCTAGCCGGGCGCGGTGGCTCAAGCCTGTAATCCCAGCACTTTGGGAGGCCGAGACGGGCGGATCACAAGGTCAGGAGATCGAGACCATCCTGGCTAACACGGTGAAACCCCGTCTCTACTAAAAATACAAAAAAAAACTAGCCGGGCGAGATGGCGGGCGCCTGTAGTCCCAGCTACTCGGGAGGCTGAGGCAGGAGAATGGCGTAAACCCGGGAGGCGGAGCTTGCAGTGAGCTGAGATCTGGCCACTGCACTCCAGTCCCGGCGACAGAGCGAGACTCCGCCTCAAAAAAAAAAAAAAAAAAAAAAAGCTGGGCGTGGTGGCTGACACCTGTAATCCCAGCACTTTGGGAGGCCAGGCGGGCGGATCATGAGGTCAGGAGATCAAGACCATCCTGGCTAACACAGTCAAACCCTGTCTCTACTAAAAATACAAAAAATTAGCCAGCGTGGTGGTGGGTGCCTGTAGTCCCAGCTACTCAGGAGGCTAAAGCAGGAGAATCGCTTGAACCTGAGAGGTGGAGGTTGCAGTGAGCTGAGATCACACCACTGCACTCCAGCCTGGGCGACAAGCGAGACTCCGTCTCAAAAAAAAAAAAAAAAAAAAAAAGGCCAGGCACCGTAGCTTAAGCCTGTAATCTCAGCACTTTGAGAGGCCCAGGAGGGCAGACTGCTTGAGCTCAGGAGTTCAAGACGGCTCTAGACAACTCAAGAAACGCTGTCTCCACAAAAAAAAATACAAAAAGTAGTCAGGCATGGTGATTTGTGCCTACAGTTCTAGCTACTTGGGAGGCAGAGGTTGCAGTGAGCCAAGATCGCACCACTGCACTGCGGCCTGGGCAACAGAGCAAGACTAGGTCTCAAAAAAAAAAATAATAATAATAAATCAGGCCTTTTCTTCAGCCTGAGACAGAACAAACCTACGTGGCTCCACACAGCTCACTAACACATGGCCTCGGCCCCATTAATACCTATTTCTGATGAAATCCCGCCAAACTGCCACGAGTGGTAGAGGGCACTCCCGTCCCTAAGCGCCATCTCTGTCCTCAGCCCCTCTGGGCTGTTTCAGATCTATTAATAGGTTGAAGGGGCAGAGAAGGGGACAGGCACAATGGTTCATGCCTATAATGCTAGCACTTTGCAAAGCTGAGGTGGGAGGATCACTCAAGGCCAAGAGTTTGAGACCAGCCTGGGCAACATAGCAAGACCCTGTCTCTACCAAAAAAAAAAGAAAAAAGAAAAAAAAAAAAAAGGCAGAAACAGGATAAAGGGATACAGCAGGTAGCTAACAGCACCAAGGATTTATGTACCCAGGTTTTGGGCACATACTAAAAAGCATTACAGACTACATTAGTTCTCTTGACTTTTATTAAATGATCACTTGAAACACGCCAAGAACATGTACCTATTATTTAAAGGAGACCAACAACCTCATGAACACACTGAAAACACTAATTGTGTACTTCGAAGTGGTGACTTTTATGGTATGTGAATTGTATCAGAATGTTTAAAATATTACTAAAAAAATAAAAACTAAAAAATAAAAAAGGGAAGTGTGTGTCATATTTGATATTATACCTGAGTTCCAATACTCCAGTAAAACCACCCGACGTAAGAAGGATGCCGAAACCAAGCGTACACTCCACTGGTCACCAGAGTATGTGTATCTGATTTTTCATTCTGCACCACGTGGTTGAAATTGGAGCCAGCTGTAAACATGGCCGCCTTCCTCAGACATTCTCCGAAGACCACCATCAGCAGCCCTGTGACACTGAGCCAGGTGATCTGCTTCAGTTCTGTGGGAGAGAGACATCGATGACACACGAGGAGTGAAAACATTGGCCAGCTGAGCTTCCCTTCGCACTGCTTAAAATTAACCTATTTTCCCAAAGACAGAAACAGAAAATGTGCTCGTGGGCAATCAGCATTTGTCATCACGTTAAAATTTCATAAGAAAACACATTCTCCTAAGTTGTGCTGTTCATCAGTTTACTTTAAAATGCCAATAAGCACAACGAAAGCATCACGGTAAAGAGATGCTCTCTTGCTACAGCTGATGGGTTCTCTGGTTCACCACCCCCAGCCACATGCTCAGTCCTTCATTTGGGGACAAGTACAGCTAAGAGAAGAAAAGGGCCGGGCTCGGTGGCTCAAGCCTGTAATCCCAGCACTTTGGGAGGCCGGGACGGTTGGATCACGAGGTCAGGAGATCGAGACCATCCTGGCTAACACGGTGAAACCCCGTCTCCACTAAAAAATACAAAAAACTAGCCGGGCGAGGTGGCGGGCGCCTGTAGTCCCAGCTACTCGGGAGGCTGAGGCAGAGAATGGTGTAAACCCGGGGGGGGGCAGAGCTTGCAGTGAGCTGAGATCCCGCCACTGCACTCCAGCCTGGGCGACAAAGCGAGACTCCGTCTCAAAAAAAAAAAGAGAGAAGAAAAGAAGGGTCCAAGGTTTCCACCCTGAATCCAGGAGCTACAGGTATTTCATTTCATTGGCTGTGAGACACTCAATTTCAGAGTGCACTCCACATACAGAGGCTTTTGTTAGTCCATTTTTTTTTTTTTTTTTTTGAGACAGCGTCTCACTCTCTTTGCCCAGGCTGGACTGCAATGGCACAATCTCAGCTCACTGCAACCTCCACCTCCTGGGTTCAAGCAATTCTCCTGCCTCAGTCTCCCAAGTAGCTAGGATTACAGGCATGCGCCACCAGGCCTGACTAATTTTGTATTTTTAGTAGAGACGGGGTTTTACCATGCTGGTCAGGCTGATCTCAAACTCCTGACCTCATGTGATCCACCCACCTCAGCCTCCCAAAGTGCTGGGATTACAGGCGTGAGCCACTATGCCCGGCCAGTAAACTCTTACATGAAACGTCTAAATTTCATCTGATTGTAAAATTAGAATCACAACTACCCAAGGTTGGGACTTCACATTAAATGGTGCACTATGTGATGCAAACTTTAAAGCAAAAGGTCAGCACGTCCTCGAGTCAAAATCCAGAGGCAGAATTCATGAGCGGAGCTCATCCTTTATAAATAGCTTAGTGAGGATAGAGGTCTGCGGAAAATCGCTTGGGGGAGATTAGACCTGAAAGGTGAATCAATGTCACTGTCCTCAGCCTGAATGGGAGCCACCCTTTTCCCCTCCAGAGGGGGACATAAGGCACACTAACCTGGCCAAAAGATATTTTCAAGTGTGAACTCTAACCAAGAAGAAAGAGCAGCTACTGTATACTCCAGGCTGTGATTCAGGAGAAAGGAATCCAAGGACAGACTTTTGGGATTATTGACTGCTGTCACCAAGTATTCAGAATAGTGGAACAATGACAGGGAGCACATGTACCTATTTAAAGACAAAAACAGAGTTAAGTTGGGACAAGAGAACCAAGTTAGCTGTAAGTGCTGATGTGGGTCTCCTGAGCTGTCCCTAAGTCCATGAGGCCCTGTTCTCACCTGTCTGAGAGTGGACACAGGTACCCATCGCAGCATCTACTACCTCAGGCTTGCAAAAAGTGGAGTTTTTAAGGGACTATTTTTGTTTCCAGTCTTTTTTTTTGAAACAGAGTCTCGCTGTGTTGTCCAGGCTGGAGTGCAATGGTGTGATCTCAGCTCACTGCAACCCGCCTCCCAGGTTCAAGCGATTCTCCTGCCTCAGCCTCCCAAGTAGCTCAGACTACAGGTGCCCACCACCATGCCCGGCTAATTTTTGTATTTTCAGTATAGATGGGGTTTTGCTATGCTGGCAAGGCTGGTCTCGAACTCCTGGCCTCACTATGTTGGCCAAGCTGGTCTTGAACTCCTGACCTCGTGATCTGTCCATCTCGGCCTCCTAAAGTGCTGGGATTACAGGTGTGAGCCACTGCACCCAGCAAGGGACTGTTTTTGAATGTCACAGGCAAAACAAACCCACAGGTCACGGAGGCATTATGGACCCTTCTGTCCTTTAAAAATGACACTACACACAATAAAACATGAAAGAGGGAGATAACAACATAAAGGAGTGATGTATGTCGGATACAAAATTTAACAAAACTGAAATAATTCCAGCAAAGGATTAGATGGCTCAAAATATTGATAAGAGGAGATTTAAAACTTTTTACCTTGAAGCCACTGGTTCATATCCAGGTCAGACTAGAAGGCTCAAGGGACTGAAATCATAGTGTAGGGAAAAATCCTACAATGGCTGTGGGGATGCACTAGATGTGACCTAATAGAAATTAGAGATGAAAAAGGCCTATGAAGACAAGCCAGAGCCCTGCCCCTGCCCGCCACCGAGGACCTGCACCCCTTCCGGGAAGGGCTGCTCATGTTACTGAATGCTGTCACCACAGCTGCTGATGACAGCACCTTTGGGGGTGTCAGGGAGATCTGTTTCTGCCTGATTCACAACCAACCCACAGGCACGAAATCACAAGGGCTGCAATGTGAGCAACTAGGGGGAATCCAGGAGACTTGTTTCCAGAGAACCCTGAACAGCCTGCTGCCGGTCACAGATGAGACAGGGATGAGGAAATGCCACTACTGACCCTCTGAGCTGTCCACCCTCGCCTGAAAACCAGTATTCCAAAAGGAATACTTACCAGCCAAAGTGACTCCAAGAAGACTGGCTAAAACTTAGCAGCATGCCGCAGCCGAACACAAACCCCAGGAAACAAGCTCGGATGGCTATCTGAAAGGAACCAAGAGAAGCTCAGTCACTCGCAGTCCTCAGAGTACAGATCTGGGCTGCTGACCTTCCGAGGATAAGCAGGCCACAGGCAAGCAGATAGAGCCGATTTGCTGAGGTTGAAAGGGAGAAGTGGGCGACCTGGGTTCAAATTCTGCACCCACCTCTCTCTGGCTGTGTGGCCTCCCAGGTTATTTAACCTCTCTGGGCTTGCTTCCCCGCCTACACCCAGGGAATAACAGTACCTACCATTTAGGACTGCGGTTAGAATCACACACGTAAAACACTTAAGACTAACTGCTACCTAAATTTTAGCTGCCACTATTATTATTATTCACAATGATTATTCACGGCTATAGGAAAACTGCTTAAGCCTAGTTTATGAGGTCAGGGCACCCGGGCCCGTGCGCCCAGCCCCACCCACGTCACTGCGGGGCCTTTGACCTGAGACTGGGCAGCAGGTAGGTCTCTGCACCTTAAGTTACATAAAAGCACTCGCGGGCTCGCTCACTCCCACCCCACGCGCACCAGCTGTGCTCCACGAGCTGCAATTTAACACCCACTCTTCGGGTGCAGGGCGCCCGAGCCCGGAGAGGGAGGGTCCCCTCCTGAGACCTAAACTCGTGGGTGAAGAGCGCGCGCGTGGGAGGCCGCTGCAGGCCCGGGGAGAAAGGTGCCCACGCGCCACGCCAAGCGGACCCCCGCCCGCCCCACAGGCCCCACCGGCCCCACCGGCCCCCGCCGGCCTGCACCTGGTAGCGAGGCGGCCGATAGAGCAGCAGCAGCAGCGCGTTGAGCCCGGCCACGTAGAGCGCCAACCCGGTGCGGCCCTGCAAGCCGGCGCGCGTGAGCAGCGGCAGCGCGAGCACCGAGGCGCCCAGCAGGAAGGTGGCGAGGCTGAGACGTGCCTCGGAGCCCGGCGGAGCCCGCGCCGCGCAGACCGCCATGGCGCAGGGCGGCGGACCAGCAGGCGGCGGCGACGGCTGTAGCCCGGGGAAACGCGCCGGCCGCGCCTGCGCACTGCGCCGCCGACGCCGGCCCGGGAAGGGCAGCTTCCCGGAGCTGCGCGCCGCTGCCAGTTCTCGCGAGAACTCGGGCCCGCCCCGTTGGTGGCCCGAATTTGGCGGGAGCGCCCCGCCCCGCCCCGCCCCTCGGGGACATCCGGGCTCTGAGCCCGACTCTGTGCCGGGCTGGGGCCGGACTGGGGTGGGAGAAGTCGCTTCCCGCCTCTGCCCAAACTTAGTCCCAAACTCAGGAGGTTCTTGTCCCAAGAAGCAATGTAAAGTTTGAAACGAGCCGGGGGCAGTGGCTCACGCCTGTAATCCCAGCACTTTGGGAGCCCGAGGCGGGCGAATCACTTGAGGTCTGGAGTTCGAGACCAACCTGGCCAACATGGGGAAACGTTGTCTCTGCTAAAACTACACAAATTAGCTGGGCGTGGTGGCGCACGCCTTTAATCCCAGCTACTTGGTGGGGCTGAGGCAGGATAATTGCTTCAACCGGCGAGACGGAGGTTACAGTGAGCCGAGATTGTGCCACTGCACTCCAGCCTGGGTGACAGAGTGACACTCCAGCTCAAAAAAAAAAAAAAGGTTTGAAACGGCCGCACCCTCGCTGTCCCTGTGTGGTCCCCGAAAACCAAACGCCTTGGGGCGTGAGTTCGTCCAAGTGCGGCAACCTCCAGCCCTCCCTCTAAGGGTCCCTAGAAAGCGGCCTGGACAACGGCACCTGGGCATCCATGCGACGGGACCACCGCCCGCTGAAATTCCTGTTGTGGAACAAGGCTGGACGGTGATGGCAATGCTCAGGATATATTAGGTTTTTGTTTTTTATTTTTTGTTTTTTTGAGACGGAGTCTTGCTCTGTCGCCCAGGCTGGAGTGCAGTGGCTCAGTCTCGGCTCACTGCAAGCTCCTCCTCCCGGGTTTACGCCATTCTCCTGCCTCAGCCTCCCGAGTAGCTGGGACTACAGGCGCCCGCCACCTCGCCCGGCTAGTTTTTGTATTTTTAGTAGAGACGGGGTTTCACCGTGTTAGCCAGGATGGTCTCGATCTCCTGACCCCGTGATCCGCCCATCTCGGCCTCCCAAAGTACTGGGATTACAGGCTTGAGCCACCGCGCCCGGCCTATATTAGGTTTTTAAATAGCAGGAGGCAAAGCTATTTGGTGTGATCCTGACTTCACTTGGGGAAAAGAGCAGATATCTGAGCCTGGGAAAATGATCGAGCTATAAGCCAAAATGATATAACGCCAACTATATATGTACCTTTTTTTTTTTTTTCTTTTTTAGGCACAGAGTTTCACTCTGTCAACCTGGCTGGAGTGCGGCAGCCTGGGGTTTCACCATGTTGGCCAGACTGATTTCAAACTCCTGACCTCAGATGATCCACCCGCCTTGGCCTCCCAAAGTGCTGGGATTATAGGCGTGAGTCACCGCGCCCGGCCCATAGATTACTTTTTTTTTTTTTTTTTTTTTTTGAGACGGAGTCTCGCTGTGTCGCCCAGGCTGGAGTGCAGTGGCCAGATCTCAGCTCACTGCAAGCTCCGCCTCCCAGGTTCACGCCATTCTCCTGCCTCAGCCTCCCGAGTAGCTGGGAGTACAGGCGCCGCCACCTCGCCCGGCTAGTTTTTTTGTATTTTTAGTAGAGACGGGGTTTCACCGTGTTTGCCAGGATGGTCTCGATCTCCTGACCTCGTGATCCGCCCGTCTCGGCCTCCCAAAGTGCTGGGATTACAGGCTGGAGCCACCGCGCCCGGCTAGATTACTTTTATAATCAGAAGTTATTTACTTTTTTTTTTTTTTTTTTTTTTGAGACGGAGTCTCGCTGTGTCGCCCAGGCTGGAGTGCAGTGGCCGGATCTCAGCTCACTGCAAGCTCCGCCTCCCGGGTTCCCGCCATTCTCCCGCCTCAGCCTCCGAGTAGCTGGGACTACAGGCGCCCGCCACCGCGCCCGGCTAGTTTTTTGTATTTTTAGTAGAGACGGGGTTTCACCGTGTTAGCCAGGAGGGTCTCGATCTCCTGACCTCGTGATCCGCCCGCCTCGGCCTCCCAAAGTGCTGGGATTACAGGCTTGAGCCACCGCGCCCGGCCCAGAAGTTATTTACTTTTTAAAGAGTAAATGCTCTCACCTCAGGTAGCTCAGAGAGCCGTACTGGAGGAGAAAAGCCAGTAAGCTAACAACTGGAATAAACTCTGCAGGGATGGGAATGGGGGCAGAAGGAGAACAAGGATGGGGAGCAGAGAGGGACTCCAGGGGAGGCCCTCAGCTTGGATGGCGGCAGGGCGAGGAGGCTGCAAGGAACAGACGCCAGAGCTAGGCCTTGGGGCCCTCGGGGATGGACAGCCTGCCCTCCATTGGAAATGAGATCAAGGAGGGAGTGAGGGCTCAGTGTTTGAAAGGCACAGAGGCAGGAGGAAGCAAGGCTGAGAAGGGATGGGGACAGGCCCTCAGGGAGGCTGGCACCAAGCGGTGGGTCAGCGAGAGAGGCAGGCGGTCTGTGAGCCCTGCATCTGAGCCCCTCACCTCTCCACTCTAGTCCCTGCAGGTCCTGGCAGGTGCTCTGGTACTTTGGAAGCTGGATGGAGAGGCTGGGCCAGAATCCCAGACCCCTCACCCTCTGCAGCCTAGCTTTGTGACCTTGGCAAATCCATTGTATGTGCCTCCGTTTCCTGTACTGTGGGGGTCCTTATTTCTCTGGCACAGATTGGTATTTGTTCTGTAAAGCCCAGTACCACTTTATTTTATTTTATTGATTGATTTTTTTTGAGACAGGGCCTCACTCTGTTGCCCAGGCTGGAATGCAGTGGTGAGATCATAGCCCACTGCAACCTTGAACTCCTGGGCTCAGGCCATCCTCCTGCCTCAGCCTCCTGAGTAGCTGGGACTACAGGCATGCACCACTGCACCTAGCTCCAGTACCATGTTTAAACGGTGCTCAGAAAACTTGCTAAACTTGGTGGATGGGAAATGAAAAGAGATTTAATGTTTTAAAAATCAAAGTCACCCAGCTGCAGTGCCACATGGGAAGGAGGCCTGGGTGTGAATGTTCCTGGGAGCTGAGAGCTCCTGTGACTGCCACCAGTTTCCTGTGGTCTCTCCCAGACTCAGGACCTCTCCCTCTGCACCAGGACACCTCAGGACCAGCAGAGGGCACTCATCGCACGTTCACCCCTGGAAGTGAGCTGGTCCTGGGGCCGGAAACCGCTGTACCTGGGAAGCCCTTTCTAGCTTTTGCTCTCCTCAATGTATGACATCCCTGATTTACCCCCAGGGACTGTTGCCACTCAAGGGTGTAGAGTAATATGTCACCAGACTGGAGAACCAGAGCAATGCTCTCTCCTCTGCCCATCACCTCCCCTTGGCCCCTCCCTCTTCATCAGCCCCACTTTGGAGAAGGGAGAAAGAAAGGAGAGGTAGCAGTCTCCTCCCAGGTGGGGCCGGACTCCAGGGAAGGAGAATTTTCAGAAGTTGCGGGAGTGGCCGAATCTGTCAGGTCCCAGGGTTCACAGAGCAATGATGGAGGAGAAAGGAGAGGAAGCCGATCTAAGCACGTAAGGGCATCAAACCAGAGAAACAAAGTACATGCAGAGGGCTGCACATAGACACAGGGAAATAAACACACGGAGATGCACAGAAACACGCAGACCCCACGCAGGGACCTGCTTTCCTGCTACAGGGGAAAGCAATCTGATCAAGCAGACCCACTGTGCACCCATCCCTCTATGCTTCAGGACAACACACCTACAAAAATAAAAGAAAAAAAGGGAAAACAGCTCTGCCTGGCATGCCTTGCTTGCCTTTTCTTGTAAATAAGCATTTGAATGTGTTTTGTTCTAGGAGCTTTCCAGGCAGGCACAAAGGGAGCCCTTTCTCATGCAGGAAGTTCCCTCTGCAGCCTCCCCCTTCCCTCCCTCTCCTGCCATCCGCCCACAGGCTGAGGTGGCTTTCTTTCCTGAACCCGAGTGTGGATACCTCCTGTTTTAGAGAACCCTGAGAACCACTATGCTATTTCCAAGTTAAACTCTAGGCTGAGATGAAATCAGGCTTCTTTTTCTTTTCTTTTCTTTTTTTTTTTTTTTGAGACGGAGTCTCACTCTGTCGCCCAGACTGGAGTGCAGTGGCAGGATCCCAGTTCACTGCAACCTCTGCCTCCTGGGTTCAAGCGATTCTCCTGCCTCAGCCTCCTGAGTAGCTGGGATTACAGGCACCTGCCACCACACCCGGCTCATTTTTGTATTTTTAGTAGAGACGGGGTTTCACCATGTTAGCCAGGCTGGTCTCGAACACCTGACCTCATGATCTGCCGGCCTCAGCCTCCCAAAGTGCTGCAGGGATTACAGGTGTGAGCCACCGTGCCTGGCCAGGTTGGTGATTTTTTTTAAGAGAGTTGGTCCCCTGCAGCTCCTAGTCATTCACAGGCCTCTGCCCCATCTGCTGTCCACATGTAGGCTGGGAGGGCCACAGGGAGGGGCCCGTCCAGTGTGGCTGCAGCTCTTCCCAGGAAGGAATCCCTGTCTTCCAAAAGTTTTCTTTCCCCTCCTCCGGCCATTCCAGGCTGAAGGAATGAAAGCTCCCTCTTTCTAGGCTGAAAAACAGGTAAACAACATGTAATTTATGAGCACCATCAGCCCAAAGTGCATAAGTCATATGCGCACAAAGGGGCCGGGTAAATATTTAAAGATTAGAGCCAGCTGGGGAGAAACACAAAAGCCTGGGGCAATGGGGGTCTTTCTGAACTCACTCTCCCCGAGCTGGGCCAGGTCAGCGTTGATGCACTCACTGGAGTCCCAGCCTTTGTCATCTGAAGGGCCCTTGTCTGCTGGGCTAGTGGGAGTCCCAACACAGCTAAAGAGAGTTAAACAATCGCAGCCTCTCCAACCGCATCTGGAGACAATTGGCTGAGTCATTTCAGCGCTTTTGCTGTGTGTCCCAATAGTTAATTACATGGAGCAGTCACTTCATTTCACTTTGAAATGCATCTGCAGAGGGGGGACAACAGATTTCTCCCTCCAGTCACCTGCATCCACAGTAGCCTGTGCAGCACTCACCAGTTAGTGCTGGTTCAAACCCCTGGAAGTGCAGAAGGGAAGGGGTGGCCGCCCGGAGCCACAGGGCTATCCTCTGGGATGGGCCGCAGCTAGGGCGCTTGTCCTGGGGCCGGAAAACCTCTCCCTACTTGGTTCCAGACCTGACATAATATTCTTTTTTTCTTTTTTCTTTTTTTTTTTTTGCCAAACTCAGGAAAACCAAATGAGGGAAGGAGTGGCACAGACACTTGTCACTTTCTGTGTTAAATTCCCCAACATGAGACGGGAGGGGCCCTGAGCAGCCCTGGAGGCTCGAAGAGCCCTCAGGAGTTATAGAAGGAAGTTTTTTTTCCTTGAATAAGCAGAGGGGGGCCTGGGTCTCCCCACTTCTCCTCCTGGACCTGTGCTCCTTTCCAGGCTGCCTTGGGGACCCCAGATGCTAAAGATGGAAAGGGAGTTGGTGGCCTACATCCCAGCTTGCGTAAGCCCCGCTTCTAAGTTGGTCCATGCCCTTCCTGGCAGCCCGAGAGTGCTTTGTCCTGCTTGCCCTCAGAGGACAGGGTGAACCTACTGCCACTCCCCCTCCAGCTCTGAAAATACCTCCTGGTCTGTGTGAGCCCCTTTGGAGCCAGGCCTGCCTGAGGCTGTGCTAGGATGCCCAGACTCAGGGCTTGTAAGCAGCGTGACAGGCTGCGGTGGAGGGTGGACCCCGAGTCTTCAGCCTGGGTTTCCAGGAACGGTCCCTGTACAGACTAGTCTGCTGTCTTTCCCAATGACCTTGCCAGATGCAAAGCACAATGACTTTAACTTAGTAGGGGAAGTGGCTGCCCAGAGAGAGGAGCAAGAAGTGAGGGTAAAGAGGCCCTGGGGGGGAGAAACCCGGCTCAGAGCTCGGAAAAGGGGAGGGTGGAAGTCGCACCAGTCTCTCTCTCCACTTTGATCCTGCGCGACCCTCGGCCAGTGTAAGGCGAGTAGCGAACCAAGGAGGCTGTTTGTGATGGAGGAGCCACGAGTGGGGGCGCCAGAAAGTAGGGGGATCATTCCAGGTGGGGAGACCCCTGCCCGAAAACGGGCCACAGGACAAGCGGCGCGGCGGGCAGTGTCGGGGTTGGGGTGGGGGGGCCGCGGAGGCGGAAATCCATTCAGTGGACCAGGGCGGAGCGACGCCTGAGAATTCCGCCCAGGCCTTAAGGCGGGCCTTGCCTCCTGCAGCCAAAGCAGAACATTGCGAATTAGCGCATTTTGCGGTCAATTTTCCACTGCTTAAGAAACACTAAGCCATCCACGTGAGCGGCCCCACCCAGTGCGACTGGAATCCCAGGGGACGGGCTTGGGAGGGGTGGTGGCCCTGGGAACGGCGGGTGTCGGGGTTCGGGCGGGGGCGGGGGCAGCCCCGGGGCCCCTTTATGGCGGCCGGGATTCAGGAGAGGGGGCGGGCCGGGCACCCAGCTGCGGGCCGCGAGAGCTGCGAGGAGGGCCATTGGTTTGCTAATGCACCCGAGTTGAAAGGCGCGGGCGGCAGTTTACAGGGAAGGATTGTAATCAGAGGACAAATTGCCCCGCTGCCCCGCAGCTCGAGAACGCGGGGAAGGGAGGCCCGCCGGGGCGCGGCGCGCGCCAGGCCTCTGTGCAGATGTGCAGCAGCTGGAAGTGCGCGCCCTGCGGGGCGCCCGGAGTTTGGCCCCGAGGGGGCGGGGGCGGGCGCCCCTTTGTGGGGCCCGCACAATGCCCTTAACACTCGACTGCCCCCTTTGTGCCAGGCCGCGCCGCCCGCCAGCCCCGCGGTGCCTTTGTACCATCCCAAGCTCGGAGCGAGTCGCACGGAGGACGCCCCGGCCCGGCTGGTCCTGGAGCTTCAAAGCTGCCCGGCGCGTGCCAGCGCCCACCGCCTGGCCTCGGCCCCCGCCGCCCTCCCAGGCCCGGGTCGGCCCGGATCTGGCCCGCGGGCCCTGCGGCCCGAGATGGAGAGAGCCCCAGAGCTGCTGTTGCTGCTGCCTCGGCCTGAAAGGGGGAGGGCGTGGCGCGATTCTCCACGCTGCTTGGCGCCTGGGAACGCCGCTATCCTGGGGAGGGTAGGCGGGGGCGGGCTGGGGGGAGATACCCCGGCTTGACAGCGCTGGGGGGCGCACCCCACCCTGAGTCCCTACACAGAAGCCGGTTTGTTCATTCCTCTGCCACAGGGCTCAGCTGCAGAATTTTTGCGACTTCCCTGTCACCCTCAGAAGCAGTGGGGGCTGCATTGTTCAGAATACCATTTTACAAACCCCAAAACTAAGGCCATGAGGGCCCATGGGAGATGTATAGGTTTGAACCCAGGGACTTCCTGGAGGTCAGCCTTCCTGTCCATCACAGCGACTACAGTTCAGCCTCCTGGAGTTCAACCAGGGGGATGGCCCCAGAGCCTTGCTGTAGGGCCTAACCCATCCTGGGGCGAGTGCTCCAGGCACCTCCTCCAATGGGTCCCCCATAGTTTGAATCATGGATTGGGGTGTGGGCCCTGGGCCTCTCGAAGTGTGGCCTGGAGCTCTTCCCAGAATGTCAGTGGCCTCCTGCCACCACCACCTGTGCGTGGAGCTGACAGCAGGCTCATGGGAGTGGACTTCCAGTGCTTCTCCATGGGGAGAGGGTCTGCCACCAAAGCCACCCAGCCTGGAAGCCCAGGGCTGTGGGGAAGGGGGAGGAAGCCGTGTTCACCCCACCTGCCTCCTGTGGGAAGTCTGCGTTGGATTCTAGCAGTGTCAGAGAACATGGGACCCAGGCTACACCCCCACCAGGACCCCTCCCAAGCCCAAGGCCCCAGCAAGGATGAGACTGGCTGTGGCCCCGAGGGCGGGCTGCACGCTTTAATGGGACACACGTTGCTGTGTGGCCCCCGCGGGCTTGGCTTGTGCCCGGCTTTGAGCAGCCACAGGCAGAAAATCGCTGCATTGTGCCGACATTTAGGGCAACTAATGCGGCGTTGCGGGTATGGCCAGAGCATGAAGTGCACAGAGAGGCGTCACCTTGGCACCATCAGTCCCGAGGGAGCCCAGAGCCCTGTCATAGTCATGTGGCAGCCTGTGGCCAGCTGGCCCAGGTACCTCCCCAGTAGGTGGCCCCCGGAATGCTTGCACTCCAGGGTATCAAGGACTTGGCAAGTGGGACTGGAGAACTTACAGGAATTGGGACAGGATGGGCGTGGAGGGGGTGGGCATCGTAGGGGTCCTCAGACTTGGGAAGTGGTGGAGGCCAGAGAGATAAGGAAAAGACAGAGAAAGGAGAAGGGGGTCCCTCGGGAGGTGGGGGTCGGTCCTGAAGGTGAGAAGAAGCCTGGGCTATGGGGGGGCTGAGGGAAGGAGGTGGGGAGCTTCCCGATGCGTCTCCCCTTGGTCCCCTCCTCCTCGAGGTTTCTAGAGTCCAGAGGGCCTCATTGACATGTAAACGAGGGTCCCTATAAAGGCAGCACTGCCTCGCACTGGTGCATGGACTGCAAGATGGGCACAGAGCCTGCTGCCCGGGGCAGCTTCCCCGGCAACTTTCGAAAGGTCTGGGGTCTTGAGGGGTGAGGGGCAGGTGCCTTTCCCCACGAGGTGGGGGAGGCAGAGGGCAGGAGGGTGGCAGTCCCACACTCTGAAGGCTGTTCATCTTCAGATCTCCAAGCCACTGATGGAGAAAAAGCGACGAGCACGCATCAATGTGTCCCTGGAGCAGCTGAAGTCGCTGCTGGAGAAACACTACTCGCACCAGGTGAGACTCAGGCAGCGTGGGGGGAGCGGGGTGATACGATCCCAACCTCCCTGTCTCCACCTCGGGAGGCCGGCCTAATAGACCTTTCCATGGTGGGGTAGATCCGGAAGCGCAAGTTGGAGAAGGCCGACATCCTGGAGTTGAGCGTGAAGTACATGAGAAGCCTTCAGAACTCCTTGCAAGGTACAGGGGAGGGCTGGAGGGAGTAGGGGGAGGCTTGTGGGATCAGAGCCAGGGATGCCTCAAGGACCTCTTGAGCCTGGGCTTTTGAGACCAGCCTGGGCAACATAACAAGACAGCAAGACCCCCATCTCAAAAATAAAGAGGACTGCTCGGAGGGAGGTAGGCAGCTGGTGAGGAGGGGGCGCCAGCTCGCTAGGGGTGGAGGGAGGAGCAGTAAAGCCCGGGCTGGCTGTGCGATTGCGATCTGGGTGGTAGGAGGTTTGGACCCCGGGGGAGACGTTCGGGTCGTCTGACCTCTCCGCCCTCCTCTTCCCTTCGTCAACACGCTTCTTCCCTCCTTTCCTCTCCCTCCCCTCCTCCCCTCCTCTCCCTTCCCTCCCCTCCCCTCCCCTTCCCTCCCCTCCCTGTTTCTCTCGTCCGCTCTTCCCCACAGGGTTCTGGCCTGTGCCCAGCGGAGCCGAGCACCCGTCGGGCTTCCGCAGCTGCCTGCCCGGCGTGAGCCAGCTCCTTCGGCGAGGAGATGAGGTCGGCGGCGGCCTGCTCTACCCCCTGGTGTCCGAGCGGGCCGCCGGCAGCACCATGGACAGCGCCGGGCTGGGCCAGGAGGCGCCCGCGCCGTGCGGCCCCTGCACCCCCGCCGTCTGGGCTCCTGCTCCGGCCGCCAGCGGCCCGCGGTCCCCACCACCCCCGCTCCTCCTCCCCGGAGGTCTCCCCGGCTCGTCCGCCAGCGTTCCCCCGCCGCAGCCAGCGTCGAGTCGCTGCGCCGAGAGCCCTGGGCTGGGCCTGCGCGTGTGGCGGCCCTGGTGAAGCCCCGGGGATGGCCTGAACTGAAGGCGCTCCCTATTTGGTCTCGCGACACAGGGACTATTTTCAGCACGCCCACAGTGACTGCCGGGACCTTCCAGTCGTCCGTTCTGGTCCTCGGTCGGGGGTGGCTTGGAGAGGGCCGCACACCCCGCTAGCGCAGGGAAATACTCCTAGCCCTTCCGGACTGGGTCTGCGCGTCTGGGCATAATCCACCCCCACTCCAGCTCCACCTACAGACGCCGGACCGCTCGCTCTCCGCACATCCTCCGGAGGGGCTGGGAGGGGGTGTCCTGGGCTGAGCCCCTTTCCCAGGGACCCCTGGCGGGCAACCCGCCCGCCCCCACCCCCGCCCGGCTGCCGCGCAGCGGTGGGAATGTCTCAGTTGGCAGCAGCGCAGAGCTGACCCCTCGCAGCGAGGAGAATTGCTGCCCCGCCCCGGCCCATTCAGCGGACCGCGGGCGCCAGGTTCCCACCGGTACAAAGCGCGCTTGGCCCCGCCCCGCCGGCGAGGGGCCCCCAGCCTCCCCTAACCCGGGACCCTCTTGGCTTCCAAAGACCTCCTCCGCAAGCAGTGCTGCCCACCCGGCCGGCGCATTCCCCGAGGCCTGCCCTTCTCAGAAGCCCCGCCCCTAAGGTGCACCGCCCCACCCGGACGCCCCGCCCACGCGGTTCCTAGAAGGGACCCATTGCTTGGTGGCACCAGCTTGAGGGCTGCAAAAGTGGACCCGGTGCCTCTCGTGGGAGAGGGGAACGCCTTTCGCTCGACAAAGACCCTGGCCCACATTCCAGGCCCGGCCCCCGTAGACCCCCGCAGCTCCAGATCCCTAGGGCTGCCGGAGGATCCAAACCCTGGGTGGCTCTCGGAGCGCGCTGCACCACTTTAATGGTCCACAACGAGGTCACTGCTGCGCACGGACTTCGGTAGTGGGAGGTTCTCAGGTCAGATTTTCTTCCCCTGGGCTTCTGGCCCAGGACCCCGGGCCGGCGAGGGGGAGCTGGGGTTGTGGGGTCAGAGATCCTGGCACCTCCTCCCGACAGCTTATAATTCAGAATAAAGCCAGCGCGAATCTGTGATGTGGGTATCAAGAGGACATTAGAGGTCTAATGTGTCCCACCCCTGCGATGCCTACTTAGGTGCATATTTTGGAACCACAAATATGAACTTTCTATAGAAACTCTTCTCTTTTTGGTCTTGAGTGCCCTGGCCTGCAGGGCACTAAACCCGTCCTGATCCAAACGCGTGAAGGACCCACGGTCCTTCAAAAGCCGGCTCCACAGTCACACCTAATGGGCTCGCTGCAGTTGGGGCGAGGGTGGGGGTCCCGGCTGTCGCCTCCAAGTTGGCCTCTTGGGTCTGTGCTTCCTGCGGTGTGGGGTGGGTGGAGTAGAGGCCAGGACAAATCCCTCTGCAGTCCACCAGGTGGCGGTGTTGCACTGCGGACCCAAAGGTCCTGCCTCCAAATTCCAGGAGGGCGGAGGGGGGACAGGGGCTCAACAAGTCCCAGGTGGCTTAGGCCCAGCTCCTATTGCCCTGACCTGTTCGCTCTCTTCAGTCAAGCTCACGGTGACTAGCAGCCCCAGGTGCCAACCCTGGCGCAGGGGTTGCCACCTGGGCTAACAGGGCCTTTCCTCCACTGATGGGCTGTAGAGCCCACCCCACTGCTTTATCCTGTTGTTACTCCAGGACCATCTCACTCCTCACTCGCTGGTGGGACTGGAGCATTTGTCTGAAGACAGAGAGCAAATCCAACCCCCCAAAAATGGCACACTACCAGAACTCAGGGTCCAGAGGAAGACATTAAGGGGCAGCTGGCCAGCCCTGCTGTGAGCTTGTAGAAGGGTTTTCCATGAAACCAGCCTTGGAATGCCAGGTGCAAATCATAAGGAAGTTTTTATTGGGTCCTGTACAGAAGAGAAATGCTCAGTTGTCAAAAAACTACAAAGGGATCCCTGGCTCTGGGTGTGCTATGAAGACAACTCCCTCCCCAGTGAGGCCAGGGTCAAGTTCCTTAGAAACACAGCGAACAGGCCTGGAGGCCGGACAGAGTTTGGGAGAGAACTCCAGGCCCAGGGTCCCCCCCTTTATTTTTGTAAAAACCGCAGGACTGGAGTGATTTAGGGGACTCTGTCCCCCTGTAAGTATTGCCATTGGATATGAAACACACAGAGCAAAACCCCAAGGTGACAAATGAGTGAAAACCTAAGGTGACAAGTGGACAGACGCCCCCCAGGTGGAGGAGACAATGGCTAGCTGGTGACCTCTGTCCCTACGTAACTTGTCAGTCCTTGAAGGCACAGCAGCATTGGCCAGAGATGGCCCCTCCCGCGGCCAGGGCTGGATTGCACTTCCCTGCCTTGCTCACCTGTGGCCACAGCTCATACCCCCAGTTACCCCACAGCCAGGGACTGGAGGGGTCTCTGAAGCAGAGACAGGCTTAGGCAGCCTCCCACCCCACCCCAGCAGCTTCTTCTGGGAGTGGGACCCTATCTGAAGGGTGATGAGATAGGCTTGGCCACCTGATGGCCAGAAGGAACTGGGCACAGGCAGGCTCTATGCTGACCTTGGAAACTACCCCAGGTTTTCATATTGTGGGGCCACTGCATAGGGGTAGGGGTCTGGAGGAGATAGCTTTCTCATCTGCCCTATTTCACCAGCTCAAGGTTATAGCTGTTCCTGGTTTTCCTTAGCCTGGGAAGACCCAGGGCCCATGGCAATGCCCAGGCCTGTAAGGGGTCTGCCCAGGAGGGAAGGCAAAGAAATACATTGCTCCCAGGGGTTAGATGCCTGCCTGGAGCCAGGCCTTGAGCTGAGAACCTGGAAGCCCCTGCCAGGATCCCTTCCTGGCCAGGCCTGCACGGGTGGGGAGTGAGGCTGGGGATGACGTGGGGACACGGAAGCCCAGGCCCTGCTGCCCTCGTGCTCTCTGCCTGCACCACACACATGGTGGGAGCCATGGAGGGAGCTGATGTGGTGGGGACAGGCAATGATGGCAGAATAATGAGGGTGGGGACACTAATGGTGGTCAAGGTGGCTGAGGTGCCAGTGGTGGTGGTGCAGAGTGTTGTGCTTAGCTGGGGTGGAGTGTGGGTTCCCAAGGGGGTAGGGGGCACTGAGAGTGGGAGGCCTCAGGCCTAGGGGGCCACACCAGGCCACATGCTGAATACAGACCTCCACAAAGGCCACAGAGAGCCCTAGACTACCTCTCACACCTGGGCCACTCAGTGGCCAGGGCCTATGACCAAGAGACTTCAAACAGCCCTGAGAGTTAACGTGGTCACCTGCTCATCAGATGGGGAAACTGAGGCAGGACAGGTCGGAAGCAGGGAGACCTGATCAGAGCTTGTTTGGGCTCTGACGACCCCTGTGCTTAGAGACCCTCTGTACCCCACCCCCCAAGGTGTGGCAGTTATGGTGCAGCGTGGGTGGAAAGCCCCTGGGGAGTCCAGTGGCTCCAGCTCAGCCTCTTCAAGGCGGGGCTTTGTTCGGTCCCGCGGTGGCCCTGTCTCAGGTTCCCTGCCCCCAATGTCCTGTTGCCGAGGGTTGGTGATGGCGCAGCTGGACGTGCACATGTCACTCACTACCCAAGCCCAAACTTGGGATGTCACTCAGCTCCCCAGGCCCGACCTCACTCAGCCAGGAACATGCGGTGCCAGTGCAGTCGTCCGGTGCAGCCAGTTGCCCTTGGGACAAGGCCAGTTGAGAGGAGCCGGAAGACAAACGCCGAGGCCAACGCCCCCTCATCTCTGGGAGGGGTGGTGCATGTCTGCGCGCGGGGCGGAGGCGGGCGTCTTTGGTGCTGTGGCCCTGGAGAGCGGCCTGGCCTGACTGGCGTCCGTGGGGAGGCGCCGGCGGTCCTAGGACGCGGAGCCCAGCGAGTCCGAGTGAAGCGTGGCGTAGCCCGAGGATTCGGAGGGGGAGCTCAGGAAGCTGCTGGTGCTGCCGCCGCCGCCCTCCGCGCGCAGCGCCCCCGGCTCGCCCCACGATGCGCTCAGGCCAGGATGCAGAGAGCCGGCGTGCGGGTGCGCAGCGGGGCGCGGCCTGGGGCTCCTCTGGACGCTGCTAGGGGGCGTCGGGGCCTCTCCGGGATCGGTGCCTTCGGGGACAGCAGGTGCAGCGGGGAAGGGCCCGGGCGGGCGGCGCAGGGCCTGTGGCTCGCACTCGAAGGCGGTCAGGGTGAAGGCATCGGGCAGCAGAGAGGCCGAGGCGGAGCGGGGGCCGGGCCCGGGGCGGCGGCGCGGGCTGCCGGGGGGCGAGTCGCAGGCTCGCCACAAGCCGCTGTCCAGGGCCGAGGGCCGCAGCGACAGCAGGCTCTCGGCAGAGCGGCGGCGCGCGCGGGACGGGGTTGCGTCCTCCGCAAAGGCCAGCAGGCTGGCGCGGCGCCGCTCGGGCCCGGCGGGCAGCATCAGGTGCGCCAGGGCGGCCAGGTCCTCGCCGGAGCCCCAGCGTGGCAGGAAGGCGGGCAGCGGGACGGCGGCCCACACGTCCGCGTCGTCGTGGGAGAAGCGCCGCGTGGGTGGGACCTGTCAGGACGCGGCTGGCTTTTACCCGGAGCTGCCCTCCTGGAAAACGGGGACAAACCCTTCTCCACCCCGGGGGAAGGGCCTTCCATGGGTCAGGGATCAGGCTGCGCGCCGGGGCAGCCTGGCTGGGAGCCGTGAGGTTTGGCGCAGTCTCTCCGAGACTCTGCCAGATAGCTGGGGTCGGTTGGGGAGGGCGCTCCTTGAGGACATTGAGCCGGCAGGAGATAATTCAGGTGACAGGGACCATGGGGGTGGCGGTTGGGGCCCACCCACACAGGCTGTGTGGCCTTTGGCCAGCATGTCTGGATGGTGACAGCCACCCCTGCAACTGCAGAAGGCGTGAGATGGGCTCCGAGTGGAGAGGCCTCAGGGAGGTCAGGACACCTCACCACCCGCAGGTGCGGCCTCTCCCCCAGCCCTGTGCTCACCTGCAGGTACTGCATCTTGTCCTCCTGCAGGGGCCGCAGCGGGTAGAGCTGGGGCAGGCCCCCCTCCAGAGCAGAGATCTCATACTTGGCCGTCCTATCTAGGGCCACAAAGTCACCTCCATAGCCATAGTCCAGGGAGCGCTCCAACACCAGATCCGGGGAGATGCCACCTTCCAGGCTGGTCTCTGTAGGGTGGCGGGGGGTAATGGGGCAGGCAGAGCCTTAGGGCCATGGAAACTTGGGGGCATCTGGGAGGGAATCTCAGGGACCCCCTGACCCAACAGACATATACAAGGTGGGGGCTGGTTAGCTGAAAAGGGAAGCGGAGGGGTTCTGAGTTCAAATCCCAATATGCCACCCTTTAGCTGTGAGACTGGGCAGGGAGCTCACTCACTCAGAGACTGCTTCCTTATCTAGGACATGGGGTGGGACCTGAGGTGACCTTGGGAGGACTAAATAACACACACAAAGGGCTGGCAGTGCCTGGACAGAACAAGGGTGGAGGGTCATGGTATTGCTGATAATGGTATCCAGACAGGACCTGGGTCTGCAGGAGCCCCCAGGGCAGCTTGCTGGGGATCCCTGAGGTTGGGGGGTAAGCCCAGGAGCTCCACTGGAGCACTTGCAGACATGTCTACCCTGCTCTCTGTTAACCTGAACATCCCATTACGTGGAACCTAGGGCAGCCAAGCCAGAGAGGAGAGTGCCCTGTGGGAACCTGGCTTGGGTCCCTTGGACATTCAAGTACTTTTGGGAGTGACACAGGGGGTGTCTGGTGGTTGAGAATGAAGTCACCGTAGGGGAGTTGCCTGACAGCCGTTTTCTTGCCAACCCCAGTGATCTCTCCCAGACACCACTCTCCCTGGGTCCACTCTTAGGCCATCCTCACCGTCATCTGACTCCTCGTCGTTGGCCATGAGGGCCATGCACTTCTCCCGGACAGCCTTGAGGTCGGCCCGGTAGCGGTCGCAGGCCCAGAGGAACACAGGCAGCAGCAGGGCCTGGGCCACGGAGCACCACAGCACGCAAAGCGCCATCCAGGGCGCTGAGGCGTCGGCCCGCAGGCTGCTGAAGCTCACCACCTGTGGGCACAGGGCTCGGCCTGGCACCTGCAGGACCCCCCACCATCATACAAGCTCCCCGAGTCTCGGTCTCCCCATGTGTACGGCAGGTCTGACAGGTGGGTACCTGCCAAGGAGAAGGTGCCTTTCGGGAGGAAAGGGCTCAAGCTTGGCAGTGGGAGGCCCCGCCCTCCAGGAGCTACCTGGCCGCTGGGCAGCAATGTGTGGCCCTGCTCTGTCTCCCTCCTGGCTGCCTATGAAGAGAAGCGGGGCATGGATTACCACCTCCTCCCCGCTTTGTTTTGAGACAGAGTCTCACTCTGTCACCCAGGCTGGAGTGCAGTGGCTCAATCATGGCTCACTGCAGCCTCACGATCCTCCTGCCTCGGCCTCCCAAAGTGCTGGGATTACAGGTATGAATCACTGTGCCTGGCTACCACCCTCTTTGAGATGAGGAAACTGAGGTTTAGAGAACCAGGTTTCAAACCTATTCAAGATTCTGCCCCGCTTCCCAGCCAGTGGCCTCCTTGGCCCTAACCCTGCTTTTGGGTCCCTGCCCAGGGACTCTGCATTCCTCCTCTCCCAGGAGAGACCTCATTGCTCTGTCCCAAAGAGCGATACTTAAGTGATTGCCACAAAAGAGTGAAAATGTGGATGATGTGGGGATGTTGGTTCTGTCATTTGTGGGCCACGTGACCCCCAGAAAGCTGCTAAACCTGTTTGGGGTTCAGTGTCTTCATCTGGAAAATGGGCTAAGAACAGCCCATGCTCTAGAGGGTGAAGATTCTGGACACTTTATAACAGCAGCATGGAGTAGCCCCACAAGCTGTACTCTCTTCCCTGTCCTTAAGAGAAGCGGGGATGGCTCCAGTTCCCTCCCAGCCCGCTCCTCCCCCACACTGCCCCCACTCTGCTCCCGAGGTGCCTCGTGGGTCTCTGCTGTTTCACGAAGCCCTTGCCCTGCATCCGCCCAGGGGCCGGGCCGCCAGGCCCCACTGTACACATGAAGACCCTTAGCTGGGGGGAACCAGGACTGCTGAGGGTGGGGCAGTGGGGGCTGCCTCCTGATCAAGGCTCCAACTCTGAAGCTGCCACCCCCCGAGTCACTGTTCTGAAGCCCGTGTCCTCATGTCCTGCAGTGACTCAGGGGAGGCAGTCTTGCCTGCTGCTTGGATGAAACACATCAGGCTGGTCTTTGCCCCAGTCCTCTCCCTGTCTCACTGCAGACCTTTTGGGGACGGGCATAGAGTCCTGCAGTGGGGAGGGGTTAGCTACTGAGTCCAGACTTCATTTTTGGGCCAAGCTGGTCCCAGCTTCACCAAGAGGACCCTAGTCAGCCCCTCTGGACCTCAGACTCTTGTTGGCAAGGCCTTTCTCACAGCAGCCCTCACCTTGGTCTTCCCCAGAAATTAGTATCAAGTGCAACTCCCCAACAGACATTTGAGGCCCGCCCTGGCCTTGCTCTGTCTCCTGATCCAGCGCCCCTACCCACCTACGGCACCAAAGCTCCCTCTGTCCATCCTGGGACCTGGACCCACCAGGAAACCCATGGGCATGCTATCCCACCTCTGCATCAAACGGCCCTTGACGCCGGATGCAGTGGTTCACACCTGTAACCCCAGCAGTTTGGGAGGTTGAGACGGGTGGATCACCTAAGGTCAGGAGTTTGAGACCAGCCTGACCAACATGGTGAAACCCTGTCTCTACTAAAAATAAAAAAAATTAAAAAAATTAGCCAGGCGTGGTGGCGGGTGCCTGTAATCCCAGCTACTTGGGAGGCTGAGGCAAGAGACTCACTTGAACCCAGGAGGCAAAGGTTGCAGTGAGCTGAGATTGCACCATTGCACATCCAGCCTGGGCAACAAGAGCAAAACTCTGTCTCAAAAAAATAAGTAAATAAATAAAATAAAACAAAAACAAAAAAACGGGCCTTGGGTGAGGGGAGCAAACTCTTCTTCACTGTGGCAGGAAGGCCCTGGGCCCTGCAGTTGCCAGATGTGGGCTCGAGTCCCACCAGGCTGCCCTGACTCTAGGCAGGTCTTTGCACCTCTCTGAACCTCGGTTTCCAAATCTGGAAAATGGGGACAATGATCAAGCCCATCTCAAAGGATTGGGTCTGAGGACTCAACCACCTGATGCCTGGAGTATGAGCAGTCCCAGGGCTGTCCCAGAGACAGGCTCCTCTGCCCGACGCTGTCACCCACCAGCACAGGGAAGCCCATGAGGCAATCGTAGATGAAGACTATGGTGGTCACGAGGCCCGTGATCTGCAGAGAGGTTTTGGCGGGCTCCGAGCCATCGATGGAGGAGCGCCGCTTGCCCTGCGCGTCCTCCACCACGATGGTGGGCACAGTGAAGGCGTGGTGGTCAGCCCGGCGCCCCACCTGCACGGCCAGCGTCTGGAAGAGGGCGATGGCTGTGCAGACCACACCCATGGTCACGCTACCGCCCACCAGCAGCAGGAAGCAGACACCGAAGCCCAGGCCGATCTCAGCCACGATGAAGCGGCAGCCATGGGTGTAGAAGCGCTCGCTGGTGTCGTGCCAGCCAACGGCAGGCAGGGCCGACAGGATGAAGGACACCATCCAGATACCCATGACAGTGTGCACCGCCTGCTTCTTGGCATTGCTTAGCCTGGCATGGGGCAGGGTGGAACAGAGGGATCTGGCGTCACCCACAGGGGCCTCCCCAGGCCTCTGGGGACCTGTAGGGGATCCTCACCACCCAGGCACCCCACACCCCCGGTACATCATAGTCATGGCACAGCCAGTGTGGTGGGGCCTTGTTCCTTGCATAGGAGATACTATGAACATTGTCACACGTCCCTCTTCCAAGCATTCTGTATTGGCTGCTTGTGTCTACCCATGCAAAGCTACGTGTGTGCCACCAGCAGCTTACAGCGGCCCCTCCTGAGCCTGCCTGCCTTCCAGCATGCCACAGGTGTGGCCACTCCTATGTGCACATGGGCACACCAGATATGTTTTTGTTTTCATGCCTGCATGGCACCCCAGGAACCCCAGAGCTTCACGTGCTCACCGGTAGTTGACGGGCCAGCAGACCATCCACATGCGGTGGTAGGAGAGGGAAGTGACGGAGAAACAGGTGACCAGGGTGAGGGTGTAGAAGGTGGACACGAAGACCTTGCAGAGACCCTCATTCCACTCGAAGTCGGGGCGCTGCCGCCGCAGCTGCACCACGGAGTAGGTGGCAATGGGCACAGCCACGTTGAGCATGTGGGTGGCCGCAAGCGTACACAGCAGGAACTCCAGGGCCTTCCACTTCTTCTGCTTGGCGCCAACGCTGAGGATGCCCCAGGCATTGGCCAGCAGGGAGAGGCCCCCACATGCCAGCCAGCCCACTGCACTGCCAGGCAGCCGCCGCTCATCACTCATGGTGCAGACCGGAGCTGACAGGCGGCTGTGGCATCCTCCTTGGAGCCAGGTCTCGGGGAGCAGCAGCCCTCACTCCTGGCGGCTCAGGGATGCTGGGGACCATGAACATCTGTGGGGGGTGGCGATGGGCACTCAGTGACTTCTGCTCTGGCAACAGCATTGTAGCCCTTGGGTACTTGGGATGGGAGATGGAGAGCACTACACTTTGAATGTCCCCTGCAAAACTCATGTTGAAATTTAATTAAAACTTGTGTTGAGATTTTTTTTTTTTTTTTTTTTTTTTTTGAGGCGGAGTCTCGCTCTGTCGCCCAGGCTGGAGTGCAGTGGCCGGATCTCGGCTCACTGCAAACTCCGCCTCCTGGGTTCACGCCATTCTCCTGCCTCAGCCTCCCGAGTAGCTGGGACTACAGGCTCCCGCCACCTCGTCTGGCTAGTTTTTTGTATTTTTTAGTAGAGACGGGGTTTCACTGTGTTAGCCAGGATGGTTTCGATCTCCTGACCTCGTGATCCGCCCGTCTCGGCCTCCCAAAGTGCTGGGATTACAGGCTTGAGCCACCGCGCCCGGCCTTGTGTTGAGATTTAATTGCCATTCTAATAGTATTAGTATTAAGAGGTAAGACTATTTTTTTAGAAATGAGGTCTTGCTTTATCACCCAGGCTGGAGTGCAGTGGTGAGATCATAGCTCACTGTGGCACGGAACTCCTGGGCTCAGGTGATCCTCCCCACTCAGCCTTCCAAGTAGCTGGGACTACAGGGGTACACTGCCATGCCTGGCTATTTTTTTTTTTGAGACAGAATCTTGCTCTGTCACCCAGGCTGGAGTGCAATGGCATGATCTTGGCTCACTACAATGTTCACCTCCCGGGTTCAAGCAATTCTCCAGCCTCAGCCTCCTGAGTAGCTGGTATTACAGGCACACACCACCACGCCTGGCTAATTTTTGTTTGTTTGTTTGTTTTTTGAGACGGAGTCTTGCTCTGTCGCCCGGGCTGGAGTGCAGTGGCCAGATCTCAGCTCACTGCAAGCTCCACCTCCCGGGTTTACGCCATTCTCCTGCCTCAGCCTCCCGAGTAGCTGGGACTACAGGCGCCCGCCACCTCGCCCGGCTAGTTTTTTTGTATTTTTTAGTAGAGACGGGGTTTCACTGTGTTAGCCAGGATGGTCTTGATCTCCTGACCTCGTGATCCGCCCATCTCGGCCTCCCAAAGTGCTGGGATTACAGGCTTGAGCCACTGCGCCCGGCCCAATTTTTGTATTTTTAGTAGAGACGGGGTTTCACCATGTTGGTCAGGCTGTTCTTGAACTCCTGACCTCGTGATCCACCTGCCTTGGCCTCCCAAAGTGCTGGGATTATAGGTGTGAACCCCATGCCCTGTCCTGCCTGGCTAGTTTAAATTTTTTTGTAGAGATGGGGTCTTGCTCTGTTGCCCAGGTTGGTCTCAAACTCCCGGCCTCAAGCAGTCCTCCCACCTTGGCCTCCCAAAGTGTTGGGATTACAGGTGTGAGCCACAGTGCCTGGCTATGAAACATTTAAGAGGTGATTAGGCCATGGGTGGGTTTAATGTGTTTACAAAAGGGCTTCTGGGAGTGAGTTCTCTCTCAGGGAGCTTTCTCTCTTCTGCCATGTGAGCAACAGTGCTGCTCCTCTCCAAAGGACACAGCATTCAAGGCACCATCTTTGAAGCATAGACCAGGCCTTGCCAGACACCAAACCTGCCAGCACCTTGATTTTGGATTTCTCAGCCTTTTTTTTTGAAAAACACATTTGTATGTATGTGTGTATTCTTCTCTCTCTCTCTTTCTCTCTCTCCCCTCTCTCTCTCTTTCTTTCTTTCTCTCTTTCTTTTAGACAGAGTCTTGCTCTGTCACCCAGGCTGGAGTGCAGTGGCACCACCTCGGCCCCTGCAACCTCCACCTCCCGGGTTCAAGCCATTCTTGTGCCTCAGCCTCCCGAGTGGCTGGGACTACATGCATGTACCACCATGCCCGGCTAATTTTTTTGTATTTTTAGTAGAAACAGAGTTTAACCATGTTGGCCAGGCTGGTCTCAAACTCCTGACCTCAAGTGACTTGCCCACTTCAGCCTCCCAAAGTGCCGGGATTACAGGCATGAGCCGCCGCGCCCTGCCTTATTTTTATATTTTAGAGACAGAGTCTCACTATGTTGCCCAGGCTGGTCTCAAACTCCTGAGCTCAAGTGATCCTCACATCTAAACCTCCTGAGTAGCTGGCATTACAGGGCGAGTGCTCCCACACCTGGGGAGACATAAATCTGTTCGTCATGAGTTACTGGGTCTTAAGTACTGTGTTACAGCAGCACAAATCCCCTAAGGCAGGGAAGGCCCCAGCACACCATGACCTATCTGGCCCTGGCTTACATCAGGCTGCACCCTCCTCTCCACCCCCGGGGGAGGCCCCTCCTGCCCATGTCCCTGACACTCAGGGGCTGTATACGGGGGTACCCAATAAGTGTGTATTCCTTCATTTCCATCCACTCCTGGTCAAAGCTCAATATCTGGGTTTCCTTCCAGGTTACCTGAATCCTCAGGGAACCAGCCATGGTGGGTCCAGATGGGCACTCTTGCCCCGTGCATGCCCTGACACCATCTCAGAACAAGTCCTCTTGTCATCAAATGTTCCAGAATCCTCACACAGCCCATGCCAGAGCCCCCCACAGTGGACACGTCTGCCGCGCTTGCCTTCATTCCACTTCATCAGGCCACATGAGGACATGTCCAGGAGGACATGCCCCCTGAACCTCTATTTCCCTCTCCTGTTCCCCAAGTGACATGTTGGGGAAGGAAGCTGGTCACCACTTTCCTGACCACCCTGAGAGGGGACAGGCAGTCTGCTATGTCAGCCCCCAGCTGGTCTTCCACAGCCAGACCCCGGGCGGGCGTTAAAGCCCCCACACAGCAGTGGTATGGCTGGGGCAAGGTCGCTGTACCTTCTCCTCTAAGAGACTGCGGTTCTTCTTCCACGGGGAGGCGGAGGTAGACAGCAGCCACATGTCTATAGCCCTGGGCCCAGGTCTGGCACACAGTGGGTGCTCTGGGGTAGTGGCTAGTCTCATGCTCTGGTTGGCTTGGGCAGCAAGGGCCTGGAGACGGCCCGTAGACCAGACCAGAGCTTGACTTTGAAGTCAGAGGAAGTGCCGATGGCCTTTCCATGTGAGTCAGGGACACAGGATGCTGGGCAGCAGGCACGTGGCGGGGAGCAGGGAAGCACCCATCCTGCCAGAGGGCTGGGCAGCGAGTCCCTCCCTCACCCTTCCCAGCCTGGCAGCCCTATGGCTGCAGCCCAGGCAGGCAATGTGGGAGAAGCCAAGTGCCAAGTGAAGGCCTACTTTGTGCTCTGATCACACTTAACTGGCCCTTTTCACCCAGGGCCCATTTAGCCTCATTTGCTCTCTTTCTCATGCTCTGGTCCTCATGGGCATCTACAGCACCAGACACGCCCCACGTCCCCCAGAGAGGAAGTACCTCCAGCTCAAGGTGGGGGACCGCTGTTGCCTTAGCCAAGGCCCCTGGCTCTCGGGCAGGGAAGGCAGTGATGTCCCAGCCACCAGTTGGCAGGCCTCCTGCTTGTCTTGTCCAGAGTTCTTTCTTTTGTTTTTTGAGATGGAGTTTTACTCATTACCCAGGGTGGATCTCAGCTCACTGCAACCTCCGCCTCCTGGGTTCAAACTATTTTCCTGCCTCAGCCTTCCAAGTAGCTAGGATTACAGGCACCCGCCACCACACCCTGCTAATTTTTTGTATTTTTAGTAGAGATGAGGTTTCATCATGTTGGCCAGGCTAGTCTCGAACTTGTGACCTCAGGTGATCCACCTGCTTCGGCCTCCCAAAATGCTGGGATTACAGGCATGAGCCACGGTGCCCAGCCTCTTGTCCAGAGTTCTTTTGGTCTGTCCGTGGCCTGACTTCCCCTGGACCTTCCGAGGCCCCAAGGAATGTGTCTTATTCATCTTGGTGCCCCTGCCCTGGACCTGCCCAGACCCCTGACCCGTGGAAGGAGCCTAGTCTGGGCGACATTGAGGCTCCTTCACTGGCCTCCTGGGTGGGTGGGGGGGAATGCTGTAGCCAGGGAAATTCCTTCCCAAACGTTTATTAGATTTCTGCTTGCACAGTAGCCTCCTCTTCCCCGTCCCAGACCCAGTGTGGGAGGCAGGGTGGTCCCTTGGACTCTATCAGCCCCTCCCGTGTCTAGTAAACCACCCTGAGTGCAGCGTAGAGGCCACATGGTATGCGAGAAAGAGTGTGGACTCCACTGAGGCTGCAGGGCCCCAAGACCAGCTTCCCAGTGAGTCACGTGACTCCTTTGTGCCTGAGTTTTCTCCTCTGTAAACCAGACATAATACTTACCTTGAAAAATGTTGTGGGTAGTTACTGCACTATGCCAGGGAAAGTGCTTAGAATGCAGACAGGCACATAGTAAGCACTCAGCAAAGCCTCCCCATCTAAATAAATGTCTCTCTTAAAGCCCTCCCAGCTCACTGAGCTGTGCTTTTTTTTTTTTTTTTTTTTTTGAGATGGAGTCTTGGTCTGTTGCCAGGCTGGAGTGCAGTGGCATGATCTCGGCTCACTGCAACTTCCGACTCCCTGGTTCAAGCGATTCTCCTGCCTCAGCCTCCTGGATAGATGGGATTATAGGCACGTGCCACCACGCCCAGCTAGTTTTTGTATTTTTAGTAGAGACAGGGTTTCATCATGTTGGCCAGGCTGGTCTCGTACTCCTGACCTTGTGATCCGCCCGCCTCGGCCTCCCAAAGTATTGGGATTACAGGCATGCACCACCTCACCCAGTTAATTTTGTATTTTTAGTAGAAACGGGGTTTCTCCATGTTGGTCAGGCCCGTCTCGAACTCCCAACCTCAGGTGATTCGCCTGTCTGGGCCTCCCAAAGTGCTGGGATTACAGGCGTGAGCCACCGCGCCCAGCCTTGTGCTATCTCTTATGGGCCAAGACACTGAGCTTGGAGGTGCTGGGGAGCCTCAGACCTGCGGGCAGATACATATTCACTGGGACCAGGACCTGGGGCAGACTAGCCTCAGGAGTGAGGGGAGCACCGGGCAACCTCCAGCCTTTGGGGTGCCTGGCAGCCTTTTGGGGGTTCAGAGCAGAGTGTGAATAATCGCTGTGGGCGAGAGGGCTGCAGACACCAGTGGTCTTTACGCTATCAAATAGGAAACTGGACTCAGCATGCACTTATCAAGTCAACATCTATTTCTTTTTTTTTTTTTTTTTTTTTTTTTTTTTTGAGACGGAGTCTCGCTCTGTCGCCCAGGCTGGAGTGCAGTGGCCGGATCTCAGCTCACTGCAAGCTCCGCCTCCCGGGTTTACGCCATTCTCTCGCCTCAGCCTCCCGAGTAGCTGGGACTACAGGCGCCCGCCATCTCGCCCGGCTAATTTTTTGTATATTTTAGTAGAGACGGGGTTTCACCGTGTTAGCCAGGATGGTCTCGATCTCCTGACCTCGTGATCCGCCCGTCTCGGCCTCCCAAAGTGCTGGGATTACAGGCTTGAGCCACCGCGCCCGGCCAAGTCAACATCTATTTCTACTTGCCCAGGGCCGCCTCAGCTGGGAGACTGGGAGGCCTTCCCTCAGATGCCCAACAGGCTCTGTCTAGCCCCTGTGACCTTGGCCCAGCCCAGCCCACCCTGTCCACGTGTTGATTACTGGTGCAGGGTGGTGAGGAAGGAGCCATAGGCTGCAACCAGCCCAGCCCTTCACGGTGCCAGTTCTTCCTCTCGTCTAGCCTAATGGTGCCTTACTGCCAGGAAAGGCTCTAGGTCCGAAGTGCCGTGGCTCATGCCTGTAATCCTAGCACTCTAGGAGCCTGGGCAACATGGTGAAAACCTGCCTGTACAAAAAATAAAAAATTGGCCAGGCGTGGTGGTGTGAGCCTATAGTCCCAGCTACTTGGGAGGCTGAGGTGTGAGGATCACCTGAGCCTGGGGAGGTCAAGGATACAGTGAGCCGTGATTGTGCCACTGTACTCTAGCCTGGGCAACAGAGTGAGACTCTGTCTTACAAAGAAAAAAAAAAAAGGTTCTAGGTCTGTGGGCAGGGGCACGTGCTCCTCTTGTAAACGGGCATGCTCCTCCAGTGAGTGCCCCCAAAATTCTTCCCCATTGTAAAGCTTGTCCAGCAGAAGCAGGGAGAGGTGAAGCCGTTTGCCCTGGCCAGCACATGCCTGAGCCAGGATCCAAACTCCACTTGCCTGACACCAAAGTCCTGGCCTCTCAAACCCTAAACTGTTGGGGAAAGGGGCATTTTTTTTTTTTTTTTTTTTCATCCCTAGAGCTGAGGTCTTTCTGAGCCTCAGGTCTGCAGGGCAGGTCTGACTGTTCCCACACTGCAGATGGGAATACTTCAGGCAGAAGCTCAGGCCAACACTGAGAGGATAGTGTCAGGGCTGGGTTTGGATACAGGGTACAGGGCTCACTGTATCCTTGACCTCCCCAGGCTCAGGTGATCCTCACACCTCAGCCTCCCAAGTAGCTGGGACTATAGGCTCACACCACCACGCCTGGCTGAGTTTGGGGACAGGCACTCCTGGGTGCTGTAGTCCTGGCATGGGAGAGGAATGCCCTGGGGGGCGGGGCGTGGACACCGGGTTCCAAGTGTAGAGTGACAAGAGGACTGGTTGTGTGGGAACAAAGTGTCCCTCTGGCTCTGGGGCGGTGACCACAGACCCACAGATTGCACTCTTTCTGTTCATTCTTCATAGAATGGAGCGGCCACTAGGGCCAGACCCCAGGCTGGGATCCCCACAGTGCTGACGGGACCCAGGATGGCACTGTCTCCTGCTGGGAAGTTTCTCCTGCAGGGTACTTAAAGCATCCCGCAGCATCTCAGGACCTGGCTTCCCACCTCCCCGCCTACTGCAGGGCCGACTGCAGGTGCGACCAGAATGGGACCCCCCCACCCCCGGCCTCCCTCCGCAAGACCCGCGGGCGTGGCCGGGGCGTGACGTCACGGCTCCGGGCCAATGAGGCCGCGCGGCCGCGAGGCCCCATTGCGCAACAAAGAGAACCCAGAACTTGAAAGGATTTCCCGGGCTCTGGCTGCGCCCCGGCTTCCGCCCCCACGCTGGTCTCCGCCCACGCTGCAGCCGATCTGTTCCACGGGGCCCGGCCTGGCCGTTGCCCAGGGAGGGACGCGCACCGCGAGACCTGGACATCTCCGGCACGCCCCCCCCAGTCCCCGCCCCTACTGTCCTAACCCCCCGGGGTTCCAATCCCCCCCGGCTCGTGCAACCCCCGCTTCGACTCGCGTGCTCTCTCGTGCTGGTCCCCAGTGAGTCCTGCCCCACCTCGAGGGCGCGTCCGAGCGACTGCCTGGGAAACCTGGCGGGACTGCGGCCTCTGGACCCCTCCGGGTTGCGCTGAGCAGGGGCGGGCTCGGGATCTCCAGACCGCCCCGCCCGCGTCCCCTGAGAGCCCCCAGGGACGGCGTTGCCAGGCCCCGATGGAGGGGGACGGAGGGAGGGGCTGGCCCCGGGGAAGTTACCCCGAAGGTCCCCAAGTTGGGGGGGGTGCCAGCGCTAAGCGCCGCTCGTGGCCCCTCGGACGGACCCCGCGACCGAGAGGGCGCGGAAAGCCCCCTCCTTTCCCGCCGTGTCCTCCCCCCGGGGTCCTCCGGCCCGTTCGCCCCCAGGGGCCAGGGCGGCGGCGCTCACCCTGCATTCGGGCGTCCGGGGCTCCGGCTCGCTGCTCCCGCCTCCGGCTCCGGCTGCGATTCCCGCGCCTTTGGGCCGAGCGCGGGCCGCCGAAGGCCGCGAGGGTGGCTGGCGGCGGAGCGGCCCGTGGGCCGGGGCATGCTGGCGGCGACCACCGGCGGCCGGCGCGCTCCGCTCGGTCGGCCCCGCCGCCCCTCCCTCCCCTGGTTGCCTCCGCCGCCGCCGCGCTCCGCTCCCGCCGCTCCGCTGCTGCGCTGGGCAGCCGGGGGCGGGGGGCGGGGGGCGGAGCAGGGCGCATGTCTCCGGCGGGGCCTCCGCGCCGCCCCTCGGCCCGCCCCGCCCCCGCCCGCTCCGAGGCGAGGCAGCCGCGGCCGTCTGTCGGTCTGTCGGTCTGTCCGTCTGTCGGTCTGTCGGTCTGTCCGTCTGTCCGCAGCCCAGCCGTGCCCCCGAGTCCGTCCGCGGCCGGGCCGAGCCACCCTGGGCCGGTGGCGCCTCCTGACAGCGGGGCGCCGCTGGCTCCCAGCTCGGCTCGGTGCACACTCCCGACGCCGCCTTTAGACGCCGGGGCAAGACCCAGGCCCGGAGCTCTGGGGGTCCGCGGGCCAGAGGGAGCTGGGGCAGAAATGGACACTGAGAACCTGAGGCCAGGGCTGGGGCTCAGGGAGGCCTTCTCGGAGGAAGCCGCATCTAAGATGAACAATCGGGCCGGGGCATGGAGAGGACACGGGACCAACGGCCAGCGGCTTCTAGGAACTGGGAATCAGTCTGGATCAGGGGCAGCGAGGGGCAAGGTTGGGCCAGTTACGGATTCACGCTGCTCCCTGGACCTGGGGGTCCATTGAGGGAATAAAGTGGACGGGCCACCGGGCTGCCGAATGGTCCCCGCCACCCCTACAGGCTCAGAAATGTTCTGAAACTCTGAGTACCACCGCCCAGCCGGGAGAGGCCAGTGTCTGCAGCCCAGCGCCTGAACCCCTCTCCATCTCCCCTCCTCCCGTCCTTCCCGCCCCTCCTCCCCTCCCTCCCAAGCCCTCACGCCATCACCACTCCTCATAGAGCACAGGCTGTCACCCATAGACTGACAGCCTCAGCTGGCCCCATGCAGGGGGAACCGTTTCTGCTCCTTGATGGGAGCCCTGAGACGGCGCCTCCTGAGGATCGTGCCTGTCTCTTCTAGAAAGCCCCTGGCCACACACACAATGGGCACAAGGCCTCCAGGGCTTCCTGGCATAGTGTCCTTCCATGCCTCTGGGACACATCCATGACTAGACGCCCCTGTGTCTGGAGGAAAGTGGGCACCTGACCAGGAGACCCAAACCGATTGCAGCCAAAACAGATGCTTGGAGCTTGCCCAGTCCGGCCAGGGCTGCTCCACAGCCTGCACCTGCCTAAACTGTCCCCACACCCCAGGTCCCTGGAACAGCTTTTAGGGGGCCTCAGGGTCTGTCCCATGAGACAAAAGAAGTGTTTGTAGAGAAAGGCCCCACAATAACTGTGGGACTGGGCAAGGGGGAACCCGGGCCATGCACACCTACCTATACTCCCTGCGGTTTCTGGGGCAGCCGGGGCCCTCAGTGCCCCCAGTGAGCCCTCTGTGGACAGGTTGGCTCCCCCTCCAGGTGGCCCTGGTTATAAATAGGCCACTAGCAGTGAGAGACCGGCACAGGGCAGCTGTAATCAAGGGTGGTGTTTCTAAACGTCTCGCCTGTGACTCGGGGTGAAATGGTAGAAACGCCACACTTAATTATGGCCACCGAGAGCCATGCCACTTAGAAACACCACAGTTAAGATTGCACACACGGCCATGGAGAGCCATGCCTCTGTCTGGGCCTGGCTCCCCTCAGCCAGCCCAGCTGACCCACTGCCTGCACCAGTGCCTCTGCCCGGCCTCAGCTGGCTCTGGGGCAGGTGGGAGATGGCCTCTGATGGCTGCCCTGGGGCCCTGGCTTATTTCCTGCTGTGCTGAGGTCTGCTGCAAAGGGCTTGGTGCCCCTGGGAGGCGGTTTTTAGGTGCCTGGTTTGCCCAAAGCCACACGGATGAGTGGCTGAGCCAGGACTGAACTAGGGAGTCTGATGTGGGGCCCACCTTCAAGTGAAGGATGTGGGTGCTTTGAGGACCTGGTCCCCTCAGTGAGCCCCTGGGCTCTGGCCCCACTGTGGCCAGCCCTGGGCCTTCTGCTTGCTGGGAAGGGTGGCCTCCTTATCACTGTGAACCCAGGGCACCATTCTGGCATGGGTCATGGGTGGAGCTGGGGGCCGAGGCTGGCTGAGGCCAGGCCCAGGGGGCCAAGGGGCAGGGTGGGGTGGCAGAAGCTTCATGTGGCTGAGCTTTTCCCTCCCACCCCCAACCTCCTCCCAGACAGGAAATAAGCCTGTCAGCCGTGACTGGGGCCTGGGACAGATTCCCAAGCTCTTGGCTAGTGTTTCTGCACATCTGGAGCCAAGTCCTCGCTCTCCAGGGGCCAGAGGGAGCCTTGTGCGAGACTGCAGCTGTTGACGGGCCAGTCTTCTCCAGGCGGCAGGACAGATGTTGGGGCTTCAGGGACAGACCGAGTCGGGAACATTCTCCCAGATGCCACCTCTGGGCGTGCTTGGTTGAAGCCTCCTTTGCAGCCGTGGATGCAGGTGGGGTCCTGGCCCCTGTAGTGGCCTTGGCAGGGCCAGATACACAGATAAACCGTGCTGCACCGATACCTTCATCACACACGTGCTCACAGATATGCAGAGACAGATGCACACACACATGCATAGATACGTCAGTGACACGTATGCCCACAGCTTCACACCAATGGCACTGACACATATTTGTGCTGTCCCTCAGACCCCTGCCCTAGAAGCCATCCCAGCAGCCTCCTGCCTGAGTGGCTAGGGGAGTTTCCACGTCAGGCACAGGCTCCTGGTGCCAGCTGGGGGGCTCCTTCACACAGGATGTTGGGGTGTCTGGGCAGTTTCTAGCAAGAGGCTGGGTCAGGTTGGGGCTCCCGCATGCTGAGCCAGGCCACATTCGGCTCTTCCCACACCATCACCTCTGAGTCTTTCCGAGCAGCCCCACCCTGTTCATAGGAAAGCCACACAGGCTCAGAACCGGCATCCTCTGCGAGCCAGACCGTGGGGTTGTGGGGTGCTGGCACTCCCACCAGGCAGTGTGGCCCTGAGCCCACATCCTCCCAGCATCAGGGCTGCCTGTGAGGTCCAGGGAGCTGGGGTATCTGGGGCCAGGACACCAAACCAGGGCCCCATGGGAAATGGGCCTTCATAGCCAGCAAGTCACCAGCTGGACACCCATTGGTGTGGTTGTGCCTGAGGTTCTAGGGTACACACAGGTGCTGGCAGGGCTGAGACTGTCCGCAGGAGCCCCCACATCCCAGACCCCCTGGGAAAGCAGCCCCCCAAGACAAATGACTACCCAGGACGCGTGGGTCCAGCCAAGCAGCAGCTTTATTAGTGGTGCTGGGTTCTTCCCACACCCTACAGCGTGCTCGGAAGCATTCCCAAGGGTTTCTGGGAGGAATGCCTCCCAGCGCTCGGGACAACACTGTGTAGCATTGACACTGGAATGATATAAATAAAGCTTTGGTGTGTTGGTTTGCAGGAGAGAGTACAGGTTAACACTGTGATACGAAAACTTCAGACAATACCAGCTCTCAATGTGAATTGGGTTTTTGGCCAAGGGGGGAACTTCTAAGTGACTGGACACTGGGCCCGTTGCCATGGCTACTCGAGGCCCCAGCGGCAGGAGGAGGGAATCTAGGGCTGAGGCTCCGTGTGGCCCTGCCGCTTCGCCTTCATCTGCAGGTACCGCCCTTTGCCTTCCTCAAAGCGCTTCTTCTCGTCCTCGGTCTCGGGCTGTGGACCACACACAGAGACAGGCAGGTTAGGGTCACTGAAGAACCAGTGCCGTGGCCTTGTGACCTCGCCTGGGGCCCCAGCCCTGGTGGGTACAGAGTACCACGCCTCGGCTCCACTGGCCTCCTGGGACCGCCAGGTACGCGGCATGGGGCTCATGTCCCACCTTGCTGATGGGCCCACTGACTGGGCTGAATATGCTCAGCCGAGATGCTTTGAGGGGTCGCAGGAGCTACGGGTGGCAGAGCTCCACGGAGGGGACACTAAGGTCATGGCGGGTCAGAAGCAGTCAGTGGAACTGCTGAGCCCTGTGGCACCCTCACACCACCTTTCACAGCAGGTGAACTCCAAGCCCAGGGCCTGTTTGCTACTGGACTTTGGTGGAAAATGCACTTGGTAATGAAACATGGGAGCCGAACATAAGTGGCAAGGAAAAGGACCCCGTATTCGCTGCACTCCCAGGAAAAACCAGCTGCACATGGCCACTGCCCCAGAGAGAAGTGGGCAGACGCTGTGCTGCCAGTGGCCTTGAGAAGGCCCCACCCCGTACTGGCAGCGATAGGTCTGCTTTGTGGGGAGGGAGCCCTGTCACCACGCTCTGGACCATGCACTCAGGAGGCGGCACCTTGGACCCCAGGGACCCCATCTTGTGGCTCTAGGGGCGGAGCCAACTGAACAGGCGGGATTTGGCCAAAGACTGGGTTCTGCCCAGGACAGTCCTGGTTCATGCCTGTTGACCGGCTGTGATTACGAATGGCAACCCCTTTCACTCTAAGTCTTGTGGCCCCTGGGCAGGTGCCACCCCTGGAGTATTAGGTGGTCCCTTCTGAGGTCCCATGTGTCTCTACGCCATGTTCTGACTGGCCCCACCCTGGCTGAGAATTCAGGTTTCATGAGCTGTGCTAATTCCTCTGGGACATTTCATCGCGACATTTTGAGGGTGTCTGAAAGCCAAAGAGATGGGGCAGTTGCCCTTCATTTCAGCCACAATGACACCAAACTGTACAGCTATTTTTGGGCCTAAGTGTTTTATAGACAAATGGTATATTGGCAAGAGAGAGCGCAGTCAGTCAGAGGATGTAATGTCAAGTTATACCAAATGCCTCCTCCCCTCAGCTCTCTCCAAAATCGGTCTCTAAATGTCACCAGGTGTAAACTGTCAAAACCTCGCCAGCCTGGAGCCAATAGACTCTTCGGGTATTTAAAGAAATAGGTGGCGCTCCTTGCAGCGGTCCTGGTCCCCCTTTGAAGAGTCTTCGGTGTACACAGGAAAACTGCTTTTCCAAGACACTTTATTGAAGAAGTCCCTCCCGCTGCTACGGTTTGATCTCTGGCTGACTTTTAAAAATAAAATTTGAGGCTATGCAATTTGACCTGAAACAGCCCAGGGAAAATGAAATGTTCTTTCTCAGTTCTAGCAGCACTTCTAAGTGGGCAAGACCCCTGAGATTCCTGGGCCTGGAGGGCACAGAGCCCAGCCCCTGCAGATGACAAGGTCCCCTGAAGACATATATGGCTACATCCTGCTGGGCACAGCTGAAGACTTCTGTGCACACTGAGGCAGAATGTGCTAAATCAGGGATTCTCGAACTTTTAAGTGCATCTGAGTCATCTGCCAGTCTTGTAAATGCAGATTCTGATCCAGTGGGTCTGGGAGCTGAGACTCACTTCTAACAGGATCCCAGGTGACACAAGCTGTGGCCCACGGACCACACCTGTGTAGCAGGGCCCTGCCCCCTCTCCAGCTGCCCCTGCCCCAAACGGGGGACATCTGAAATGGCCAAGAATGCAAGGCCGAAGCCACCAGGATGGGATAGAGGAGCCTTGTCCTCCCCTTCCCCTGTGGAATTGCTTGGTGATGTGGAGGGAAGCTGCAGCTTCCTGTCCACCTGCAGTGGCCAAGGCCGAGGCTCAGCAGAGGAGCAGCTGCCTACGGCCTGGCTTCCTGCCTACCGTGAAGACCCTGTAGCAGGCAGAGCAGGTGTTGTGGGGTGGGGGTGGGGTCCCAGAGCTGGGAGATGAGGCAACAGGGCCTGGTGGGGTTGGTACTGGGTTCTGCTGGCTTTGGAGTGGCTGTGGCAGCCCTGGGAGCAGGAGAGCCGGGGACAGGCAGGCTGGACCACACCCAGGCACCTCCCAGTCTGAAAGCCTGGCCCCTCGGCTCGGGTCCTCCCTCTAGCTGGTGGAGTATCTGCCCTCCACAAAGAGGAAAGACAGCAAAGAGCTTGGAAAGAAAAAGAATCCTTGAAAGCAGGAGAGAGTGAGCCTGGCCCAGGAGAGGCAGCTGGAGCGAGAAGGGACATGGTCGGAGCCCCCGCCCAGCCCACAGGAGCCAGGTCCAGCCCGACGAGGGAGCTTCCTGGGAATGTGCAGATGTGGGAGACTGGTGAGAAACTTGTTCCCCAAGTGCCTGAGTCCCCAGCCAAATGCTCTCAGGGACCAGAGGACCAGGAGGGGCCAAGGGAAGGGTGGTGACAAATGGCTCTGCGGAGCCAATGCCACCTGCTTGGGAGCTGTTACCACGGGTGCCCTGGGGGACTGGTGGGAATGGCCGTCCAAGGCCAGGGCCCTGGAGAGGGGCTGAGGAAGGAAGGGCTGCCAGGTCAGGAGGTGCCTGCCTCCCTGCTTGTCTGTGTCTACAGATCCTCTGGGCTCCCTCCCCAACTCCACTGGTCGTCTGTGCCAGGCAGGTTTGGGGATGTATGCCTCTTACAATAAACAAGGTACACTGGGATGAAGGCTCTGAAACGTCTCAAGTCTGTTTAACTTTTGCATTTCTCAAACTGAGCTGGCCAGGGACCCCTTTCATAAGGAACCAAGCTCTGCCCGGCCTCTGGGATGGGCTGCTTTAGGCAGAGGCTTGCCCGCCCTGGGACCCGACCATGCTGTGCGCCCTTCCTGGGATGGTCTCTTCATTCTACCCGGAAACCAGCCCAGCATCCTCAATCCTGGAGCTGGGTGTGAATCCTGATTCACCACTGACTCACATCGACTCCTGTTTTGTAAAATGGGCCAATGTCCACCTCACGGCAGGGTTGTGGGGACCAAATTTCTCCCTGCAGCCCATGTTCAACCAGGCATTAAAAACAACACGGTGAAAGCAGCCAGTCACAGGGGGCTGCCTATCACCCATTTATACGAGATGTCCCGGAGAGACACATACACAGAGGCAGGTTGCCTGGGGCTGGGGGACCACTGGCATCTACGGAGTGGTGCTTCTTTTTTTTGGAGACAGAGTCTCGCTCTGTCGCCCAGGCTGGAGTGCAGTGGCCGGATCTCAGCTCACTGCAAGCTCCACCTCCCGGGTTTACGCCATTCTTCTGCCTCAGCCTCCCGAGTAGCTGGGACTACAGGCGCCCGCCACCTCGCCCGGCTAGTTTTTTGTATTTTTTAGTAGAGACGGGGTTTCACCGTGTTAGCCAGGATGGTCTCGATCTCCTGACCTCGTGATCCGCCCGTCTCGGCCTCCCAAAGTGCTGGGATTACAGGCTTGAGCCACCGCGCCCGGCCTGGAGTGGTGCTTCTTTCTGCGGTGATAAAATGTTTTGAAATAGACTGTGGTGGGGGATGTCCACCTCTGTGAACAGACGAAAACCTGCTGAATTGTATCCTGTAAGTGGGTGAACAGAACAGCATGTAATTATATCTCAATAAAGCTGTTAAAACAGGAAACCTCCACAGGTGAGAGCTCTCTGTGGTGGGGGAGTGGTCAGGGCTGTCAACACATGAGACCGGCCCCAAGCTAATAAGGACACAGAAATTCTTTCTTCTCTTTACTTTTGCATAATTTGACCTTTTCTATAATTAAAAAGCTAGAAAAGCAAAAAGCTAACTAGACCTAGGTCTAGGAAAACCAGCCCCTCCTTTCTTCCCCAGGCACTAATGATCTCCAGGCCCCAAAGAGACGGGGTCCTGGCTTTACAAGTGGTGGACTGCGGGCAGAGCTGACGGAGCCGTCCAGGCCGTGCACAGGCACGATTTTCCCCACTCCCCGCCAAGAGGCACTAAGAGCTAACTCAGGACCATGCTCGAAATGTTCTGGTCTAGTTCATAGGTGTGTGACAGGCCCTAGGCCCCACGCATGCAGCATGGCCCGAACGGCAGGGAGATCTGCGCCCAAGAGCCGAGAAAACCTCCAGCGCTTCAGATAGCCCAGTCCTCACCTCTGCCAGCCACACACAGCAGTGTCCCCTAACGATCTGGCCTCCATGACCACCTGGGAGTGGAATATGAATAACTTCCCACAGCTCTCAGCATCTTTACCAGAGATGTGACCACAGCCCTCCAGCCGCCGAGGACGTGGGAGGACCACCCAACTCTGGGCCTGCAGAAGGCACTGCAGACGAGAGCCCTCCCACCCCTTTGCCCCTGCATGGGCTGTGCACCCGGGGCAGGGACTAGAGCGATAAGGGGATATTCTCTGTGCGACCCACGCTTAGGGTGCGGCAGGCTGTGCATATCAGGGTCTTCCTGACAACCCCACCAAGCAGCACAGAAATGATGACTGTTCCACTTTTACCAATGAGGAAGTGAAGCAGAGAGGCTGAGTAACTTGCCCAAAGTGGCAGAGCGAGTCAGGGGAGAGCCTCCATTTAAACCTGGGCATGGAGGCCGCCCTCCAGGTCATCCTATGCTGACGGGCTTTTAGGGGTGGGACTCGTGCACGGGAAGTGAGAAAGGCGATGGACCTGCAGGGTGTCCACGGTGAACCAGGGTCAGGGGCTTCCCTGCCTCCCCTCCCCTCACCCTGGCCCTCTTGCTGAGCTTGGCCTCCCCCAGGCAGGGGCCCTCCCCTGCCCTCAGCCATATTATCCGAAACCACCGCAGCTGCTCCCACCCCTCATCAAGCATTCCCAATGCCACAGGCTGAAGGCCATGGCTGCTCCTCTCATGAGGTCAGTTAATACGCAGCCTGAGGTGGGCACGAGCCCGTGTGCAGGTCATTCTCAGGGTCGGCTCCAGGCAGAAGGAGAAGCCGGTGCCCAGCAATGGGCCACAAGGTGGATCTGATGTGGCCCTGCTGTTTAATATTTGCAGCAAACTCATCAGCCAGGCTCTGCCCTCAGACAAAGTGAATGCTGTCTGATGATGGATGGATGTGTGGGAGCGTGAGAGCCTGTGCGGGCCCCATTGCTCTTCCCGTCTCCGGGGATGGTGCTATGTGCTGGATGTTCCAGGCTCTGAGACAGAGTCCAGACCAGCCCAGGAGCCTCAGTGTCCATGGATGGAGTGCCCACCCATGAGCGCTGCCCTCCCCAGGCACGGACAGCCTTCCTCCCTGAGTACCCGGGGCATCCTTCCAGGGTGGAAGTTTATGAAGATGGCACTCAAGGGCAGGGACGTCCCAGGTGCCTGAGGACCCAGGCTCACCACCCAGAGGGCGGTGGAACAAAGGGAGGCAGGGCGGTATCTGTCCCATGGTAGGAGGTTACTGGCTCACTGCTGATGGGCAGCCAGCCTCCCCAGGCCGTGGCTCTACTAAATAGCTCTCCTACCCGAGTGACAAAGGGGCCACCTCGTCCCGCTGGGTGAGAAGCTGACAGAGCAAGACAGATGTCTCCAGCACAAGGCCCCACCCAGGGCCTGGCTGCTGCCTCCTCGCAGTCATCTCCCTCCCCCCAGCAAAGTAAATAAATGCATACGTTGTTGGCTGCTGCTGTTTGTAATGAAGGGTTGGGGGTGGGTGAAGGAGGAGAGAACGCTCTGCGGGAACACAGCTGTCTCTCTCAAGTCCCCGAGGCTGCTGGTGAGGGAAGGACTTGAGCCTCTGGGGTACTGGCCAGTGGTGCCAGCTGCTGGGCACGCACTTGTGGCCTCAGGCAGGCTCCTCTGAGCCTCTGGGGCTCCCCAAGAATATGCCAGAGAGAAAAGATGAGGTGGCAAAGGGAAGCTCAGGGCACATGACCACCGTGTATCCCGGGCACCTGCCTGATGGAAAGAATGGGGCAGCACGGCCAGGAGCAGGACTCTGAGCCCCGTGGGCCCAGCTGTGCGGCCCAGGGCCAGGTTTGTTCACCTGGAAATAGGAACTCAACAAAGTGACATGGCAACGTGCTTCCTGTGGTGCTGGCGCATGTGAGCTCCTACCTGTGTGTGCACGTGTGTCTGCAGTGCCTGGTGCATGCATGTGTGTCTGTGTGGCGGTCCTGCTGTCCTCACAAATACCTGAGGCCAAGTGCAGCCTGGGGGCTACTCCAAGGACTGCCCTGCTGGTGAGTCGCTGCCCCAAAGGAGGGCCTGATGGCCTGGGGTCGTCTTAAGGCAGCAGGGCCTTTAGGGTGTCATGACCACCCACGGGGACAGAAGTGTGGGGAGGGTCCCAGGGTGGCAGGTTGACAGTACACTCCCTCCTTGGTGCTCAGGGAGCACCGCCTGGCACTCAGCACCAAGCCCCTGGCTCCCCTGCAGCCTGGTGGCTGCCTGGGCCTGGAGTCTGTGTCTTTTTCCTCCCTCCGCTTAGCGCTTCCTGCCAACTGCTGTCTTCTGGGCTCTCTTCCACGGGAGGGGAAGCCTGTGGCTTTCAGAGCCGAATGCTGCAAACCAAATGTTTTCCACTTTGCATTTTCTGTGCTTGGAGAACACACATTTGGAACGTGGTATGGAGGACGAGTCACTAAGTTCCACCCTCGGTAAAATCAATTGCTTGTCCATTTTGTAATTAATGAATGGTGCAAAAAGCGTTTCCAGTGGTGATATAACAACTTCCTGTAAGCCTGAGGGACACAGACCTTCTTAATTAGGAAGCCATGTAGCATGCCCACTCCCTGTTATAACAGGAGACAAGAGGGGTCTTGGGATAATCACAAAAGCAATGAAAACATCATTATTGAGGACACTCAGCATGGCCAGGCGACGGGCCCTGTGCATGGAGAAGCCAGCAATGGTGAGCTTAGCACCAGGACCACCAGCCTCACAAGCACCTGTGTCCCAGGGTCTCGCTCCACCTGAGGACCCTGCCTTAGCAGAGCCTGTCTGCCATCCGCTGCGGCCTCTCCCAGCAGCTGCAGGCCTGGGTTAATTACCTCCTCCGCCACACCCACCCAGGACTGCACCAGCCTCCAGCAGAAAGCAGCCGGAAATCTCAAATAATGACATCATCGTGGAGAGTCATAAACACCCTCACCAGGGGCTCCCCTCACCCAGCAGCACCTGCTCAGACCCCGAAAGAACTGCCCCTGAGTGGGGCCAAGAAAGGAGGTGTAAAGGCCAACGGGAGGCTGCTGGCGGAGGCAGGGAGATCATCGCCACAAAGGGGAGAAGAGGCATCAGGACTGGGACCTGGGTGGTGGCCTCTCAGGAGCCCCGCTTGCAGGCACAGGGCGCCGCAGTCCCGGCACGCTCGGCTCAAGGCTCCTGTGCTGGGAGTGTGGACATGGCGGTCCCCACCCTACACCACCAATAATGATCACAGCTGCCACCTGCTGAGTGCCCACTGTGGGCCAGGCCTGGGCCGGAAGCCGCATGCTCACGGCACACCTCTGCTCTGCAAGTGCCCACTCTGTGCTATGCCCTGTGGAGCCCTTCCTGTCCTGCTGGAGGCCAGCACTGTGCCTGGACACAGCAGGGGCACAGGAGGCATTTGCTGGATGGATGGATGGATGGATGGATGGATGATGATCAAACAAATGAAGATCCAACAGCCTTAATTCTAAATAGGGATGGTCTTTATGTTAACGATTCAAAACCAGTACTTCTGCTTAATCAACACTGGCATCACCTGTCCCCAACAAATTCCAGGGGGCTCAGACCATGGAGGGTCTGAACAGGAGCCTGCAACAGCGACAAAGGTGAGATGGGAGTGTCCAGCACACCTAGGCTTGGCCATCCCACTGGAGATGGGCCAGCTCTACGGCCATGCTGGGGACTTGCTTCTGATCCTGCACACACAGGCAGGGAGGCCTCTGCATCATTTCTACCACCATGTGGGGCCCAGGGCCTGTTTCCTCCTGCACCTTTGCTGGCAGGGCTCAGACGTGTGTCTGGCCGCAAAGTGCCTTTGCCAGGGCACTCCACACCCCTTGCTGAGAGCGCCAAGTGGGCGGCCTCCAGCCCCCGGATACTCCAGGCATGAGCTTGCCCTGCTGAAACACTCCAAGTCCCGTGGCCAGGACCTCATGTGAGCCCAACCACCCTTCCAGGCCTCCCTGACAGGCTTCTCGCTCACCTTCCGCAGCACCCTGGGTCTAGCTGGGATGCTCCCTCGATTCACTGAACCCTCTGGAAGTCCCACCCACGGGCTTCTCCTGGTACAGCCACCCTCCTGGCAGTGCTCACAAATCTGACAGCAGAGGGGACAGAGAGGCCCCAAGGCTCCACCCCACACTCTCTTGTATGTCCCCCCAGGCCTGGCTCTGAGCAGAGCCTTCTGTAAACCTTCATGGGGAGAACATGAGCAGCTCACCGTGCCCAGGTGGGTTTTTTTTAACCCCCTGAAGCTGGTTAGGCCGAGGTGGCATCAGAAGAGCTGCCTACCAGTGCTGCTCAGAAGGGCCAGTGTGTGACTGTCTGGACATAGTGGATCTTTCAGAGATACGTGGAGGGCAGAAATATGAAAGGTGGCTGGAGAAAGAGTCTGGGCTCAGGCAGAGGGAAGGCAAGAGCCAGGCTGGAGGAGAAGGCTGCATGCTCTCATCTGCGCCAACCTCCTTCTTGGTACCCATGCCTCAGGTTCTAGGCACGTGGGGCTCACCGGCCACTGGATGTTCCCAAGCACTAACCAATGCGGTGACAGGAGCAGCTTCAGGATGCACGTATTTTCCCATCACAAGACTGACTCCCGCTAAACGCAGGCAAAAGGAACAGAGAGCAGGACACTGGATCCTGAGCCTCATGAATATTCTAGTCCATGACTCATGCCTGTGGGCTGGCAGCAAGGTGGGGGCGGGAGGGGGGCAGGGCTTCCCTCACTAATGGCCAAACGCGGCAGGCGGCTCACCAAGCCCTTCCAGGAACACACCGTCAACCTTCTGCACTCCAGTAACAGCTGAATTTCCTAAATTAGTCAGCAATTAAAAAATTATTCCAAAAGTTCAATCTTGGCCAAACAAACAAAGGACGCAGGTGTAAGAGCCCGCACACTGGTGAGGCAGTGCCCATCCCAGAGCGAGTGCACAGAGGCTGCGCGCGGCCACCACACAGTGCTTCCGCCCACTCTTTTGCTCCTGAAATTCTCTGGGAGTAGGTGCAGCTCCTCCCTGCCTGCAGGAGCCTGTGGCAACGGGCTGTCCAGGATATTGAGGCAGCAGAGACCCTAGGGCCCTGCCCATGACAAAGGCCCCACGTGGGGACCTCTCTCTCTGTCCTACATCCTGGGACCACACCTCTCTTCTTGTCCTGGCGCAGCCTGAACACAGTCAAGAATGGCCATCTCTGCTCCTGAGGCTTCTTTGAGAGGAATGGGGCCCATGCAAGGACCCCAGGCCCCTCTGCACACCGTGCCTGGGGGTCAGGCAGGTCCTGCAGGTGCAGAGCGGCAGCCACCACCATGGAAAGCCTTGCCCCATGCTTCCTCCTAAGTGCAAAAGGGCGAGGGATCTTCCAGCGACAGCATCACTGAGGCGGCTGGGAGAGGGGACTTGGGGCAACAGCCTGGCAACAGCTCAAGACAGCCACAGCCAAGAGGCATCTCCAGCCTGCCCTGTCTGCAGCCCCCACATCAGTGCGTCACAAAGCTGTGGCCCTCAGCACTGCATGGTAGACAACTTCCAGAAGGCTGCAGAGGGCCTTTCAACTGACTTCAGCCCTGGGGCCCATCGTGCCCCTCCGGCTGGACAGCAGGTCAAACAGTACCCTCCTTTCAGACGCTCTGGCCCATGCCATGCTGTCCTCTCGGCTGGCGCGGGGCTTACCGGGCCCCTGCACTCATGCAGGTGAATCAGCTGAGGCCGGGAGAAGGAGGTCATGGGGCAGCAGCAGAGTGAGGTGGGTGCCATGTTCCAGAGCCTTCTGAAAGTTGTGTGGGTCTGTGCTGAGGCCACGCCTCACATAAGGCCCCAGGAGAGGCAAAAGGATCAAACTGGAGTGGAACACTTTCACACTAAAATGTGCCTTAACCTCCACACGTCACAGTGGCCTGCGGAGGTTCAGTCACCTGCCCAGCACTGGTCCTGAGATCATCTAGGGCTGAAGCAAAGGCCCTGGGCTGAGCGCGGTGGGCGTGGTGTGGGTGGGCGGTGCGGTGTGGGTGGGCAGTGCGGTGCGGGTGGGCAGCGTAGCGTGGGTGGGCAGCGCGCTGGGACTCCCAGGGTTTAGGTTCTCGCACAGCAGGGTTCTCAGGGGGGGCTCCTCCCAGGACCCTGCAGTAGGGCCTGGGTGGGAGAAAGTACAGTGGCATCGACGACGGCAGCGAGCGGTCCCCTTTCCCAGGCAGTGAGGTCCCAGATGGGCCTGTTGGCCATGCGACCCCGGACGAGTGACTCCCTGCCTGGTGCCCCTCCTGTCTGGGGATGGGAAGCAGACGCACCAGCTCCCAGAGGCGTTGGCATTCCAGGAAGGCTCCAGTTCGATGACCTCACCCAGGCACCACCCAAGAGGAAGCCTCCCCGACCCTCCAGTCCCTTGCCCACCCAGGAGACAGGCAGCAGCCTCCGCATCCAGTTGCCCTGTCTTCCTAACCGGAAAGCAACCCTGTTGACGACAGCCTCCGGCCTGGCGGGACCCCTCAACACGATGCTGTCCGAGGGTCTCAGGGTCTCTTCCAGGTCAGGGCACATCAGAGTGAACAAAGCTCAAAAGTGTGTGTTCTCCCTGTGTTCTTGGAACTCCCCTGGCTATGCATGAGGCAGCTCTAACAGGCAAGGTAAAGATGGCCACACCCAGGCCAGGCACAGTGGCTCACACCTGAAATCCCAGCACTTTGGGAGGCCGAGGCAGGTGGATCACGAGACCAGCCTGGCTGACATGGTGAAACCCCATCTCTACCAAAAATACAAAAACTAGAAAGTAATGGTGGCAGGCGCCTGTAATCCCAGCTGCTCGGGAGGCTGAGGCAGGAGAATCGCTTGAACCCGGGAGGCAGAGGTTGCGGTGAGCCGAGATCGCGCCACTGTACTCCAGCCTGGGTGACAGAGTGAAAAAAAACAAAAAACAACAAAAAAAGATGGCCGCACCCACCTTCCTTATTGCTTCCCACTTTCTTTTTTTTTTTTTTTTTTTTTTGAGACGGAGTCTTGCTCTGCCACCCAGGCTGGAGTGCAGTGGCCGGATCTCAGCTCACTGCAAGCTCCGCCTCCTGGGTTTACGCCATTCTCCTGCCTCAGCCTCCCGAGTAGCTGGGACTACAGGCGCCCGCCTCGTCGCCCGGCTAGTTTTTTGTATTTTTAAGTAGAGACAGGGTTTCACCGTATTAGCCAGGATGGTCTCGATCTCCTGACCTCGTGATCCGCCCGTCTCGGCCTCCCAAAGTGCTGGGATTACAGGCTTGAGCCACCGCGCCCGGCCTGCTTCCCACTTTCATCCAGAAAACATTTCAGTGGCTAAAGACTGAGGCTCGGAGTCCTGGCCTGGCCACCTCGGGAGACCCTGTGGGATGGGCTCGCTGCAGTTTGGAAGCCTGCTTTGCAAAGACCCTGCCCTGCATCATGTGGCTGCACAGTTGGAGCCTTGGCTAATCTGGGGACACATCCCCTCCCCAGTGTGCCTGGGGAAGCAGTGGGGTCATGGAGCTCACTCTGCCCTGACAGCCATGGTGTACCTGGAACAGGCTACAGGCTTCTCCCTGGTCAGGGGCCTGGGCGAGCCCCGTACCCCGCCCTGTCTATACCTCCTCCTCAGGCCCAGGCTAGGACCCACAAGCTCTCAGCCCTAACTCCCTGGTTCTGTAGAGGCTACAATGCTCACACTTGCAAGAATCAGAGGCAAGTACCGCCCTCACCTGAGGTGCCAGGGACGTCCTCCGCTTCAGCAGACATACGGGCTCTGACCCTGCTGCAGGCTGAAAAACCTTCCCACATCTGTCTGCTGCCGCCTGCCTCCTGCTGTCCCTCTCCACAGGTCACTTCTCCAGCCCCCGTCTGCCCAAGGTCAGAGGGCACTGCCACCAGGAGGCCTGGCTTCACCCGCTGAGTTGGCCTCTTCTAATACAAGACAGGGAAGTGCTGGCAGCTTCCCTGAGCGGATGCAGCAGCCCCCAGCATAAAATATTCATGGCGATGCAACTCTCCAAGCAGAGAGGCTGCATCCGTGTCAGCCAGGCCCTGGGGAAGGGAGCTAAAAATAGACAGGAGGCTGAAGAAACCTGACATGGGGATGGGGAGGCGTCTGGGAGTAGGAGGAGGGGCCGCCGGGGCACATCTGGAGGGACGGAATGCACAGCAGGTTCACCGCACACAGCACACACGTGCTCCCAGCTCAGAACTCGTGCTCATGTGGGCCATCTCCAAGTGAGAGCTGCAAATCCCTCTCCGGGCAGCCTGCCCCGCCAGCGGCTATTTTTATCGACATCAACACTGACATTCGTGGGCCACAGGACACCTCAGTGAGGAATCAAAGACCATCTTTAATGAGTGAGAAATAACAGGCTGGATCAACATGACGCGGCCACACACAGGGGATGGGTCACCATTCCCTCCATTCAAGTCGGTGCCCTTCCCTGCCCCTCTGCAGCCCCCTTCCCCAGGGCCAGCCCTCCTCCTGTACTCTGACCCACTCCAGGGTATGGAGTTCTGGAAGGGGCAGCCCCAGGACTGCTCCCCAGCTGGCTCTGGGAAGGTCACAGGCCCGGCCCCAAAAGCCTCCGTTACCTCAGTCTGCTCTTCACACGAGGCTGGACTCCCTTGGGTTGGACTCTATAGGGACTGGGGGACGTGAGGCACAGAGGTCTCCTCCCAGAGAGCCCACGGATCGCTGGCCCCTCACAGTCACTGCACTGGCCTCCCTGAACCAGCCAAGTGCTGGGGTCGGTGCAGGTGGCCCTGCCCCCACATCCAGTGTGCACGGCTCAGTTGGGGGCAGCCGGGAGAGGGAACCATCATTGGTAGGCAAATACCAACCACACCTGCAGCCGCTGCCAACCTGGGAGGATGCCACCCACTATCAGCTTTGAGGGGCTGCTATTAGGAGACCCCCCAGGGCACCCCATCAACCTGTACTGAAGCCTGTTCAAAGCACAGGTGACCCAGACCCTCCTCTATTTTACGTTCATATGCGTAAGCCCCACAGACTCCCACCAGCCCTCTCTCCCCAACCCTGCCCCGTCCTAGCCAGGTGGCCTCGGGTGTGTCACTGTCCCCAAGCTCCCCCATTATAGACAGTGGCTCTGCCTTCGGCCCTCGCCGTTCCCTTCACCTGAACGGTCCCCACAAGACAGCTCCTGCGCTTCTTCCCTGAGGCTTTCCTTGGGAAGGAACTTATTTAAAATTGCACCTGTGCCCCCCCGCAGACTCTGATCCCTTCATTCCCTGCTTTCCTCTTCGTGACCCTGGACACCATTCAACTTCCTCTATCTTCACTGCTTGTTTACTCCTCCCTCTGAGAGGATGTGAGGCCCCAGGGAGGGCAGGTAAACAGCAGCAGACAACGAAGGTCCCCCATCTTCACCCACCCCAAGGGTTGGGTACTGTGTCCATCACCATCGTACAGATGAGGAAACCGAGGGACATAGAAAGTGGGTGCCTAAGGCCACACAGCTAGTAAGTTTAGAGCTCTGGCTGACCCGGGCAGCCGGGTGCCTGCTCCTGGACATGTGAGCCCGACAGTCCACGCAGCGTCTGCAGTGCGGGGATGCTGGGAGGGGGTCTGGAGTGGCAATGCGTCTCTAGAGCAGTTGTGGGTGCCCTTCTAAGGAAAAAATGTCTGAGAAATGCTGTAGCTCCAGGAGGGTCTGGGGAAGGGTGGCCCAGACGGGAGCAGCAGGTGCACAGGCACCGGGTGGGAGTTAGCGTGCTGCACCCACACCCAGGGCATGCAGGGGCCACCGTGCATTTCGGTGGGAGACGGAGCGACTCGGATTTTGATGACCAGTTGCCTAGGCTGCAGGGAAGGGTCAGACTGAGAGCACTAGGAACGGAGGAGGGAGCAGCTGGGGATTGAGCAGGGGTCCCATGGGGACGGGGCAGTAAGAGCTGTAAGGGAGAGAGGAGTGGAATGGCACTTGGTGGGCGTGGGCATGGGGGCAGTGGGGAGGAGCCAGCTGGGTTCCCAGACTTCCAGAGCAGCACAGAGGCGGAGAGGGATTTTTTTGCAGGGGGGGATAACGAGTTTCATTCGGGACAAACTATCTGAGATGCTCTCGGAAACCCTGTTGAGGGGCAGCACTGGCCAGGTCAATTTGGGAGTCAACACAACACACAGACGATGCTCGAGGCACAGGCCATGGATCCGACCACCCCAGGAGAGAAGGGCCACAGGCTAGGACCTGTCAAAGCCAAGGGTTAGGGGACTGTGTGGTGGCCAGGGAGGCCGGAATGTCCCTACAGACACTACACGGTCCCCTGTCCAGGGAGCAGAGCCTTCACCGAGGGCCTGGTCAGCTGTGCTACACCAGGGAGTGGACGGCAGACAGGGCGTGTCCCTGTGTCTATCCACACTGCCCACAGAGGGAAGACAGAACTGGGGAAGTTCGTCCAGGAGGCAGGAAGAGGTAGAGAGCGGGGAAGGAGACAGCTTCAGGAATGTGCCTGGGTCAGGTGGGGGGATTCAGCATCAGGACAGAGAGCAGCCATGCTGAAAAGCATCACGGGAGGGGCACCAGGTCCCTCAGAATAGACCAGAGCGGGCCCGGGTGGGAGTGGAGCCCGTACGTCATGGCCAAGAAGAGCAGGCAAGTTTAGAGAAGGCGTGTCCAAGGTGGAAGGAGAACCAGACACAGGGCTGAAGGTCAAGGACAGAGGAGGCCGGAGCCTCACAGCAGGGTCAGGGGCTGAGGAACGACTGCAGACCAGCCCAGGCGACATGGAGGGAGGACGCCATCCTGCCAAGGGCCGATGAGCGGCACAGGGGGCCAGGGCAAGGCGGGTAGGCTTACAAGTAAATGGGGAGGGGCGGGGGCAGATGAAGGAGAAAGGAGCAGGCAACAAAGCAAGGCCTGACGGGGCAGGAGGGTGGCAGCCTAGGGTACTTTGCCACAGAAGAGGCTGTGGGGCTGGAGGCATGGAGCAGTCCTCCCACCAGAAGGTGAGCGTGCCTCGTAAGCCACAAGTCGGAGAGGGGCCTGGTCATGAGAGTGGTGCAAGGGTGGGTCACAGGCACTGTGTTAGTGCTGGGCTGGGGCCACCCACCACTCACTTTCCTTCCTTTCAGCCTGGCCGAGTCCTCATCCTTCAAGTCTAGCTTCACCATCAGCACCTCGACGCAGCCCACCCGACCTGGGAGAGGCAGCAAAGAGCTGGCCTGGAGTTGGCAGGGGAGGGTACTCGCTGGGTCTGACAGCTCACATACCACGTCTGGCACTGCCACCATGGGCCCTGGTGAGGCATGACCTCCTCCACACCAGGAAGGGGCAGAGCTGGGAGAGGGGCTTAGAGGGGCCTCAGCCTCGACTGGGAAATAAGGCAGTGGGGCCACTGGGCGACCTTCCTCAGCCACGCGGGGAAGCGACGGGCCATGCTCCAGCCTCTGGGAGGAATGGGTTTTCAATGCTTGTTTGCTCCAGAGGATTTCAATGAACTCTCCTCTCTGGGAGGCTGAGCAGCAAATGCTCGCAGATCTGCACGGGGAGCAGCCCCGCGGGGGCAGAGAACCTCTGGAATCGGGGTCAGCCTTGCAGGGCTGTGGTGCCTGCCTGGCCATTTCCATGAGAGCGCCAGCTCCCAACAGGCCTGCGGGCACCCCCCGCCCCGCAGCTGCTCTGCTCCCCCGAGGGGCAGGAAGCTCCTACGGCTCTGCTTTCCTCTTGCTCCCCTCAGTGACAGACACAAGAGCTAGTTCAAAGAGAAATCAGGACCAGCCCAAAGGCTGCAGAGCCCCTGGGGTTGGCCAGGATGGGGAACCTCTGTTCTTATGACAGAGACAGGGAAGCTGCCTCTCTGAGCTGCGTGAACCCTTCCAATGTCTGTGACCCCATAGAGTCCATGCCAGGCGGAGAACTACCAGTTCTCAAACATGGTGGAGCTCAGAGGATGTGGAAACCTCGGGGCAGCCCCCATGAGCACGTGCGTGTGGCCCGGCACACACCCACCCCACCTGCCCTACCTGAGGAGGAGAAAGGCCAAGGTGCTGGGACCCTCGGCCCAGAGCCCACCAGCCTGGCTTGGTCTCACCGGGCAGGACCTGCAGGCCAGGGCCACCTGGAGGGAGTACACCCCTCCAGCTTCCCAGCAGGCCCTTCGGCAGGGGATGGGGGACCCACGGCGCGGTCCTCATCCCCCTCCAGCATTCGTACACCATGCTAGTGAACCCCGAGGCGCCACACTGAAGAGGCGACCTGGACGCCCAGGCAGCAGTCATGCTAAGGCACTCGTAAAGGGGTCTGTCTCTCTTGTCCTGTCTGCCCAGCCCCTCCCCACGGGCCCTGGGAGTACAGCCCAAAGGCCTCCCCACTGGTTATGAGGCGTTCCTTCTCAAGGCCTCACGGGATCCGTCCCGCAGCCTGAGGTCACGGGTCCAGGCAGTGGCCAGGCCCAGCCCCACTCTGACCGCTACTGACAAGACAGGACTCATGCAGACAGATTCCCCCTGGAGGCTCAAGCACAGGAACCCTAGGGCTGCCTGGCAGGGAGGGGCCGCCATTCCAAGGACGTGCACTCACCACGAGCTGGGGCACGGGCAGTGACCTGCCCTCCTGGCTCAGCGACACATAGGTGAAGAAGGCACTGGCAGCCCGGTAGCGCTTCTGAGAGCTGTCCACAACAGGGTCGGCGTCCACCAAGACCTCGATCTCCATGGACTTATTGCTCGTGAAGGTCATGCGTCCCGAGATGGTGATGACGCAGCCTGTGGAGAAGGGAGGGCAGGGGTCAGGGCGGCCTCCACCCCACGGCCGGGCGGGGGACACTGGCGTTTCTGTGGCCAGCAGGCAGACACTTGGTTAGGGGAAGCAGCGGGTTGGCTGACTACCAGATGTTCAAATAAGAGAATATTAGAATGTGTCGTTAGTTGCCCGGGAATGTTTATCTTTCTAGTGAGCAGGTTTATCGATGCAAAAACTCAGCACTGAAGGATTTTGGTGGCCATGAGTTTGAGCCCCGCACAGGCAGGCTCTTTCCCGGCTGGGAGCGGCAGCACCTACCGAAAGGCTTCTAGAGCCACTGTGCCCCCGCCAGGGGAGGCCGCAGCCTGCCTTCCAGGAGCCCTGGGTGTCAGCTGGCTCTGCCCTTCCTTAGGTCAGGGTCAAATCTGCAACCTGCACTGTCCATTCACTGGCCTTGCTGGTGCCCACCGGAGCCACAGCTGCCCCACTACACTGCTCCAAGCACCAAGACAGAACCTTATATCACCTTCCACAGCCACTCCCACCCTCAGGGGCTCTGGTGACACAGGGTCACAGGGCAGCTGCCCTTGCCCCTTGGTGGGATTGAATCGTATGTGACTGCATGCCAAGCCTCCCTTCTGGCCCCACTAGTCTCGCCCACGGTACCAGAGCTTCCTCCTCTGGGCTGTTGGATGCCACACCCCTTGGCCAGAGTCCTCCATGCTCAAAGCACCAGCCCCATTTCTCTGTGAATCATGACAAAGTCCAAAGTTACCAGTTCCCATACATTGTCCCTGTGTCTCTCTCTCCCCCTCAACCTTAACCAACCTCTCTGTAGGCCCCACGCTCCCGGGGCACAACAGTCCATCCTGGCAGAAGCTTCCTGACTCAGAGCTGCTCTTCTGCCCCCGCCACCCTCCCCGGTATGGGCTCCGTCCTCCCACCTGGCCTCGACATAATCCCTTAATCTCAGGGAGCTCAGCTCTTCCCTATAGGCAGGCATGAGGCACCCTGCCAGGGGGATAGCTACGGGACGGAAGGACTCAAGCCAAGAACTGACCTGGGGCCCCAGGAAGGTGTCACCATCGACGTCACTGGCCACCGGGCTGCAGAAACCCCCGGGGACTTCCGGGGCAAGTGCTGCCCTGTGGTCAGAATGTCCTCCCAGGCGGCCCAGCATGGCCTCTATTCTGGGTCAGGCTCAAGGAAATCCCTGCCCGACTCTGGCTGCTGGGACTTGCTCCCCATGAAATAGATCTGGCTTCAGGGACCTTTTCACGTGGCCTCTGGAACGCCCAGTGTCCTAGCTCCACTGAGACTGGCCTCAAAAGGCAGGTTTAGAGACCCAGAGTGAGAAAGCGGCCAGGTGGTGGCTGTTGGGGGACGGTTAGCAAGTCAGAGGCAAGAGCGGTTATTCCATGTTAAAAAGTATCAGAACGATCCAAGCTACATTCAACTTCATACTTACAGGGAGCGCTTCATGCCAGTGCTGGGAGAGGAGGAAGGAGCTGTGTGGTCAGCGCCAGCAGGCATTACGTGAGCTGTAAGGTATAGAGTCCCGTGCACAGCGCCCGCAGTCACAAGCCACACCCCGGGAGGAGGGCAGGCCATGGGCCAGGCCCCAGCTAAGGAGCTAGAAGGTTCAACGGGTCAGCCCTGAGGGTCTCCCAGTATCTCTCCCTTCTTCCCCACACGCCCAGCCCACATCCCTCACCAACAACCATGTATCACACTTGGGAGTCACAGACCAAAAAGCAGGAACAAGCCCTTTCCATGAGCAGAAACCAACAAGAACTTCCCTGAGGCCCCAGGGTCACACACCGGGGCCACCCACGAGCGTGGTGCCTGCAGGAGGGCAGGTTCCAGGGGTCTTCGAACACTGGCTCTGAGTTTTGAGGAGCAACAGAAAACGTGCTTTTGTTTTTGAAGCGGAGTCTCGCTCTGTTGCCCAGCCTAGAGTGCAGTGGCACGATCACAGCTCATTGCAGCCTCTGTCTCCCAGGTTTAAGCAACTGTCATGCCTGTCACTTAAATAGCTGGGATTACAGGTGCGCACCACCACGCCCCGCCTAGTTTTGTATCTTTGGTAGAGATGAGGTTTTGCCTTGTTGACCAGGTTGGTCTAGAACTCCTGGCCTCAAGTGATCCATCTGCCTTGGCCTCCCAAAGTGCTGGGATTATAATCAGGTGTGCGCCACTTCGCCCGGGCTCCAAAAACATGCTCTTGATGTTACCCATGAAGATCCCCCCTCGGCCACCGCTGCCATGGCCAGATCCTGGCTGCTCATGGCATAATTGCTGTGTTAGAAATCTGAAGAGCCGGGCGCGGTGACTCAAGCCTGTAATCCCAGCACTTTGGGAGGCCGAGACGGGCGGATCACGAGGTCAGGAGATCGAGACCATCCTGGCTAACCCGGTGAAACCCTGTCTCTACTAAAAAAATACAAAAAACTAGCCAGGCGAGGTGGCGGGCGCCTGTAGTCCCAGCTACTCGGGAGGCTGAGGCAGGAGAATGGCGTAAACCCGGGAGGCAGAGCTTATAGTGAGCTGAGATCCGGCCACTGCACTCCAGCCTGGGCAACAGAGCGAGACTCCGTCTCAAAAAATAAAAAAAAAAGAAATCTGAAGAAACTCCTAATAGCAATCAACAATGACTTGAAACAGCTAAGTAGTTGATTATAAAAGCATTAGATGTAACAACAAAAAGAAGAGAATGCTGTCTAGGAGAACCTCTTGTGGTCCATAATACAATTAACACTTCATAAATGTCAGGAAAACTTTCAATTACAACCAAAACCTGAGACTTTTCACCCTTCAGAGAGCAACATCATTATTTTAAACAAGACACAGGTCATAAGGTTGGCTGGCAAGACAAAGTAAGATACTTTAAAGCTGGAAACCTAACTGGACATAGTGGCGCACGCCTGTGGTCCCAGCTACTCGGGAGGCTGAGGTGGGAGCATTGCTTAAACACAGGAGGTGGAGGCTGCAGTCAGCTGAGATCGCACCACTGCACTCTAGCCTGGGTGACAGAGCAAGACCCTGTCTCAGAAAAAAACAAAAACAACAACAACAACTGGAAACCTGATGTGGTCACTGGCTGGGACTTAATTTGAAACCTAGGGTTGACAGATGAATCACAAGTCCCAGTCACCAGGAGAGAGCCCAGAGTTTCCAGGGGCCCTGGCTTAGGGTGTCCTGTCTCCTAGACCCTGGGCTCAGAAGGCACATCCCACACATGACACCAGGGTCTCACAGGCAGCCTCTGGGAAGGGACTGTCCCAGGAGACCTCGGGGGGACCAGCTCCCATCCCCAGGGCTCTGTTCCTGCTCCAGTCCTTCCTAAAGAATTCGAGCTACAGACCGGGCACAGTGGCCCACACCTGTAATCCCAGCACTTTGGGAGGCCGAGGTGGGCTCATCACGTGAGGTCAGGAGTTTGAGACCAGCCTGACCAACATGGTAAACTCTGTCTCTATTAAAAATATAAAATTAGCTAAGCATGGTGGCACATGCCTGTAGTCCCAGCTATCTGGGAGCCTGAGGCAAGAGAATCGCCTGAACCTGGAAGGCAGAGGTTGCAGTGAACTGAGATCACGCCATTGCACTCCAGCCTGGGCGACAATAGCGAAACTCCATCTCAAAAAAAAAAAAAAAAAGAATTCCAGCTACAGGCACTTTGTCAACTCCAGGATGGCAGCTGAGGCGCACACCAAATCCTTCTCTCCGACTCCTCCAGGTCACATGGAGGTCCCCCTGCAGCATCGAGGCCTCTGTGGGGACGGAGGTGCATCCAGATGGGGTTGGGGTGCTGAACAACTGGCCTCGGCCTGCCTCCCGCTTTCCACACCCCACCAGAGTGGCCTTCTGCGAGCTCTGTGAAGCTACTGGTCCTCGTGGCCTCTCCCGGGAAAAGCCGTCCTCCCACCCCCATCTGGTTCATCTTCTGCTCAAGCATCCCTTCTCCAGGGAGCTGCCCAGGATGGCGCAACCCCCTCCACTGCACCCCCTCTAGAACTGTCCTCCGCTCCTGCAGAGCCAATGATCCCATTTGTACTGGCACATTTGTTGGCTTGTCTGTTTCACTGATGTCTGTCTCCGTCTAGCCTGGAAGTCCCATGAGGGCAGGGCCGGGCCCAGGGGGCCCAAAGCAAGTATCCAGCTGACAGGCTGGAACCCTCTGGAGACCCACGGGGGCCGGGTGTGGGTCACATGTGGACACCAGGCCACCACAGACTCAAGCTGGCCTGAGCCCCATTAGAGCCCCAGGTTTGCATCCTCCTGGAGTGGATGCTGAGCAGGCCAGGATCAGGAGCGCCCAGGAGCATGGCCAACAGCCCCTTCCAAGCCCTGCTGGCCGGTACTTCCTTCCAGTCTCAACTTCAGTGCCACTCCTGGGAGCAGCCTGCCCTGGAGTCTCACACCTGTCCACCTCCCTGCCTCCCTGCAAGCGGGTGGAGAGCCTGGGGGCAGTCAAGTGCTGGCCATCACCTGCCCACGGGGCAGCCCAGACTGGCTCCACCCTTCCTGCCAATTCCTCTACAGCGCGGCAACGTGCTGTCATTCCTCCATTGGGTCAGAGCCTGGACCATCCAGACTGCCAATCAAATCATGACCGTGCCCAAAGGTCCCTCCACCAAATGTGGAGGCGGGTGAGGCTGGTCATGCATCAGAGAGCTGAAGACAACGTGTCCAGGTGGCTCTTGGGAGCACTGAACCTGACACGAAAGGCAGAGGCACGGCCCAACAAGCACTGCCTGCAGACCTGGCCGCGTCACGTGGAGGTCAGGATGCTTCAGGATCTCCCAGCAATGAGGGGAGCTCAGGCCTCCTTCCCATGACCTCCCCCCATGCATGAGAAGGGCAGGAAGGGGGGTCCGCACTTGCCCTGTATACCAGTAGTGTCTGTCCGTATCCTGTGGTGAACCTGGCACTAGGCAAAGTTGGGACATTGTGGGGCCCATCTAAGGAAGGGGAGAGAACCCCAAACCCACTTCCACACATCTGCCTCAGAAACCAGCAAAGCAAACACAACCTCAAGCAGTGCCAGGCCCTGCCATGACAAGGCAGCCAAGACTCGGAGGGCTCTGTGGGGGCAAAAAGACCTCTTGGTCCTGCCAATCAGCCCACAAGTGGAGGCGCTGCCTTGGGATGGCTCCACCATGTCACCCGTCCAAATGCACCTGCAGTTGAGGTGGCTGGGGTTTATTTAAAAGATGGGTGGGACCAGCTTGAGGTGAAAACGGATTAACGAAGAACAGCATCTCCCACCGAGCAGGGGATCAGTGCCCACCTCGGACAGGTGTGGGTGCTTGTTTAGTTCTGGGGAAGGCGGCCAGAGGGGAGCGCCTGGTCCTCTCTGAACCTCTCTGCAGGAACAGCAGCCAGGGCCCTGATGAAGCCAGACATTCATGACAAAGTGTCTCATCAGGAAAGGCAGGGCTCTTCGAGGCCCTGCAGCAAATGTCAAGGCCCGTGTCCGGAGGCGACGCAGCCGTGCAGGAGGAGCCCTGAGTTCCACGGCTTTGGAGTCAGATGGGCCTGGGTTTAAATCCAGACTTGGCCACTGAACAGGGGCAGGCCAGGAGACTGCACTGTGCCTCAGTTTCCTCACCTGCAAATGCTTTCCCCAGGCACTGAGCTTCAGAGAATGCAGGGCAGCAGGAGACCCAGCCACGACCCACTCACAGTGGCTCTCCTTCATCAGGGGCTCCACAGGCCTCCTGGGCATTTGGGGGGTAACTTCTTCCACATTTTAAAGGAGACACAGTCAACCCATGTGGTTCTATCCTTGCTGCGAGGCCATATTGATGTCAGCTGCCCACATTCATTATGTCACAAGACAGGCCCAGGACAGGAATTTGGGGTGGGGCTTGAGTGTGCCCCAGGGGCTCCGATGGAGAGGCTCACGGGGGTAAAAGCAATCATACCACGAAGTAATAAGAAGCAACGTTGAAACAAATCCCTCCCTATGGTTTGCTTTTTCTCAGCAGACACATTGATACCAGGCAAGAAGCCACTTCCCATGCTGTCCAACTGAAGACAATGGGCTATTGCGTCAGTAAAGGAAGTTCCATCTTTTCAGCTTGTGAAGCCTTAAAAACAACGCCACCGGCCGGGTGCGGTGGCTCACGCCTGTCATCCCAGCACTTTGGGAGGCCAAGGCGGGTGGATCACGAGGTCGGGAGATCAAGACTATCCTGGCTAAAATGGTGAAACCCCGTCTCTACTAAAAAATACAAAAAATTAGCCGGACGTGGTAGCGGGCACCTGTATTCCCAGCTACTCGGGAGAATGGCGTGAACCCGGGAGGCGGAGCTTGCAGTGAGCTGATATCGTGCCACTGCACGCCAGCCTGGGTGACAGAATAAGACTCCGTCTCAAAACAAACAAACAAACAAACAAAAATAAACCCTACCCACGATCCCTGGGCTCCAGGATGGGAGCGGCTGTAGCAGCTCCGACATGGAGGTCTGGCTGTGTGTTCTGTGCTGAACACTGCAGGCACCCCCACACATGAGCGTGGTCTAAGAGGCGGGGCTCAGCTGTGCTCACAGGACCCCAATCCATAAGGTCCCTCCGGCCCTGGGTTCCAGCGCAAACACTCCGAGAGGCTGGGGGAGCAGGAAGGCTCGCTGCCTAGATCTACTCCCTTCTCCCAAACCTCCCACACTTCTCAGGGGCCCGATGTCTGTGGCTGAAGGGGCCTGGACAGGGCGAGGGGGCGCTACCTCTCCAGCTTCCTTGAACTCACCCAGGGCTGAGGAGGCCCTTCTCCCTCTCCAGCGTCCCTGCCTGTCCACAGGGCTTGGAGGAGGAGGAAGCAGAGTGCACAGGTGGCTGGAGCCCTGGTTGTCTCTTTAAGTCAGGTGGGACTAACTACCTACTGTGGGAGGAAGAACAATGGCCCTGGGAGATGTTCCCCCTCATCTGGACCTTTGAACATGTGACCTGACACAGCAAAAAGGACTCTGCAGACCTGACTAGGTCAAGGACCCTGAGACAGCAGCACAAGCAGGCTCGAGATGGCAGTGTCTGTCTCTGACTGCCTCTGAATTCAGCAGCAAAAAGGGCCCCTGGGCTGAAGCCGTCGGGAGGGACACCACCCAGCAGTGTCTTCCTTGGGGCCTGAGCCCGCTAACTGTGGGAGCCCTTAACGATGCATTTTCAAGCTGCTGAGAGCCAGGAGTTCCAGCACAAGCGCACGGGGACCAGCTGCAGTCACTTAACAGTCCAGCACAGGCCTCGAAGGTGGCTGTAGCCATGTGTGATCAACGAGGGTCGACCTTCATCACTCACACTCCAGGTCCTGACAGCGGATGCCGGGTGGTGTTCAGGCCAGGTCACTGGGGACCAAAGCATGAGCTCAGAGCTCTGGCCCCAAAGACCGACTGCTGGGCCTGCCCTCCCAGCCCCACCTGGAACCAGCTCCATGGCGGTGAACAGCTTCCTTAACCCCATAGGAATTGCAGCTTCCAAATGGGAAAAACAAAGGGAGGTAGCGACAGTCCCTGTCTCACTGGGCTGTGTGAGAAGTAAATGGTATGAAGCACGTAGCACAATGCCTGGCATCAAGTATGTCATTTATACCTGGCATCAAGTATAAATATATCGGTGTCTGTAGTGGGCCGAATTATGAATTACAGCCGCTTTCTGTTTTTAAGTAATTGTTGAGCCTGCCTGGAATGGCACAGCCCGTGAGCACTGGCAGGTACCCCAGCCTGACTCCCCCAGCAGACAGGCGTCTCTCCAGGGGCGGCAGCAGCCAGATTTCAGCAGTATGCCAGAGATTTGGAAAAGAAAACAAAATAATACCAAAAAAAAAAAAAAAAAGCTGTTAGCAAGACGGAAAGGTTGCCAAGTGTTTCAGAGTTTAGGAAAAGCTCAGTGTTACACTCCAAAAAGAGCTGTGGTTGTTAACGTTCGTAAGAAAAGCCTGGAAACCGTGAACTGACTTCGTATTTCTTACATAACACACCCCGAGGCCTTTTCTAGAAGACTCCTCATTTTTCACCCTAATAGTGGAGATCGTTTCTCCCCAAGAAAACGTCAACTTTATGTTTTCTCACCAAGTGCTTCCAAAACGATTACACTGGAGGTAACGATAGAACTTTTTCACACCAGCTATCTCTGGGCATTTTAATGTCTCAACTGAAAAAAAAAAAAAAAAAATCCACACAGCAAGTGACCCCGCAGCTCCCATTAGGGGCTCCTCTGCTTGCCTGGGGGGTGGAGGCTCTCCTGCTCTGTGGGTGCCAGTGGGCTGGGCTCCATGTGCCTTCCCCTATGCTGGTCCCTTGGGTGCGGGCTCCGGCCTGTCATGGCCCTCGCGTCCCCCGCACCGACTCCGTTGCTGGCCTGGGAACTCCACGCGCCTTTGCTGGGTGGGCACTTTACATTTCCCGTGAGATCCAGTCACATGGATGAAGCAGTCCTTCCTTTGCTCCAACTGCCTGGTGAGAGTTTAACTTGCCACACACCTGCTAAGGACCCCACAGGTGCCTGGCCGTGCTAGTTGGTACACAGGTGTAAGGGGACAGCTATGACAAGTGGCAGCCTGTCCTAGCAGACCTGAAGTACCAGCTGGAGGGACTGGAGCTGAATGTGGCGTGTCCCGGGCAGCCACGGAGGCTGTGAGCAGAGGAACAGCAGGTCCCTGGCATCAAAAGGCTGTGACAATGGAGGCGGTGTTGGGTTGGGCTGGTGAGGGGTGAGGGTAACAGAGGTGGCCCTCTGTGGTCCAGGCAAGCGTGGGGCATCCTAGAAGAGTCTGGTTCGTAAGTGCCGAATTTGCAGCCAACAGAGCTGGGCCCACGGCAGGGTGGCAGTGGCCTCTGTGGCTGCTGGTGAGGCCTCTCCCAGTCATGACAAGTACCCCAAGTTTGTAAGTTCCTCCTAGGCACTCGCCCTTCATGGCTGAAACTCAAAGTTATCTTCTGAACCCTTGGGCCAATGTCTGGATGAAGCAAAGCTGTCCATGTAACTTCCTGACAGATACCCCATCCGAGCAAGGGGAAGCCACAGCCACAGAGCCTGGCACTTGGCCGATATCGCAAAAAAGATCACTCTCCCAAGAAGGCAGTTTTACGGGAGGCTGAAGGAGAGAAACCAAAGCACGTCCTGCCTTAAATCTGGAGAAGCCACCCCGCAGGTCGGGCGTCTCCATTCCACATTCCCATTGTTTTGTGTTTTTTTGTTTTTTGTTTTTTTTTGAGACGGAGTCTGGCTCTGTCGCCCAGGCTGGAGTGAAGTGACACGATTTCGACTCACTGCAACATCTGCCTCCTGGGTTCCAGCGATTCTCCTATCTCAGCCCCCCAAGTAGCTGGGATTACAGGCACCTGCCACCACACCCGGCTAATTTTTGTATTTTTAGTAGAGATGGGGTTTCACCATGTTGGTCAGTCTGGTTTCAAACTCCTGACCTCAGGTGATCAGACTGCCTCGGCCTCCCAAAGTGCTGGGATTACAGATGTGAGCCACCAGGCCCAGCCTGTTTTGTTTTTTAAATTGAGACAAGGTCTCACTCTGTCACCCAGGCTGAGCGCAGTGGCGCAATCATGGCTCACACTGCAGCCTCTGCCTCCTGGGCTCATGTGATCCTCCTTCCTTAGCCTCCTGAGTAGCCCAGATAATTTTTAAATTTTTTGTAGAGATGGCATCTCACCATGTTGCCCAGGCTGGTCTCAAACTCCAAGGCTCAAGTGATCTTCCCGCCTCAGCCTCCCAAAGTATTGGAATTACAAACGTGAGCCACTGTGACCAGCCTGCTTTTTTTTTGTTTTTTGTTTTGTTTTTAAAGAGACAGGGGTCTCACTGTGTTGCATACGTTGGTCTCGAACTCCTGGACTTAAGCAATCCTCCTACTTTAGCATCCTAAGTAGCCAAAACTACAGGCGTGAGCCATTGTGCCCAGGCCCAGCTATTTTTCTAATAAAATATGCTGAAATGGGCAAATCAGAAAACCACCTTCCCCCTGCTAAGACAGAATAATGTGCTCCCAAAAGATGCCCACGCCTGAACCCACGGAACCTGTGACCTCCCATGGCAAATGGGACTCTGCAGACATTGACTAAGTGACAGCCCTGGAGACGGGAAGATTGTTCTGGGGTACCCGGGTGGCCTGACAGAATCACAGGGGTCCTATGAGAGAGAGGCAGGAGTCTCAGCCGGAGGTGGGGAATGGGATGATGTTAGGAGAGGCTGGAGGATGGCCGGCGCCATGAGCCGAGGAATGTGGACGGTTCAGAAGCTGGGAAAGGTGAGACATGGATTCTTCCCTCCAGCCTGCTGGTGGGATGCAGCCTGTAGACCTGCCTTAGACTTCTGACCTCCAGAATTACAGGGGAGCGAGGGCGGGCTGTTTTAGGCTGCTGTGTATGGAAATGTTACGGCAGCCCCAGGGAATTCATGGAGGCCACATGACTGGCAACAGGTCTCAACTCCTGGGCTTTTCCCCACTGTGGCAGATCAGGGCTGCTCACATGAGGGGCGCAGGCTGTGAACGGCTGCCATGGCCCTATTGTGCCCTAGGGCTCCAACCACCTGGATGTGCCCAGTCTACCTGCAGGCACCTTTTCCATAAACGTATGATTTTAAAGGTAATCCTTATGCAGATTAAATTTATACTTGACTTAAGGTTAACACTAATACAATGCCCCAACACAAAGAACTGCAACCCTCGGTCTATGCAACTATTTCTTGTCATTACAAAACCGCTGCCTTCTGGGGCTTATGGAGGAGGCGTCACATCCGTTCTCACTTTTGACACTGACCCTGACTCCCTGCCATTTAGAGGAAAGGCCCCAGTCCTTCGTCAGTAGCCCCCAGGCCTGCTAACTGTAGAGACTCTCATTTGGCTCTAGTGGGGCTGCTTTCTGGAGTCAGGGTCCAGAGCCAGCCCCCTTCCCGGCTGTCTGACTGTTCTTCTCAAAAGTGGGGGGGCCCTGGGGGCCTGCTGGGGTCATTCCCCCTGCATTCCTCAGAGCGGCCCCTTCTCCAGGCTGACGCCAGTCTCACTGCTGGCTCTCACAAGGGCAGGTCCCACATCCACAGAGACAGAGGCTGCCTGGGGCTGGTGAACCCCAGAGGGCATTTTACCAAGTTCATGATTTTCTACAAGTGGAAGTGAGCTAGTGTCTACAGGAGTTGAGCTTTAAGGAGAGAAAATGGGTCCCCAGATGATACATCTACTCACAACCTCAGAATGGGGTCTTTTTTTTTTTTTTAAGATGGAGCCTTGCTCTGTCGCCCAGGCTGGAGTGCAGTGGCGCGATCTCGGCTCACCACAAGCTCCACTTCCCGGGTTCACACCATTCTCCTGCCTCATCCTCCCGAGTAGCTAGGACTACAGGCGCCGCCACCACGCCCGGCTAACTTTTTCTATTTTTAGTAGAGACGGGGTTTCACCGTGTTAGCCAGGATGGTCTCGACCTCCTGACCTCGTGATCTGCCCGTCTCGGCCTCCCAAAGTGCTGGGATTACAGGCATGAGCCATCACACCTTTGCTTAATGATACCTTAGCAGGTATCATTAAGCAAAAAGTCTTGAGATGAGATCACCTGAGATTCTCCAGGTGTGTCCTAAATCCTATGACAAGTGTCCTTATAAGAGACAGAAGAGGAGAAACACACAGAGGAGGAGGAGGCCTTGTGACCACAGAGACAGACCAGAGTGACGCAGCCACAAGCCAAGCAACATCAAGGAACAGCTGCTGCTCCCAGAAGCTGGAAGAGGCAGGGACGGATCCTTCCCTGAAGACTTCAGAGGGACCTTGGCCCTGCCGACACCTTGATTTCAGAATTCTGGCCTCTAGAACTGGCGGCGAACAGACGTCTATTGTTCTGAATCCACGAGAAAGCAACGCCCATTCTCTACAGTACACAGCTCTGCCAGGCACCACGTGCAATCTGAGGTGAGGTTTCTGTGCCTGCCAGCAGCTCCCTGGGCTCCTGACACTGACTGGGACAGTCCACAATAATGTGTGCTCCCGCCCGACAGGCCAGCAGGGTCTGGCCCTCGAGGCCTCCTTCATGGTATGGTCGAAGTGAGAGGCAGGTGTGGGGCTCGAGGGTGTAGAGCGGTCCCAGCAGAGTCCGTGAGAAAGTCACACTTACACACTGCCACGCCGCCAGCCCCCTGCGGTTTCTCACACACCCGCCCAGTTCCACCCAGAACCCAGAGCCAGCGGCGGCCGTGCCTCTCCCCACAGCCTCGCTCTGTGTCCCTGCGGAGGGGCAAGCGTGGGAGGCAGCGAGCTCCCGCATCTAAGCTCCTGCATCTAAGGTGCAGCATTCTGGCGCAAGCACGATACCCTGCTCTGACAGCCCAGGCCCCACTCAGCCAGCACAGCCCTCGCCTCCTGCAAATGACCTGGCAGGTGCGACAATCCTCTGGAAAACAACACACGAGTGTGACAGCACTCAACGGCCCCCGGATGTGACAGCATCCAGTGGGCCCTGGAGGATGCTGGCACAGAAACAAGCCAGACTCCATGGCTGCTATTTCAGTTTGGTCCAAATTCCTCTATACACAAAACAAGATGTCATCTAAGAAAACAACAGTCTTTCTGTTCCCAGTAAGGGCCCAGTGCTTTACCCAGGAGGCCCTGGCCAAAGCCAAAACAAGGTGGGGGCCTGGGTGGCCCACTGTCAGGTCCTGGGTGTCGCTCAGGACAGCGGGAATCAGGCGAGCCCACCTAGCCTGCCCTGCATCCTCACTGTGTGAAGGAAGCCAATGTAAGTGAATGTCCTGCCAGGAATTCTGGCTTCTGAAAATGAAGGTCCCCTCCTGCAAGCCTTGTGGAAAGTCTTTGTCAAAGCGGCTCCTCGTCCGAGTTGCCCCAGATGTCTTCTAGGTTGCTAAAAGCATTTGACCCGGACTGCAGTCCCTGGTTTTCCCTTAAAATTAATGATTCCTATTGACCAAGAACCACGACACACCCTCTAGCACTCTCCCTTAAAAGTTAATTCTGGTTGTACAAGGAGTTGAGGGTGGGGACTTTTTTTTTTTTTTTTTTTTTTTTGCGACAGAGTCTTGCTCTGTTGCCCAGGCTGGAGTGCAGTGGTGTAATCTCAGCTCACTGCAACCTCCACCTCCCGGGTTCAAGCGACTCTCATGCTTCATCCTCCCAAGTAGCTGGGTTTACAGGCGCCCGCCACCACGCCTGGCTAATTTTTGTGTTTTTAGTAGAGATGGGGTTTCACCATGTTGGCTAGGCTGGTCTCGAACTCCTGGGCTCAAATGATCCACCCACTTTGGCCTCTGAAAGTGCTGAGTACAGGTGTGAGCCACTGCGCCTGGCCGAGCCAGGGGCTTTGGATGGGAGGATCCCCCTTGAACGGCTTCCACATTTCTAACAAAGTTTGCCTTTTCATTCTTTGGGTGCTTTGCTGGGCTTTGTGCAGAGAACATCTGATGACTGGGGCTGACATTTAGGAAACAGAGTGACCATCTTGGAAAGTCTATTTCTTTTTTTTTTTTTTCTTTTGAGACAGAGTCTTGCTCTGTCGCCCAGGCTGGAGTACAGTGACGCGAGCTCCACTCACTGCAAGCTCTGCCTCCCGGGTTCATGCCATTCTCCGGCCTCAGCCTATCATGTAGCTGGGACTACAGGCACCCGCCACCGCACCCGGCTAATTTTTGTATTTTTAGTAGAGACGGGGTTTCACCATGTTAGCCAGGATGGTCTCGATCTCCTGACCTTGTGATCTGCCCGTCTCAGCCTCCCAAAGTGCTGGGATCACAGGTGTGAGCCACCGCGCCCGGCCGGAAAGTCTATTTCTTTCCTGACAGTTCTCCAAGGACACTCAGGGACAACTGAGCACGGCGAGTCCTACGGAATGTGCATGTTTCCCACTATGGGCTGTGCATTTGTATTTCACAAGGTCACCCTAATCGTGATTTACGCAGGCATGAGTCCTAGAAAAGGCAGCATGGAATACGATGCCACGGATTTTCCCGCAGCGTCAGGCACTGCCACGCACCGCGCAGGCCTGTGGGGGACAAGCTAAAACATACGGGACTCACTTGTTTTGGGTAGATTCTAAAATGACATTGTGGTCTATGTTTGTGGCAAACATCTATCAGTTAAGAAAATATTTTGAGTGAGCTGCTGTTGTTACAAAAAATACAAAATACAAAAACTACTCAGTTATGGTGGAGCTGGCCTGTAGTCCCGGCTATCTGAGAGGCTGAGGTGGGAGGATCACTTGAGCACGGGAGTTCAAGCTACAGTGAGCAGATTACGCCACTGCACTCCAGCCTGGGTGACAGAATGAGACCGTGTCGTGGGGGAAAAAAAGGATTCTGCAAAGTGGAAGAAGGCAATGCCAGAGACCTTCCTTCTCCTTACCCCAAAGCATCCAAAATCCAGCATGTGCGAGCCTACCCTGCTCTCAGTAATTCCAGGGAGGGAGGCAGCCCTCTACCGTTCCAATCTCAGGTGCTTCTGCCCCAGTCCTGGGTCTCCCATTGCCAGGCGTGTTCTGTGGTAGTAGCTGCCGGAGAGAGCACCAAGGCTGGCCTGCCCAGGGCCTGGGAGTCTGCCCCTACTCAGGCTCTGGTGGGCAGGAGCTGTGGCAAGGAGAGCCAAGCTTGCACTTCTTCCACTCTGCCGCTTCCCACGACCTGGGGCTGGTCTCAGCCAACAGCTCCTCTAACCAGCTGCTTCAATGAGGAGGTGTCCTCAGAATCAGCACCAGGCCCTGACAATGCTGACGCCACCCTTAGCCTGCGAGGCAGCGCTGCTGCAGGGGGTGTGCACGGCCTCATCTCAGCAGACGTGACACTGACAGAAATCACTATGTGTCGGGTGCACTTCACTTTACTTCTACAGAGAACAGTCATGTAAGACAAGCATGGTGATCTCTGCTCATACAAACTGCAGAGGCCTCTGGCCTCTCAAGCTGGCACATGCACCCCAGGGACAGCAGGCACCGTTTTCCAGCAGGGGCCAGGTGGCTGGGGTTGGGTTTTTGTCATGGGGAAAAACCACCCAATGCCAGTGCTGCCCTGGGTGGCGTGGGCAGGGCTGGTTGAGGAGAGGCTCCTGTGGGCTTTTCTGTATTTGACCCTGCCACTGCCTAAATCATGAATCATTAATTCCGCTCCCAAAATGAAAGGTGCTGCCGTGAGGTTTGGTGTCCAGGGTCATGGCAGCTGTAGGCACAGGACCTTCCCAGAGCTCTGTCTGTGGAGCGCTTTCAGAGAGTGAGTTTAGGCAGGTCTTTAGGAGGATAACGGCCCCATCATATCTGAGTCAAGGATTTTACCAGATTGAAACCTCAAGTCGACAAACAGCAAGGACAAAGCAAGAAACCTCAGCTTCCTGCTCCCTGTGGCAGATGGGCACATGCCATGGTCCATGTGACCCTGGGTGTGAACAGAAAACAAACTGGTGCAGGGACCCAAGCAGCTGAAGGCCACTGCCTCCCTCGTCTTTGCCAGAAGAGTGGTTACCTTTTCTGATCTTGTCATGAAAATTAATGGCGTCCACAGAAGCTGTGACAATGTTGGTCTTGCAGTGGCGTGCAGCCACGATCCCAGCAACCTCGTCCATGAGCTTCATGGTCACGCCTGCGGAGAAAGGGGCATGCGGCAGATGAGACACGGAGGCAGGGGAGACTATTTCATATCCTGGAAACAAGTTACAAATCAAGCCCTCCCCTCCCACTAGCCACCAGCAAGGGCCGAAGCCAGCAGGGGTGCAGGGTGCTCGGCTGCACATGCTGTGGCTCACGCACTACACGGGGTTTCCTCAGGAGCTTTTGAAAAAAACGACCATGGCTGATATGCCAAGTCACTAACAAAACAGCCCTTTTCCTGTCTTCTACAGATATCTCACCCTTCTGGGCAAGTTTTGTTACAATATCAACTGGGATGGATGCAATCCTAAAGTCACAGAACAACATGTGCTGGCGAGGATGTGGGGGAAATCAGAACCCTCCTCCACTGCCAGTGGGAGCCAGAGGTGCAGGTGCTTTGGCAACAGTTTGAAGGTTCACAGGAGGCTAAACACAGAGGGACTGTACGACCTAGCAATTCCACTCCCAGGTAGATACCCAGAAGAAATACATGCTCAACAGAAACTTACACAGAGCTTTCACAGCAGTATGTACGCATAACAGCCAAAAGGTAGAAACGACTCAAAGGCCCACGCATGATGAATGGAGAAACAAAATGTGGCCCGTCCATACAATGGAACAATAAATGATGCATTAGGAATGAAGCTTGAAAATGCTGTGCAAAGCAAAAGGAGCCAGACCCCAAAGACCACATACTCTATGCTGCCATTGACAGGAAAAGCCCCGAATAGGCAAGTCCATGGGGACAGAGGGTAGATTAGGGGTTCCCTAGGGATAAGGGATTAGCAGGATATGGGAATGACCACTAATGTGTACAGGGTCTCTTTTTAGGAGTAATGATAACATTCTCAAATTGATGGCAACAGTGGTTGCACAACTCTGTGAATATACAAAAAAAAAATCAATAACTTGTACACTTTATTTCTGAGACAGAGTTTCACTTTGTCACCCAGGCTGGAGTATAGTGACGCAATCTCAGCTCACTGCAGCCTCAATCTCCCCAGGCTCAGGTGATCCTCCTACTTCAGCCTCCCAAGTAGCTGGGATGATAGGCACATGTTACCACACTGGCTAATATTTTTGTAGATGGGGTCTTGCTATGTTGCCCAGGCTGGCCACAAAGTCCTGGACTGAAGCAGTTTGCCCACCTCACCTCCCAAAGTGCTGAGATTACAGGCATGCTACTGAGCCAGGCCAGGACACTTTAAATAGATGAAATGTGTGGTATGTGGATCATCCTCAGTACAGCTGTTATATCAAACAAAGACTCACTGAAAGCATACTGGAGAATACTTGGGCTACAGATGTCTGATTTTACTCAGTCTCTCTTGTTTGATGAACCAGTACTGTGCACATGCTGGTCCCCCACCCCCAGTTCTCAACCCCGGTACAACACATATATTAAATTATTTCAATTTTTAGCTTTTTTTTTTTTTTGAGATGGAGTCTTGCACTGTCCCCCAGGCTGAAGTGCACTGGCGTGATCTTGGCTCACCGCAACATTTGCCTCCCAGGTTCAAGCGATTCTCGTGCCTCAGCCTCCCAAGTAGCTGGGACTACAGGCACTTGCCACTATGTCCAGCTAATTTTTTATATTTTTAGTAGAGACGGGGTTTCACCATGTTGTCCAGACTGGTCTTTTTTTTTTTTTTTTTTTGAGACGGAGTCTCGCTCTGCCCCCAGGCTGGAGTGCAGTGGCGCCGTCTCGGCTCACTGCAAGCTCCGCCTCCCGGGTTCACGCCATTCTCCTGCCTCAGCCTCCCGAGTAGCTGGGACTACAGGCGCCCGCCACTACGCCCGGCTAATTTTTTTGTATTTTTAGTAGAGATGGGGTTTCACTGTGTTAGCCAGGATGGTCTCGATCTCCTGACCTCGTGATCCGCCCACCTCGGCCTCCCAAAGTGCTGGGATTACAGGCTTGAGCCACCGCGCCCGGCCCAGACTGGTCTTAAACTTCTGACCTCATGATCCACCCACTTCGGCCTCCCAAAATTCTGGGATTACAGGCGTGAGCCACCACGCCCACCCATAACTTTTTAATTTATTTTTTATTTTCTTGCAGAGATGGGGTCTTGCTATATTGCCCAGGCTGGTCTCAAACTCCTGTGCTAAAGTGATCCTCCTGCTTCACCCTCCCAAAGTGTGGGGATTACAGGAGTAAAGTAGGTCACCGCTCCTGGCTCTTATTTCACTTAAAAACTTACATTCTACCTTTTCTTAGACTGAACTACATGAAATTGCCAATAGTCAACCATATTTGACTTATAAAAGCAGCAAAGTGATATTAACCAACTTAATACCTATTAGAAATTTTAGGCCGGGCGCGGTGGCTCAAGCCTGTAATCCCAGCACTTTGGGAGGCCGAGACGGGTGGATCACGAGGTCAGGAGATCGAGACCATCCTGGCTAACACGGTGAAACCCCGTCTCTACTAAAAAAATACAAAAAATTAGCCGGGCGAGATGGCGGGCGCCTGTAGTCCCAGCTACTGGGGAGGCTGAGGCAGGAGAATGGCGTAAACCCGGGAGGCGGAGCTTGCAGTGAGCCGAGATCGCGCCACTGCACTCCAGCCTGGGTGACAGAGCGAGACTCCGTCTCAAAAAAAAAAAAAAAAAAAAGAAATTTTAGAAAGTTAGGTACATTCACCCTAGGACACAGAATGATTTTTTTTTTGACACGGAGTCTCGCTCTGTCACCAAGATTGGAGTACAGTGGCGAAATCTCAGCTCACTGCAACCTCCACCTCCCAGGTTCAAGCTATTCTCCTTCCTCCACCTCCGTAGTAGCTGGGATTACAGATGTGTACCACCACGCCCAGCTAATTTTTGCATTTTTAGTAGGGATGGGGTTTTGCCATGTTGTCCAGGCTGGTCTCAAACTCCTGACCTCAGGTTATCTGCCTACCTGGGCCTCCCAAAGTGTTGGGATTATAGGCGTGAGCCACTGCACTCAGCCAAGGACACAGAATGATTCCTAAAAAATCCAGACAGAGGCAGAAAACCAGACTCCATCCCACAAGTGAAAACCAGGCTTGTACAGAGTCACCTTTAGGGTGGGAATCAAACGCCCACAGCATCCAGCAGGTGAAGCTGGAAAGAGCAGAATTAGTGGGGGCCCCGGGCAGAGGCCAGCCAGGGCCCCCTGCTGCTCAGCTCCTGCCTAGTGCCCCCCACGGGGACCCCATTCTTCAAGAAACACATCCACCTAATGAGAGGCACGCATCTGTGGGCATCGGACTCTATCGACTGGAGAAAAAGATGAGCAACTGGGGAGACGTGAACACTGATTGGGTATTTGACGAGACTAAGGACTTATAAGTGTGTTTGGGAGGATGTGATAGCACTATTGTGGGTGTTCAAGGTAGGAAGTTATCTTTCGGATATAATATCTGGGATCTGCTTCAAAACACTGCAGTGGGAAAGAGGTGAGGCAGGAACGGGCAGGTGTTGCCCACTGCTGGTGCTGGGAGACGAATACCCAGGGGCTTGGGATGCTCTACACTCTGTTTTTTGTGTATATCTGAGCATTCCTAAAATAAAAAGCTAAAACAGAGACATGGGAGTTACTGATTAAAGCATTATGTTTCTATTAGCATGACTTTTCTCATAAGAGCTAAATGAAGATGCTACTAAATGAGGTAGGACAGGTGAGGGGAGGAGGGACCACATTCACATTCATTGCACTTCCGCCTGTCCTTTCAAAGACCTGGCGCATCTGTTCGGCTCAACCTGTGCTGAGGGCATCAGCATCCCGTCTTCCTTTTTCTTTTTGAGAAGGAGTCTCTCTCTGTCTCCCAGGCTGGAGTGCAGTGGTGCAAACTCGGCTCACTGCAACCTCTGCCTCCCGGATTCAAGCGATTCTCCTGCGTCAGCCTCCTGAGTAGCTGGGATTACAGGAGCTTGTGGACATGCCTGGCTAATTTTTGTATTTCTAGTGGAGACGGGGTTTCACCATGTTGGCCAGGCTGGACTCAAACTCCTGACCTCAAGTGATCCACCTGCCTCGGTCTCCCAAAGTGCTGGGATTACAGGTGTGAGCCACCATGCCCAGTTGTGTCTCCATTTCTCCATTTTTCAATCAGCATCCCCATTTTCTTTTTTCTTTTTTTTGAGACGGAGTCTCACTCTGTCGCCCAGGCTGGAGTGCAGTGGCCGGATCCCAGCTCACTGCAAGCTCCACCTCCCGGGTTTACACCATTCTCCTGCCTCAGCCTCCCGAGTAGCTGGGAGTACAGGCGCCCGCCACCTCACCCGGCTAGTTTTTTGTATTTTTTTAGTAGAGATGGGGTTTCACCGTGTTAGCCAGGATGGTCTCGATCTCCTGACCTTGTGATCCGCCCGTCTCGGCCTCCCAAAGTGCTGGGATTACAGGCTTGAGCCACTGCGCCCGGCCAACATCCCCATTTTCAAATGAACAACGGAGGCCCTAAGTCACACGGAGGTCCGATTCTAAAGAAAGAACGCAGGTGAAATACTGGGAAAATAGCTGTTTGGCTGGGGAAAGAATCCTAGGCACCAGATTTTCTCCCTCAAGCAAATAAGATGCCAATCCGTGTGCCAGGCAGGGCAGAGCACCTCTGGGCTTCAGGTGGCTTGGCTCTCACAGTTCTGCAAGGTGGTTTTACGTTGTTATTGGAAATAGAAGGTGCAGCTTGGCTAAGCCACCACCAGGCTGTCCTGGTCTCTCCCCCATGGCAAGGGGCCTCCATAAAGGCCCAGCAAGCCCAGGCCTCACAGGGTAGAGGATGGTCAGGCCGGGTCCCTAGCCCAGGACAACAAGGAAGTGAAAACACAAAATAGAATAGGACCATCCGTGCGTTAATACTGAGGGCTTCCTTGGAGGGGGAAGCCTCGGCTTCTGAATTGACCACACCCACCTGTCAGCGTGCCCCCCACCACAGTGTGGTTCAGGATCAGAGTCTGGAATGAGGCCTGGTATGAATCCCCCTGCCCCATCACCCATGCTTGAGGGGCTTGAGTCCCTCTGTTCCTGTCTAGAGTGTGTGAGTCACTGCCACAGCCTGGCTGGGAGTGAGTCCCCATCACCACTGCCACTGCCAGCTGGGTGACCTTGGGCAGGCAGGTTGCCCTCCCTGAGCCGTGGGCTCTGTGTCTGTCAGGCAGAGGAGGTGATGGCACCCACAGGCAAGGTGACTGAGGAGCAAACGAGATGGCCATGCGGCTGCTCAGTAATGGCAGCTGCTATCATGGGACGCGGGGATTTGGTGGACATCTGTTGAGCTGAACACTAATTTAATTTAGGGCTTTGGGGACAGATCTGAGGTTTGGAGGCTGAACAGAAAAGGAAAGAAAAATGAAATAAGTCAGAACACTAGGTCACGTGCTGGCTGAACACCCACACACTTGGCTCAGGTGGGCAAAGGAGGGATCCAGAGGACAGTCGGCCTCCCCTTACCAGGCACCACATGCAGAGGGCAGAGAGGCCCACGCGGCCACCTCCTGACTAGGTACTAGGTCATGGCTTTCCAGAGCGAGAGAGACAGCGAGGGAGAGACAGCGAGTGTGTGTGTGTGTGTGGCTAGAGAGAGACAGAGCAAGAGAGCGAGTGCTGAGTGTGTGTGTGTGCGCGCGTGTGTGTTTAAGGGGCTTGGTAGTGGCAGAGCTGGAGCCCACAGACTGAGTTATTCCAGGTTGATCTGCCTCATAAAGAAACTGACTTGTGACCACAACAGCTGGACTACTGGCCCCATGCACACACACAGCCAGCACAGGTGTGCCATGGAATTCCATGGCATTTCCCACAGACCAACTCTGAATACCGAATGCTGCTCTGGGCAGTCAACAGAAGCTCTGCCAGCCTCCGATGGGGGCCAGGACCAGCTGCATTTGCCATGAAACGCTGGCCATTTATATTCAGAAAATGGCAACCTGGTGATGAAGTGACAGCAGCTGAGCACAGGAATGACGACGAGCCACACGAGGACTGTGTGTGCTGGGGGACACACTGTTAGCTGGAGTATGTGAGAAGTTTATCACCAAATGTGTATTACATGTGGCCTTCCTCAGGGGGAGATAGGTCGCCGGCCAGCAGCTAGTCAGGGTCCTCCTAGGAACAAATGAGCCAGGGACAAGCAGAAGTTTTTGAGAGAGAAACGAAGAAAGGAAGGGACACCAAAACCTAGCATCAGGAACCAGGACAGCACGTGGACACAGGGTCCTGATGCTGCTGGGGGCCGTGAGCTGGACGCCGAGGGCAGCAGCTGGCATTGCTGGGGAAGCTGGTGCCAGGCGCGGCCCAGCATGTCACACAGAGGAACTCGGCTGCAAGGTCAGTGCCATGAGCCGTGAACTTTGTTCACTGAGGCAGCCTGAGTGCATGATACACAGCTGGCACCCACCCCTCTGCACAAACACAGAATCTCACCGGACCCCACCCGATCCTGTGATGCACGGCCAGCCCCTCTCCACAAACATGGAATCTCACCAGACAGCACCCGTTCCTGACACATGGCCGGCCCCTCTCCACAAACACAGAATGACCAACACAGGGTCTCACCGGACTGCACCCGATGAGGCAGGAGCCTCCCTGTCTCCATTCTACAAACCAGGCAACAGACACATGGAGAGTCGTGCTTCCAAAGTCACACTGCTAGGTGTGGGAGGGGCCCGGACCTGACCTTGGGCCACCAGAGGCAATGCCATGCTGCCTCCCCATCCTGTCCTGTGACATCACATCTGGAGTGGAATTCTTCCCAAGATAGTTGTAGGAAGGAGTGTTCAAAGTCACAGACCCAGAGTGCCCAGTGCTGGTCACCAGCTGGTGTCATCAACTCAGAGTGGTTCAGCTGTGGGGGAAAGAGGAGGGAAAGGAAGGGTTCGTGTTGGAATTAATGTCCAGAACTTAGGAAGTGCCTACAATTAACCCCTTGTTCATCCATCCTGGAGGGCAGAATGAGAGAATAAATGGAAGGACTTGTAATCAGCTCCTTCAAACCGGGGTTTGCCCCATTTATCCAAAAGGCTAGTTTGTTGGTATAAGACTCCACAAGGGACCCCATGTTACTGAAAACCTCACAGGATCCAAAGCACGTGACAGCCAACCCTGAGGGGAAGATGTGAGCAGCTGTTGAGTGCCTGGTGCGTGAATACCCACTTCACCAGCCCCATGCTCCTGCAGGCTCCACACGGCACCCCCAGACCACACTGTGTGGTGTGACACGGACGCCTGCACTGGGTGGGGACCTGCCTCATTGTCCCTGTGTCCCTGACCCAACACGGAGCTGGCATCTGGTGCTCAGGAAATGGTTCCTGAATGAATGAATCAATGAATGAAGGAATGCAGGCTGGCTAACAGGTCACGATCAGCCCAAGCAAGCTGCCGCAGCCGCAAAGTATGGGACTCCTTCAGACAACAATCTGGGTCAAGAATTAGTCACAGATGAGGGCGGGAAAAGCTCATCCAGTCCCAGAAACCCCAAAGCCAGGTGAGCTTGATGACCGGCCAGACAACCAAGCCCACATTCAAAATGATCTTGCTGTGTGAGCTGGGCAGTGACATTTACGGGGACAGCCTCCTCCAGCTCCAGCAGCCAGCACACATGCAGCGGCCTGGGAAACCATGCAGAGTTTAGATCAGCTGCAGACCTGCTATGAAACAACTTTGTACCAATGATGGAAAAGGCCAAGACTGGTGGATGGAGTCAATGCTATTCTAGGGCCCAGGCCAGGGGGACTGTCGTAATCCCACCATGTATGTCTATTATCAGATTATACCCTATACCTGGAGTTTTATTCTAAGGACTAGGAACAGTGACTCATGAGCAGTGGGAAATCAGGACGGTGTAGCATCCTGACTTTGGCAGACAAGGAGATCTTCCAAGATCTGGGCTGGCCTCACGGACACTGGCCCGGGGAGCAGGCAGGAGGGCTCTGAGCTCCCTAAGGATCTCACCTGGAAGGATCTTTGTCCACTTCAGGTCACCTGTCCTTCCCGGAGAAGTCACAGTAGGATCCTGGGCCAACTCAAGGCCAACTTTACGACTCATGGGATAACCTTTCTCAGGGAAACGATGAGAACAGTCCAAAAATCAAGCGTTTGACAGACTGGATGAAGAAAATGTGGCACATATACACCATGGAATACCATGCAGCCATAAAAAAGGATGAGTTCGTGTCCTCTGTGGGACATGGACGCAGCTGGACACCATCATTCTCAGCAAACTATCGCAAGAACAGAAAACCAAACACCGCATGTTCTCACTCATAGGTGGGAATTGAACAATGAAAACACTTGGACACAGGAAGGGGAACATCACACACCGGGTCCTATTGTGGGGAGGGGGGAAGGGGGAGGGATAGCATTAGGAGAAATACCTAATGTAAATGACGAGTTAATGGGTGCAGCACACCAACATGGCACATGTATACATATGTAACAAACCTGCACATTGCGCACATGTACCCTAGAACTTAAAGTATAATAATAAAAATAAAAATTAAAAAATCAAGCGTTTGGCCTTGCAACAGCGAAGGCTCCCAGTCCCTGCAGGTGCTGAGGCAGAGGCAGCCGGATCAGAGGCGGGAGTAGAAACCCACCCAAGAAGACGGACCTGGTGAGAAACCAGTGCCTCAGCCTACAGCCACCCCAGTCTGTGTTTTCACAAACGCACTTTTTAGTGGCGATCCAGTGCGCTTGAGAAAAACATAGAAAAACCATGGTCTGTGTGTCAGCTGAACTCTGCTGGCTACTTAGAGGGAAGGAAAGTGATCTCATAAGAACTGAGACTCTAATCAACCACTGTTAATCACAAGCCCTCCGCTCCCTCCGATTGGCGAGGCACAGCCCTGGGCATCTTGTTGTAGGGACTGGTGCTGAGCCTGCTGGTTACCTGCCACCAAAAGAGAGTGATGAGGTCGGATGGTCCCTGCAGAAGTGAGATCATCAGAAAGCCACGTGCCCATCGCAGCCTGCGTGTAAAGACTGCTACCACACAGTACCTGTGTCTACGACAGCACACACAAGACACTACAATCAATGTGTTAATTGAGAAAACTAAATTTTAAGAAAACAACCCAGAAAAACAGTGTCTGCTTCACAACTGCCTTTCCTGCCACCACTGCCCACCTGGGCCCCTGCCTTGCCAGAGGGAGCCACCCGCTCTCTGGCGCTGGAAGTCGCCATCTCCCTTTCACTTTCTTCCGCTGTATTTAAAATATCAAGTGCCCGAGTTTTCAACAAGATGCTTCTTTCCAGGTTCCTACTGAAAAGCCTCATCCGTTTTCCCCACTGCAGGCACAACGGGTGCTGCCAGCATTGGAAAATAATTTTGGCACATTACAGGCCACCGCAGGCCGTCCTCATCTCCCAAGATCTGTAATTTAAAAGACGACAACAAAACTGTAGAACCCACTGTCCTTGGAGCTGCATTTGTTTCAAGAATTATGTGGAAATAGACAAGACTTTCTTGGCCACTCATGTATACACATTAGATACCAAAGATATTTTTATAATTGTAACATTTAACTGCTTACAGGTTTTTGTTTTGCGTCTATTTTTTTTTTCTTTTTTTTTTTTTTAGTATTGATCTGTCAACTGGCCTAAAAATAGAGGCTTCATTTTCTTCTCCCAAGGCCTGGATCGTGACTGGGTCAGGCCTGCCTGCAAACCCAAGGCGGCAGTTCACAGCTCGGAGGCCGTGTGCCGCTGTCTGCTCCGTGGGCGGCAAGTTGAGATGCCCCCATTTCTATATTTAATCCCAACTGACAGAGCGTGGGCGCCAGCCTCCTATATTAAGAAAATGATAGTAACTTCATCTTGTTTTAAATACCCCACCCTTTAGTAATTACAAGAGTTCCGAAAAGATCCAGTTGAGTAAGAGCCTACGAGACAGCCCTGGCCTCTCCCTCCCAGGTCCTGTAACCTGCCTCTCTGTGGCTGGGACCATGGACAGAGGAATATTCACTAAGTGGTTCCCAGATGTCTGGGAGCATCACAGACCCAGGGAGAAGGGTCAAGAGCTGCCCACGTCCATTTATTCCTCACAATCTATAGAGTCTGAAACAGGGAAGGGGGGAGGTCTTGACTGCTTCCTGATGTTTTGAGTATCCACGCTTCACTTTCTTTTTTTTTTTTTTTTTTTTTTGAGGCGGAGTCTCGCTCTGTCGCCCGGACTGGAGTGCAGTGGCCGGATCTCAGCTCACTGCAAGCTCCGCCTCCCGGGTTTACGCCATTCTCCTGCCTCAGCCTCCCGAGTAGCTGGGACTACAGGCGCCCGCCGCCTCGCCCGGCTAGTTTTTTTGTATTTTTAGTAGAGACGGGGTTTCACCGTGTTAGCCAGGATGGTCTCGATCTCCTGACCTCGTGATCCGCCCGTCTCGGCCTCCCAAAGTGCTGGGATGACAGGCTTGAGCCACCGCGCCCGGCCCACTTTCAAACAAGGAAGCAGAGAAAGGGTAGATGGATTTTGCATCCCAACTGCCATGGAGGCCCAAGCAAGAGGAGGCCGCAGCAACACACGAGTCCCCAGGCCCACCCCTGGGAAGGACAGGCCAGTGAGAGGCTGCGGCCTCAGCCTGGAGTCTACCAAAGCAAGGTCACTTTCTGGAAGGGCCAGAAATGTTGGTGGGGTGTCAATTTCCTTCCAAGAGTCCAGGTGACGCTTCTGTTTAAGAGTCTGTGCTCAGCCGGGCGCGGTGGCTCAAGCCTGTAATCCCAGCACTTTGGGAGGCCGAGACGGGCAGATAGCAAGGTCAGGAGATCGAGACCCTCCTGGCTAACCCGGTGAAACCCCGTCTCTACTAAAAAACACAAAAAAACTAGCCAGGCGAGGTGGCGGGCACCTGTAGTCCCAGCTACTCGGGAGGCTGAGGCAGGAGAATGGCGTAAACCCGGGAGGCGGAGCTTGCAGTGAGCTGAGATGCGGCCACTGCACTCCAGCCTGGGCGACAGAGCGAGACTCCATCTCAAAAAAAAAAAAAAAAAAAACAAAGAGTTTGTGTTCGTCACTTGGAACAGGGAAATGCTCTCAGTAGGTATCTGCCACGGATGCCCCTGGCGACCACAGCTAAAGAGAGAAGCACAGGCTGGACAACCTGGCACCAAAAAAAAAAAAAAAAAGAAAAAATCCCCCACCCGACCCATACACAGGTAGAGAAGGATGTTCTTACGGTTCACTGCATGACCTCAACCAAATACTCTGTATTTCTGAAAAGGGGTCGGTGCCCCATGATTTGAGAGGGATGACGTGCTGGCCACCAGGCACCCGGCTGAGAGGAGGACCCAGTGTAGGCAGGCTCAAGTGAGTTCCTGGGACAGGTGCCTGTAGGATGCCTGGACTGGGGCAGCACGAACCCCACCCACACCCAGTCAAGGGAGGAGGGGCCCAGGTTTTCAGGGGTGACACCATCTCGGGGTTCAAGTTCACCAGTCCCGACGTCCCACTCCCCCGCGAAGCATCAGGATGGACGTGAAGCTGTTCTTTGGAGCTCCAGAATGTTGTGGAGAACATTTTCAAACACCAAGATCCTAGAAGGCGAGTACTAGAAGGAATCTAGCTGCAGCCTACGCCACTCAGCTTCACAAGGAAGAAAGCGATGTCCCAAAGTGTTTGCTTATTCACCGCCTGACCCCCCTAGACCAGAAGTTCCTCAAGAGTAGGGAACGTGCCCTCTTTGTCCACCTCTTTCCTTCCTTCCCCCACGGCTGAGGGTCTGGTGCATTGTGTCCCACGCAGCAGCGGGGGCTCCAGTCAAACAAGGTCACAGAATTGGAAAAGAGCAACTGAGCCCTCTTTTGCATTTTTCAGTGAAAGTCAACTCCTCCTGCAGATGTAAAAGACTGTTTTTTTCACAACTGCCCTAAGAAGACCAAGTGAACAAGAGCGTCTTGGTGGAGGCCTCACTTGCGCCCCCTCCCATGTTTTCTCTCCCCTCTCTTTCCTCTGCCTCCTCCTACAGTCTAAGGCTAAGCTGTGCTATCCCCTGGCCTCAAGACCCCCAGCAGCGTTGTTTGGCTTCCTGGCAGCTAGACACCCGCATGGATGTTTGTCGCAGGAGGTCTGACTCCCAACTGACCAGCAGGGCTGTGTCTTGTTCACAGCTACCCTGGTGGAGCACGGAGGGGCCCGGCACACAGGAGGCGCCTGGTCACTGGTTCTCGAGATAGAAAGTGGTCATCACGTGTGCCTCATGTGCAGCGCATGCGCAGATTCGCACGCTCTGTACAGCGCATGCGCAGCCTCGCACGCTCCTCTGGGTGGGGCTGACTGCGCGGGGCCAGCACAGTCCGCAGTCCTTCCCAGGCAGGACCATCATTCTTCCAAGGCCAGTCATTCAGCTACTGAGTGCTGACTCCATTCCAGGCCCTGCGCTAAGTGGGAACGCAACAGTGAACAGACAGAGGTCCCCACCTGTGTCTACTTTCATTCTGGGGTGCAGAGGCCATAGGAAAGTGTGTCAGGAGTGAGGGTGCTTTGGAACAAAAAGTAAGCAGAGGCAGTCTAATTTATACAGAGTTCTCATGAGAGGTCTCTTTCCTTTTCTGTGGAGACCTGAAGAAAAACACAGGCAGCCTTGCAGTTGAAGGGAACAGCAACCAGACAGAGGGAATGGCAACAGGCGGAGGGAACAGCAACAGGCAGAGGGAACAGCAACAGGCAGAGGGAACAGCAACAGGCGGAGGGAACCACAACAGGCAGAGGGAACAGCAACAGGCAGAGGGAACCGCAACAGGCAGAGGGAACAGCAACAGGCAGAGGGAACAGCAACAGGCGGAGGGAACCACAACAGGCGGAGGGAACAGCAACAGGCAGAGGGAACCACAACAGGCGGAGGGAACCACAACAGGCGGAGGGAACCACAACAGGCATTGGACCATGACCAGGCAGAGGGAACTGCAACAGGAGGAGGGAACTGCAACCAGGCAGAGGGAACTGCAACAGGAGGAGGAAACTGCAACCAGGCAGAGGGAACCGCAACAAGTAGAAGGAACAGCCACAGGCGGAGTGAATTGTGACCGGGCAGAGGGAACTACAACAGGGCAGAGGGAACCACAACCGGGTAGGGGAAACCGCAACAGGCAGAAGGAACAGCAACAGGCAGAAGAAACCACAACCAGGCAGAGGGAACAGCAACAGATGGAGGGAACCGCAACCAGGCAGAAGGAACAGCCACAGATGGAGGGAACAGCGACCAGGCAGAGGGAACGACAACATGGCAGAGGGAACTGCAATAGGCAGAATGAACAGCAACAGGCAGAGGCAACAGCAAACAGATGGAGGGAACCGCAACTAGGCAGAGAGAACCGCAACAGGTGGAGGGAAGCGCAACCAGGTGGAGGGAACAGTGACCTGGTGAAGGGAACAGCGACTGGACGGAAGGTACAGCAACTGGGCAGAGGGAACAGAGACCGGGCAGAGGGCTCCCAGCACAGCCAGTACATCTCCCCAGACCCTCCTAGACTCTCATAGCTGGCAGGGTCAGTGGCTCTTTCACCCGGGCTGGAGTGCTGTGGCGCAATCTCGGCTCACTGCAAACTCCGCCTCCCGGGTTCACACCATTCTCTTGCCTCAGCCTCCCGAATAGCTGGGACTACGTGTGCCCGCCACCATGCCCGGCTAATTTTTTGTATTGTTTAGTAGAGATGGGGTTTCACTGTGTTAGCCAGGATGGTCTCAATCTCCTGACCTCGTGATCCACCCGTCCCGGTCTCCCAAAGTGCTGGGATTACAGGCATGAGCCACTACACCTAGCCAGTGGCTCTTTACTGATAAACTTATTTGTAGACTGAAGATAGCATAGAACAGAAAACCACTACGTCCTGGCCACTATTTTCTGCCATGACAGCACTCCCCACCAAGGCCGATCAACAGTCATGCTCACCCTGTCGGCTTTCATTTACTCCCTTGACCCAGCTGTGTACACTGTGACTTGGGGCTGGCAGAGCAGGCAAAAGAGACCTGGTCTCCAGCCTGGGCAGCAGAGGCAGAGTCATCCCAGTTAAGAGGCTCAGTGATGACCTCACAACCCCATTCTGCAAACCAGGTGCCAGGGCAGTGCCCAGTAGGCTGCAACCAGAGGGTGCCTGGACTTGGACGGGACAGCAGAACAAGCTCTGATGGCCCAAACCTTACAGGTTCTGTGGTAGTTTAAAGACTTGGATTTGGGGGATTGCAGTAGGGGGCTGGGAGGACAGCTCCAAGATATGGGGAGAGGAGGGACCCAGAGTCGCAGACAGAGACATAAAGTCGGCCTGCTCCTGCCCTGAGTCCTTCCGCTTCCTTCCTGTGGGTGGATTTCATTTTGCTTTTCCAGTTCCAACACTTAGGTATTTTTAATTTTTTCTTTTTAAGTAATAAGCTCAAAGTTTGTCACTTGTACTCCGAGAACATCTTTAGCTATCTCTCCCTGATTTTGATAGGAAGTAATCAGTTTTCATTATCTTCTACATAATCATAAGTCCAGATGTTACTTTTTCTTTGGCCGGCGGTTATTTGCAGAAGTGTTCAATTTCCAGGGGCTGTGTTCTCATTAAGAAGGCTTAGGCTTAATGGGTCTCACTTTAGGGAACTTATAATTAAAATGCTCTTTGTGGTCAAGTGCATGATCCTATTTTGTAAACGCTCCCCTGGATATGAGAAAAAAGCTTGAGTTCTCCACGGAGCAGAACATTCTCTACGTCTGTAATAATAAAACTAATAAAGTAAATGTAATAAAAGTTATGAAAGTAACTGATCTTTCTTAAATGCCTCCCATGTGCTGTCTTCCCTGTGTTATCTCATTTATTTATAATCCCTGCGTTATCTCACTGGTGGGGAGGAGAGAGAGGCCCAGAGAGTTTGGGTTAGGTGAGGGCTGCTGCAGGCCGCAGCCTCAGGGCACCGTTCACATCACCTTCAGAAGTCAGGAGTAGGAGGGCTTGTGGGGAATCCAGAGGAAGGGCAGGTCCAAGGTGAAGCTGCCACAGGCTGCTGAAGCTTGGGAGTAACGACTGAGCTGGATATTAGAAAATCCGTCAGTTGCCACTTGGAGGCGGGAGCTGAGGCTGAGGGGTCAGGTGAGCTTGTGGGAGAAAAGGTGGGAAGAGGGCGAGGGCAGACCTTAGGGGCATACCCCCACACTCAGGGGCAGGTGAAAGAGGAGGAGGTAGAGCCTCCAGAGAGCCCCAGGGTCCTCAACCTGGTGCGGGCAGAACCACTCAGGGCGCAATTAACATTCAGATGCCCGGGCCCATTCCCCAGCCACCCTGGTGCCCACCAGTGTGGGAGGACGAAGGACTTGGAAAGCATAATGGCCTGAAACCCTGTGAGGGGATCTCAGGGTGGCCAGGTCAGTGGTGTCCAATGCTCTGGAGAGGTCCAGACATGGTGGAAGGACACGGTTGCTGGATTCATGGAGACAAACCCACGCTCTAGCTGTGTGTTTCTGAGGCCCCTGAATCATCAGAGCCACCCAGGGCACTTGTTGCTAAAAATACAGGTTTCTGGGCCCCAGCCCTGCCCTGTTGCAGCAAAACCTCTAGGAGAAGGGCCGGGGAATCTGTTTTTGTTGTTGTTGTTTGAGACAGGGTCTTGCTCTGTTGCCCAGACTGGATGGAGTGCAGTGGCGTGATCTTGGCTCACTGTAACCTCTACCTCCCAGGTTCAAGTGATTCTCCTGCCTCAGCCTCCCAAGTAGCTGGGATTACAGGCGCCTGCTACTACACCTGGCTAATTTTCGTATTTTTAGTAGAGACAAGATTTCATCATGATGGCCAGGCTGGTCTCAAACTCCTGACCTCAAGTTATCCACCTGCCTTGGCCTCCCAAAGTGCTGCAACTACAGGTGTGAGCCACTGCGTCCAGCCAGAATCTGCATTTTTTTTTTTTTTTTTTGAGGCGGAGTCTCGCTCTGTCGCCCAGACTGGAGTGCAGTGGCCGGATCTCAGCTCACTGCAAGTTCCGCCTCCTGGGTTTACGCCATTCTCCTGCCTCAGCCTCCCGAGTAGCTGGGACTACAGGCGCCCGCCACCTCGCCCAGCTAGTTTTTGTATTTTTAGTAGAGACGGGGTTTCACCATGTTAGCCAGGATGGTCTCGATCTCCTGACCTCATGATCCGCCCGTCTCGGCCTCCCAAAGTGCTGGGATTACAGGCTTGAGCCACCGCGCCTGGCCCACAATCTGCATTTTTAACAAGCTCTAAGATGGTTTCTGAGGCTCAGATGAGTTTAGGAAGCTCTATTGTGGCCCCACTTCCCTGCCACACGCTCCATCCTGTGCTTCCCAGTACCATGGGAGCCGAGCAAGCCCTCCCGATGAGGATGCCCACCTTGACTTCTGTCTCAGAGCATAGATTTTACTCAGAACCGATGTGATCAATAAACGCTGAGGTTCTTTTCTAAGCCAAAGAACAACCCGTGCCCTCCCTCCACTCCCCTCACGCTCTAAAGACCCTGATACAGGAACTGGAGAAGCAACCAGAACAACCAGGATCATCCCCTGGACAATGGCCCTGTGAGGGCCACATCTAGGCTGAAATGAGAGAGACAGGCTGATGTACCCCAAATGTGCAGTGTTGGGGGGGTGCCAGCTGGGCCAGTTCCCCAACAAAACTGGTCCAGGCCAGGGCTGGAGTTGCCGCTGTCTGCAAGGTTCAATCTGCTCCTCAAGGTATCTCAACTCCCTCCGTCCCCAGCTGTTAGGGTCTCTTGTGGTATAATTCAGGGAGGATCACAATAACTAACTGTAGGAATGAGGTTCTTCTTCCGGCTTCTCAAAATAGCCCAAAATGGGTACTAGGCTGCTCACGTAAGGGTACCCAGGAAGACGACAAGACGGATTTCAGAACTGGGAAACTTGCTTGCTGAGAAGAAGGGAAACACACTGGTGGAGCCGTGAGTCCAGGAGTGCCCCTTTCTCCCAGCCAGTTCTCTTTCCCAGGGTAGAACGTTCACTGCGGCAGTGCTGCCCCAGCCTGTCCCAGAGAATCCCCTGCGGAGCTTGGGAAACTACAGCTCCTGGACACCCCTCGCCCCCACCCCCAGGGTCTGGGTCACCTGTCGGGTGGGGTCTGGGTGTCTGTGGTTTTTCGAGTTCCCCAAGTGACCTTAACAGGCAGTAGAGACGAGGCCACAGGCTCAACCTCTCAGGGGAGGGGCCAACAGCATCACCTCAAGCACAGGAGACATACAGACCGGATCTGACAGAGGAGCGAGAAGAGGGCAGGATAGGGAGGAAGGGCTGGCTCTAAGCAAAAGGAGGCTGCATCTCCCTCGGTAGAGCTGGTGGCCCGGGAAGGAGCCTGAGATGGAGGGGAAGGCTCCAAAGCTGACTACAGGATGGGTGGTTGGCAGGGGCCAGGGGAGATGGTTAATTAAAAAATTGAAAGAACCTACTATTTGATAGCACAACAGGTGACCATAGTCAATAATAACTTAATTGTACATTTCAAAATAACTAAAAGAGTGTAAGTGGATTGTTTGTAACACAAAAGATAAATGCTTGAAGAAATGGATACCCCATTCTCCATGATGTGCCTCTCCCCTCCCCTCTCCTTTCTTTCACAGAGTCTCGCTTTGTCACCCAGGCTGGCTGGATTGGAGTGCCATGATCTTACCTCACTGTAACCTCGGCCTCCTGGGCACAAGTGATTCTCCTGCCTCTGCCTCCCAAGTAGCTGGGATTACAGGCACGCGCCACCACACCCAGCTAATTTTTGTATTTTTAGTAGAGACAGGGTTTTACCATGTTGGCCAGGCTGGTCTCGAACTCCTGACCTCAGGTGATCTGCCCAGTCTGGCCTCCCAAAGTGCTGGGATTACAGGTGTGAGCCACCGTGCCTGGTCAGCGTACTAGTTTCATATTGTGTGCCTGTATCAAACCATCTCATGTATCCCATAAATATATATACCTACTATGTACCCACAAAAAAATGTTTAAAAGCTGTCCATGGATGGAATTCAAACTTTTAATTACATAAGAGGTGAGCCCACCTCGTTCTAGGAAGGGTGGCCTGAGTGCAGAGATGAAGAGAGACATGGCACAGCCTGGTGGGGACTCCAGACCAGCAGCCTCAGCATCGCAAGGAGCAAGGGGGCAGTGCAAGTTCTTGGGCCCCTTCCAACCTACCAAACACTTGGGGTGACCCCAGTGAGCCAGAGGTGGAAAAGGATGTTACTTCACTTAGAAAAAACATCCAGAAACTGCAAACCACGTGATTTGCTATCCAGATAAACGGGTTCATAACAAAAAGTCCCTAGAAGATCAAGGATAGGCCAAGGGCTGAAGGCTGGAATGGGCAGGGAAGATCAGGACAGCAGACAGGTAGAGGTTGTGGCCAGAAAGTGGAGGGAAAATCTACAGTCCCTGGATTTCCTAGCAGAAACCTCAGAAGCCAGAAGACATGGAACAAAGCCTTCCAAGCCCTGTAAGGAACGCTTCCCCTAGAACACCCTGCTCAGCCAGAAGTCGTTTCAGACATGCAAAGCTTGGGAAGATGACCCTCTAGGCCCCATGACAGAGACTGTCCCTTCCGTCACTAGTCACTCCAATGTCTAACAGACGCAGCCGACCAGCGGCACTCACCCACCCACAGATGTGGTCCCATGAGGACACTGTGGCCAAGGGGGAGGGTGCAGTTTCCAACACGCCCTCCACCCCTTTGGGGCTGGCTGCTGATAAAGAGACAGGTAACATGTGTCTCACCAAGAGGGTACCCCAGGGCTGGCGGAGCCACAGGGTGGCAGAAGCCTGGGTCCCCAGCACCGCGGGGCTGCCTATTGGCTCTGGATCGCTCACAGCTGCATTGTTAGGTTAAAAAAAAGAAAAAGTCCTCTCTCTTGTTGAAGCCAAGTTGTTTGGATGGCAGCTGAGCCTTTATTCGGCAGCAGAGCCTTTATTCCAGTTAATATATTGTCTTTCTTGGGAAGTCACTGGAGGACATGTTCCACCAAAACCAGTAAAGAGGAAAATTGAAGATCCACGAATCCTGGCATCCAACCCAGGCGAGTGGCAAAGGCCGTCCCAGGAGAGCAGTTGAGAGCAGGCATGGAATGAGCAACGTGGAGGAGGAGGACTGAAGGCGGAGCCCTCCAGGGAACGTGGCAGGGAACAGTTCTGTGGCAGGCAGACTGTACCGAGAGCATCGTACAGAGCGGCTGAAGGGCACAAAGCCACCGTTGGCTACTGCAGTAACACAGTTTTAGGGAAAGTAATCGCAGTACCCCGCCTGATGAGCAGAGATGGGGCTCACGCATCTGAAACTTAACGCTTCAAGAGACAGCAACAGAACCTCATGCTTGGGAAGCAGAGTCCTGAACCAGAAACAGCAGCTACCGCTGCAGGAGCAATGGGAGGAAGAGAGACCCACAAGCCCTCCAGATCGCTTCCACATAATACTGAACTTTAAAATAATTAATTTAAAAATAAACAATAAAGTACCGAGGAAAAGGCCAAGGTCTCCAAAAGTTGAGAAGTGAAGAATGCATGCTCGAGACTCCTCTACGGTCTGCCTGGAACAGGGCTACTGGCTGACCCCCAAGAACTTCCTTCTCCCAAGGTCTGAATCCCCACAGATTATCTGCTGGGTCACCCCTTCAGTCTGTACAACCAAATGTCGGCGGAGGGGAGGGGAGAACAGGGAGGAAACTGGTCTTTTCTGGGCTGACCCCAAGCACTCTACGGAGGAGGGTGGGGGACCGTGGAGTGACTCACTCAGGACTCAGGGAAGACAGAAACCAAAAGCCAGACTTGCCCTCTTCACATGCCCTTCAGCCCAAAACTGCACATACACCACCAACCCTCCTCCTGCATGGGACGATGACCGTGCTCCACACCCTCCACGAGCCCTTCAACCCAGAATGGCAGAGACCCCACCAACCCTCCTCCCACATGAGATGACGACCCTCCACACCCTTGGGCTCACTCCCCAGATCTTTTCTGTTCCCCTACCTAAAGACACGAGGTTCTGTCCGTGCAACCAGGAAAGCAGCAATGAGCTAGTGTCTGGTGGGAACACTTCATTCTACCTGTGATTCCAGCCAGAACAGCTCCTCCCTTTCCAAGACACCCTTCACGAGTTTATCACCACCCAGACCTGTGTGTAAAGTCCTCAAGACCAAGGCTAGCCAGTGTGTAGAAATCACAGAAAACGGGACTCTGGCGCAGCTGTTCAAAGACACATGCACAGTCTAAAATTACAGAATAAAGGCCAAATTGGCATCCATTTCAACATTTTCTTCAGCAACTGGCATCTACTGAGTTACAGTTTAGTGAAGATTTTGATTCAAATGATTTTAGATGCCATTCTTGCCAACAGTACTCTACAGGAAAATCAATAAACTCACAGTTCGTGTTTTCAACACGGTGTTTATTTCATTCATTCGCTCCTGGTGAGTTACCAGGCCCTATGAGAGAAGGTTAAGCTTGGTAAAATTATTAGACAGATTTTTACAAATTGTGGGGACAAAATCCCTACTAAAATAGGCATTAAGTGTTGTAAAGCCATTGTAAACATTTTTTTTTTTTTGAGATGGAGTCTCGCTCTGTCGCCCAGGCTGGAGTGCAGTGGCGCAAACTCGGCTCACTGCAACCTCCACCTCCTGGGTTCATGCCATTCTCCTGCCTCAGCCTTCTGAGTAGCTGGGACTACAGGCGCCCGCCACCACGCCCGGCTAACTTTTTGTATTTTTAGTAGAGAAGGAGTTTCACTGTGTTAGCCAGGATGGTCCCCATCTCCTGACCTCTGATGCACTCACCTCGGCCTCTCAATGTGCTGGGATTACAGGCGGGAGCCACCACACCCGGCTTGTAAACACTTCTTAACATACATCTTAACATGTGCCTGTATCAATGAAGCAGCTTAGATACCGTGAATGAACATAACATGCTGCAGACTTCCAAGGGGCTTTTCCAGTGATTTCTCCCACTCCTGGCATCTCACTGAGGCCTTTCAGAACATCAAGAAAGACTGGGCTTAAGGGTATGGACTTTTCACCAAGTAGACAGTGACGATGGAAATGCCCCATTTAGTGAAGAATGTCTAACGTGTCGACAAAATAAACAAAACTTGTGGCACAGAGTTTCACAAATTCCAGGCAGAATGGAGCTGTGTGAGGCTCCAACACAATACTCGGAAGTGGCAGAAGTCTGGACTTGGGGCGGCCAGGCTCAGAAGAGGGAGCTGCTGCCCACCCTGGAATTCGAGGGAGGACAGAGACATGGGGGCAATAAGGAGGGGAAACAGGAAATGCCTCTGAGGCGACAGCTGTTGTCGGGGCAGCGAGATCCTCAGATGGTCACAATGCTCACAGGCCTGGAAGTGCTTGTTCTACAGCAGTGTTTCCCTTGGTAAGACCATGGTTAATCAGATTGAAGAGCAGTGCAGCCACTGCTGAGTGGAAAGAGGAAAACAATCATGAAATAGGAAAAAGAAACACAAAAGGGGATTAGTTTAAACAAGAAACAAACTTTGGAAGCGTATCTGGCATCAGGGCTGGGCGCGGTGGCTCACGCCTGTGATCCCAGCACTTTGGGAGGCTGAGGTGGCTGGATCACTTGAGGTCAGTAGTTTGAGACCAGCCTGGCCAACATAGTAAAACCCCGCCTCTGCTTAAAATGCAAAAATTAGCCGAGTGTGGTGGCATATGCCTGTAATCCCAGCTACTCGGGAAGCTGAGGCGGGAGAATCTCTTGAACCCGGGAGGCGCAGGATAAAGTGAGACAAGATCAGATCATGTCACTGAACTCTAGCCTGGGCAACAGAGCGAGGCTGCATCTCATAGGCCCAGAACCTACTGCCCCAAACCTGAAAGCGATTGGTGCCTCTCATTCATGGAATAAGTATCTGCAAGGTACCCCTTTGACTCTCTGTGGGTGCTGGAGCCAACACAAATAATACGATCCAGTCCCTGCTCCTGAGGTGTCCCTGGTAGAAATATCAATGTAAGCCAGCACAGAGTGGTGCCATTTGAGCTGGGTTTTGAAGGATAAATAGGAGTTTTCTGAGTGGAGAAGAAAGGGGAACTTGGTGTTCCAGGCAATTAGAAATGACAGCATTGGCTGGGCGCGGTGGCTCCTGCCTGTAATCCCAGCACTTTGGGAGGCTGAGGTGGGTGGATCACAAAGTCAGGAGATCAAGACCATCCTGGCTAACACGGTGAAACCCTGTCTCTACCAAAAATACAAAAAATTAGCCAGGCATGGTGGTGGCCACCTGTAGTCCCGGCTACCCGGGAGGCTGAGGCAGGAGAATGGCGTGAACCCAGGAGGCGGAGCTTGCAGTGAGCCGAGATTGCACCACTGCACTCCAGCCTGGGCGACAGAGCAAGACTCTGTCTCCAAAAAAAAAAAGAAATGACAGCATTGTGCAAAAGTGCCTGTTATGCCTCGGGACAGATGAATAGCGCAGTACAACCAGAACAGCTGCGCCCAACCTTCATTAACCACACAGCACCTTCACAACTTCTGCTCTCACTGATACCACTTCACTATGATCTTATATCCTTGATGCTTTTCTTCAACCAACTTGTTTTTAAAAGTTTACTTTGGTCTTCTTCAAAATTACAGTAGCCATGAAATTATGGGTTTGATATGCCATCTACATTTTCTTTAAATCATGAAAAATAACTACACATTATTAAAGTAAAAAGTGTCCGTCTGTGAACCTAGAGCTAAATCCTCTTGTGTTCCAGCTATGTTTCCCAAACTCTGGGAAGCTGAGCGAGGAACGTTAAGGCCTGTGTTGCTTGAGAAGAGATCTGCACTTACTGGGAAAAAATAAATGCAAACATTAGAGGAAATACATTATTAACGAGTCACTGCCAGTGAGTCACAATGCTAGTCTCTGGGGACATCAGTGCCCTGGCAAGGCCCTGACATGACCCTCAGCAGGCATTAAACATCTCACAACCAGAAGATTCCAGGGCTGCATGTGACCCTCTCCAGGGACGCAGTCATCCATTCAACTGTTATCACCAATTTGAAAAACAGGCGCCAGCATCTTTCTTTCTTTTTTTTTTTTTTTTGTTGAGATGGCGTCTCACTCTGTCGCTCAGGGTGGAGTGCAGTGGTGTGATCTTGGCTCACTGCAACCTCCGCCTCCCAGGTTCAGGTGATTCTCCTGCCTCAGCCTCCTGAATAGCTGGGACTACAGGCACACACCACGATGCCTGGCTAATTTTTGTATTTCTAGTAGAGACGGGTTTTTGCCATGTTGGCCACGCTGGCCTCGAACTCCTGACCTCAGGTGATCCATCCACCTCCATCTCCCAAAGTGCTGGGATTACAGGCGTGAGCTACTGTGCCCCGCCCGCCAGCATATTTCTGTGATTTATCATTCAATCTTTTTTTTTGGGATAGGGTCTCGTTCTGTTGCCCAGGCTGAAGTGTGGTGGCACGATCACGGCTCACTGCAACTTCGACCTGCTGGGCTCAAGCGATCCTCCCACCTCAGCCTCCCAGTAGCTGGGATCATAGGTGCAGGCCACCACCTGGCTTATTATTTATTTTTTTGTAGAGATGGGGGTCTCCCTATGTTGCCCAGGCTGGTCTTGAACTCCTAAGCTCAGGCAATCCTCCTGCCTCCATCTCCCAAAGTGCTGGGATTCCAGCCATGTGCCACTGCGCCTGGCCTATTGTGCAACTTCTTGAAAATTTAAATTTATACTTCACCAAACACAAGAGCCTCAACTGTATCAGACAGCAGCATGGCTCCCAGAGGAGCAACAACGAGCCAAGGGACAGGAACGGAGTGACCAGGGCACTTCCTTCTTACCTCCGTGCACGAAGCCGTGCAGGGTGCAGTCTGAAGGCCCCACCAGGTGGATCAAGCTGGACTGGCTGTAGCTGACAGTGTTCGGCTCTGGAATTGCAAAGGAAAGAGATTAGTTATGGGGTACACTGATTCCCACAGCTGAATGGTCTGACAATGCCGAAACCACCCTGAGGTCTGCATAGTCAGCGAAGGCGTCCAAAGGCAGTTCAGCTATGATTTCTCTTAAGGAAAACCATGGTCTCCAAACAGGCTACAGTTGGTGAAGGAGAGGTTTTCAAGTATTCATGACCCATTCTGTTAGTGGGCCATGACGAGACTCTCTGGGGCCATCAGCACCCTGCAAGGCCCTGCCCAGGGGTAGCCACGAAACACCTCAAAGCTGTGAGTCCCAGGGCTCCGTGTGACCCTCTACCGGGCTCTAGTTAACCATCTGACTTGCATTTCCTACAAGAAGTGCCACACTGTTTCTGTAATTTACTCCACCAGCCTGAGAACATACAGCTCCCCAGGGTACAAGCTCTTCCCTCCGGCCAGCCCCCAACCCCATTCACTACTCTATCATCTCAGTCTTGCGGGAGCCCCAAACACCTTGGAGGAGCTTCAGTCACCCAACACTGCACTGCTCCTGAAATATCTTTAAGAAGCTGCACTTGGCCGGGTGCGGTGGCTCACGCCTGTAATCCCAGCACTTTGGGAGGCCGAGACGGGTGGATCACTAGGTCAGGAGATCGAGACCATCCTGGCTAACACGGTGAAACCCCATCGCTACTAAAAAAATACAAAAAACTAGCCGGGCGAGGTGGCGGGCGCCTGTAGTCCCAGCTACCCAGGAGGCTGAGGCAAGAGAATGGTGTAAACCCGGGAGGCGGAGCTTGCAGTGAGCTGAGATCCGGCCACTGCACTCCAGCCTGGGCAACAGAGCCAGACTCTGTCTCAAAAAAAAAAAAAAAAAAAAAGAAGCTGCACTTATGAAAAAAAGCAGATGAAATATAACGTCCAGTCTCTAGAAGACAGACCTTTCTTTTTTCTTGAGACAAAGCCTCGCTCTATCGACTAGGCTGAAGTGCAGTGGCGCAATCTCAGCTCACTGAAGCCTCCGTCTCCTGGGTCCAAACAATTCTCATGCCTCAGCCTCCCGAGTAGCTGGGATTACAGGCACCCGCCACCATGCCCAGCTAGTTTTTGTATTTTTAGTAGAGACAGGGTTTCACCATGTTGGCCAGGCTGGTCTCGAACTCCTGACCTCAAGTGATCCGCCCACCTCAGCCTCCCAAAGTGTTAGGATTACAGTCGTGAGCCACTGCGCCTAGCCCAATATATAATTTTTTAAAAAGCCAGTTATCCTTATTGTTTTCTCTAACGAGAAAATGGAATGATCGTGAGCTCTTCGGATTGATAGCTGTCAGGTGTCCAGCTTTGACCGTGGAGGGACTATGTGGCCATATGGCTGTCCATTTTTAGGGTTTATGACAAAATTAGCCCTGTCTCGGACAAGTTCGAACGGCTGCCTCATCCCTGGCCCTTGGGCTGAAAACAGTGTTCACTTCTAAGCCTGGTACAGCCCTTCCAGTGCAGATGGGGTCTTGGCAGGTCACCTAGCCCCTGGCTTCTGGGTTGGGATCCACCCTTCTGGGGTCAGGAAGTGCCCTGGTCAAGCCCTAGGAAGATCCGCCCTGAGCCATCCACAAGGGTGCAAGGGCTGGTGAACATGGCCAGGCCCGGGGCTCAGCCTGGGTCTGAAGCTCCTTCTACTCGATGTCTCTGGCCCTCTGGCCAGGCCCATAGTCCTGCTCCCGTAAGCAGTAGTTTGGGGGCTGAGGGCATGGGGGAAGCAAGAGAGGATAGGGGACAAAGGGAGGTTCTGGAGTCGGACTGCCTGGGTTTCAATCCCAGTTCTGCTGCCTTCGTAGGAACTTAACCTCCCTGTGCCTCAATTTCCTCAGCTGGAACCAGAGATGGTGAAAGTGAAACTATCAGGTTGTGAAGATGACGTAAACACCTAACATACACGAAGGCCTGTAAACAGCCTGTCACACAGGACGGGATCCGAAAAGGACAGTTTTGTGTTTATAGCTATGTAAACCTCGCCCACTGCTGTCCTGGGCACCTGGTTCTGGCTCCTCATATCATTTTGAAACTGCAGGTTCACAGATGAGGCACTGTGTCAGTCAAGACCATAGTCACTGCTGCAGCAGATAAACCCTAAAACCCTAGTGGGTCACACAGTGAGGCTGATTTCTTGCTTAGGTAAAGTCCAAATCAGGCTTTCCTAGTGGGGTAGATTTCTTTTCTTTTTTTTTTTTGAGACGGAGTCTCGCTCTGTCGCCCGGACTGGAGTGCAGTGGCCAGATCTCAGCTCACTGCAACTGCAAGCTCCGCCTCCCGGGTTTACGCCATTCTCCTGCCTCAGCCTCCGAGTAGCTGGGATTACAGGCACCCGCCACCATGCCCAGCTAGTTTTTGTATTTTTAGTAGAGACAGGGTTTCACCATGTTGGCCAGGCTGGTCTCGAACTCCTGACCTCAAGTGATCCGCCCACCTCAGCCTCCCAAAGTGTTAGGATTACAGTCGTGAGCCACTGCGCCTAGCCCATATATAATTTTTTAAAAGCCAGTTATCCTTATTGTTTTCTCTAACGAGAAAATGGAATGATCGTGAGCTCTTCGGATTGATAGCTGTCAGCTGTCCAGCTTTGACCGTGGAGGGACTATGTGGCCATATGGCTGTCCATTTTTAGGGTTTATGACAAAATTAGCCCTGTCTCGGACAAGTTCGAACGGCTGCCTCATCCCTGGCCCTTGGGCTGAAAACAGTGTTCACTTCTAAGCCTGGTACAGCCCTTCCAGTGCAGATGGGGTCTTGGCAGGTCACCTAGCCCCTGGCTTCTGGGTTGGGATCCACCCTTCTGGGGTCAGGAAGTGCCCTGGTCAAGCCCTAGGAAGATCCGCCCTGAGCCATCCACAAGGGTGCAAGGGCTGGTGAACATGGCCAGGCCCGGGGCTCAGCCCTGGGTCTGAAGCTCCTTCTACTCGATGTCTCTGGCCCTCTGGCCAGGCCCATAGTCCTGCTCCCGTAAGCAGTAGTTTGGGGGCTGAGGGCATGGGGGAAGCAAGAGAGGATAGGGGACAAAGGGAGGTTCTGGAGTCGGACTGCCTGGGTTTCAATCCCAGTTCTGCTGCCTTCGTAGGAACTTAACCTCCCTGTGCCTCAATTTCCTCAGCTGGAACCAGAGATGGTGAAAGTGAAACTATCAGGTTGTGAAGATGACGTAAACACCTAACATACACGAAGGCCTGTAAACAGCCTGTCACACAGGACGGGATCCGAAAAGGACAGTTTTGTGTTTATAGCTATGTAAACCTCGCCCACTGCTGTCCTGGGCACCTGGTTCTGGCTCCTCATATCATTTTGAAACTGCAGGTTCACAGATGAGGCACTGTGTCAGTCAAGACCATAGTCACTGCTGCAGCAGATAAACCCTAAAACCCTAGTGGGTCACACAGTGAGGCTGATTTCTTGCTTAGGTAAAGTCCAAATCAGGCTTTCCTAGTGGGGTAGATTTCTTTTCTTTTTTTTTTTTTGAGACGGAGTCTCGCTCTGTCGCCCGGACTGGAGTGCAGTGGCCGGATCTCAGCTCACTGCAACTGCAAGCTCCGCCTCCCGGGTTTACGCCATTCTCCTGCCTCAGCCTCCCGAGTAGCTGGGACTACAGGCGCCCGCCACCTCGCCCGGCTAGTTTTTGTATTTTTAGTAGAGACGGGGTTTCACCGTGTTAGCCAGGATGGTCTCGATCTCCTGACCTCGTGATCCGCCCGTCTCGGCCTCCCAAAGTGCTGGGATTACAGGCTTGAGCCACCGCGCCCGGCCGTGGGGTAGATTTCATCCAAACGGTGAAGATGTGGGGATTCAGGCCCCTGTGGTCCGGTAGCTCCATTACCCTTAATGGGTAGCTTTGAAGGTTACCTTGGAAGGGGACAGAGTGGGGGGAGGCTCACACACCTGAGGTTTCCATGAGTCAGGCCTGGAAGCAGCATTTCACTCTGCTCACATTCTACACGAGTGGTGTTGTCACACCCGCTGCAGAGGACGCAGGGCAACGCGGCCCTGCTGTGTGTGGAGACAGGCTTGGTCATCTGTTTGGTTCTACCCCTCCAGTCACCAGATCCCTGTTGTATTCTTTGCACACGTAGAGCACCTCACCCTTAAGGACAACCCCCTGAAACCGGATCCAGCCTCTGAGCTCACCTCAGAGCGCAGTGGCTGGTCACATGTATGCAGTCTTCTCCATCGTGTTTAGATGCAATTTTTCATGTTCCTGCAGCCAATGAACTAAGAAGATGAGTTACCTGCACCTGCACCCTTTATACAGCAGCAGAAGAGCACACTCATTCAGCAAAGAAAAGAACACAGGAGCTACCCAGGAGCCCCCGGCCCAAGCAGAGATGACTTCCGCTAGGGTCTGAGCTATGGCCATGGAGAAGGGTCTTTGGTTAGACCCTGATTCCACTCTTGGGGAGGAACTACATGGTCCTTGGTTCAGCCTCCTGGAAGGTTCTTCCCTGTTCATTATCCACCATGGCCTCATTCAAGCAGGCACTGGGAAATAGGGCCCACGGCCTACCTCCTGCTCATCTAGGTTTGGGGAGGTTACTTTAAAGTTTGAACAGTCAAAAGCTTTTTTCCAGTCCAGGCAAATTCAGTTTCCTCGTAAACTTAGTAGGCATCTGATCTGTCTGTCTCTAGTCAGTTCCATGTGACAGGAACCACACCCAACATTCTTTCCAAGTGTCATGCTCAAACCTGGTATATTTTGTTACTTTTCCATCCCACTCCACTGCCTTTCTCACTCTCTCAAGACACACGTTGGTGGGTAAACCACACTTTAATCTGATTTCCGACACAAGGCTGAGTCTTTTTTTTTTTTTTTTTTTTGAGACGGAGTCTCGCTCTGTTGCCCAAGCTGGAGTGCAGTGGCGCAATCTCAGCTCACTGCAAGCTCCGCCTCCCGGGTTCATGCCATTCTCCTGCCTCAGCCTCCTGAGTAGCTGGGACTACAGGCACTCACCATCGTGCCCGGTTAATTATTCGTATTTTTAGTAGAGACGGGTTTTCACCTCGGTCTTAATCTCCTGACCTCGTGATGCGCCCACCTTGGCCTCCCAAAGTGCTGGGGTTACAGGCGTGAGCCACTGCACCCGGCCAAGGCTGAGTCTTAATGGGCTTTTGATTTCAGTCTCCTTCTGTTCCCAAGTCAATAAACAATAGGCTTTTCCAGTCTTTTCATGCTGCCAATTTCTGGCCTCTTCTCAGAGCCCCGCTCCTCATGGTATCATGGGTTTCAGGGTGTGCTAAATTCCCCTGAGGCCCAAGGTGCCCTCGGCAATTGCAGGCTGATTCTGGACACCCCTAGATCCTGGCAGGTCCACGCTGAAGCGGCAGGTGGGAGAACAGGCATCCCCTCCCTTGGGCCAAGCCACAGGTGGTGGGAACTGGCTGAGACGCAGGGACGTCGGGGCCCCTAGGGGCTCCTTCCCAGAAGCCTGGGCGCTTGGAGGAGTCTGTTGGCTGGCTTTGAGATGGTGCCCCTGCACGCCAGCTCCCGGAGGGGCCCAGATGCAAGGACCTCTTGACACATATTCAGGAGGGTGGGCTGGGTGGGGAGGTCCCCAGAATGTGGCTTCTTGGGAGGGGTTCCTCTACTCTGCTTCTGACTCCATGACAGGCTACTTCTCCCACACACCCTGGCATGAGGGCAAGTCCAGGGCAGGAATGAGGAAACTCACATGGCAGCTAACGGTGACCAGGAAAGAAGGCAGGGGAGCCAGTCTGAAATTCTGTGTGTGGAGTACCTCGTGCTGGCGCTGCTATAACAGAGTGCCCATCAAACGCTGGGGCCTTAAACAGCAGAAGTTCATCTCAGCCCTGGAGGCTGCAAGTCCTAGGTCAAGGTATCAGCAGGCTGGCTCTTCCTGAGGCCTCTCTGCTGGGCTTGTAGATGCCGCCTTCCCCCATGTCCTCACAGGGTAGTTCCTCTGTGTGAGTCTGTCCTAACCTCCTCTTCTTGTAAAGACACCAGCCTACCCTAATGACCTTATTTTAACTTAATTACTTCTTTAAAGACCCTTTCTTTACATTCAGTGACATTCTGAGGCACTCAGGGTCAGGACCTCAACATATGATTTGTGGTGACACAATTTAGCAACCATGACCCACAGGCACATCAAAGGCTTGGAAATGACACTGGGACTGGGCGCAGTGACTCAGGCCTGTCACCCCAGCACTCTGGGAGGCTGAGGGGGGTGGATCACCTGAGGTCAGGAGTTGGAGACCAGCCTGGCCAACATGGCGAAACCCCTCTCGCCTAAAAATACAAAAATTAGCCAGGCGTGGTGGCAGGTACCTGTAATCTCAGCTACTTGGGAGGCTGAGGCAGGAGAATCACTTGAACCAGGGAGGTGAAGTTTGCAGTGAGCTGAGACTGTGCCATTCCACTCCAACCTGGGCAACAAGAGCAAAACTCTGTCTCAGAAGAGAAGAGAAGAGAAGAGAAGAGAAAGAAAAGAAAAGAAGTGACATTGGACACTTATGAGACCCCAGGTATCAACTTCTGGGTCAGGACCACCCTTCATCCCACCAGCTTTTTTGGCTGCTGAGAAATATTACTTGTCTAAGGCCAGACCTAGAAAGGACCTGTCTTCACCTGAAATGAGTCCCAGTCATTTCGTGGCCCAGTGGGCTGGCGTGTTCAACAGCCTGGGGCTTGTTAGGTCGGAATGAGCTACCCTTTCTGAGTGCCAGCTGTCCTGGGCAGGGAACAGATGAGGTCTTGGCCCTGACCAGAAGGCCTTGGGGGCAGAGGGTGGGTATGCACGCCAGGCTAGTTTACACAGGTGTCTGCCCAGGAGATCCTGTGTGGGTTTTATCTTTATCCGGTGAGAAAAAGCAGTGTTGAGAAAGGTCTGACTTCTGGACGGGCATGGTGGCTCACGCCTGTAATCCCAACACTCTGGGAGGCTGAGGCAGGCGGATCGCCTGAGGCCAGGAGTTCGAGACCAGCTTGGCCATGATGGCAAAACCCTTTCTCTACAAAAAATACAAAAATTAGCTGGGTGTGGTGGCACATGCTCGTAATCCCAGCTACTCCGGAGGCTGAGGCACCAGAATCGCTTGAACCCGGGAGGTGGAGGTTGCAGTGAGCCGAGATCGCACCATTGTACTCCAGCCTGGTCAACAGAGTGAGACTCTGTCTCAAAAAAAAAAAAAAAAAAAAATGTATATGGACAAATTATAGGTGTATATATTAGACAAAGGGTTTTTAAGGAACTCTCAGACTCTGAGACACCTGAAAGAGGAGGCCGCCCCTGTGGAGGTTGCTAGGTAACAGTCTGCACTCTGGCTCTGGGATGAGGTCTGGGATGTGGGATGGACAGGGGCTGGGAGGAGGCAAGTCAAAGGCCAAGACGGCCTCTCCAGGGCAGAGAGGGAGGGTCCTTCCACAGGATGGGACAGCATGTGTCACACCTGTTAGAAAGACCCCAGTGCCGGCCGGGGGCGGTGGCTCAAGCCTGTAATCCCAGCACTTTGGGAGGCCGAGAAGGGTGGATCATGAGGTCAGGAGATCAAGACCATCCTGGCTAACACAGTGAAACCCCATCTCTACTAAAAAAAAAATACAAAAAACTAGCCGGGCGAGGTGGCGGGCACCTGTAGTCCCAGCTACTCGGGAGGCTGAGGCAGGAGAATGGCGTAAGCCCGGGAGGCAGAGCTTGCAGTGAGCTGAGATCCGGCCACTGCACTCCAGCCTGGGCGACAGAGTGAGACTCTGTCTCAAAAAAAAAAACAAAAAAAAAAAAACAGACAGACCCCAGTGCCAAGTGCCAAGCACATCCGCACACTCTTCTCCCCGAGCTGCTGCTCCCCATTGACCCGGACACCCCAGTCAAACCCAACTCAGGCTAAGCCACCATACAGGAGACCAGGCTGGTCTCAGATGAGCCCATCCCTGGGCTCCCGAGGGCACCGGGAAGCCCTGCCACAGAAGTGCCAGCTCTACTAGGAAACTGGAGTCAAAGATGGATTCAGAAATGCTCAAGAAAGAATGGACACGGGACTTCCTATGAAACATTTAAAAACCATCTCTAATCCAATCATCTGAGGAAGATGCATTTTTATAAAACAAAAAAGTAAAAATAAAAGCACATACAAATCAGGAAATCTTGAGATTTAGGAGGCCCATTGTGATAGTGAACAACACATTCTGAAAAATATCGTGTGTAGATTTACAGTCAATCGGAGGCCGGCGAACAGAAGAGAATCCCACAAGTAAAGGAATTTAAACTGATTGAAAACCTCGAGTAATTTTAGTGTCCCTGAGGGTCAGTTAAAGGCTGGGCTTCTCAAAGCCAGTGAGCCCAGCAGCGCTACCCACTCCCCCTAGGGTCTGGCACCCACCCCAAGCTCTCTCCAGAAACCACTCATGAAAAGGTAGGTCCAGGCAGCCCCCATGTTCCACCCAACCCTTTCCTCCATGACCCCTTTGTGTTAGGCAGGACATAGCCTCTTCTTGTCTCTTACAAGGGCACTGATCACTGGATCTGGGGCCCACCTGTGTAACCCAGATGATCTCATCTCAAGATCCTTAATTTAACCATATCTGCAAAGACCCATTTTCCATATAAGGTCCCATTCACAGGCTCTAGGGATTTGAATGTGGACATATCTTCTGGGCCTGGGCGCTGTGTTGGTGCCTTTCCTAAGACACCTCCCCTTGCTTCCATCCCATCACATTCCTTGGGGCCTGTGTCTGACCTGACTGCTGGGCTGCCCTCCCAAAAGCACAGCCTGGGCACTGTCTGCCCCAGCACGTGCCTCCAGGCCTGTCTGGTGTATTGCTGTGTTAATAAACTCACTGTCTATTTACATTTTATTTTTAAAAGATATCTTGGCTGGGCGCGGTGGCTCACACCTGTAATCCCAGCACTTTAGGAGGCCGAGGCGGGTAGATCACAAGGTCGGGAGATCGAGACCATCCTGGCTAACACGGTGAAAACCCGTCTCTACTAAAAATACAAAAAATTAGCCGGGCGTGGTGGTGGGCGCCTGTAGTCCCAGCTACTCGGGAGGCGGAGGCAGGAGAATGGTGTGAACCTGGGAGGCGGAGCTTGCAGTGAGCGGAGATCGCACCACTGCACTCCAGCTTGGGCGACAGAGCGAGATTCCGTCTCAAAAAAAAAAAAAAGATATATCTTCACTGGGATTTCATCAAAGCAGCACCATTCTTTCTATTAATACCGATGGATTAATTTTTTTCTTTCTTTCTCCCTTCCTTTCCCCTCCCTCTTTTCTTTTCTTCTCTTTTCTTTTCTTTTCTTCTCTTCTCTTGTCTTTTCTTTTCTGTGTTTGTTAAAAAGCAGACGTGAAAACAGAAGAAACCTACAGTGGTTTCCCCAACAGGAGAGAAACCGACCTACCCAGTCCCACTGGCCTAAGGTGACAACCAGTCCGCTTTTGGCAAGTTGAGGCTGGAGCACAGACTGGATCACAGACACAAATGTGACACTAAAGACACACAAACTGCTGTTCAAGCCTCAAGTTGACCCACCCAGAAAACAAGCACACGCCTGCTGCACGCCAGCAGCCAAGCCCGGAAAGCTATGCTCTAATCTGTGCGCCCACTGGATTTTCATCAGTCCCCCTTGGTGCTTATGTGGACTAAGCAAGGGAAGTGAGCGGCCATAACAACGCCCCAAGTCTGGGTTAGCAGGTGCCAGGGTGCCTCTCGGCAGGGATAGGAGCAGGTGGATCCCAGAGTGGAGCCCACATCACAGGTATATACAAGGGGAAAAGGGATTACTTGAGGCGGGTCCTCACCGCTGTTGAGGGTGGAGGCAAAACAGAGAAAGCTGAGTCGGGAGTTGAAACACCCACCATGGCCAGGGCCTCCCAAGGCGTGGTGGGGGCAGCAAACCCTCCCCAGGCTGCAGTCCCATGTGAGGACGGCTGTGGAACCCAGCACAGAGCACGAATGTGCCACGAGCCCAGGCCACTGCAGGGAGGCAGAGAAGCACACAGCGCATCCTACAGGGAATTCTCCTGCCACTATTAGAACGTGACTGCCATGTGTGCAGCAGGGAGAGGAGTAATGCTCGTTACCTGCCCCCCAGGGCTCACCCTGTTCCTAGGGGGACAGACGCTCCCCTAGGCCCCTGCCCTGAATTGTTTCGAGGAACTCGGGGATTTCTCTGGGTAGAAAGTCCTTGCTTGAGGCAAAATATCTCATCGTGACTTCGTTTAGATTTTGGATGAACATTCTGTTAAAGCCAGAGCGCCGTGACATGAGAGCAAGAGGATGGACAGCAGAAGGGACCGACACCACAGGGAAGCTGGGCCTGCTACAGACCCCAGGGCCTGCCTGGCAGAGCCACTCCTCCAATCAATGTCTGAACAGTGGGGCCGGGAAGAAGTGGCGCTTGAACAGCTGCTGCCATTTTTTTCTTTTTTGGATGAGTTGGAAATCCCATCAAGAACAAGCCACTTGGCCAGGTGTGGTGGTTCACACCTGTCATCCCAGCACTTCGGGAGGCCAAGGCAGGCTCATCACTTGAGATCAGGAGTTAGAGACCAGCCTGGTCAACTTGGTGAAACCCCATCTCTACTAAAAATACAAAAATTAGTCGGGCACGGTGGCATATGCCTGTAATTGTAATCCCAGCTAATTGGGAGGCTGAGTCAGGAGAATTGCTTGAACCCAGGAGGCGGAGGCTGCAATGAGCTGAGATTGTGCCACTGCACTCCAGCTTGTGTGACACAGCGAGACTCCAGCTCAAAAAAAAAAAAAAAAAGGAAAAAGAAAAAAAAAAAGAACAAGCCACTGAGCGAACAAAAGGAAAAGATATAACAAAAATAAATTCCTCATGAACAGGTGCACGCCGCCTGCCTGGCAATGGAGGCCCCACGCACAGTGCCCTCCTGGGACTGGCTGAGTCACTCAGGTCGCCTTCCAGCTGTGTGACTGGAGGAGTCTACATGGCTCAGGGCAGGGCTGGGGGACAGCCCTCCCTGGGGACCCCAGAGAAACTGGTTCCAGGAGAGCATGCTCAGTGCTGGGGGAACCTCAAGCGGGAGGCTCACGTAGGCCCAGCCAGCTCCTGCCTCCTATGCATCCCCAGTGAGGAGCGGCACCTGTTGCTGGTGTCCGTGGCTCTTACCTGGGTTGAGGACTGGCTGGACGATGTCCCCGTTCCTCCACTTGGTCTCCATGCGCTCCAGCTTCTGGGCTTCATACCGCTTCCGGCCCTCCTCCTCCTGCTCCTGCCGGGAATACTGTGGGAAACCACAGCCAGGTCAGGCCCAGGCAGGACACGGCCTCCTCCCCTCTCCAGGCGGCCACGACCCCAGGCCCCTTATGTCACACAGCCTTGTGTAACTGGGACTATCTTTATTTCTGTTTGTGTGTGCTTAATATAAGTAATAAGAATACAGAAAGAGTGAAATCCCATGTGGCTCCACTCCCCAGAGAACCTGGGTCAAATGTTTGGTTTAGATCCTTCCTGGAATTGCTTTTATGCCTACAAATATACAAAAAGCTCTGTGGTGCTGCATGTAGAGCTTAAAAGCAACTGCGTATCTATTTAACGTAATTTTTGTGACTATGTGGGCACTTAGCTTGTTCCCAATTTTTCTTTTCTTTTTTCTTTTTCTTTTTGAGATGGATTCTTGCTCTGTCCCAGGCTGGTGGCGTGATCTCAGCTCACTGCAACCTCCACCTCCTGGGTTCAAGTGATTCTCCTGCCTCAGCCTCCCCAGTAGCTGGGACGACAGGCGCCCGCCACCACGCTCAGCTAATTTTTGTATTTTTAGCAGAGACGGGGTTTCACCATGTTGGCCAGGCTGATCTCTTGACCTTGTGATCCACCTGCCTCAGCCACTCAAAGTGTTGGGATTACAGGCGTGAGCCACCGCGCCCACTATTAAAACCATACTGATCCTAGGTTACTTAAAATCATTTTGCACTGTCCCATTCCTTCCTAGGATTCATTCCAGAATAAAGGGATCCTCAAAAAGGCCCCGCCTACTCTCCCAGGGCCATGACAGAGCAAGAACTGCGTGTGTCCCTGCTGACCCTTGGCCAATCGAACAGGCTGTGTATTAGCAGAGAACAGGCAGTCAAAGATGGAACCGTCCCCCCGAGGCTCTCTGAATGGATCATATGGGTTTTTGACCCCAGAAATCAAAAATAAATGTGAATATAAGACTCAGCACAGGCCGGGCATGGTGGCTCGCGCCTGTAATCCCAGCAATTTGCGAGGCTGAGGTGGGTGGATCACTTGAGGTCAGGAGTTCGAGACTCCTGGCCACATGGTGAAACCCTGTCTCTACTAAAAATACCAAAATTAGCCAGGTATGGTGGTGGGCACCTATAGTCTTAGCTACTCGGGAGGCTGAGGCAAGGGAATCGCTTGAACCTGGGAGGTGGAGGTTACAGCCAGCCAAGATTGCGCCACTGCACTCCAGCCTGGGCAACAGAGTGAGACTCCATCTAAAAAAATAAAATAAAATAAAAAATACCAACTCTCAGCACAAAAACCAAAGCTCCTGAGTCCCAGGACACAACAGGGGATATTGCATTTCTTGGACATAACAGACGGTTCACTCACTGCCCTCCTGTGCACAGTGGAGGGGATGCACCACACTTCCTCCCCATGGGACTCTCAGAGGGGCTCTCAGGGCCTGTGTGCTGGCCCCAGGTCGGTTCCAGACCCTCTGCCTGCTCCATCCCCCAGGACCTTCTCTCTCCCTGTCGGCCTGGCCAGGGGCCAACTAGCACCTGGCTGTTCTGATTAACCTCAACTTCTGCTCTCACCGTTCACTCACCCAACCATTCCAGCTGAGCCTGTGGGGAAGCCACAGAATTCAGGGCCCCTCTGGGCCCCTCTCCGCCACCTGTTGAAGCCCCTCTGACCTAAGCAAGTTCACTTCAGATGGCTGTGTTAGGCCTTCTTTCAAAAGTCAGTTTTAAACATCTCGATAATTCCTGCTCATGGCTCAGCTCCAAAACTGTGCAGGGCCTGAGCACCATTCACCATTCCTCGGCTTAATTATCCATCATCTTCAGTTGAGAACCCATCTTCAAAAGAGGCTGGGAAGGGAGCTGAAGGGTTTGTTCAAAAGAAGCAAACCGTGGGGAGTGTTTTAAGTTGCAGTGGATAATTCAACCTTTTCCTCCATAAATAAACCACGTCCTAATGTTCCACTGGCCAAGTCATGACTGTGAGAGGACAGTCTGTGCTGTGTGTCTACCTAGCAACACTGGTGGGTGAACTTCAGCATCCTCAAGAAATGCCTTTTAAAGGGAATTTTTTTTTTAAAGGAGCCACCCCCCAGGTCTAATACATCCTTGTGGCATCCAGTACATTTGTCTGGACTTGGCGGGCACACAGGGAAATGATGGGGCCCAGTCCTGGACACAAGCCACGAGGAGAAGCCAGGCCTATTCCCCCAACGCTGCCTTTCCATCTGGGAACAAAACCGCTGGAACATTTTAATGATGGCTGGCACCTAATTCTCACCCCCGAGGGCTCATCAAACCCAACTGATCTGAAGCAGCAGACAGCGTGGCCCAAATGTCTGAGAGACAGGCTGTGAACCTCTTCGCTCAGCACGTATTCAGACATTTGAAAAAAACCAACGCATCCACCCCCGACGGCCACTCAGCATGTCCAGGGCTGCAGCTGCCCCTCCGGTCATCCTCGGCCCCTCAGGCCCATCACAGGGCCACCGAGGTTCCCTGCTCACTGGGAAAGCTGCAGGCAGGCCGGGGAGGAAGGTGGAACAAAGAAAAGATGTCCTGCACTAGACGACTGTGCACACGGCCAGCAGCTGGGTTCCTCCAGAGAGACACACACATCCGGGAAACCAGAGCGTGTGTGCGCGCGCGTGTGTGCGCATGCGTGTTCAAAATATCTACATGCATACATCTGTGACATCTCTATCTGTATGTATATACATATTATATATATCTGCGTATCTACAGATACAGGGATGTACATTTTCCTAAATTCGCGATGGCTGTAAAAAGGTCAGCAGGAGCATGCTCACGGAATATAAGACAGCCCTGTGGCCAGGCCACCAGCAGACGAGCATAAATGCCCACCGGAGCCAGGGAAAGAAGCTGCACTTTCTGGGATTCCGAAGCAGCCTCTGGCTGGGCCCACTAGTGAACAACAGGAGACCTAGATTCCAAATCAGCGGGAGGTTTATACTATGTGGGCCTAGCATGTGTTGGGGGGAAGACAGTGCAAATAGCTCTGAGCAACAGCTGCAGCTGAGAACTGTGCAGCCTCTCCCATCTGCAGCTCTGGCTGCCTCGGCTCCGTGGAACAGTTTCAACAACTCCTTGACAAGGCCAAGTTGATATTTATGTCTCATCAAACCCACTACACAAAGGAAATGAAAAGGCAACCGGGAGCTCCTCCAGGATGTGGGAGGGAGGGAACTAATTACTGGGCAAGGAGAGGCGAGGCTCAGAGGGGCCACGCTGAAAGCGCCCTGCCCCTGCAGCAAGGGGACGGGAGCCAGGGGAGTCTGAAGCTACCCGTCCTCTCCACTGGCCAAAACCCAACAGCTCTCGGCGCATCGATCCCAAGCGACAAGGCAGCAAAAGCGACTGTGTTCAGGTCCAGACCCGCCCCTCGGTATCACCCGCCTGAGATGCACCATGAGATGCTAAAGCCAGGCATGGGGCCTGGGAGAGATTTCAGAACTGGATAGCATCTGAAAATGAAATCCGTTAAATGCTATGTCTCAATATTTACATGTGATGTAGCTCACTGAACGCCAAGGGCTTAGAGAAAAGAATGAAGGTGGGGGTGGGTGTGCTTGCAATTCTGCGGAGAGCAGTCAGGAGCCCCCAACTGACCCCTGCTCCTTAGGTCTTCAACCACCCCGAGTTAGCACTGCCTGAAAATGACCACAACTTCCATCTCAGCCAAGAAGCAGGGAGAGAGGATAACAGCCCCACAAGAACAAGAGACAGGGGAGGGTGTTGAACTGAGGGCTGCTGCACTGGGTTGAACAGTGTCCCTCAAAATGTATATCCACCCGAAACCTCAAAATGCAAACACTTCCACAAACCGGGTCTTTGTAGTTGTAAATAGTTAGAATGAGGTCACAGCGGAGTGGGATAGGCCCTAAGCCCAGTGACCCATGCTCTTGTAAGCAGGCCGTGCGAAGATGCAGGCAGACGCTTCAGTGATGCAGCCTCAGCCAAGGGACGCCTGGAGCCACCTGGCACTGGAGAAACCAGGAGGGATCCTCACCTGGAGCCAATGGAGGGCGCGGGGCCCTGCCTACACCTTTGGACTTCTGGCCTCCAGAACTGTGACAGAATCAACTTCTATTGTTTGAGAGCTACCCAGTCAGTGGCACTTGGTCACAGCAGCCCCAGGACACTGACTCAGGTGGGAGCGTGAGACTTCGGACTCCACATCCTGACCCTGAGCCCCCGCCTGCTGGCCAGATTCTGGCATGCTGCCATCCTGCTCTCATAAAACCAAAGCTGCGGCCAGGCACGGTGGCTCACGCCTGTAATCCCAGCACTTTGGGAGGCCGAGGCAGGTGGATCACAAGGCCAGGAGATCGAGACCATCCTGGCTAACACAGTGAAACCCCATCGCTACTAAAAATAGAAAAAATTAGCCGGGCATGGTGGCGGGTGCCTGTAGTCCCAGCTACTGGGGAGGCTGAGGCAGGAGAATGGCGTGAACCCAGGAGGCGGAGCTTGCAGTGAACCGAAATTGCACCACTGCACTCCAGCCTGGGTGATAGATCGAGACTCCGTCTCAAAAAAAAAAACCAAAGTTACAGCCACCAGCCTGCCCTTCCCTTCCTGTTAAATGTGGACAGGGCTCCCCTGTCACCAAGATTTAAAAACAACAACAACAACAACAACAAAAACCTAGGCCAAACAGCAGCTGGACCCGGCAGCCAGCCACACCCGCCTGGGGAGACACCCCACCCAGACCTTCACTGCCCTCTGAGGAGCCCCCGGCAGGGTGCCTGGTCAGACACTGAGCTGAGGAGAGAAGAGATGGCAGGAAGCAGGTCTCAGGGAGTACCTCCCCAGTCTCACATGGGCAACGGAAGCAGGGACCGGGGCCCCATCAGCCATGGTGACCCGGGGGGCCACGGGAAGACAGAGAACCAGGCCTCCTACAGGCGGGAAGTGGCCTGCGCCCAGCAAACGCTGGGGAGGGGACCAGGGCTTCCAAAGTGGCCTGTGCCTGGCAAACGCTGGGGAGGGGACCAGGGCTTCCAAAGTGGCCTGTGCCTGGCAAACGCTGGGGAGGGGACCAGGGCTTCCAAAGTGGCAGGAACACCCAGCATCTCTGTTGGGTCTGGAAGCAAAAAGAGCAGGCACCAACTCCTGACAATCTGGTTCTCAGTTTTATTATTTCTAAAAATGTATTCTATATATATCTCAGCCGGAGGAAAAGCTCCCCGCCGGGGCCCACACTGCAGAGACTCAGAATCCTGGTTCCTTCCCTCTAAGAAGAGCTCCTCCTGGGGGCTAAGGCCTGTGGACCGCAGGGTCAGGCTGCGGGAGGAGCTGGTCACACCTGTCCTTGGACTCGCCAATGAACTTGGGGCACAGGAGAAGGAGGCGAGGGAGTACTTTTAGGGAATGAATTAAATTTCTTTATTCTCAACGTCTCTCCTCCAAGAGTCTGTCTGCGCAGCTTCCACAGGCTTCACCCACAGGCCCACCCAGGGCGGGACTCCTCTGACAACACAACGAACCGGTATTATGGAAGGTGCTTCCACCGGGCGCAGTGGCTCAAGCCTGTAAACCCAGCACTTTGGGAGGCCAAGGTAGGTGGATCATGAGGTCAGGAGATCAAGACCATCCTGGCTAACACGGTGAAACCCTGTCTCTACTAAAAAAAAAAAAATTAAAAAATTAGCCGAGCGTGGTGGTGGGCGCCTGTAGTCCAGCTACTCAGGAGGCTGAGGCAGGGGAATGGCGTGAACCTGGGAGGCGGAGCTTGCAGTGAGCAGAGATCGCGCCACTGCACTCCAGCCTGGGTGACAGAGCGAGACTCCGTCCCAAAAAAAAAAAAAAAAAAAAAGGTGCTTCCATCACAGCGAAGACAGAAATGAGAGAAACCCAGAGAAGGAGGCAGACGCCAGCAGGGGACAAGGAGGGAGAAAGACCAAAGCTCACACAAGTAGAGCTGTCTCCACGGCCACCGCGTCAGAGGCAGAGACCAGAACCAGCTTGCAGGGGGCACGGGGCAGCAGCCGGCCCGGCCCAGGCAGCCTGGTGGTCCTGGCTCCCGAAAGAAGGACACATCACTATCACGATCCTGTCACTGCCTTTTCTCTGGTTAGGGAGCGTGACAAAAAGGTCCCTAGGTTGGAGGGACGTTTACGTCCACAGGTTCTGGGTCAGCTTGCGCTCACATTCCCGGCATGAATTAAACATACACCAGAAGATCCCACACAGACATGTCTCCTCCCCACCCGTGTTTCCTTGAAGGCAGGACAGAAACTCCTGTGGAGCCAGGGATGCCCTGCCCAGCCCAGAGGGGACACTGCCTGCTGGCGGACCTGGCACCCTGTGCCCCAGCTTTGACCTGTCGCTCCCTTGGGACCCTTAGCTGAACGAGCCTCCCACCATCAGGCGAGGTGACCTGATCTCTGCCATCTGCCCCCAAGAGAGAAGTAGAAGGGGCACCTTACCACAACAGGAGGCACCTCGAGGACCTTGTCCACGTTCTTCAGTGACAAGGGCACATACCACAGGGTGGCCTTATTGGTCAGCTTTTTGGCACCTTAAGAGAAGAAAATCACATAAGTGATGCCCAGGAGATGGGGTAGGGGTGTGAGCCTACCCCGTGGGCACCCAGGCACGTGGCAGATGCTGCTCCGGCCCCCGGTCCCAGCACCCGAAACACATCGCACTGTGTACTACCTCTCTGGCCCCCAACCCCCAAGGCCCCAAGGTCTTTTCAGCATCCTGGCCAGGGAGTGCCGCCATCATGTGAGTGTGGACAAACAGAACAAGAGACCCCAGAGCCCATGGAGAGAGGCTGCGTGGGGCCCACCCCCATCACAAGGTATGCCCCCCCAAAACTGGCTTGAACTCAGGACCCCAGCCCCTCCCAATGCAACCACTCTGGGGCAGTTTTCCCTTTTCAGGGGTGGCTGAAATGACTTCAGAGCACGTGGTTTAAGCCTGGATGGTCCAGAGTTGGTCAGCCACAACACCCAACAGGGATCACCCTGGAGGGCACCAACTGCAGGCAACCTCCTCATCCTGGTGTTTTGACAGAAAGGGAGCTTGATTATGAAAACACATCAAAGGCTCCCAGTGAGCCTCCCAGACAGAGGGGAAGGACTGATTGGTTGCAGGCAGACGCCCTTCGCTCTGCCCAGGGAGACGAGGCTGAACCCACTTCACCCACTGGCTCAAGTCTTCACCAACTGATCGCTGCTGACATCAAATGTCAAAATCAAAAGTGCCTTGCTGGGGAACTTGATGTCCTGACGCTCAGACAAGCAACATCTTCTGCAGATCCCATCCACCTGTCTCAGCACTGCCAAGAACTCCCACCAAATGGGGAAGCCCAGAAAGACACTTGGCCCGCACAGACGTGCAGGCTGCGGAGGCTCAGGAGGATGTGGAGGCTGTGCCTAGGCAGAGCAGCCCAGGGGAGGGGCAGGGGAGACAGCCAGGGCCCCCACAGCCCAAAGCACAGAGCAGCGGAGCCAGCTCATCAAAGTCCCATTTTTGCCACCCCAGGAACTTCCTTTCCTTCACACCGACACTCGGGTGTGGTGCCAGCCCATCCAAAGCTCCACCAGAAGCTTCCGGGTGCCAAGAGATGGGCTGTAGGCTGCTGACTCCTTGGGGCACTGAAGCCAGCCACAGAGCAAAGTGGGGCTGCAGGACAGGGAGGCCTGTCCGTGCTGAGAAACCCAGGCTCGTGGCCTGTCGGGGCTAAAGCAGCCTAGAGATCCCTGGTGTACACCCCTCACTTGTACAGAAGGAGCCTGAGGCCCAGAGACATCAAGGGGTTTACCCAGGGTCACACAGCAACTTGGGGCCATACTCCCACGTCCCAGTCATTTCAGAGAAGTATCTGCAAGGATGCCTTTAAAAAGTGGCTTTGTCAGGAGTGGTAGGTGGCTCACACCTGTAATCCCAGCACTGTGGGAGGCGGCTGAGACGGGTGGATCATTTGAGCTCAGGAGTTCCAGACCAGCGTGGGCAACATGGCGAAACCCCGTCTCTACCAAAAACACAAAAAAATTAGCTGGGCATGGTGGTGCGCACCTGTGGTCCCCAACACTGAGATAGGAGGACTGCTTGAGCCCGGAAGGTGGAGAGTACAGTGAGCCTAGACTGCACCACTGCACTCCAGCCTGGGCGACAGAGCGAGGCCCTGTCTTAAAATGAAAAATAAATAAAAGTGGCTTCTTCAATGTGGAAGATCCTCACTATCAGGCAGAAGAGGGAACAGCAGGAAATAACAGAGGAAAGGGAGATGGGAGCAGCCCCAGGGCCCTGCCTAAACCCCCCAGAGCAGCTCACTTCCCACCAGTTACCTGAACCTGCCTTCCCAAGGCAAAGCGCTTTTCCTCGTGGATAAACACAGCCCCAGGCTCCAAGTCAAGCCCCAGGGGGCCCATTAAGAAAAGGCCCCTGCCTGCCCCTCCTCCCCCAACAGAACACACCGTGAGGGCGTGGGGCTCCCTGTGCTTGAGAACCACAGGCAAATCATATGGGAAAATATTTCCACTGCACTTTGACTGAGAGTGAATCTGACAACCTGCTTTTGGGAATAAAGATTTCCTGTTGAACTCGGCTAGAGCCAGCCTGACAAGCCGGTTTCCATGACAACTGGAGCAGCCCTCTGGACCTAAATGAACACCATGGAGCAAATGAGGCAAACATGCTAATTGGACTTTCTCCATCATTTAATGAAACCATCAAAAGACAACGGCAGTATTAAAAACTATCTCTCGACCAGCTGCGGCGGCTCACGCCTGTAATCGCAGCACTTTGGCAGGCCGAGGCAGGCAGATCACGAGCTCAGAATCGAGACGATCCTGGCTAACACAGTGAAGCCCCGTGTCTACTAAAAATACAAAAAAATTAGCTGGGCATGGTGACATGTGCCTGTAGTCCCAGCTACACAGGAGGCTGAGACAGGAGAATCACTTGAACCTGGGAGGCGGAGGTTGTAGTGAGCCGAGATGGCGCCACTGCACCCCAGCCAGGGAGACAGAGCAAGACTCAGTCTCAAAAAAAAAAAAAAATCTCTTAAAATCTTAAGAGCTCCCAACTATTTTTCTGGAGCAATTCGCAGCAATCACATCCCAGTTAGCTTAATATTTTGACAGTTTCTGGGGATAAATAAGCCGCCTCAAAGGCAAGGTTTGCGGGTCGTCTGCCTGGGCCTGTGCTCGCTCAGTGGCCTCATGACAGGCAGCACAGCCCAGGAAGAGGGGACACACAGAACAGGGGACCCCTACCTCCTGGGGTGGAGACAGCACACGGATGTCACGCACACAGCTTATGACTCAGCCTGCTCCGGGTCAGGGCCCTCACACGCATCCTCTGCCCCCACCTGCAATGCCGTCTTTCAGAGGTCACTGCCCATTCAGCCAGTGCCCCCCACGTGCCCACCGTGTGCCAGGCGCTGCTCTTGGTGTTGGGGCCTTCATGAGTTCAATTTCCAGGGGACACATGGGCAGATACAGAGAAGGGCCTCAAGAGAACAATAGAGACTGCAGAGAGAGATGGCAGAGAAGCAGAAGCACAGACGAGGAGATGAGCGAGACAGAGGAGGAGATGAGACCCACAGTCACAGAGTGAGAACAGCGGGCTCCGGGGCCTGACCAAGACACCGAGAAAAGCCACAGCCTCAGGGTTCCAAGGCCTCCCTGCCCAGCCCCTGCTACAGGGAAAGGCTGAAGCTGGGAGGAAGAACCTGGGGCACTGCCCAGCCCCACTGGGAAAAGCCGTCATGTGCTGGCAAGCGTCTCCTGCCTTCTCCAAGCCTCACATGCACGACAGGGCAATGCCAGCCCTGATGTCCCCAGGGAGGAAGGGTGGGCATCTCTGTCCCTCTCTGAGCCCATCCTTCGGAGGAGGAGAAGGCCGAGGGCTGTGGTGGCCGGGACACAACGGGGAGGCTGAGAAGCTCCCAGCACCTTGTGGGTGAGCTGCGGGGGAGGCTGCTCTCTCATGCTTGTGCCTGCCCTGGTTCTACACAGGAGCCTCTCCCCCTCTCCCCACTCTCAGCCCCTAAAGAGCGAGGGATCCCCAGGAACATGTCAGATTGCGTCATCCTCATCAATACCCCATCAGTGAGAATGTCTCAGCACTGATGCCCAGTTCTTCCTGGTCGTCTCCTCTCATTCACTTATTCATTCATTCATTTGCTCATCCATTATCAGTTCCATGTCTATTATAGGCCAGCAGAAGTGGCCAAGAAAGGGAAGTTCATGATCTGGGGAGATCCTCAAGTTCAATACCCCTGACCTTTGGCCTGCATCGCTCTCTGCTGTGGGGAGAGCGGGTCCCAACCATGCTGAAAGCCCAAGAATGCCTTTCGGTCTCCCTGCTTCTCTCCCCATCATCCCAAACTGCTTGGCCAGGTTCGGAGGCTCCTGCCTGTAACCCCAGCACTTTGGGAGGCCGAGGCGGGTGGATCAACTAAGGTCAGGAGCTTCAGACCACCCTGGCCATCGTGGTGAAATCCTGTCTCTACTAAAAATACAAAAATCAGCCAGGTGTGGTGGCTCACGCTGTAGTCCCAGCTACTCAGGAGGCTGAAGCAGGAGAATAGCTTGAACCCAGGAGGCAGGAGAATAGCTTGAACCTGGGAGGCAGAGGTTGCAGTGAGCCGAGATCATGCCACTGCACTCCAGACTGGGCAACAGAGCAAGACCCCATCTCAACAACAACAACAACAAACTGCTCATGAGGGATTCCTCTGAGGCTGTGGCCTCTGATGAGCCACAAAGGGGGCTTCCATGGCAGAAAATCTGCAAAGCAGAGCCATTCCCAGCATTTTTGAAGCCACCAGCTCCTACAATGACAAAAGGCGCTGCTGACAGGGCTCTCACAAGCAGGAAGGTCCTAGGAAGCAGGAGAGCGCAGCAGGCCATCCCTCCTCTCCAGGAAGGGGCCAAGGCTCCATCCCCAGCACAGTCAGGAGAAGAGCTGCAACCTCACAGTAGATGGCAGGGAACCCCCAAGGCCCCTAAAGTGGGGAACCCACCTAACCCTGAGCCTCTCCCGAGTCGTGGGCACTGCTCCTGATGTGGGAGGTGCCCATACACCCCTTCCTGTGCCACGGCCTGAGACCAGCATCCAGGGTCCCTCTGATGTCAGAGGTGCCTGCCAAGGGAGCAACAGGCAATGGGAATGCAGACCACCTTCCACTCCAGGCCCTTGCTCAGCTCAATCTGCCCACCTGCCGGAGCTGGGCTGACACAGCCATTCTAATCACCAACCCTGCTGAGGTCCTCAGAATGTTCTAGATGCATAACTGTGTTTGCTACCGGTCTGTCATGGGGAAGAGGACTCGAGCTCCTTAAATGCCTGTGAACTGGCACTCCACGGGGCAGCCACTGCTGAGGAACAGGCATTGGGAAGAGGAGGAAACCAGCCCAGCCTCTCCTCTGCATGGGAGGACTGGTGACCTAGGAGGTGGCAGGGAGAGGGGCCGGGGCAGCGGAAGAGGCCCGCCTTCCCCCTCACCTCCCGTCCCCAGCCTGGGTATAAAAAGAAGCATGAGCTGGTGAACACTGGAGCCGCCCTCTCCTGCAGCGCCCAGTGGGAAGGGGAAGGGGGTTTCCATGGTTACCATGGCCAAGGAGGAGAATATTCAGATGAAAGCAGAGGCAAAGGTTCACCCAGTGAGCTTCTATCTGAGCCTGGTTTCCGGGGCCCCCAGGAGCGGGCAGTGTCCTCTCTGGAGCCAACACCTCCCTATGCTTGAGGAGGGCAAGTAGGACAGGGAGCCCAGCAGAGGGGTGGATGGTGTGCACCGGCCTCACAGCCCCCACCCAGTCCCTGCCATGGATGAGCTGGCCACAGGCAGCAGGACGGGCAGCGGTGACGTGCTCAGGCCGGACCCGGACAGCAGGGTTGAGTCCTGCTCTGGGTAGCTGAACTCGGACTCGTTTCTTAATTCCTCTGTGCCTGTTTCCTGTCTGCAAAATCAGGTCAATGGACATAGCTGCTCCCAGGGCCGTGGTGGGAGGTGAGGGAGGTCTCATTGGTGGAAAAGGGGCCAGGCCCTGGAGCGTCCTCTGCCCTCAGGAGGGGAGCAGCTGTATAGCCACGATCCTTAGTGCTCCAGTCGCCACGTCGCTCCCAGAAGTACCTGTGAGGATGTTTTCGGACATCACGTTGACCTGCACCTCCACAGAGTGCTTGGAGGTGTAGGTGATCTCCGCGCTGACGTGCGCCACCTCACCGATGCACATGGGAGACAGGAAGTCAGTGCGCTCGACACGAGCCAGCGCGGCTACACAGCGCTCCTGTGGAGACAGAGGCAGTGGTCAGTCCAGGTCAGCCAGCCCAGCCCCGAGAGCCCCACCCTGGACACGCTCCCTGGAAACTGCCTTTGCTTTCATTCCCCACTGTGAAAGCAACCAATTTATCGCAATTTATTGGCACCGTGCATTCCTTTTCTTTTTTCTTTTTTTGACACGGAGTCTCGCTTTGTTGCCCAGGCTGCAGTGCAGTGGCACAATCTTGGCTCACTGCAAGCTCCGCCTCCCGGGTTCACCCCATTCTCCTGCCTCAGCCTCCCGAGTAGCTGGATTATAAGTGCCCGCCATCAAGCCCAGCTAAATTTTTTTTTTTTTTTTTGAGACAGAGTCTCACTCTGTTACCCAGGCTGAAGTGCAGTGGCGTGATCTCCACTCACTGCAAGCTCCACCTCCTGGGTTCACGCCATTCTCCTGCCTCAGCCTCCCAAGTAGCTGGGATTACAGGCACCTGCCACTGCGCCTAGCTAATTTTTTGTATTTTTCATAGAGATGGGGTTTCACCGTGTTAGCCAGGATGGTCTCGATCTCCTGACCTTGTGATCCGCCCACCTCGGCCTCCCAAAGTGCTGGGATTACAGGCGTGAGCCACTGTACCCGGCCTAATTTTTTGTATTTTTAGTAAAGACAGGGTTTCACTGTGTTAGCCAGGATGGTCTCGATCTCCTGACCTCGTGATCCGCCCGCCTCAGCCTCCCAAAGTGCTGGGATTGCAGGCGTGAGCCACCGCGCCCGGCCTAGCACTGTGCATTCCTAAACACAAAACCACAGGGATGTAGAGGAGCCCTTGGAGAGCCCAGCCCAGAGCAACTGCTGCAGGCGATTCCCCAAATGGTGGGATCACCAGCTGCTTCTTCCTTTTTGCTGATTTTCTCACAATAGGCATGCATTATTTGCATAATATAAAGTGAAAAAATGCATACATACTCATTAAGGAAAATTTGGGAAATACAGAAAAGTGGAAAGAAGGGGACTGTCATTCCTCCCATGCAAAGATAACCATGGTTACTATTTTGGGATCTTTCTTTCCAGGCTTTTTTCCCAAGAATCGGGGTGGGTTTTGTTGTCTCACTTGTTCATCTGCCTGGCTCGTTTCGCAGTTTTAGTCTGATATAGCTGTGCAAAAACTAAATATACACTCTCACCTTCTGATTCTTTTTCATTCAACATAGGAAAAATAATCTGCCTATGTTGTGACACATTCTTTGCAGTCACTATTCTTCTTTAGGCCAGGCGCGGTGGCTCATGACTATAATTCCAGAACTTTGGGAGGCCAAGGTGGGCAGATCACATGAGGCCAGGAGTTCGAGACCAGCCTGGCCAACATGGTGAAACTCCGTCTCTACTAAAAATACAAAAGTTGGCCGGGCGCGGTGGCTCAAGCCTGTAATCCCAGCACTTTGGGAGGCCAAGACAGGCGGATCACGAGGTCAGGAGACCGAGACCATCCTGGCTAACATGGTGAAACCCTGTCTCTACTAAAAAAAAATACAAAAAACTAGCCGGGTGAGGTGGCGGGTGCCTGTAGTCCCAGCTACTTGGGAGGCTGAGGCAGGAGAATGGCGTAAACCCGGGAAGCGGAGCTTGCAGTGAGCTGAGATCCGGCCACTGCACTCCAGCCCGGGCAACAGAGCGAGACTCCGTCTCAAAAAAAAAAAAAAAAAAAAAAAAAAATACAAAAGTTACCTGGGCGTGGCAGTGCACATCTGTAATCCTGGCTACTCAGGAGGCTGAGGTATGAGAATCGGTTGAAGTCAGGATGGGGAGGTTGCAGTGAGCTGAGATCGCGCCACTGCACTCCAGCCTGAGCGACAGAGCAAGACTCTATCTCACAAACAACAACAACAGCAACGACAAAAACCACTAAATACACTCTCACCTTCTGATTCTTTTTCATTCAATATGGGAAAAATAATCTGCCCCTGTTTGTTGTGACTTGGCTCTTTGCAATCATTATTCTTTTTTTTTTTTTTTTTTTGAGATGGAGTCTCGCTGTGTTGCCCAGGCTGGAATGCAGTGGTACGGTCTCGGTTCACTGCAACCTCCACCTCCAGGATTCGGGCAATTCTCCTGCCTCAGCCTCCTGAGTAGCTGGGATTAAGATGTGCACCACCACGCCTGGCTAATTTTTGTATTTTTAGTAAAGATGGGGTTTTACCATGTCGGCCTCAAACTCCTGACCTCAGGTGATCCACCTGCCTCAGCCTCCCAAAGTGCTGGGATTACAGGCGTGAGCCACTGTTACCGGCCCAACTACTCTTTTATTTTTATTTTTATTTTGAGACAGAGTTTTGCTCTTGTTGCCCAGGCTGGAGTGCAATGGTGCAATCTCGGCTCACCACAACCTCTGCCTCCCAGGTTCAAGCGATTCTCCTGCCTCAGCCTCCCTAGTAGCTGGGATTACAGGCATGTGCCACTACGCCCGGCTAATTTTGTATTTTCAGTAGAGACAGGGTTTCTCTATGTTGGTCAGGCTGGTCTCGAACTCCCACCTCAGGTGATCTGCCCGCCTTGGCCTCCCAAAGTGCTGGGATTACAGGTGTGAGCCCCCGCACCCAGCCCAACTATTCTTTTTAAAAATTTAAATGCTTTTTGCCGGGCACAGTGGCTCACGCCTGTAATCCCAGCACTTTGGGAGGCCAAGACAGGCGGATCACAAGGTCAGGAGATAGAGACCATCCTGGCTAACATGGTGAAACTCCATCTCTATTAAAAATACAAAAATTAGCTGGGTGCGCTGGCTGGCGCCCTGTAGTCCCAACTACACGGGAGGCTGAGGCAGGAGAATGGCGTGAACCCGGGAGGCAGAGCTTGCAGTGAGTGGAGATCGTGCCACTGCACGCCAGCTTGGGCGACAGAGCGAGACTCCGTCTCAAAAAAAAAAAAAAAAAAAAAAATTTAAATGTTTTTTATCCTTCAAATAGGTGACCCATTCTCATGATTCAAAACGTAAAAGGAACAAAAGAGCCTATGGGGCTGGGTCTGCCTCTGGCCACCTCGTCCCTTGTCACACAGGACCCCTTGGCAGTTGCGTTCCATGTGTCAGATCGGACTCCACGTCTACAACCACATGGTGGGGCTTCCCGATGGTGGACGTGGACAGGTGGCGCTGCACCTGCTTTTCTCTCTTCATCTACCCTAGGGATCATCCTCTGTAGGTTTGGGTCTTAGTTCATTGGGCTGCCATAACAAAATGCCATAGCCTGGGCAGCTTAGGCACAACAGAAATTTATTTCTCACAGCCCTGGAGGCTAGAAGTCTCCAGGGACTTGGGTCATTCCAAGATCAGGGATGGGCAGATTCCGTGTCTGGTAAGGGCCAGCTTCCTGGTTCATAGTGCTTCTCGTGTGACCTCACGTGGTGGTTGGGGCAAATGAGCTTCCCTCAGGCCCCTTTCATGAGGACATTGATCCCATTCATGAAGCCCCACCCCCATGCCCTCGTCACCTCCCAAAGGCCCCACCCCCTAATACCATCACCCTGGGGGTGAGGATTTCAACACATGGGAGACACAAACACTCCGTCTGAGTGGCTGTATGTGAAAGATTTCCTTATCCTTTCCCGTGACTTCCTTTTCAAGGCACTCCAATGCAAAATTATTATTATTTTTAGAGACAGGACCTTGCTGTGTTGCCCAGGCAGGAATGCAATGACTATTCACAGGCACTATCATGCTCACTGCAGCCTCAAACTCCTCCTGGGCTCAAGTGATCCTCCAGCCTCAGCCTCCTAAGTAGCTGCAACTACAGGAACATGCAACCGTACCTAACTTTTTTTTAGAAAATTACTTTCAATGGCTAGCCAGGTGGAATTGAACACTCTTCTTTTATTAGAGATCTGGGGCATCTCCAATTGATTCTCATTACAAACAATGCTGTGATGGGCACCCTTTTACTTAAACATTTTCTGCATTTGGGATTATTTTCTGGGCCCGAGGACAAATACTTTTTTTTTGTTTGTTTGTTTGTTTGAGACGGAGTTTCACTCTTGTTGCCCAGGCTGGAGTGCAATGGCACAATCTCGGCTCACCGCAACCTCTGCCTCCCAGGTTCAAGCAATTCTCCTGCCTCAGCCTCCGCAGTAGCTGGGATTATAGGCATGTGCCACCACGCCCGGCTAATTTTGTATTTTTTTTTTTAGTAGAGACGGGGTTTCTCCATGTTGGTCAGGCTGGTCTCGAACTCCCGACCTCAGGTGATCCACCCACCTCGGCCTCCCAAAGTGCTTCGATTACAGGCGTGAGCCACCGCACCCGGCAATGACAAATACTTTTATATATGGTCCTAAGTGTTTCTCGGTACAGCAGTGACTGGCCTGGCCTTTGGCACCTCATAGCATCCTGACCAACACTCAGAATTGACTTATTTTTCATCTTTGCTGAATAAATGACACAAAAGATGACCTTGTGTTTGAGCCATGGGGAATGTGAGTCTCCACTTCCCAGAGGACTGCCATGACTTTCTACTGCAACGATCACTTCCTTAGGACGTTGACAGCATGACACTGAGGCACCCTCAGGCTTCCCAGGGCGGGCAGGGAGCAGGTGAGGGAGGGGCCTAGGCCAGCTCCGGCATCACTGGCCCAGGTGATCGTTACAGCACCCAGACAAGGGGTGACACGTTAGGCAAGCATCCCAGAGAGTATGTGGCAGTCACTTCAAGCCCTGGTGTGTGGGTCTGTGCTCTCCCACCTACCGCCTGCCACCCCCAAAGCACCAACGTGCAGCTTACCCACCTACACGAGGACTCACCAAGGTGGGGCAAACATGCAAGCTTCGCGACCCACCCCAAACCTAGCACCTGCTTCTTTGGAGGTACGGCTGGGAGCCTCTGTCTGAGCCCTCTCCCAGGTGCAGGGATTCTGTGACTGCATCTGGGGCTGGGCAGGAAAAGTTCTAGAGCTGGTGAGGGTGGCCTGATGCTTCCCCATTCTGGTTTGCATGGGCTTGTGCCCCAGCAAACCCTGCCCTACTCACAACAGGTCACACACAGTAAAGCGATGCCTGGAACTGTGTCTTTCTCCCCCCAAGTCAATGTACATGGCTATGGCACCACCCATTGGCCAAAGGCTGTTAGGGCAGGGCTGCACAGAGCCAGGCAAAAATTAGGCACAGCCTCTGGGCAAGGCAGTGCCCATCTTGGAACGAGCCAAGCACTGTCTGCAAGACATAAAAGTGGAATGAAGTCAAGTGTGTGTTGTTTGAGGCTGATTAAGTACATTACAGCATGCCATGCAGACACAGATCCAACAGACCTACAGGCGCGTGCTTTTCCAAGGCAGTGGCCTTCCACCTCCCTGCTCTGCAGCTGGTTTCTGGCAGCATCTGTGGGGCTTCTCAGTGCTGGGTATACAGAGGGGAGTAGGTCAGAGGAGTCTGGGTTCTGGCTGAGGGGACGGGCGAGAAGTAAATGAGACCACGCCACATGGCATCAGGTGCTCTCAAGACAGCCCAGAGATGTCAAGGTGGGGCATGACTTCAGATGAGAGGCATTTGGGCTGAGGCCTGAAAGACCAGGTGTTAGGCAGGAGGAGGTAGGGGAAGCATTGGTACCACGGGGAGAGGAAAGAGCAGCAGAGCAGAGCGGGGAGGTGGTGGGGAGCCACCAGAACACAGGGACGCAGTGGGAGACATGAACAAAGGTCCAAAGAGGCAGGCTGCCAGGCCTTGCAGGCCAGGATGAGGGGTGGGTTCAAGGGCCTCCCAGAGGAGGCACAAAAGCAGGTTCACTCAGAGAGTGACTTGAGGCAGGAGGAAGGCAGAGTGCACCTCTTTGTGCTGTCCCTCGGGACACCCCTCATGCAGAACCATCCAGCAGCCTTCCCCCACAGCGCCATGGGGACACCTGGTAATGGTTTCAAGCCTGTCCCTCACACGGCAGAGGGCCACTGATGACCCTTAAGCTTGGTTCTCTCCCAGCTTAACATACTAAAGAAAAAAGTAGGGCCAGGCGCAGTGGCTCACGCCTGTAATCCCAGCACTTTGGGAAGCTGAGGCGGGTGGATTGCAAGATCAGGAGTTCGAGGCCAGCATGTCCAACATAGTGAAACCTGTCTCTACTAAAAATACAAAAATTAGCCTGGTGTGGTGGCACATGCCTGTAGTCACAGCTACTCAGGAGGCTGAGGCAGGAGAATCGCTTGAACCCGGGAGGCAGAGGTTGCAGTGAGCTGAGGCCACGCCACTGCACTCCAGCCTGGGCAACAGAGCAAGACTGCATCTTAAAAAAAAAAAAAAAAAAAAAAAGAAGAAAAGTAATATCTCCCAGACATCCACACAGGAGTCTTGCCATGGTCCCATTTCACTATCAGGAGACCCTGTGGGAGGATTTTGTTTCACTATCTGGCAGCCTGGGAGGCTGGAGAGGTGGCTCTGTGTATCTGATGGGTACAGATGGCAGGAGCCGGGACCCAGGACGGCTCTGATTTGCTGGTGGGCGGCTGCTTCCCAGGAGCTGGCAGAGCTCTGGGCCAGGCCCAGGGAGTCCATGAAGGCTGGTGTGATCCAAAACTTCGATACATAGACTGACAAGTGTTTGAGCTCCATAGGAAGAGCTCCTAGCAGCCAGTGCCTCGGATGTGACCCACACCTCCTGCTCCCAGGACTGCAGGAGCAGGAAAAGCCCCACCCTGCCCTGGGACAGAGCCACGAGCTCCTGATCGGCACCTGCCCGGAAGCACCCTCTGCCATGCTCTCAGAAGCAATCGGCATCACATGGCCCGTGAGGCACAGGTGCCCCAGCAAACCACAGGCACTGGGTTCCTCATGGCCACAGGGTTTCCAGCCAGGACAGCAGCTTCAGAGGCAGAGCCCAAAAGAACAGCTCTACTGCTTACTAGCTCTGTGACTCTGTGCAGCGACACAACCTCTCCATGTCTCAGTCTCTGTAAACACAGGCAATAAATGGTCCCAACAGGCTGCTACAGAGATTCGAGGGGATAACGAATGGGAAGAACTTGGTGCTTAGGAAACGCCCAGAAGACGCAAGGAGATGGGGATAAGGCCACCGACAAACGTGGAGTGCGTGGACCATGCCCAGCATCCAGTGAGGGCCCAGAGAGGGCGTGGTCTCATCACCGTGCCCAGCCACGGCCATCTCCTGGCTGAAGGCAGCTCTGAGGATGCAACTGTCTGGAAAGCCACCTAACTGTTCTAGGCCTCAGTTTCCCCACTTGTAAAACAAGGTTAAGAACAGTGCCTGTCTCAGCAGGTGGCTGGGAAGACTACACAGGGAGAGGAAGGGTGAGCTCGAGCATGGCCACGGGCTCATCGTAAGCGCTTAGTTGGTGGAAGCTCTCCGTGACAGTGACGGTGCCAGGCCCAAGTTCCCAGCATTCATCAGATAATGCCTAAGCATGCTCTATGCCTCAGTCTGTGGAAACCAAGGGCAGAAGTCCTGCCTGCCCTCGTGGGGCTACCACTGTGTACAAGGTCAGGAGTGGAGAGCAGCTGGAAGCAGGGAGGGAGCCAGGCCATCAGGTGCACAGCTGGACGTCATGTTTTGTTTTTGTAGGAACAGGGTCTCACTCTGTCACCCAGGCTGGAGAGCAGTGATGTGATCTCAACTCACTGAAGCCTCGACCTCCCTGGGCTCAGGTGATCCTCCTGCCTCAACCTCCCAAGGAGCTGAGACTACAGGCACACGCCACCACATCTGTCTAATTTTCGTAGTTTTTGTAGAGACAAAGTTTCATCCTGTTGCCCAGGCTGGCCTCAAACTCCTGAGCTCAAGTGATCTGTCCATCTCAGCTTCTCAAAGTGCTGGGATTACAAGGTTTTTACGTAGAGCCTGGAAGAGGTGAGGGGAGGGCCCTGTAGATATCTGGGGAAAGCCAGTGCAAAGGCCCAAGGCAGGAATGCACCCAGCAAGTCCAAGAAGCAGCAGAAAAGCCAATGTGGCCAGAGCAGAGTTCAGAAAGAGATGCAGGAGGCAAGGTCCCAGAGCCGCGCTAGGCAGCGACAGGGACTCGTGTGGACGTGCCTTTGACTCTGGGCAAAACAGGAGATCTGGAGGGCTCTGAGCAGGCAGTACTGTGCTCTGACTCCACATGTCCCTGGCTACTGGTGGAGAACAAGGCAGCAGGGACCAGCAGGATGACCTGTCAGGAGGCTGCTGCAGTGATCAGGTGATCGGGTGATCAGGAGAGCAGCACCATTGGACCCAAAGTGAGGGTGGGCCTGGGGGGCTGTGCTCAGATCTGGACTTCCTGGAAGGTAAAGCAGTGGGATCTGCTCCCAGAGCCTCATGAGTGTGGGAGGGAGAGAGGCTGACAGAGGCTCCAGACTCTGAGCCTGAGCACCTGGGGGTTGCAGAGACCATTTACCAAGGGGAGGGAGGCTGGAAGAAGCAAGCCCGAGGCACGGACAGGAGTGTCTTTTTCTGCACATCAAGGCCAAGCAGGCCAAGAAGGCATCCAGATGGGGCTGGCCAAGAGGCCCCAGTCAGAGACAGAACCTTGGGACTTCCAGCCACAGACTGGAAGGTACCACCAGAGAAGTGTGGATGGGGGGGTCCCCTGCCCCACCCAGGGCCCCAGCAAAGCCTTTCTAGGCACCGGGACTGTTCTCACCCCCACACCCTGGGGCTGCCTGGAACTCAGAGACCTCCTCCTGAGCCTAGAATTTCTGGATCACAATCCTGGGGACCAGCAGCCTAGAGGCTTCTCCAAGCCAACGTGTCAAAACTGTCCCTCCAGCAGCCCTAGATCCGGAGAAGCAAGGAGGGGCAAGTGTTCAAAGCACAGGTTCGAGGCATAGTCACAGCCCAGACCTACCAACTGCCTCCCCACGTGGCCTCAAGCAAGTGTTCAATCTCTCTGTACCTCAGTTTCCTCATCTATGCGATTGGGATAATAAAAATAACAACAGCAGCTGGGCACAGAGGCTCACGCCTGTAATCCCAGTACTTTGTGAGGCCGATGCGGGCAGATCACTTGAAGTCAGGAGTTCGAGACCAGCCCGGCCAACATGGTGAAATCCTGTCTCTACTAAAAATACAAAAAAAGTAGCTGGGTGTGGTGGTACACGCCTGTAATCCCAGCTACTCCGGAAGCTGAGGCAGGAGATTCACTTGAACCTGGGAGGCAGATGTTAAAGTGAGCCGGGATCGCACCATTGCACTCCAGCCTGGGTGACAGAGTGGGACTCTGGCTCAGAAAATAAAAACAAGAACAGCTACCTCTCTGGGGTGTTGTGAGGATTCCATGAGCTAAACTTTAGCTCCTAAAGCATTTTGGAGCTTTGCAGAATGCCAAGTGCTGACCAAATGGCAGCAAAATAATTCTGCGATTATGAGTGAGAGCATCACCCTCTTGGCCTTCCAAGCCCTTCCTTTACCTTTCCTCCCCATCTTGGGGATTTTTCCTTCCCCGTGTCCATCCTCTCCTGCCAGGGACCCTCACTGTCTCTCTCTGGAAGGGTGCAACAGGAATTTGGGACTTGGCCCTCACCCCTGCCCCAGGCTCTCAGCCTCAGGCCCATCCTCCCCACAGCCACCAGAGGGTGCTCTCTGAACGTGACTGAGCTGCACCGGAGCCTCGGGTCCAAGGAGTCAATCCAGCCCCAGCCCAGCCATCCACCCCTCCTAAACCAGGCCCTGCCAGCAAACCCACTCCTTAACCTGTACCACGCAACATCCCCCACATCCACATCCAACCATCCACACTTACCGTGGCTACATATGCACACACACGCACACGCACACGCACGCGCATGCACACACACACACACACACACAGAAAGCTTCCACTCCTCCACTGGAACACACACTGCCCACTGTTCCAGGCTGAATGCATGTGCCATGCTCTATATGACTATGTCCCCACAAAATTCCTGTGTTGAAATCCTAACCCCCAAGGGAATGGTAGTAGGAGGCAGGACCTTCGGGAGGTGATGAGGGCATGGGGACAGAGCCCTCACAAATGGAATTAGTGTCCTTGTAAAAGGGCCTGAGAGAGCCCCTCCTGCTAAGTGAGGACACACAGGAAGTGATGTGATGTCTACGAACCAGGAAACAAACGGGCCCTCAACAGACACAGAATTTGCCGGCACTCTGATCCTGAACTTCCAGCCTCCAGGGCTGTGAGAAACACATTTCCGCTGCTCACAAGCCAGCAGGCTGTGGTCTTAGTTCCGACAGCCCAGGCTGACAGAGCCAGCAGCCACTTCCTGCATCTCACCAGTGTGGCTCAGAGCTCACAGTGCCTCCGCGGGTCCCTGATCTCTGATGTGGCTTCCACTTGGCCTCTTGCTAGAGTGGCATCATGCCCGTGCCCATGGTGGGGACCTGCACCTCATACTCCCACTCTCCAAGCTGGGGCTGAGTCTTCCTCCTCTCTGCCTCCCTGGAGGCCACAGCAGGTGTGCTAACCGAGCCCATAGTGCAAAGGATGCAGCTGCGGCACCACGGCAGACGCTCTGTCCTCAGTACCCAAGGGCTGGCTTCTCCCCCACAGCTGACCTTCAGAGAAAATGTCCCCTCCCCAGAGCTGGGGATGGCTGAATGTCCTACAGCAGCCCTGAGGTTGACACTAGAGACTATGCCCCTTGTCCCCAGCTTTGGGGTTGCAGGGCCCTCCCCAGCTGCACAATTTTGGGGCAGGTGGAGAGCTGCCCCCATCGTGGGCACAGTGGTACCAGGCCAGTGAGCTTCAAAGCCAGGAAGTGGCCAAGTCACAGAGAGCCACGGCACTTGCCATGGCCACCAGGGTTGGTCAGGGCAGAGGTGGGACCTCCCCTACGTCTGCTGTGTGGCCCCTGTGTCTCAGCTCCTGGCCACTGCAATGAAGTCCACCCCACGCAGGCAGGGCATGCTTCTGATCAGGGCCAGGTTAGCAGGGGACTCAGCATGGCGGGCAGTGGTGGAGGGAGGGCCTGTCAGCTTGCTTAACGCTTCATCTCTAGTGGGTTCCCACACCTGCTGGCTGAGGCCAAAACCAAGCATAGCTCTGAGGGTCCGGTGCAGAACTGCTTGGGCCACTTCCCCCAAAGTTCCCAAGGCCCAGTGCACAAGGGGAGGGAAGGCTGCAGGCCTGGCTCCCCGGGGAACTCCTGTCCTGAACCCATACTGGTGCGGTCTCCAGGGCCCAGAGGTATGGTGCCCAGACCCTTACCCCGTTCTGGCTGTTGCAATGCCGGGTGCTGATGATGGCGCCTGCCTCCTCGATCATCTTCAGGATGGTCCCCCCATGGACATTGCCGGCCACGTTGGCATCATCTGGCCGCATGATCCTAGGGCAGAGGAGAAGCAGGATGAGGCCTCTGGAGAGGATGTCATTTGTGCAACAGTCACAATCCAAGGAGGGGAGAAGGTCCCCAAAGGGCTCGATGGCTCCTGGAGGAAAGAGAACCTTCCCCATGTTTGGACTCTTCCTAGGTGGTGTGTTCGTCAGCGTGCGGCGCCATCTGCCAGGCCACAGAAGGGGCTCTGAGATGCTGTTTCCATGACAGAGCAGGAGGGCAGAGGGGCACTTTCTCCCCCTGAAGCCACAGGTCCCTGGCCTGCCCTGGCAGGGAAAGGCTGATGGTAAAGACCTTTAAGCAGAGCCACAGGGCAGGAGGTGGCGACTCAGCCCTTGGGGTTCCCAGTGACCAACACAGACTGTGAAAAGCAAATTCCCAGGACCGCCACCACCCCCATCAGGAGTCCCAGAGGAACCAGGTAGCCACGGCTGTTCTGAGAACTAGACATGAGTCACAGCTTCAAGACCCCAGGCCCTGTCAGCAGGTGAGCGCCTGCCCGCTGCGCGCTGAGCTCCTCTGCGGGTCCTGGGGGGCAGTGTGGAGTCAGGCCCTGGATTGAGGGCAGGGAGCTCTCCTAGGTCGCAAAGAACGAAAACGCCACCTCACTTCCCCAAAGAGGAACAACTTCATCCTTGTTGTGAGCAGCTGGCAGCGTGGGAGCTCCACGAAATCTCTGGCATCCCAACAAGCCAGCTTGGCAGTCCTACCAGGGCAAGTTGCCTGGCATCTTCCCAGACAGCACCTGGCTGATGAAAGCCACCTTCACAGGCCAAGGCCTGGAGATGAGTGGCAGGCAGTGGGCACAGGTCCAGGGTACAGCACCCACCTGCGGCTTGTGCAGCCTGCCCGGCCCTGTTGGCCAGTGTGGGGGCCCCAGGAGCAGCGTCTCCCCAGGTCTGCATCTCCTCCCTGCTCCTCTAGCGGCTCCAAGGCTGAGCAAGTCACTCTCCCGAGAGCATTCCTGGCTCTGGCTCTTACTCGCTAGGTAACCTGGGCAAGCTGTCAGAACCCTCACTCCTCCATGTGCTCATCTGTACAATGGGCAGAACGACAGCACTGAGACAGCACTGCCTCACGTGACTGTGGGAGACATGCAGATCGCACGCTCATCCCACGACAGCGCTGGCACATGGTACATGGTAGACAGTCCACACGTTAACCAGGAGAATTTTTCCCTCTTCGGTAAGTATTTAGCCAACCTGGTCGGAAGCTCCAAGAAACCCAACCTCTGGCCACAGGATGCCACTTCTAGAGCAAATGACCACGGATGTCCTCCAGCAACCGACAGCTGCCCATCCCCAGTATCACCCCTCCACCCTGGGTGAGAGTCTATTATGCAAACCAAGACCACTAGGCCAACTGGCTTGTGGCCCTGAGGTCAGGCAGGGCCCGAGGTTCTGCAGGAGGTTCAGGACAGTGGCCTGTGGAGCAGGAAGCACGGCATGACACACGGTGGCCGGGGGATCCCCAGAGCACACAAGAAGCCTCATTTGGCTTCTCGAGTGTTCACGTTAAAATATCTCTGTTTTGCCGGGCGCGGTGGCTCAAGCCTGTAATCCCAGCACTTTGGGAGGCCGAGACGGGTGGATCACGAGGTCAGGAGATCGAGACCATCCTGGCTAACACCGTGAAACCCCGTCTCTACTAAAAAATACAAAAAACTAGCCGGGCGAGGTGGCGGGCGTCTGTAGTCCCAGCTACTCGGGAGGCTGAGGCAGGTGAATGGCGTAAACCCGGGAGGCGGAGCTTGCAGTTAGCTGAGATCCGGCTACTGCACTCCAGCCTGGGTGATAGAGCGAGACTCCGACTCAAAAAAAAAAAAATCTCTGTTTTTAAAAATTGAACTTACTCTATGAAAGGTTTTTGGGTTTTTTCATCTGAGTTACCAGGTAGCCAATTATAAGTTACAAAACGATTCTATCAACCTCTTCCCTTTGTTTTCCACTTGGTAGGAAGGGCCTTCCCTGCACCAGCTGCAGTGGGCAGAGGGTCCCTTTCCACACAGGCCTGTCCTGGAGGCACTAGCCAAGGCTGCGGGTGGGTGCGGAGAGCAGGGCCCAGCCCCTGGTTCTAGACACTGAGGAAACATCAGCCCAGCGTTTCCCAGGAGCACCAGAGCCGCCCTCCACAGCAGCCTGAATGACTGCTGCAGGCTTCACTTTGTCTGTCTGTGAAGTGGAACCACACACAGCAGGTTGGCCCCCAGGAATGACCCAAGGCCAGGGAGAGGAAGCGCGGGCCAAGGGCTACAGAGCAGCAGAGGAAGTGCTTTCATGCGGCAGGCACTGGAGACAGGACAGAAATGCGGGTGGCCTTTAAGACAGAAGGCCAGGGACAGTGCCTGAGGCCCAGGGAAGAGCCTAGAGACACCTGGCAACAAAGTGAGGACTCGGCACTTGGCACTGTGTCATCAGGAGGACATGCCAGGAACTGCAGACTGCACACCAGCCGGCTGCCACAGGCCTGGCCACCTTTCTTTGGCACCTCGGGTCCTGCACCAAGGACCATCCTAACTCCCCAACTGACCACCCAGGAAGCCAGCCCCTGCCCTCAAGGTCAGATACAACTCTCCCCCACAGGACTTTATTCCTGCCTGGGGATTGTGCTGTCACCTCCAATGCATGAGGCCCAAAGCCCAACTCACTCACCCCTTCCCCCTTGCCCCAAATCAGACATCTTTCCTTCAAGCCGAGGCAGCCAGTGAGTCAGTGAGTCCCGGCCTCAGCTGGGATTCCTTCCCAACCAGCTGCTCCGCACCTGGCCCCTCCCTCTTCCCCTTCCTACCTCCCTCATTCCTTCCAAACAGCTCAGGAGCAGCTGGGCCCAGCCAGCCTCCAGGACCCATACACAGCTCTGTCACTCTCTCAGGCCCTGCCCCATGGCCTGGCCAAGGCCAAGCGTGTCCATCCCAGGACAGTGTCCATGACTGCCTCCATCTCCAGGCAGGCAGGGGTGACAGCCAGAGGAGCCAGGGAAGCAGCTGCCTATCACTGGAGACTTTGTTTTCCCATTTCTAATAAAGACACGGGTAACGAAAGCACGTCACGTTCCTCTTTACTATTTTTTTGTTTGTTTGTTTCTTGAGACAGGGTCTCACTCTGTCACCCAGGCTGGAGTGCAGTGGCACGATCTCGGCTCACTGCAACCTCTGTCTCCTGGGTTCAAGCGATTCCCCTGCCTCAGCCTCCTGAGTAGCTGGGATTATAAGCACGCACCACTACGCCTGGCTAAATTTTCTATTTTCACTAGAGACAGGGTTTTGCCATTTTGGTCAGGCTGTCTCGAATTCCTGACCTCAGGTGATCCGCTGTTTCGGACTCCTAAAGTGCTGGGATTACAGGCATGAGCCACCACACCCAGCCCCTCTTTACTAATAAAAAACTGAAATACAGGCTGTGCGCTGTGGCTACTAGAGAGGCTGAGGTGGGAGGATCACTTGAGCCCGGGAAGAGGACATTGCAGTGAGCCATGATTGCACCACCGCACTCAAGCCTGGGCAACAGAGTGAGAGGCTGTCTCAAAAGAAAAAAAGAAAATTGAAATATATTTGGCTGCCGGGCATGGTGGCTCACGTCTGTAATCCCAGAACTTCGGGAGGCCGAGGCGGGCGGATCACAAGGTCAGGAGATCGAGACCATCCTGGCGAACACGATGAAACCCCGTCTCTACTAAAAAAAAAAAAAAAAAAATTAGCTGGGCGTGGTGGTGCATGCCTGTAGTCCCAGCTACTCAGGAGGCTGAGGCAGGAGAATCGAACCCAGGAGGCGGAGGTTGCGGTGAGCCGAGACTGCGCCACTGTGCTCCAGCCCAATGACAGAACGAGACTCCATCTCAAAAAAAAGAAAACAGCCTTGCCCTTTGCTGTCCAGCAACTCAGCAGATTCTTAGTCCCTGCATACCATGTGGACTTCATACCTCTCTTCCTTTGCAGAACAGAGCAGAAGGTGGGAGCATAGTCCTGGCACTAGACTCTCTGGCTTTGAATCCCAGTTCTGGCACTTAGTAGCTGCAAGACCTTGGACAGATTATTTAACTTTTTTTCTAACTTTTTTTCTGTTTGAGTTTCTTCATCCAGAAGATGGGGGTAGTGTACTTACTAGAGATAGAGTAAGGATGAAGTGAATGTGACAAGTGCTTAGAATAGGGACTGCACATCATAAATAATATATGGTTTTTAAAAAAAAAAAAAAAAGAAAGAAAGAAATATATTTGGCTGCCAGACGAGGTGGCTCACACCTGTAATCCCAGCGCTTACAGAGGCTGAGGGGGGCGGATCACTTGAGGTCAGGAGTTCAGGATCAGCCTGGCCAAAATGGTAAAACCCCATCTCTACTAAAAATACAAAAATTAGCAGGGCGTGGTGGTACACGCCTGTAATCCTAGCTAGTCAGGAGGCTGAGGCAGGAGAATTGCTTGAACCTGAAAGGCGGGGGTTGCAGTGAACTGAGATCACGCCCCTGTACTCCAGCCTGGGTGACAGAGTGAGACTGTCAAAAAAAAAAAAGAAAGAAAAGAAAGAAAAGAAGGAAGGAAGGAAGGAAGGAAGGAAGGAAGGAAGGAAGGAAGGACGGACGGACATTTGTCTATCTCTAGGATTCCTGGGGTTAAAAATTATCTAAAAATAAAGACACGTGAACACCACACAGGCCAGCTCGGGCAGCAGCACAGGCCTGGCCCGGTTCTAGAGGACTGTTTGCGGCTGAGTCTGACATGTTATTCCTCCCCCAGCCCCCATCACACTAACGTGCACTTCTAACCCCTTCTCTGATTCCAGAAATTTCAAGGAAAGACGGAAAGTTGCCCAGGGTAGGGCCTTTCCTACGTGGCTGCCTTCTCTCTCTGGGCCTGGCCCCGAGTATCCCCCACTCTATCTTCCACCTGCTGGGTCCTGGCAGCCAGTCGCCCGGGCTGACTGCATGTCCGGAATGTCACCCGCGTCCACAGTCCCGCCCTTTTTCTGTTCCAGCTGCTCCTGTCTTAGATCAGAACCATGTTTGTCCAGTCCTTGTAGCATGAGTGGCAGGTGCTGGGGCCCAAGGCTAATGGACGCAGACGCTGCCAACCCCCTCTCAGCCGCCCCACTCTTGGCCGGTGTCCCCTCTGGAGGTGGCATCCAGCTGATGATGAGGGCTCTGAGGAAGCTGAGCACACATGGGTCAAGGCGCCACTCCCAGAAGGGTGCCACCCCTCCTGATCTCCGGGAAAGCTTCCCAGAGGAAGTGACACCTTGGCCAACTCCTAAAGGGTGAGCCAGGAGCAGAGGTCCGAGAAGGTTATGAGGAGAGGGAATGTTTGGGGCCCAAGGCCAGGAGTGCCCGGCGAGCTCCAGAAACAGAAAGCAACCCCACAAAGCTGGCGCATGGCCCAAAAGGGGATGAAGAAGAGATGGCCTGAGACAAAGTCTGGATCCATCCTGAAAGGAGGGGAGGCTGGGGAGGCTGAAGCCCAGGAACCAATCAGACACTTTGGGGAGGTCACCTCCCATGGCCTCTGTACTGGTCTCTCACCTCCCATGGCCTCTGCACTGGCCGCTCATCCCCCCATGGCCTCTGCACTGGCCTCTAGCCACCCCCCATGGCCTCAGCACTGGCCTCTCATCCCCCCATGGCCTCTGCACTGGCCCCTCGTCCCCATGGCCTCTGCACTCGCCTCTTGCCCTGGCTCAGATCCTAACTAGCCCTGACCGCACAGCCCCAGGAGTGGTTCTTCCCAAGCAGGAGTCTAGCCAAGTCACTCCTTTATCCACACCTTCCAGGGCCCTTCCTATCTACAGAATAAAGGCTTAACTTCCTGGTAAGGCACCCAGAGCTCTCAGGGATCCGGAACTTTTCCACCTCAATCCTCACCGCCCTGCGGGGCTCGGAGCTGCACCTGCCAGAGCACTGCTGTTTACCAGGCACACCTGGCCCTTCCCACTGTTTGTTCTACCTGTCCCAGCAATGTCTGATCCACCCTTTGTGAAGGACAGGGCACCATTGACGAATAGGGGAGTGTAAGCCAATACCCCCTCACAGAGGGCACCCAGCACCACCCTCCCAAACCCCAGAGGCACAGGGACACCCTGACCCAGGATTCCACTCACAGAAATCTACCCCACAGCTGTTTCCACACACGGGTAAACCAAGCACATGGAACGGTACTCACTGCACAGCCGTGTATAACACAGGACATGTGCCAGCGCCTAGATGTCCACACAAGGACATAAAAGTAATAGCCACACATCGGAATATTGCTCAGCCTTGCACGAGGAGTAGGGACCTTCTCAGAGACCAGCTGTCAGGTGAAAACCAGCGAGGCACACACTCATGGGAGCAAGGTGACCACCCGGGGCGCAGGGATGACCATTCCAGGAAGGAGGTGTGGGAAACCAGAGGCCTCCATGGCCTCCAGAGGAAGAAACTAACTACCGAGCAGAGACCTCGGTGAGATGCCTCTGTGTCTTTTGGATGCCTTTAAACCATCTCAACCCATTCAAATTAATCAGTGGTCTTTGAAAATGCTTCAGCCGGGCGCGGTGGCTCAAGCCTATAATCCCAGCACTTTGGGAGGCCAAGACGGGCAGATCACAAGGTCAGGAGATCTAGACCATCCTGGCTAATGCGGTGAAACCCCGTCTCTACTAAAAACACAAAAAATTAGCCAGGCGTAGTGGTGGGCGCCTGTAGTCCTAGCTACTCGGGAGGCTGAGGTAGGGGAATGGCCTGAACCCAGGAGGCGGAGCTTGCAGTGAGCCGAGATCTCGCCACTGCCCTCCAGCCTGGGCGACTAAGCGACACTCCGTCTCAAAAAATAAATAAATAAATAAATAAAATAAAATAAAATAAAAAAGAAAATGCTTCAAAGCACAGCTCAAAACTCAGATCTCATCACACCAGAGGCTGGCCAGCACTCATCCCAAGAGCATCTGCAGCAGCGGCCCTGGGGTCCAGCCCACCACCCTGGGGCCCAGCCCACCTCCCGGTAGGACAGCCCACTGCCCTGGGGCCCAGCCCACCACCCAGCAGGACACCCTCGGCCTGTTCTGCAGTGGGAGTGAGGCAGGGGATGCATTCCAGGAGTGGAAAGGGTGGGTGCCTGGAACAATCGAGGGGAGCCTGGCAGAGAGAGGAGCTGCTCCTGTCCCCTGACCTCGCAGCAGACGCCCCGAGGGCTGGCCATGCCTCCTGTGCCCTGGGTGGAGCCTGAGTACTGGGATGAATTGTGTCCCCCAAAAGATATGTTTGAGAACTAACCCCAGAAACTATGAATGTCACCTTACTTGGAAAGAGTTCTTTGCATCCAGATACAATCAAGATGAGGTCGCCGTGCCTTAGGGAGGGCCCTAACCCAACAACTGGTGTCGTTATAGGAACAAGGAAATCTCGACATGAGACACAGGAGGTCCAGATGAAGATGAAGGCAGAGACGGGAGCGTGGCCCTGCCCAGCACTGGGTCTCCAGCCTGAGAAAATTGCTTCCGGTTGTCACCCGCCACCTAGTTTGTGGCCATGCCCAGAGGCCTCTGCTGCTCCCAAAGAAAGCAGCACTGAGTGGCACAGGGGAGCCTCGAGGCGGCAGTGGCAACACCCTCAGCTCCGCTCAGCACCCTCAGCCCAATTCAGCACCCTCAGCCCCGCTCAGCACCCTCAGCCCTGCTCAGCACCTGCCACCCACACCTGGGCAGCCCTGGACAGGCCCCTGTGTGGTGACCTTGGCCGCAGCCCTGCAGGGCACTGAACCCTGCCTGCCCCTTCTACAGCCCAGCACACGGCCAGCTGGGAGTGCCACCAGTGTCTCTGACTCTGACATAAAAATGTCAGTGCTGGCCGGGCACAGTGGTTCACATCTGTAATCCCAGCACTTTGGGAGGCCGAGGCAGGTGGATCACCTGAGGTCGGGAGTTTGAGACCAGCCTGACCAACATAGAGAAACCCCGTCTCTACTAAAAATACAAAATTAGCCAACCGTAGTGGCACATGCCTGTAGTCCCAGCTACTTGGGAGGCTGAGGCAGGAGAATTGCTTAAACCCGGGAAGCAGAGGTTGTGGTGAGCCGAGATCGCGCCCACTGCACTCCAGTCTGGGCAACAAGAGTGAAACTCCGTCTCAAAAAAAAAAAAAAAAAAAAAAGCCAGTGCTAAAATGAAAACATGACTGCTTGAAATCCAGGGTAACCAGGGGTAGGTGAGCCTTGCTTCCTTTACTCCACAGTGGAAGCTAAAGTGCCCACCTGAAGGTGCACAGCCAGGTAGGGGTCTGGGGTCCAGGTGGGTCAGGACGGGGCCTGCAGGGCAGGCAGCTCATTACTTCCCCCTTCTGACAAAGGCCTCAAACCAGAGGTCAAGCACCAGGTGCGTGTGCTCCACCCTCACCTCAGCTGGAAAGCTGGGTGGGACAGAGGTGTCTGTGTCTGGGCAGACTGTCCCCAGTCATGGGGCCGCAGACACTCGGAGCTTCCTTCAGGAGCTCGGCGGAGGCTGCCTTGGCCAGGAGTAGACAAGGGACAGGGGTTGCCATTCCTGGAAGAAAAGGAGAGGCGGGTCTCCTTATGGCATGGGGGGGCGGGGGCCTCACACCAGGCAGCCTTGAGGGACAAAACAGGTGTGTGGATGAGCATGGGGCCGCAAAGTCCAGGCACAGGCACACGTAAACGCCTCCTCTATCCATGGGCCACTCTGCCAAATGGAAGCTCAAGCAGTCCTGCTTCTCCTCTTTTTTTTTTTTGAGAGGGAGTCTTGCTCTGTCACCCAGGTTGGAATGAAGTGGCGTGATCTCGGCTCCCGGCAACCTCTACCTCCCGGGTTCAAGTGATTCTCCTACCTCAGCCTCCCAAGTAGCTGGAATTACAGGTGCGCGTCACCATGCCCAACCAATTTTTGTATTTTTTAGTAGAGATGGGGTTTCACTGTGTTGACTAGGCTAGTCTCAAACTCCTGACCTCAGTTGATTCACCTGTCTTGGCCTCCGAAAGTGCCGGGATTACAGGTGTGAGTCACCGCGCCCAGTCCCTGCTTCTCCTCTTTGACTTGCTGCCTAAGGCAGTTCCGGTAAAGTCCCTTCAACCTGTAGACACGCCACCGCATCCCCAGAAGAAGGAAGGGTGGGAGGAAGGGCTGAGCCAAGGAAAGTTCCAGCGACACTTCCAGGCCCCCAAGCAGGACAGGGGAAGAGGCTGACAATGGCCCTGAACTCCCAGCCTCCATTTTGGCCAGGGGCAGGGGACTGACCCAGGAGGCTCCTTGTGCAGCCCACAGCGCCCCCTCCACCGCAGGCAGGAAGCTCAGCAGCGCTGGGAAACGGCAGCAAACGCAGCAGCGAACCCAGCCCAGCTGGCAGGAGCAGAGGGAAGCCTCAGGAGCAAGGCCAGAAAGAAAACCAGGTGCCTTCCTCCCTGGGGACTAGAGCAGGCGGGGGAGTGCCCTGGTCCCTGTCAGGGGCTCCCAGCTCACCCAGGCCTGCACTTCCTGTCCCAGCTTCAGCTGACCACCTAATCTTGAGGGTCAGTAAGAGCTGGGCCAGGCGGGTGCCCTACTGCCCTTCTTGGCTGCATGACACCAGCCAGCCCGCTGGTCACAGGGGCCGAGTTCCCTCTACCCAACCCTCCCCTCCAAATGTCCCCAAACAATCCACCCACAGTGGCCCCTACACGGCCGGGACATGCCCATGACTGGCAGTACCTGCTCAGCTGGAAAGCCATGGTGGCTAGGACATCCCAGGATCAGATGCAGAGAAAGGCGAGGGGGCGGGAAGCATCACAGAGTCCCTGCCTGACCCAGGACTGTCCCAGCTCCCTGCCACACCGGGCTTGGTGGGGAGCACCCCCCACCCCCAGCTTCCTGAGCTGCCCAATCTGGCCGGGAAGAGGCTGCCTCACCAATCCAGAGCGTCTACCAGAAACCAGTTGTCATAGAAACCTTGCTTTATAAATAATTACAGAAGAAGTAATTCTGTGAGCTCTTCCGGCTGCCGTGCCAGGAGATCAGGAAAGCAGGGGGGCTGCCGTTGAGCAGCCTCAGGAAAGCGGTTGTGAGGCTCTGCCTTCTCTGATAGGGCACACAGCCCCTTAGACTTTCTCCAGGGTCTCAGCCAAAGCCAGGCCTGGCCCTGTTGCCGCCTTCTAGAGCTCCCTGAAATGTACACAGGGGAGGAAGGTCCCAGGCCAACAAGGACTCCAACAGGTCCAAGCCTGCATCCTGCTGATGGAGCTGGCAACTAAAGCCTGTCCCAAGGGCCAGCTCCCTGGCTGAAGCAAAGTGGACAGGTGGTCCAGCCTCCCCGCTCCTCAGGCCACACCCCTGTCCTTCCCCTGTCCCCCTCTTCCTCCCCCCAACCCCCGCTTCAGAGGGTGCCATGCCTGTCTTGGGGCTCAGCAACTCCACTACCCTTCCTCCACTCCCGCAGGCTCTCAGGCTGCCGGCTGCTACCTGTGGGCCCTGTGCCCACAAACCTGTACTCTCTTCACTCTGCCTGCCCTTCTACTGGGTGTCAGAAAGAAAGAGGCCAAAGAATCACGTGGCCAGGGTGCAGGCTACAGGAGGCCCAGTGCAGGAGGCAGGATGTGTTATCACCACTACCTCCCGCAATGCTGCCCCCACCAGGGCTGCTTTCCCAGGAATCCCGTGACCAGCAAGGGAAATGGAAAGTCCCCGGCCAGAGCGCAGGCCGCACAGCCGACTCAACCAAGCTGGACCCACGGGCCTCTCAGGGTGGGTCACCCTGGCCTGGCGTCCGGCCTCTGGGCAAGTTTCACATGTTTAGTTGTGAAAGAGAAAGTTAGGGCAAAGAGGGCTGATTAGGCAGACAGCCACTCCCGCCGGAACAGAGGGCCCTTATCAAACTTCCATATTCTATCTAACCAGCCAGCAGGCAGTGCTGGAGGGCTTCTGAGCCTGGGAAGTCACTCTGGTAAAAGTTAAATAGGTAAATTATTACTAAAAGGAGGCTGGGTGCGGTGGCTCATGCCTATAATCCCTGCACTTTGGGAGGCTGAGGCAGGCGGATCACGAGGTCAGGAGATCGAGACCATCCTGGCTAACACTGTGAAACCCCGTCTCTACTAAAAATACAAAAAATTAGCCAGGCATGGTAGCAGGCACCTGTAGTCCCAGCTACTTGGGAGACTGAGGCAAGAGAATGGCGTGAACCCGGGAGGCGGAGCTTGCAGTGAGCCGAGATCACACCACTGCACTCCAGCCTGGGCAACAGCGAGACTCCGTCTCAAAAAAAAAAAGAATTATTACTAAAAGGAGGCTGGGTGCGGTGGCTCATGCCTATAATCCCTGCACTTTGGGAGGCTGAGGCAGGCGGATCACGAGGTCAGGAGATCGAGACCATCCTGGCTAACACTGTGAAACCCCGTCTCTACTAAAAATACAAAAAATTAGCCAGGCATGGTAGCAGGCACCTGTAGTCCCAGCTACTTGGGAGACTGAGGCAAGAGAATGGCGTGAACCCGGGAGGCGGAGCTTGCAGTGAGCCGAGATCACACCACTGCACTCCAGCCTGGGCAACAGCGAGACTCCGTCTCAAAAAAAAAAAGAATTATTACTAAAAGGATAAGTCCTTTCACCTATGTGCAAAAAGAAAGAGAAAGACATTTTCAGCTTACAAACCCCACGCACACTGGTTCCCACAGGGAGGCTGGTGCTGCCCCCCACCCAGGGATGTTTAATGTCTAGAAGCTGGAAGAGGAGGGGATTCTAAAGGGATCCCACTGACCCAAAATGTCTCGCTGGAGGGGAAGTCAGGGGGCTGAGCCTGGCCCAAGCCTGGCAGCTAACCCTGGCTGAAAATGTTCCCTGAGCCCTCCCCACCCAGGCAGCCTGCCCAGGCCCAGGCCCAGGCCATCAGCCTCCTCAGCCTCCTGGCTGCCCATCTAGGCCCATTATCCTGAGTAGCCGACATCCCAGGGCCAGGGGTCTGGAAGCCACAGCACCTCCCACCCTGGCACACAGGACAGGTCCTCCCAGACACACACTTCCCTCCCCTGACCCCAAATAGCCCATTGTTCCTTTCAGCTCCCAACTCACTGCTTGGCCTTCTCCCTAAAACAGGCCCTGTTGACTTCCTTTCTGAGGACGTTTAGCGACAAGCCTCTCCAAACCAGGAGCATCGTCTCCCCACGTCTCCCGTCAGCTCCCTCCAGAAGCTGCAGCCAAATGGAACTCAAGGAATGAGCCTGGGCCCCAATACTGTGCCCTTTGGACTTGGCCTCATCCCTCCAGGCGGGCATTGCTGCCTCCCTAAGCAACCCTTCCAACTGGTCCAAGCCCAGGTGTGCTAGGCCCACCACCCACCCCAAATCAGTGAGGACCTACCAGGCTTCCATAGCAACACAGGTGGCTACGGAAGGACGGTCCCGCAAAGAGGAAGGACTTGTCAGATAGCTTAGCCTTATGAGTACATAATCTCAAAGGTAAACAACTCAAGGTGCTATTTCCCATCTACTAAATTAAAAATCATTTTAATTGACAAAACGAGATGTCTAGAAATGTTCCTGGCAGCATTATTCACAACCACCCAAGGATGGAAACAACCCGGTGTCCACCATGGATGGGTAGGTAAACAAAATGTGATAAATCCACACAATGAGATATTATGTGACCATACCAAATGAAGACCTACAGATCCACAGTAATGCACGGACCAGCCTTGAAACCACGCTGGGTGAAAGAAGTCAATCGCAAAAGGTCACGTGCCGTCTGATTCTGTATATATTAAACGTCCACAACAGGCAGATCTACAGAAACAGAAAGTCGGCTGTTGGGGGGCAGGGGCTGGAGGAGGGGAAATGGGAGTGACTGCTAATGCATGCAGGTTAATTCCGGGGGTGATGAAAATGTTCTGGAATTAAATTGTACTGGTGGCTGCATAACCCTGTGAATCCACTAAAGTTCATGCAGAATTGTACAATCAAAAAGGGTGGACTTCATTAAGTTACAGCTCAGGAAAGCTGTTATAAACTACAAACAAGACAGGGTGGGGTAGCTCATGCCTGTAATCCCAGCATGTTGGGAGGCCGAGGCAGGTAGACCACCTGAGGTCAGGAGTTTGACACCAGCCTGGCCAACATAGTGAAACCCCACCGCTACTAAAAAAAAAAAAGTTAACCGGGCATGGTGGTGTGCTCCTGCAATCCCAGCTACCAGGCAAGGTAAGGCAGGAGAATGATCTGAACCCAGGAGGCGGAGGTTGCAGTGAGCCAAGTCACGTCATTCCAGCCCGGGCAACAGAGCAGGACTCTGTCAAAAAAAAAACAACAACAACAAAAACAAACAAAAAAAACTACAAACAACCGATGCCAGAAGCTGTGGTCCCTCCCTCCACCAGCACTGGCCATGTGGGTGACGCATGGCAGGAGCGCTGGTAACACTTTGCCCCAGAAACGCACTCCCAAAATCTAGTCTAAAGAAAAACACATACAGCTTGGCAGAGACCTGCGGCCGTGGCATCTCTAAACCCAAACCAAGTAGAACTGGTTCAGTAGGCTGCCAGCATCCCTAAAAACATGCTTGAGGTTGTGTTTGGTTTCTACTTTTCCGGGGAAATGACCCACAGTTTTCTGCAGCTTTCGAAGGCATCTGGAAGCTAAAAAGTCAAGAGGTAGGCTGGGCACGGTGGCTCATGCCTGTAATCCCAGCACTTTGGGAGGCCAAGGCAGGCAGATCACCTGAGGTCAGGAGTTCGAGACCAGCCTGGCCAACATGGCAAAACTCCCGTCTCTACTAAAACTACCAAAATTAGCTGGACATGGTGGTGGGCACCTGTAATGCCAGCTACTTGGGAGGCTAAGGCAAGAGAATCGCTTGAACCCAGGAGGCAGAGGTTGCAGTGAGCCGAGATTGTGCCATTGCACTCCAGCCTGTGTGACAAAGTGAAACTCTATCTCAAAAAAAAAGAAAAAAAAAAAAATCAAGAGATGGCAGCACTTCTTCCCCCAACCCTCCCACACCTGCCCAGGCAGCCGAGCATATAGAAAGAAGGTAGGAAATGGGACAGGCGCCTAGAACTAAAAGCACACTGAGCCCAGCTCATCAGAGGGCACTCAGAAGAGAGAATTCAAGGAGAACTCTGCATCGACGCGCCCTAGAATGGGAGGCCACATCCGTCTCCCCAACCGAAACTCACCACCTCATGCTGGAGGGTCAGAAACTTACATCCAGGCTCCAGAAAGATCTCTCAGAGTTCAATGTGAAAAAAAACAAACGACCTTTGGCTAAGCGCGGTCATGCACGCCTGTAATCGCAGCACTTTGGGAGGCTGAGGTGGGCAGATCACTAGAGCTCAGGAGTTCGAGACCCGTCTAGGCAACATGGTGAAACCCCATCTCTACCAAAAATCCAAAAAATTAGCCGAGCATAACGGTGCGTACCTGTGGGACCAACTACTCAGTGGGCTGAGGTGGCAGGATCGCTTGAGCCGGGAGGCCAAGGCTGCAGCAAGCCAAGACTGCACCCCTGAATTCCAGCCTGGATGACAGAGCGAGACCTTGTCTCAAAAAAGGCCAGATGCAGTGACTCACACCTGTCATCCCACCACTTTGGGAGGCTGAGGCAGGAGGATCGCTTGAGCCCAGGAGTTCCAGGCCAGCCTGGGCAACAAGAGGAGACTCCATCTCTACAAAAAAAGAAAGAAAAGATGTTCAACATCATTAGACATTAGGAAAATACAAATTAAAATCACAGTAAGATACCACTACACACCTATCAGAATGGGTGAAATTAGAGGCCTGCACCAAGTGTTGGCGAGGGCGGGGAGGAACTGAAACTCTCGTCTACAGCAGCTGGAAACACAAAACGGCACAACTACTTTGGGAACAGTTCGGCAGTTTCTTAAATAGTTAAACATACACCTACCATAAATACAGCCACTGTACTCCTAGTATTTATTTCTACTCATATTTACCAATAAAAGCATATGTCCCTATAAAGACTTGTAGATGAATATTCATAGTGGTTTTCCATGTAACAGCCCAAAACTGGAAACAATGCAAACGTTCATCACCGGATGAACACATTGTGGTCTTTCCATACAATGCAGCACAGTAGAAAAGAATGAACAGGTGGTGGCTCACGCCTGTAATCTCAGCACTTTGGGAGGCTGAGGTGGGCGGATCACGAGGTCAGGAGTTTGAGACCAGCCTGGCCAACATGATGGAACCCTGTCTCTACTAAAAATACAAAACATTAGCTGGGCATAGCCGGGCATGGCCAGGTTCAGTGGCTCACACCTGTAATCCCAGCACTTTGGGAGGCTGAGGCAGGTGGATCACCTGAGGTTGGGCATTCAAGGCCAGCCTGACCAACATGGAGAAACCCCATCTCTACTAAAAATATAAAATTAGCTGGGCATGGTGGTGCATGCCTGTAATACCAGCTACTCAAGAGGCTGAGGCAGGAGAATCCCTTGAACCTGGGAGGCGGAGGTTGCAGTGAGCCGAGATCGTGCCATTGCACTGCAGCCTGGGTGCAGAGCGAGAGACTCTGTCTCAAAATAAAATAAAATAAAATAAAATAAAATAAAATAAAATAAATAAAATAAAATAAAATAAAATAAAATAAAGTCCAGCGTTTGGCCAAGCACCGTGGCTCACGCCTGTAATCCCAGCACTTTAGGAGACCGAAGCGTGCAGATCACGAGGTCAAAAGATCAAGACTAGCATGGCCAACATGGTGAAATCCCATCTCTACTAAAAATACTGGCCGGGCGCGGTGGCTCAAGCCTGTAATCCCAGCACTTTGGGAGGCCGAGACGGGCGGATCACGAGGTCAGGAGATCGAGACCATCCTGGCGAACACGGTGAAACCCCGTCTCTACTAAAAATACAAAAAAAACTAGCCGGGCGAGGCGGCGGGCGCCTGTAGTCCCAGCTACTCGGGAGGCTGAGGCAGGAGAATGGCCTAAACCCGGGAGGCGGAGCTTGCAGTGAGCTGAGATCCGGCCACTGCACTCCAGTCCGGGAGACAGAGCGAGACTCCGCCTCAAAAAAAAAAAAAAAAAATACAAAACTTCGGCCGGGAGTGGTGGCTCAAGCCTGTAATCCCAGCACTTTGGGAGGCCGAGACGGGCAGATCACAAGGTCAGGAGATCGAGACCATCCTGGCTAATACGGTGAAACCCCGTCTCTACTAAAGAATACAAAAAACTAGCCGGGCGACGAGGCAGGCGCCTGTAGTCCCAGCTACTTGGGAGGCGGAGGCAGGAGAATAGCGTGAACATGGGAGGCGGAGCTTGCAGTGAGCTGAGATCCGGCCACCGCACTCCAGCCTGGGCGACAGAGCCAGATTCCGTCTCAAAAAATAAATAAAAATAAATAAAAATAAAAATAAAAATACAAAACTTAGCGGGGCGTGGTGGCGCTCGCCTGTAGTCCCAGCTACTCTGCAGGCCAAGGCAGGAGAATCACTTGAACCCGGGAGGCGGAGGTTACAGTGAGCCAAGATCACGCCACTGCACTCCAGCCTGGGGACAGAGCGAGACTCCGTCTAAAAAAAAAAAAAAAAAAGAAAGGAATGAATGACTGATACACGCGACTCTGTGGATGAATCTCCAAGTAATCATGCTAAGCTAGGGAGGCTAGACAAAAACAGAACATACTGTGCAAGTCCATGTTTATAAACTTCGAGGAAACACAAACTATAGTGACAGAAAGCAGATCAGAGATTGCCTGGCGGCAGGGAGGGACCAGAGAAGCAGAGGGCCTCACCAGGGTGACAGGCCTGTTCATGGTCTCGATTGCGGTGAAGGCTTCACAGGCTCACACAGGAATACCTCAGAGACATTACAGGTTTGGTTCCAGATCACCGCAACAAAGCATACATCGCACTTTATAATAAGTCACGATTTTTTTGGTTTCCCAGTGCACGTAAAAGTTACGCTGTAGTCTATTAAGTGTATAATAGCAATATGCCTAAAGAAAAAAGTATATACCTTCATTTAAAAATACTTTATTGCCTTTTTTTTTTTTTTTTGAGACGGAGTCTCGCTCTGTCGCCCAGGCTGGAGTGCAGTGGCGCGATCTCGGCTCACTGCAAGCTCCGCCTCCCAGGTTTCCGCCATCCTCCTGCCTCAGCCTCCCGAGTAGCTGGGACTACAGGCGCCCGCCATCTCGCCCGGCTAGTTTTTTGTATTTTTTTTTTAGTAGAGACGGGGTTTTACCGTGTAGACCAGGATGGTCTCGATCTCCTGACCTCGTGATCTACCCGCCTCAGCCTCCCAAAGTGCTGGGATTACAGGCTTGAGCCACCGCGCTTGGCCTTTTTTTTTTTTTTGAAATGGAGTCTCACTCTGTTGCCCAGGCTGAAGTGCAGTGGCATGACCTCGGCTCACTGCAAGCTCCGCCTTCCGGGTTCATGCCATTCTCCTGCCTCAACCTCCCAAGTAGCTGGGACTACAGGCGCCCACCACCACACCCAGTAATTTTTTGTACTTTTTGTAGAGACAGGGTTTCAACGTGTTGCCCAGGCTAGTCTCAAACTCCCAAGCAAAGGCAATCCGCCTGCCTCAGCCTCCCAAAGTGTTAGGATTACAGGTGTGAGCCACCACATCCGGCCCAAAATGCATTTCTCAAACAATAAGAGTTGAAAGTCAAGATTACTCCTTGATTCATGTTGCAGAATGGATGTTGAGTTAATAGGTGCTATTATCCACCTTGGTTTGGATATGAGGATCCCTAACCTCATGTTGAAATTCGATCCCAATGTTGGAGGCAGGACCTAATGAGAAGTGTTTGGGTCACAGGATGAATCCCTCTGGAAGGGCTTGGTGCCATCCTCATGGTGATGAGTGAGTTCTCGCTTTACTAGCCTCTGGGAGAACTAATAGTTAAAAGGAGCCTGGCACCTCCCTTCTCTCTCACTTGTCTGGCCATGTGATCTGCACACATCAGCTTCCCTTCCCCTTCTGCAGCCTGAGTCCCTCAGTAGAAGAAGATGCTGGTGCCATGCTTCCTGTACAGCTTACAGAACCATGAGCCAAATAAAGCTCTTTCCTTCATAAATTAACCCAGCTTTGGGCATTCCTTTATAGCCACATGAATGGACTAAAGACGGCAGGCACGAAAACAAAATTACTCTCCTTGTGCATCTCCACCAGAGCTCTTGGGTTACCAGGTCTATTGTCAATGCACAGTATTATTATTATTATTATTATTATTATTATTATTATTTTGAGATGGAGTCTCATTCTGTCACCTGGCCTGGAGAGCAGTGGTGCAATCTCAGCTCACTGCAACCTCCACCTCCCTGGTTCATGTGATTCTCCTGCCTCAGTCTCCCAAGTATCTGGGATTACAGGCATGCACCACCATGTCCGGCTAATTTTTGTATTTTTTTTTAGTAAATATGGGGTTTTACCATGTTGGCCAGGCTGGTCTTGAGCTCCTGACCTCAGGTAATCCAGCCACCTTGGCCTCCCACAGTGCTGGGATTACAGGCATGAGTCACCACGCACAGCTAATGATCAGAATTATTTTGATTTTTTTTTTTTTTTTTTTTTTTTGAGACAGAGTGTCACTCTATTGCCCAGGCTGGAGTGCAGTGGTGCGATCTCAGCTCACTGCAATCTCTGCCACCCAGATTCAAGCAATTCTCCTGCCTCAGCCTCCTGAGTACCCGGGATTACAGGCGCCTGCCACCAGCACCTGGCTAATTTTTGTATTTTTAGTTAGAGACGGGGTTTCACCATCTTGGCCAGGCTGGTCTTGAACTCCTGACCTTGTGATCCACTTGCCTCGGCCTCCCAAAGTGCTGGGATTACAGGCACGAGCCACTGCACCTGGCCTGATCAGTATTACTTTGAAAGAAATATTTTTTCCTGAGCAGTAGGTCTCAACAGTAGGCTTAAAAATATTCAGAAAACTATGCTATAAACAGATGTGCTGACATCCAGGATTTGTTGTTCCATTTATAGAACACAGGTAGAGTAAATTCAGCATAATTTATAAGGACCCTAGGATTTTCAGAATAGTAAATGAGCATTGGCTTCAACTGAAAGTCACCAGCTGTATAAGCCTCTAACAAGAGAGCCAGCCTGTCCCCCAATTTTTTTTTTTTTTTTGAGACAGAATCTCACTCACTCTGTCACCCAGGCTGGAGTGCTGTGGTGGGTGTGATCTCAGCTCACTGCAACCTCTACTTCACAGGCACAAGCGATTCTCCTGCCTCAGTCTCCTGAGTAGCTGGGACTACAGGCACACGCCACCACACTCAGCTAATTTTTATATTTTTGGTAGAGACAGGGTTTTGCCATGTTGGCCAGGCTGGTCTCAAACTCCTGACCTCAGGTGATCTGCCTGCCTCAGCCTCCCAAAGTGCTGGGATGACAGCGTAGTCACCAGACCTGGCCTGTCCTTTGAAGCCAGGCATTGATTTTTCCTCCGTAGCCATGAAAGTCCTAGATGTTATCTTCTTTCAACAGAAAGTTGTTTCACCCACACTGAAAACCTAGGCAGGGCACAGTGGCTCACGCCTGTAATCTCAGCATTTTGGGAGGCTGAGGCAGGTAGATCATTTGAGGTCAGGAGTTCAAGACCAGCCTGGCCAACATAGTGAAATCCTATCTCTACTAAAAATAAAAAAATTGGCCGGGCGCGGTGGCTCAAGCCTGTAATCCCAGCACTTTGGGAGGCCGAGACGGGCGGATCACGAGGTCAGGAGATCGAGACCATCCTGGCTAACACGGTGAAACCCCGTCTCTACTAAAAAATACAAAAAAAAAACTAGCCGGGCGAGGTGGTGGGCGCCTGTAGTCCCAGCTACTCGGGAGGCTGAGGCAGGAGAATGGCGTAAACCCGGGAGGCGGAGCTTGCAGTGAGCTGAGATCCGGCCACTGAGCTCCAGCCCGGGCGACAGAGCGAGACTCCGTCTCAAAATAAATAAATAAATAAATAAATAATAAATAAATAAAATAAAAAAATTAGCCAGGCATGGTAACGTGTACCTGCAGACCCAGCTACTCAGGAGACTGCGGCAGGAGAATCGCTTGAACCTGAGAGGTGGAGGTAGCAACGAGCCAAGGCTCCGCCACTGTACCCCAGCCTGGGCGACAGAGCAAAACTCTGTCTCCAAAAAAAAAAAAAGAAAAGAAAACCTATTGTGTAGCCACCCTCATCAGTGATCTCAGCCAGATCCGGATAATCTGCTGCAGCTTCTCCATCAGCACCTGCTGCTCTACCTTGTACTTTTATGTTATGAGGTGGCTTCTTCCCTTCAACCTCATGAACCAATCTCTGTTAGCTTCATGCTTTTCCTCTGCAGCTTCCTCACCCCTCCCAGCCTTCATAGAACTGAAGAGAGTTAGGGCCTTGCTCTGGATTAGGCTTTGGCTTAAGGGAATGTTGTGGCTGATTTGATCTTCTCTCCAGACCACTAAAATTCTTCTTCTCTGTTATCAGCAGGAAGGCTGTTTTGCCTTCTTATTATTCATGTCTTCACTGGAATAGCACTTGGAATTTCCTTCAAAGGACTTTTCCTTTACATTCACAACTTGGCTAACTGTTTGGCACACAAGGCCTAACTTTCAGCCTATCTCAGCTTTCAACATGCCTTCCTAAGTTTAATCATGTCCAGCTTTTGGCTTTTTTTTTTTGAGAGTCTCACTCTGTCACCTTGGCTGGAGTGCAGTGGCACGATCTTGGCTCACTGCAACCTCCCGCTCTGGGTTCAAGAGGTTCTTCTGCCTCATCGTCTGAGTAGCTGAGACTACAGGCACGTGTTACCACATCTGGCTAATTTTTTGTATTTTTAGTAGAGATGGGGTTTCACTATGTTGGCCAGGCTGGTCTCGAACTCCTGGCCTCAAGTTGTGCGACTGCCTCAGCCTCCCAAAGTGCTGGAATTATAGGCATGAGCCACCTAGGTCCTAGCCTCAGGTTTTTGGCTTAAAGTGAGAGATGTGTGACTCTCTCCTTCACTGGAACACTTAGAGGTAGGGTATTAATTGGCCTAATTTCAAAATTGTTGTGTCTCAGGGAATCAGGGAGCCCAAGAAAAGGGAGAGAGATGGGGAAACAGCCGGTCAGTGGGGCAGTCAGAACACACGCAATATTTATCAATTTCATTTGCTGTTTTACACGGACACGGTTCATGATGTCCCAAAACACCTACATTAGTTACACCAAAAACTACTGGTCATGGATCACTATAACAAAGATAATAATGAAAAAGTTTGAAATATTGCAAGAATTACCAAAATATGATATAGACACACTACATGAGCACAGGCTGGCCGAAAAAATGGCGCCAGTAGACTTCCTCAATGCAGGGTTGCCATAATTTTTTTTTTTTTTTTTTGAGACAGAGTCTCGCTCTGTTGCCCAGGCTCGAGTGTAGTGGCATGATCCCGGTTCACTGCAACCTCCGCCTCCCAGGTTCAAGCGATTCTCCTGCCTCAGCCTCCGGAGTAGCTGTGACTACAGGCACATGCCACCGCGCCCAGCTAATTTTTTATATTTTTAGTAGAGATGGGGTTTTGCCATGTTGGCCAGGCTGGTCTCGAACTCCTGACCTCAGGTGATCCTCCTGCCTCAGCCTCCCAAAGTGCTGGGATTACAGGTGTGAGCCACCACACCTGCCCCAAACTTTCAATTTGTAAAAAATGCAGGACCTGGCTGGGTGCAGTGGCTCACGCCCATAATCCGAGCACTTTGAGAGGCCGAGGTGGCTGGATAACCTGAGGCCAGGAGTTTAAGACCAGCCTGACCAACATAGTGAAACCCCGTCTCTACTAAAAATACAAAAATTAGCTGGGCATGGTGGCGTGTGCCTGTAATCCCAGCTCTTCAGGAGGCTGAGGCAGGAGAATCGCTTGAATCCAGAAGGCAGAGGTTGCAGTGAGCCGAGATCGTACCATTGTACTCCAGCCTGGGCCACAAAAGCGAAACTCCATCTAAAAAAAAAAAAAAAAAGGCCGGGCGCGGTGGCTCAAGCCTATAATCCCAGCACTTTGGGAGGCCGAGACGGGTGGATCACGAGGTCAGGAGATCGAGACCATCCTGGCTAACATGGTGAAACCCCATCTCTACTAAAAAATACAAAAAACTAGCCAGGCGAGGTGGCGGGCGCCTGTAGTCCCAGCTACTCGGGAGGCTGAGGCAGGAGAATGGCTTAAATCCGGGAGGCGGAGCTTGCAGTGAGCTGAGATCCGGCCACTGCACTCCAGCCCGGGCAACAGAGCGAGACTCCATCTCAAAAAAAAAAAAAATGCAGAACCTGCAAAGTGTAATGAAAGGAAATCTGCCTATGCCTAGGTCAAAACTGATCAAATTGAATACTTTGCATATCTACAGTTATAGAAATTATTCCTGTAAAACTCTGTTTAAATAAGTATCTCTTCCACCTCCCACCTCTGACTTTTAGAGAATCAAATATCCATGGCAAATGCATTGGGCTTGTTTCTACCTGAGGCACCTACTCTGGGCAAGCTTCCTGGAATTCTGCCATTCTGCAAGGGAAGGTAGCAGCAAGTGCAATGAAGTCACCTGACGACAGAGGCCTGGTCCCCATGCTGGCAGCTGCGCCCAGGTCCTTCAGCCAGAACAGAGGCGGGAGGCAGGTGGCCAAATGGCCCTGGGAGCTCTAGTTAGGGAGTCACTAAGAGCCCCTCAATGGGCAGACCAGCAGGCCCTGAGTACTTCCAGAGTATGGGGCCAGTGGGTCATTACGGCCACCCTGAGTCTCACTCTCCAGATGTCAAGGAGGATGCCCTGAACACACTGGGCGTGGGGCCTATGGGGAGAAGGTGAGCTCTACCGTGCGGGGTCTAAGGACTCTGCCTTGCCCAACATCCTGGAGGTCAAGCACCAACACCCTGCCACGCGCCACCTGCAGGCTGCACACTGGATGAGGGGCAGGTGGAAATGACAGAGGAGGTGAGGTCTGCACTCTATGGGGTCCCTGCCCCACCTGCCACACACCCCTAGGTCACTGCGCCTGGAGAGCCCCAGTGTCTTCACCTGTAAATGGAGGGTGAACGGCCAAGCTGAGAGTTCTCCATGGCTGGGACACCCTACACTATTCCACAGACTCCCCGGTCGAACCTAGGACAAGCCCCAGCATCAGTGAGCCCCTGGGTCTCGGCCAGTTGAAGGGAATAACCACGTCAAGAGTCAAAGGATAAAAACCAAGTTTGGCATCTGCTGCAAACGATGGCTTCCCTTGTTCATCCTGATCAGTTACATGGCTGAAGTTCCCACTTCATTGATATTAAGATTTCAGCTCTGGGCCAGGCGCAGTGGCTCATGGCTGTAATCCCAGCACTCTGGGAGGCCGAGGTGGGCGGATCACGAGGTCAGGAGATCAAGACCATCCTGGCTAACTCGGTGAAACCACATCTCTACTAAAAATACCAAAAAAAAATTAGCTGGGCGTGGTGGCGGGCGCCTGTAGTCCCAGCTACTCGGGAGGCTGAGGCAGGAGAATGGCGTGAACCCAGGAGGTGGAGCTTGCAGTGAGCGGAGATTGCGCCACTGCACTCCAGCCTGGGCAACAGAGCAAGGCTCCGTCTCAAAAAAAAAAAAAGAGAGATTTCAGCTCTGAGAAAGGCATTGTTAAGATAACGGAGACAGGAAGACAGGCTGGGCGCGGTGGCTCACTCCCAGCACTTTGGGAGGCCGAGGCGGGCAGATTACGAGGTCAGGAGATCGAGACCATTCTGGCTAACACAGTGAAACCCTGTCTCTACTAAAAATACAAAAAATTAGCCGGGCGAGGTGGCGGGCGCCTGTAGTCCCAGCTACTCGGGAGGCTGAGGCAGGAGAATGGCGTGAACCCGGGAGGTGGAGCTTGCAGTGAGCCAAGATTGCGCCACTGCACTCCAGCCTGGGCGACAGAGCGAGACTCTGCCTCAAAAAAAAAAAAAAAAAGGCCGGGCGCGGTGGCTCAAGCCTGTAATCCCAGCACTTTGGGAGGCCGAGACGGGTGGATCACGAGGTCAGGAGATCGAGACCATCCTGGCTAACACAGTGAAACCCGTCTCTACTAAAAATACAAAAAACTAGCCGGGCGAGGTGGCGGGCGTCTGTAGTCCAGCTACTCGGGAGGCTGAGGCAGGAGAATGGCGTGAACCCGGGAGGCGGAGCTTGCAGTGAGCTGAGATCCGGCCCTGCACTCCAGCCCCGGCGACAGAGCAAGACTCCGTCTCAAAAAAAAAAAAAAAGGCCGGGCGCGCGGTGGCTCAAGCCTGTAATCCCAGCACTTTGGGAGGCCGAGACGGGCGGATCACGAGGTCAGGAGATCGAGACCATCCTGGCTAACACGGTGAAACCCGTCCTCTAAAAAAATACAAAAAAAAGAACTAGCCGGGCGAGGTGGCGGGCGCCTGTAGTCCCAGCTACTCCGGAGGCTGAGGCAGGAGAATGGCGTAAACCGGGAGACGGAGCTTGTAGTGAGCTGAGATCCGGCCACTGCACTCCAGCCTGGGCGACAGCGAGACTCCGTCTCAAAAAAAAAAAAAAAAAAAAAAAATACAAAGTACTCTTAAAACTCAACAATAAGAGGCCACGTGTGGTGACTCATACCTATAATCCCAATACTTTGGGAGGTGGACACAGGCAGATCACTTGAGGTCAGGAGTTGGAGACCAGCCTGACCAACGTGGAGAAACCCCAAAAATTAGTCGGGTCTGGTGGTACATGCCTGTAATCCCTGCTTGGAGACTGAGGCACAAGAATCCCTTGAGCCAGGGAGGTGGAGGCTGCAGTGTGCCAAGATTGCACCACTGTACTCCAGCCTGGGTGACAGTGAGACTCTCTGATCTCTGGGGAAACAAAAACTCAAATAAAAAAAAAACATACCTGTCAGAATGGCCTAAACCCAAAGTACTGACAACATCAAACGCTGTGAGGAGCACAGGCGCACAGGAGCTCTCATTCACCGCTGGTGAGAATGCAAAATGGCACAGCCACTTTGGAAGACAGTTTGGCAGTTTTCTACAAAGCTAAATGTACTCTTCAATTAAATCAATCTTATATTCCATTAAATATATTTAAAAATACATGTAGGCCGGACGCGGTGGCTCAAGTCTGTAATCCCAGCACTTTGGGAGGCCGAGACGGGCGGATCATGAGGTCAGGAGATCAAGACCATCCTGGCTAACACGGTGAAACCCCCATCTCTACTAAAAAAATACAAAAAACTAGCCAGGCGAGGTGGCGGGTGCCTATAGTCCCAGCTACTCGGGAGGCTGAGGCAGGAGAATGGCGTGAACCCAGGAAGTGGAGCTTGCAGTGAGCTGAGATCCGGCCACTGCACTCTAGCCTGGGCGACAGAGCGAGACTCCATCTCAAAAAAAAAAATAATAGGCCGGGCGCGGTGGCTCAAGCCTGTAATCCCAGCACTTTGGGAGGCCGAGACGGGCGAATCACGAGGTCAGGAGATCGAGACCATCCTGGCTAATACGGTGAAACCCCGTCTCTACTTAAAAATACAAAAAACTAGCCGGGCGACGAGGCGGGCGCCTGTAGTCCCAGCTACTCGGGAGGCTGAGGCAGGAGAAAGGCGTACACCCGGGAGGCGGAGCTTGCAGTGAGCTGAGATCCGGCCACTGCACTCCAGTCTGGGTGGCAGAGCAAGACTCCGTCTCAAAAAAATAATAATAATAATAATAAATAAAAAAACAAAAAAATAAAAAATACATGTAAAGGCCGGGTGCGGTAGCTCACGCTTATAATCCTAGCACTTTAGGAGACTGAGGCGGGAAGATCACTTGAGCCCAATAGTTCGAGACCAGCCTGGGCAACATAGCGAGACTCCATCTCTATTTAAATAATAAAAAAAATACATTATGTAAAAACTTAGTAGGTACATGGAAACAATTAAACGTAAAATCAAGTAAAAATCCAGGCTGGATACGGGTGAATTAAGAATCTTACTAGAATATTAATAGGTGTCAGACAACATGGGTCAATTCAGCAGCTTCAGGCTGGTTGATGAGTGTCACCACTTCTAAGAGCCTGGCTTTTATAAGGCGCAAGACAAGGTGAGGTCTGCCTGTCATTAAAGGAAGCACGGAGTATCAATCATGCAGGATGTAGTTTCCTGAGACGCCAAAGAGTAGTATCAAAAGCAATTCCATTGTGAAAGCTGAGTTCCAAATACAAGCGACACCTGAGTGAACACAGCAACAAAACAGCAAAGAAACGCACAAACATCAAAGTCTGGCACTTACTGTAAACAATGGCCGGGCGCAGTGGCTCACGCCTGTAATCCCAGCACTTTGGGAGGCCGAGGTGGGCGGATCACAAGGTCAGGAGATTGAGACCATCTTGGCTAAAATGGTGAAACCCTGTCTCTACTAAAAATACAAAAAATTGGCCGGGTGCGGTGGCTCAAGCCTGTAATCCCAACACTTTGGGAGGCCAAGACGGGAGGATCAAGAGGTCAGGAGATCGAGACCATCCTGGCTAACACAGTAAAACTCCATCTCTACCAAAAAACACACAAAAAAACTAGCCGGGCGAGGTGGCGGGCGCCTGTAGTCCCAGCTACTCGGGAGGCTGAGGCAGGAGAACGGTGTGAACCCGGGAGGCGGAGCTTGCAGTGAGCCGAGATCTGGCCACTGCACTCCAGCCTGGGCGACAGAGCGAGACTCCATCTCAAACAAACAAAAAAAAATACAAAAAATTAGCCAGGCACGGTGGCGGGTGCCTGTAGTCCCAGGTACTCAAGAGGCTGAGGCAGGTGAATGGTGTGAACCCAGGAGGCGGAGCTTGCAGTGAGCTGAGATCGTGTCACTGGACCACTGCACAACAGAGCAAGACTCTGTCTCAAAAAAAAAAAAAAAAAAGCCAGGCGCTGTGGCTCAAGCCTGTAATCCTAGCACTTTGGGAGGCCGAGATAGGTGGATCACGAGATCAGGAGATCAAGACCATCCTGGCTAACGCGGTGAAACCCCATCTCTACTAAAAATACAAAAAATTAGCCGGGCGTGGTGGCGGGCGCCTGTAGTCCCAGCTACTGGGAGGCTGAGGCAGGAGAATGGCGGGAACCCGGAAGGAGGAGCTTGCAGTGAGCCAAGATCGGGCCACTGCACTCCAGCCTGGGCGACTCAAAAAAAAAACAAAAACAATGGCACCAGTTACAGGGCCAAAGCATCCACTCACTACAATGCCACCACTGTACAAATTAATTCTGCCAGCAGCCCTGGGTGCCTGAGAGGTAGTGGCTCAAGGTGAGATTGGAACTAGCGGGAGATTGTCGGGAGGGGAGGGAGGGGCAGTGTCTATGACCAGCATGCCCTCTGCTGGTGGCCGAGGTGCTCCAGGACAGCGCCAGACTGGGGCAGAGGGTCCAGTCCCACAGTGATACAATTTATAGCAAAGCACACACACTACGGGCCTTCCCAGATCCCAGCCAACAAGTCCCACAAAGGCCTTGGGCCTTCTAACAGTCCCCGGCTCATGGGCACACAGCCAGCGAGAGGAATGCTCTGGCCCTCCTAAATCAGGGACTTGGTTTCCTTTACTCACCCAAGGCTCAGAGAAGCTCCCAGCCTTACATGGCTCAGCTGCCAGCCCCTGACCTGCCACAGCTGAGCCTCTGGCCCTGAGGCCAAAGGGTTCAAGGCAGGGCACAGAGACATCTGGGCTGTCTGGCATGGCCCTGGCAAGGTCTCCTGTGTGGACCTACCCCAAGGAGGCCCAGAGAGCAAGAGCCTGTCATGTGCCATGGGGCAGGCTAAAGTCACAGAAGAACTTTGGTGGGAGGAAGAGGGAAGAAGGACAGAAAGGCTGGGGAGGGCAGGGGCTGGTGTTCAGCAAGGAGAGGGGAAACAGATGTGGACAGGCGCACAGCATGGCCTGCTCCTGAGAAGTAATGTCCCTAGAGTCCTAGTTTTATTATTGCTCAAGGGCTTTTTTTTTTTTTTGAGACGGAGTCTCGCTCTGTTGCCCAGGCTGGAGTGCAGTGGTGCGATCTCGGCTCACTGCAAGCTCCGCCTCCTGGGTTCACACCACTCTCCTGCCTCAGCCTCCCGAATAGCTGGGACTACAGGCGCCCACCACCACGCCCGGCTAATTTTTTGTACTTTTAGTAGAGATGGGGTTTCACCGTGTTAGCCAGGATGGTCTCCATCTCCTGACCTCAAGATTCACCCGCTTCAGCCTCCCAAAGTGCTGGGATTACAGGCGTCCAGCTTGCTCAAGGGCTATCTTTTTCTGTCCTCAGTGTCAGAGATAAATGACCCTCAGGTAAAAGAGTTCAAAGAAAAGGTACAATGGCTGTCTTCAGCCTCCACTTGCCAGCTGTGACTGCAAGCAAGTAACTCCACCTCTAACGCCTGCTCCCCAGCCTATAAAGAGGTGTGTCCACACGTGCAAAAGGAGCTGGACCCCTACCACACATCACATAACAATTAACTCAAGATAGTCAAACACCTAAATGGTAAGAGCCAAAGCTATAAAACTTTTTCTTTTTTTTTTTTTTGAGACAGGGTCTCACTCTGTTGCCCAGGCCACAGTGCAGTGCTTTGGTCTCTAACTCACTTCACTGCAGCCTTGACTTCCCAGGCTCAAGCAATCCTTTCACCTCAGCCTCCCAAGTAGCTGGTACTACAGGCATGCACCACCACACCTGGCTAACTTTTTTAATTTGTAGAGATGGGGGTCTTCCTATGTTGCCCAGGCTGGTCTTGAACTCCTGAGCTCAAGTAGTCTTCCCACCTCAACCTCCCAAAGTGCTGGGATTACAGATGTGAGCCACAGCATCCATCCTATTTTAAAGAAAATAGGCCAGGCGTGGTGGCCTGTAATCCCAGCAATTTGAGAGGCTGAGGTGAGCATATCACTTGAGGTCAGGAGTTTGAGACCAGCCTGGCCGACATGGTGAAACCCCGTCTCTACTAAAAATAGAAAAATTAGCCAGGTGTGGTGGTGCATGCCTGTAGTCCCAGCTACTCAGGAGGCTGAGGCAGGAGAATCGCTTGAACCCAGGAGGCGAGGATTGCAGTGAGCTGAGATCACATCACTTTACTCCAGCCTGGGCAACAGAGCAAGACTCCATCTCACCAAAAAAAAAAAAAAAAAAAAAAAAAAAAAATACAGTATATCTTTGTCACTTGCATTTGGCAATGGCTTCTTAGACATGACAACAAAAGCACAAGGAACCAAAAAGAAAGAGAAATTGGACTTTACCACATTAAAGACTTTTGTTCTTCAAAAGAAACCATCAAAAGTAAAAAGACAGCCAGACACGGTGGCTCATGCCTGTAATCCCAGCACTTTGAGAGGCTGAGGTAGGTGGATTACTTGAGGTCAGGGGTTTGAGACCAGCCTGGCCAATGTGGTGAAACCCTGTCTCTGCTGGAAAAAAAAAATACAAAAATCAGCCAGGTGTGGTGGTGTGCACCTGTAGTCCTACCTCCTTGGGAAGTTGAGGCAGGGAAATCACTCGAACCCAGGAGGCCGAGGTTGCAGTGAGCTGAGATCATGCCACTGCACTCTAGCCTGGGCGACACAGCGAAGAAAAAGTAAAAAGACAACCCAGTGAGTGGAAAAAATATTTGCAAATCACATCTGAAATAGTCAAACAATCATAAAAAAGAACAAAGCTGGAAGATTCACACTTTCTGATTTCAAAACTTACCACAAAGCTACAATAATCAAAACAGTATGGCATTAGCATAAAGACAACCATAAGAATCAATAGAACAGAGAGCCCAGAAATAAACTCAAATTATTAAATATATGGTCAAATGAGCTATGTGACAAGGGTATAAAGACCTTTCGGCCAGGTGTGGTGACTCACACCTGTAATCCCAGCATGGTGGGAGGCCGAGGTGGGAGGATCACAAGGTCAGGAGTTCAAGACCAGTCCGACCAATGTGGTGAAACCCCATCTCTACCAAAAATACAAAAATTAGCCAGGCATGGTGGCACGTGCCTGTAATCCCAGCTACTCAGGAGGCTGAGGCTTGAACCCAGGAGGTGGAGGTTGCAGTGAGCTGAGATCGTGCCACTGCACTCCAGCCTGGGCAACAGAGTGAGACCGTCTCAAAAAAAAAAAAAAAAGACCTTTCAATGGGGGAAAGACAATCTTTTCAACAAATGGTGCTAGGGAACTGGATATTCACATGCAAAAGAATGAGTTGCACCTTTACCTAACAGCATATACCAAAAAAAAAAAAAAAAAAAAAACCTCAAAATGTATCATAAGCCTAAAAGTAAAATCTAAAACTATAAAACTCTTAGAAGAAAACATAAGGCTAAAGCTTTACAACACTGGATTTGGCAATGATTTCTTGGCTATGACATCAAAGGCACAAGGAACAAAAGAAAACAGGTAGACAAATAGTATTTCATAAGAACTTTAAAATGTGTGAATCAACAGAAAATATCAACAGAGTATAAACATCCCACAGAATGGGAAAAATTATTTGCAAATCATATATCTGATAAGGGATTAATGTCCAGAATACATAGAGAAATCCTAAAACGCAACAATAAAAAAAAACAAGCAAACCATTGCATGCATGTATCAAAATACCACACTATACCCATAAATACATACAATTATTATGCGTCAAAAATAATAAAAGCAAAAATGGACACGGGGACTTTCTCAAACACCAAAAGCTATAGTCTTCAGTTTCAGGATACTGATGAAAATTTGAAAAATATATACATAGATACATGGATACACAAGTATATGTATATAACATGCACATAATATACACTACACCTATACATGTCTATGTTCAAGTATATGAATAAATATACAAAGAGTTTAGCAATACATTAATTTTCAGTTAAAAAAAAAAAAAAAAACCTGATTCAAAAATGAGAAAATAACTTGAGTAGGCATTTCTACAAACAAAAAATACAGTTGACAAACACATGAAAAGACGCTCAACATCACTAAACATTAGGGAAATGCAAAGCTAAACCACTTCACACCCATTAGGATGGCTACTATCAAAAACAACAGAAAATAACGAGTATTGACAAGGATGCCAAGAAACCAGAACCCATGTACACTGTCGGTGGAAATGTAAAATGGCATAGCCGCTGTGGAAAACAGTATGGTCGTTTCTTGAAAGATTTAAAATAGAATTGCCATATGATCCAACAATCCCACTTCTGGGTATACATCCTAAAGAACTAAAAACGTGGTCTCTGCTGTGTTCATAGCAACATTATTCACAAGCTAAAATGTGGAATTAACCCAAGTGTCCATCCACAGATGATGGGATAAGCAAAATGTGGTCCATCCATGAAATGGAACATGATTCAGCCTTCAAAAGGAAGGGAACGAGCCAGGTGCGGTGGCTCATGTCTGTAATCCCAGCACTCTGGGAGGCCGAGGCGGGCGGATCATAAGGTCAGGAGATCGAGACCATCCTGGCTAACACGGTGAAACCCCGTCTCTACTAAAAATACAAAAAAAAACAATTAGCTGGGCATGGTGGTGGGCACCTGTAGTCCCAGCTACTTGGGAGACTGAGGCAGGAGAATGTCATGAACCCGGGAGGCGGAGCTTGCAGTGAGCCGAGATCGCACCACTGCACTCCAGCCTGGGCGAAAGTGCAAGACTTCGCCAGCGCAGTGGCTCACGCCTGTAATCCCAGCACTTTGGGAAGCCAAGGCAGGCGAATCACGAGGTCAACACCATCCTGGCCAACATCGGGAAACCCCATCTCTACTAAAAATACAAAAATTAGCTGGGCGTGGCGGCAGGCGCCTGCAGTCCCAGCTACTAGGGAGGCTGAGGCAGGGGAATGGCATGAACCCGGGAGGTGGAGATTGCAGTGAGCCCAGATCACGCCACTGCACTCCAGCCCGGGCGAAAGTGCAAGACTTTTCTGGCACGGTGGCTCACGCCTGTAATCCCAGCACTTTGGGAGGCCAAGGCAGGCGAATCACGAGGTCAAGACCATCCTGGCCAACATCAGGAAACCCGTCCCTACTAAAAATACAAAAATTAGCTGGGCATGGTGGCAGGCGCCTGTAGTCCCAGCTACTAGGGAGGCTGAGGCAGGGGAACGGCGTGAACCCGGGAGGCGGAGCTTACAGTGAGCCGAGATTTTGCCACTGCACTCCAGCCTGGGTGACAGAGGGAGACTCTATTTCAAAAAAAAAACTGAGCTGGACATTTAAAAATGATTAAAATGAGCCTGGGAAACATAGTGAGATGTAGTGGGTGACAGAGCAAGAAAATATGGCTACAAATACGGTAGCCAGGTGCTGTGACTCACACCTGTAATCCCAGCACTTTGGGAGACAGACCGAGATGGGTGGATCCCTTGAGCTCAGGAGTTTGAGACCAGCCTGGCCAACACGGCCAAATCGTGTCTCTACAAAAACTACAAAAATTACCCAGGTGTGGTGGCACGTGCCGGTAGTCCCAGCTACTCGGGTGTCTGAGGCAGGATGATCACTTGAGGTAGAGGCTCGGTGACTGAGACTGCACCACCACATGCCGTCCAGGAGACAGAGTAACACCCTGTCTCAATTTAAAAATCAAAACAAAACAAAAACTGCCATCTTAACCATATTTTGCTCTTGTCACCCATGCTGGAGTGCAATGTCACAATCTTGGCTCACTGCAACCTCTGCCTCCAAGGTTCAAGCGATTTTCCTGCCTCAGCCTCCCAAGTAGCTGGGATTACAGGCGTGAGCCACTACGCCCAGCTAAATTTTTTTTTTTTTTTTTTTCAGACGGAGTTTCACTCTTGTTGCCCAGACTGGAGTGCAGTGGCGCGATCTCGGGCTCACCGCAACCTCCACCTCTTGGGTTCAAGCAATTCTCCTGCCTCCGCCTCCCAAGCAGCTGGGATTACAGGCATGTGCCACCACACCCGGCTAATTTTTGTTTCTTGTATTTTTAGTAGAGATGGGGTTTCTCTATGTTGGTCAGGTTGGTCATGAACTCCCACCCTCAGGTGATTCACCCGCCTCAGCCTCCCATAGTGCTGGGATTGCAGGCGTGAGCCACCGCGCCCAGCTAACTTTTGTATTTATAGTAGAGACAGGGTTTCACCATGTTGGCCAGGCTGGTCTCCAACTCCTGACCTCGCGTGATCCACCCACCTTGGCCTCCCAAAGTGATGGGAATACAGGCGTGAGCCACCGTGCCCGGCTAAGACAGCAGATTTTTTTAATGGTAAATCATATATTATGCGTATTTTAACACAGTTTTTTGTTTGTTTTTGACAGACAAGGTCTTGATCTGTCACCCAGGCTGGATTGCAGTAGTGCAATCAGCTCACTGCAGCCTCAACTTCCTGGGTTCAAGCAATCTTCCTGCCTCAATCTCCTGAGTGGCTGAGACTACAGGCACACCCCACCCAGCCCACATCTGGCTAATTTTTTTCCTTTTTTTGAGACGGAGTCTCGCTCTGTCGCCCAGGCTGGAGTGCGGTGGCGCAATCTCGGCTCACTGCAAGCTCCGCCTCCCGGGTTCACGCCATTCTCCTGCCTCAGCCTCCTGAGTAGCTGGGACTACAGGCACCCACCACCACGCCTGGCTAATTTTTTGTATTTTCAGTAGAGACAGGGTTTCACCATGTTAGCCAGGATGGTCTCAATCTCCTGACCTGGTGATCCGCCAGCCTTGGCCTCCCAAAGTGCTGGGATTACAGGCGTGACCCACTGCACCTGGCCAACATCTGGCTAAATTTTTTTTTTTTTTTTTTTTTTTTGAGAGGAGTCTCGCTCTGTCGCCCAGGCTGGAGTGCGGTGGCCGGATCTCAGCTCACTGCAAGCTCCGCCTCCCGGGTTCACGCCATTCTCCTGCCTCAGCCTCCCAAGTAGCTGGGACTACAGGCGCCCGCCACCATGCCCGGCTAATTTTTTGTATTTTTTTTACTAGAGACGGAGTTTCACCGTGTCAGCCAGGATGGTCTCGATCTCCTGACCTCGTGATCCGCTCGCCTCGGCCTCCCAAAGTGCTGGGATTACAGGCATGAGCCACTGCACCCAGCCCCAATTTTTTAATTTTTAGTAGAGATCAGGTCTTGCTATGTTACCCAGGCTGACAACGTTTTCGAATTGGAAAATTTTTTTAATTAAAAAATTATATCTGAGAAGGGACTTGCATCTAGAATATATAAGGAGCTCTCATCACTTAATAACAAAAAGACAGTTAAGCCAATTGGAAAACAGAGGAAAGACCTGACTAGACAATTCTCTAAAAATACACAGTGGTCAATAAGCACATGAAAAGATGCTCAGTATCATCTTCTCTCATTAGGAAAATGCACATCAAAGCCACAGTGAGATACCACCGCACATCTACTAGCATGGCTAGAATTCAAAAGATGGATAATAACAAATGTTGACAAGGATATGGGGAAATTGAATCCTTTTTACACTGCTGGTGGGAATGTGAAATGGTGCAGCCACTTTGGAAACAGTCTGGTAATTCCTCAAGAGGATAACCACAAAATTACCATATGACCCAAAAATTCTATTCCTAGGTGAGCTGTTTTTACTCATGCTTTTAATAACAAACATGGGTGTCTCTTTCAACCCCACTTCTCCAACTCTCCAACACTAGGTGGGTGTCCTACAATTCAATTAAAGTCTGCCACTACCTTCTGCGGTGTAGGAAGGTAAGGCTGAAAGCGCTAACCTGCTAATCCTGCCTTGGTCTTTCTAGAGACCAGCTTCCATCGTGAAGCTATCTAGGGCCCCCAGCCACCAGTTCTCTCATTAGCATACTAGACACTCTTAGCACTGTAGAGGTCCCAAGGGTTTGGGAGCTCCATGTCAGGAGAAGAAAAAACCCTCCTATCACCCCTTTCAAAATTGATGGAGGTCATGGTCCCACAGCTCTGTGAACATAAAACTGAAATCTACTACCTTGTACACGTTAGTGAATGAATTGTATGACATATGAACTATAACCCAATAAAGCTGGCACAAAAGGGGAAGTATGTATGCCCACTCAACAGAGTTTCCGTAAAGTTTAGGAGAAATAAAGTACACAAAAGCCACCTGTAACTAGCTCAACACTGCACTGTTAGGATCAGCCAATCGTGCAGGGACAGCTCCCTCTGGTCCCACACCAACCTTCTGGTCTAAAATCACAGTTCAACCTCCAGCCTAGGGACAAAGCAGGGCACAGATGCCTGCTGCCAGGTGTGAGCCAGCACAGCTGCTGGCTCGCAGGAGCCTTGATCTGCAGAGGCCCAGATTCCCACAGCCCAGAGTTGCCAGGTCACCTCCTCCAACAAATCCCAGGGGTTCCACTGGTCCCTAGGGGAGGAACATGCCAGGTCTCCACTGAGGATGGCCACTTAAGTGGACACCTTCAATCCAGCAAAACACACAGCTCATCCAACACCCGGCCCTACTACCCTCCCCAAACTCCTCCAAGTTATGTGGCCCAAGGCCCTGGCTGCCCAGTCGGCCTTGCAAGCGGAACACCATGGGCACAAAATATTCCCAGTCATCCTACCTTCCAGTAATGCAGGCTCCAGAGGGTGGGAGATCAGCCCTGGGGCCAACCACCTGGATGGGAGCGCAGCACCCTCTCAAGGGCCCCACACATCCCTGGCCAGCCACTAGCCTCCTGGAGGATGCCTGCCTCCCAAACTCACAGAGCCGGAGAGCCCTGGCAAGCAGCTTCATCCTGCGGTAAGTGGGCAAACTGTTTACCCAGTGCCAAGCATGATGCCTGGCAGAGCCCAAGCCTGTGTCTGCCTGGCCGGCTTAGCCGTGAGCCAGTCTGATCCCTCCCTGATGGAAAGCATCAGGCTCCTGCTCCTCCTAGGACCGCCCCTCCCCCAGCAAGCCGCCTGCTCATCTTCCGGAACTGGATCACAGGATGTTCTCTGCAAAAGACCAGTGATGCAAGGAATCCATGACTCACAAACAGAGAGACAGGAGAGGGCCACCACCCCTCTGCGGGAGAGGATGAACTGGGTGGGGTCGCAAGCAACACTCATAAGGGTTCCCACCTCCAGGACCTTAAACCTGGCAACACTCAGGCTGGCCCTCAGGCAGGCAGAAGAAAGTTCTACCTGGGCTCAGAGGTCTTGGCTCACAGGCACCAGGAGAGCTAGAAGGCTGTGGGGAAGCCGAGGAAGGCCAACACACCACACAACACAGCAGGTGCCTGGCCCTCCTCTGACAGTGGCCCTCAAGCTTCAGGAGGGCTGAGGAAAATGCAGATTCCTGGGCCTACCCCTCCCTGACCTTCCCCACCCCTGGAGTTAGAGGCAGTAGCTCTGGAGTGGAGGCTCAGCAGCCGGGTTTTCCTTTTATTCTTCATTGTGGTAAACGTCAAATGCTTACAGGAGTAGAGGGAGGTGGGAGCAAACCCCCATGTCCCCATCAAGCAGCCCCAAAACAGTCAGCTCAGGGCACCTCTGGTCTCTGCTCCCACCTGTTCCCCATGCCAGGTTATTCTGCAGCAAATCCCGGACTTCCCAGTACAACATCATAAATATGGCAGCATTTCCTCGCAAAGATAAAAGCTCCTTGTAAAAAACCTAAAGGAGGGGCATGGTGACTCACGCCCATAATTTCAGCACTTTGGGAGGCCAAGGTGGGAAGAGCACTTGAGCCCAGGAGTTCCAGACCCGCCTAGGCAACAAAGTGAGACCATGTCTCCGCAAAAAAACTTTTTTAACATTAGCCAGGCACGGAGGCAAGCACTCGTAGTCCCAGCTACTTGAGAGGCTGAGGTGGGAGAATCCCTTGAGCCCAGGAGGTTGGGGCTGCAGAGAACCATGATTGCACCACTGCACCACTTAGTTGACTGGGCAACCAAGCAAGACCCTGCCTCAAATAAAAATAAAAACCACAAAACAAAGGTCCCATCTAAAATATCATCCAAATTCCTAATTATCATTAAATAGCAAGTGACTTCATGTTCCTGTGCTAAATGAATTGAAATCTGCATTTGTGAACTTCATGCACCGAGAACCCAAGTCTTTGTTGACTGGTGAAGAGAAACTGCAGTGTGCAGGGAACAGGGTACTACAGGGCTACGGGGACACAGGAGTGAGGCCCAGCACTGAGCTCAATCCGGTTCCATCTGAGAAATTCTAGAAGAGGCACAGCAAGTGAGTGAAAGCAGATCTTTTTGCCAGGGGCCAACAGTAGGAGAATTTTGGGAGCTTGGAAATACTCGCCGTCACAACTGGGCCAGCCACTACTCAGTGCGCACACTCATCAGAACTCAGCAAACTGTACGTTTCAAATATTCTTGTATATGCATTCTAAATATACCTCAATAAAGTCGGCTTAAAAAAGCAAACTACAGGCCGGGCGCGGTGGCTCAACCCTGTAATCCCAGCACTTTGGGAGGCCGAGACGGGCGGATCACGAGGTCAGGAGATCGAGACCATCCTGGCTAACACGGTGAAACCCCGTCTCTACTAAAAAATACAAAAAACTAGCCGGGCGAGGTGGCGGGCGCCTGTAGTCCCAGCTACTCGGGAGGCTGAGGCAGGAGAATGGCATAAACCCAGGAGGCGGAGCTTGCAGTGAGCTGAGATCCGGCCACTGCACTCCAGCCTGGGCCAAGAGCGAGACTCCGTCTCCAAAAAAAAAAAAAAAACAGCAAACTACAAAACAATTATCCTACCTTAAAAAAAAAGTAGTGATTCCTTAAAATCATTCATTATCAAGGGACTATTCAAGTTTCCCCATTATCTCCTCAAATCTGCATCCTGTTGACTTTCTGCCGAAGTACTATTCACATGCAGAAAACCCATATTTGTAACAGATTTCTCCAGTTATTCCCATGCAGGGGTCCAAGGATGAGGAGGCACAACATTGATCCCCGTCCACAGCTGGGCTCTGACAGTGAGAGGCCAAGGGGTGGGATGGCAAGACAGCCTACGGGGTCACCCCCTGGTGCAGGCCCCACAGACCAGGTGGGTCACACAGGAGAAAGCCACTTCTGGTCTGACCAGAACTGGGGAGCCAGCCAGCTGCAGGTACCAATTCCAGGGCAATGCCAGGCTAACTGGCCCACTTACAGGGTGAGGCTGGATAGTGGGTAGACAAAGGCCTCCCCACGCACAGGCTCTCTGGGCTACAAAGACTGCATCTTCACCCAGGGTCCCCACATCCCAGTAACAAGACAGCCAGCACTGTAAATCATTTTACTGAATGCTCCAGAATACAAGCTCTGATTGTGGCTTCTGTAAATCGGTTTTTTTTTTTTTTTTTTTTTGAGACGGAGTTTCGCTCTTGTTACCCAGACTGGAGTGCAATGGCACAATCTCGGCTCACTGCAACCTCCGCCTCCCAGGTTCAAGCGATTCTCCTGCCTCAGCCTCCTAAGTAACTGGAATTACAGGCACCCACCACCACACCCAGCTAATTTTTGTATTTTTAGTAGAGACAGGGTTTCATCATGTTGGCCAGGAAGGTCTCTATCTCTTGACCTCATGATCCACCCGCCTCGGCCTCCCAAAGTGCTGGGATTACAGGTGTGATCTGTGCCTGGCCAGGTTCTTTCTTTTCATTAATTCCATTATAAAACCAAAGATAGAACCCGGCCTGGTGCAGTGGCTCACACCTGTAATTCCAGCACTTCGAGAGGCTGAGGCGGGCAGATCACTTAAGGTCAGGAGTTCCAGACCAGACTGGCCAACACGGTGAAACCCCATCTCTACTAAAAATACAAAAATTAGCTGAGTGTGGTGGTGGGCGCCTGTACTCCCAGCTACTCAGGAAGCTGAGGAGAGGAGAAATGCTCGAACTGGGGAGGCAGAGGTTGCAGTGAGCCAAGATCTCGTCACTGCACTACAGCCTGGGCGACAGAGTGAGACTCCATCTAAAAAAAAAAAAAAAAGGTAGAGCCCCTCTCTGTCTTTTCCCTTGGGGAGAATAATTCTAACCCCATAACATACTGAAATTCATAACCACTCAACTACTGTTTATTGACCTGTCAACTAGACCTCAGGCACCATTCTAGGCATTCATGGTACCACATGGTACAACACAATTCCTAATCTTAGGAAACTTCCTGGTAGATCTGCATCTAAGAGCACGGCAAGCAAAGAAAACACAAAAAAACCTTGTAGATTTCACACACATCTACCTATAAATAAAGCATGCCAAGTTATCCGCCTGCTGGGTGGTGTCCATGCTGAGGTCCCCCTCCATCAGCATGGTTATTCCAGAGCTGGCTACAGTCCCCAGAAAGCCTCAGAGCTTCCTTTAGGAACACCCTGCTCCACATAGACCTACCAGTAAATTCAAATTTCTCTACATATTGCACTCCCCAAAAGATAGCCACCAGCCACAGGTGGCTACCCACCTGAATTTAAATTGATGCAATTAAAAATTCTGTTCGTGGCTGGGCGCGGTGGCTCAAGCCTGTAATCCCAGCACTTTGGGAGGCCGAGATGGGCGGATCACGAGGTCAGGAGATCGAGACCATCCTGGCTAACACAGTGAAACCCCGTCTCTACTAAAAAATGCAGAAAACTAGCCGGGCGTGGTGGCAGGCGCCTGTAGTCCCAGCTACTCGGGAGGCTGAGGCAGGAGAATGGCGTAAACCCGGGAGGCGGAGCTTGCAGTGAGCTGAGATCCGGCCACTGCACTCCAGCCTGGGCGACAGAGTGAGACTCCGTCTCCAAAAAAAAAAAAAAAAAAAAAAAAAAAAAAATTCTGTTCGTGACCAGCCTGACCAACATGGCGAAACCCCATCTCTACTGAAAAAATACAAAAACATTAGCTGGGCGTGGTGGCAGGTGCGTGTAATCCCAGCTACTCAAGAGGCTGAGGCAGAAGAATCACTAGAACCCCGGAGGCGGAGGTTGCAGTGAGCCAAGATCTCGTCACTGCACTACAGCCTGGGCGACAGAGTGAGACTCCGTCTCCAAAAAAAAAAAAAAAAAAAAAAAAAAAAATTCTGTTCGTGACCAGCCTGACCAACATGGCGAAACCCCATCTCTACTGAAAAAATACAAAAACATTAGCTGGGCGTGGTGGCAGGTGCGTGTAATCCCAGCTACTCAAGAGGCTGAGGCAGAAGAATCACTAGAACCCCGGAGGCGGAGGTTGCAGTGAGCCGAGATGGCATCTAGCCCGGGGGACAGGGCAAGACTCCAAGATGGCATCTAGCCTGGGGGACAGGGCAAGATTCTGTCTCAAAAAAAACAAAACAAACAAACAAACAAAAGCCCTTATCCCTTCAACAGTGTCTGAACTGAGAACATGTGACCATTCTGTCTCTAAGATGGTGGAGATTTGGACGTCCTTGCCTCTGCTAGACTGTGACCCCTTAAGGCAGGGGCCAAATTTTCCACATATCAGTTTCCCTCCTGGTGCTATCCTTCTTGGCAGTGTCCAGTGAAGTCTTGTTAAATTCATGGGTTTGGCTGTGCTAGGCCAGGAGGCTCCTCTTTCAACTCGGGGTGTCGGCTCAGATGTCCTTAAAGGGCTCCCCATCCTAGTACAGTCACTCTTCAGTGTCCTGCAGTTTCTCTGAGTCAAGCCCGTGTGACCACAGCCTTCTCTTCACAGGCCTACCCCTACCACCACTCCCACCTACTCCTTTGGCAGTCACGCTCTGCACCTGAGGCTCACCTACTCACTCATGAGCAGGGGGCAGCCAGGCATCCTGCTCACCAGTCGTCTGGCCAAGGCAGCCACTTAGAAACAATATGCAATTGGCCAGGCATGGTGGCTCCTGCCTGTAATCTCTGCACTTTGGGAGGCCGAGACGGGCAGATCACCTAAGGTCAGGAGTTCGAGACCAGCCCGGCCAACATGGTGAAACCTCGTCTCTACTAAAAATACAAAAATTAGCTGGGCACGGTGGTGCACACCTGTAGTCCCAGCTACTCGGGAGGCTAAGGCAGGAGAATCGCTTGAACTAAGGAGGCAGAGGTTGCAGTTAGCAGAGAGTGTGTCACCGCACTCCAGCAGCGTGGGTGACGGAGTGAGACTCTTATCTCCAAAAAAAAAAAAAAGAAACAATATGCAATTGGTTTACAGTGGGTAAGAAAAAGCACACACGGCCAGGCACAGTGGCTCACGCCTGTAATCCCAGCACTTTGGGAGGCCGAGACGGGCAGATCACCTAAGGTCAGGAGTTCGAGACCAGCCCGGCCAACATGGTGAAACCTCGTCTCTACTAAAAATACAAAAATTAGCTGGCACGGTGGTGCACACCTGTAGTCCCAGCTACTCGGGAGGCTAAGGCAGGAGAATCGCTTGAACTAAGGAGGCAGAGGTTGCAGTTAGCAGAGAGTGTGTCACCGCACTCCAGCAGCGTGGGTGACGGAGTGAGACTCTTATCTCCAAAAAAGAAAAAAAAGAAACAATATGCAATTGGTTTACAGTGGGTAAGAAAAAGCACACACGGCCAGGCACAGTGGCTCACGCCTGTAATCCCAGCACTTTGGGAGGCCGAGGTGGGCAGATCACCTGAGGTCAGGAGTTCAAGACCAGCCTGGCCAATATGGTGAAACCCCATCTCTACTAAAAATACAAAAATTAGCCAGGCATGATGGCGGATTCCTGTAATCCCAGCAACTCAGGAGGCTGAAGTGGGAGAATCACTTGAACCCAGGAGGTGGAGGTTGCAGTGAGCTGAGATCGCACCATTGCACTCCAGTCTGGGTGACAGAGTGAGACTGTCTCAGGAAAAAAAAAAAAAAAAAAAAAAGCACACACTTACTGTATGGCAGTGTCTAAAGCTACACAAAAATCTAGTAACTAGGCTGGCAGCAGTGGCTCACACCTGTAATCCCAGCACTTTGAGAGGCTAAGGCGGGAGGATCACCTGAGGTCAGGAGTTCAAGACCAGCCTGGCCAACACGGTGAAACCCCATCTCCACTAAAAATACAAAAATTAGCCAGGCGTGGTGGCACACGCCTGTAGTCCCAGCTACTCGGGAGGCTGAGGCATAAGAACTTTTTCCAGCCAGGTGCAGTGGCTCACGTCTGTAATCCCAGCACTTTGGGATGCCAAGGCGGGCAGATCACGGATCACCTGAGGTCAGGAGTTCGAGACCAGCCTGGCCAACATGGAGAAACCCCGTCTCTACTAAAAACACAACAATTAGCCAGGCATGGTGGCACACGCCTGTAGTCCCAGCTACTCGGGAGGCTGAGGCCCAAGAATCACTTGAACCCGGGAGACGGGGGTTGCAGTGAGCTGAGATCAGGCCACCACACTCCAGCCCGGGTGACAGACTGAGACTCTGTCTCAAAAAAACAAAAAATCTAGTAACTGTTAGAAGCTGGGTGAAAAAACACAACATGTATAAATTGGCTATTCATCATCCTGAAGAAGTAAATAAAAGTTATTTTATTTACTTTTTTTTTTTTTTTGGTCCCTCTTTCCCCACCTCCAGAGTCGATGGGACCAGAACAGCCACACAGCCAAAGTTAGAGGGGCAGGGCTCCCCACAAAGATGTTCCCTCTCTGGAAAAGTCAAAACCGACCTTGAGGTCAGGAGAGGCCCTCGACCAGGCCAGAAGATGAGACTGAGTCAAGGAGCTTCGATGACCCAGGACTTGTTACATGCCCAGCCTTCCGGGAGATGTCAACATCTACAGAAAAGTAACTTGCTTCTATCGGACTTGGCTTGAGTCCAAGGTCAGTCTGTGATGCTTAAGCCCCAAATGCGAGGAATCCACCACCAAAACAGAAAGCACCTCTCACTCCTGGTAGTCCATCAAACAGGATAGGACCCGTCGCAGGCCACAGTGCCTGTGTGCTGTGGCTGAAAATCTAGACTCCTTGCCCTCACTTAGTTCATGCACAAATGCCAGCCTGCTTCTGCTTCCGATTCTGCCGAAGGGAACTGCAGAGTAACCTTGAGGTTGCCCTCCCCACCTCCTATGGGAAATGAGCTTGTTCATGATCTCCAGCCTCCAGCTTCTCTGGGGGCTTGCATCTATCTACTCAGTAACTGCTGGAGGAAGGGGGGATGCCCTAGAAGGGCAACCCTTTGCCTCTATTGTGTAAGATGCTTTCAGGCCCAACAGACCACTGATTCCCTTTTCTTAATAGTAAACTGTTAGAGGCAAACAGTGTTATCTGTTCTTCCTTTCAACACCTGCCCTCCCCCAAACCGAAGCAGTGCACTGAAGACGGTAGCTCTGCAACCTCCTCCCACAGGGGCACCCACCGAGGGGTTCACGCGGCTCTGGGCACCTCCCCTCCACCTCTGAGGGCTTTGGTTAGTGCAGCACAACCGCCGAGGTAACGATCCCGAATCCTCGAGGAGGCTAAGCAGGACCACGGGGCTGAGGCTCCGGGATGCTCGGGCGAGGCCCGAGGCGGGGCGGCCCACGGGCGCCGGTCGCCGGGCTCTGGAGCTGTGCACTAACCTCCGCCCGCCCCATCCCTGTGTTTCTCGCCCAAACGACCCGTGGCGCGGCCGCCGCCCTGGAAATGCGGCCGGGAGGAGCCGGCGGGAGGCGGGCGGGGGCCGCGCGGCTTGTGCGGCATCGCGAGTCGCATCCGGGCCGCGGGCTGGCGGGGATTCGGGGCGGCGGCGCAGGAGGCTGTGCGGGGATTCGGCGGGCGGGGGCGGCCTCGGCGGGTGGGGACCGCGGGACCGAGCGGGACAGGCCGGGGGCGGTGACCGGCGCGCCTGGCCACTGCTGGCGCCGCGCGGGTCCTCTCTTACCGGCAGATCTGGATGGCGGACGGCGTCTCGACGTCTGGGCCCGACATGCTGGGGGCTGCGGAGGCGGATGCGGCGGGCGGCTGCAGAAGGTCGCAGGTGTCTGGCAGGCCCGGCGAGGAATGAATGAGCCCCGGCCGCGCCATAAAGGGGGAGGGCGGAGGTGGAGCGATGGGGCTGTCGAGGCGGGGCCTGCGCGCCGGGGGCGAATCGAACGCGGCCTCCCCGCGCCGACCCCGCCCCCGCGCCGGCCCCACCCCGAGCCCCGCCTCCCAGGCCGCCAAGGCTGCCGCGAGCTCGCGCGGGCGTACGATTCTGGCGGCGTGAGGGCCCAGGCGGGCGCCGCTTCCAGAAGGTTCGGTGGCGGTTGGGCCGCGCCGCTGGGGAGAAGGCCCGCGAGCCGCGGCAGCCGCGTCCGACCCGGTGGCAGCCCGGAGGGAAGCGTCCAGGGCGGCCCAAGTGGCGGAGCGGGGCGGACTTGGGCCCTCGCTCTCCCCGCGGCGGTAAATATTTGTGCTGGGCGTTCCCGGCCGCCCGCGCTGGCGATTCGCTGCTGCGCCCCGTGCCTGGGCGGCCGGATGAGGTCAGAGCGGAAGGCGCGGCCCGGGTGCCTGGCAGTCGGGCCGGATTCCCACCCCCGCCCCCAACCCACCCCGGCTCCAATCGCCCGCATCGTGGCTCTCGCTACGATCGGCCCTAAGAGAGAATGGAAGGCTGTTTCCTGGAAAGGAGCATTGGTGGCGGCTGCTGGGAAGCACACGGGCGCGCACACGGGGAACAGAACGGGCCTTTGGTGCCGCAGCACAAAGCGTCACGAGGTGGGGAGGAGGAAAGGCCCGCGCCTGGCTGCAGCTTTTACTGGGAGCGCTGAGCGCCAGCCTGGGGTGCACGTGTTGCAGTGAGGAGCCCTGAAACATGCGGTGTTTTACTGCACACGATGTGCCCTTGAATGGAGTCCAGGCCAGTCGGGTCACCAAAAAAAATCCACCAAAAAAACACCCAAGAGGAGAGAAGCGGCCACCCCCCACGTGCTGGAATGACCGTTTTTTACTTGCTAGGCAGTTTGACCTTTTCCGAATTTTCTGCAGTGCACATAGATTTGTACTTACATCTTTAAATTAAAACCCACGCAACTCCGGCTCCCCAGTGCAATTTGAACAACCCATTTACATTCAGCTAGGTAGCGCTGAAGGAACTGTGCCTCACCCCGGTCATCCTTGAGTTATCAGACCGTGGAGGCAGCCCACAGCATGATCTGTAGCTCCCAGGAGCAGGGGCAGTCCAAGTCAGAACTCTGTGATTTCAATATTTTTATAGTAAGAATTTCGTTTTTCTTTTTTCTTTTTTTGATATAGAGTCTCGTTCTGTCGCCCAGGCTGGAATGCAGTGGTGTGATAGCTCACTGCAACCTCTGCCTTCCAGGTTCAAGCGATTCTCTTGCCTCAACGGTGCACCCCGAGTAGCTGGAACCACAGGCCTGCACCACCACGCTTGGCTTATTTTTGTATTTTTAGTACAGATGGGGGTTTCACCATGTTGGCCAAGCTGGTCTCGAACTCCTGACCTCAGGTGATCTGCCCACCCCAGCCTCCCAAAGTGCTGGGATTACAGGCCTGAGCCACCTCGTCTGGCCGCAGAATTTTGTTTTCTAGTAAGAATTAAGTTGATGCAAGCATCAAGGGCCCCCAAGCCTATTTAAACACCACCTCTTCCCAATTGAGTCCTGAAATGATTGGCAGCAGTAACTAGATTTGGAGCCTCAGGCAAGGTAGTTTCCTTTTTTTTTTTTTTTTTTTTTTTGATCTTTTGAGCCAGAGTCTTGGCTCTGTGGCCCAGGCTGGAGTACAGTGGCACAATCCCTACTTACTGCAGCCTCTGCCTCCAGAGCCCAAGCAGCCCTCCCAGCTCAGCCTCTAGCTGGAGCCACAAGCATGTGCCACCATGCTCAGCTAATGTTTGTACTTTTTTGTCTAGAAGGAGCCTCACCACATTGGCCAAGCTGGTCTTGAACTCCTGGGCTCAAGTGATCCACCTGCCTCCGCCTCTCAAAGTGCTGTGATTACAGGTGTGCATCACTGTTCCCAGCCTGGCGATTTCTTTACCTGTGATATGGGGGTGATAAATACTTTCCTGACCATTGTGAGGACTACTTGGCAGGCTGAGTTAGGGCCTTTCTTTCTCTTCCCTCCTCAAACCTTCTGTTTCTCTATACTGCTCTTCCCCCAACTGTGCGTGCAGCAGGAATTTACTGAGACCCCATGCTGCCTCTATAGGTGTCCTTGCTCCTCTGAGCATTACAAACATTCCATTGTTCCAAATGTTCTAAATCTGCCTGGCATGGGGGCCTGCACCCATAATCCCAGGAGGCTGAGGCGGGGGGATCCCCTGAACCTAGGAGTTTGAGGCTACAATGCCCTCTGATGGCTCCTGTAAACAGCCACTATACTCCAGCCTGGGCAACATAGTGAGACTCTGTCTGTTTAAAAAAAAAAAGTTCAAATTCTGATTGGGAGACAAATCAGACAAAAAGCTGGATTCCAGCCACACGCTGAACCAGAGGGACTCCTAGACAAGGATGGGCCGAGTGGTTTAGAATGAAATAGCCTGGGCCCTCCAGAGTGAGGCCAAAAAGTGATCTGGAACAGTTCCTATACTTTTGGGAAGGGGTGTGGCTACCCTTCCACCTGAGATAGCATCTGTCCCTCCTGCTCACAACCCCGAAGGTGGTAGAGGGACCCAGAAAGGATAACAGCTCAGCCCAGAGATTATTGTGTACATATTCTGCACTGTAGAAAGAAAATAGTGCTCTAGATTATTACTTATGATGTTGCCCTGTTTTTAAGGATGGCAGTGGGAGAGCCCAATTCCTCGGCAAAAACCTTGCGAATGATTTTGGCCATAGTGCTAATGGATTTACACTGATTTTTCCCCTTCCACAGTCTCACCTTCTCATGTTAGGCTATTTTCTACTTGCCCCTCAAGCTATGGTCCATTTCTATCCCTGTTTTCAGCAAAACATCTCAAAAGAGCTGCTTACACACACACCCTCTCCCCTCACCTCTCATCCTCCTTTGAACCCGTTCCAGTTTGGTTTTTGATTCTACCAGTCTACCAAGGTCACTAATTCCTTCCAAGTTGCTAAATCCGATAATCTGTTGTCAGAAGTCATTTTCCTTGACCTCTCAACGGCATTGAGCAGATGTGACCCCCTCTCCTGGAAGCGCTCCTCCCTCACGTCCATCTTCCTCCCTCCCTGGCCAATGCTCAGCCTGCTCTGCTGGCACTGCCTCCCTGCCTCCTCTAGGAACTTTAGACAAGCCCCCAGTGGTGCTTGAACTCTCGAGGTCTCATTTTGTCTCATCACGTTTTTTTTTTTTTTTTTCCTTCAGACAGGTTTTCATTCTGTCACCCAGACTGGAGCACAGTGGTGCAATCAGCTCCCTGCAGCCTCGACCTCCTGGGCTAAGATGATCCTCCCACATCAGCCTCCTGAGTAGCTGAGACCACAGGCACACACCACCATGCCTGGCTATTTTTTGTATTTTTTATAGAGACTGGTCAGGCTGGTCTCGAACTCCTGGGCTCAAGCGATCCACCTATCTTGGTCTCCCAAACCAAAGTGCTGGGATTACAGGCATAAGCCACCATGCCTGGCTGTCTCATCACTCTAAATTTATTTTTATTTATTTATTTTTTGAGACAAAGTCTTGCTCTGTAGCCCAGGCTGGAGTACAGTGGCGCAATCTCAGCTCACTGCAACCTCCGCCACCCGGGTTCAAGAGATTGTCATGCTCCAGCCTCCAGAGTAGGTGGGATTACAGGTGCCCGTCACCACACCTAGCTAATTTTTGTATTTTTAGTAGAGATAGGGTTTCACCATATTGGCCAGGCTGGTCTTGAACTTACGATCTCAGGTGATCTGCCCCACTTGGCCTCCCAAAGTGCTGGGATTACAATAGGTGTGAGCCACTGCACCCAGCCTGTCTCATCACTTTAAGTCCCATCTGTATAATACATATCTCTGGCCAGCTCAGAGCTCTCCCCTAAATTCCAGATCCATGTATCCCCTTGTCTGCACCAAATCTCACTTTGGTTGCATGGCAGGCACCTGACACTCACCTTGTCCCGATGCCCCTCAGAACTGGCCATCCCAGGAAATTGTAGTCCCTTCCCTTCAGTTGCTCAAGCTAAGACTCAAGGAATCACCCGTGACTCCCTCTCTCCCTCACACCTCTCATCCAAACCATCAGCACATCCTGCAAGCTCTGCTTTCAAAATGAATCTGGGATCTGAACAGTCCTCACTGGCATTCAGATATCTGCCCCACAGCCACATCCCTGCTTCTGACCTCGTGAGCCCTCTCACCTGGCTCACATAGCTCCAGCCACCCTGAGCTCCCGACAATCCTTGAATGCGCCAGACATACCTCAGAGGCTTCACACTTGCTCCTCCCCCTGCCTGGACCACCCTTTACTCAGGCACACATCACCTTCTTTTTTTTTTTTTTTTTTTTTTTTTCCCCGAGACGGAGTCTCGCTCTGTGGCCCAGGCTGGAGTGCAGTGGCCGGATCTCAGCTCACTGCAAGCTCCACCTCCCGGGTTTACGCCATTCTGCTGCCTCAGCCTCCCGAGTAGCTGGGACTACAGGCGCCTGCCACCTCACCCGGCTAGTTTTTTGTGTTTTTTAGTAGAGACGGGGTTTCACCGTGTTAGCCAGGATGGTCTCGATCTCCTGACCTCGTGATCCGCCTGTCTTGGCCTCCCAAAGTGCTGGGATTACAGGCTTGAGCCACCGCGCCCGGCCAACATCACCTTCTAAATAAGGCCTTCCCCGGCCAATCTCTGTTAGGCCCGTTGCAGTCTCCCCTCTTTTCTCCAGTACTCCCAGTTTTCCTCCTTGGTTTATTTTTCTCCTTAGCACCTAACACTATTTAATACATATTGCACCCATCTGTTTATCACCTCTCCCCCAACTAGAAGGTGTAGGGCAGGAATTTTTTACTGTTTTATTCACTGCTGTATCCCAAGCTCCAAGAAGAGTGCCTAGCACATAGTAGGTACTCAATAAATATTTTATGAATGACTTCATAGAGAGAATTATTTTACCAACAACAGATATTAATTCATAATATTTAACATACTAATTAGAAATATTCACAAACTGTCACTTTAAACAATCTTTAAGTATTTTAAACAATCTTTAAATATGTGGTTTAAATAGGGCTGGGTGTGGTGGCTCATGCCTGTAATCTCAGCACTGGCTCATGACTGTAATCTCAGCACTTTGAGAGGCCAAGGCAGGCAGATCACGAGGTCAGGAGTTCAAGACCATCCTGGCCAAGATGGTGAAACCCCATCTCTACTGAAAATACAAAAATTAGCTGGGCGCGGCAGTGCTCACCTGTAGTCCCAGCTACTCGGGAGGCTGAGGCAGGAGACTTGCTTGAACCCAGGGGGCGGAGGCTGCAGTGAGACGAGATCACGCCATTGCACTCCAGCCTGGGCAACAGAGCGAGACCGCATCTCAAAAAAAAAGACTCATTGCAGCCTCTGCCTTCCTGGCTCAAGCAGTCTCCCACCTCGGCCTCTCAAGTAGCTGAAACCACAGGCACACACCACTGGCTGTTTTTCTATTTTTTGTAGAAATGGGGGTCTCACTATGTTGCCCAGGCTGGTCTTGAACTCCTGGGCTCAAGCAGTCTTCCCACTTTGGCCTCCCAAAATGCTGGGATTTCAGGTGTGAGCCACTGTGCCTGGCCAGGAATCATAATATTGAGGAAAGGGAGGAAGATATAAAAGAATCCCTGGCGGGGCGCGGTGGCTCACGCCTGTAATCCCAGCACTTTGGGAGGCTGAGGCAGGTGGATCACGAAGTCAGGAGATCGAGACCATCCTGGCTAACACTGTGAAACCCCGTCTCTACTAAAAACACAAAAAAATTAGCCGGGTGTGGTGGCGAGTGCCTATAGTCCCAGCTACTTGGGAGGCTGAGGCAGGAGAATGGCGTGAACCTGGGAGGCAGAGCTTGCAGTGAGCCGAGATCCCGCCACTGAACTCCAGCCTGGACAACAGAGCGAGATTCCATCTCAAAAAAAAAAAAAAAAAAAAAGACCAATCTGGTCAACATGGTGAAACCCCTTCTCTACTAAAAATACAAAAAAAGTAGCCAGGCATGGTGGCACATGCCTGTAGTCCCAGCTACTCGGGAGGCTGAGGCAGGAGAATCACTGGAACCCAGGAGGCAGAGGTTGCAGTGAACCGAGATCACACCTTTGCACTCCATCCCGGTCGATAGTGCAAGACTCCGTCTCAAAAAAAAAAAAAAGAATACCTATAGTATCATGCCATGCACGCGATGGTCTAAAACTCTGTTAGGAGAACATAAGTTCTGTAAAGAAAACAAGGAAATTATCACAAAAGTCAGGATAGTGGGTACCTTTTAATGGGATCAAGAGGATTATGCTGGGGGATCACCTGGGGGTCAGGAGTGTTCATGTTTTCTTGACCTGGGGAATAGTGTACATGCTTACAATAAATTTTTTACATTGTACATATGTTTTATGCATTTTTATGTTTATGTTCTAATTTTTTTAAATTAATGGGGATATCTGGAATGTGAGGTTATGGTCCATTTTCTTTCTTATTTTTTTTTTTTTTTAAGACAGAGTCTCACTCTGTTGCCTAGGCTGTCGCTGGCACAATCTCAGCTCACTGCAACCTCCACCTCCTGGGTTCAAGAGATTCTCCTGCCTCAGCATTCTGAGTAGCTGGGACTACAGGCACGTGCCATTACGCCTGGCTAAATTTTTGTATTTTTAGTAAAGACAGGGTTTCACCGTGTGAGCCAGGATTGTCTCCCATCTCCTGACCTCGTGTTCCGCCCGCCTCGGCCTCCCAAAGTTCTGGGATTATATGCGTGATATAATCCCAGAACTTTGGGATTAAAATATAAAGAGGCCAGCCTCTTTCTTTATATTTTTAAGGAAGTAGTGAGCCTGCCTGGTGGTTAAAGGTGTGGACCATCCAGTCAAAATTCTGTATCGTAGCTTTACTTGCTACCCGGGCAGGTCACCTACCCACTCACTGAGCAGGTTGCTTCATCAGTAATGTGATCATAGTGCTGTGAGAACTGAACAAGTAAGGCAAGACATGCAAGTAAGCATTCTAAAATATTAACTATCAGTGTATTTGACTCCATTAAACATAATAAACGTCAGTTTTTGAACTAAAGATTTGCTTCTTGTGTAACCTTGAGTCTATAACTCAGAGCTCTAAAACAGAAGAGGACCAGGCTCAGTGGCTGACTCCTGGAATCCCAGCACTTTGGGAGGCCAAGGCAGGAGGATCACTTGAGGCCCTGGATTCAAGACCAGCCTGGGCAACATACAGAGACCCCATCTCCACAAAAAATGAAAAAATTAGCCAGGTGTGTGGTGGCTCACGCCTGTAATCCCAGCACTTTGGGAGGCCAAGGCAGGCGGATCACGAGGTCAAGAGATCGCGACCATCCTGGCTAACACAGTGAAACCCTGTCTCTACTAAAAATACAAAAAAAAAAAAAAACATTAGCCGGGCATGGTGGCAGGCGCCTGAAAATATTTAATTTTCATCCAGGCTGGAGTGCAGTGGCATGATCACAGTTCACTGCAGCCTCAACCTCCTGAACTAAAGAGGTTCTCCCACCTGAGCCTCCTGAGTAGCTGGGACTACAGGTGTGCACCACCAACCATGGCCAGCTAACTCTTTTGATTTTTATGGAGACAGGGGTCTCAGTATGTTATCCAGACTGGTCTCAAAGTCCTGGACTCAAGTGATCCTCCTGCCTTGGCCTCCCAAAGTGCTGAGATTACAGGCATGAGTCACTGTGCCTGATCTAACCTCACCTTTAAAGTCAAGTGCTCTGACCCCAGAATGAACCACTCCAAAGAAACCTAAAACTCATAAACGACCCATTTGAAAGCAGGACCCATAATCCAAGAGGGAATGGGTCATTTCCCAGAGAAGAAAACACCTCTATGTTTAGAGTGGACATACAATACATTCATTTCCCAAAAGCAGCATTTGGAAACCATCTCTTTGACTTTAAGTAGGTCAAACTTTATATCTAGAATTATAGCCATGACCCGGTGCCTGAAAATGAATGGGGTTAATGGGAGGAGATCTTCTAAGTGACATGACCTGGCCGGGCACGATGGCTCACACCTGTAATCCCAGCACTTTTGGAGGCTGAGGTGGGTGGATCACGAGGTCAGGAGATCGAGACCATCCTGGCTAACACGGTGAAACCCCGTCTCCGGTGAAACCCCGTCTCTAGTAATAATACAAAAAAATTAGCCAGGCGTGGTAGCGGGCGCCTATAGTCCCAGGTATTCGGGAGGCTGAGGCAGGAGAATGTCGTGAACCCGGGAGGCGGAGCTTGCAGTGAGTCGAGACAGCGCCACTGCACTCCAGCCTGGGCGACAGAGCGAGGCTCCATCTCAAAAAAAAAAAGTGACATGACCTGTGAAATTCTCCGCGTTGCTTCCCGTAAGCCGCAAGGCGCGCGGTCTCTCGGTCTGTGGCCCTCTGGCTCCACCTAGGGGCCGAGCAAATTCCCAAGCGCTGGGTCCCGCGCCCCACCCGGGTTCCCACTTGGGCGCCATCTCGCAGGGCGGCCTTGCTACAAATCACAATAAACGTTCCCTCACTCAAATTTTTAACAAGAACTCCGTGATTAAGACAAAAGCCACACAGTCAAGGGTAACTGTATTTTTCCTTAGGATAATAAAAAGCTGAGGTATAATGATATGTTTCTCAAGAGCCTTGAAGAAAAATGATGTTGATTTGATGCATCGAGTAATTGTTGCGTGAGGAGCTAAAGGGTCCTCATGTCTTGGAGATAGTCAATGTGAGCTCTGCACCAGTGTGACTGTGTCCAACACACTGGAGGTGACTGCTCCCAGCCCGCAGCCCCACCCAGCAGAGGCCGGAGCCCAGGACGGTGCCCGAGTTGCTTCCTCACTGTGGGTGAGCAGGCTCCCAGAGAAAGAACTGCCTTCCAACCAAACGCCCACCAGGCAAGGGAGATTTGGGTGAAACGGGCACACATTCATCTTGACACCTAGGATCACTCAGAGAGCAGAACTACCTTTTACCCTCAGCAGGACAATAACTCAAATTAGATTCAGTATCAGTGGGAATGACCTGGAGGGAGTTCCTAACTGGTGATGAGGTGGCTAACTAGTTTTTTTTTTTTTTTTTTTTTTTTTGAGACGGAGTCTCGCTCTGTCGCCCAGGCTAGAGTGCAGTGGCCGGATCTCAGCTCACTGCAAGCTCCACCTCCCGGGTTCACGCCATTCTCCTGCCTCAGCCGAGTAGCTGGGACTACAGGCGCCCACCACCTCGCCCGGCTAGTTTTTTGTATTTTTTAGTAGAGACGGGGTTTCACCGTGTTAGCCAGGATGGTCTCGATCTCCTGACCTTGTGATCCGCCCGTCTCGGCCTCCCAAAGTGCTGGGATTACAGGCTTGAGCCACCGCGCCCGGCCGAGGTGGCTAACTAGTTGAGTAAAAATGTTATAAATTGTAAACCAAGAGGTCCCGAGTCCTACAGCCCAAACCCACCTCCAGGCACCTCCTGGCTATGTGGCCTTAGGTAAGTTCCTTGACCCCTCTGCCCTTCAGTTTTCTAATCTGAAAATGGGGCAATCTACCTTGTCAAGTTTGTGTAAGGATTAGATGAGTTACCAGGTACACATCAGAGCAGGGCCTGGTGCATAGGGAAAGCCTGGTAGATAGTAGCACCATTACGCCTAATTCATAATTAGCATTCTCAAGGGCCAAACAGGCATTTATTAAGCATCTTACATATACCAGGCCCTGTGCTGGGCACTAGTATCTTCACCTATGATACCACACAGTACAGAAACCATCTGGGTATTCATAAAGTGCACATGCAGAAAAAATGCACAAATTGTAGTTGTACTGCTTAATGCATGATCATAAAAGGAATGTACCCATTAACCCGTCCCCAGATCAAGGAAGACATCACCAGCACCCCAGAAGTGCTTCTCTTGCTTTCTCCCAAATATGGGGACCTCTTCTCCCTAAAGGGAATAAGCATCCACTACGTCAGTGCTATAGCGTGTAGCAGGAATTTGTGCATGCTTGTTGCTGTATAATGTTGCATTGCGTGAATAATGAATGTAAGGATCTTTGCATTTCTTTCTCTTTTTTTTCTTTTTTTCTTTTTTATTTTTGAGATGGAATCTCACTATGCTGCCCAGGCTGGGGTACAGTGGCGTGATCTTGGCTCACTGCAAACTCTGCCTCCCGGGTTCATGCCATTCTCCTGCCTTAGCCTCCTGAGGAGCTGGGACTACAGGCACCCACCACCACACCCGGCTAATTTTTTGTACTTTTTAGTAGAGATGGGGTTTCACCATGTTAGCCAGGATGGTCTTGATCTCCTGACCTCGTGATCTGCCCTCCTCAGCCTCCCAAAGTGCTGGGCTTACAGGTGTGAGCCACTGCGCCTGGCCTGCATTTCTCTCATTTCCTTTTGGAGACAGTCTCACTCAGTGGCCCAGGCTGGAGTGCAGTGGCACAATCTTGGCTCACTGCAACCTCTGCCTCCCAGGTTCAAATGATTCTCCTGCCTCAGCCTGCTGAGTAGCTGGGATTACAGGCACCTGCAATCATGTCTAGTTAATTTTTGTATTTTTTGTATTTTTTTTGTTGAACATGGGGTTTCACTATGAGGTTTCACCATGTTGGCAAGGCTGGTCTCGAACCCCTGACCTCAAGTGATCTGCTTGCCTCAACCTCCCAAAGTGCTGGGATTACAGGCATGAGCCACCACACCCTGCCAAATTATGATTCATTTAATGTCTGTGGCATCTATAGTGACTCCCCTTCTTCATCCCCATTAATAACTTGCAACATTTCTTTTTTCTTTAGTAGTCAAGCTTAGTTTATCAATTTTATTGATGATTTAAAGAAATCAGCTTTTGGTTTCAAGTATTTCATCTATTTTCTGTTTTCTAGATTTCTGTTCTTTTTATTCCCTTCCTTTGACATATTTTGGATTTAATTGGCTCACCTTTTTCTAGCTCCTTAAGCTGTAAGTTTAGATCATTGCTTTTTTTTATTTTTATTTTTTTGCGACAGAGTCTCACTCTGTCACGCAGGCTGCAGTGCAGTGGGGTGATCTCAGCTCACCGCAACCTCTGCTTCCTGAGTTCAAATGATCCTCCTGCCTCAGCCTCCTGAGTAACTTGGATTACAGGGGTTTCATCATGTTGTCCAAGTTGGTCTCGAACTCCTGACCTCAAGTAATCCACCCACCTTGGACTTCCAAAGTGCTGAGATTACAGATATGAGCCACTATGCCCGGCCAGATCATTGCTTTTCTTTTCTTTTCTTTTCTTTATTTGTTTGTTTGTTTTGAGACAGAGTCTCGCTTTGTCACCCAGGCTGGAGTGCATTGGTGCAATCTTGGCTCACTGCAACCTCTGCCTCCCAGGTTCAAGCGATTCTCCTGCCTCAGCCTCCTGAGTAGCTGAGATTACAGGCACCCACCACCATGCCCGGCTAATTTTTGTATTTTCAGTAAAGACGGGGTTTCACCATGTTGGCCAGGCTGGTCTCAAACTCCTGACCTCAGGTGATCCACCTGCCTTGGCCTCCCAAAGTGCTGGAATTACAGGCGTGAGCCACCACACCTGGCTGATAATTGCTTTTAGATGTTACTTTGTTGTTGTTGTTGTTGTTGAGATGGAGTTTCTCTCTTGTTGCCCAGGCTGGAGTGCAATGACGTGATCTTGGCTTACCACAACACCTGCCTCCCGGGTTCAAGTAAGTCTCCTGCCTCAGCCTCCCAAGTGGCTGGGAGTACAGGCATGTGCCACCATGCCTGGCTAATTTTGTATTTTTAGTGGAGACGGGGTTTCTCCATGTTGATCAGGCTGGTCTGGAACTCCCAACCTCAGGTGATCCACCTGTCTTGGCCTCCCAAAGTGTTGGGATTACAGGCGTGAGCCACCGCACTCTGGATGTTACTTTTCTAGCATAATCTTTTACAACTCTGAATGTACCCACAGGCCGGGCGCTGTGGCTCACGCCTGTAATCCTAGCATTTTGGGAGGCTGAGACAGGATGATTGCCTGAGGTCAGGAGTTCGAGACCAGCCTGGGCAATATGGTGAAACCCTGTCTCTACTAAAATACAAAAAATTGGCCGGATGCGGTGGCTCAAGCCTGTAATCCCAGCACTTTGGGAGGCCGAGATGGGCGGATCACGAGGTCAGGAGATCGAGACCATCCTGGCTAACACGGTGAAACCCCGTCTCTACTAAAAAAATACAAAAAACTAGCCGGGCGAGGTGGCGGGCGCCTGTAGTCCCAGCTACTCGGGAGGCTGAGGCAGGAGAATGGCGTAAACCCGGGAGGCGGAACTTGCAGTGAGCTGAGATGCGGCCACTGCACTCCAGCCCGGGCGACAGAGCAAGACTCTGTCTTAAAAAAAAAAATTAGCCTGGCGTGATGGCATGCACCTGTAGTCTCAGCTATTCTAAAGGCTGAGACAGAAGAATCGCTTGAACCTGGAAGGCAGAAGTTGCAGTGAGCCGAGATCGTGCCACTGCACTCCAGCCTGGGCAACAGAGCGAGATTCCATCTCCAAAAAAAAGAAAAAACTCTAAATGTACCCACAAATACTGCTTTAGCTGTATCCCATAAATCTTGCTATCTTGTATTTTCATTTCCATTTAGTTCATAACATTCTCAAGTTTTCCTTGTGATTTCATCTTTGACTCATTAGTTATTTATAAGTCATTGTTTAATTTGTTTAATTTCAGGCCAGACAGGGCGGCTCATGCCTGTAATCCCAGCACTCTGGGAGGCCGAGGAGGGCAGATTTCTTGAGGTTACGAGTTCGAGATCAGCCAGACCAACACGGCAAAGCAACATATCTACTGAAAATACAAAATGAGCCGGGCATGGTGGGGCACGCCTGTAATCCCAGATGCTCTGGAGGCTGAGGCAGGAGAATCACTTGAACCCAGGAGGCAGTGAGCTGAGATGGTGTCATTGCACTCCAGCCTGGGCAACAAGAGCAAAACTCCATCTCAAAAAAAAGAAGGCCGGGCGCGGTGGCTCAAGCCTGTAATCCCAGCACTTTGGGAGGCCGAGACGGGCGGATCACGAGGTCAGGAGATCGAGACCATCCTGGCTAACATGGTGAAATCCCGTCTCTACTAAAAAAATACAAAAACTAGCCGGGCGAGGTGGCGGGCGCCTGTAGTCCCAGCTACTCGGGAGGCTGAGGCAGGAGAATGGCGTAACCCGGGAGGCGGAGCTTGCAGTGAGCTGAGATCTGGCCACTGCACTCCAGTCCAGGCGACAGAGCGAGACTCCGCCTCAAAAAAAAAAAAAAAAAGAAAAAAAAAAGAAAAAAAAAGGGCCGGATGCAGTGGCTCACACCTGTAATCCCAGCCCAGCACTTTGGGAGGCCGAGGCAGGCTGATTACGAGGTCAGGAGATCAAGACCATCCTGGCCAACACAATTAAAAACCATCTCTATTAAAAATACAGAAACTTAGCTGGGAGTGATGGCACACACCTGTAGTTCCCAGCTACTCGGGAGGCTGAGGCATGAGAATCACTTGAACCTGGGAGGCAGAGGTTGCAGTGAGCCGAGATCAAGCCACTGCATTCCAGCCTGTGTGACAGAGCGAGACTCCGTCTCAAAAAAAAAAAGAAAAAATGTGTTTAATTTCCAAGAATCTGAGGAGTTTCTAGCTCTCACACTATCTTTCATTATGATTATGATTATTATTATTATTATGGAGTTTTGTTCTTGTTGCCCAGGCTAGAGTGCAGGGGTGCGATCTCGGCTCACTACAACCTCCACCTCCTGGGTTAAAGCAATTCTTTTGCCTCAGCCTCCAGAATAGCTGGGATAGCAGACATGTGCCACCACGCCCAGCTATTTTTTAAAATTTTTTATGTATTTATCTTTAACTTTATGTATGTATTTATTTATTTATTTTGAGACAGAGTTTCACTTTTGTCACCCAGGCTGGAGTGCAGTGGTGTGATCTTGGCTCACTGCAACCTCTGCCTCCTGGGTTCAAGCAATTCTCCTGCCTCAACCTCCCGAGTAGCTGGGATTCCTGGCGCCCGCCACCATGCCCAGCTAATTTCTTTTCTTTTTTTTTTTTTTTGAGACGGAGTCTCGCTCTGTCACCCAGGCTGAAGGCAGTGGCACGATCTCGGCTCACTGCAAGCTCCGCCTCCCGGGTTCACGCCATTCTCCTGCCTCAGCCTTCCGAGTAGCTGGGACTACAGGTGCCCGCCACCACACCCGGCTAATTTTTTTTTTTTTTGCATTTTTAGTAGAGACGGGGTTTCACCGTGTTAGCCAAGATGGTCTCGATCTCCTGACCTCGTGATCCACCCGCCTCCGCCTCCCAAAGTGCTGGGATTACAGGTGTGAGCCACCGCGCCCAGCGTACCCAGCTAATTTCTATATTTTTTAGTAAAAACCCAGTTTTGCCATGTTGAAATTTTTGTATTTTTAGTAGAAACCCAGTTTCGCCAGACTGGTCTCAAACTCCTGACCTCAAGTGATCCACCCGCCGAGGCCTCCCAAAGTGCTGGGATTAGGACCATGCCCTGCCAGTTTCTGACTATCTTTCTGTTGTTGATTTTTAATTTAATTCTGTGTGGTCAAAGAACATACACTGTATAATTTCAGTTCCTGTAAGTCTATTGAGACTTGTTTTATGGCCCAGCAGATGGCCTGTCTTTGGTGACTGTTCTACAAGCCCTTCAGAATGTGAATAGAGTAGCTGATGTTGGGTGTAACATTCAAGAATGGTCAATTAGTCTGAGTTTATTGATAAGGTTGTTCAAGTCTTCTATACCTTTACTGGCTTTCTGTCTACTTGTTTTATCACTTACTCTGAGAGGAGTGTTGAAATCCCCAACTATAATTGTGAATTTGAGTATTTCTTTCAGTTACCAGTTTTTACTTCTTATATTTTGAAGCCCTGTTACTAAGTGCATACACATTTGGATTTTTCTTTTTTTTTTTTTTTTTTTGAGACGGAGTCTTGCTCTGTCGCCTGGGCTGGAGTGCAGTGGCCAGATCTCAGCTCACTGCAAGCTCCGCCTCCCGGGTTCACGCCATTCTCCTGCCTCAGCCTCCGGAGTAGCTGGGACTATAGGCGCCCTCCACCTCGCCCGGCTAGTTTTTTGTATTTTTAGTAGAGATGGGATTTCACCGTGTTAGCCAGGATGGTCTCGATCTCCTGACCTCGTGATCCACCCGTCTCGGCCTCCCAAAGTGCTGGGATTACAGGCTTGAGCCACCGCGCCCGGCCTGGATTTTTCTTTTTTAAACGGGACCTTGCTCTGTTGCCCAGGCTGGAGGGCAGTGGCTTGATCATGCTCACTGCAGCCCCAACTTCCTGGGCTCAAGCAAACCTGTCACCTTAGCCTTCTGAGTAGCTGGGACCGTAGGTGTGTGTCACCACGCCCAGTTAACTTTTTTATTTTTTTGTAGAGATAGGGTTTCGCCATGTTGCCCAGGCTGGTCTCAAACTCTTGGGATGAAGCGATCCTCTTGGCTCAGCCTCTCAAAGTGCTGGGATTACAGGCAAGTACCACCCGCCTGGCCCACATTTGGAATTTTAAAAATTGTATCCAACACAAAGAAAGGACAGGTGCCAAATATCAATAAAAAATATGTTCATTCCTGTAATCCCAACACTTTGTGAAGCTGATGATTCTTTGAGGCCAGATGTTCAAGGCCAGCCTGGGCAACATAGTGAGACCCTGTCTCCACAATTTTTTTTTTTTTTTTTTTTTATTGAGACAGAGTCTCGCTCTGTCACCCAGGCTGGAGTGCAGTGGTGCGATCTTGGTTCCTGCAAGCTCCACCTCCCGGGTTCACGCCATTCTCCTGCCTCAGCCTCCCGAGTAGCTGGGACTACAGGCGCCCGCCACCGCGCCCAGCTAGTTTTTTGTATTTTTAGTACAGACGGGGTTTTACTGTGTTAGCCAGGATGGTCTCGATCTCCTGACCTCGTGATCCACCCACCTTGGCCTCCCAAAGTGCTGGAATTACAGGCGTGAGCCACCGTGCCCAGCCAAAATGTTTTTAAAAAGTTGGCCGGGCACGGTGGCTCAAGCCTGTAATCCCAGCACTTTGGGAGGCCGAGACGGGCGAATCACGAGGTCAGGAGATCGAGACCATCCTGGCTAACCCGGTGAAACCCCCGTCTCTACTAAAAAATACAAAAAAAACTAGCCGGGTGAGGTGGCGGGCACCTGTAGTCCCAGCTACTCGGGAGGCTGAGGCAGAAGAATGGCATAAACCCGGGAGGCAGAGCTTGCAGTGAGCTGAGATTTGGCCACTGCACTCCAGCCTGGGTGACAGAGCGAGACTCCGTCTCAAAAAAAAAAAAAAAAAGTTATCCCAGCATGGTGGCATGCACCTGTCGTCGTAGCTATTTGGGAGGCAGAGGCAGGAGAGTCCCTTGAGCCCAGGAATTGGAGATTACAGTAAGCTGTGATTGCACCACTGCACTCCAGCCTGGCTGACACAACGAGACCCTGTGTCTAAAATAAGTAAATAAGTAAACACACACACACGCACAGAAACACACACACACATTTCCAAATAGCCAGAAGAGAAGAATTGTAATGTTCCCAACACAAAGAAACGGCAGGTATCACAGGTGTCAAAATATCAATAAAAATATATTTCAAAATAGAAATGTCTTTATCTTCTTGACGAAATGATCCTTTTATCATCATGCTTGTTTGTTTTTTGTTTTTGAGATGGAGTCTCGCTCTGTCACCCAGGCTGGAATGCAGTGGCGCAATCTTGGCTCACTGCAACCTGTGCCTTGGGTACAAGCAATTCTCCTGCCTCAGTGTCCCAAGTAGCTGGGATTATAGGTGCAAACCACTATACCCGGTTAATTTTTTTTTTGTATTTTTAGTAGAGACAGGGTTTCACCATGTTAGCCAGGCTGGTCTCAAACTCCTAACCTCAAGTGATCCACTGCCTCGGCTTCCCAAAGTTCTCGGATTACAGGCGTGAGCTACGTGCCTGGCCTATCTTAACCTTTTTTTTTTTTTTGTCACCCAGGTTGGAGTGCAGTGGCGCAATCTCAGCTCACTACAAGCTCCGCCTCCCGGGTTCACGCCATTCTTCTGCCTCAGCCTCCCGAGTAGCTGGGACTACAGGCGCCCGCCACCACACCTGGCTAATTTTTTTGTATTTTTAGTAGAGATGGGGTTTCACCATGTTAGCCAGGATGGTCTCGATCTCCTGACCTCGCGATCCACCCACCTCGGCCTCCCAAAGTGCTGGAATTACAGGCGTGAGCCACCGTGCCTGGCCAGAATTTTTTTAAAAAGTTATCCCAGCGTGGTGGCATGAACCTGTAGTCCTAGCTATTTGGGAGGCAGAGGCACGAGAGTCCCTTGAGCCCAGGAATTGGAGATTACCGTAAACTGTGATTGCACCACTGCACTGCAGCCTGGGCGACACAACAAGATCCTATTTCTAAAATAAGTAAATAAGGCCGGGCGCGGTGGCTCAAGCCTGTAATCCCAGCACTTTGGGAGGCCGAGACGGGCGGATCACAAGGTCAGCAGATCGAGACCATCCTGGCTAACACGGTGAAACCCCGTCTCTACTAAAAAATACAAAAAACTAGCCAGTTGAGGTGGCGGGCGCCTGTAGTCCCAGCTACTCGGGAGGCTGAGGCAGGAGAATGGCGTGAACCCGGGAGGTGGAGCTTGCAGTGAGCTGATATCCGGCCACTGCACTCCAGCCTGGGCTGCAGAGCGAGACTCCGTCTCAAAAAAAAAATAAATAAAAAATAAGTAAATAAGTAAACACACAGATACACACACACACACACACACAGAAACACACACACACATTTCCAAATAGCCAGAAGAGAAGAATTGTAATGTTCCCAACACAAAGAAATGGCAGGTATCAAAATATCAATAAAAATATATTTCAGGCCAGGCGTGGTGGCTCACGCCTGTAATCCCAGCACTTTGGGAGGCCGAGGCGGGTGGATCACAAGGTCAGGAGATCGAGACCATCCTGGCTAACATGGTGAAACCCCGTCTCTACTAAAAATACAAAAAAATTAGCCAGGCGTGGTGGCAGGCACCTGTAGTCCCAGCTACTCGGGAGACTGAGGCAGGAGAATGGCAAGAAACCGGGAGGCGGAGCTTGTAGTGAACTGAGATCGCGCCACTGCATTCCAGCCTGAGTGACAGAGGGAGACTCCGTCTCAAAAAAACAAAGCAAAAAATATATACATTTCAAAATAGAAATGTCTTTATCTTCTTGATGAAATGACCCTTTTATCATCATGCTTGTTTGTGTTTTGTTTTTGAGATGGAGTCTCGCTCTGTCACCCAGGCTGGAATGCAGTGGCGCAATCTTGGCTCACTGCAACCTGTGCCTCATGGATACAAGCAATTCTCCTGCCTCAGTGTCCCAAGTAGCTGGGATTACAGGCACAAGCCACTACACCCCGTTAATTTTGTGTGTGTGTGTGGTGTGTGTGTGTGTGTGTGTTTAGTAGAGACAGGGTTTCACCATGTTAGTCAGGCGGGTCTCAAACTCCTGACCTCAAGTGATCCACCTGCCTCGGCTTCCCAAAGTTCTGGGATTGCAGGTGTGAGTCACCATGCATGGCCCGCTGAGGCTTGGAAGTCCCAGGCTGGAGCGGCCAGCAAGGGCACTATATGGACTGGACAATTAAAGGAAACAAACGATGGTCAGGAGACTGCGGCAATGGCCCGAATAACAAGTAAGGATCCTCCCATACGTGAAACAGTTTTCAGACCAGGAAGGAAGGCTGGGTCCCCAGGAGAAGGACCTTGAAACTGGCAGCAAAAGTACACGGGAATGACTTATCTAGCTTTCCCCAAAGAAACCTACAGCATTTATTGGGTTATTGTACCATAGGAAGGGGGGAATACACACACATTTCTAGGACCATTGGACATAGTGTTGAAGCTCACATTGATCCTGAGATCCAAGGTCATCATCTGTCCCTCTCAGAGTGATGACATGGTGCTGGCCAGATTGAAAGGAATCCTGGCCCTGTCTGGCTTGCAATGGGTCTGCTGGGTGAGTGGTCACTGTGGCCATTTCTCTGGTTCTCGAATGTGTAATTGGAATATAAAGACTTGATACTTGGCACAGCCCCCACATTAATTCTTTGGCCTGTGGTGAGAGCTATCACAGAGGGGAAGGTCACGTATAAATTCAACACTGCTCCCTGCCCCCAAGAGATTCAGAGCAATCTGGAATCCCAGAGGATGCCAAAAATGGATGTCACTCCTAAAGACGGAAAGGTTCCATCATATCCTCATTGCATTAGTTAGTTTAGATCCTACAAAAACCAGATGGACCCTAAAGAACTAGAGCAAACTCAGCCAAGTAGCAGCCCCCATTGCAGATACAGTGTCTTCTGGGGGTTTGGCTTTTTATTTTGATAGTAAAATACACATAACATAAAATTAACCATCTTGGTTGGGCGTGGTAGCTCAACGCCTGTAATCCCAGCACTTTGGGAGGCTGAGGTGGGTGGATCACCTGAAGTCAGGAATTCGAGACCAGCCTGGCCAATATAGTGAAACCCCATCTCTAATAAAAATACAAAAATTAGCCGGGCGTGGTGGTGGGTGCCTGTAATCCCAGCTACTCAGGAGGCTGAGGCAGGAGAATCTCTTGAACCCAGGAGGCGGAGGTTGCAGTAAGCGGAGATCATGCCATTGTACTCCAGCCTGGGTGAGAAGAGCAAAATTCCATCTCAAAAGATAAAAAATAAAAATTAACCATCTTTACCTTTATTTATTTTTTTGAGACAGGGTCTTGCTCTGTGGTCTACGCTGGAATGCAGTGGTGTCATTATGGCTCACTGCAGCCTTGATTTACCAGGCTCAAGCAATCCTCCCACCTCAGCCTCCTGAGTAGCTGGGACTGTAGGCTCACGCCACCATGCCTGGCTATTTTTTTTTATTTTTAGTAAAGATGAGGCCTCACTGTGTTGCCCAGGCTGGTCTCAAACTCCTGGGCTCAAGCAATCCTGTCGTCTTGCCCTCCCGAAGTGCTGGGATTACAGACGTGAGATACTGTGCCCGGCACATCTTAACCTTTTTTTTTTTTTTTTTTTTTTGAGACGGAGTCTCGCTCTGTCGCCCAGGCTGGAGTGCAGTGGCACGATCTTGGCTCACTGCAAGCTCCGCCTCCCGGGTTCATGCCATTCTCCTGCCTCAGCCTCCCGAGTCGCTGGGACCACAGGCACCTGCCACCAGGCTCGGCTAATTTTTTGTATTTTTAATATAGACGGGGTTTCACCGTGTTAGCCAGGATGGTCTCAGTCTCCTGACCTCGTGATCCACCTGCCTTGTCCTCCTAAAGTGCTGGGATTACAGGCGTGAGCCACCGCGCCCGGCCCATCTTAACCATTTTTAAGCATTATGCACATTCACAGTGTTGTGCAGCCATCAGCACCATCCATCTCCAGAGCTCTTTTCCTCTTGCAACACTGAATCTCTGGAACCATTAAGCCCCAACGCCCCATTCTTCCCACCCCCAGCCCCTGCCAACCACCATTCTCAAATGTGGTATCTTTGTTAGAGCAGATTAACTTGCCCTCAGATGTATGGTCTGCAGCCATTGACTCAAGCACAGGGAATGAGAACTTCTGGAAGTGGGCCTGGACATCTGAATTGCACAGGCTTCCCAGATAGGTACAAAGGAACAAGAAACAAAACAAACATTACCGCAACTGATGAAACACTGTGTAAATATGTGGATCACATCCTGTAAGTATGGAGAGAATGGAAGGCATTTATCTTGTTATTGTCACTGGGGCAGATCCAGAGTCAGTTCTGGGCAGAGGTGGATTTACCCTGGAGCTGCTGAGGCTTAAGCTGGGGGCTGCTCAGGAGCCTGGATGTAGAGTAGGAGGCATTTCTGAGCATGGAGGGGAGGCCAGGTGTGCCAACTGGAAGCATCCTATGAAAAGAGAAGCCAAAAGGATGAACTGCGAATCTCCAAGCACCACTAGTTAATATGACTTATTTTTCATTCTGAATAAATATTCATTTTCATACTTAGAAGTCTATGTTCGTAATTTTAGATTAGTTCTCCTACAAAGGGCCTCAAAATTTAGTTCCTACAAAACCTGGATCTGCCTCTGATTTTTTTGTGTGTGAGACAGAGTCTCACTCTGTTGCCCAGGCTGGAGTGTAGTGACGTGATCATGGCTCACTGTAACCTCTACCTCTGGGTTCAAGCGATTCTCCTGCCTTAGCCTCCCAAATAGCTGGGACTACAGACACCTACCACCATGTCCAACTAATTTTTGTATTTTTGGTACAGCTCGGATTTCACCATGCTGACCAGGCTGGCCTCAAACTCCTGGCCTCAAGTGATCTGGCTGTCTTGGCCTCCCAAAGTGCTGGGATTACAGGTGTGAGCCACCTTGCCCCCCCCTCCCCCGCCCCACTCCACATTGCCCCGCTAATTTTTGTATTTTTAGTAGAGATGGGATTTCACCACGTTGACCGGGCTGGTCTCAAATTCCTGACCTCAAGTGATCCATCTATCTTGGCCTCCCAAAGTTTTGGGATTACAGGCATGAGCCACCGCACCCAGCCTGCCTCTGATTTTTGAGGTCTACAAAGGTTCTTTTTTTTTTTTTTTTTTTTTTTGAGACGGAGTCTTGCTCTGTCACCCAGGCTGGAGTGCAGTGGCATAATCTCGGCTCACTGCAACCTCTACCTCCTGGGTTCAAGCAATTCTCCTGCCTCAGCCTCCCAAGCAGCTGGGACTACAGGCACGCGCCACCACGCCTAGCTAATTTTTGTATTTTTAGTAGAGATTGGGTTTCACCATATTGGCCAGGCTGGTCTCGAACTCCTGACCTCGTGATCCACCCACCTCGGTCTCCCAAAGTGCTGGGATTACAGCCGTGAGCCACCATGCCCAGCCTGGTTCATTCTTCTTTAAGATTGTCCTGTGCTGGCCCGGTGCGGTGGCTCAAGCCTGTAATCCCAGCACTTTGGGAGGCCGAGACGGGTGGATCGCGAGGTCAGGAGATCGAGACCATCCTGGCTAACACGGCGAAACCCCGTCTCTACTAAAAAATAGAAAAAACTAGCCGGGCGAGTTGGCGGGCGCCTGTAGTCCCAGCTACTCGGGAGGCTGAGGCAGGAGAATGGCGTAAACCCGGGAGGCGGAGCTTGCAGTGAGCTGAGATCCGGCCACTGCACTCCAGCCTGGGCGACTGCGAGACTCCGTCTCAAAAAAAAAAAAAAAAGATTGTCCTGTGCTGCCTGAAATTTGTGAAAAATCCTAACATAACGAACACCAAGATGCGAGGCTCTCTGGTTCCCCCTCCACGACAGAACCAGCGGTGGACACATATTGAGCCTGGAATCTTCTTCCTTCAGGCCTCACCCCCAGGCCAGGGAACCCCTCAATCCTGAGCCTGGTCCTGGCAGCTGCCTGGCCCCTGCTCCCTGCTGCCCCCCCAGTGGACCTAGGGTAACAAGACACCACATGCGTGGGGCGTGTTCTCTTTTTTTTTTTTTTGAGACGGAGTCTCGCTCTGTCACCCAGGCTGGAGTGCAGTGGCCGGATCTCAGCTCACTGCAAGCTCTGCCTCCCAGGTTCCCGCCATTCTCCCGCCTCAGCCTCCCGAGTAGCTGGGACTACAGGCGCCCGCCACCTCGCCCGGCTAGTTTTTTGTATTTTTTAGTAGAGACGGGGTTTCACCGTGTTAGCCAGGATGGTCTATGATCTCCTGACCTCGTGATCCGCCCGTCTCGGCCTCCCAAAGTGCTGGGATTACAGGCTTGAGCCACCGTGCCCGGCCAACGTGGGGCGTGTTCTCTAGATCCATTCTCACGCTCCTGAAACCATCATTGAGCCTTAGAGCTGCTTTAAGTGCCTGGGGCTTCATCAGAGCCTTTGAAAACCCCAAGTGAAACTACTTACTCACTGGGAAGCCTCGGTGGGTGGCTGCCTTCTCCCTGACACTACATGCCCGGGCAGCTCTCTGAAGGGCAGCCACAGCCACACAGTTACACAGGGACACACAAACACACACACACGCACACCTACACACACGCAGGCACTCACACAGCCCCCAGAGATCCGTCCACACTTGAAGGGAGCTCCGACAAGAAGTAAAGCTAGCAGAAGCAGCATCATTGGCTGGGTTAGCTCCTCTCTACAATGGCTTTAGAAACCTGGAATGTTTTCTTAAAAGTACAGGCAGGCTGGGTGAGGTGGCTCATCCCTGTAATTCCAGCACTTCAGGAAGGTGAAGTGGGGGAGGATCGCTTGAGCCCAGGAGTTCAAGACCAGCATGGGCAATGCAGCAAGACCTCATCTCTACAAACAAACAAAAAATTAGCTGGGCGTGGCAGCGTGCGCCTGTAGTCCCAGCAAGTCAGGAGGCTGAGGTGGGAGGATGGCTTGAGCTCAGGAATTCAAGGCTGTAGTGAGCCGTGATTGCACCACTACACTCCAGACAGAGCAAGACCCTGTCTCAAAACAAGTACAGGCACACCCCATTTTATTGCAGTTCACTTTATTGCACTTCACAGATATTGCTTTTTTTTTTTTTTAAACAAATTGAAGGTTCGTGGTAACTCCAGAGTCAAGCAAGTCTGTTGGCACCATTTTCCCACGAGCATGTGCCCACTTTGTATCTGTGTGTCACACTTTCGCAATTCTTGCAATATTTCAAACTTCTTCCTTATTATATCTGTTGTGAAGCTGGTTCTCCCAGACATTCCCTGCAGTCTGTTCATGCACCGCCCGTCCGAGATGAACCCACAGGACACTCAGGATCCCAGACCGCAGGAGGAGTCTGGGATAACAGGCGGGGCAGAGCAATTTGTCAATGTTTATGAGAGGAGTCCTCTTTGGCAGCCCACTCTTTATCCTCACTCTCGTGGAAATGAGATTCGACCTCTCCTAATCACCCGGTGCCCGAGGAACAGGCAGGGGCCTGTCCCAAGCCTGAGTTTCCTGGGAAATCTCCATTTCAGCACAGACGGGTTCCCAGCAGCTTAGTGCTCTGGCTGTCCTTGGGTCACTGAATCATTTCACCGGCTAGTTTGTTTGTTTGTTTGTTTGTTTGCTTGCTTTTGAGATGGAGCCTCACTCCGTCACCCAGGCTGGAGTGCAGTGGCGCGATCTCGGCTCACTGCAACCTTCAGCTCCTGGGTTCAAGTGATTCTCCCACCTCAGCCTCCCAAGTAGCTGCGGTTACAGGCACCCGCCATCATGCCCAGTAAATTTTTGTATTTTTGTAGAGACAGGGTTTCACCACGTTGGCCAGGCTGGTCTTGAACTCCTGACCTCAGGTGATCTGCCCACCTTGGTCTCCCAAAGTGCTGGCATTACAGGCGTGAGCCACCGCGCCTGGCCTCGCCCACTAGTTTTATGAGGAAGAGACATGGAAGCCTTTTCCCCAGCTGGGGCGATCATCAGACAGTCACACAAAGTCACAGAACCATCTTGGAACAGGCATCCCAAGACCTGGCCATTGGGCAGGATGTGGGACTCGTGAAGGGTCATAAATGACCCTTTGAATCAGTCTCCCTCCGCACAGGAAAAGCCCACCACCCTGCACTCACCTTTGGCCATCAGACAGGGCTTGGGGGGCACCTGAGGAGCTGGCAGGAGGAGGTACCTGCCACTGCCTGCGGAGGAGGATGTTGGCATTCCTATTTCACAAGCCTGACTTGGAGAGCCAGCAGAGACCTTCTGGGCAGCTCTTGCACACACCCCTGCTGAGAAACTCTGCCTTCTTGCCTGGGGCCCAGAACCTCACCCACCCGGCCTTGCCCCCTCCCTTCCAGGGCCCACTGGCCTCCTGACTCAGGCTCCCCCAAGCGCCTGACCCTGTGAGTCACTAGCCCATCTACAATCCCCCTCCCGCCGACTGCTTGCTTGCATTGTAGCTTGATTGGAGCCAGGTCAATGCAAGTCACAGAACTGCAAACTGAGATGGACTCTCAGAAGCTAGAGGTGGCAAGCATGGCTGAGAGGAAGCAAGGGTCCCCCTGGCTGGTTAGTTCTTATGGAGTTTAAACCTGTACTGAGAGTTTTTATGGTGACAAGGGGCCAGTCCTGTGCCTGCCTGATGTGGAGTCCTAGGTGGGCTTGGGCCACGGGTTACCTGCTCCTGGAGGCCCACGAAGACAGTGCCAACAGGCGCTCGTTCTCAGAAATGGGTGAAAGTAAGAGGAACCTGCCCTCCCTCCTCTCCACACCTCCCCAGTATCTGTCCTCACAGAGTAAATATCCAACAGTGATCCCAGGGCCTGGGAGTGGGAGTTAAGGGAAACGCCGAACTGTCCAAGGTTCATTACAGGGTCGTCCCCTCGTCCCCTGCTCACTAGTCCACTATGTTCAGGGAGCACCCACTGTGCACCCTGTGCCTTGGGGACATGGAGGTGCACTCAGCCCCAGCCTTTCCCTCCAGGAGCTTACAGTCTAACCTTCTGGGCCCAGGGAGGTGAGAAGACAACACAGCCTTGCTGGGAGCATCACCCTGTTGGCTTAACAATGATTTTTTCAATAATGCTCACAGCTTCCTTCATATCCTGCCACCCAAAACCAGTGCCAAGGTCATCATGGGCTTGTGTGGCACAGTCGGATTTAGTGACCATCCTCACCCCCACATGGGTTCTGTCTTCTTGCCCCTGGTGCTCTGGTCCCGAGCACAGGCTGCTGATCTGGGGACTCGGGGGAGAATCCTTCCCCTTCCGCAAATGCTCAGCCATGAAATGACAGGTGTTTGCCTGACTATGATTTCATGAATTCCGCATGAAATGATGGGTGTTTGCCTGATTATGGGCCACCAGTGCCTCCCCACCTCCTCGTGGGCACTCGTGGGATCAGCAGCCCCTCCCTAGCCTTCGCAGAGACTCCAGGCCTCCATGGAAAAGAAAGAAAAAATAATTTTTTTGAGACGGAGTCTTGCTCTGTTGCCCAGGCTGGAGTGCAATGGCTCAATCTTGGCTCACTGCAACCTCAGCCTGCCAGGTTCAAACAATTCTCCCGCCTCAGCCTCCCGAGTAGCTGGCACATGCCACCACACCCGGCTAATTTTTGTATTTTTAGTAGAGACGGGGTTTCACCATATTGGCTAAGCTGGTCTCGAACTCCTGACCTCAGGTGATCCACCCGCCTTGGCCTCCCAAAGTGCTGGGATTACAGGTGTGAGCCACTGCACCCACCCAGAAAGAAAAATCTTGGCCGGGCGCGGTGGCTCAAGCCTGTAATCCCAGCACTTTGGGAGGCCGAGACGGGCGGATCACGAGGTCAGGAGATCAAGACCATCCTGGCTAACACGGTGAAACCCCGTCTCTACTAAAAAACACAAAAAAGGCCGGGCGCGGTGGCTCAAGCCTGTAATCCCAGCACTTTGGGAGGCCGAGACGGGCGGATCACGTGGTCAGGAGATCGAGACCATCCTGGCTAACACGGTGAAACCCCGTCTCTACTAAAAATACAAAAACTAGCCGGCGAGGTGGCGGGCGCCTGTAGTCCCAGCTACTCGGGAGGCTGAGGCAGGAGAATGGCGTAAACCCGGGAGGCGGAGCTTGCAGTGAGCTGAGATCCGGCCACTGCACTCCAGCCTGGGTGACAGAGCGAGACTCCGCCTCAAAAAAAAAACACAAAAAAAATTAGCCGGGCGAGGTGGCGGGCGCCTGTAGTCCTAGCTACTGGGGAGGCTGAGGCAGGAGAATGGCGTGAACCCGGGAGGTGGAGCTTGCAGTGAGCTGAGATCTGGCCACTGCACTCCAGCCTGGGCAGCAGAGCGAGACTCCGTCTCAAAAAAAAAGAAAAAAAAAAAAAAAGAAAAATCTTAACAAGTTGCTTCCAGTAACCAGTCTCAATGAGTAGCAGGGAGTACTTTGCCAGGAAAAAAAACAAGAGAAGGTGTTTCCCATTCTTTAACCTGCTCCATCCCTCTAATTCCTGCTGCTCCATGGCAGGGGCCTTGCTCACCCCACATTGGCACAGACTCTGTGCTGGAGTCAGATCCTCCAAAGCCACAAGTTTCCTTGAGGCCACAGGGCAGCCTCATTCTTGGTCTGCCCCTTCCTCACAATGAAAGACTGCGTAGCCTGGGGGGCAGTGCCCAGGTGTGAAACTGATGCTTGGGAAAACAAATCCTTCTCAAAGTCACTTAAGGAATCCCCCAGCCCCACCGCACATACCCCTGGATATATACTGCCCCTATAATTGGGGCTCTGGGCAGAAAAGCCTAGGAGTGGAGGTGACCGCTCCCAGCCTATGCATCCTTTTGCTCTGCTCTGCTGCCCCGTAGAGCCCTGGAAGTGACCAGAGCCCTTAGGCCACTGCTGCTGTGTGCCCAGAAAGTCCCAAGCAGAGCTGAGCAGAAGGTAGACCTAGGTAGGGCTGGGAGAGCAGTGAGCAGGCAGGGCTGAGAGAGCAGTGACCAGGCAGGGTGCACAGCTGCACTTTGCCCAGTTCCTGGCTCTGGCTCTGGTCTGGTGCCAGTGCTGGGGTGGGTGTGTCGGCTGCCCACGCAGCTGCAGGGTCCAGTTCCAGAACTATCTCCACCAGCTGGGATGGGGGGGCTTCTTCTTCATCCTGCTGCCTCTTGTCCTTTCTTCTCCCGCCAAGTTGGGGGCTGAAGCAGAGACGCTCCTTTTATTCCCTGAGCCGAGCCCCAGCCGCAGGACTTTCAGTCTGCCACGCCAGTCACAAACATCCGGCTTCCGGCCTGGGTGTGAGTACTGGGCTGGCCCCTCATGATGGGAACAGCAACCACCACCAAGAGCTTCAACTTGTCCAGTGCCCCAAAGTCCCAAGCAGTCGGCAGGGTCCGTGGACCGACCGAGGGGCTACCACGGCCTCCAGAGGCCAGGGCCGCAGGGAGGCGAGGGCGGCGAGGGCACGGGCGCGGATGCGGGCTGCGGGGCAGACGCGGGCGCTTGGGCGGGGGCAGATGGGCCACCGGAATCCCCAGCGCGCCCGCCGTCGAGGGTGGCGCTGGCCGCTCTCCGCCACAGGTGCTCCAGCAGGCGCGCGCTCACTGCGGGCTCCAGGACTCGGCAGGCGGGCAGCACGCGGGCCAGGCGCGCCACACAGGCACTGTAGCCCTCGCGGTAACTGTCGCAAGGCACTGAGGGCAGAGAGCAGCGTGAGGCGCGGGGTGGGGTGCGGGGTGCGGGGTGCAGGGCGCGCGGCAGGGGAGGGCGGGCTCACTCACCGGGCGCTGCCGTGGGCCATGACGACGCAGGCAGCTCCTGCAGGAAGCGCACGGTCATTTCCAGGACGTCTGCCTTCTCCAGCTTCGAGCAGTTGGAGTTCTGCGCCCGGCCACAAGGAAGAGGGACAGAGAACCACCAAGACAGACCTCTGACCGGCTACCATGCGCACCCGCGCTCTAGTCGGGAGTTGGGTGTGGGGAGCGCCGTGGCCTGCGTGGGGTCAGCTCCGACGCGCCCACCCCACGGAGCCTCCGCCTTGGGCGCCGCGCGGAACCTCCTGGCGGGTTCCTCCCGCAGGAGCAACCCGTCCCCCTTCCCCCGCTCCGCGCCCCAGGACCCTCCGCCCTCCGCCCGGGCGCGCTCACCTCCCGGCCCAGCAGCGGCAGGATGAGTCCCTTAAGCTGGCTCAGGCTCTGGTTGATGCGCGCGCGCCGGCGCTTCTCCAGCAGCGGCTTCAGGCTCTGCAGACCGGCGGCGCGGTGGTTAGACGGGTCCCCGGAGTCCCCCGCCCCGCCCCCAGTCCCCGGTTCCCACCTTGCGCAGCTCCGCCGCGTCTCCTGCCCGGCGAGGCAGCCCCATGCTCCGCGGGAAAGCAGTGGCAGCTGCGAGCCCCACGCAAAAGGAAACCGAGGTCCGGAATGAGGTCCCGCGCGCGGCCCGGGCTGGTGCCAGACGAGTGCGCGCCGCGCCCGCGGCCGAGCTTTAAGGGAGCGGCTCGCCCGCCCCGCCCCGCCCCGCCCCGCCCCGCCCCGCGGAGTCCGGCAGTCCGCTGGTCCCACCTCCTGCCTTTGTTCCTGCGCAGGGTGGAGACGGGAGGGGAGACCGCGACGCCCCCGGGGATCCCGCTCCCTGCCTTTGCGTCCTATCTACCGCGAGGTGGCGGCCCCCAGTTGTCCGCGAGCACCTGCGGGGGAGTGGTGAGGGCGCCATCGGGGGCCTTCGCTGGTGACCCCGAGGGCAGGAGGGCCAGGTAGGGGGGCAAGCTACTGTCCCTCTTCTCCAATGCCGCCCTTCATTCATTGCCCAGGCTCGGGTTCAGCAACTCCTCTGAGCCCCGCCCTGGGCCGGAGCAGGGAACCCAGCGGTTATGGGAGCTCCCACGAGGGACAGCAGCGCGAGGGCCTCACACCCTTAGCTGCTTTATCGGGGGAAGGGCTGAGCTGGACAGGGAATCCGAGGTCTGGAGAGAGATCGTGACTTGCTCCAGCCCTCGACGCTGGGAACAGGCCAAGCCTGGACAAGGGCCCCAGTCGCTGGACGCCCGGCTCTAAGGATCCCGCAGAATCCTTCAGCGGCTTGCCTAGTTAAGAGTCTTCTGGTTACCCTACTCCAGGCTTTGGGTGAGGAAACGGAATCCTACAGAAGCAGAGGCAGCCCAGGAGCCCTCGGAGCTCGTTTTCATTCCCACCGGCTAGGGGTCCGGGTTCTCCCCCCGTAGGACAGTCAGGGCTCACGTGACGCGCGGGCGGGACAGTCCTGGGTGCGGGCCCCAGGCTGCCCGCCTGGGCCCCAGTGGCCCGCCCAGGACCGCCTTCGCGCCGCGTGGCCGTTGCTGCGGCAAACTGGCTGGCGTCCCCCGCCCATCTGCTCCAGGCTCCCCTCCCCCGACCGGCTGGCGGGGCAACGGCCACGCCCGCGAATCAAACTGCGAACTACCGGTCAGAGAGATGACTGGAGGGATCCACAGAGCCAGCCGGGAGGAGGCCACATGGGGCGGAGCCAAGGAGGGCTCTGTCCAGGGTGCTGGATGAACCCCCTGTCTCCCGAACCCCACTTCCGAGCTCCACCCCTGTCGCTAGCCCCACGTCCCCCTCCTTCAGGGTTCTCCCCGCAGGGTGGAAGAAGACCAACGAACACACTAAGGGGCCCGGAGAAGCCTGGGCCAGGGGAGCCCAGGCCACCCATACCTATCTGTGGCATGGGAAGGAAGGTAGGCCACCATTCATGGACATTTACTGTGTGCCAAGCTCAGGGCTTAACGCTTTAAGGCTCGCGCCTGCATTAACCGTCATAAAAAGTCCTAACAAGGCCGGGCGCAGTGGCTCACGCCTGTAATCCCACCACTTTGGTAGGCCGAAGCGGGCGAATCACGAGGTCAGGAGATAGAGACCATACTGGCTAACACGGTGAAACCCCATCTCTACTAAAAGTACAAAAAAATTAGCTGGGCGTGGTGGCGGGTGCCTGTAGTCCCAGCTACTCGGGAGGCTGAGGCAGGAGAATGGCGTGAACCTGGGAGGCGGAGCTTGTAATGAGCCGAGATCATGCCAGTGCACCCCAGCCTGGGCGACAGAGCGAGACTCCGTCTCCAAAAAAAAAAAAAAAAAGGTCCTAACAAGTGAGAATAAATCATTCAAGATATTTGGCCCAGCAGGGCTTCGAGGAACCTGAGACCTTGTTCTCCATGGTTGAGGCCAATTTGCCTCAATAGGCCTCCCCCAAGACAGTGAATTGTTCTTTAAGAGCCTAAAAAACTCTGTGGATCTTTTCCCTCTCATCCCCAGCCCAAGCCACTTAACTTGGCTGACTCAGTTCTGCACCCACAAGTCCGCCTGCAGCATCTGCATCTTGGGAAGGGACTGATCCTAGCTCCTGGGAGAAAAAGGCTGAAGGAGGAGGCTCCCCTTAGAATATTCCCCTCCAGGCTTGTGGACCGCCATTTGAAGACTGAATGGCAGGGGAGCAAACATCATTTCCATTGCCAGTCACCCCCAGTTAAAAATATTTCTTCCTCCGCTCTCCCATTGCGTAAAGGACTTTAACCAAGTAACCCACAGTTATCTTCAACTCAAGGATTTTCAGGTTTTACTGGTTACTTGGAAGGAGTGGTCTGGAATCAGAGGAGCATTAAAGACAGCTAGGTGGGCAAGTGTTGGGTGCAGGCTTTAGGGGAGCTCTGGCCACCTAGGATACAGTAAGGACACACTCCACCCCGGTCCCTACTCTTGGGAAGTACACTGGCCCTTGGGTTGAGGAGAAACCTGGGGTGGGCTGGTGTGAGCCCAGCAGAGGGGCGAAAGAAGGCCTCCTGGGGAGGGAATCCCTAAGCTGATATCTGGAGGGTGGGAGATCATGGGGGTTCTGTAAGCAGAAGGAACCTTGGGTGGAAAGGAAAGAAGAGCCTAACAGGATCAGCCAGGGAGTGAGGTTTGCCACTTCCGTCTGTGTCATCTCAGGCAAAATGCCTTAAAAAACAAAACAAGGCTGGGCGTGGTGGCTTATGCCTGTAATCTCAGCACTTTGAGAGGCCAATGTGGGCAGATCACTTGAGGTCAGGAGTTCGAGACCAGCCTGGCCAACCTGATGAAACCCCATCTCTACTAAAAATACAAAAAATAAAAAACTTAGCTAGGCATGGTGGCAGACACCTGTAATCCTAGCTACTTGGGAGGTTGAGGAAAGAGAATCACTTGAACCTGGGAGGCAGAAGTTGCAGTGAGCCTAGATTGTGCCATTGCAATCCAGCCTGGACAACAAGAGTGAAACTACATCTCAAAAAACAAACAGGCCAGGCGCAGTGGCTCACGCCTGTAATCCCGCCACTTTGGGAGGCCGAGGTGGGCGGATCATGAGGTCAGGAGATCGAGACCATCCTGGCTAACACTATGAAACCGCATCTCTACTAAAAATACAAAAAAATTAGCCAGGTGTGGTGGCGGGCACCTGCAGTCCCAGCTACTCTGGAGGCTGAGGCAGAAGAATGGTGTGAACCTGGGAGGCGGAGCTTGCAGTGAGCTGAGATTGCGCCACTGCACTCCAGCCTGGGCAACTGAGCAAGACTCATTCAAAAAAAAAAAAAAAAAACACCTCCCCATCTCTCCATGCCTCATTATCCCCAGCTATAAACTGGAAACCATAGCTATACCTCTCTCACAGCACCTCTGGATGAAATATCCATGCAAAGCGTGGTGAGCACTTGGTGGGTAGTACAGATCTCATAAAAGTGCTACTGCTGGCGTGAGCTCCCTAGGGCTGCTGAGGAGGACCCAGTTGACCCGGTGGACATGGGAGAGCCCGGAAAGGACAGAAGCCTGACAGAAGCCTGGCAGGAAGGGCCTGGCTCGCAGCGTGAGTTTGAGTCATGTCCTGAAAGGAGTCTGAGAGGTTGGTCAGCAGGGGTGGGTGCTCACATGTGGCACTAATGGAGATGTCATTAGCAACAGTGGCAGGGGCTCAGGGGCATCTGCCCATCCCACTGGAATAGCAATAAAGCATCACCTGGACCTAGCCCACAAAATCACAAAACCATGTGCTAGATGAGCTTGTCCATGACCAAGGTGGCCACCTTAGGAGTGGAGAACACAAATTGCAGGGCCTTTTGGAATGGAGGGGGTGCAGGGGAGGGGTGCCCAAGACAAGCCATTTTAGCACCTCTTCCCGACAGTACCCCTGCCGCTTGCTGGCCTCACGGTACACCTGCCTCTGGGCACCTAGAGGAGGACAGCGCTGGCCGCAGTGAGCCTGTTGCTCTGGCCACCGCCAGCTCCAGCAGCGAGGCTGCCAGGAAATGACTCCTCCCTCCCTTTGTCTGCAAACCACTGGGCAAGGGTCCCAGATCCCAGCGGCCACAACTCCCATGGAGAGAGTGAGGGCGATCTGGCCAGGTGGAAGTCGTTGGAAACCCACCTGGCTAGGCATGGCCCGGCAGCTCCAGTTACCTGGGCACCTGGGAGCGCGGGAGGCCACCACGCAGGTCGCCACTAGGTGGCAGCCTCAGGGAAGGGACCGGAGGCAGCCCCCGAGTTTACACTGAGTTTAGCACTATGACTCCCACTGTTCCTGGAAGGGGCTTCCTTCATTCTACAGCATTTCCAGCGCTGACTGTGCCAGGCCAGGGCTGGGGCGGAGTGAAGCCTTCAGCCCGGGTGAGGCCAAGCCCCCACGCAATTCCAGAGGGGGTGGGTGTTGGGACAGGAAGGGCACAGGGTGCTTCAAGATCGCTGATAGGCGGCCTGCACTCCCACAGCCATGTAGCCCCCACCTTCTGTCAGCTTTTCCTCGCGGCCTTTGGGCACCAGCCGCTCCCACGGCTGGTGTTCAGTGGAGCCCGCAGGGTGGCTTGGCACACATTCGCTGTCCTGCCCGCGCCCTCTGGCGCTTTCCTGCGCCCCTGCAGGGGTCTCAGCCCTCTCTCTCTGGATGCTGGCGCTCCCGCGTCTCCCCACAAGCCCTATCCCTCCCATCCCTGCCTTCTGTGTGGCTGGAAGCCCCTCCACCCCGACAGCGGCTGTGGGCGGCCTGAGGCCATGGCGTCTAGATTGAGTTCCCAGCGCACCAGTGGTTCCTGTCCTGCCCTCCTGCCCTCCCCGCTGGAAGCTCTGGGGGCAGTTCTCGGATCTGGAGGGACCCTGGAAGGCAGGGCTCTTTGCACTCTCTGGGGATTTCGACCTAGAGCCCCTCAGGGACGTGGTAGGGCTGCTCCTGCCTCAGGGCCCTTGTCCTCGCGCTCCCCACCTGGAATATCCTTCTCTCTACTCAAACCCAGCCCCACCGCACCTCCTCAGATACCTTTCCCTGTCCGCCCACGCTGTCTCGACAATCACTCCCCATCACCTCTGAAATTGCGTTGCCAGCGCCTAGAATCGCAGGTAGCGGGCACTGGACAGATGAATGGATTTGTCTATGCCTGGACGGCTCTCCAATTCGAACGCAGTTTTGCTGCGCTCTGGGGTCTCAGCTGTTACTTGAAGCAAATTAAGAGAGACACCTCTGGTCGCTCTGCCCCAGTCGCACGAGTGTCCCCGCGGCGCGGCGGGGGCGGGCGGGGGACTCGAGCAGAGACAGCGGGGCGGGGCGGGGTGAGGGCGGGCCCGAGGCTTAAGCCGGCGTCGGCGGGCTCCGGCCCCAGAGCTCGGCGGAGCGGAGCGCCAGGCAGCGCGGAGCAGAGGCCGGGCCCACAGCCGCTCCTCCTCCTGGCCCGCAGATCCCCGACGGCCGCACCACGGGCTCCTCCGGCTCGCGAGGACACGCGCATGGCGTCCTGGGGAAGGCGCTGAGTTCGGAGTCGCGGCGCCGCAGGCGGCACCATGGCCCTGGAGCAGGCGCTGCAGGCGGCGCGGCAGGGCGAGCTGGACGTGCTGAGGTCGCTGCACGCCGCAGGCCTGCTGGGGCCCTCACTGCGCGACCCGCTGGACGCGCTGCCCGTGCACCACGCGGCTCGCGCGGGGAAGCTGCACTGTCTGCGCTTCCTGGTGGAGGAAGCCGCCCTCCCCGCCGCGGCCCGCGCCCGCAACGGCGCCACACCGGCCCATGACGCCGCCGCCACCGGCCACCTCGCCTGCCTGCAATGGCTGTTGTCGCAGGGCGGCTGCAGAGTGCAGGTGGGTCCGCGCGGTTCGCCAGGGGCGCTGCGGCTTCCTCCTACGGAGAGGGTCCTGGCCCAGAGTCCCCCAGGGCTCAAGAATGGGTGGGGTTTGGCACCTCCTGGCCCAGCTGAGCCCTGCACGGAGCTCCTTCCAGAGGCTCTCAGGTGAGTGGGCTCCCTGGCTTGCCAGTACTCGGGCAGATGCCCTGGCGAACCTGGGGGCTCCCTGGAAGCGCACCTGGGTGATGGGAGCCAGAAGGGAGGGGCCTCTGTGGGGCTGGTGCTTACTAGTATGTACCGGGAGAAACAAAGCACTGATCCTGTAGTCCTGGGAGTGGGTGGGGACGTGAGGCCTGGGCAGCAGAGTCAGACGCCTGTGCCCTCCAGGACCGGATCTGAAAGGAGGCTGGGCAAAGTCCCACAGCCCACCCCAGGCTGAGATACAGGTGTCCCAGCCAGGGTGTGGGGGAAGGGTGATGGGCCGTGGTAAATGGTGGTCTCCCCATAACCCAGGCTGACCCCGGGACATCAGTGCTGTCAGGGCTCCCAGTTGTCAGCTGCTTCTCCAACCCAGGCTGATTCTTGCTGCCTCCAGACCCCACCTGGTCACTCTGAGCGGTGACCTCCAAGGGCAGTCCTGGCTGCTGAGAAGCAGGTAGCCAGCCAGGCAGCGGTAGGACAGTTCCAGGCACAGGGAACAAGAAGTGCAGATCCCTGAGGCGTGCACGCTCCTGTCCTGTTGGAGGGCCAGCCGCAGGCAGCGTGTTCAGAGCGGGTGAGGAGGGGAAAAGCTGCCAGGTCCAGGCCAGAGAGTATCCTAGCCAAGGTTAGGGATTTGGATGATATTCTGGTTGAGGGGGTAGCCGCGGGAGGGAGGAACCAGAACTAATTTTCCACTTAGACCACTGGGTGACCTGGAGATGGAAGGAGAGGAGTCAGGGTAACTCTAAACTGGCTTACTATGCCCCAAAGATGGCCAGGCCACCCCCACCTTCTGCCCTCAGATAGCAGGCCCCCCTTCCCACCCTTCTTGGGAGATGGCCTACCTGGTATCTCTCAGTGGGCCCTGTTACCAGGGCTTCCTGGCCACGTGGCCCATGCCCACTCTTTTGGGCGGTGGCATGCCTCCCTGATCCAGTGTCCAGACCTGGCCAGAAGCCTCCCTGGCCAGTGCAGAGGAACTGGGAGGAGCAGGTGGCCTTGGGCCCAGCTTATCAAGTCTCCTGCCCTCTGGGCTGGGCAGGCTTGGGTGCGGGGGGAGAAAGTGTGGGGGGCATGACCTGGATCCTTGGGCTTGCCCAGCCCAGAGAGATAAGCTGCTTTAGGGTGTGGTCCACCGCACATGAGGCTCCTGGGGCCTGGACAGCTGGACAGCCTGGACAGGCACAGGCCAGAGCCCAGAGATCTGTGGCCCTCTCCTTACAGTTTTCACCACTGACAGGCCCAGAGCCAGTGGGACCCCTGGAGCCTCAGATTCACAGTCCCCAAGGCCAGTAGGAAGGGAGCACCTTTCTCAGGAGCTGGGGCTCAGGTCACATTTCACCATGGTTCTGCCCGGGTGCCCGCTAGCCAGCCCTGACCTTTGGGCTCAGAGGGGATAGACTGAACCAGTCTCTGGTCCCCCCTACTCTCAGTTTTCTAGCACACAGGAGGGGCCTCGGTGTTGTCCTCAGCTTCCTGTGGGCCATGACATTCTCTGCCCCATCTTCCTCCTGCCTCCTTAGCAGGACCGCCAGGCCATTGCCCCCACCCTGCAGGCTGCCTGAAGACCCTACCAGTGGCCCCAGGGACCCCAGCTCCCTCCGTGACCTCTTTTCCTTGCATTTCTCACAGGAGTCTCAGAGGTTCTCTTCCCACTGTGATTCGGCTTCCTGAGGCCTGGGGTCTCTCGCCAGCTCCTGCTGCCTCTGCCAGTCTGTAACCACAGTGCCCTGTCTCTGGGCAAGGCGGGGTAGAGAGGCTTTGCTTCCTGATCCTAGTGAAGTTCGCCCACTGCCTCCTGCAGCCGCGACCTTGCCTACCCCTCTGTCGTCCTAGGTGCTTGGTGCTGGGAGGTTGTTCTGTTCCCGAACCAGTGCCCACTCTGCCAAGTGCAGCAGCCTCTGTGTCTAGATGTTCCTGGGGATTCTCCTCCCAGCACAGGTCCCATAGGCACTCCCCTCCAGCCCCTTTCTCAGCAGACACACACAGTGGGGTGGACACTGATGACACATTCAGCAGTTCTGCGCCCAGACCCCTGGCCGCACCCACTCTGAGGCCCCTGGGGGGAGTTTGGTCCAAGCCCTCCCAGGGGCCACCACTAGCCTGCACCTAGCACCCCTGGCTGACTGCCCCGGACCCACCCACCAGTACCCAGCAACTTCCACCTCCGCAGAGGCAAGAACACAGGCTGCTCCTGCGGCTGCGGCTGGGCGCTGGCGAGTCTGCTGGGGGAGGGGCAGTTTTCTGCACTGAAGTCGGGTTGCTGGAGGCACCCTAAGGCGGAGGTCTCTGTTCCCACGTGACACCTAGGAAGGCTGCAGAGAGAGGGGGCAAGTGTTGGATGCAGGGGGTGACCCCCAGTCCTGGTGCTAGCTTGGTACAGCCCCACAGCCCCCCTTCCTGGCCCTGCTCAGCCCAGTAACCCTCTGTCACTCCTTCAGGCGTTCCCTGAGCCCCTGGGAGTCAGGGCTGTGGTTCTGGGCCTGGAGCCAGTCTCCTACCGTGACAACCAGGTACTTGTGGCGTCGGCAGCTCGCAGTCAGGACTGGCAGGCCTCTGAAAGCCCTGCATGGTGCTGCTGCCTATTGGCTACGGTTCAGAGAGGGCCAATTAGTTGCCCAAGGACAGAAGCAGGACTCAAACCCAGGATCCACATGACCTAAAAAAAAAAAAACCTTGCTGAGTGAGGCCTGGCCAATCCCTCCAGGGAAGACAGAGAGCACAGAGCCACCCTCCAGGCCTGTGGGAGTCTGGGAGTGGCCCAAGCCAGGGGCGAGGCAGCAACAGGCTTTAGGAATTGAACCGGCTCTCCTCCCACAGGACAAAGACAATTCTGGTGCCACAGTCTTGCATCTGGCTGCCCGCTTCGGCCACCCCGAGGTGGTAAACTGGCTCTTGCATCATGGCGGTGGGGACCCCACCGCGGCCACAGATATGGGCGCCCTGCCTATCCACTACGCCGCCGCCAAAGGAGACTTCCCCTCCCTGAGGCTTCTCATCGGGCACTACCCTGAGTAAGATCACCCCTCTTAAGGGGTACTCTGGGTGGGCTGGGCCAGGGCTTTGGGGGATGCCTGGGATTTTCCACGCCTCTCTGACACTCCAGGACAATGATCCCTCCAGTGGCCATCCTGGGGCCAGAGGGCCAGGCCAGATAAATGGCTTCCACTCAACATGAAATTTTCCCCTCCTGGAAAACCCCTTCTGGGGCTGTCCCCAGAGCCCTGCAAGCAGGTGCTCCCAGCATCCTCAGCTGCCCAGCCGCACGCAGCTGGGCCTGGGAGGCTGGGCACGCAGGCCAAGGTCACCTGTTCCCCTTGGGCTGCTTCTGCAGCAGGGGCTCTCTCTGGCTCAGGCTGTGCTCATTTGCAAGACTGTTCAGGATGGAGTGGGGAGAAGCAAGGGCAGGAGTGCCTCCTAGGCCCTAGTCAAACAAGCGGAAAGGGAACCCCATCAGTTACTCAAGCAGTTAAGGGAGAAAGGCCCCTCCCAGACCCCCACCCCACCTCCTGGCCCCAGAACCCCTGGCTGGAGGCCATCCAGAGAGCAATTGTTATCTCCTGTGGCCCCTCAGCCCATTCCCACTATCAAGGGAGGCATGGGGCTCCCAAACCTCCTGGGGAGTGGGCTGGGAGCTCCCCCTGGTGGGGTGGGGGGTTGTACAGAGCAGGGGGCACATGTGAGTCTGGGGGAGGGAGCGAGGGACTCAGGTCTTAGGTGCACCTGGGGAGGCGGGAATCCTGGGGAAAGCTGTGCAGGCCCTGTCTGAGAGGGTAGGGTGCCAGATGCCGCAGGGGTCTGAACGGGGAGTGGGGTGCTATGACAGTTGACCCTCGTTAGTCTAAGTGGGAGCCCGAGATGTAAGTGCGAATGTGGACCCAGCCTCAGGACGACAGCAGCTACGAGGTGAGAGGGTCTGGCCTGTCCCCCCACTGGTCAGTTTCTGGGTGTGCCTGCAGGGCCCCTGGCCACCAGGGAGCAGGCTGAAGGCCAGTTCTGGCCATATGACCATGTGGCAAGGTGGCTACAGCAGCTGCAGCCTCTTGGACCCAGGCACACTGGTGTGGATGTAGGGTGGCCCTAGGACCCACCAGGCCGGGCTCAGTGGTCCCCTTGGCCCAGGACAGGGGAGCTGGGCCTGGTTCCATCCTTACTAAGAAGGGGCTCCATGGTTCGGTCAGTGGGAGACCCAACGGCTACTACCCACCCCGGGGAGGGCGCCTCACAACCAGCCCTGCCAGGCTCTCTTGGTGGCTGCTTCAGTATGAAGCCACTGCTTCCAAACAAACTAGAGTTTGGATCGTGTCAAAGTCAGTGGATTTAGAGTAGGAGGCCCCAGGGACCCCTGAGCAGAGGGTTCCAACTGGCTCCTGTCAGCACCTCCTGGAGGCTGTCCCAGATTCCTGAGTTAGACTCTCCAGGTTGGGGCCTGGGAGCCACACCTGGGACATGTCCCCATCCTCACAGCGGTGATTCTGATGCACCTGTCCCATCCCCTCACTTCAAGCAGAGGAGAAGGACAGGTCTTGAGAGGGGCAGGTGCTCCTGATGGCGGGACCAATATGGCCCAAGTGTGAAATGGAAGACGCTGAGCCCGCCTTCTGCAAGTGCTGGTGAGGACCGCCAGTCCGCGCCTTCCTCACTGAGAAGCCAGGTCTGGGATGAGCCACGTTCCCTCCATGGGCTGGGATCCCAGGTGTTAGGAAGACTGGCTATGCTGTGGAACTCCCTCCAGGGCTCCGGGGCTGGGGGATCCTGATCCCCTTCCAGACCATGCCAGCTGCTGAGTGTGATTGGGCGCTGGTGCTGACCCAGTGGCCAGATGGCCTGGACTGATGAGCCGCCAGCCCCCCAGGAGTCACCATGAATCTCAGGGAGGTGGACAGAGGGCTTGGGCTCCGTTTCCCACAGCGGTGTGTGACTCGGCTGATAAGAAGGTGTCTTTGTGTGGTTGCCAGGCTGGGCTCATGCAGGAGGGACAGCTGGGAACTGGGGTTGGGGGCTGGTGTACCCACTTAACCTCCTACCTTGGGAGTAGGGATTCCTGCTCACGAAGGCTGTGGGTATGAGGGCTGGGAGCTAGGGAGGGCAGAGGCTTGAGCTGCCCCAGGCCACAGGGCATAATCAAGGGACCCAGGTGGCCCAGCTTCATGCTCTTGCGAGCCTCCGGGGCGTGCTGTGAATGGCTGTGAATTATTCACAAGGCTCAGCTCTCTCGCTGGCGCGTGGGTGAGGGCTGAGGGAGGAAGGGCTCCCGGACCTGCTGGTGGGAAACTTGATCCTGCCCAGGGAGGCTGTGGGTGGCCATGGGAAACGGAAGTGACACACTGCAGAGGAGCTGGAAGGCTGGACAGCCTCGGGAAAGCTCAGCTGATTCCAGGGCTGCCCCTTGGGGTGTTATAGTAGAAAACGCTTCAGATTGCAGGAATGCCCTGCACATCCCCCACACCTCCCTGTCTATCCCGTTCATGGGGTTAAGTCTTCCCAGAAGCAGAGGACTTGTCACAATGACCTCAGGGGCTGCTGCCCGTAGGACCCTCCCTCTGGGCCCTTGTAGAAAAGGGATCTCTCATACAAAATTAGCCGGGCATGGTGGCACATGCCTGTAGTCCCAGCTACTCAGGAGGCTGAGGCAGGAGAATCGCTTGAACCCGGCAGACGGAGGTTGCAGTAAGCCAAGATCGTGCCATTGCACTCCAGCCCAGGCAACAAGAGTGAAACTCCATCTCAAGGGGAAAAAAAAAAGAAAAAGTAAAGGGATCTCTCAGTTGGGAGACATGAGGCTGGCAGGAGCTGGGCTGGGCAAGTCCCAGGCCCTGGGTCTCAGGGAGATTGAGTTGGGAGGGTTGACCCTCCTGGCAGGAGCTCCAGTGGCTGATGAAGGGGCGGATTGAGGGTCTAGACCCCCATTCAGGGCAGAGTGAGGAGGGGCGAAGAGCAGGTGTCCCCAAGGCTGGTGGCCACCCTCCCAGGAGGGTCCTGGAGCCCAGGAGCTCACTCTGACCCCTTCACACCTGCTTCTGGCTGCCCCAGGGCCTGAGCAGCTGGGCGGGACTGTGGGGGTCGGGGAACCTGGGCTCCGCTGGGAGCCTGAGGCTTGAGCTTCCAGGCTGGGGAGTGAGGAGGCTCCAGGCTCTTCCCCTGGGCTCCTGGGTGCTGCCAGTCACAGCAAGCGGGAAAACCAGTTAGCCCAGAGATTTTATCAACTTCAGCAGGTACCTCCTTCCCCCAAAGCCTCCCCTACCCCAACTAGACTAGACTGGAGTGCGACTGGAAAGTACCTAGGGCTGGATACGGTGGCTCATGCCTGTAAGCCCAGCACATTGGGAGGCTGAGGCAGGTGGATCACCTGAGGTCAAGAGTTCAAGACCAGCCTGACCAACATGGTGAAACCCTGTCTCTACCAAAAATACAAAAATTAGCTGGGTGTGTGGCCAGACTATGCCTGTATAGGTGGCACATGCCTGTAATCCCAGCTACTTGGAAGGCTGAGGCAGGAGGATCGCTTGAACCAGGGAGGCGGAGGTTGCAATGAGCCCAGATCATGCTATTGCACTCCAGACTGGGCAACAGAGCAAGACTCTGGTTTAAAAAAAAAAAAGGAATGAACGAAAGAAAGGAAGGAAAGAAAAGAAAAAGAACCTGGTGCTGAGTGTCTTCTAGGAGTCTGGCAACACCCAGTGTCATCCAAGCCACACAACCACCCCGAGCAGTAGCTCTGCAATCAGCCCATTTTACAGATGGACTCATTCAACTAAGGCTTATTGAGCATCTTCTATGTGCCAGGCAGTATTCGAAATGCCAGTGATATGCTGGTGAACCAGACAAGTGTCCCTACCTCATGGAGCTGACAGGTACAGAAATGGTGTTTTAGAGAGGCTGATCCACCAGCTGTGGTCACCCCTGGCTTGCTGTGTGGCCTTGAGCAGGCTGTACCTCCTCTCTGGGTCTCTCTCCCACTCCTGGTCCAGGTCCTAATCACTCAGGGCCTTTCAAGTCCACTGGAGACTTCCCCTTTTCCCTTCCTTTGTGCAAAGCTTCACAGAGCCTAGCTGCTCCCACAGCCCAGGGGTTCAGGCAGCCCCGATCTGGGATAGAAAGGGGGTTTCTCAGGAAGCCCCAGCAGCTCTCAGCTTAGACAGCCCCAGGGCCCAGGGCTCAACTCTCCCCCTTAGAAGGCTGGAGGCTCTGCCTGGGGTGGTCCTTTTCCCCACAAGGCCCCTGATTCTGGCACAGGCCGTGGGGGCTCATTCCTTTTTAATCACCAGCCCCAGGTCTACGCATGGTGTCTGTCAGTTCACCCAGTAGCAGGGTGTGGGGGCGGGGCCTGTGTCCACACTGAGGAGGTGGCTGCCGTCCTTGAGTCCCTGACCCAGGTGGAGGCTCTGAGAAAGGAAGGGCCTGGTGGAGTCCGGAGAAGCCCCTCACAGCAGGAGACCATCTCTTGTCTCCACCAGCAGCTCCTGGTCCCAGCTGTTGTCTAACCAGGGCTAGTGTGCCTGTCCTACCCTTCTAAGGGGTAGAGCTGAGCCTTGGGCCCTGGGGCTCTGTAAGCAGCACACTGCTGGGGTGTCCCAGGGCTTCTGAGAAACCCCCTTTCTGCCCCACATGGGGGCTACCTGAACCCCTTGGGTTCAGATGGGCCATGGGAGCAGCCAGGCTCTGTGAGGCTGTGCACTAAGGAAGGGAAAAGGGGAGCCTAAAAGGGGAGCCAGTAAGCCTAAAAGGCCCTGGCCTTCACCATCCATCTCCACCCGCAGCCTTTGAAAACACAAGTCCTGCTGGGTGCGGTGGCTCACACCTGTAATCCCAGCAATTTGGGAGGCTGAAGCAGGCAGAACACGAGGTCAGGAGTTCAAGACCAGCCTGGCCAATATGGAGAAACCCCGTCTCTACTAAAAAATACAAAAATTAGCTGGGTGTGGTAGCACGTGCCTGTAGTCCCAGCTACTCGGGAGGCTGAAGCAGGAGAATTGCTGAAACCCAGGAGGCGGATCGAGACCATCCTGGCTAACACGGTGAAACCCCGTCTCTACTAAAAAATACAAAACGTTAGCTGGGTGTGGTGGCAGGCACCTGTAGTCCCAGCTGCTCGGGAGGCTGAGGCAGGAGAATGGCGTGAACCTGGGAGGCAGAGCTTGCAGTGAGCCGAGATCGCACCACTGCACTCCAGCCTGGGCAACAGAGCGAGACTCCATCTCAAAAAAAAAAAAAAAAAAAAAAAAGAAAGAAAGAAAGAAAAGACAATGTAAGTCCCAGCCGGGTGTGGTGGCCCATGCCTGTAATCCCAGCACTTTGGGAAGCTGAGGCGGGTGGATCCTGAGGTCAGGAATTTGAGACCAGCCTAGCCAATATGGTGAAACCCCATCTCTACTAAAAAAATACAAAAATTAGCTGGGCATAGTGGTGGGCGTCTGTAATCCCAGCTACTTGGGAGGCTGAGGCAGGAGAATTGCTTGAACCTGGAAGGTGGAGGTTGCAGTGAACCAAGATCGCGCCACTGCACTCCAGCCTGGGCGACAAGAGCAAGACGCCATCTCAGGGGGGAAAAAAGTTAGCCGGGTGTGGTGGCTCCCACCTGTAGTCCCAGCTACTTGGAAGGCTAAGGCATGAGAGAATCACTTGAACCTGGGAGGCAGCGGTTGCATTGAGCCAAAATTGCGCCACTGCATTTCAGCCTGAGCAACAGAGCAAGACTCCGTTTCAAAAAAAAAAAAAAAAAGAGTAAGTCCCATCACAGGCTTCTGGCCACTGACAGGGAAGGCTGCTCACTTCCTTACAATGGCCCAGAGGCCGTCCCCACTCCGGGCTGTGGTCCCCTCCCACAGGCCAGCGCCCCTGCCTTCACAGAGGCGGATCCCCGCCTGCTCCCTGCCCTCCTCCAACTCTTTGCTCAGACCCCACCTCAGCAGGGCCAACCTTGAGCCTCGCTGAAATTGTCACCCGTGCCCATGATGCCCACTTACTCTTGCGCTGGCCTTGTTCCCTGCTGCCCTTTTTTTTGAGACTTGAGCCTCACTCTATCGCCCAGGCTGGAGTGCAGTGGCGTGGTTCACTGCAACCTTCACCTCCCAGGTTCAAGTGATTCTCCTGCCTTAGCCTCCCAAGTAGCCAGGATTATAGGTGCGTGGCACCATGCCCGGCTAATTTTTGTATTGTTAGTAGAGATGCGGTTTCACCATGTTGACCAGGCTGGTCTCGAACTCCTGAACTCAGGTGATCCGCCTGCCTCGGCCTCCCAAAGTGTTGGGATTACAGGCGTGAGCCACCGCACCCGGCCGCCCTGTGGTTGCTTGGCTTTGCGTTCTGTGTGCATCCTGTGTGACAGCCGATAGCTAGTCCCTAGGAGAAGCCCCTGAGACACATTCCGTCTCTTCACTCCGTGCATGCCCGGATTTCCGGCCAGGCCCTGCATCACACAGACAGATGTGTGTTTTCATCCCATCTCTCCCTGACTAATGAGGCCGGGAGGCTCTGTATGCCCAGAGCCTGACTCCAGTAAACGTCTGCTGAATGAGTGGGGCATGGAATCCCAGGGACTTGTCCTCTGCCTACAGCTCATTGCATGTGACCCTAGACAAAACTCCCCTCTGGCCATTCCCGAGCCTGTCTGGCAAGTGAACCTAACCTGCCCTAACAGGCTGAGGCCATGAGTGAAGAGGCATCCCCTACTCCTGGCCTGGATGGCCCTTCTCACATTTATTCATTCAACAAACAGCAACTGGGTGCACCCAACTGCCCGGCCCATCATCACGTCAGCCACACACTCTACTATCCACGTGTGTATGGGTCTGAGGAACAGGAGAACAAGATGATTCAGGAGTGACGAGTGCTATATAGTGAGATGGGCAGTTTGGTAGGAAGTGAAGGGGATGGTTCTTTAAGTTGAGGGGTCAGGGAAGCCAGGTGTCTTTGAGGAGAGGAGAGCTGAGACCCTAATGAAAAGAGGGTCGGCCTCACAGCCCTGCCATGATGGAACTGGCAGTGATGTAGGGACGTGTAGAGGCCTCAGGTGGGGTCAAATTTGGCCTAATTATGGGCCAGGAGGAAGACCTGGGAGGCTGGGAGAGTTGCAGGTAACTTTAGGCTTCTGGAACTGTTCCATGCTAGCTGATAGGCTGGGGTGTAGAACCTTTCTCAAATCAGGGCTGCATTTCTTCCCTGGGCCAGGCCTACTTGGGACTCTTTTTTTTTTTTTTTTTTTTTTTTGAGACAGAGTCTCACTCTGTCGCCCAGGCTGGAGTGCAGTGGCATGATCTCGGCTCACTGCAAGCTCTGCCTCCCGGGTTCACACCATTCTCCTGCCTCAGCCTCCCAAGCAGCTGGGACTACAAGCACCCACCACCATGCCCGGCTAATTTTTTGTATTTTTTAGTAGAGACAGGGTTTCACCGTGTTAGCCAGGATGGTCTCGATCTCCTGACCTTGTGATCCACCTGCCTTGGCCTCCCAAGGTGCTGGGATTATAGGCGTGAGCCACCGCGCCCGGCCGGGAATCTTTTAACATAGGCCAGGAAGTGTGACTGGAGGAAGCCAAGAGCCGCAGAGCCACCAAAGGCTCTGTGAATTTCAATTCAAAGCAGTCATAGGCCGCAACTGGACTGATCTCAGAGGGACAGCCTCTTCCTGGCCTCCCTCTGGGGAGGCATTCCTGGCAGTGGGGAGGGACGCGGGAATCATTCTTCAGCCTGAGTCTGGCTCCATGGGCAGCTCACTCCCTGTGGCGGCGTTGGCAGTCAGCTGGCACCACTCTCCGCCGGAGATTCCCACAGCCCGCGCGGGCGACCCATGTTTCTTTTGTGTAATCAGAGGTGACTTGATGAATAGTTACAGTTCATCCATAGCATCTTTGTTCCCAGGAGAAAGCAAACAAATCATGATTTATATGATCATCACCAGGGAGCCTCTGACCTACAAAGAGGGTTTGGGTCAAAGCCAGGGCAAAGAGCAAGCGCTTGGTGTGGGAGCACTTTTCTGCAGCTGTCACCGTGGTCGGGGCTAGAGCTGGCAGGGGTCTGGGAGCCAGAGGTCTCCCCCAAGACCCCTTCTCTCCCCTCTAGGTAGTGTTCCCCACAGCAGAAATGATGCCCAGCCTGGCCCGTACTTGGCAGTACCTGGACATGCCAGGCCACTCATGGGCCCTCCTGGTGGCTGGTCCTCCCAGGCACAGGGAAGGATCATAAAGTTCAGCAATGGCTGTGCGCCAGGCACCAGGCCCGTGCTCAGGGCTCTGCAAGCACTTCTCAGGCGCTCCGCACAAGGTCGGGATGATGACTCTTGCCCTCATTTCATGGATGGGTTTGGGAACACAAAGAGACAAGAAGAAAGACTGTGGCACAGCTCAAAGGCACGGGACTCGAGCCAGGTCCTCCTTTAGTGAAGCCGGGGCCCTCCCTACAGGTCCTCCTGTGGGGCTGTGCCCCAGCAGCTGGCAGTGTTCCTGAGTTCCCAGCAGTGAGGTCTGCGGGGAAGGGCAGTGGTCTGCATGGTGGAAGGGAGGGAGGCAGCGGGACAGACCAACCAAGAGCAGAAGGGGTGCAGAGGTGGCACATTTGGAGTTGGAAGCAGGCTCTGCATCAGACACAGCCTCAAATCGGGACTCTGCCTCTTTCTCATAGAGTGATCTTAGCGCTCTGTGCCTCAGTTTCTTCATCTGTACCAGGAGAACAATGCTAACACCTGTCCTGTCGGGTTGTTACAAGGACCAGCTGAGAGAACGTGTGTGTTGTACTCATCACAGTGCTTGAGATAGAGTAATAATTCAGTAAATGGTGGCTGCTATCACTATTATTATTATTATTTACTATTATTACTTTTATTAATTCATCTCTCCAGTAATGGGAATTTTGTTTATGTTCTTACTTATTTATTTATTTATTTTAGAGACAGGGTCTTGCTCGGACACCCAGGCTGGAGTGCAGTGGTGTGATCATAGTTCACTGCAGCCTCAACTTCCTGGACTCAAATCATCCTCCCTCCTCAGCCTCCTGAGTGGCTGGGACTACAGCTGTTCACCAGCACACCTGGCTGATTTTTGTATTGTTTGTAGAAATGGGGGTCTCTCTATGTTGCCCAGGCTGGTCTGGAACTCCTAGGCTCAGGCAGTCCTCCTGCTTTGGCCTCCCAAGGTGCTTGGATTCCAGGTGTGTGATGGGAATTTCATTTGGGTCCTTATGCTCATCCATATCTTTGTAATACTCCCCAGTGACTGTGAGAGTGCCCATTGTTCTTCTTGCCCTCTGGCCAAGGTGGAAGGGGATATTGAGCCAGGACCCCTTCCCACCCAGCCCATCAGCATATCTGCCCCAGGTTCTGGGGTATTCCAAGCTGGAGGCTCTGACTCCATAATGGGGCGCATGAGTGCAGATGCAAATACTAATAAGAATGGTGACGAGCTCCAGCACTTACTGAGGGCTCATTCTGTGCCAGGAACTTGGGCTGGGAGTGCCAGCCAGCGACCCTGCAGGAGGCTGTGGGTACCACTGCCCCCTGCTGCTCAGATCCTGCTTGCTGCCAGCTTCTCAGACCTTCTCCGGCTGGCTGGGCACCCCTGGGTCATGGATCTCTGCCAAGTCGGTGGTGCTGGGAGAGCAGAGCTCACCACAGGTCTGGCCCCCCGCAGCTGTGCACATCACTGTGGGCCTCTGCAGAAAGAACCCAGTGGGCCCCCACCAGCCCCCAATCTCCAAGACCCCGGCACTCACTGTGCCTTGGTTACGGGGTGAATAATTTAGGCCACTGAGTGTTGGTCATGAAATATTAATCAGCCTGTTCCTGATGCACCAGCATGTGAGTGTGCATGGGGATGATGCTGGCACTGGGGTGTGGAGGCCGGCAGCCATGAGCCAGCATGTGTCTGAACATAGATACATAGCTGGGTCTTCTGTCTGCCTCATCTGGGTCGACGGGACCCTCTCTGGATCACCAGGCATGCTGCCTGCTCCCCGCACCATCATGAAGTGCCAGGCCCAACATCAGCCCCAGCAAATGGCAGCCCTGTGTCTAGGGAGTGGGGATGGGGGAGAAATCAGTGAGTGAGGGTCCATGGGGGCTGCAGACAGCCTTGGGGGTCTCAGGAGTCAGGGAAGTGGACAGAGAACCAGGGCTTTAGGGACAGGGAGATGCCAGCTGGGAGGGTCTCAGGATGTGTGTGAGAGGGAGGTAAAGGGCACACATGACAGGGGTCAGAAGAGGGGCTAAGTCGTGTTGGGAACAAGAGGGTGGATGGGCAAAGGGGGGTGGCCTGGTACACATTGATGGGCAGGCAACAAGTGGATGGGTAGTTGGATGGTTGAGCGAGGGATGGATGCGGGGTGGAGCATGTGGTTGATCTGGGGGGTGATAGACTGGGGGAGGTAGATGGGCAGGATGTGAAGTCCTGTGAAGAATTGGCCTCCTGGGCACAAAAGGTGAATTGGAACCCAATAGGCCCCCAACCTGGAACTTCTCCTGGGTCTGGGGGTAGGTTGTGGCTCCACCTAGTGTCTTTTGGTGGTAACTGCACCCTGGGCTGTTCGCATCCAGCAGCCCAGCAGCCAGGACAGCTTTCCTGTTCCCCAGTTAGGCCCCCTCTAGGCTGGGAGAACGAGGACAGTGACAGCCGAAAGCTAGGCCCCAGGAGAAGCCCCTGAGACACGTTCCATCTCTTCACTCCCTGCATGCCCATATTGCTAGCCAGGCTCTGCATCACACAGACAGATGGGTGTTCAAATGCCACTTAACAGCTGTGTGACTGAGGAGACAGCTGAGTCTGTGCCTCTGTTGTGGGACTATGGGTGATGGCACAGAGTTCGGGGCCCTCCAGCCCCACCTGTGAGCCTCCCCAGCTGCAGCTGTACCATTGCTTGAATTCTGATTCTGGCATGTCCCCTGCTAGGTGCCTTACCGGTGTAACCGCAGTTGATGGTCACAGTAAATTAATAAAAATAGTTGATGGCCAGACGCGGTGGCTCACGCCTGTAATCCCAGCACTTTGGAAGGCCGAGACAGGAGAATCACTTGAGCTCAGGAGTTCGAGACCAGCCTGGGAAAGACCTCATCTCTACTAAAAATACAAAAATTAACTGGGCCTGGTGGCACATGCCTGTAGTCCCAGCTACTCAGGAGGCTGAGGCAGAAGAATAACTTGAACCCAGGAGGTGGAGGCTGCAGTGAGCCAAGATTGTGCCACTGCACTCCAGCCTGGGCAAGAGAGCAAGACCCTGTCTCAATAATAATAATAATAATAATAATAATAATAAGGCATTCACTGGGTACTTTACTAACCATAGCAAGACGTGGCCCTAGCCTCAACTACCCCTCCACAAAATAAGAATGACAATAAGACTTAAGAATAACCTGGGCCGGGTGCGGTGGTTCACACCTGCAATCCCAGCACTTTGGGAGGCCAAGGCAGGTGGTTCACTTGAGGACAGGAGTTTGAGACCAGCCTGGCCAAGATGGCGAAACTGGGTTTCTACTAAAAATACAAAAATTAGCCAGGTGTGGTGGCACATGCCTGTAGTCCCAGAAGCTTGGGAGGCTAAGGCAGAAGAATGGCTTGAACCTGGGAGGCAGAGGTTGCAGTGAGCTGAGATTGCGCCATTGCATTCCAGCCTGGATGACAGAGCAAGACTCAGTCTCAAAAATAAAAATAAAAAAAGAAGAACCTGCCTGCTAGTGCCATAGCCCAGAGCTAGCACAGCCCAGAGCTAGCACAGCAGAAGCATTCAGTACATAGTGGACGTCCCGCGGGCTGCCAGATTAACAAAAACAGCAACAACAAAACCCAGGACGTTTGACCAGCTTTGAATCTCAGATAAACAAGCTGTATTTTAGTACAAGTATGTCCCATGCAATATTTGGGATATTGAATACTAAAGCATTATCTGTTTATCTGAAATTCAGATTGAAACTGGATGAACTGCATTTCGTCTGGTAACCCTTACCATCCTGCCCTCTGGGAACTCAGTCTTCTGGGGGAGGCAAAGGTCAAAATCCATTATGGTCAACCAAGCATGACAGGTCATGCTCATAGCAGCCCTGGGCAGTGTGGGGTGGAGGCCAGCAAAGGGGAAATAAATCAGGGTGGCCCTCATGGAGGAGGGATGGGGACTGAGTCTTCAAGAGGGAGGAGGATGGAAGGGCATTCCAGATGGAGGGGGGCACATGACGAAAGGGATAGAGGTCAGACCCAGCACGTGTGGGGACTCATGGTGACAGTGGGTGACATGTGGAGAGGAAAGCTCACCACATCGTTGTAGACATCGGTTAAAAAGTGGGACTGAGGCTGGGCGTGGTGGCTCAGGCCTGTAATCCCAGCACTTTGGGAGGCTGAGGTGGGTGGATCACGAGGTCAGGAGTTCGAGATCAGCCTGGTCAACATGGTGAAAGCCCCTCTCTACTAAAAATACAAAAAATTAGCCGGGCGTGGTGGCGCATGCCTGTAATCCCTGCTACTCAGGAGGCTGAGGCAGAAGAATCGCTTGAACTCGGGAGGCAGAGGTTGCAGTGAGCCAAGATCAAGCCACTGCACTCCAGCCTGGGCGACACAGCTAGATTTCATCTCAAAAAAAAAAAAAAAAAAAAGGTGGGACTGAGGGCAGGGCAGTGCTGGGTCGGACGCTCTCAGGGGCCTCTGAGGGAGGGTGGCTCAGGACTAAGTCCAGGGGAAGCCCTAGGGGTGGCAGCGGGCCGGTGACAGGGCCCTCTCCCACCCACTCTCCCTGACGTTCAGGCTCCCCGGGAGGGGGCGGGGGGCTTAAGGAGGCCTCGGAGAGGGTGAGGCGCTGAAGGCCCAACGTGGGCACTGTGTCTCCGCAGAGGAGTGAATGCCCAAACCAAGAACGGTGCCACGCCCCTGTACCTGGCGTGCCAGGAGGGCCACCTGGAGGTGACGCAGTACCTGGTGCAGGAATGCGGCGCAGACCCGCACGCGCGCGCCCTCGACGGCATGACCCCGCTGCACGCCGCGGCGCAGATGGGCCACAGCCCGGTCATCGTGTGGTTGGTGAGCTCCGGGCCCGGGCGGTGGGGGAGGGGTGGCGGGGCGGAGCCGGCAGGGCACGGAGGGGAGTGGGTGGGGCCATCAGGGTGGGGCGGGGGAACGGGGACGTGACCGGCAGGTGTAGGGGGCGGGGCCCGCAGGGGCCTGGCGCCCAGCCCCCGCCCCTCTCTCCCCGCCCTTCCTGCCCAGGTGAGCTGCACCGACGTGAGCCTGTCGGAGCAGGACAAAGACGGCGCCACCGCCATGCACTTCGCGGCGAGCCGCGGCCACACCAAGGTGCTCAGCTGGCTGCTGCTGCACGGCGGGGAGATCTCGGCTGACCTGTGGGGCGGGACCCCACTGCACGACGCCGCCGAGAACGGGGAGCTAGAGGTCAGCGCGGGCCCGGGGTTGGGGCGCGCGCCTTCTGCTGGCACCAAGCTCTCGGCATGGCCCTGCCCGGGTGTGGGGGTCCCAGCTCGCGGCCGGGGCCGGGTCCTCACTGCGTGCCCCCGCAGTGCTGCCAGATCCTGGTAGTGAATGGCGCGGAGCTGGACGTCCGCGACCGCGACGGGTACACGGCCGCCGACCTGTCGGACTTCAACGGCCACAGCCACTGCACCCGCTACCTGCGCACTGTGGAGAACCTGGTACGATCCCTGCGCTGCTCCTGTGGCATTCTCTCTTCTCGCCCCTCTACCCCAGTGGTGGGTGTCGTCACCCCATTTTACCAAGGAGGAAGCTGAGGTTCAGGGACGTGAAGCCCACTACTCCACACGATCTCTCAGCCCAGAACCACTGCCTACTGGGGACTGAGGGATTAGAGGCACAAAGGTTAACAGAAAGAGGACAGGGAAGAACAGGGTCACCCCAAGGGGTAAGGCTGGAGAAATCACAAGACAGGCCCCATTGGGAACAGTTAGGCTCGTTTACCCGCCCATAGACATTAGCTTGGGTATAACTCACAGCCACCTCTGCAGAAGACAGTGTAAGTGTCCCGTTCCACATATGGATAAACTGAGTCTGCGAGGCACCAAGATCACATCACCAGTAAGTGGTAGAGTGGAGAACCTGCCTCGATGGCCTGGCCAGGAGCCACCTCTCAGCCCCTGCACCGTACATTTGCTGACTTCATGGCTGGTTCATAACTGGAAACCCATACTATTCTTTTTCAACTATGTTATTATGGTGAGACAGTCATGAAGTGACCCACTGGGACTTGAACTCAGCTGTGGATGTCTCCAAGTGCAGGGCTCTGCACCAGCTGGTACAATGCCTGCTTTGAGGCAATAGGCAGGGAAGAGAGTGGGCCTCGCAGCCAACCCCAAAAGGATGCGAACTAACTCCATGGGGCAGCCTGGCCATGGAGGGTCTGTGAAATGAGGCCCGGAGGGAAGAAGGTAGATGGTCTGTGCCCTGAGCACCGTCTGTGCATCTGCCCTCCCTGCCAGCACAGGGGTATGGTCCTGGCTCTGGGGGCTGCAGAACACAGCAAGGTCCAAAGGCCAGAGGCTGCAGGCGGGCCTGTGGATGAACTTCCGCCCCAGAGTCTCCGGAAGAGAATGAGTGGCCCAGCAGGTAGTGAGCACTCTGTCACTAGGGTATATAAGCCAGGATAGACACTGGGAAGGGCATTGTTGCATCAATGGTGGGTATCCTTTAGCTAAGAGAGTCTGTGACTCTGTTGAGGGACCGTGGGGTGGCACTAGGGCCCAGAGGACCTGAGGGAGGGCCTCTCTGGATGCAGCTGCTAGTGGTCATAGGACAGCAAACACCACTCATTGGATTCTGACTTAGGCAGGTACCCTGCCGAGTGCCTTAAAGGTGTAATCTCAGTTACTCTTCACAGTACATTAAAAAATATAGTTGGTTGGGTGCGGTGGCTCAGGCCAGGCACGGTGACTCACGCCTGTAATCCCAGCACTTTGGGAGGCTGAGGCGGGCGGATCACGAGGTCAGCAAATCGAGACCATCCTGGCCAACATGGTGAAACCCCATCTCTACTAAAAATACAAAAAAAAAAATTAGCCAGGTGTGGTAGCACACGCCTGTAGTCCCAGCTACTCAGGAGGCAGAGGCAGGAGAATCACTTGAACCCAGGAGGCGGCGGTTGCTGTGAGCCAAGATCGCACCACTGTACTCCAGCCTGGTGACAGAGCAAGATTCCATCTCAAAAAAAAAAAAAAAAAAAAAAGTTGACAGGCCAGGCATGGTGGTTCATGCCTGCACTTTGGGAAGCTGAGGTGGGTGGATCACCTGAGGTCAGGGTTCGAGGCCAGCCTGGTCAACATGATGAAACCCCATCTCTACTAAAAATACAAAAGTTAGCTGGGTGTGGTGGTGGGCACCTGTAATTCCAACTACTTAGGAGGCTGAGGCAGGAGAATTGCTTGAACCTGGGAGGTGGAGGTTGCAGTGAGCCGAGACCGCGCCACCACACTCCAGCCTGGGCAACAAGAATGAAACTCCATCTAAAAAAAAATAGCTGACTATGTGTCATTTACTGGGTGCCATGTCCTGGAGCTCAGCAGGGCAAGTAGTGCTGTTATCCCCATTTGCAGATAAAGAAACTTAGGCACAAAAAGCACAGGTGACTCACCCGAAATGACATAGCTAGTAAGTGGGAGAGGGAAAGTTTGAAGCCACTGTCCCAGACTGCAGAGCTGGGTGACTCAGGGCAGATGCAGTACACCTGCTGTGGCCCAGCCTCTTATCTGCTGCCTACAGGGGTCAGGGCTTGGTGCCCTCAGCACCCACTGCTGTTGGCCAGGTAAAGAGCACCTTTGGGTGCTGCCCAAGCCACCTCCTATGGCTCCCCTGACTCCTGGGGTAGGCAGCAGGGCCTGGTCCCCTGGAATGGGTGGGGGATGTGTGCCCTGGTTCTCTCACCCAAGCAGGCCCAGCTTCGGCAGTGACAGATCCAAGCCACAGAAGATGCTGGCCCAGAAAAGGCAAACACTCCCGCAGAGCCCCTAATTACGGGGCCAATGAGCGCAGCCGCCAAGCCATTACCTGGTGCCAGGCCTGCCTCTCTCTCCCAGGGGGCCTGTGACACTTCTTAGGCAGGGAGGGGGCACGGGGCAAGGAGGAGCACGCCTGGGTAGGAGGCAGCGGAGCAAGCGGGCTTGCCGGCAGCAGGGGCAGCATGGGCAATGTAAGCAGGGCCCCCACCCCATTTCCCCTCTGCACCGGGAGGGGACAGGCCTGTGGTCAGAGGCACAGACCCGGCAGGGCGGGGGAATGGCAGGCCTGGCAGCCTGAGCTCTGGCTGCCCATCACTGCTCAGCTGGCTACCCAGGCCCCACCCTTACCCCAAGGGCCCCATCAGGAGACAGGCCGGGCTGGTGTTGGGAGTCTGCCCCAGGTCCCAGGTCCGGCAAGGAGCGCTAGCTTGCCAGCCAGATAACTAGGGATGGGCCTGTGCTGTGCGCCTCCCCATGGAGCCTCTGATCCTTAAGGGAGAAGGCCCATCTCCTGGCAGTTCTCCCCTTGGGGTGCAGCTCAAGGCCCCCTCCTCGTCGATCTCTCCACCCTCCTAATCAGGGAGGAGTCAGGGGAGGGAGTTTCCCAGGAACCTGGGTCCTGCTGCCTGGTGGGGCTGGGCTTGAATCTTAACTTGGAGGAACCTGAGAGACCCTCTAGTGATGCAGAAGAGACCCCAGAGAGGGGTGTGGCTTGACCAAGATTCTACAGTGAAGGCATGGCTGAGTGGGACCCTAGCCTGGAGAGCAACGCATCTTGGGGTGCACTTGCCTTCATTGGCTTCCCTCCCTCCCCTTCAGAGCGTGGAGCATCGCGTGCTCTCCCGTGATCCATCCGCAGAGCTGGAGGCGAAGCAGCTGGATTCAGGCATGTCCTCACCTAACACCACGGTGTCAGTCCAGCCGCTGAACTTTGACCTCAGCTCACCCACCAGCACCCTCTCCAACTATGACTCCTGCTCCTCCAGCCACTCCAGCATCAAGGGCCAACACCCTCCACGTGGTGAGTGTGCCCAAGGAGGAAGAGGGGGAGGGGAAGCAGACTGAAGCCAGACCACTGGGCTGTGAGGGTTGGCCTTGGGCCACCCTGCCACAGCCAAAGTCAGAGACTACCCTCATCACTTGCTCTTTTTTTTTTTGAGACGGAGTCTGGCTCTATCGCCCAGGCTGGAGTGCGGTGGCCGGATCTCAGCTCACTGCAAGCTCCGCCTCCCGGGTTTACGCCATTCTCCTGCCTCCGCCTCCCAAGTAGCTGGGACTACAGGCGCCCGCCTCGTCGCCCGGCTAGTTTTTTGTGTTCTTTTTAGTAGAGACGGGGTTTCACCGGATTAGCCAGGGTGGTCTCGATCTCCTGACCTTGTGATCCGCCCGTCTCGGCCTCCCAAAGTGCTGGGATTACAGGCTTGAGCCACCGCGCCCGGCTTTTTTTTTTTTTTTTTTGAGACGGAGTCTTGCTCTATCGCCCGGGCTGGAGTGCAGTGGCCAGATCTCAGCTCACTGCAAGCTCCGCCCCCCGGGTTTACGCCATTCTCCTGCCTCAGCCTCCCGAGTAGCTGGGACTACAGGCGCCCGCCACCTCGCCCGGCTAGTTTTTTGTATTTTTTAGTAGAGACGGGGTTTCACTGGGTTAGCCAGGATGGTCTCGATCTCCTGACCTCGTGATCCGCCCGTCTCGGCCTCCCAAAGTGCTGGGATTACAGGCTTGAGCCACCGAGCCCGGCCAATCACTTGCTCTTAAACATGGGGAGGAGACACCCCTTCTGCTGAGAAACAGAAGTCACTCATGCGTGTGTGCTCATCACAAACATACGTGTACATCCACATGTACTCTCCCCACACACAAAATCCACGTGTGCCGCCCACCATTCATTATTCTCAGCTACTCACACACAAAAGCACACGCTTGTACATGTGTACATACAGCATACAAATATGAACACACACACAGAGCCATGCTAATATCTGCACACACCCACCTTATACACAAGCACACAATGCTCTATTTCCATACTACAGATATGCACACACACACACAACTATGTCCACAGTGCAATGCACACAAATTCATCAATACAAAGAGGCACGTGCACAAATGCATACACACTCAAACACACACAAATGCACAATCGCCTCAGCAGACTGCAGGCGTGTGTGTACACACACCCTGACCATGCCCTGAGCATGGGCATCCGTCCCCTTGCAATGCCTGCTTTACGCCGCCAGATGGTGGCCTCCAGCCCCGGGAGGGGTGCCCTGCAAAGACTAGATGTGGCCATCCATACTCCCAAGGAGTAGACCCTCCCCTTCCAGGTGACCCTGCCCTCTAGACACACCAAAGCCTCGGTGCTTCCCTTCCAAACCAGAGTGCCTGATCTTCTCCCAATAAGTGCTGGACTGGGGCAGGGCAGGGCCAGGGAGAGGAAGCCCAGCACCGCCAGGGGCCACAGCAAGTGTACCAAGTGGTGCCCTGGAGCCCACTGTGGCCCTCGGCAAGTTGTTTCCAGGTGGCGGAGAGTCTGTCTTGGGGAACAGCCTGTCCGCAAGCTCCCAAATCTGGCCCTTTCTTCTGCCTCCCCAGAGCTTTCCAGCGCTAGAGCTGCAGACATACAGAGCTACATGGACATGCTGAACCCGGAGCTGGGCCTGCCTCGGGGCATGATCGGGAAGCCCACACCCCCACCACCCCCACCCAGCTTTCCCCCGCCACCCCCGCCCCCAGGCACCCAACTGCCCCCACCCCCACCTGGCTACCCAGCTCCCAAGCCTCCTGTGGGACCACAGGCAGCTGACATCTACATGCAGATGAAGAACAAACTCCGCCACGTGCAGACGGAGGCCCTTAAGAAGGAGGTAGTGAGCCCTCACCCCCTGCCTGCCTCCCAGCAGGGGGACTAGGCCGATGGGGGCCAGTGAGGCCAAAGGCCTGGCCTCACTAGTGGGCATAGGGTGGGGGTCCCTAGGTCCATGGCATGTTCAAGAGTCAAAGCTCCTGGAGAGTCCCATGAGGGGTCAGGGCTGGACACTGGACTGGGAGGAGAGTAAGAGCAGGCCACTGCCCTCCATGGGAGCTGGGGGGTGAAGGACGCAGGTCCAGACAGCTGTGCCTCACCAGGAACTGGGCCTGTGCTACATCTTGCACAGAGTGGCTGGGTTGTCATGGAGTTGACAGAGAATTCATGGAGACTGCCCCTCCCCAAGCATGCTCCCACCACCCCCACAGCCCCAGGCTCAGTCGGAGAGTGTCACCCAAGGGAGGTGGCTGCCAGGTGGAAGGTGCCAGTGGCATGGCTGTGGAGGTGAGGGCTGGAAGGAGTGTGGGGGGAAGGTGAGCAGGCACTAGCGGGGCTGGGTGCCCACCGGCAGTGGGGGCTGGGAGGAAGTGAAGCTGTGGCTAGTTCCAGTTTAGGGCTCGAGCTCCTGGGGGAAAGGGCCAGGCCTGAGCTGGGAGCTCTGGAGGGAAGCGGAACCTGTGTGGAGAGGATGAGGCCAGGGCAGGCAGGTGGAGTGTGAGGCACCTAGGGATGTCTGGGGGCTGCAGGCCCCTGGCTGAGGCTCTGGAGCAGGAGTGGGGGCAGTGGTCTGGTCTGAGCAATTCTGGGAATCCTGGGCAGGGTGACCTGGGGAACACTGGCATTCTGGCCACAGGAACAGAGCAAGGATGGTCTGAGAGGTGAGAGGACAGCCTGAGGTCACAGGTGGCCAGACGTGGTGTAGCAGCCCCCTGGGGTCCTGCTGGAGCCTGGGACCTTGCATTTCTCTCTTAAGCCCAAGGCAAACCACCCCAGGGCGTTGATACAAGGTGACCCAGGTCACAAGGCCACTGGGCAAGGGAGGCATGGGAGGGACACCAAACCTGCAGGCCAGCTCCAGTGGCTGCCCTCTTCATGCTACCTTAGACCAAGCTCCCACAGTGGCTTCCCCTTTCATCTCTGGGAGGCAGAGGGGGCCGGGCGGGTAGGCTGCAGGGGCCCAGGAATCGCTGAGCTCCCAGCCCAGCCTGTGAGTCCCGCCCAAAGCCACAGGACAGGTGGCCCAGCCAGTGTCCCCTCTCCACCGGTGAGCCCAAGTGCCAGGTCTGCGTGATACCCTCCTGGCTGTGTGAGCCCGTCTCGGTTGTGTGCGTCCCTCCTGGCAGTGTGCGCCCCTCCCGGCTGTGAGCCCCCTGCCGGCTGTGTGTGCGCCCCTCCCAGCTGTGTGCGCCGCTCCCGGCTGTGTGCGTCCCTCCCGGTTGTGTGCGTGCTGGGCCGCAGGCGCCAGGGCCGGGACCGGGACACTCCACAAAGGGCTCTTTGTGTGGCCGCGGCGCCCCCCGCGCGGGTGCCTGACCGAGGGCGGGAGCAGGGTCGTGGCGTCCGAGCCTCCGGGCTGCAGGGGGCGCGGAGCGGGCGGGCTGGCCCAGAAAACAAATCCTGCGGTGTCGCGTTTCCTGCAACGTGAGCCAGGTCGGGCGGGGTGAAGGGTCTGAGGCCACCGCAGGGACGCACGGGCTGGAGAGTGGGGCAGGGGACAACCCCCACCCCGTCACTCAGTCTTTGGCCGGGCTGCCTCACTCACTCTCCCTCACTGAGCTGGGCCTAGTTGGGGGCAGCTGCGACGGGGCGGGAAGCCGCGCTGTCACCCGACCCCGCCTTACGGCCCCTGAAACCCGAGGCTTGAGCGCGGGTGTCGGTGTCGCTTTCGTGGATGGGGATGGTTTCCAGATGCAGGAGGGGAAGCGGGGGGACGCGACCCGGAGCCGGGGGCCAAATATGAGAGGCCCCCTCTGCCCAGGATCAGCCCTCTCCTGTCTCCGGCGGGGATGGAGGTGGGGGGGCTCAGCTCCCAGCTTAGGGAGAGGCGCAGGGGGCGGGGTCACATCTGGCCTGGGGTGGGTGCAGAGCTGCGGCCAGGTGTGGCAAGGTACTTGGCGCACCCGTGGTATCCGCGAGGGCTGGGGGGTTCGGCCTGGGATTGGCGGGCCCCGGGTGATGTCAGGCCGTCGGAGCCCATAGGCTGGCCGTGTGCGGGCGGCTGTAACCTGAGAGGAAGTATCAGGTAACGCAGGTGTCGGGTCCTGCCGCCCCCGCCGCCAGGTGCACAGCGGGGGCCACCAGCACCGTGGCAGGTAGGAGCAGCCCCCGGGTGGGCAACCGGGGTCCGGGGCAAGCCGGAGCCTTGGAGAGCACAGACTCTGGAGGGGGCTCCCTCCGGCCCGGGACCCCCGAAAGACAGGGCTCCGCGGAGCCCTGGGGACCCGCAGTCCGTCTGACAGCGGAGAGCGGGGTGCGGCCAAGGGCCTAGTGAGGGCTAAGCTGGGAGGTGCCCCTTCTCCAGCTCCCCCTGGCGTCGGGGCTGGGCCACCCCGCCCCTGGGCCCGCCCCTTCTGGCCTCAGTGGGGGCCCCTGTGCCCCTTGGCCGGTGCCCAGAACCCCTCCCTGTAAGGCGGGCGGAGCCTGCCCTTCCACCGACGCCCCCATGACCCTCTCCCCATGCCCGCCCTGAGAACAAGGGATGTAGGAAGACGGCTGCTGCACCCCTCGACGGCCGCTGGCCGCGAGTCCCCAGGAGGTGAACAGCTGGGTGGGGAGGCGTGGGGGGGCGCCTACCGGGCAGGTGCCCGAGTCCCACCGGTCACTGTCTTCCCGCAGCCGAGCTCCTGCGACGGCCACTACGGGCTGCGGAGGCAGGACTCCGGCCGCAAGCCCCGCGCCTTCAGCAAGCAGCCCAGCACGGGGGACTACTACCGGCAGCTGGGCCGCTGCCCGGGCGAGACGCTGGCCGCACGTCAGGGCATGGCGCACAGCGAGGAGGTGCGTGCCTGCTAGCCCGCGCTCGCCGGCTGCCCGCGCCTCGGCCCGGCCGCCCGCGGCTCACTCGAAGGCCCCTCTGCTCCCTCGCAGGTGGCGCTGCTCCCAGGGAACCACGTGCCTAACGGCTGTGCCGCGGACCCCAAGGCGTCCAGGGAGCTGCCACCGCCGCCCCCGCCGCCGCCGCCGCCCCTGCCCGAGGCCGCGAGTTCGCTGCCGCCGGCCCCGCCTCTGCCCCTCGAGGGCGCTGGCCCTGGCTGCGGGCAGCGCCGCTCCTCTTCGTCCACCGGCAGTGAGTAGGGGCAGGTTGAGGGGTGGGGGGCGGCGCTAGCCCTGAAAGGGGAGGGAAATCTAGACACCGCCCCCTCCCCAGCTGTCACTGCCCGGATCCTTCCTCTTCTCCATGTTCCTCCGGCCACCCCTACCCCATTGAGTACTTGACCCTAAGGGAGGGCTCTGGGTTGCTCGAGGTCCTGCCAAAGCAGGACCGGGCTGCACGTCCTGGGGCAAGTCCCCTCCCCAGTCTGGGCCTGCCTCCCACCCCCTAGCTGTGTGGCCTGGGCAAGTTCCCTCCCCTCTCTGGGCCTGCCTCCCACCGGCTAGAAAGGGCCTCCCAGCTCTGGCGCTGGTGTTTCCGATGAGCTGGTGCTGGAGGAACACTTGAAGTAGAACCAGCTTCAGAGAGGCCCTGCAGCTGGCCACCCTTCCCCATGCCCCCGTCTATCCTGAGCCTCTCTTCCTCTCTCCATGTCTTTCTCTTGTCCTTCCAAGCAGCACAGACCTGAGGCCTTCTTAGAAATGCCAGGAACTCTTCCTAGCCAGTTCCTGCCAGGGGCCCTGGGCCAGCCGGGGCCTGGCTATGGGGGCAATGTTTTCCCCTCCCTCCTCGATGACTTCCCTAGACATCCTTTTTTAAGAGCTAGACTGGTGCAGGATTCCTGGGCTGCTTTTATGTAGGGTGGGACAGTGTCCCCCTGCCAGGATACCTAGAAGGCCCAGGACAGGGTGTCTAGATGTGGTGCTCCCATCCCAGCCTGGCTGGGATGCCTTCCTCACCCAGCCACTCAGGGCAGAGATCATGCTTAGTGGCACCCTCCAAAGCTTTGTCTCCCTGACTAGGAGTGCAGAGCAGAGCTTGTCCCCCTAGGGTTCCTATGGAGCCCCAGCCCCTGCAGACCAGAGCCCATGGAAGCATGTCCAGCACCTGCGTGCAGAACCTCCTTCTCCTTCCCTCCACAGCCTGCAGCAGGGCTGAAGCTAAGGGCAGAGAAAAATACTCTGGACTTCCCCAGACACCCCCACCCAGCACAGCCAGGGCTGGGTGCCCTACCACAACCCAGTGCCAAGGTGGAGGCCCTTGCTAGGGGCTAGAGCCAGTGGTGGCCCTGTCCAGCCCTCAGGGGCACCAGCCAAGCCGGGAACTGGATGGACCACCCTCATGAGGCCCCAGAGCAGCAGGAGCCAGGGTCAGATGGGCAGAAAAGCTCCTCCTCTCTTCTCTACTCCCCCCTCCTGCTCTCCCTGGCTCGCTCCCTGTCCCCTGCTGTCCCAGTCTCATCCTGGCCCCCTCTCCCTCCTAACTCCACTGTCACTTCTCTCCTCTTGGTCCCTAGAAGTGAGAGTCCTGAGGCACAGGAAGAGTGAGTAGCTGCGTGCGCGGCTCCTGGCTGAGGCTGAGGCGCGGGGTGGGGGGAAGAGGCAGGAAAAGCAAGGCAGGAGGGGCCCAGACTCGAGGAAAGGGCAGGGGCTGGCAGGCGAGAGAAATTCGATGCATGGGTGGGCCCTTGCACCTCAAACCTACCCTCATACCCACATACGCACCTAAGCATTCTGCACCTGGCTGGTGGTTTTGCCTTAATAAATGAGCCAGCCACACCGATTTTCCCTTTCTCCTCTTCTTCCTCCCTGTGACTGTACTCTGGGATCCCCAGTCTGGGAATCCAAGAGCTGTCGGCCCATTTTGTTCCTCCCTCCCGGACCTGAGCCCTTCATCGGGGCTCAAGAGACCGCTCTCCAAGTCTCCATTTGCCTCCTCCGGCTAAGCCGGAAAATGCACACTCTGCCCTGTGTATTTGCATATTACCCACCTGCCCTTCTTTCTGGGAGCCTCCCATAGCCTCAGTAAGGGCCCTGCTTTCCTGGGCCCCTAGAGCTGAGCCTCGCTTTGCCATAAATGTGCTCCCGGCTTGCAACCAATGTGTCTGCTTGTGCGTCTGTCTGTGGGTGTGGTGGAGAGGGAGGGGACCAGGTGGGTACCGACACTCCAGGGTTCGGACTCTGTATGTCCATGGAGGCCCCAATTGACTCAGTTCAAGGGTCACTGAGGCTTTGCTGATGTAGGGAGAGGGCCAGAGGGAGGCTCCACCCCAGCCGGGCTGAGCCAGGGAACCTGGGACAAAGGTCAGGTGGCTGATTCCAGGTATCGTTTTGGAGCTGGGCAGTCAGTGGCTGGGCGGGGACATATGCCCAAGAGCCACCATGAACTCCCAGGGTCCTCCAGGCGGGGGCCCTCCACCTCGTGAGTAGGGTGGGGAGGATAGTGGGGTTGTCACAGTCGGGGAACCAAGGGCCCGCCTCTGGGGGCCCTGAAAGCAGCCTGCGGGACCTGGGACCTGGAGAGCTGCTTGCTGGGCCCCAGGATGGGCACCCAGCCAATCTTGGCTTGGGAAGGGGGCTGCAGAGGGGCGGGTGAGGGGTGGCAGGGATGCAGCCCCACCGGGGCCAGTGCCTCATCTCCTGCCTCTGCATAGGCACCAAGTCTTTCAACATGATGTCCCCGACGGGCGACAACTCGGAGCTACTGGCTGAGATTAAGGCAGGCAAGAGCCTGAAGCCTACGCCGCAAAGCAAGGGGCTGACCACAGTGTTCTCAGGCAGCGGGCAGCCGGCCTTCCAGGTAGGCGGGCCTGGCAGGAGCCTGCGACCCGGCTTCCCTGGCCCCAGGCCACCGGGCGCTCAGCCCCACCGCTTCTCCCTGCAGCCCGATTCGCCGCTGCCGTCTGTGTCACCTGCACTGTCACCAGTCCGGAGCCCCACACCGCCAGCTGCGGGGTTTCAGCCGCTTCTCAATGGAAGCTTGGTTCCGGTGCCGCCCACTACTCCTGCGCCGGGCGTGCAGCTGGACGTGGAGGCGCTCATCCCCACGCACGATGAGCAGGGCCGGCCCATCCCGGAGTGGAAGCGCCAGGTGATGGTGCGCAAGCTGCAGCTGAAGATGCAGGAGGAGGAGGAGCAGAGGCGGAAGGTGGGTGGGGCGGGGTGCCCAGGGAGCCCTGGAGTCTGCATCTGAATGCACAGCCCATCCCCCATGCCATTCCCAACCCCAACCTCGGGGCCTCCCGTTTTTCTTTCTTTTCTTTTCTCTTTTCTTTTCTTTCGTTCGTTCTTTCTTTCTTTCTTTTCTTTCTTTTTTTTCTTTCCTTCCTTCCTTTTCTTTTTCTTTCTTTCTTCCTTCCTTCCTTTTTCCTTCTTTCTCTTTCTCTTTCTCTGTCTTCCTTTTCTTTCTTTTTTTTTTTTCTTTCTTTTCTTCCTTTTCTTTTCTTTTCTTCTTTTTTTGAGACAGAGTCGCTCTGTCACCCAGGCTGTTGTGCAGTGGCACGATCTCGGCTCACTGCAGCCTTCGCCTCCCGAGTTCAATCCCATGCTTGTGATTCTCCTGCCTCAGCCTCCCAGGTAGCTGGGATTACAGGTGCATGCCACCATGCCCAGCTAATTTTTTTGTATTTTTATTAGAGATGGGGTTTCACCATGTTGGCCAGTGCTGGGATTACAGGCATGAGCCACTGTGCCCGGCCATTTTCTTTGTGGAAAGCAGGGTGGCAGGCTTGTCCCAGTCTCCACACACCCCCCAGCAGCCTGTCCTTGGAAGTGAGACAGCAGCCTTTCAGACTCTCCCTCACCTGCCTAGCACCTGGGATCTGGCTAAAAGGCCTGTTCAGATTCAGGAGGTCTGGGCGGTGCTGAGGCTCTGCATTTTAGCCAGCTCCTGGGTGAGGCTGCTGATGACGCTGGTCCAAGGACCACACTGCATAGCCAAGAGAGCTTTGGTCTCAGTCTTGGGGACATGGGCTCTATTGCTGCAATGCCACCTTCTAGCTGCCAATACTGACCCTCATCCAGCCTCAGTTTCCTTCTCTGTAAGGTGGGCCGATCAGCACCAGCTGGCAGGATGAGTTGCCTTTCATTCATCCAACAACTGTTCCCCAAATGCCGCTTATTTTTATTTTTTGAGACAGGGTCTCACTCTGTCATTGAGGCTGGAGTACAGTGGTGTGATCTCGACTCACTGCAACCTCCACCTCCTGGGTTCAAGCGATCCTCCCGCTTCAGCCTCCCGAGTAGCTGGGACTACAGGTGCCCACCAACCATGCCTGGCTAATTTTTGTATTTTTAGTAGAGATGGGGTTTCACCATGTTGGCCAGGCTGGTCTCGAACTCCTGGCCTCAAGTGATCCGCCTGCCTCGGCCTCCCAAAGTGCTGGGATTACAGGCGTGAGCCACCACGCCTGGCCCCCAAGTGCCATTTATGTGCCCCACACACTGTTGTAGCCTCTGGGGATTCATGGTGAACATATCAAAGGTGGCTGCGGACATGTGTGCGAGTCACCGAGCACAAAAAATGGGGTAGTGTGAGAGTGGGTGGCAGTGGAGAGAAGTACCTGGGCTGATGCAACACAGCCAGCTGCAATGGGGAACGGAAGGGACTGGGGCAACCCTAACTGACCACCTTATATGTGGGCTGGGGGGTGTGTTAGGGAAGGAGGAGGTGACGTCTGAGGTGAGACTCGGAAGATGAGTGAGGGGTGGCCAGGAGGAGAGTGGACTGAAGAGCTGCAGGTGGGACAGGGCAGTCTGGAAGTGAGAGTGGATGTGGCCCTGACTGTGCTGGAGGAAGGGGGTCGCTGAGCTGGAGAGACCTCAGTGGGGGCCAGGTTACCAAGACCTGGCCAGCGGCCCAGAAGAGAACGGACTCCCTCCCGGAGCACTGGGGAGCCGGGTGGGGGAAGTGTTAAGCAGGGAAGAGGCTGCTTCCTATTTTGGATGTGGGGAGTGGATCGCATAGGGTCAAGATGAATCAGGGACCTCTGGGGAGGCGATGGCAGGCCCAGGGGGGAAAACTGGACATCAGAGGTGGAAAAAAGTGAGCAAATGAGAATATGACGGCGCCCAGCTGTCCAGCAGGACGGGGGGTAGGTGGGCAGCTCAGTGGAAGCTGCAGCTGTAGCCTCTTTAAGAGCAGAGTGGCCTCTCATTCTGCACAGAAAACACTGACCACAGGGAGCGGGAAGGCTTGGGTCACAGGGGAGCTCGAGAAGGGGTCATGAGTCTGGGAGGAGAGGCCTCACAATAGCCGCCTTCGGAAGGGTTGGGGAGGGCCACCGCGCCTCTCAGTTTCAACGCCTTTCGCAAGTTCCTTGGGTGGTGTAATGAGCCAACAAGCCAGGCATGGAGACCCCGTCTGCCGGCCTGTTCTCCTTGCCGCCGCAGCAGCGACCAGCGACCGGCCTTGCCCCCCGCCAGCGACCAAAGTGGACACTGCACAGAGCCCGGAGCGGCGGCTGGGCCGAAGCCTTGCCCCAGCGTCACCCCCTGCCGGCCAGGCGCTGTCCCTCCCTGCAGATGCAGCCCCGCGGAGCCATTACACCACCCAGGACATGCAAAAGGTTCCCGGCGCCACTGCGGGAGCTGGGCCAGAGGGAGACGCGCCTCCCTCCCCTCTCTTGTCTTCCCCGCCTTAGCTGACGGCCACCAGCTCGTGCTGCTACCCCCGCGAGGGCTGGAGGTACTCCCGCGAGCACAACGCCATCCTTGGGCCCTTCGGCGAGCTCATGACCGAGGCCGACATCCTCCGCATCGAGCAGCAAATCGAGAACCTGCAGGTGCTGCACAAGGCGCAGAAGCTGGAGGCGCGCCTGGAGCAACTGGAGCTGGAGCTGGAGCAGCTGCTGCCCATCTCGGCCGCCCTGTCGGCGCCGCGCTTCACCGTCGACCCGCGCCGCATGCATGGCCGCGCCGTCAGCCTGCCCGCCTGGTGCAGCAAGATCTCCACGCTGCTCAAGAGCATGGCCACGCTGCTGGCCGCGCTGGGCGGCCGGCCTGCGCACCTGGCGGAACTGCTGACCGCTGACACCGGCCAGCCGCTAGCGCCGCTGCCCGACGCGCCCTGGCGGCCCGGGCCGCTCTGCCTGGGCCGCTCGCACTCGCTCAGCTGGTGCCGCGAGGCCGTGGCGCGTGAGATCCTCGAGTGCGGCGTCTCAGTGCAGCATCTCCGCGCCACCTACGAGCTGCGCGCACAGGGCGCGGCGCCCGCGCGCTGTCCGAGCCGCAAGCCCCCGCAGTCCTCTGGCGCCCCGGGCCGCGAGCCCATCCTGGAGGAGGACTACGTGGCGGCCGGCTCTGGCCAGCGCAGCGCCTCCGCCGCCCACGGCCCGCTGGCCGACTGGGAGCCCCTGGGCACCCTGGGCCCGCCGGGGACACAGGAGCGCCAGACGGCGCTGCCTGAGCCCGAGCAGCTGGCGCGCCGGCCGCCCCTCTGCACGGAGCTGCGCGGCGTCCAGGACTACCTCGACCTGCGCAAAGAGCGCATCGTCTACCTCTTCCTGGAGCACTGGCGCCGCTGGGCCTTCCGCTGCCCGGGCCGCCGCGCCCAGGCGCGCCTACGCAGACTGCTGCCCCGTGTGGCGGCCGCCGGTGCCGGCCCGGGGCTGGAGGCCACGGACGTCCCCCGGCTGCCAGCGAGCAATGGCGCGGCCCACGGTCCCGACGAACGACTGCGGCAGCTGCTGAGGCAGCGACAGGCGGTGGGCAAGCTGCTGGGCCACTGGCGGAGCCTGCTGCGGCGCGTGCCGGCAAGCACGGGCCTGGCGCACGGCCTGTACTGGCCCCAGCACTTCCTGCCGCCCCTGGACAGCGGCGCGCCCCCGCGCTACGACAGCCTCACGCTGGACCTCTTCATGCTCGGCTACTTCCAGCTACTCGAGATGGGCCTGAGCCGCGAGGAGCGCAAGTTCCGCCACCTACTGTGCTACGAGATGTTCGACCGGCTGGGCAGCCACCCGTGGGAGCGCATCCGCCTCTTCCACCGCGTGGTGCTGGAGGAGGTGGAGGCCGGTCGTCGCGGCTGGAGCGACGGCTTCGAAGACCTCAGGCACCGGTTCTTCGGAAATGGCCTGGAGGCTGAGCCAGCCCCAGAAGAACAGGCGAAGAAAAAGAAAGAGAAAGAACACGAGCTGACTGAAGAGGCCGCTCCAGTTCAGACGGGGGTCCTGCCGGAGGGGCAGCCCGAGGCCCTGGCCCCTGGGCCGCAGCCGCCGCCCCCGCCTGCTGCGCCTCCCCCGACCTCAGACTCTCCTGGGTCCGAAGCCCCCGCCGAAGACCCTTTGGAACTGGTGTCTGAGATGGGCGAGTTCAGCAACGAGGACATCTGCCGCTACATCGACCGCAGCTTCTCCTTCTGGAAGGAGAAGGAGGCAGAGCTGTTTGACATCTGAGCAGCGGAATTCGGAATTCGCAGTTCACCCTCCAGCGTCTTAACATGGGCCTGGACGCCTGTCTGACGCCCTCCAGAGGCCGGAAGCAGCAGGAAGAACCCAGGACTGTGGCCTTGAGCAGCCCGGAGGGCCCAGGACCAGGCTGCCTCAGCCTCTGAGGTCCCATCGTGGCAGGCTGTGGGGCGTTGGTCGCATAGGCAGGGCACGCACAGAACAAACCAGGTGTCCCCCTCTGGCCCCGTGGCATTGCTGGGCTCTGTGTGGAGCCGGGCAGCAGAAGCCCCTCTGAGTGAGGGGCTGCGGCTCCCCCTTGTGGCAGTGTGGCCTGCTCTCTGGTTTTCCACTGGAGTTCACAGCTACCTCCTTGGCTGAGGTCAAGGGAGCCACGTGTGCAGTGTTCCGTGTGAAGTGTGCCGTGTACAGACCCTTCTCCTCTGTAACATTAGATAAATAAAACTCTTTGCTGTAAACTGCCTACGTTGGCCACCACACCTGCCCCCGATGTCATTGCAGCCCCACGAATGTACAGCACATGTCCACTCTTTTGGGAAGAGGGCAACCATGGGCTGAAGGTCCTTTGCAGGGGAGCCAGGGCAGCCCGAATCTCCCTGAGCCAAGAGGCTGGGTGGGGGCCGACATCTGCATCTGCCCAGAGGTCTTGGGCCTGTGGCCATTGGCCAACTGCCCCTGTGGGGAATCAGGCTCAGGACCTCTGGGTCCCAGCTACTTATTCACTGCTTCTGTCCCACTCAACTCTGATCTCTGTAGTGTCTCCTGTAGGACACAAGGGTCTGGGTTACTAGGGGAAAGGAGGCCAGCTCTGAGGGGCTGAGACCGGGCACTTCATCCACTTGTGCCACGGAAGTTCATCAAAAGGGTGTCTTCCTGTGACCCTGACTCCTTCAGGTCCCCAGGTTGAGGGTGCCCCCTATGTCCCAGCCCCTGCAGGCCCTGAAGCTTTGTGGTTGTGTTTCAGGAGGAGGAGGAGGAGGCCCGGCTGGCCAGCATGCCCGCCTGGAGGCGGGACCTCCTGCGGAAGAAGCTGGAAGAAGAGAGGTGAGCTGGGGGTCAGGCAGAGGCTGGCCTGACAGGGTGTCTTGACTGCGTTCCTGAGGTGGAGGGACCAAGTAACACTGTCTCTTTTTCCTTCCAGGGAGCAGAAACGGTGAGTGCAGCGCTGGCCCCAACCTGCCACCCTTACCCCCACCCAAGTCGCAGAGGGTCATCCCTTCATCCAGGCCAACTTGAATGCATCCTCCTGTCTCTTAGCCCTTGTACAAAGCCTCTTTCCTCCTTATAATGCCCCAGCCCACTGTCCCCCAGAATCTCTCTCTCATGCTCTGACAACTTTGCTCCCAGTTATTCCGTCCCTGCCTCCTATTAACATGGCCTTTTCTACCCTTCAGTTAACCTAACCCCAGCATCAATCACCTTGATTGGCCCTCAGAATGTACTTTCTGCCCCTAGTAATCTCACCCAGCCCAGTGCTGTCCAGTAGAAAGATAATGGAGGCCACAGATGCAATGTAAAATTTTCTAGTAGCCACAGTGAAAATGGAGAAGGATATAGGTGAGCTTAATTTTAGTACTGTTTTATTTGACACAAAATATCAAAAATATTATTTCGACACATAATCAATATGAAAATTAGTGAGATGTTTTATATTCCTCTTGTAAAATAAGTCTTTGGCCAGGCATGGTGGCTTACACATGTAATCCCAGCACTTTCCTGAGAGGCCAAGGCAGGGGGACCACTTGAGCCCAAAAGTTTGAGACCAGCCTGGGCAATGCAGTGAGACCTCATTCTGGAAAAAAAAAAAAAAAATTTTTTTGGGACGGAGTTTCACTCTTGTCACCCAATCTGGAGTGCAGTGGTGATCTGGGCTCATGCAGCCTCCACCTCCTGGGTTCAAGCGATTCTCCTACCTCAGCCTCCTGAGTAACTGGGGTTACAAGCATGTGCCACCACACCCAACTAATTTTTGTATTTTCAGTAGAGACGGGGTTTCACTCTGTTGGCCAAGCTGGTCTCGAACTCCTGGCCTCAAGTGATCCATCTGCCTCGACCTCCCAAAGTTCTGGGATTATAGGCGTGAACCACCAAGCCTGGTCTTTTTTTCTTTTTTTTTTCTTTTTTCTTTTTTTTGAGATGGAGTCTCACTCTGTCGCCCAGGCTGGAATGCAGTGGCTCGATCTCGACTCACTGCAAGCTCTGCCTCCCGGGTTCAGGCCATTCCTCTGCCTCAGCCTCCCGAGTAGCTAGGACTACAGACGCCGGCCACCACGCCCAGCTAATTTGTTTGCATTTTTTTTTTTTTTTTTTTTTTTTTTGAGACGGAGTCTCGCTCTGTCCCCCAGGCTGGAGTGCAGTGGCCGGATCTCAGCTCACTGCAAGCTCCGCCTCCCGGGTTCACGCCATTCTCCTGCCTCAGCCTCCCGGAGTAGCTGGGACTACAGGCGCCCGCTACCTCGCCCGGCTAGTTTTTGTATTTTTTTAGTAGAGACGGGGTTTCACCGTGTTAGCCAGGATGGTCTCGATCTCCTGACCTCGTGATCCGCCCGTCTCGGCCTCCCAAAGTGCTGGGATTACAGGCTTGAGCCACCGCGCCCGGCCTGCATTTTTTTTTAGTAGAGACAGGGTTTCACCATGTTAGCCAGGATGGTCTCGATCTCCTGACCTTGTGATCCGCCTGCCTCAGCCTCCCAAAGTGCTGGGATTACAGACATGAGCCACCGCGCCTGGCCTTCTTTTCTTTTTTTTTTTTTTTTTTCTTTGAGAGAGAGTTTCACTCTTGTTGCCCAGGCTGGAGTGCAATGGCACGATCTTGGCTCACTGCAACCTCTACCTCCTGGGTTCAAGCGATTCTCCTGCCTCAGCCTCCCAGGTAGTCGGGATTACAGGCACCTGCCACCATGCCCGGCTAATTTTTGTATTTTTAGGAGAGGCCAGGTTTTGCCATGTTGGTCAGTCTGGTCTCCAACTCCTGACCTCAGGTGATCTACCCACCTCAGCCTCCCAAAGTGCTGGGATTACAGGCACGAGCCACCACACCAGGCATGCAAAAAAAAAAAAATTTTTAATTAGCTTTGTGGGGCCAGGCGCAGTGACTCATACCTGTAATCCCAGCACTTTGGGAGGCTGAAGCAGGCGGATCACCTGAGGTCAGGAGTTCAAGACCAGTCTGGCCAACATGGTGAAACCCCGTCTCTACTAAAAATACAAAAAGTAGGTGGGTGTGGTGGCGCATGCCTGTAATCCCAGCTACTCGGGAGGCTGAGGCAGGAGAATCACTTGAACCCGGGAGGCGGAGGTTGCAGTGAGCTGGGATAGCACCATTTTGTGCTCCAGCCTAGACAATAGAGGGAGACTCTATCTCAAAAAAATAATTAAAAAATTAGCTGGGCAGGCCGGGCTCAGTGGCTCACACCTGTAATCCCAGCACTTTGGGAGGCCAAGGCAGGCAGATCACTTGAAGTCAGGAGTTCGAGACCAGCCTGACCAACATGGTGAAACCCCGTCTCTACTAAAAATACAAAAATTAACTAGGCATGGTGGCGCGCACCTGTAATCCCAGCTACTCAGAAGGCTGAGGCAGGAAAATCGCTTGAACCTCAGAGGTGGAGGTTGCAGTGAGCTGAGATTGTGCCACTGCACTCCAGCCTAGGTGACAGAGTGAGACTCCGACTCAATTAAAAAAAAAAAAAATTAGCTGGGCATAGTGGCACACACCTGTGGTCCCAACTACTTGGGAAGCTGAGGTGGGAGGATTACTTGAACCAAGGAGGTCGAGGCTGCAGTGAGCCATGATCTCACCACTGCGCTCCACCCTGGCAACAGAGCGAGACCCTGTCTCAAATAATAATAATAATAAAACTTGGTCTTTGAAATATCATGCACATTTTACACCTGCAATCCATCACAGTTTAGACCAGCCACATTTCAAATTCTCAGCAGCCACATGTGCTTAGTGACTAGTCTGTCAACAGGGCAGATCTACCCTCTACGTTCTAATAACCTGTCTCTAATTCTCAGTCCCTGTCTCTCAATTGTATGGTCTCTCTGGTCCCCAGCAGCCCCACCCCAGTCCTCAATACTTCATATTGACAGCTCCCCAGCAACTGAAGTACTGATCCCAGTAATCTTGCTGCTGCACCCCAGCAACACCACCTCCTCACACGGTGCCACACAGTGACCCAGCACCTCTGTTTCCAGTAACACCCCAGCCCACAATAATCCAGCCTCAGCCTCCCACTCACACAGCTCCCCTGTGCTCCAGTAACCCCATTCTGCCCCCAATCTAGCCCCTCTGTCTTCAGCAACCCAGCCCCCGCCCTCAGTAACCCTCCCCTTGCATGGGTGACCTGGCCTCTGCCTGGTGCCTGGCCCCACCCTTTCTGCCAGCCTGGGTATCTGGCCCCAGACTTCACCGCGTCTCCCCCCGCCCCCCCACCGCCCAGGAAAGAGGAGGAGCGACAGAAGCAGGAGGAGCTGCGGCGGGAGAAGGAGCAGTCAGAGAAGCTGCGGACACTGGGCTACGATGAGAGCAAGCTGGCGCCCTGGCAGCGACAGGTCATCCTGAAGAAGGGGGACATCGCTAAGTACTAGAGGCCGTGGCCTCCTGCCCGCAGCCTTGCAGCTGGGAGGGGCCCCCCGCCCCAGCCCCAGCCAGCCAGGCCCCGGCGGAAGGGCTGGGAGCCGCACAGCCCACCCCTCCTGCGCTGGAAACCCTCCCTGACCCCCCATCCTGGCCCCCGCATCCCCAGCCCTTGGCAACACTGGCGTGCACACGCCGCCCCAGTTGCCCAGAATAAGTGCCCAAGCTGCTGATGCAAACAACAAAAAATGCTGCTTATTTGCATGCCGACTTACATATATTTGCATGTTCGTTGAATATCAAAGAGTGAAGAGCTCTCCCCAGCCTGTGGGTGGTGACTTTGTTTTCCTGCGGGGCTCAGCCCCCTCCAGGATGCAGTCCCCTCCCCCGCACCTCGGAACCGGCGTCGCTGGCGCATCCTGGGTGGAGGCAGGCCCCGAGCTCAGGGAAGGGGTTTTCCCTCCTTCCCTGACCCAGATCTGCGCCCGGCCTAGCCCGGGCCTCATTTCTTATCCCCGCCGAGGGTTTCCTCTCAGTCATTTGTTTACCAGAAAGATGAAAACTGCCTGTCGGGCCTCAGTTGGGGCCCCCGGGACCTCACCTCTGCCCCCACCTCCCTCAAGTCTACGCCCCGTCCCTAGCCAGACCCACTCGCTGCCAGGACCCTTTCACTGCCCGGGTGGAGTCAGTGGAGGACGAGAGGCCCTGACCCTGTGTCTCTAACTGCTGCACCCCATCCCGACCCTGTCCCCGCCGCCTCGCAGCCCCATTAAAGCGCTCTCATCACTCGCTGTGGCCGCGACTTGCTCTCTCCTGGGGGTCATTGGACCAGAGTGGACTCGGGAGGGGCAGGCTTGGGAGCTAAGGCCACACTGGACTCCACCATGGGTGCCAGACCCCGGGGTGACAAGATTCCCGTCCCCTTCGACTCCCTCGAGAAAAGTCCAGGCCACTTAACACCCCAGCCCCGCAGAAACGCCAAGAAGCCGGTTGTTTTTTTATTCTTTCACAGATTTAATACCACGGTCTCAGCCAAACTCCGGCCGAGAAACTGAGAAATGTCTTGAGCCCCTCCCGACATTCGTTCGTGCTTCTTCGCCTTGGCTGGAGCGATAGGGACAAGCAGGGGTGGGGCCGGCTGGTGCGGCTACGCAGGGCCGTGCCAGCGGCTTAATAAGTGACATAAAATGTCTACACGCATAAGTAACTGTACTTAGGGCTTCTGCAAGGGCCACCAGAGCGCCTAGGTGGCGAGTGGGCGCCGTGTCACGGGCCGCGCTGCAGGCGGCTGCGCAAGTCCTCCGCGCAGCCGTCCAGCCCCATGCGCTCCAGGGCCGCGTAGACGGCGCCCAGGCCCGCGGGCTGCTGCTGGCGCCAGCGCTTGAGCATCTCGTACTGCTGGTCTCGGAAGCGGCCGATCTCCACCTCCACGGCCTCGATCTCCGCCTCGCGCAGCCCCAGCGTGCGCACGAACTCCTTCCAGCGCCGCGCTGGCACAGCGTCCATCACGTCGTAGAGCTGCGGGCCCGGCTGCAGCATCATGGCGGGCGAGCCGACTGGGGACTCTGGCAAGAGTGTAGACGCGCGAGCGGGGCCTGGGGCAGGGCCAGAGAGAGCCAATGGGGTACGTGGGCCGCGGTCGGGAGGTGGAGTCAGGGGCGTTCCTGCGGGTATTCCAGGCCTGAAGCTGGCTGGATCCCGCGGGTCAGGGCACAGGGGGTGGACTCGGTCAGGTAGGGGCAGAAAGGAAACACGTTGTGAAACCACAACTTCCCACCGCAGACAGGAGAATGGGGTCAAGGCCTCAGGCCACTGATGTCCCTTACCAAGAGCTCTGTTGGGCAACTGGTCCCAGGACCATGTCACCTGCGGGTAGAGCGCCTCCTGGGTCTGGGGGTAGCCAGGGGTACAGCTGTTGCCCACCAACTGGACGGTGCGGATCTTCTCACTGCTGTCAGGAGGTACTAGAAGGGTGTGGGCATTGTCGGAGGGTGACAGATGGGTGGCCTGGAAGCCAAGAGGGGCCCCAGGTCAGCCCTGCTTGTCAAGTAAGGCCCCTTACCTGCAGTGCCTCTTCAGGAGGGAACAGTCCCTGGTTCAGTCAGCAGACACTCCCGCAATGATACCTCCCACAGTTGGCCCTGCTCTCACTGTGGCCCACCAGAACTCTTGCTTCTGCCTCGAGTCCCCTGCCCCCGCCTCCTTCCTCTTGTCCCCCAGTACCATGGGGCTCTCCTTCCATTGAACTGTTAGCTCCTGCGTACAAGTCTGAACCCCAGCTGACTGACACCCCTTGAGGGCAGGACTCAGCTCGCAACACCTCTGTCTACTAGGTCCACCCTGTGCTAGCCACGTGCCAAGCTCCGGGGATCACAGTAAGGCTTGATCTTCCAGCTCCACAAGGCAGCCCAGAATCACACAGTGAGGTTCTTACCGGTGGTGGGGTCAGAGCCTCCATCCCAGCTTCATCTGCTGACACAGAGAGAGTGCGGTCAGCGACCAGGCAAGCCTCCTGGACCTGGGTGCTGGTACAGCTCCTCTAGGGTTGCTCTGCACCCCGCACTCCCTGCCTCAGTTTCCCCTTCTGTATCAGGGTTGAGTAGACTCTGGGCCACCCATCCTGACCCCAGGCTTCTGCGTGCGTGTGTGTGTGTGGGTCTGTGTACTTACCAGTAACCATGGGCTTGTGAGGCCAGCAGTGGCGGTATGTGTAGGTCAGGGTGGCCCCAAGCAGGAGGGGAACCACAAGGCCAGCCAGGAGCACCTGGACCCAGAACACTGAAAGCAGCTGGTCGGTGTTGGGTGGTAGCCCCCCCTCACCCGCCTCCCCTCGGCCCATCCCAGTTATCCCACTCGCATTCCCAGCACACCACCTACTCTGCCTCCAGCCACAGACAGCGGCACAGCGCTCTGGACAGCTCCCCAGGGTGCTCCTGAAAGGGATGGGGGTGGCCTGAGGGATGAGGGGGTGCATGCCAGGAGGGGGTCCCCAAGACTGCCCAGCATCTGCTCCATCCTGGAGACTCTTCCCTCCCCAGGCCTCTCCTGTGAGCCTCACGCTACCCAAGAATGTTCCTGTCATTGTGCCCCCGATAACAACCACAGACACTATTCATTGAGCTTCTTCTAGACTATAAGAAGAGTCACGCCGGGCGCGGTGGCTCAAGCCTGTAATCCCAGCACTTTGGGAGGCCGAGACGGGTGGATCACGAGGTCAGGAGATCGAGACCCTCCTGGCGAACACGGTGAAACCCCGTCTCTACTAAAAAACACAAAAAAGGCCGGGCGCGGTGGCTCAAGCCTGTAATCCCAGCACTTTGGGAGGCCGAGGAGGGCGGATCACGAGGTCAGGAGATCGAGACCATCCTGGCGAACACGGTGAAACCCCGTCTCTACTAAAAAAATACAAAAAAACTAGCCGGGCGAGGTGGCGGGCGCCTGTAGTCCCAGCTACTTGGGAGGCTGAGGCAGGAGAATGGTGTAAACCCGGGAGGCCGAGCTTGCAGTGAGCTGAGATCTGGCCACTGCACTCCAGCCTGGGTGGCAGAGCGAGACTGTGTCTCAAAAAAAAAAAAGCCTGGCGCGGTGGCTCAAGCCTATAATCCCAGCACTTTGGGAGGCCGAGACGGGCAGATCACGAGGTCAAAAGATCGAGACCATCCTGGCTAACATGGTGAAACCCCGTCTCTACTAAAAAATACAAAAAACTAGCCGGGCGAGGTGGCGGGCGCCTGTAGTCCCAGCTACTCGGAGGCTGAGGCAGGAGAATGGCATAAACCCGGGAGGCGGAGCTTGCAGTGAGCTGAGATCCGGCCACTGCACTCCAGCCTGGGTGGCAGAGTGAGACTCTGTCTCAAAAAAAAAAAAAAAGTAGACTCTGTCTCAAAAAAAAATAAAAAATAAAAAGTGACAAATCATCTGTAATACCTGGCTAGAAGGATCACTGGGGGGAATGCTGGCTGAAAGTGAAGGCACATACCCTTATTTATCTGGCTAAGGAGGATGCAGATTTCTCTTTTACCATCTAAGTTTACCTGAAGTGGGGCCCATCCAACACAGGGCCAAGTTCCCTCCTCCCTGTCCCCTCTTCCTATTCCTGAACCAGCAGCACCTGCCGCACCCCAGACCCTTGCCCTGCTCCCAGCTGCCCTTCCTTCCATCCCGAGACAGCTAGGTATTACGTGGGGCAGGACACGCAGCCATCACCGTGTTCATAGAAGCCAGGCAGGCAGGTCCCACAGTCAGTATCTCTGCGAGAACCTGCAGTCCAGGAGAGGCATGCGTCAGCATGGAACAGGAGTAGGGCAGGCAGGGAGAAGTGGGTCTGGGAGTAGATAGCCCTGGGTGGGGGCACTCACAGAGTAGCCGTGTGTGGCGGTGCAGGGCCCTGCAGTCTAGGCATGGTTGGCAGTAGAAGGGGGAACTGCTGACACATTGGCTGACCTGGCACTCCACAAACCAGCCTGGCTTACAGCCACAGCGGGTGTCGGCCACAGCTGAACAGTTCTCCAGCGCCACCTGGGAGGCTGGTGGGGGTGCAGGGAGATGGAGAGTGGAGAGTTAGGGCCAAAAGCTCCCATAGAGAGGCAGAGGCAGACCCCCGCCCCCAAGATAATGGAGACAGGAATAGGTGGAAGAGAGACAGGTGCAGGGCTACCCTAAAAAAGAGAGAAGCTCAGAGATCGAGACCGACCAGAGGCCAAGGCACATGGAGAGATGGAAAGGTCACCAGGAAGACAGAATGGGCAAGGGCACCCTGAAGGAGGATCAGGGTGGAGGGTTCTGGCAAGGGTGGGTGCAGGACCCTCACACCCCAAGGTTGGGCCCAAGCCAGCCACTTCCCTCAGAAAGGCCTGTCCTTAGGAACCCCCTGCCAAGCACTGAGAAGCCCCTCACCCTGCTCATCACAGGCTTGGCAGCGGGCACATTCAGAATTATGGTGGTTCTCCCAGGCCAAGAAGGTGTCTTGGGGACACAGAAGGCAGGTGGAGTTGCCACAGGGCTCCGTGCAAGGGGCCTTCAGGTAGTGCCCTGTGGAACCAGGCAGGGTCAGGCAGGCAGAGGGGCTGCCCAGCAACCCTGGACCTGCTTCCCACACTGCCCTCCCTCCCTCTTTCTCACCAGCTCCCCACTTCTCTGTCAGCCTACCCCCACCTCCCCTGCCAGCCTCCTCTTACCTCCCTGGCCTGCCCGCCACCTCTCCAGCCCTGCCTGTCCCATGCCTCTCCCACCCCTGTGGCCACTTACCCGCTGGGCAGCCCCTGCAACAAAACAGACCAATCTTCTTGTGGAAGTCACCGGCACAGTCACACCTGGGGCTACGTGTGCCGCCCTGGGCCCGGGCCCCCAGCAGCACCAGGAGGAGCGCCTGGGGGACAGGTGCTGCTGACTCTCAGTGCAGCTGCCCACGTGGGGCCTCTCCCTGCCCGGTCTCCGCCATTTCAGAGGCCCCAGCATTTGCCCACAGAACAGCCCACTTCCCAGGCCCCCCGCAGAAGGGGTGCCCACGGGTGGAGAGGAGACTAACTTCCTTCCCCCTGTGCACACACCAAGCTTCGGAGGGCCAGAGGAAGGGGCTCTTGCCAGCCTGACAAGCTTCCCGTCCACCAGAGCAGGGACACGGCAGCACCCACACCCCCACCCATGCTTTCTGTTGGGGGAGGGACACTGATCATTCTCTACCTGGGGCCCCCAGACCCTCCTGGGAGGGGTTTCCTCTCAGTGGAAGGGCTACGCCCTGGTGGAGCCTCTAACGAGGTCGGAAGGGGCAGCAAGCCCAGCCCCAGGGAGGCTTGGAGTGGAGACGCGCCCGGGGCCCCTTCCTTCACGGAGGCTCTTGGGACAAGGCTCAAAGCTGCCCCTCGCCTCCTGCGTCTCAACTCACCGTAGACACCGCTGCCACCGCTGCGGAGCCCCGCGGCCGCTGCTCCATGGCCCTCGGCGCCGCGCTCGGCCCTCCGACGGGCGCCCAGGGGCTTCCCGGCTCCGTGCGCTCCGCCCGTCGTGGTTCCGCCTTCACTCCCGCGCCCGCAGGGCCCGCCCCGCGCCGTCGAGAAGGGCCCGCCTGGCGGGTGGGGAAAGGCGGGGCCGCCCGAGGCCAACCGAGTCCGACCGGGTGCCCCCTCGGCTCGGCCTAGACCTGAACTCATTTGGCAGCAGCGGAAAGGCCAAGGAGAACACGAGAAGCGCTGGGCTGCCTGCTGCGACCAGGGACACAGGATGGAGCTGCATCCCGGTCCCCACGCCGACTCTCGCCCCAACCCTGAGAACCACTTCAAGGTAGAACCAGGGCAAGTGACTTCTTTCTCCGCCTCCGCGCCCCCAGCCATGGAGGGGGTTGGGCCAAAAGTACCGGAAGGGGCCAAGCACAGTAGCTCAGGCCTGTAGTTCTAGCACTTTGGGAGGCTGAGGCGGGAGGATCACTTGAGGTCAGGAGTTCCAGACCAGCCTGACCAATATGGTGAAACCCCATCTCTACTTAAAATACAAAAATTAGCCCAGCATGGTGGTGCATACCTGCAGTTCCAGCTACTAAAGTGGCTGGGGCAGGAGAATCGTGTGAACCCAGGAGGCAGAGGTTGCAGTGAGCCGAGATCACACCACTGCACTCCAACCTGGGCAACAGAGTGAGACTTTGTCTTAAAAAAAAAAAAAAAAAAAGTACCTGAAGGGACCCCCGTGGGGGACCCACCTTCCCGAGAGTGTGGGAACTGGGCAGATTCAGCCCTGAATCCCAGGAGGGCCCCTGGGGAGAGGTTCTGATGGTGGCTGAAGGTGGGGAAGTCTGGGGATGTTGGTCTGGTGGCACCCCACCCCCCGTTACTTCCCACGGGAAGCTCTATCCATGGGCCATCCGTGGCATGTGGAGGGGCCCAGGAACGCAAAGAGGCCACCCTGAATTCAAGTGCCCCGAGTCACTGGACCCCAAAGCAAAGGACTCTTCCCAGTGGAGTCTAGACAAGTCTTTATAAAAGAACCAAAAGCTCAATAAATACGTAACTTTACAGAACCTAGCCCAAGCCAGGGGTGGCCTGTGGGACTGGGAAGGTAGGGGCGAGGCAGGAGCGAGTCCCACTGGAGGCCAGTGAGAGTAGAAGTGGGATGGGCAGCCTGGGAGCCCAGCCCTGGATTCGAGTTGAGCGGTTAACTTCGGGGAGTAGGTGACGAGGGGCTGCCTGGGCAGGTCAGGTGGTACTGTGGCCTGGGCCGCCTCCACTCCATCCAGTCTGGCAAAGCACAAATCAGGCCCGGGTGTAGGCAGGGATCCTTCCCAGCATCCGGCTCACGCACACAGGAGGCAGCAACTGAAGCAGGTGCCGGCACGCCCCATGAGGCAGGCTGTTTACTGTCTCTTGGTCAATGGCACTCTTGGGGGCCTCCCTCTGCTCAGACCTCCCTACAGGGTGGGGAAGGGAGTCTTTCTTTGGCTGACACCATTCAGAGTGGCTCTGGTCACCCTCTCTTCCCCACGGCACTCCTCAGGCCCCTTCACTACTGCCCACCACAGCTCCCTGCCCCCAGACACTGGGCAGGGTTCAGGCTCCCTCCACCATCACCCTCCCCAAATGCGATGCTCCCAGGCATGACTGGAGCCCCATGCCAGTGCCCTGAGCCACTTGCCCTACCCCAGGCCAGGCCACTCACGAGGCAGTGAGCGTGGAGTTAAGCAGCAGGGTGGTCCTGATTCGGTAGAGCTGGGCCAGGGTCAGCTTCCTGTGCTGGGTGGAGACTCCTGGTGGGGGCTCAGGCTGGACCCTGGGAGAGGCCCCCGAGGGCAGGTCTCCACACCTCTTCCTGTGGGAGCCTGCAGGTTCCCCGGCCAGGCAGCTAGCTAGCCTAGGACCACTGCCAGGGCTAGGGGCCCCCCGGCAATTCCAGCTGGGCCCAGCTTCCTGAGGGGAGCCCTGAGTCCTAATACCTGGGGCTGGGACAGCCAGGCAGAGCTCTGACAGGCTGCGGCTAGGGGCAGAGGATGTTCCATGGGTGCCAGCCCCTGCCAGCAGCTGGAGGAGGCTGGCCTCGGACTTAGACTTGAGCAGTTGGGGCGGGCAGGTTAACAGCTGGACAGGGGTGCGGCGGCGGAGACGGGGCGAGGGTGGAGGGGAAGGAGCTCGTGGGGAATCTGGGGGCCGAGGCACTAGTTCTGCCACAGGGCCTGGGGCCACAAAGTCTCGTAAGGAGGTTGGGGAGAGGGTGCCGTAGGCAGAGTCTATGGAGCAGGAGCGGCCGTCCACTGGACCCAGGGGCAACAGCTCACTGGTGGGCGTGGCAGATGAGGCAATGGTGCTGAGAGAGGTCTCATCGGACTGGGAGCTGAAAGGACCGCCGTCGAACTCGGGGGAGGACAGCGTCTCCCCAGGCTCCACCACAACCATGGCCAGGGTCTCCGTGGAGCCATCTGAGGCACTGTGGGGCCAGGAGCAGAGTCAGCCCAGGCCATGAAACCTAGATGACCTGAGGCAGCCCCAGGCTGGGCAGTGCACAGTGGTTTATACCCTCTGCTCTCCTGGGCCTAGAGGCTCAGAGATGGCAGCATGTGGCAGATCTTCCAGCTCCAGTGCCCACAACAGACCTCAGTAGCGAGCCCAGTACTCTTCCCTGCCAAGGCTGGATCTGCCCTAAGGATCCTCAGCACAGCACCCCAGGCAGCTACCACGAATGGATCAGAGCTGGCAGCACGTGGAAAGGTGTCTGCCCACCCCACCTGGACTCTGGGGGAGATAGAGCCCTGCTCCCACAGTGTTCATGACAAGAAGCCATTGGGAGGAAGGGAGCGTGGCTGGGCCTTCAGGAGTCCTGGGCTGGAGTACTTGTCCTGGTTTGACTTGCTGGGTGGTCATGAGCAGACATACCAGTGCTGAGAGTCGGGGCTGCCGCTGCTTTTCCGCATGATGGTGGGGGAGCTGGCAGCTGAATTGCCACTCTCCTCGCCTTCCTCCTCCTCCTCCTCCTCCTCCTCTTCCTCCTCCTGCTCATCCTCCTCCTCTTCCAGGCTCTGCAGGGGCTGCTGGCTGCCTGGTGGCTCCTGTGTGCGCAGCTGTTGCAGCTGGTTCTGCAGGCAGTGTTGGGGTACATGGGGCAGAATGGGTTGTGACCAGCAGCTCCCTAATCTGCCCTGCCCACCCACTCACTACTCTGCGCTCACCTGGGCGTTGTAAATGGTGTCCACCCAGCCACGGCACAAGGCCTGGCCGCTGGCCTGGAATGTGTAGGCCCCTACAGCACTGTGAAACTCATTCAGGTAGATAAGGAGGAAGGACCCTGGTTAGGGAAAGCCCAAGTCAGTGTCAGCAGAGACGATGGCCCTCGCCTATCACAGTCCCTGACCAGGAACAGGGGACCAGGGCCCCTTACCAGGGTCCCGTAGCTCCCGGCACACAATCTTGTCCACTAGCAGGGGTGGCCTGATGACCCTGGTCCTCTCTGCCTTCTTCACGGCCTTGGTCACCAACAGCAGATCCGTGAAGAGGAAGCAGTACACATCCATCTGCAGTGTGGGGTGGGGGCAGTGCAGAAAGGCCAGCAGGGTCAGGGCCGGGGACGGTGGCCCCAGCCTCCCCTGGGAGCATTCGGTTTTTGTCAAACACTCCTCCCAGCATGAACCTTCAAGTAAAATTAAAATGAAGAGGAAGGGCCGGGCGCGGTGGCTCAAGCCTGTAATCCCAGCACTTTGGGAGGCCGAGGCGGGCGGATCACGAGGTCAGGAGATCGAGACCATCCTGGCTAACACCGTGAAACCCCGTCTCTACTAAAAAATACAAAAAGCTAGCCGGGCAAGGTGGCGGGCGCCTGTAGTCCCAGCTACTCAGGAGGCTGAGGCAGGAGAATGGCGTGAACCCGGGAGGCGGAGCTTGCAGTGAGCTGAGATCCGGCCACTGCACTCCAGCCCGGGCCACAGAGTGAGACTCCGTCTCAAAAAAAAAAAAAAAAAAAAAAAAAAATGAAGAGGAAGATGATTCTCTTTCACTGAGATGTATGTTGATGACTTAATACAAGTTTACATTAAAAAGAAGAGTGGTGACTTTGAAGTCACCATGTGCAATCTCTCAGCCTGCCCCATGCCTGAAAGGGCCACGGCACAGTAGCAAGGCTCTGGGGTTCCTGGCCCACTTGTGGAATGTGGCTGCCCTCCCACCAGGACCCCACGTGACACCGACACCGACAAATGGGTACCACTGGTGCCTTCAAGGGCTAGGACGCTGCTGCTGGATTTGTGAATGGCAGACAGAGAACTGTCATTCACTATGACAAAGTGACCGGTTCTTGAGTCACCACCCAAGTGACTGGGGAGCTGAGAACCAGTGACTGGGGCCCAGAAGGTCCCCAGGAAGGACAGGGCATGGGGATAGGATGGCCCTGGAATCACCTTGCTGTCCTTCCCCTCCTTCATCTTCAGGCTCCCCTCCAGCAGCAGCTGCCGCGTCTCCTCCGGGGAGGCGCCGGGGATGGGCGACGTCAAGTCCAGGTGCAGAAATTCCTTCAGGAGCTGGGGACAGAGGGCATGAGTGTAGGGGAGGCCAGAGCCTGACTCCCATCTCAGCTAGGCATCCTCAGTGAGATGCCTAGCACAGACCCTGCCTGCCAGCTTGGCCTTCCTCTCTCCCAGCCGGCAACCCCCGCAGACACACGCCCACCTTGTCCACTTCGTCGCTGCTGCTTTCCACCACCTCGTAGGCGTCGATGCGGCTCACCACAGCCGCCAGCCGCTGCCGCTCCTGGCGCTGCCGCATGCACGCATTCACGTGGTGGATGAAGCGCTCCACGGAATCGATCTAGGGGCAGGCGAGGGGGCTTCAGGCCCAGGGTCATGACGGGGCAGACAGCCGTGCAGGGGAGACCATCCCTGCCAGCCATCAGGGTTACCATGGTGACGACGGCCTCCTTGGCGCGCGGCTCCTCGGTCTTCCTCAGCACCGACTTGAGCAGCAGCGGGTACTTGGTGAGCCGCTGGTGGGGTTTGGCCAGCATGTCGCTCAACTTCAGCCGCTGGCACTGTGGGTGCTTCTCGGCCCACTGTGGTAGGGGAGTGGGGACGGGGCTCAGGGTAGGCCCCGCCCCACCCGGCCCCGCCCAGGGTCCGGTCCTCCTGTGCCCCGGCCCACGGCGCGCACGCTCTCACCGTGATGTAGGCCCGGAAGAGGTCGTTGTCGCGCAGCAGACCGCGCATGTACTCCATGCAGCCCTCCTCCTCCATGCAGTAGCGGATGTAGGGCTTGAAGAGCGAGCCGAACTGGCCCGGGGCAGAACAACCACGGCGCCGGTTACTGCGCGCTCCCTGTGGGCCGGCCCGCGCCAGGCGCTGCGCAAGCGCTTCCTTACTGCACTTGGGCGACCACCCCAAGGGGGGGGCAAGCTTATGATCCCTGTTTCCAGATGAGGAAACTGAGCCTCAGCCAAAGAGATCACTCGCGGCCAGGGAGCAGGGGTAGATGGCCAGGTGAGGGCTCAAACCCGGGCGACCGCCTCGTAATTCCTCACCCTTGGCCACAGGAGGTCAAGTGCGGTCACGGGCCCGGGGGAGGTCGGGGATGCTGGACAGACCGGATCGGGCCGTGGAGCTTTTTCGGCGCCCCAGCCCTACCTCAGTGCCCCCGCCTGCGCCGGGCCCCGTCCGTACCATCTTGAAGCCTTTGAGGAAGTCCCCGGGCTGCAGCAGCGCCCGGGTGCGCCGCGCCTTCTCCAGCACCGGCGCCATCACGCCGGCCCACAGCCTGCGGTGCAGCTGCGCGATCTCCGGGATGTTGCTGAACAGACGCTCCGCCTCCACCTGGGCGCCGCGGGAGGTGCGGTTGGCCACGCCCCTCCGCCAGGTTAGCCTCGCCCCACGTCCAGGTCCCGCCCTCCTTCCCGGTACCTCACCCGCCGCCGTCCCCGGACCCCAGCGCACCTCACACAGCAGCCCTGATTCTTGCAGGTTCAGGAGGCAGCACAGGAACAGCTGTGGGATCAGGGGATGGTGTGGCTGGGGTCGGGAGGTTGTCTCAGCCCTAAGACCCCACCCGGCCTCAGGCTCCCCAGCCACTCCTTCCCCTTCCCCTTTCCAGGAGGCCCCACAGCAGCCAGGGATACGGAGGCTGTACCCTTTGGCCTTCGCACCTGGGAAGTCCAGACCCTGAGGAAAGACCCAGCCTTCAACAGCCCTCCCGGGGTCACGCTGCCCTGGTCCCTCCTGGAGGGAAGCTCCAGGGAGACTGGCCTTGCAGCCACGCCTGGAATTCCCTTCTCCACTTCCACCCTGGCTCAACCTCCATATGTCACCTCTGAGGGTGCTTCCTCCCTCCAGGAAGCTCCAAGCCCAGGGCAGGTGCTCCCCTTCCTGAGCCGAAATCCCTACAGTGCCGTCTCACTCTGGCCTGTCCAGGGTGTGGGCTGCTAGGCACCCAGCACACAGCAAGTGTTGGGAAACAGCCACTGAACAAAAGTGAAAGAATGAAGCCCCACCTGTGCTAATTCAGTTGAACCTGGCAAACCTGCCTGAAGCCCCCTCCCAGGTTCCTCTAGGAGCCACCTCCTCCCTGGGCACAGCCCTTGTCTGACTTTCCTGCCCCCACCTCATTGCCAGGCACCTACCTGCTCCTTCTGCAAAGGCTCAGACTCAGCTGAGGGCTACCAGAAAGAGACCAGAAAGAGGGGGGCAGGGTGAACACGGGGACCAGCACAGCTCCTACTCACATTGGTGATGACCCGCAGTTTCCTGATGTAGGAGGCCTCCGTGTGCAGCAGCTCCCACACTGCCTCTTGCTGGTGGCACTGCCGCCGGGTCAGCTTCTACAGGGAGGGCAGGACAGGTCAACAAGGAGGCCTGGAGCACCTTAGGGTGGCCAGGGAGGATAAGCAAACTGCACGCAGCTTTCTGATTTTCCCAACGGGGACACGGAGGTCCCAAGAGGAGCAGGGTCACCCTTGATACCACATGAATAATCACAGTCAAGACAGCCAAGATCTGGGCCCTCCTCTGCCATTAAAGCAGCCAAGCAGCACACTATTTTCATCCAGCCTCTGTCTCCAAAGTGGGCCAATAATAACAGTGGCCTCTTTGGGGCATCCCATGGAACATCTCATCACTGGATCCTCCTCCCAAAGGCTGTCCTCCTTTCGGGACAAGGAGGGAGCAGCACTGTGGCCTGCACTCACCTCATGCCCATCAATGAGCTCCCGCCAGCTGTCCTCCAGCCTCAGGCAGGCATTGTCCTCATCCTCGTCCTCATCATCCTCCTCCTCCCAGGAGTCATGGTCGAAGCGCAGCCTCCGGGGCAGCCTAGGCAGCCCGAAGAGGCTGTAGGTGTGCAGCTTGCCCTCCAGCTGCTCCATCTTGTCTACCTCCTGGAAGGATACCCTGGTCGGCGTCAGTGGTCACGGCCAGCCAGCTGCCTGACCTTGGGCAGATGGGGCCACATACCCGGGCAAAGGCGCTGCTGCTGGGGCCCGAGCTGAAAAAGCCACTGAAGCGACTGGCCGCCCGGTTCTTCCAGCTGTCGCCGCTGCTGGTGCTGCCACTGCTGCCACTGGGCAAAGAGCAGCTGGAGGGCGCGGGGGGCTCCTGCCCAGGGATGCTCGCCTCCCCCAGGAACTCTGACATGTTCTTCCGGCGGCGGCCAGGGGCCTGACCAGGGAGGGGTGGTCAGGGCCGGGACCCCCTGCCAGCCCCCATGGCCCCACCCCAAGGCGGGTTTCCAGGGCCTCAGGCCAGCCTGGGATGGAGGAGGGTCTCTGCATCTCTACCCTGGGGTGTCCCCTCTCCTGGGACCCAGACACGTCTGGAGACTGGAAGGTCCAGACACAGATACGCCCAGACTATCAGCCCCAAGTCCCTCAGCTTCCAGCATGAAGCACAGAGTTACACACACTCAGATGCACTCTGAACACAGCTCTGGGCGGTCTGTAGCCCCGGGCACTTCTCTCACGCACACATGCACACACAGGTTCCCTGACCCGCTGGCACTAGAAGAGTCTCAGATACAAGCCCTCACCTTGCGCTAGACCCAGAGAGAGAGGGTCCCTTATTCTCACAGCCAGCCCCATTTTCCAGAAGGGGCAATGAAATCCTCAAGAGGGGGCAGTGAGAGACCCAGGGTGACTGCCTCTGAGGAGGGGCCGTGGGTCCAGCCTGGGGCCCCTCCCACCCCCTCCCCTGACACACCCCCTCCTCCTCACCAAGATGTCCAGGCTCTCCCGGCGGCTCTGGGGGTCCACGCGCTCCAGGGCGGGGGGCCCAGTCCCAGCTGGCCGCAGGATCGGCAGACTCAGGGACTTGGAGTCCTTCACGCCCTGCTCCACCTTGCCCTCATCTCCAGGCTTGGCTGGGGCCGCATGTGGGGGCCACGAGAGATCCTCAGTACCCAGGTCTGGTGGAGGAGGGGGCCCCAGTCCTCTCTCCCCGGAGGATCCACACCAAGGCCTGCCTGCCCTCCCCCTACAGCCCTGCCCTGCCAGCCCTCCCCCCGTCCCCCCCCCCCCCCCCCCCACCTCTCCTCCCAGCAAGCAGCACCCAGCAGAGACACCTGTATGGTAATGAGGCTGCTCAGGCCCACAGCCAATGGGAACTTGAGCCTGGGAAGGTGCCCATATCCAGGAGGCTCCGCCTGGCCCAGAGGCCCCATTTGGCCCAAGCTGCTGCTCACCTTTGACACGAAGATAGTGTCCCCCGAACCTGTAGGCCTCGAAGGAGAGGGACAGGGGTGTGTTGGACTGGTCCAGGTAGATGTCCACTTTGCCCAGCGCGATGCCCTTCCTTTCAAATACAGGCAGCAGCACCTCCCTGCCCCCAGGACAGGAGGCGTGTGCATTAGAACAAGGCGGCCAGTGGCTTCAGCTTGGGCCCTGCCCCCACGAGCCCCTGCCCCACCCACAGCCCCAGCTGCCCCCACCTTCCCCCACCTTCCCAACGGAAAAGGGAAGCCCGCGTGGGATCACACGCAGGTCCACAGACACCTGCCCGCAGACGTCCTCACACAGGCGCATCTGCACACCACGGCAGACCTGTCACACGCCTGCCCACTCGCAGGCCTGACTCCTGCATACATGATTAAAACGCACAAGTACACGGACCCCACCACACTCCCTCACAGTGGCGTGCACACCCACATGGGTCTGCCCACGCAGGGATGTGCTCACTTACGGGCCACCACAGACACACAGGTCATACCTGGAGAGACCCGGAACCTGCGACATGGGGCCACCCCTGCTCCCAGTCCCGCTTCCATCCTGAGCCCCACCAAGCCCTACCCCAGCGACTTCTTCTTCATGGCTGGGACGATCTCCGTCTCGATGTCCACATTCAGGTCAAATTTCAGGGTGAAGCACTCCTTGCTCGGGTCCTGAGGGAATGGGGCGGGGAGGAGCTGTGAGCTTCTCCTCACCACCCTCCTCCCCACCCTCCCCACCCTCCCCACCTCTGGTCTGGGATGGGAACCCCAGCGATCTCCCAGGCCTCTGCAGCCTGGGATGCAGACCTCCCCACCCCAGCCCCGGAGGGAGGCCCAGGCTCAGGCAAGGGCGCAGGCTGTGGGGAACCCCCATGTGCCGCCCCGGGGATGCTCCTCACATCCGTGTGTCTCCTCCTTGCTTTCTTCTTGGAGAGTTTCAGGCCTGTGCTCTTCCAGTCCCTGCAGGGAAGCGGGGAGGGCAGAGGCTGGAGGTGTGGGTGGCCCTCACCAGCGTGGGCGGCGAGTGGGCCTGTGGCTTCCCCGCCCTTCGCTCACCCTAGGTGACAGGTAACCCGCGTGGATTCAACCCTGCTCGGCCCGAATGGGGCTGTGCGCCTTCTGGTGGCCAACATGGGAGTCACACCGAAAGGTACCTGGTCTGGTGTGGGCCAGGATCCCAAGCGCCCTGGAGGCTGGCCCAGGCTGGGTGGCCTCTTCCCGTAGTCAGGACAGCCACAGGGGTGGGGAGAGGTCTGCCCATCAGCTTTACTCGGGGAGGGCACCAAACCATCTGGTCCTGAATGTCTGATCTGAGACCCAGCCTTGGGGCCCCCCAGGTATCTCTCTGCCCACTCACCCCTCACCTACCCTTTGCCATCCACAGAGCTCTCCTCCTCCTCCTCCTCCAAGTCCACCGCGGGGCTGGTGCGCGGAGGGCATGACCGGGTGGACACGTTCCGGGCAAGGACAGAGCCTTGGGAGAAAGCGGGAGGGGGTTGTGCCTCCCCACCCCTCCTTAGCCTGCAGCATGGCCGCCTCCAGAGGGACCACAGTCTTACCCTGGAACCCCCAGATGAAAGGTAGCGAGGGCCCTTCAGTTCTGTGAGGAGAGGGGCTCAGCCATTGTTTTTTGTTTTGAGACAGGGTCTCACTCTAGACCCAGTCTAGAGTGTCACCCAGGCTGGAGTGCAGTGGCGTGATCTCAGCTCACTGCAACCCCCGCCTCCTGAGTTCAAGCAATTCTCGTGCTTCAGCCTCCCGAGTAGCTGGGATTACAGGCGTGCACCACCATGCCCAGCTCATTTTTTTGCATTTTTGGTAGTGACAGGGTTTCAACATGTTGGCCAGACTGACCTCAAACTCCTGACCTCAAGTGATCCACCCACCTCAGCCTCCCAAAGTGCTGGGATTACAGGTGTGAGCCCCCTCTTGTGGCCTCAGTCATTGCTATCTATCCCCACAGACCCAAAAGGACACAAAGGCCCGGGGATGACACTCATGGTAAAGCTCCCACCCCAAAAGCAAACCCACCTGTGGCCTCAGTTTACCCTTCTATAAAATAAGGATAAGGAAGCCCTGCCTCTGGGGTTGTTACAGGAAGGGACCAAAGTCCATGGCTCTTTCTTCCAGGCCTCCCCTCCCCCATGCTGTGACCACACCTGAATTCCCAAGGGCCCTGGCAGAGCGAGAGAAAGAGAGAATCCTTTTGTTTGTTTATTGTTTTTTAGGACAGGATCTCCCTCCATCGCTCAGGCTGGAGTGCAGTGGCACGATCATGGCTCACTGGAGCCTCCATTGTCTGGGTTCAAGCAATCCTTCCACCTCAGCCTCCAAGTAGCTGGGACCACAAGAGGGTGCCACCACACCTGGCTAATTTTTGTATTTTTTGTATGCCAGTCATGAGCCACCGTGCCCAACCAGAAGAATCCTTTTGTTCCTCTGATCAGCTGGGAAAGGACACAGGAGTTGGCATTTCTCACCAGGCCTGGGTGCCTGCAAGTCACCCCTCCACAGGCAGTTGACGGTGGGCCTGAGCTGGGTCCCTGCTCAGCACAAGGAATTTCTTATTTCCTGCTACAAGTGCCTCCTGACCTGACCACCCCACTCCACACTGCCTCTGCTAGGCCCACAGCCTGGCTTGGAGGACTTGTCCAGAAGTCCCCTGCCCTGAGGACAGGCAGAACTAGAAAGAAAGGGGCCTTCTCTGTGTGGGCCACAGGCCAGGGGCAGGAGCAGCTGGGGGAGGTGAGAACCAGTGAGAACACAGCACCAGATAGAGAAAGGCCTGCCTCTGGAAGGGTCATGGACTTTTTCTCTTGCTAAAAAACATTTGGAACAAAAGGAACCGTGACATACTCGGGTTTCATTATGTACAGTCAACTTGTCCTTACGATGCCCTAGCGTGGTTCCAACGGTTACCGAAACACTACCGCAGGAGCGCTGGGGGCCCGAGCTGTGGCTCCCGCCTGTGCTCACCTTGTGGAGGAAGGTCAAAGCGGACATGCCCATCATAATGCATGGCGCTGTGGAACTTGCTGTCACAGGCCTCGCAGAGGTTGAGGGGTCCCCGGCGGTGCAGCTGCTGGCAGTCGGCGTGGTGACATACCTGGGGTAGGGACAGAAGACTTCAGGAGGTCCACGAGCTCCACCACATCCCCCGACCCCGGCTCAGGGCTGCAGGGACTTAGAATGAACCGCCCTGCTCCAACCTGGGCCAGCTCTCCCTAATGGATCCATCCCTCGATTCAGGGTGAGGGGACACCCCCCAGCAGTCCCCCGTCTCCCACATCATCAAGTTTCCCCTCTGCTGGATCATTCCCCCGTCGGCACACCAACACGTGGTTATTTTTTCTCCACCTTTTTCTTTTTTTTTTGAGACAGAGTCTCGTTCTGTCACCCAGACTGGAGTGCAGTGGCTTGATCTCAGCTCACTGCAACCTCTGCCTCCCAGATTCACACAGTTCTCCTGCCTCAGCCTCCCCAATAGCTGGGATTACAGGCGCATACCACCACACCCAGCTAAAATTTTTTTTTTTTTTTTTGAGACAGAGTCTCGCTCTGTCGCCCAGGCTGGAGTGCAGTGACGCGATCTCGGCTCACTGCAACCTCTGCCTCCCGGGCTCACGCCATTCTCCTGCCTCAGCCTCCCGAGCAGCTGGGACTACAGGTGCCCACCACCACGCCCAGCTAATTTTTTTGTATTTCTAGTAGAAATGGGGTTTCACCGTGTTCACCAGGATGGTCTCGATCTCCTGACCTCGTGATCCACCCGCCTCAGCCTCCCAAAGTGCTGGGATTACAGGCGTGAGCCACCGCGCCCAGCTTCTCCATCTTTTTTTTCCTTTCTTTGAGACAGGGAGTGCAGTGGCACAATCATGGCTCACTGCAGCCTTGACTTCCCAGACTCACGTGATCCTCTAGCCTCAGCCTCCCGAGTAGCTTGGACTAGAAGCACGCACCACCACAGGCTAGTTTTTGTATTTTTTGTAGAGTCAGAGTTTCACCATGTTGCCTAGGCTGGTCTCAAACTCCTGGCCTCAAGTGATCCGCCCACCTTGGCCTCCCAAAATGCTGGCATTACAGGCATGAGCTGCCACGCCCAGCCTTATTTCTTCATTTTACAGAGGCCTCACCTCACCCTCCAGCTTAGGCTGACTTTCTTTCTTTCCCTTCACAGCTAAACTCTGTAAACAGGTATCAGTATTCACGACTTCCTAGTTCTCTCCTCCCACTCTCTATTTTTCCCAAGTTTTGTTTTAAAATATTTCTTTTCTTTTTATTTTTTTAAATTTTTTTTGAGAAGGGATCTTGCTCTGTTGCCCAGGCTGGAGTACAATGGCGTGATCTCGGCTCACTGCAGCCTCCACCTCCCAGGTTCAAGCGATTCTCCTGCCTCAGCCTCCTGAGTAGCTGGGATTACAGGCGCACACCACCACACCAGACTAATTTTTGTATTTTTAGTAGAGACGGAGTTTCACCATGTTGGCCAGGCTGGTATCGAACTCCTGGTCTCAGGTGATCCGCCTGCCTCAGCCTCCCAAAGTGCTGGGATTACAGGCATGAGCCACTGCGCCCAGACTTGTTTTAAAACATTTCAAACCTACCAAAAATTATAAGAATAGCACACGCCCTCTGGACTCCCCAGTTGTTGGTATCTGCCACATCTGCTTTCTCTCCCATTCTCTTCTCGGCACCCCCCTCCCCTGGGGCAGCAACCATGGTGCTGCCTAAGAACAAAGACACCTTTCCTACAAAACCCCATAGAATTGTCACATTTGGGAAACTGAACCTTGATATAGAGTCTATATTGACATTTTCCCAAGTATCTAAACAATGTTCTTACAGATATACTTCCTCATATAGGAACTAATCAAAGTTCACACGTGGCATTTGGTTATGTCTGTTTATCCTTTAAGAATGAATTCTGGGCCGGGCGCGGTGTCTCAAGCCTGTAATCCCAGCACTTTGGGAGGCCGAGACGGGCGGATCACGAGGTCAGGAGATCGATCGAGACCATCCTGGCTAACATGGTGAAACCCCATCTCTACTAAAAAATACAAAAAACTAGCTGGGCGAGGTGGCGGGCGCCTGTAGTCCCAGCTACTCGGAGGCTGAGGCAGGAGAATGGCGTAAACCCGGGAGGCGGAGCTTGCAGTGAGGTGAAATCCAGCCACTGCACTCCAGCCCGGGCGACAGAGCGAGACTCCGTCTCCAAAAAAAAAAAAAAAAAAAAAACAATGAATTCTGGCCAGATGAGGTGGCTTATGCCTGTAATCCCAGCACCTTGGGAGGCCGAGGTGGGCGGATTGCTTGAGGTCAGGAGTTCAAGACCAGCCTGGCCAACATGGTGAAACCCCGTCTCTACCAAAAATACAAAAAATTAGTCAAGCATGGTGGTGCGTGCCCATAGTCCCAGCTGCTTGGGAGGCTGAGGCAGGAGAATCACTTGAACCCGAAAGATGGAGGTTGCAGTGAACCGAGATCGGACCACCATACTCTAGACTCCTTGTTTTTTGTGGTCTTCTGTTTTTTTTTGAGACAGAGTCTCACTCTGTCACCAAAGCTGGAGTGCAGTGGCACGATCTCAGCTCACTGCAAGCTCCTCCTCCTGGGTTCAAGCCATTCTCCTGCCTCAGCCTCCCGAGTGGCTGGGACTACAGGTGCCCGTCACCATGCCCGGCTAATTTTTTGTATTTTTAGTAGAGACGGAATTTCACCATGTTAGCCAAGATGGTCTGGATCTCCTGACCTCGTGATCTGCCCGCCTTGGCCTCCCAAAGTGCTGGGGTTACAGGGGTGAGCCACCGCACCCGGCCTTGTTTTTTGTGGTCTTTTATTACATTGACTTTGTTTTTTTTCTTCAAGACAGGGTCTCATTCTGTAGCCCAGGCTGGAGTACAGTGGCACGATCACAGCTCACTGCAATCTCAACCTCCTGGACTCAAGTAATCCTCCTGCCTCAGCCTCCTTAGTAGCTGGGACTACTAGGTGCATGCCACTACGCCCAACTAATTTTTTTATTTTCAGTAGAGACAGGGTCTCACTCTGTTGCCCAGGCTAGTCTTGAACTCCTGGGCTCAAGCAATCTGCCCGCCTTGACCTCCCAAAGAGCTGGGATTACAGGCATGGGCCAACATGCCTGGCCGACTTTGACATTTTTTAAGCCTTTGAGCCAGCAGCCTTGCACAGAGCTCCTCAATGTGGATCCGTCTGCTGGTCTTCAGAAAGTTTCAAACTGAGTGTTCAGGCAGGGACACCACAGAGCTGACTGTGTGTTCTTGCTATTTGCCTGTAATGCTGGATCCTCTGGGGACCTCTGTACCTTGTAGAGTCCCTTTTTCCCCTATAATTAATAAGTAATCTGTGGTGTGGCACTTTGAGATGTCTTGTTCCCCAGTAATCTCACTCAATCGCTTGAGGTCAGGAGTTCAAGACCAGCCTGGCCAACATGACAAAACCCCATCTCTACTAAAAACATAAAAAATTGCCAGGCACAGTGGCTCACGCCTGTAATCCTAGCGCTTTGGGAGGCCGAGGTGGGCAGATTGCCTGAGCTCTGGGGTTCGATAGCAGCCTGGGCAACACGGTGAAACCCCGTCTCTACTAAAATACAAATTAGTCGGCCATGGCAGCATGTGCCTGTAGTCCCAGCTACTTGAGAGGCTGAGGCAGGAGAGTTGCTTGAACCCGGGGGCAGAGGTTGCAGTGAGCCGAGATCACACCACTGCATTCCAGCCTGAGTGACAAAGCGAGACTCCGTCTCCAAAAAAAAAAAACAAAAAACAAAAAATTAGCCAGGCGTGGTGATGCGAGCCTGTAGTCCTAAGAGCTTTAGCATACATAGATGATATTTGATTCTTCTGATGGCTGCAATGGCTGTAAAGTGGGGGATTTCTTTTTTCTTTTTTTGAGACAGGGTCTCCCTTTGTCACCCAGTCTGGAGTGCAGTGCCACAATCTTGCCTCACTGCAACCTCCACCTCCTGGGTTCAAGTGATTCTCCTGCCTCACTCTTCCAAGTAGCTGGAACTAAAGGCATGCACCACCACACCCAGCTAATTTTTAGTAGAGACAGGGTTTCACCATGTTGCCCAGGTTGGTCTCGAACTCCTGGGCTCGACGGATCCACCCGCCTCAGCCTCCCAAAGGGCTGGAATTAGTGTTGGGATTACAGGTGTGAGCCACCATGCTAGCTTGGGGTCACTCTTGACAATCTCTGTTACACCTCCATCTAGTCAGCCCAAAAATTCCACTGGCTCCACCTTTAGTATCTGTGGCCTCAACCCAGCCATAGCTCATAAGCGTGCCACTGCCCAGCCACCTCTTAGCTGGATGACAACAACGGCCTCAAAACTAGCCTTACTGCTACCGCTGTCCCCCACAAAACTAGCCTTACTGCTACCCCTGTCCTCCACAATATGTCATCCATGGGCAGCTAGAGTGGGCCCTGTTCAAAGAGGAGTCCCACTGTATCTACTCAAAACCCTCCAGGGGTTCCCATCTCACTCTGAATAAAAGCCAAAAGAGACCAGGCGCAGTGGCTACGCCTGTAATCCCAGCACTTTGGGAGGCCGAGGCGGGCGGATTACCTGAGGTCAGGAGTTCGAGACCAACCTGACAAACATGGACGAAACCCCGTCTCTACTAAAAATACAAAATTAGCTGGGCATGGTGGTGCATGCCTGTAATCCCAGCCACTCGGGAGGCTGAAGCGGGAGAATTGCTTGAATATGGGAGGCAGAGGTTGCAGTGGGCCAAGACTACGCCATCGCACTCCAGCCTGGGGTGAAACTCCGTCTCAAAAAAAAAAGGCTGGGCGCAGTGGGTCATGCCTGTAATCCCAGCACTTTGGGAGGCCAAGGCGGGTGGATCACAAGGTCAGGAGATCAAGACCATCCTGGCTAACACGGTGAAACCTCATCTCTACTAAAAATACAAAAACTTAGCCGGGCGTGGTGACACACGCCTATAGTCCCAGTTACTCAGGAGGCTGAGGCAGGAGAATGGCTTGAACCAGGGAGGCAGAGGTTGCAGTGAGCTGAGACTGTGCCATTGCACTCCAGCCTGGGCTACAGAGAAAGACACTATCTTATAAAAACAAACAAACAAACAAAAAAGCCAAAAGGGTTAAGGTTAGGGTTTTCAGTCTTTTATGACATTGACTTTTTGTTTAGGGTTAAGGCCACTCCATTCAGGGACCTCCTGTCCTGCTCTTCCATCCTGGCTCACTCCCCTTACCCGCTGGCCTCCTGGTCATTCCAGGACACTCTCCTTCAGGGCAGTTCCCACCTCTGAGTTGTGACATCTGCCAGTCCCTGGCCTGAGATGCTTTTCTCCAGATATTGAAATGCACGGCTCCCTGCCTTCCCTCCCCTCCTGCGAGCTTCCCCCCAAGTCACCTTCTTTTTTTTTTTTTTTTTTTTGAGACGGAGTCTCGCTCTGTCGCCCAGGCTGGAGTGCAGTGGCGCGATCTCGGCTCACTGCAAGCTCCACCTCCCGGGTTCACGCCATTCTCCTGCCTCAGCCTCTGAGTAGCTGGGACTACAGGCGCCCGCCACTGCGCCCGGCTAATTTTTTGTATTTTTAGTAGAGACGGGGTTCACCATGGTCTCGATCTCCTGACCTTGTGATCCACCCGTCTCGGCCTCCCAAAGTGCTGGGATTACAGGCGTGAGCCACCGCGCCCGGCCTCCCCCAAGTCACCTTCTTATCCTCCTCATTCACCCTCCACGCTCCTTTCCTGTCCTCAGCACTTTCCAGCACCTGACAGGTCACATCTTCCACCCTGCTGCCTCCACACCTGTTCACATCCGCAAGGACAGAAATGTTACTCTGTCTGATTCAGCGCCTGACCTCCAGTCCCAGCTGCTCCATAAACACTTGTTTAATTTATGAATTAAGGCAGGAGAGAGGCGCTGAAGAGTTTCTGGCTGGTGAAAGCCCAGTGAGAGGTTTCTGAGATAGGCATGGTGAGGACAGCAGAGAAAATGACAGACAGCAGGAGGGAGGAGAAGGCCGGGAAGAGTCTGAGCGTGTTTTTAATGTGGTCATCATGTGTCTGGAGCTGCACCGGGGGCGTTACACGTGTATCTCATCCTGTAAGATAGAGACTGTTACTGTCCCTGTTTCACGCAAGAGGAAAGTAAAACTCAGAGAGGTGAAATGACTTGTCTAAGGTCACATAGCCAGTGGAGCTAGGACTTGAAGCCAGTGTGTGTGGGGCTCTGGATCCCAGATTATTTATTTATTTATTTATGTTTTTTGAGATAGAGTCTCGCTCTGTCGCCCAGGCTGGAGAGCAGTGGCACAATCTTGGCTCACTGCAACCTCCGCCTCCCGGGTTCAAACAATTCTCCTGCCTCAGCCTCCCAAGTAACTGGGACTACAGGCACCGTCACCACACCCACCTAATTTTTGGATTTTTAGTAGAGACGGGGCTTCACCATGTTGGTCAGGCTGGTCTTGAACTCCTGACCTCAGGTGATCCACCCATCTCGGTCTCCCAAAGTGCTGGGATTACAGGCGTGAGCCACTGCACCCAGCCTGGATTCCAGATTTTAACCACATTCGCATCCTCTTGTGGGTGTCTTAGGAAGGAGACACTGGCCTCAGGCCGGCTGGGATTACAGGGACAGGAGAAAATCAATCTCAGTTTGATGCAAGCCCTGTCCCTCTGTGTCTCCATCTGACAAAAAAGGGAACAGGGCACAGGACTGGTAGTCAGCAGGTGGCACTCCAAGCACGCCCGCATGCTCAGGGAGGGGCTCATCTGCATGGAACTGGGCCCCAGGCAGGTGGCTGGGGACAGGATGACCCAGATTCCTGAAGGCAGCCTTGAGCGCCAGGTGCCCCCACTTCCACACCCTTTAGGAGTGATCTTCAACTGTGCTGGTGGGGCTTGAAGTGAGGGTCATGGGATTGATCCCTCAACCCCTGCAGCTCTTTCTGGTTTCTGTATTAATCTACTGTAAAATAAAGACTCCAGCCTGGGCAACCCAGTGAGATCCTGTCTCTACAAAAAACAAACACAATTAGCTGGCTGTGGTAATACTCTCCTGTAGTCCCAGCTACTTGGGAGGCTGAGGCGGGAAGATTGCTTGAGCCCAGGAGATTGAGGCTGCAGTGAGCCATGATCACATTGCTGCACTCCAGCCTGGGCGACAGAGTGAGACCTTGTCTCCGAAAAAATTTTTAAAAACTACAGAAACCACTAAGCTATCCTCAGCCAGGGCTCTTCCTATGTCCTCGCCCTGAACCCACAGAGCACTGCTGAAAGAAACGTCAGGCTTTGCACCTTCTGGGAGCCCAAGCTTCAGGTGTCTCCTCATGAGAATGATCTGGGGAAGGGCCCTGCCCCACCTTGTCCCCTCGTCCTGGGAGCCACAGCCCTCTGGCCCTCTGTGCCCAGCCTGCCTGGCAGAGGCTCCTGACTCCAATCCCTTCTGGGCCTCCTGAGATTTCCTAGTGCCAGCTGGGGCTGCAGACCTCCCCGTGACCCAAGCCCTGGCCCCACCGCAGGTAGGGGGTGACATGGCAGGAGCAGTGCTAGGGTGAAGGAGTTCTGGGAGGGTCTCTGGGACCCTTCCAGTCCAACTCTGATTCTGTGCCACAATCTTGTTTTTAAATCAATCCAATACACAGCAGATTTTAAACCCTGATTCACTCCTCATAGAAGAGTCAGTATTCAACAAATATGGACTGAGCCCTATGATGCACCCCACCCTGGATCCCTTGAAAGACTCGAGATCAGTTTCGCTGCTGTGATGGTCTGGATGTCCACTACCATCACTGAGGCTGTTTGACTCCTCCGGTTGCTGCCAGGAGCTGGTGCCCAGGCCCGACTGACCTCATCTGCTTCCCTCCTCTCAGCAGTCCCCAGGCTCAGGGGCACTAGGGGCACAGTGAGGCTCAGCCCCAGGATCTGAACCAGGTGGTTTCTGACTTCATCGAGCAGATCTGATTGAGGATGAAGTTCTGGAAGCCCCCAGGAGAACCATGAGCCCAACTGAGAAGCTGGGGTGGGCAGAGACCCCTGGTGCAGTTTCTGCTACCCATCCTGCCTCACGCCCCACCCCCAAACCCCAGAGTCTCCCCCAGCTCCCTCCAGGGGCAGGACTCCCCCAGCACTAGGGCAGAACAGCCCCTTCTTGAAGCCAGACTCCAGCCCCTTCTCTCAGACGCAACTGCCCCTCCCTCACCTGCCTGCCCACCATGTCCTGCCTCTGTCCTGCAGGAGGGACGCCAGGGTCCGGGGCAATGTTCCCAGGTCTCAACCCAAGGGAGGAGAGAGCCCACCCATGGGAACAGCCAGCTCCCACCCCCTTCTAACTCCAGGCAGCCAGAATAACAGAGGGGGGCGCTCTGGGGAACACACACGTGTGAAGATGGGGACAGAGAGCCAGGCGTCCACCCTCACACAAGGGCTGGGGCCAGAGGCAAAAGGAGAAACAGAGGCCTCGGGGGTAGGAGGAGGCTGTGGGCAGGGCCAGGGCAGAGGAAGAAAGGGAGAGGGGCGGCCCAGCACAGGGCCCGGGACCCACAGGTGTGTCCGGAGCTGGCCCCAGACACAAAGGGCCAAGGATTGGCGGGTACATCTCAGCTGGCGGGGACACACCCCGGAGTCCGAGGTCCCCGTCCCCAGGGTGCAGCTGCCCGGGTAGGGGGCTCGGCTGCCATGGGCCACATCCTTCCCCTGCGGGTCGAGGGGCCCACAGTCACGGGCACCCCTGCCCTGGCCGCCTGCGCAGGGCTGGGCGGCTGCAGGCGAGAACCCGGCACCCAGCCCCGTTCCCTCCCCGTCCTGGCCCCGTACCTGGCCTTCACCGTCGCGGGCACGACCCCCGGCCCAGGAGGGCTCCGAGTCCCGGGAGAGCAACCCCGGGCCCGGCCTGCAGGCCGCTAGGCGTCCGGAGACACCGGGTCCTGTCCCCATGGCGGCCGGAGGAAGCCGCGGTCTGCGCCGCCCGCCGGACAAAGCGCGGAGCCCCGTTTCCTGCCATTGTGCGGCCGCGCCCGCCCCCGCTGAGCGCGGGGACCCCGGGGAGGGCCGGGGCCGGAACAACCCCCAGCCCCCCAGGAAGGCGGACACCTCCCTCCCGCCCGGGCCCTCTCCACCCAGCCCCGGGGATCCCCGCCTGCCTGCCCGGGAACCCCACACCCCCGCCTCCGCCCGCCCCGGCGACCCACACACCCGCGCCTCCGCCCGACCTGGGGTACCCCCGCCTCCCGCCTCTGCCCAGACCCGGGGACCCCACACCCCCACTTCCGCCCGGCCCGGGGACCCCCACATCTCCGCCTCTGCCCAACCTCCAGGACCCCCACGTTCCCACCTCTGCCTGGCCTGGGGGACGCCCACCACTGTGCCTCTGCGCGGCCCGGGGCCCCTCTCTTCTCTGACTCCCTCCTCAAGGCCAGTGCCCGGCTCAGAGGGCTCCTCAGAACTTGCTCTTTCCCCTGGGGAGCTCCTTGAATGCCGGAGGCAGGGGGCGCTGGTGACAGCCCCCACAACCGTGGAGACTGTGGAGCCCCTCCCCTGGGTGACCCGACCCCTGCCCAGCCCTGGGGCGCCCACTCTGCTGTGGTCCCCACCTCACCCTCAGTGCCAACACCAACGGTCCCTTCCAGCCAGAAGGGTACCCTCCTCCCTTCCTCCTGGAGACCCCACCCCCACCTCAGAGCCTCAGCCCAGGGGACCCCTTCTTCCTCCCAGCAAGGGAGCTCTTAGGACACAGGCACAAGAAGGGGTAGGCCAGGATGGGTGACATTCCCCTCGGGGTCCTTGGTCCGGCTCTCCATCTAGCCCCAGGGACACCTCTCTCTGCTCCAACACCAGTTTTGAGCCCCAGTCACACATCCACCCCAACGTCACAACAGGAGCTCATCTCAGTCCCTCCCATCATCCTGGAGACCTCTTCCTGAGAGCCTGAGCCCCGGGTACACCCTCCCACACCGACTGCTCACTGCCCAGGTATGGCAGAGGCCAAGAGCCAAAGGCTGGTGGCCTCTGGAAAGTGCCGTGGGCAGAAGGCGGACTGCTCCGAGAGGCTGTCCTTAGCAGTCCCTGGGAGTTGGGTGAGGTGGAGGCATCAGGAAACCCTGGTGACCCACATGGCACAGCAGCCCAGGTCCCTGCGGCTCTAGGCCAGGTCCCCACCGCCAGGGGGCACTCAGCAAAGCCTGAGACGATGCAAACCCCCGGACTCTGGTGCTGGAGTCATCACTACACAGCTGTCAAAGTGCTTTTACACTGATTCCCAGGAAGGCAGAGCAGGCACTATTATCCCCATTCATGGGGTGGGGAATAAAGTGACATAAAGAGACATAAAAGTCTACAGGCAAGACTGAAACCCAGACTGTGGCTTAGGGATTCTGGAATGGCCTCCTTGGGGCACTCCTCAGAAACCATGGGGGTGAGGTGGCCGTGCTGTCTGTCATCAGCCCACTCACCCCTAATAGCTCCTCCTCCACCTGGTTCCATGGGGAAAGAGGGTGGGAAGGGGCCAGGGTCTATACGATGGCTTTGGGAGGGCAGCAGCAGTTTATTAGAGACTTCCAGGGCTGTCTCCGCTCCCAAAGCCCAGGTCATCCACTGTCTACACCACAGGCACAGTTGTGGGTTTTTTATTTTTTGTTTTTTTGAGACAGAATCTTGCTCTTGTCCAGACTGGAATGCAGTGGCATGATCCCAGCTCACTACAACCTCCACCTCCCAGGTTCAAGCAATTCTCCTGCCTCAGCCTCCTGAGTAGCTGGGATTACAGGCACCTGCCACTACATCCAGCTAATTTTTGTATTTTAGTAGAGACGGGGTTTCACCATGTTGACCAGACTGGTCACTAACTCCTGATCTCAAGCGATCCACCCCCACCCTGGCCTCCCAAAGTGCTGCAATTCAGGCATGAGCCATCGCACCCAGCCAACAGGCAGAGTTTTGAAAACTAAAACTTTCCATCTTGCTTAGAGTGAAATCCCACCATGGCCGGGCTCCTGCCTCGCTCCCAGCTGGTTCACACAGTGGTCCACCTGCCGGTCTCCCTTCTCTCCCTATAGCTCACCAAGCTCAGGGCCTTCTCCTCTGTGTTTTCTATCTGGAATTCCACATGCCCCCATCTTCAAACAGCTGGTACCAGGCCCCAACTTAAATGCTACTTCCAAGACATCCTTTTCCCTCCTCTCAAAATAAACCACCCTTACCCTCTCGCTCTCAATTCCTTTAAGTTAAATTATTTCCTTCTTAGCGTTTCTTACTACCTGTAATTCATTTCTTTGTTCACTTTCTTATTATCATTCTTCCCTACTAGACTGTCCACTCCAGAGGCCAGAGCCTTGGCTGTCTGGATCTCACTGTGTCCTCAGCACTTAGAACAGTCCTGGTGCACAGTAGGTGCGCTGGGGGGGGGGATGAGATCAGTGAACGGATGAAGGCAGAAGGGCCCTCATGCCATAGAAGGACATGGGGACAGGAAAGGGCTCGGCCAGGATATCCCTTCCTGTGGCCAACGGTCAACAGAGCCTTCCCCACTGCCAGACCAAAGGTCTCTTCCTCCTCCTAGTATCCATGACCTTGGGCCTACTGGCCCTGGACAGGTGAGTTCCTACTTCAAATTGAGTGGTCTTGCCCCAGACCTCCACCCTTGTGCTGTCCTGCAGGCAGATACCTGCATTTCACTGAGCGTTCCCACGCGCCACCCCTGTCCCGGGAGTTCTGGGCAGTGAATCCCATTCACTCTTCTCAAAGACTCTTAGGAGGAGATACTGCTACGATCCCCATTTAACAGATAGAGAAACTAAGGCCTGTGTCAACTGACTTGCCCCAAAGTCTCCAGCTGCTGCTACGTAGGGAAATGGATGCCTCAGGCACAGGGCAGGGGTGGGGCCTGAAGACTGCTGAATGCTGGTTTGGGCTACAGGGCCTTGGAGACTGCCTTCCTGAAGACACAGCAGATCCCAAAGCCGGCTTGCGTGGAGCCCACTGGTGTGGGGTTGCATCAAGTGGAGACCGCCAGGGCTGGGTCAGGGCGGATCACCAGAGGTCACCTGAGTGCCTGGGCCCTGGCCATCCCTGATTGAGGCTGCTGCCTGGGTACTCGGCGAGGGTGGGGGACTGCTCCTTAGGGGCAAGAGTGCAGAGCAGAAAGGAGCACCCAGCCCCTGTACCAGGGCAGGTGGGTGGGCCTGGGCAGGCTCCTGCATTCCCACCTCCTCACCACAGCAAGGAGCTGAAACTCAGGGGCAGGCCCAAGAAGTCCTGGCCCCCAACTCTCTGAGGAGGGAGCCCCTCCCCAGCCCAGCCCCAGCTCCAGGCTTGTGAGTCAGGGCCGGCTTGTTGAAACTGATACCCAGAAACCAGATGCGGAGGCTGATGAATAATGGAGTATCCAAGGCAGGACCCCCCCCCCACCCGGCTGTTCTCCCTCAGTACCACCTCCCCCAGCCCCAGAAGAGCAGATGGGAAACCAGGGATCCCCCGGGCATCCCTGCCCCACAGCAAGTTGGGGCCCCAGCCTGGCCTGAGTGGGAGAGGGACCTCCCTGTCCAGGAAAGGACGCAGGTCTGGGGCCAGCTCCAGGCTCTGCCAACAGCAGACAGGCCTGGAACCAGGAGTCCGAGCTCTCTGGCTGGAGGGATATCCTTGCCAGGAGTTCCCACCAGGGCTCAACTCCCCTGGGAGCCTGCTAGTCCCAAGGCCCCACCCAACACCTTGGAAATCCAGGGGTGGAGACTGCATGCATGGGCAGGCCAGCCAGGGCGGGGTGGCTTTGCCAGGCGGCTCTCTACACTCCATCCGGCCCACCCACCCTCCTTTCCTCTAGGCCCAGGCCTCACCCATCACCCCTTGGGTTCTGAGACTCACCTGGAGTCAGAGCCTGACCTAAGGCCCTGCCTGTGCTGGGCAGATGGCAGGGACACAGAAAACCTCTCCCTAGGCTATGCCTGCCACACAGGCCCTGGAAGCCAGGAAGGCCCCTTCCTCCCCAGGGAGTAGTCCTGGCTGGGATGCCCAAGGCTGGGACCCAGTGCTAGAGAGAGAGGGAGGGGCTGCAGTGTGTGAACATCCCCTCCCGTCCAGCCCCTGCAGTTCCCAGCCCCAGACCGCAGCGTGTGTCTTCAGAGCACCTGGACTTGCAACCCCTTCCCCAGTGCCACTTAGAAGGCTCCTTGGTAGGGAGCGGGAGAAAGAGGGCACCTGCCTGGGCCTCAGAAGACCTGGTCTGGGGCCTACGTACCCCTGCCCTTCCCCCACCGGGCCTCAATCTCCCCACCTATGCTAAGAAGGCATTGGCTATTCTCTAGAATTCAGTATCTGGGGATGGCTGCCAGGTCCTAGCCTGTGTCTGGACCCTGGCTAAGGGGTAGTAGAATGGTAAAATACCCCCGAGCTCCCTCAACTTGAAGAGTTACTGAGGAATCTGTAGGGGACCCCTTGGCCTCCATTTCCCAGACTTCCATCAAGGCAGACCAGGGCCTCCCCGGATTCACGGGTCCCCCGCATCCCCACCCCTGAGTGGGTGCCTGGGTCTGCTCAGACTGCGCGAGGCGCAGCCTCTGGCGCCCCCTGCCGGCCTCCAGTGGGCTTTTCCGCCTGGGACCGACTCCGGGACTGGCCAAATGGGGAGGGTCGGCCGAGCCTCCCAGCCATGCCGCGCGCCCAGGCCCCTCCAGGATCCCCCTAACCCGCCAATACCCCCCATAGCGGGGCCAGGGTCCCATAGACTCCTCACGGCCATATCTCCGAGCCGACCCGCCCTAGAGACACTGTGATGGGGGCGGGCGCTTGAACCCATTCCACCCTCATGTAAATAGAGATACAGCGGGCGAGGACCCTGTACCCCAGAGGCCTGGCACTATGTGGGACTCTCGACTCCGGGTTCTGTCCATCGGTTTAGGGGGGTCCTGGCGCCCAGTCCCACCCCCCGTCCGGAGCGCAGCTCCCACTTCCCCGCGACTTACCTAGGGACAGGACCAGGGTCTCCTACCCGGTGTCTGAGGCTCGGGCCGAGACTGCCAAAGCCTCATGGGGCGCGCGGGGAGAGGGGGACCGGAGCCGCGGGAAGAGCTCAGTCGACTCCGCGCCAACTGGGGCGCGGAACGTAGAGGAATTACGGTAGCCGCGCGGGCGCTACCACCTGGATGGGCCGGGAGGTACCAACGGCGCCGTCTGGCTGGGACCGGAGAGAGGAGGGGTACCAGGAAGGGCCCTGCGCCGGACCCAGGGAGGTGGCTGGAAGCCGGGCCGTGGCTTGGGGTAATCTAGGATCTGGGCTCAGGGGAGGGGGTGGGGGGCGTCACTGTCCCCGAGGGGCCAGCCCTTTTCAGATCTCCAAAAAGTTCAAAGTCCCTGGTCATTAACTTGGGCTTGAAGACGGGAGCTCGCCCATCCCGGAAGGGAGCTGGGGGGGACCAGGGCCCGCGACAGGAAGCCTCCCTGAGACAGAAAAGCCCTGGGGGACGAGGCAAAGGGACCCGCAGGCCCAGCTCGTCCCGGAATCGCCCCGAGCCAGGCTTGCTTCCGCTCCATTGTAAAAAGCTGGATTCTGATCTGTGGCCTCCGCAGCGCCCCAGAACCAGCCCGCTTTTCTCTGGGTCCCCTCTTTTTTTTTCTGACCCAGGTGGCATGGCCGGAAAAGGGTGCCGTTCTAACATTTAGTGGTTCTCAGTTCCCGTCTCCCAGCAGCGGGAGTTTAGAATAACTCTGATCTCCGGACTGGGAAGGGTGTGGATACAGGGGGCCCACTGGAGGAGGCGGGGTTCAGGTCCACCAGCATTTTCCGCACTTTCAAGCCTTCTACACTGCCTTCCCCCGACCCCTTCCCAGGCCAAAACCTCCACCCAACCCTTGGGGCTGGGCCTATACTAGGGCAGCTCCCAGCCAGGGCCAGGGATCCCCACGTCTTCACCTGCTCCCCCAAAACTACTTAGCCAAAACCCATTGTTTCTCTGGGCCCTGCCCCTTTCTTCAGCTGCAGCCAGCCCTACCACCTCTCTCCGGTGACCAGTCACCTCCAGAATCGGCCCAAACCTGGCCATTGCCTGGGGCATCCTGGTCTGCCGCTGCTCAACCCCAAAGCATTGCCCAGGAGAATAGGCGATCGCCTCTCCCATTATTCACATCCTGCCCATCCCTTCTCCATGGGGGCCTCAGGTCCACCCTTTCCTCTCCCTGGTCTTCATCTCACCAACCCTCCCTCCACACACGCATACCCTGACTCATCCCTGCCACCTCACAGGCCATTGTTAAGCTGCAAGGGAACTCTGAAGTCCTCCCATCCAACCGCTGCTCCACTCTGCAATCTCCTCTACGCTTCCCTTTCTGTCTCTTCTTGCATATGTCTAGTGATGGGGTGCTCACTACCTCTATTTCAGGGATAGCTCCAGCTGCTGGAAACTCTTTCCTGTAGTGTGCTGAACCCCACCTCCCTGTCAAGGCCCTCGGGAGCTGTGCAGAAAAATTCACCTCCCTTTCCTCTTGAGAGTTCTGAGGAAATGGGAGGCTCTGACAGGCAGGCCTGGTTTGAGTCCTGGTCTTGCCTTGCTTGGCAAGTCATTTTACCTTGCCACTCTGCAGGGCCCTCTCTAGGAAATGGAGATGGGGTAGGCCCCACTGCAACGGGGGAAACAGCCAGATGAGGTTCCTGAGCCAGGCGCTAAGGCAGGGCCTGGCACACAGTACATGCTGGCTCAATAGTGGCTGCTGGAATCACTACCTCCTCCATGATGAACACCCTCACATGTGGTGCCCCAGTGTCCCCTGTGGCCCAGGGCCACAAGTGTCCTCCTCAATAGCCCCTTGTGACCTGGAGCACCCTGACTAGACCTCGAACAGTGCCCAGTGGAGCCCAGCAGGGAGCTGGGAAGTCCACACACTGTCCTGTGGCCACCTCGCAGGAGGGCAGGGGGAACCCACAATATCATCAGTCTGCCTCGATCTCCCCGCCCTTCTCCATCTCCCCACACTCACAGCTCCACCTGCCTGGATCTCCCCGCCTTTCTCCATCTCCCCACACTCACAGCTCCAATTGTGTGCAAGAAGCTGCAGCTGGGATGGAGCCTGGGGAGGTCTCAGATCCCAGGGCGGGTACGGAGGGCACACCCAAAGTCTAGAGGTGACTTTGTTACCCCCTCTCCCAGGACAGCTTGCGTGCCTACGCTGTGCTAGGCTCTATGCTTAGCATGTTATATATGGGCCTCTTTTTTTTTTTTTTTTTGAGACGGAGTCTCGCTCTGTCGCCCCGGCTGGAGTGCAGTGGCCAGATCTCAGCTCACTGCAAGCTCCGCCTCCTGGGTTTACACCATTCTCCTGCCTCAGCCTCCCGAGTAGCTGGGACTACAGGCGCCCGCCACCTCGCCCGGCTAGTTTTTTGTATATGGGCCTCTTTTTTTTTTTTTTTTTTGAGACGGAGTCTCGCTCAGTCGCCCCGGCTGGAGTGCAGTGGCCAGATCTCAGCTCACTGCAAGCTCCGCCTCCTGGGTTTACACCATTCTCCTGCCTCAGCCTCCCGAGTAGCTGGGACTACAGGCGCCCGCCACCTCGCCCGGCTAGTTTTTTGTATTTTTTTTTTTAGTAGAGACGGGGTTTCACCCTGTTAGCCAGGATGGTCTCGATCTCCTGACCTCGTGATCCACCCGTCTCGGCCTCCCAAAGTGCTGGGATTACAGGCTTGAGCCACCGCGCCTGGCCTATATGGGCCTCTTTTAATCATCGCTGCAGGATTATTTTCCAGATGAGGAACCTGGGGTTCAGAGAAATGTAGTGACTTCCCCAGGGTCTCACAGCTGGAAAAAAGTAGATTTGATCCTGGAGCTCAGAGGTGTGGACTGCTCTACATATCTTCATCTTGGGGAGGGGCGGTTTCTCTCCTGGGGTCTCCATGATACACAGTCCAGACCCCTCACCTGGACATGCAGGTGCTCCCAGTGCCACCTGCCTCCCCCTCCTCCCGTCCCCTTCTCGCTGTGCCCCCTGGCCTCGCTTGCCCCTTATAGCCCCCAGTGTCCCTCCCCTGCTCACTCAGCTTTCCTCCATCTCAGTACCTCTTTAATCCTCAGGATTCCAGCTGCCTCCTCCAGGAAGCCCATCCTGGTTAGCCCTCCTCCCAGTGGGAACTCCAGGGACAGGAGGTAGGGAACAGATGGCAAATTCATCTCAGAAGCTCCAGCACCCAGGAGTGCCTCAAATAAAACATCAAGGGTGGGCCCAGAAGCTGAAGGGTCCAACCCTGCCTGAAATTGATCCTTTGCCAGGGCAGCCTTGGGGGAAGTTTGGCCAGCCAGGGTCACTTCCCTTCCTTCCTCCCAGCACAGCTAGAATGTCATCTCTAGGAGGGCATCCCCTTTGTTCCCTGGAGATCTCCTGGGCCTAGAACTGGGCCTGGCACTGACAGATGCTCAAAGCTGGTCTGGTAAATGAATAAATGAAGTCATCTCCTTCAAAATGCGAGTCACATCCTGGAGAATAAGAATGGGGCTCTTACCCTGTCTCTACTAAAAATACAAAAAAATTAGCAGGGCACGGTGGTGGGCGCCTGTAGTCCCAGCTACTCGGGAGGCTGAGGCAGGAGAATGGCGTGAACCCAGGAGGCGGAGCTTGCAGTGAGCGGAGATCGCGCCACTGCACTCCAGCCTGGGCAACTGAGCAAGACTCTGTCTCAAAAAAAAAAAAAAAGCGGCTCACGCAGGCCAGGCTCTGACGATCATGCTGTGTGATGTGGGCAAGTTCCTCTACCTCTCTGGGCCTCAGTTTCCTTACAAGTCTCGTGGTCATAAGAATAATGTTCTTGGCCGGCGAGGTGGCTTACGCCTGTAATCCCAGCACTTTGGGAGGCTGAGGTGAGAGGATCACGAGGTCAGGAGATCGAGACCATGCTGGCTAACATGGTGAAACCCTGTCTCTACTAAAAATACAAAAAATTAGACCGGGCACAGTGGTTCACACCTGTAATGCCAGTACTTTGGGAGGCCAAGGCGGGTGGATCACAAGATTTTGGATCACAAGGTCAGGAGATAGAGACCACGGTGAAACCCCGTCTCTACTAAAAATACAAAAAAGGCTGGGCGCGGTGGCTCAAGCCTATAATCCCAGCACTTTGGGAGGCCGAGACGGGCGGATCACGAGGTCAGGAGATCGAGACCATCCTGGCTAACACGGTGAAACCCCGTCTCTACTAAAAAAATACAAAAAACTAACCGGGCGACGTGGCGGGCACCTGTAGCCCCAGCTACTGGGGAGGCTGAGGCAGAAGAATGGCGTAAACCCAGGAGGCGGAGTTTGCAGTGAGCTGAGATCCGGCCACTACACTCCAGCCTGGGCGGCAGAGCGAGACTCGGTCTCAAAAAAAAAATAGATAAAATAAAATAAAATAAAAATAAAAATAAAAATACAAAAAAAACTAGCCGGGCGCGGTGGCGGGCGCCTGTAGTTCCAGCTACTCAGGAGGCTGAGGCAGGAGAATGGCGTGAACCTGGGAGGCGGAGGTTGCAGTGAGCCGAGATTGCACCACTGCATTCCAGCCTGGGCGACAGAGCAAGACTCCATCTCAAAAAAAAAAAAAAAAAAAAAAAAGCCGGGCACGGTGGCTCAAGCCTGTAATCCCAGCACTTTGGGAGGCCGAGACAGGCGGATCATGAGGTCAGGAGATCGAGACCATCCTGGCTAACACGGTGAAACCCCATCTCTACTAAAAAATACAAAAAAAAAAAACAAAAAACTAGCCAGGCGAGGTGGTGGGTGCTTGTAGTCCCAGCTACTAGGGAGGCTGAGGCAGGAGAATGGCGTAAACCCGGGAGGCGGAGCTTGCAGTGAGCCGAGATCCGGCCACTGCACTCCAGCCTGGGCGACAGAGCGAGATTCCGTCTCAAAAAAAAAAAAAAATTAGCAGGGCGTGGTGGCAGGCGCCTGTAGTCCCAGCTACTCAAGAGGCTGAGGCAGGAGAATGGCGTGAACCCGGGAGGCGGAGCTTGCAGTGAGCTGAGATCAAGACACTGCACTCCAGCCTGAGTGACAGAGCAAGACTCTGTCTCAAAACAAAAAAGAATAATGCTCTTCTGAGGGTCTCAAGAGGCTTCACTGAGACAAGCAGAAAGGCCTAACACCCCGTCTGGCATGTAAACATGTTCGGTCAGCAATAATTGTTATTATTACTATTGGGTGTTTTTGGACACAAGAGTCTGTGTCTGTTGCCCAGGCTGGAGTGCAATTGCGCGATCTCAGCTCACTGGAAACTCCGCCTCCAGGGTTCAAGCGATTCTCTTGCCTCAGCCTCCTGAGTAGCTGGGATTACAGGCATGTGCCACCATGTCCAGCTGATTATTTTTTATATTTTTGGTAAAGATGGGGTTTCACCATGTTGGGCAGACTAGTCTCGAACTCCTGACCTCAAGTGATTCGCCCACCTCAGCCTCCCAAAGTGCTGGGATTACAGGTGTGAGCCACTGTGCCCGGCCTGTTACTATTTTTGAGACAGGGTCTCGCTCTGTTGCCCAGGCTGTAGTGCAGTGGCACAATCACGGCTCACTGCAGCCTTGATGTCCCAGGCTCAAATGATCCTCCCACCTCACCCTCCCCAGTAGCTGGAACTACAGGTGTCCACCACCACACCTGACTAATTTTTGTTGTTGTTGTTTTGTTTTAGACAGAGTCTTGCTCTTGTTGCCCAGGCTGGAGTGCAATGGCACGATCTCGGTTCAGTGCAACCTCTGCCTCCCAGGTTCAGGCAATTCTCCTGCCTCAGCCTCCCGAGTAGCTGGGATTACAGGTGCCCACCATCACGCCCGGCTAATTTTTGTGTTTATAGTAGAGATGGGTTTCGCCATGTTGGCCAGACTGGTCTTGAACTTCTGAGCTCAGGCAATCCACCCGCCTTGGCCACCCAAAGTGCTGCGATTACAGGTGTGAGCGACTGTGCTAGGCCTTTTTTAAAATTTTAGTAGAGAGAGGTCTCCCTGTGTTGCCCAGGTTGGCCTCAAACTCCTGGACTAAAGCAATACTCCTGCCTCAGCCTCCCACAGTGCTGGGATCGCAGGTACGAGCAACCACGCCCAGCCAGTAGTGGTTATTATTATCATCATCGACAATGTTATTCTTTGTTCCTCTTATCAAATCTGAGTGCCCCTCACCTCCTCTCCACCACTGCCTCTCCCTTCCTGGACTGCCCTTGCCTCTCTTCTGTCTATCCATGTTTTCACATCCATTAAATGCCCCCTCCTCCAGGATGCCCTCCCTGACTGGCCCTCTCTGCCTCTGATAATTCAGGCATTTCTGCCCCTACAGTGAGTCTGTGCCATTTGTCCCAAAGGGGGTCCCAGTGGTGACAGGGCCCAGACTCTCCCCGTGCAGGCTGGATGACCCTCATCAGCTGATGCCAATGTCAGCTGTGCCGAGTTCCAGGCAGGCCAGGGCTGGAGGTGAGGTTTGGAGGCTGCAGAGGGACCACACCCACTCTGAGACCAGCTCTCTTCTCCCACGCCTCACCTCTGTGCAGGCTGGGCGCTACCACCCCTGCCCCTGCCTGAGCAGCTTGAGGGCCCACCCTGGGAGCAGCTGCCCAGAGGAGGGGCTAGGACAATGTGCCTTGTTGCCCTAGCCGCCCCTTCAGGTCAGGCAAAAGCCTCGGGGCTCTGCAGGCCTGTGGCAGGAGGTATATTGGGGGGAGCTGAGGCCAATTTCTTGCCAGGAGCCCCCATCTGGGAAAGAGGCAAACAGCCAACACCAGAGTCCAATGCCAGGCACCATCCGTGCCAGCAGATTGTATCTGACATCACACCGCCCCTCTGCCTGGTGACCACGGCAACTGGAGGCCGCCCCCTCCTCGCCCCGCCCCACAGCACTTCTCCATGTTTCCTCACCACGGTCCTCCTGTGCAGAATGAGTGTGTGTGTGTCTGGGTGGAGGTGCGGGAGGGGAGCAGGGGCTGGGAGGTGGAATTTTACATTTCTTGCAGCTGGCAGTGCTGAGACACATGATGGAACAGAACAGGGGCCCTGGTATGACACAGACCTGGGTACTGGGTTCAAATCCCAGCTCTCACACTTCCTAGCAGTCTGTCCCTGAGTGAGCCACTTCACCTCTCTGAGCCTCAGTTTCCCCATCTGTAAGTGGGAATAAGGACAGGACCATCTCAGAAGGCCAGAGGGAGGAGTCAGTGAGTCCTGGTGCCTGGGCCAGATGCTAAGTTGCGCAGTTATTACTTTTGTCATGTAAATGCCTGCTGGGAGGGACAAAACCTGGCTCCAAACCCCGGCTCCATCTCTCATGAGCTGTGGGGCCTTGGCCAAGTCACTGGACCTCTCTGAACCTTGGTATCTTCATCTGGAAAACAGGGTGACGATGCCTTCCCTGCAGAGCTGCGGCAAGCAGTGCATATGGCACAGAAAGCGGGTGGCACCGAGCCCAGCACGTCACAGGCAGAAGCGCCCAGCCAGTACTGTTATCTTTCTTCCTGCCCCTTTTCTCCCTGATTTTATACTTCATCCCATTCCCAGCTCCCGAGCCCTGGCACTCCAGGATCATCTAGCCCCTTCCTCCTTTTGTCATCCCCAGGGCCATGGTCACACTCACCAAGTCCCAAAGCATCTCAGACCCATGCCCAGGCCTGAAGAGTAGCTGAGTGCAACAGGAAGGGTGCCAGCTGGGCACTGGACCAGCACTGTGGGAGACCACTTCCCCTGGCTAAGCCTCAGCTTCCTCATCCGTGGCATAGGGCTACAGCTCCTGTCACCTCCGAATGGCTGCTAGGACCACAGTGCAGCAAAGGGCTTTGAAGTACCCCACTCCCCTGCTCTTGTAGAAGTCCCCCGACTCCACTGTTCCTGAGCCAGGGACAGGCCCTCTGCCTCCTAAACCAGACACACTGTAGCCCCACCTACACTCAAACCCAGCCCAGCCAGCTGCAACTGTGCCAGGGCTCTGTGGATAGCTGGTGCTGGAATAGAGAGGACAGTTAGAGCCCTGGCCCCTCTACCCCCAAGTGTCCCCAGGCTCTCCAGTCTCCCTACCTTGGCTGCCCGCCCCTTGTCCATGCAGGCGGGGTTCTGACAGCGCAGTCCCTTCTTTTCCGCGGGGCTCTGGTCGTCTGCAGGGGAGGAGCAGAGGGCATCAGTCGGCGGGGCACCAGGCTCCCCAGGCCCCAGTGGCCTCCCGACCAGAAGAGGGGTGGGGCGATCTCCTCAGTCCTCCCTTCAAAGGAGGTCAGCGTCCCTTTCTCTTTTAAATGCCAACTTATCTGCATGGGAATCTGTTTGCAGAGCCCTTTTCTCCTGCAGTCCCCAGGGAAATTATCCAGATTCCACGGGGAGAAAACATTTTTGGAAATACGCTGCTCCCTCCCTCTGTCCCTGTAGTCTGGGGGACAAGTGGGGGAGTGCTCAGTGACCTTTTGGGGCCCCAGACTTCCCAAGGGGTCCCGGCAGGGCTGCTGGGGGGAAGGGGCTCCAGGGTCCCACATCCCTGCGAACTCTAGGCCCTGCATCGCTCCCTTTAGAGACAGAGGAGCCCCCAAAGGTCTGGGGCTACCCCCGTTCCTCGAGACTCATCTTTGACCCTGAATTTGGCCCCCTCCAAGCTGCCGCTCTTCCTGGCGGCTGGAGTGCACCGCGGTGGGGGCAGAGCGGCCCAGCCAGAGAGAGGCGAGGGGAGGGAGGAGAAGTGGGGTGCTGCCGAGGCAGGCCCCGACTTGGGGGGCCGAATTTGGGTCCGAGCGGCCCGAAGCCCGGTCGGCGCCCACCCCCTTGCCTGAAGTGGGCCCTCCCCGGAGGAGGTTAGGAGCCGACCCGGCCCCCAGCCTCCCGCCCCGCGCCCCCTGAGGCCCCTGCCCGCACTCACCCATGGAGCAGGCCCCGGGCCGCGCGGGGGGCGGGCGGCGGGCGGGGGCGCCGGGGACGGGGAGGCCGCAGAGCCGCCGCCGCCGGACCCTCGCACGGGAGGCGGGCGGGGCAGGTGGGCGGGGAGGAACCGCGGAGGCCCCGCCTCGGGGGGCGGGGGACGGGAGAGCTGCCGGGCCTCGGCGCCGACGGTGTCACCCCTCCCTCCCCGGCTCCCCAGCCCCTGCGCGCTGCGGTCCGGAGGCTGCCTCCACCTCCCGCAGGGCGGCTCAGGAAGCGCGCACGGCTCTGGCCTGGAGGGTGCCTGTCCACAGGAATGCAGGTCCGGACCCCCGGAGAGCCCCCACCCCAGCCCAGAATCGCTGTCTCCGAGGTCAGTTTCCATGGCAACACGGAGGCTGCCCCGCGCAGGGTGGGGGCTGTCACTGGGAGAGACTCGCCTGCCACTGCTCTTGCTGCATCTCCTCTGCTGGTTCACAGTTTTAAACTTTATTGAAGTGCAAACGCGGACAGGGAAGTGCACCTGTCCTGCGAGCACAGCTCAACATATTTTCGGGAAACTTTCACAAAATAACCTGCGCCCAGACCGAGCGGCAGAGCGTCGCCACCCAGTCCCCAGTCCCCGCCACCTCCCTCGTGTCAGCCGGTTCCCCCAAGGGCAGTGACTTCCAACACACTGATTTGTCTGCCCGGTCCTGTACTTTATGTAAATGGAATCAGGAGATAGCAAACCCTTTGGGCTATAGAAACAGCCTCGGAGAGGTGACCAAGAGTCTGCGGGGGGCTCAGTGCTCCTGAGCCTGCCTCTGGACCCCCATCCCACCCTGCGCACTGGTGCCAGGAGGCTTGACAAGACCTAGGTATAGAAGATGCAGCTTCCAGCGGGGCCAGGCCCCTCTCCCAAAGGCTAAGGGTGGGGTTCCCTGACCCCTTCACTGGAGGACCTCTCAGCTGGAGCCTCCCTGCATGGACTCCTTACATGGATTGGGCCCTGGGACCCACAGGTGACCAGAAACTGGTCCCTGCCCCAAGGACTCCTGGCACAGTGAAGTAGCATGGATCCCAGGTCTCCTGAGCTCTCTGGACATGATCATTCAGCAAACACACCAAAGATCCTGTGAAGGTCCCCATGAGCCAAGCCTAAGCTGGGTGCTGGGAACCCATTGGTGACCCTGACAAGCCTTGGGGAGCTCACAGGGGGCCTGGTGGGCAGGGCAGCCCTTTGGGGAGCAGCACATCTGCATGGCCCTGGGGAGGGGGCTCTCGAAGAGGGGCTGCCACAGGCATCCCGGGGCCTCCAGGCTGAGAGGGAAGCAGCTGCCCAGGGCCCTGGGCCTCCTCAGTGCACAGCCCACAGGAACTCTCAGGACCCTCAGGCCCGGCCCAACCTCACCTCCACACCGTGCTCATTTCCCTCTCCGAGTCTCTGCTCTCAGCCATCTAAGGGGCCAGTGATGCCCGTCCTGCCTCTAGGCTGGAGGTGGAGGCAACCGAGGCAGGAGATGGCCCTGTGAGGACTGTGACCAGGTCCCTGCCTGCTGGGAGGAAGCTGACTTGAGGGTGGAATGGGGTTCGGGGCTCTTGTCTGCCATGACTCCAGCAGGTCCTCCTCTGCCATCTGCGTTTCCACGGGGACCTGGAGCCCTCAGCCAGCTTGGGGGGAGTTTCCCATGCACCCAGCCTGGGACTTCTCCAGCTGAGCAGGACAATATCTGCTGTCCACCTGGAAAGTTTCCAGGCCCCTGTGTTCTCAAAACTCTGGGCCTGGGGTCAGATTCTCACACCCTTTGCCCCAGGGCCCCTGGATTGTAGCCCCATATTCTGAAGGCTCCGGGCCATGTCTTCTACCACTGGGTCTGCCTCACCAGCTTCCTAGATCACCCCATGACTGCTCAGGTCACAGCCACCATCGGGCCTGACTATCCTGTGGCCTCTATGCCACTTGGGTTCTGGAATTCCTTGTGCTTTGCCTGGTACTTCCTGGCACTGGGGTCTACCTGCCTGAACTCTCCGGTCTCTGACCCCAGGTCTCAGCAGGCTCCAGGTGCTCACCCTGCCTTCTAGACCCTACACTCCTGACCCCCTGGTCCTGGCTCCCCTGGGAGGTGATTCCCTCTGTGCTCTGCTCTAAAGCTGCAACTTCCTGCATTGCATAGGCGAGCTCCTCTCTCCTAGAGACTGCAGACACGAAGAAAAATCTATCAGGACCCCGGTAGCTCTCAGGGCCCAGAGAGGGGCCTGTGGGGCTTGGGGGTGGGGTCAGGACAAGTAGTCTCCACCATAGGCCTGTCATGAGCTCTCCTGCAGGTCACCTATCCCCATCTACAGCCTTTGAGGAAAGGGTGGGCCTGGCAAGGGGGACATATTGTATCAGGTGATACCATACCCTGGACATAGTCTAATTTAATTTAAAATTTATTTTTTGAGACAGGGTCTTGCTCTGTTACCTAGGCTGGAGTGCAGTGTTGTGATCATGGCTCACTGCAGCCTCGACCTCCTGGGCACAAGTGATCCTCCCACATCAGCCAACCGAGTAGCTGGGACCACCGGTGCACACCACCGTACCTGGCTAACTTTTTAATTTTTTTATAGCAAAGGAGGTCTCACTATGTTTCCCAGGCTGGTCTCGAACTCCCGGCCTGAAGGGATCCTCCTGCCTTGGCTTCCTAAAGTGCTGAGATTAGAGTTGTTGAGCCATCTACACAGCCTGGCTCAGCCAGTCAGATTTGCTCTCCTGAGACTGTGAATTGAGGCAGGCCTGGGAAGGAAACATGGTTCCGACCCCCTTCCTGACAGGAGCTCACAGGCAGGACTCCTGGTGGGCCCTGGAGCCTTGAGTCCATTGAGAGTCAGTCCAAATGGATACGATGCCCCAATATCATTGGGGAGCAAGAACAAGGGGAGCAGCCACTCAGTGGAGATCACCCCAGAGCAGACAGGGCAGAAGGCAGCTTTGTGAGAGTGGGCAGCTCCGGGGGGCAGCCTTCTCTGAGTGCCCTGGGCTTCCCTGGGGAGCCCTGCCTCTTTGTAGCAACCCCTCTTATGTGGAACAGCCTGAGCAGTGTCTGCTCCTCGACCTCAGCCTGACCCTAGGCAAACCTGGAACCCTGAACCTCCCCATCCATGCAGACCTGGAACCCTGAACCTCCTCCTCCATGCAGACCTGGAACCCTGAACCTCCCCGTCCAGGCAGACCTGGAACCCTGAACCTCCTCCTCCAGGCAGACCTGGAACCCTGAACCTCCTCCGCCAGGCAGACCTGGAACCCTGAACCTCCTCCTCCAGGCAGACCTGGAACCCTGAACCTCCCCGTCCAGGCAGACCTGGAACCCTGAACCTCCTCCTCCAGGCAGACCTGGAACCCTGAACCTCCTCCTCCAGGCAGACCTGGAACCCTGAACCTCCTCCTCCAGGCAGACCTGGAACCCTGAACCTCCCCGTCCAGGCAGACCTGGAACCCTGAACCTCCTCCTCCAGGCAGACCTGGAACCCTGAACCTCCCCGTCCAGGCAGACCTGGAACCCTGAACCTCCTCCTCCAGGCAGACCTGGAACCCTGAACCTCCCTCCAGGCAGACCTGGAACCCTGAACCTCCTCCTCCAGGCAGACCTGGAACCCTGAACCTCCCCGTCCAGGCAGACCTGGAACCCTGAACCTCCTCCTCCAGGCAGACCTGGAACCCTGAACCTCCTCCTCCAGGCAGACCTGGAACCCTGAACCTCCCTGTCCAGGCAGACCTGGAACCCTGAACCTACCCTCCATGCAGACCTGGAACCCTGAACCTCCTCCTCCAGGCAGACCTGGAATCTTGAACTCCCCCCTCCGCTAAGCAGACCTGGAACCCTGAACTCCCGCCACTGTGTGCCAAACTCTGCCTCCCCAGGTCTGCAACAGCCCAGCTGCCCTCCTGGCTCCCCCACCCACCGTCCCAGGGAGAGCCAGAACCATTAGCCAGGCAGAGGAGCCCACTCGCCAGTTCTCCCCCAACTCTGTCTCAGTCACAGGAGGCCACTTTGCCTTTGTCCTGACCATGATCTCTACCAAAACCGGGCCTCGGGATGCGGGCAGAGCGGCCGGCAGACATGTTTTGTTTGGCTGAGCACAGGGTTTTGAAAGAATTTAAATTGGTTGCCAACTTTGAAAAGTCAGAGATTTCACATAAAAATCCATATTTTTGGCTTCTCTTGACAAACCAGAGGAGCCTGTCAGCTCTGGACCCATGTTCTGGATGGCTCCAGCTCCCAAGTTGTGTCTGCCTCAGATCAGCACAAATGCTTCCAGCCTCCACAGTCCCCACCATTCCCTGTTGCCTCACCCCAGGCCCCTCACTCTGCTGCTTGCCGGACACAACTGATCTGATCCCAGCCCAGCCCTTCTTGGTTCTATTCCTTTGCCCTCCCCCAGCATCCTCCCATCGCCGTCTGCTGCCGTCCTGTCTACTCTTAAGGCCCAAGCTGAAGGCTGCTGCCTTCAGGAAGGCCTCCCTGTTGTTAGATATCCAGTTCCAGGCGAATGTGTCCCTGCTGGACTCCCACTGTCTTGAGGCTTTGAACCGACACTTCCCCATTAGACGGCTTCAGGAACGACACACAGTAACCACAGCTCTCACTTGCCAAACACCTGCTGGGAACTCTGCTGTCCATAGACGGTGTCATTTCACCGTCTAACTCTGCAGAGGAATGATCATTGTCCCCATTTCACAGATGAGGAAACCGAGGCTTGGAGGGTAGAGAGTTGCCCAAGGTTACAAAAGTAATGAGAGTAACGAGGCTGTGAGTGTGTAAGCCTCCAAGCCTGCATTCCTAACCACCAGGCTACAGTACAGTGCTCTCCTGCAGCCTGACACAATCAGCTGTCTGGAAAACATGAATTGGTCCCTCATCATGACATGAGTGTCCCCTTTCCCCACGGGCCCCAGGATGACACAAGTGCACAGAAAACCACCTCGTTCTCATCTTCTCCAGGGTAGCCCCTCACCTTTGAACCCTCCACTCCAATGAACACTTCTGTCTCAAGAAAACAGGACCTCCCTGCCCACCACCTCCCAACCACAGGCCTGGCCATGCAGAGGCTGCCCCTCTCAGGAAGCAGCTGTGGCCTTGAATGTCCCCTCCCACACGAGCCCCACCCTCCTGGGCGCCCGTCCATGCCTGGGCAGCTGCTGCAGGCCATGCTGGGGCTGGACTTCTTGTCCAGCACCTGGGGAAGGGCAAGATTTGTCCTCAACCTGGCCAAACGCCAGAGGGGCATGTCCTGGGTAAATGGCTGCTGGTCCCAGGACATCCGCCACTCCCTATGCAGGACACTGATTGGAGCGTCACAGGAGGTCTGGGAAGGAAATGTGTTTCTGATCCCCTTCCCAAAGCGACATGGGGCACCTTGGGGGCAGGACAGTGAAGTGGCGACTCAGCTGCAGGGAGGGGCATGGACCATGGCCAGGACACTGCTTCTGCCTACAGCCCAGAACCGCCGCTGGCGTAGTCCCCAGGGACCAGAGAGCTGCACATCGTCCTACCCACCCACACTGCTCGAGCTCAGTAAGAAGAAGTGGGAGGACACATTCAGGATTCCTTCCTGGGGCCCGAGAAACTGTCCACACAGCTCTGCACACAGGCCTGGGGCCAGCCGGCCACTTCCTGTCGCTGAGGCTGCTGTGGGTGCCTGCCCATCTGCCCACCGTGGGCTTCCTCCAGAGGTTCCTCAGAGGAACCGAGAGTGACCAAGGGCGGAACAGGAGCAGGGCTGCAGAAATGGCTATGAGATCCCGATTCCCGACAGTCACGCTCCAAGCACAGTCCCACCCCCATCACAGGCTGGGCTGGCATCGGCCCACCGTGCATGGGCCCCGGCCAGGGTCTGGCTGGCACAGAGGACAGAGCCCACACAGACAGCCGCGTGCCCAGGCTCACCCACCCAGCCGCCTCAGCTCACGCATGAGATCTGTTCACGTGCTGTGAGCCAGCCGCTGTGTGCAGCTCCCTGGGGCCTCTCTGCCGGCTCCGAGGAGAGCTGGGGCAGGCACACGTCGGTGAGCAGGTCTCAGTTCTGGTGCTCAGGCTGAGGGTGTGCGTGGTGTATCTGGGTGCCACCACTTGGGATCTCAAAGGCTTTACCACCCCTCACCAGGATAAAGGGGATTCCAAGAATGGCCCTGACTCAGACAGTGGGCATGGATATTCCAAGAGCCTAGGTTTAAAGAGCTCTTAAGGCCAGGCATGGTGGCTCATATCCATAATCCCAACACTTAGGGAAGTCAAGGCAGAAGGATCACTTGAGCCTAGATTTTCAAGACCAGCCTGGGCAACATAGAGAGACCCCATTTCTACAAAAAAAGTTTAAAAATCAGGAAGGCAGGGTGGTGTGCGCCTGCAGTCCCAGCTGCAGATGTGACTCCTGCATCTGAGCTGTGAGGGCATCCCAGGGGGAGGGACCAGCAGGATGACTGAGATGTAGAGAACAACTAAGAGAGCCCAGGGAGGGCCTGCCTCTGCAGACGGCGAGCAGCCCCACTTCGCTCCACCCCGCCCAGGGGAGCGCAGTCTGAGTGGGGGCAAGGGGTGGGACACAGCTCCCATTGGTTGGCCCTGCTGGCTTGGGGCTGGGGTGGCTGAACGACCTGGGGCAAGTCTCTGGCTCTGTTGGGTCCTGTAGCTCCGTACCTGCCTCAGGTAGGCAGGAAGCTGCCGGGTGAAGAAACAGAGCAGCCTGCTCCCCATCCCACCCTCCAACTCCAGGACAGTGCCCAGCTGAGAGAGGAGGGGAGTTTGCCCCCCAACACCAGCGGCCACGCTCCTCCCCACCCCACCCCCACATCCCGTGCTGCCTCCCGCATCCCCACTGCCTCCATTAGCTGGGCAGCTGGGCCGCCCCTCTCACGTCCTCAGGCCCTCCCTGCCTCCTGCACACACCCCGATGGTGCCTGGAGCTGCTGGGGCCTGTGGGACCCTGTACCTGTCTCTCCCAACAAGCAGCCACATTCCCCCTCCTTCACAGTGGGGAGCTGGTCACAGGTAGAGACACCTGGCCTTCATGCCCACCCAGCATCATCCTCTCTCCTGGGAGCAGCACCTCTCTCTCTTTTTTTTTTTTCTTGAGACAGAGTCTCGCTCTGTCGCCAGGCTAGAGTGCTATGGTGCAATCTTGGCTCACTGCAACCTCCAACTCCCTGGTTCAAGGGATTCTCCTGCCTCCACCTCCCAAGCACCTCCCTTTTCTTTTTTTTTTTTTTTTTTTTTTTTGAGGCGGAGTCTCGCTCTGCTGCCCAGGCTGGAGTGCAGTGGCGGGATCTCAGCTCACTGCAAGCTCCGCCTCCCGGGTTCACGCCATTCTCCTGCCTCAGCCTCCCAAGTAGCTGGGACTATAGGCGCCCACCACCTCGCCCGGCTAGTTTTTTGTATTTTTTAGTAGAGACGGGGTTTCACTGTGTTCGCCAGGATGGTCTCGATCTGCTGACCTTGTGATCCGCCCGTTTCGGCCTCCCAAAGTGCTGGGATTACAGGCTTGAGCCACCGCGCCCGGCCTCACCTCCCTTTTCAAAACCCATCTCTGTATGGTCTGCGGGCTCCCTCCTGCCTCCCAAGGTGAACCCCAGACTGAACCGTCACTCTCCCTGCCTCTGGCCTCAGGGAAGGACCATGCCAGGCTAGGGAGACTCATCCAGGACAGGTTCCTGCTCCCTGGGCTTGTGGCCTGGGGGAGGCCAGCACCTGGGCCCGAGGATGAGGCTAATGGAGAAGAGAACTCAGGCCCAGGCCCTGGCCCCAGACAGTTCCACAGTGCTGGGAGCTGGAGATCGGCACTGTGGTGGCTTCTGCGGACAGGACTCAAGTTTCTGTCACTGCGCCGAAGCATCCTGACAGAGCCAGGTCCCCAGCCCACAGTGCCGAACAGCTGAGCTGAGCTGACAGAATGGGCACCCGACAGCCAGCACAGGTGCGCCCTGCCTCTGCCACCGCTGTTTGAAGTCTCCCTGTGTGTCATCCCCATTAGTGCTCTCAGCTTCCCCAATGATTTATTCCCATTCACAGTTACCTGGCCTCTCACCCCCAGGAGCAGCCCAACATCCCACCCCTCTAAACACAGGCCATGGGGCTCAGCGTCCCCGAGAGCTTGTCCTGCCTCTTCAGGGGTTTAATATCCCTGTACCTCTGTTTCCTCATCTGTAAAATGGGGACAAAAGGAGAAATGACCCAGGTCCTGGGGCCTGGAACATGAATGTTCCAGAACATCTCATTACACCACCCAGCCTGAGAAAAACATCATGGCCTGATCTTGGGGGCGGGGGGAGAGCAGAGGCAGAGGCCAGGCCTGAAGCCCAGCCAGGCCAGCTCTGGAGGAAGGACAGCCTCCTCAGCTGCTTGCCTGCCCTCTGGCCCCCAGGGTCCTGATTTGCGGGCCCCTCTCCTGTGCCAGCAGCAGCTCTCGAGAGTGGCTCTGGACCCCACACCACTGTGGAGCAAGTGACCATCAGCAGCATATGTGTGTGAATGGGCCGCAGGCCCTGGCTGGGCAGGCCCAGTGCCAGAGCCTGCAGAAAGTCCTCCCCGGAGGTGGGCTCGCACCTACCCCCGAGGTCCTCGATGATGTCCAGGGTGGAGCTCCACGAGAAACGCTCCACCGTCCCCAGCTCCAGCTCGGCCAGGTCGCTGGGCAGGGCCGCCAGCTCGTAGGTGCCCCGCTTCCTCCAGTAGAGAAACATGCTGAGGTCAGGGGAGGCCACCCCGCCTGGCCTGCGTCCTCGGAGGCTGGGTGGCCTGGACACGGGACGCAGAGTACAGGGGCGCAGGGGGCTGCAGGGACCACTGGGGCTGGCCTCGGCTGGCAGGCGTGCCCTCCCTGGGAAGGGGAGCATTCTGGGAGCGGCTGGGGGCCTCGGAGCTGACCAATGGCCAGGGCCCCGGCCCCACACAAAGCGCCTTTCTTCCCCTCCTACAGACATTTTACAAATTTCGTCTTCCCGGCCCCCTCGGAGCCCCCGCCGAGGAGACGGGCTGGCCGTCTGGGGACGACAGAGGCCCGGAAAAGAGTGCGATTGTTTCGTGGTCTCTTTGCTAAGATAAGTTTTCAGAGAAGAAAAATGTGCTGCCCGGGGAGCAATTCCAGCTCCCCACCCCTGACCTGTGACCCCTCTCCCAGCCCTAGCAGGACCCTGCAGGATTTCTCAGTGAGGAATAGAAGCACCTGTAGGGAGGCCGTGGGCTGCCCCTAGAGATGTTTCCTGGTCCTGACTGGACCCTCCCCAGGAAGCTCAAGGCATGTCCCCCACCTCCACTGAGCCGACGCCCCCAGACGCTCCCCAGAGGGGCAGGAGCTGTGGGCCAGGCCTCACCCTCAGCCTGCCTGTGAGGTCCGGGCTCTGCTTTCTGGGCTCCCTTTCGGGGCTGGCCACACTTCACCAGGCTGCCTCCTCCTTCAGATCATGTCGCCTACACCAATGGCAGCCCAGGCATAGAGCCCTAGGCAGCTGAGCCTCTGGCATCCTTAGGGGAGCCTCGTTGCTCCCAAGCGGTGGGTGGAGTTGGAGGAAGTCAGAGGGCTGCAGACCTTTCACAGAAAGAACCATGAGAAGAAGGAAAAGCTAGCGGACAGGCGGGGAAATGAAAAGCCACTGTCAGGCCAGGCGCGGTGGCTCAAGCCTGTAATCCCAGCACTTTGGGAGGCCGAGACGGGCGGATCACGAGGTCAGGAGATCGAGACCATCCTGGCTAATACGGTGAAACCCCGTCTCTACTAAAAATACAAAAAAAAAAAAACTAGCCGGGCGAGGTGGAGGGCGCCTGTAGTCCCAGCTACTCGGGAGGCTGAGGCAGGAGAATGGTGTAAACCCGGGAGGCGGAGCTTGCAGTGAGCTGAGATCTGGCCACTGCACTCCAGCTCGGGCGACAGAGCAAGACTCGGTCTCAAAAAAAAAAAAAAGAAAAAGAAAAGCCACTGTCAGTTGATTCCAGAGTGTTGTCAAGATTGCAAAATGTTCAAGCTAGAAAATAACAACTCAAAGCCTATGGCGGCCCTCCTGTGGAGAGACCTCTGCCATGGTATCCACGTGACCTGTGCCCCAGCAGGGTCACTGTGGCTTTCCCTGCGTGGGTGGGCACTTCCTCCATGGCACAGATGAGGAAGCTGAGGCTCAGCTCACAAGGAATAGAACTTGGATTTGACCCCAAGACTGTCTAGCTTCAAAGCCAATGTGGGGACCTGAACAAGCAGCTGGGGGAGAAGGTGGGGCGACCAGAGGGCCATGGGGCAGCCCTTCGGAAATCCAGACTTAAACGCGGCCAAGGGCAGCTTGCACTGGGCTCCTGAGCCAGGCTCTGCTGAGCCGCCTCTGTCTTACCCCACCTGTGCCCCCCACAGCCTGCCAGGTCTGAAGGAGCAGAGCCAAGGCAGAGCTGTGGGCAGAGCTGTGGGCAGAGCCAGGGCAGAGCTGGCTTCCCTACCAGACCAGATGCCTGGCAACAGAGACCCAAGGCCCAGGCAGAGGGAGCTGGCAGCAGAAGGCTCTGTTTCTGGAGGGCAGGGGGGTGGAGGGGTCACCCCAGGGCTGTGGCAGTGGGGGGCTGGAGTGGCCATCCAGGCAGCCTGCACACCCCCAGCTGAGGGCTAAGGTGCCAAGAGGCGGTTTGAATAATTCGAACCATATGCCTGCCTGGCCGGCCCCTCCCCCGCCAGCACAGGGCCAGGCAGGACAAACGAAGGCCCTTGGCCTTCATCGCTGGCACCCACACGACCTGGGCCTGAGGCCACGGGAGCTGGGGGTGTCCCTGGCTTTTGTTCATGTGGCAAGTGGCCAGCCTGGGGGTGTCAGACTGAGGCTTAGGGAATAGGACCATCCATGGCCTGGCCAGCCATCTCTGTCTCAGATCCACCATAGCAGAGGCCACGGCCAGTGGGGTGGGTCCTGGAGCCTTTACCCAGCCCCGGCCCCTCTTTGTCTGGGCTTGGTGGGAGCCACACCTGGTTATTATTTCAGGACAGCCAACCCCAGAGCATCCCCGCCCAGGCGCGGCAGAGACTCCTTCCTACCCTCAACTGTAGGCTGAGCACAAGGGGATGCCTTCGCTGCAGCGGCCACCTGGGGAGGCCCCACTCCCAGGCATCCATTTGGGGCTCAGAGGCTGAACCCTCCTGAGGGGCTGCAGTCCTGGATGCCCAGAGGAGGAGGCCAGGCTCCACCCTCCATCCTGACCACAGGGAGCATCATCCACTGTGTTCCCTCTGTCTCCAAATGTGCCTCCTGCCTCCCACCTCCCACCTTCGCTTATGCTGGTCCCGCTGCCCAGCTGTCCTCCTCTGTCTCCCACACTCCTTCCATACAAGGCTAGAGGGTCCCCCACCCAGCCTCCCGATGCAGGAAGGCAGAGGCAGCCCCAGTAGGTCAGGGGAGGCCTCCCAGGTCAGTGAAGCAGACCCCCACAGTCCTCGAGGGTGCAGCGCCAGCCTCTCTCTCTGAGGCAGCACCTGTCCAAGGCAGGTGGACACACCTGGGCCTTTTCCTAGGGTCTGGGGGAAACCAGGAAACAAGACTGACTAGCCATGCTGCTGACAAACATGGGGGTCGCTCCTGGTGCCTTCAGGAACAGCTGTCTGTCTTGCATTCTGCTGTGTGCCCAGCCCCAGGCAGGCACTCCACTTACCATGGCCCAATGCCATACTGAGCAAGCACTATTCATACATCATCTCCAATCCGCATTTCATTCCCAACAGCCGGTGCTACTGTCCCCACCACAGCGATGGAGAAGCTGAGGCCACGGACAGGCAACTTGTCCAGGGCCACACAGAGCTAGGAAGAGGGAGAGCCAGGGCTGAGCCCCAGAGCGGTACTCATACTGCTGGCCACACTGCCCACCCCGCTCTAGGCCTGGCCCTCCTCACCCACCTCTAGCTCCTCTCGAAGTCACTGCTGGGTACAGATGGGGAGCTAGAGGCCCGAGAGAGGCAGGCAGGCCCTCAGCTGGAGGGCTGCTTTCCCACAGCCCCAGACCTACCTCGAGGGACTCGGTTCCCTGGAAGCCTCACAGCCTCTGGACAGGAAGATCCCAGGGGAGCAGAGACAATTGGTTTGTGCCCTCACACGGGCTGCCCCTGGGGCTGGGAGCTGTGGCCCTGGGCAAGGAGACCCCAAGGTTTGCCTCTTGTCCCACCTCTTGTTCCTTCTGTGCTCCAGTGAGCATCCCCTGGCCTGGGGCAGGAACCAGGACAGGCAGAGGGACAGGGGCTAAAGACAGGGGCCGGCTTCATCTGGTTCCTGGCAATGGCCTTGGACATGGGGAGGGGGCAAGTCCTCTGCAAACCACAGCTGTTTCCTTGAGAGCAGAAGTGCCATGTGAGGGAGGACCCAAGCAGGGGCTGCCCCTGCAAGGTCTCGCTGAGTAAGGGGCCAAAAGAGGAAGAGAAACAGGTGGCAGGACCCAGCCATCGACCCCCATGCCAGGAAGCCACAGCCACCCAGGAAATGTAGGCCCTGGGGCACTTTTCCTGCCTAAGCTCACAGGCTGGGGGCTCCAACGGCCCCTGAACATCCTTCCTCCCCTCAACCATCCTGGATGATCCCTTCCCACTGCAGGGTTTTCCCGAGGGCAGCCTCTGCAGGGGAGCGTTTGGTTCAGGGTTAGGCTTCTGCCTCCCAAGCTGGGCAGCCTCGTCCATGACACTTCCCCATATTCCACATCTGTAAAATGGGTTAAGGAGAGAACCCCCCAGGGTGTTATCTCCACAAGACCCTGCACGCACAGGGCTTCGCAGGGAGCCTGGCGCAGGGTGAGTGCTCACCCCAAAGGGATAAAGACTTGGTGGGGGTCCCTGCAACCAACAAGAGGCCCCGTTCCTCCCTGTTCCCAGGCAAGGCCCACTGTGGCTTCTTGTGGAACCCAAGGCTCCAGGGGCAGGTAACCACATTCCTCTCTTCCTCTCCCGGCGTCTGAGGAGGCCTGTCTGGACCCCCAGGGCAGCCAGGGAGGGCCAGCTACGGCATGCGGGGCTGCCATGCCCAGTGCTAGCTACCCAGCTCTCGTGAGAAGCACCCAGGCAGCCATGCTGTGTGTACAGGCTGGGCTGCAGAGCCCCTTTATGTAATCTGGAGAGAATGGGCACTAGCCACTCCCTGTGCCCTCTGGCTCTCCTGTCTCTGTTCTTCTGGCCAGGCCCTCCCCAAACATTCCACCAGGCCAAGTAAAAAGAATAATCTGCCTCTGCCCAGCCAGGCACAGTGGCTCATGCCTGTAATCCCAGCACTTTGGGAGGCCGAGGCAGGTGGATCACGAGGTCAGGGGTTCAGGACCAGCCTAGCCAAGATGATGAAGCCCCATCTCTACTAAAAATACAAAAATTAGCTGGGAGTGGTGGCAGGTGCCTGTAATCCCAGCTCCTCGGGAGGCTGAGGCAGAGAATTGCTCAGTGAGCTGAGATTGCACCACTGTACTCCAGCCTGGGCGACACAGTGAGACTCTGTCTCCAAAAAAAAAAAAGAAAGAAAGAAAAAAGAATCTGCCTCTGCCCTCCGGAGGCATGGGCTGAGGACCCTCCAGGGCCAATACCTGATGGTGACCGGGGGTGGGGGCCAGGTGGGGTGGAGGCCAACCCGCCAGCCAGCAAGCAGTGGGCCCAGTGTCAGCACCTGTGGGAGGGGTGAACAGGGCCTGGTGCGGGCAGCACAGACCCTTCCTCCAAATTAAACAATTCTGGGCTAGGCACAGTGGCTCATGCCTACAATCCCAGCACTTTGGGAAGCCAACGCAGGCGGGGATCACTTGAGGTCAGGAGTTTGAGACTAGCCTGGCCAACATGATGACACCCCATCTCTACTAAAATACAAAAATCAGCTAAGTGTGGTGGCAGGTGCCTGCAATCCCAGCTACTCAGGAGGCTGAGGCAGGAGAATCACTTGAACCCGGGAGGCGGAGGTTGTAGTGAGCCGAGATCGTGCCACTGCACTCTAGCCTTGGCGACCGAGTGAAACTGTGTCTTAAAAAAAAAAAAAAGTTCAACAATTCTGAAGGCCAGATGCATGGGTCCAGTGCCCCAGCCCATCTGCCGGTCTATTTGTTTGGAAGATGCTGGTAGAAACCTGGGCCACAACCACCTGGCCCCTGGCCAGCCCATCCTCGAGCTTCAACCAGGCCTCAGCCTTAGCCCCCAATACCCTCCCCTCCCCACAGTCTCTGATGGGCCCTGTGCCAGCCCTGGGTGCTGCTGGGGTGGGGGATGGACCAAAGGGGACAGGCGCCACCACTGAGGATGGTCACTGACTCCTCCAGCCTCGGTTTCCTCCTCTGTGAAATGGAGACAATCCTAAACCCTTGACTAGGGTGATTAAATGAGGCTGCCTGTATGAAAAGACCCCGCTTGGAGCCTGGAAAGTCTGAGAGAAACGTCTGAAGGCAGCTGGCAGTCACCCAGCAGCTGCCAATGACCACTGCCCCCAGGACAGGAGGGATCTGAGAGGGGTCCCACACAGTCCTGCGCTGCCCAGACAGGTTTTTCTCCAACCCTCAGGGCCCCTAGGGGCTGGGCAGAGGCATGTGAGATGGGGGACTGAGGCAGCAGGGCCACAACAGGGCTCACAGAGCAAGGACCGGGCCAGCAGAGCCATGCAGTGGCTTCAACTCCAGCCCTGGAGTGAGCACTGCAGGCTGCCCGATGACAGCTCCCCCAAGCCAGGCTGCCCCCAGCACCGCAGAGAGTGACTGTGTGACTGCCACCATGGCCTGGATAGAGGAAGCGAGAGAGGGTTCTGCTGCAGGAAGCCCAGGGCCGGACAGGGGAGAGGCCAGGCCCTCGGAAGCCGGAAAGCTGGTGCTGCTGTCTTCCCTGTGCTCAGGAACAGACTCCTGCTGGGCCGGGGCCCTCTCAGCCCCCTTTCCCTGGCTGTCCTCACAGCAGAGACACTGGCATCTGCTGGTGCCCTATGTATTATACCAGGACTCTGGATGAATGGCCTTCAGGGTGACATCTCCTTTAATCTGCCCAGTGGCCCTGTGATTAGATCACCGTGACCCTATTTCACAGAGGAAGAAGCGGAAGCTCGGGGTGCCTGGAAACCTGCCATGTCCCCCAGAAGGGACTGGGTGCTGCCGCAGGGTCTCTCCACCACCCCCTGTACCACTGGCTACTCCTTCACCGCCGAGATATTCGAGCTCCACATGCTCTGGGGTTATCCCAAGCTGAACGAGTGGCCCTTCCTGCTCAGCGCCGTTCAGTGCCCCAAGCCCTGAGGCCACGTGAGCTCAGGCGGGCTTCTCCCAGCCCCAGATGTGCCCCCTGACTTGGACCCTGGGAGGCTTCAGGCCTGGACAAACCTCCCTGGCCTTCGAGCCCACTGGGATGGGTCCCTCCCCGGGCCACCCTGAGTGTGTGGGGGGCAGGGAAGCCAGACAGTAGGGCCCTCAGGCCCACCCGGCTCGCCAGCAGGGTGGGAGGCCCAGTCACTGCCCAGCATCTGACCGGACCATCATCACCCACCCAACCACCAGCCGCAGCCTGGGGACAACTGCAGCCTGGGGCAGGCTGACCACAAACCAGCTCCCACGCCATTCTAAGCTCTGCCCCCAGGATGTCTTTCAGTGCCATCAGCCCTGCGCTGGCACAGCCTCAGGCCACCACCGCCCTGCCTCAGCCCCTCCCTGTCTCACTCTTACCCCCTCCAAGCCAGCCTCCAGAACCAGCCGGGCTCCCCAGGTTCAAATCCCAGCTCCAGCTGGCTGTACCATCTCGAACAAGTTGGGCCTCAGTTTCCTCATTTATACAGCGTAGGCCTCCCAGAGTGGCCATAGGGGGTGAATGAATTAATCCAGGAGAGTGCCCTCCAAACTCGGGGGCAATGGCCAACAATCACAGCAGAAGCACAGAATGTAAGTCGGCAAATGTCACTGCCTTGATTAAAAGCCTGCCCCCAGTGCGGCCACTTAGACCCCGGGGCCCCGCCCACCCACTGTTCCTGGTGGAATTGGTAGCTCCTCCCACCGATGCCTGGATCCTACTGCAGAGCTGCCCTCGCTCCATCTAGCCTGGGAGCCTTTAGAATCCAGACTCTATCGGGGATGCAGGGCCCAGGCCCAGCCTGGCCCAGAGCAGGTGCCAGGGAAATGCTTATTGATTTGAACTAGAATCAATTTGCAATCAACCGTCTCTCACCAGGGCTGACTTCCAAATACCTCAAGGCTTGGTCCAGCTGGGCTCCGCCTCACCCTGTGTGTCAAGGTGGCAGAGCTCCCTGGCATCCAAGGAGGACCGTGCCCAGAAGGCAGCCCACATGCCTGGACGCCCGCCTGGGGTCAAAGCTAGTCCCCTTGGAGGAGCTGAGACTCAGGCTAAGACCCAGCAGCTGCCACCTGCCCGGGATTTTTTAGCCCGAGGTGAGGGGAAGAGGCGGAAATGAAGGCTGTTCCTCAGGGCTGTCTGTGGCCAAGCCAGCAAAGCTACATTCCAGCCTCGCTGCCGGCTGCTGGCCGCTGCAGACTTTTAAACCTGGCCAGACAAACTGAGAGACTGGGGCCCTCTCGAGGGCCAAGTCTGTCCAAGGAACAAAGGCTCCTGGGCCAGGCTCCCAACCACAGAAAAGACAGGCTGGACTTCCAGGACAGCTAGGATTTCAAACCATCTACCCTATTGTTGAAACATTGGTCCTGTTGGTTGGAAACTGTCACTACTGTCTCTGTGGACATGCCCAGCAGAGACCCAGGCTGCCTCGGATGGGCCTTGTCTGACTATTGGCCCACACAAGCCAAGGGCCCTTCCCCCTAAGCCCAGGACACAGGCCCAACCTCCAGAGGCAGTTTCTGTGCAGGGCAGCTCTGAGGTCTCAACCCATCTTGGCATTACAGAGGAGGCTGTTTCGTGAGAGCCTCCCATATGGGCCTGGAGGGGTTCTGCCTGGATCCTGTTCATTTACATCTCGAGAAGCATAAAGCAGGGACAGGTATGGAGGCCCAAGTCTACAGTCCCAGCACTTTGGGAAGCTGAGGCAGGAGGACTCCTTGACCCTGGAGTTCAAGACCAGCCTGGACAATATGGCCAAGACTTTGTCTCTACAAAAAAATTAAAAATTAGCCAGGCATGGTGGCACACCTGTGGTCCCAGGTACTCAGGAGGCTGGGGTGGGTCTCTGGAGCCTGGGAGGTTGAGACCAGGCTGGGCAACATAGTGAGACCCTGTCTCTACAAAAAGTTTAAAAATTAGCTGGGCATGGTGGTATGCGCCTGTGGTCCCAGCTACTCAGGAGGCTACAGAGGAGATGACTTGAGCCCAGAAGGTCAAGGCTACAGTGAGTTGTGAGGTGCCACTGTACTCCAGCCTTAGCGATAGAGCAAGATTCTGTCTCAAAAAAAAAAAAAAAAGAAAGAAAGAAAAGAAAAGAAAATGGCTGGGTGTGGTGGCTCATGCCTGTAATCCCAGCACTTTGGGAGGCTGAGGCAGGCAGATCACAAGGTCAGGAGTTAGAGATTAGCCTGGCCAACATGGTGAAACCTTGTCTCTACTAAAAATACAAAAATGAGCTGGGCATAGTGGCAGGTGCCTGTAATCCCAGCTACTCAGGAGGCTGAGGCAGGAGAATTGCTTGAACCCAGGAGGTGGAGGTTGCAGTGAGCCGAGATCACGCCACTGTACTCCAGCCTGGGTGACAGAGCAAGACTCCATCTTGGGAAAAAAGAAGAAGAAAGAAAAGAAAAAAAGGAAAGAAAGTAAAACTGGCTGGGTCAGTGGCTTCAAGCTTGTAATCCCAAGCACTTGGAAAAAGGCTTGCGGTGGATATCCTTGACGGTAGGAGTTCAAGGACGCGTGGCCCAAACATGGTGAAACCCCAACTCTTACTTACTAAAATACAAAAATAGCAAAAGATCATCCCAGTTATTCAGAGCGATGGCCTGAGACAGGGGAACTGCCTTAGAAAACACAGGGATGGGGAGGTTTGCAGTGAGCCGAGATGGCGCCACTGTACCCAGCCTGGCAAGAGAGCAAGACTCTTCTAAAAAAAAAAAAAAAAAAAAAAAGAGTCCGGGCGCGGTGGCTCAAGCCTGTAATCTCAGCACTTGGGAGGCCGAGACGGGCGATCACAAGGTCAGCAGATCGAGACCATCCTGGCTAACACGGTGAAACCCCGCCTCTACCAAAAAATACAAAAAACTAGCCGGGCGAGGTGGCGGGCGCCTGTAGTCCCAGCTACTCAGGAGGCTGAGGCAGGAGAATGGTGTGAACCTGGGAGGCGGAGCTTGCAGTGAGCTGAGAACCGGCCACTGCACTGCGCTCCAGCCTGGGTGACAGAGCGAGACTCCGTCTCAAAAAAAAAAAAAAAAAGAAAGAAAGAAAATCATACCGAATTTTGGATATAACAACAGCTACAAATAGATGATGTGCTAAATGCTTTGCACATTTACAGCCTTCAGTAGGGACTCTGCTTCCTACAGTGACGGATTCAATAAATCAGACCCACCTTCCCATTTGTGACAACCAAAAAAGTTGGATGAAAAAATAATTTTTTCTTTTTTTGAGGCAGTCTCACTCTATTGTCCACGCTGGAGTGTGGTGGCGTGATCTGGGCTCACTGCAACCTCCACCTAGAAGGTTCAAGCGATTCTCCTGCCTCAGCCTCCTGAGTAGCTGGGATTATAGGCATGTGCCACCATAGCCGACTAATTTTTGTATTTTTAGTAGAGACAGGGTTTCACCATGTTGGCCAGGCTGGTCTTGAACTCCTGACCTCAAGTGATATGCCCACCTCTGCCTCCCAAAATGCTGGGTTACAGGCGTGAGCCACCGTGCCCAGCCTGAAAACATTTGCATTAAATCTTTTTTTTTTTTTTTTTTTTTTTTTTTTTTTTGAGACGGAGTCTCACTCTGTCGCCCAAGCTGGAGTGCAGTGGCCGGATCTCAGCTCACTGCAACCTCCGCCTCCCGGGTTCACGCCATTCTCCTGCCTCAGCCTCCCGAGTAGCTGGGACTACAGGCGCCCGCCACCTCGCCCGGCTAGTTTTTTGTACTTTTTAGTAGAGACGGGGTTTCACCATGTTAGCCAGGATGGTCTCGATCTCCTGACCTTGTGATCCGCCTGTCTCGGCCTCCCAAAGTGCTGGGATTACAGGCTTGAGCCACCGCGCCTGGCCTGTATTAAATCTTAAAAACAACAAACCAGGGCCCAGCGCAGTGGCTCATGCCTGTAATCCCAGCACTTTGGGAGGCAGAGGTGGGTGGATCACCCAAGGTCAGGAATTCGAGACCAGCCATGACCAATATGGTGAAACCCCGTCTCTACTAAAAATACAAAAATTAGCTGGGCATGGTGGTGGGCACTTGTAGTCCCAGCTACTGGGGAGGCTGAGACAGGAGAATCACTTGAACTCAGGAGGTGGGGGTTGTAGTGAGCCAAGATTTTACCACTGCACTCCAGCCTGGATAACAGAGTGAGACACTGTCTCAAAAAAAAAAAAAAAAAGTATGAGTTGGACATGGTTGCTGACACCTATAATGCCAGCGCTTGAGAAGGCTAAGGTGGAAGAATCATTTGAGGCCAGGAGTTGAAACCAGCCTGGACAACAGAGCAAGACCCTGTCTCAGCAAAAAATTAATTTTAAAAAAGGACTATATAAGAGGGTCCTTAGAAGTAGGAAATCTAACCAGAAAGATAAGCAAATTAATGTAGTGTGCCCTCCGGACACCACCCTCGGAAGTTCTGGAGGAGTGACGTCAGAGTCCCCTACCGCTGCCCCTGCTCCTCTGCCAAGAGCCATGGCATTTCAGCAATGCAAGTGGACAAGAGGGAAATGCCTGGTGACTATGTAAGGGGACACCTGTCTACCACGCCCTTCATATCTCAGGGACATTCCCACATAGGACAGTGACCACTTACTTTGCTGGGGGGAGAATAAGTGGCTGTCTGGATGACAATCTGGAAATGTCAGAATGCAATTGCTCACAGCTTTCCACACGGCAATTCCACTGTCCTAGGAATTCCCTCTACAGATGCTCTTTCACAAGTGCACAAAGACACAGACACAAGAATGTCCACTATGGCACCATTTGCAAGAATGAAAAACTGGGCTGGGCTTCGTGGCACACACCCAGCTACTCAGAAGGCTGAGGCAGGAGGATTGCTCGAGCCCAGGACTTTCAGAGACCAGCCTAAGCAATATAGCAAGACCTTGTATCAAAAGAAAAAAAAAAGTAAAAAATTGGAAACAACCCAAAAGTTCACTGTTAGAGGCATAGTTTAAAAGTTCAGGCATATCCATATGTATCGTGAAGCCATTAAAAAGGATGAGGAGGCCAGGCGCAGTGACTCATGCCTGCAGTCCCAGCAGTTTGGGAGGCCGAGGCGGGAGGATCACCTGAGGTCAGGAGTTCCAGATCAGCCTGGCCAACATGGTGAAACCCCATCTCTACTAAAAATACAAAAATTAGCCAGGCGTGGTGGTGGGCGTCTGTAATCCCAGTTACTGGGGAGGCTGAGGCAGGAGAATGGCTTGAACCCAGGAGGTGGAGGTTGCAGTGAGCCAAGACTGTACCACTGCACTCACGCCTGGGCAACAGAGTGAGACTCTGTCTCAAAAAAAGAAAAAAATAAAATAAAAGATGAGGAATGTTTTTACGTGTTGGCAAGTTTTTTGTACTGGCGTATATATGTCTATTTTTTTGAGATAGAGTCTCACTCTGTTGCCCAGGCTGGAGTGCAGTGGCACGATCTTGTTCACTGCCACCCCTGCCTCCCAGGTTCAAGCAATTCTTTTTTTTTTTTTTTTTTTTTTTTTGAGACGGAGTCTGGCTCTGTCGCCCAGGCTGGAGTGCAGTGGCCAGATCTCAGCTCACTGCAAGCTCTGCCCCCCGGGTTTACGCCATTCTCCGGCCTCAGCCTCCGGAGTAGCTGGGACTACAGGCGCCCACCACCTCGCCCGGCTCTTTTTTTTGTGTGTGTGTTTTTTAGTAGAGACGGGGTTTCACCGTGTTAGCCAGGATGGTCTCGATCTCCTGACCGCGTGATCCACCCGTCTCGGCCTCCCAAAGTGCTGGGATTACAGGCTTGAGCCACTGCGCCCGGCCCAAGCAATTCTTCTGTTTGAGACTCCCGAGTAATTGGGATTACAGGCGCCCTGCCACCACACCTGGCTAATTTTTGTATTTTTATTTATTTATTTTTAAATTTTTGTATTTTTAGTAGAGATGGGGTTTCACCATGTTGCCAGGCTGTTTTCAAACTCCTAACCTCAAGTGATCCACCTGCCTCAGCTTCCCAGAGTGTTGGGATTACAGGTGTGAGCCACCTTTCCCAGCCACAAATGTATTACTTTTATAAGCAGAACAAAAGTGCATATGTGGGCAGGCAAGGTGACTCACACCTGTAATCTCAGCACTCTGGGAAGCTAAGGCGGGTGGATCACTTGAGGTCAGGAGTTTGAAACCAGCCTGGCCAACATGGTGAAACTCCATCTCCACTAAAAATACCAAAAAAAATTAGCTCGGTATGGTGGCAGGCACCTGTAATTCCAGCTACTAGAGAGGCTGAGGCAGGAGAATCGCTTGAACCTGGGAGATGGAGGTTCCAGTGAGCCAAGACTGTGCCATTGCACTCCAGCCTGGGCAACAAGAACAAAAGTCCATCTCAAAAAAAGAAGGCTGGGCACGGTGGCTCACGCCTGTAATCCCAGTACTTTGGGAGGCTGAGGTGGATAGATCATGAGGTCAGGAGATTGAGACCATCCTGGCTAACATGGTGAAACCCTGTCTCTACTAAAAATACAAAAAATTAGCTGAGGCCGGGCGCGGTGGCTCAAGCCTGTAATCCCAGCACTTTGGGAGGCCGAGACGGGCGGATCACGAGGTCAGGAGATCGAGACCATCCTGGCTAAGACGGTGAAACCCCGTCTCTACTAAAAAAATACAAAAATCTAGCCGGGCGAGGTGGCGGGTGCCTGTAGTCCCAGCTACTCGGGAGGCTGAGGAGGGAGAATGGTGTAAACCCGGGAGGCGGAGCTTGCAGTGAGCTGAGATCCGGCCACTGCACTCCAGCCTGGGCGACAGAGCCAGACTCCGTCTCAAAAAAAAAAAAAATTAGCTGAGCATGATGGCACATGCCTGTAGTCCCAGCTACTCGGGAGCTGAGGCAGGAGAATCGCTTGAACCCAGGAGGTGGAGGTTGTAGTGAGCAGAGATTGTGCCACTGCACTCCAGCCTGGGCGACAGAGCGAGACTCCGTCTCAAAAAAAGCAAAGTGCGGCCGGGCGCGGTGGCTCAAGCCTGTAATCCCAGCACTTTGGGAGGCCGAGACGGGTGGATCACGAGGTCAGGAGATCGAGACCATCCTGGCTAACACGGTGAAACCCCGTCTCTACTAAAAATATAAAAAAATTAGCCGGGCGAGGTGGCGGGCGCCTGTAGTCCCAGCTACTCGGGAGGCTGAGGCAGGAGAATGGCGTGAACCCGGGAGGCGGAGCTTGCAGTGAGCTGAGATCCGGCCACAGCACTCTAGCCTGGGCGACAGAGCGAGACTCCGTCTCAAAAAAAAAAAAAAAAAAAAAAAAAAAAAAGCAAAGTGCACATGTGTATTTACATTAAAGAGCTGAAAGATACAATCAAGCATATGCTGAGAATAGGTGACCATTCTCTGCTGTTCATGGGGTAGGTATGATACAGGGGACACTCCAAAAGGTCTGTAACCCCCAGTGTCACCCACACCTGGACACAATCTCCCTTTAGTAAATAAGAATTCCATGGCCATGTTACTATGTGAGAGCTAGGGGCTCACATATCACATGCTGTCACTGCCACTGTGGCTCACACAACTCTATATTCCCTGAATACTAGCAGGGGATGAGCTTGTGGGGGTGAACAAAGGAAGAAAAAGTCAGCAGCTCAGATTCCTTGCTGGGGAGGGGATGGCCCTGGGCTGAGGGGCCTGCGTGGCCCTGGGAGGAATTCTCCATGACTTGCTGTCAGCTTCATAAATCTTTTGGGCCAGCCATCGGGGAGACAGAGATAAAGGTTGGAACAGGCTCAGATCTGAGCACAACCAGAGGGGTCTGTGGCCCAAATGCCCCAAGGCCAGGCCAGGCTATCCTGCTGGGGCCGGGATGTTTCCCAGACCAGGCTCCAAGTCCGGTGGGAGAATGTTACTGGATTTCATGAACGCTATTCCTGACCCCCGACTCCCAAAATGCGTCATGGCAGATATTAAAAGTAAACTTGAAAAAATGGATTTGCAGGAGGAATTTCCTGGCCCTTCCCGAAAGCTACAAAGACAAGGTTGGGAATGGTTCCAGATCATCCTCGCCAGGGGCATGCAACTTGGATGCACAAAATGGGACAGTTTGAAGGGTCTGGGGACATCTTTCTTACCCCACTTTCTATGTCACAGAGGAGGAAACAGGTAACCTTCCTCTAACACGAGAGTCACAGCAGCAAACCATCCTGCCACCAGAGCAACCCTTCGGCATGGAGTCTACGTCTTTCTTCTTTCAGGAGTTGGATGGCTGAGCAGCAAAGCCCCCTCCTCTGCCCTCAAATCAGAGCTGATGGCTAAAACTGCAGGGCTGGGAGGGCTTAACTCACTGATTAATGGATGAATGAGACAAAATGGATCCAGCCTGCAAGTGGCTCTTAAACGGTCTGGACTAGTTCAGTGAGTACAAGTCCTTGGAGCCCTCCAAGACCTGCAAAGTTGCTCCTTTCACTCTGTGTCCTCAAACCTCCTTTCTAGACAAAAGAGACAGAAAACATACTCACCGGTTCCCGAACAAAGGTTGAGCCCGCTTTGAGGTGGAGACCCATGTTTTGTCAGGACTGAATTCATGCTTGACCTCTGCAGTGGTGGCACCCTGCCTGGACCTCCAGCCACATGCCAATGCCGCAGGCCTCTCCAATCAGACACACAGGTCTCCGTCCTGCTTTGCCCAGTTGCCGTCTCAACGTGGAAGGCTTCTCCCCGACTCAGCCCCAGTCTTAATTTCTGCAGCTGGACCTGTCTGCACAGAAAACTAAGGTGCTCTCAGCCCCGCCAATTTGCTCCCCCTCTACCATGGGTCCCCTGGGCGCTGTATATTTGAAGGCACAGACTTCGCAGCCGCCACTCACACTGCATTTCTTTGTCGGTGGTTTGTTCCCTCTTGGATTTTCCATTCCCGAGTGCCCATTCATGCCCTGGAATGGGCTCCCACACTGCTGGCTGCCCCAGAGGTGCCGTCCCTCCTTTCCAAGAAAGCAATGCCACAGAGCCCCCAGCCTCTGCAATCCCAGCAGCCAGCAGCAGCCCCTCTGCTGGGCTCCTTGGCTACCAGGAAGGCCTGAGAGTTTGGTGGTTTTCCCCTGCCAGGCAGAGAGGGGCTGGTCACAGTGGGAGATCAAGTGAGCCTCAAAACATTAGAAAAACCCCAGCCAGTCGGCAGAGCCCCACAGCCGCCTCAGGGCCAGTTACCATAGCTACCCTTGGCTTCCCAGCCCAGCACATGTCTACCCAGCTCAGCTCTGCTGATTCGCAAGACTTTGCTTGCTCAGCTCCTGGCACTGCAGACTGGACCTGCTGCCCCCTGACTCGGGGGGTTTCCACCCACAGTCCGCTCTTCCTGGCAAAGCCCTGGGAATACTTAACTTAGCAAGGTCTTTCTGAAGAGGCCCTGAACATCACGTGGTCTTCCCCCCTTACTGTGCAGATGGCCCCCGTATTTATTTTAGCCACTGTTTAGGCTGGGCTTGTCAGCCAAATCTCCGTCTCTCTGCTAGGCCCAACCCTATGAGGTGTGGGAAGACAAGGGCTGAGTCCTTGCTGCCAAGAGGCAGTTTTATCAGCGCAGCACTAGGTAGGGTTTTGTTTCAGGTTTTTTTTTTTTTTTTTTTTTTTGTTTTAAGTAGATGGTGTCTCACTATGTTGACCAGGCTGATCTCAAACTTTTGGCCTCAAGTGTTCCTCCTGCCTCACCCTTCCAAGGTGCTGGCTTTACAGGCATGACTCATTTTGCTTTTTTTTTTTTTTTGGAGGAGTCTTGCTCTGTTGCCCAGGCTGGAGTACAGTGGTGCGATCTTGGCTCACTGCAAGCTCCACCTCCCAGGTTCACGCCATTCTCCTTCCTCAGCCTCCCGAGTAGCTAGGACTACAGGCGCCCACCACCATGCCCAACTAATTTTTGTATTTTTAGTAGAGACAGGGTTTCATTGTGTTAGCCAGGATGGTCTCGATCTCCTGACCTCGTGATCTGCCTGCCTCGGCCTCCCAAAGTGCTGGGATTACAGGCGTGAGCCACTGCGCCCAGCCGACTCATTTTACTTTTTAAAACTTGAACTCTTCTGGGAGCAAAGCCCTGTTTCCTTCTAATACGCTCCCAAAGACAGTCCAAAAAGAATGTAACATCCCCTCTTTTAACTTACATATGAACCAAGACAGGAAAATTAAACTCCCACTTGAGCTTCAAGTCAGTGACAAAATAAAAATTAAAAATATTGAAAAAATAAACTCCCACTGCACTCAATACTTAAATGGTTAAAAACAACAAAACAGGCCAGGCGCAGTGGCTCACACAGCACTTTGGGAGGCCGAGGCGGGTGGATCACCTGAGGTCAGTTTGTGACCAGCCTGGCCAATATGGTGAAACCCCCTTTCTACTAAAAATATAAAAATTAGTTGGGCGTGGTGGTGCCTGCCTGTAGTCCCAGCTACTCGGGAGGCTGAGGCAGGAGAATCGCTTGAACCTGGGAGGTGGAAGTTGCCGTGAGTCGAGACTGCACCATCGCACTCCGACCTGGACAAAAGAGACTCTGTTTCAAAAAGGAAAAAAAAAAAAGGCACAACAAAACAAACAAACAAACAAACACATCACAAGCATTTGCTGGAGTCTCCAGACTTCATTAACCTCCTTTCAACATTTTTTTTTCTCCCAGTGTTTTTTCACTATGGTTTCTTTCTTTTTTTTTTTGAGACGGAGTCTCGCTCTGTCGCCCAGGCTGGAGTGCAGTGGCACAATCTCAGCTCACTGCAAGCTCCGCCTCCCGGGTTCACGCCATTCTCCCGCCTCAGCCTCCCGAGTAGCTGGGACTACAGGCGCCCGCCACCTCGCCCGGCTAATTTTTTTGTATTTTTAATAGAGACGGGGTTTCACCGTGTTCGCCAGGATGGTCTCAATCTCCTGATCTCGTGATCTGCCCGCCTCGGCCTCCCAAAGTGCTGGGATTACAGGCGTGAGCCACCATGCCCGGCCCACTATGGTTTCTTCTAAGCATTGAAAAGTGATTGCCGGCCGGCGCGGTGGCTCAAGCCTGTAATCCCAGCACTTTGGGAGGCCGAGACGGGCGGATCACGAGGTCAGGAGATCGAGACCATCCTGGCTAACACAGTGAAACCCCGTCTCTACTAAAAATACAAAAACTAGCCGGGCGAGGTGGCGGGCGCCTGTAGTCCCAGCTACTCGGGAGGCTGAGGCAGGAGAATGGCGTAAACCCGGGAGGCGGAGCTTGCAGTGAGCTGAGATCCGGCCACTGCACTCCGGTCCGGGCGACAGAGCGAGACTCCGCCTCAAAAAAAAAAAAAAAAAAAAAAAAAAGAAAAGTGATTGCCTGGAATAAAATGACCTATCTACAAAAAATTACACAACAATTAAATTCATGTTCTCAAAATATTTAATGATACAAAAGTTCATCTGTTAACTGAAAAGAGCTGAACAGAAACCATACATATTTTGTAAAATACACACACACACAGCCAAAGCCCACCTGAGACAACTCACAGAGTCAGTGATTACCTATGTGATGGTGGACTGGAGGATCATTTTCTACATGTGTAAGCTGCTTATAAAATTTTAAAAGCAACAAATGGGGGTTCATGAAAAACTTTCAGGAATGGGCTATCTGTGGTGGCCATGGAGCTTGCTTCCTCAAGGCCTCTGACCACAGGAAGTTTGGCAGCAACAATTTTAAGGTGAACCTGCCGGAGGCAAGATGAGTAAGTAGCTACGAACTCAGTTAGTTTCCGCGTCCCTCCAGCATGACCGTGAGGAACACGGTCCTGGTGCCAGCCTCCTGAGTTTACCATCTAATCAGAGGCTAGTCACACACCAGGAGTTACTGACCGTTTTCTACATGCCGGAGACGATGCTAAATCTCTTATAGACATGACTTCACTTACTCCTCACCAAGGAACACTGAGGGAAGGACAATTACCCCATCTTCAAGCACAAAACAGGCTCAGGCTAAGTATCTTTCTCCAAGTTACACCACTGACAAGTGGCAGAGCCAGGATTTGAACTCGGTGCTCTATAATCAAAGCCTGCTGTCTTATCCATGATCTTGCCATCTAAACCTAAAAACAAATGACCTAGGCCAGGCGCGGTGGCTCATGCCTATAATCCCAGCACTTTGGGAGGCCGAGGCGGACGGATCACGAGGTCAGGAGCTCAAGACCAGCCTGGCCAACATAGTAAAAACCACATCTCTACTAAAAATACAAAAACACTGGCTGGGCGTGGTGGCTCATGCCTATAACCCCAGTACTTTGGGAGGCTGAGGCAGGTGGATCACGAGGTCAGGAAATCGACACCATCCTGGCTAACACGAGGAAAACCCCCCAGGAAAAAGCTCTAAATGGCAGGGTTGCTCATAGGTGCAAGTTCAGGTCCAGCCTCCCACAGGCAAAAATGGAGCTTTCCCAAGAGCTGGTCTGCCAGTCCTTCTTCCTTCCAAACAGCCCAGTCTCCAGCTCTGCCCTGTGGTTCTCTGGCCTCAGACCAGAAGTCAATTTGGACAAATCTACTTAAGAGCCCCCAGAAGAGGTTTTACAATTTTCTTTTTTCCTTTTTTGAGACAGAGTCTCACTCTGCACCCAGGCTGGAGTTCAGTGGCACAATCTGGGTTCACGCCATTCTCCTGCCTCAGCCTCCCGAGTAGCTGGGACTACAGGCGCCCGCCACTATGCCTGGCTAATTTTTGTATTTTTAGTAGAGACAGGGTTTCACCGTGTTAGCCAGGATGGTCTCAATCTCCTTACCTCGTGATCCACCCGCCTCGGCCTCCCAAAGTGCAGGGATTACAGGCGTGAGCCACCGCGCCCGGCCTCTTTTTAATTTTTTTTGAGATGGAGTCTTGCTCTGTCACCCAGGCTGGAGGGCAGTAGCGTGATCCTGGCTCACTGCAAGCTCCGCCTCCTAGGTTCATGCCATTCTCCTGCCTCAGCCTCCTGAGTAGCTGGGACTACAGGCGCCCACCACCATGCCCGGCTAATTTTTTGTATTTTTAGTAGAGATGGGGTTTCACCGTGTTAGCCAGGATGGTCTTGATCTCCTGATCTTGTGATCCGCCCACCTTGTCTCAACTGAAAATAGAAAAAATGAGCCGGGCGAGGTGGCAGGCGCCTGTAGTCCCAGCTACTCGGGAGGCTGAGGCAGGAGAATGGCGTGAACCTGGTGGGGTGGAGCCTGCAGTGAGCCAAGATCGTGCCACTGCACTCCACCCTGGTCAACAAAGTGAGACTCTGTCTCAAAAAAAAAAATCAGCCGGTGTAGTGGCGGGCACCTGTATTCCCAAAAGTATCCCCAGCTACTTGGGATACTTTGAAAATTACATACAAAAATTACTAAGAGGCCCAGGCGCGGTGGCTCATGCCTATAATCCCAACACTTTGGGAGGCTGAGGCAAGCGGATCCCCTGAGGTTGGGTCCCAGTTCAAGACCAGCCTGACCAGCAAGGTGAAACGCCGTCTCTACTAAAAATAAAAAAATTAGCCCGGTGTGGTGGCAGGCGCCTGTAATCCCAGCCACGTGGGAGGCTGAGGCAGAGAATCCCTTGAAACCGGGAGGCACAGGTTGCAGTGACCTGAGATCAGGCCACTGCATTCCAGCCTTGGCGACAGAGTGAGAGTCCGTTGCAAAAAAAAAAAAAACAAAAAAAACAAAAAGCAAAAACGAAAGTTTTTTTTTTTTTTTTTTTTTTGTTGAGACAGAGTCTCTCTCTGTCGCCCAGGCTGGAGTGCAGTGGCCGGATCTCAGCTCACTGCAAGCTCCGCCTCCCAGGTTTACGCCATTCTCCTGTCTCAGCCTCCCGAGTAGCTGGGACTACAGGTGCCCGCCACCTCGCCCGGCTAGTTTTTTGTATTTTTTTTTTTTTAGTAGAGACGGGGTTTCACCGTGTTAGCCAGGATGATCTCGATCTCCTGACCTCGTGATCCACCCGTCTCGGCCTCCCAAAGTGCTGGGATTACAGGCTTGAGCCACCGCGCCCGGCCAACTAAAGAGTTTTTGTAAAGAATAGCTTTAGGTCGGGCATGGTGGTCCACGCCTGTAATCCCAGCACCTTGGGAGGCCAAGGCGGGTAGATCACGAGGTCAGGAGTTCGAGACAAGCCTGACCAACATGGTGAAACCCCGTCTCTACTAAAAATACAAAAATTTGCTGGGCGTGGTGGTGCATGCCTGTAATCCCTGCTACTTAGGAGGTTGAGGCAGGAGAATCGCTTGAACCTGGGAGGCGGAGGATACAGTGAGCCGAGATCACGCCACTGCACTCCAGCCTGGGTGACACAGCTAGACTCTGTCTCAAAAAAAAAAAAAATTGCTTCAGCAGTTTGGGAGGCCGAGGCAAGCAGATCACGAGGTCAGGAGATCGAGACCAGCCAGTACAGTGAAACCCCATCTCTACTAAAAATATAAAAATTAACCAGGTATGGTGGTGCTCACCTATAATCCCAGCTACTTGGGAGACTGAGGCAGAGGAATCGCTTGAACCCGGGAGGGAATAGGCTGTAGTGAGCCAAGATCGTGCCACTGCACCCCAGCCTGGGAGATGGAGCAAGACTCAGTCTCAAAAAATAAAAGAGCAGCTCCAATGGAGAACTCCTTATTACCCAATCTGACCCATAATGGACTGTGGAAATGACAAAAAGTCCAATCTTGTCTTTCCCCTAAATGCCCTTAATGCCACTGCCAGTGGCCGGGCGCGGTGGCTCACGCCTGTAATCCAAACACTTTGGGAGGCCAAGATGGGTGGATCACCTGGGGTCAGGAGCTGGAGACCAACCTGGCCAGCAGGGTGAAACCCTTTCTCTACTAAAAACAGAAAATTAGCCGGGTGTGGTGGCGTATGCCTGTAATCCCAGCTACTCGTGAGGCTGAGGCAGGAGAATCGCTTGAACCCGGGAGGCGGAGGTTGCAGTGAGCCCAGATTGCGCCATTGCACTCCAGCCTGGGCAACAAGAGCGAAACTGTCTCAAAAAAAAAAAAAAAAAAAAAAAGGAAAGGGAAAGAAAATTCACTGCCATCAATAATGGAATGAATCGTCATCCCGGGAATGGTGCTGCTGCAGGTCTGACCGGCACAAGCTAAAGTTCACCGCCGCTGGCCTAGGCTCCCCGGTCTCTGAACCTCCTTCCCTAAACCCTGTACAGCTTCCTGGGTCAACGCTAGCCCCAGTAAGGCTACCTGACCAACAGCTGATAGCTCCCTCTAGAGGTAACGATTTTTCTTTAGTGATAGGAACTGAAGAAAAAGACTTGACCGTCATACAGGCTGTATTTAAAGCCTGAAGACAAACCTAGATTGGATGCAAATATAATTACAGGGCACCAGTTTCATTCTTCCAGAGCCTTGCTGCAAATGACCTCCAGTGAGTATAACTGTAAAGATACAAGGAAGTGGAGAAAGACAAAATGTTGATGGTAGTGCGTTGTCTTAAAATTCTTTACAAGGCCAGCACAGTAAAACATGATACGAATGAGCCAGATTTCAACATAAATAAGGGGCAACTAAGAAGCTAGACTCAATTGTCTCAAAGGTATCAAAACCAATCACCGTAGCAAAGTTTCCTGGGCTTATTTTAAGTCGTTTGCCGTTGGGTCTAAGAGGTGCTGAGGGGCTACCGTAAAATACTAAAGACAATGATAACCAACAGTTTAATTGCATATAAATGTTAAGTGTGAAAACCCACACACCCTAATAGTCTTACAATGTGATCGTGCTGGGAAGGAAGATGGTGGTGGTCGTAATACCAGTTGGAACCTCAGCCCAGTAAGTATCCTGTTGTCTTAAATGCAGAAACGATGTGACCTGGTCCCATCACGTGTTTACACAATCCACTTCCAACCTAGAGGACAAAGGGTCAGAAGCAACAGGGAGGACCAGAATGGCAGTCTGGTCACCAGCCTCCGGCACCCCCAAGAAAAAGCTCTAAATGGCAGGGTTGTTCATAGGTACAAGTTCAGGTCCAGCCTCCCACAGGCAAAAATGGAGCTTTCCCAAGAGCTGGTCTGCCAGTCCTTCTTCCTTCCAAACAGCCCAGTCTCCAGCTCTGCCCTGTGGTTCTCTGGCCTCAGACCAGAAGTCAATTTGGACAAATCTACTTTTTAAGAGCCCCCAGAAGAGGTTTTCCAGATTTTCTTTTTTTTTTTGAGAAGGAGTCTCGCTCTGTCGCCCACGCTAGAGTGCAGTGGCCGGATCTCGGTTCACTACAAGCTCCGCCTCCTGGGTTCACGCCATTCTCCTGCCTCAGCCTCCCAAGTAGCTGGGACTACAGGCGCCCGCCACCACGCCCGGCTAATTTTTTGTATTTTTAGTAGAGACAAGGTTTCACCGTTAGCCAGGATGGTCTCGATCTCCTGACCCTGTGATCCTCCTGCCTTGGCCTCCCAAAGTGCTGGGATTACAGGCGTGAGCCACCACTCCTGGCCCCGAGGTTTTCCAGATTTGAAAGCAATTTCCTCGGCATTAAAACCTCAGAATTAAAAAAAAAGAAGGGCTGTTGGGTCCAAATTTATATCTATCGAACCCATTTAAGTTTTTATTTTCTTTTTTTTTTTTTTTTTTTTTGTTTGAGACGGAGTCTCACTCTGTCGCCCAGGCTGGAGTGCAGTGGCCGGATCTCAGCTCACTGCAAGCTCCACCTCCCGGGTTCACGCCATTCTCCTGCCTCAGCCTCCCAAGTAGCTGGGACTACAGGCGCCCGCCACCTCGCCCGGCTAGTTTTTTGTATTTTTTGGTAGAGGCGGGGTTTCACAGTGTTAGCCAGGATGGTCTCGATCTCCTGATCTCGTGATCCGCCCGTCTCGGCCTCCCAAAGTGCTGGGATTACAGGCTTGAGACACCGCACCCGGCCTATTTTCTTTTTTAAAAGATAAGGTCTTACTCTGTCGCTCAGGCTGGAGTAGTTGGTGTACTCCAGCCTGGAAATCAGAGGCTCAAGCAATCCTCCAGCCTCAGCCTCCCAAAGTGCTAGGATTACAGGTGTGCATGAGCCACCACACCTGGCCCTATCTATTAAACCTTGATTGAATGTTAACAGACCAAGTACAACTGCACCAAATGGATGGGCTATAACCATCCACACTGGTTCCACGGAAGCAGACCGTCGCTGGCCCCCAGGTCTGCACGTGGCTCAGGCAACGCCGTGGTGAGCCCTTGTATCCATTATGCTTGAGATCCTGCAGGTTGGCCTTCTTCCTTCTCAGTACATTGTAATGGCCCCAGTTTCCGTATTTTTATCCTGATTCTAATAACCAGGTCCTTGAAGAACTTTCTGAGGAATCTCTGTTTTAATGGCACACAAACTGTTCTCTGCCGTTTTACTCCCTCTGGAAAGCACACAGGACAGCAAGTATGAGTACCACACAGAAGACCAGAGCAAATTCTAGCTCATGCAGTTTTAAAAGAGAAACTTAAGACTACTATATGGCATTCACAAATTACACAGAAAACAGTGTTGCTAATAAGGGCACCATTCATGGCCATGAAACTCCATCATGTCTCTCGTGGTCAGGCTTGAGACAAAGCTTTCAGGTAGGAAAGTTTCTTCCCTTGTTAAAAACGCGAGCATCACTTCATTTTTCGACAGAACTTAGGTCTTCGGTATAGTTTCTCTTTATGTGCCTCCTCAGGTTCTCTTGCTCCAATTTTCTCTGATGCTCCAGGAATTTTAAAATTGTAATCCGTTGTGACGTAAGGTACGGTCCCTTCGATCCCACGCTGAAATGGAAACACAAAGAGAATTCATGGAAACACTCCAGGTCCAGGCCAGAGGGGTTTACAGCGCTCTCTCCCACCTGAAGGTAGTGTCCTGACGGTCTGCGTGGGGACTGTTCACTTTTAAGGCATTTGATCCCTTCCTTCAGAGCCCTCTTTAATCAACTGGCTCGGTAACAAATGTGCCAGGGCCTCCCTTCTGTCCCATTCTATCAACACAGCCAACAGCGTGAGGCTGAGTGGGGCTGCAGTGCACGTCCCTTTCAAAAGAGGGACACGGGAGGGTGAGAATGGTGGGAACATCCCTGTACCCAGAGCCCACTCGCAGCCCCTGTGGCTGGCTCTGGGGCACACAGAAGCTTTGGCCGGGTCCCGTGATGCCTCTGAAGACTGTCTCAGGAGGGCAAACCTGAGAGGGCCCCTGCTTGCTCCAACACGACCTACTGCTATGTAAAGGCTCCACCACGGGTTGCAGTGAGCCCAGATCGCAACACTGACACCACGAGTGACAGTGATTCATGGTCTCAGGCCCTGGGGGCAGCCCTGACACTGTCTTGGCTCACTCAGGACCTACAACAAAGTATAGGTTTCCCAGATCACCCATTCCCATGACCCCTGACCCTACTTCAGCTCCTCACTTCCTGTGGACCTGAGTAGGCTCCTTCCAGGGCTGTGCCTGGGGTAAGGCTCACCTGGCACTTAAGGACACAGTGCGGAATGGCAATGGCTCCCACGAGCAGACAGTTCACGGTCCTCAGCTCTTCCGGAGGCACAGGGGTGAGGATGTGGTACAGCCGCTTCTCCACGTCAATGCCTCTACAGATGCCTTCAAGACATGCGCACAACACAACAATCACCCTTTCGGAAAACATCAAACCTCTCCACCTTTAGAAACTGCAGAATGGTTTTGAACCTAAGTCTTGATTTCAACTCTGTTTTGTTTTGAAAATACAAAGAGCTGGCCGGGTGTCGTAGCTCACGCCTGTCATCATCACAGCACTGTGGGAGGCCAAGGAGGGTGGATTGCCTGAGATCAGGAGTTCGAGACCAGCTTGGGCAAGACGGTGAAACCCCATCTCTACTAAAAATACAAAAAACTAGCCAGGCGTGGTGGAGGGCACCTGTAGTCCCAGATACTGCGGAGGTTGAGACAGGAGAATAGCTTGAACCCAGGAGGCGGAGCTTGCAGTGAGCCAAGATGGCGCCACTGAACTCCAGCCTGGGTGACAGAGGAGATTTTGTCTCAAAAAAAAAAAAAAAAAAAAAAAAAAAAGAAATACAAAGAGTCAAGAGACAGAGTCCTTGAAAATTGGGACAGTTTGTACCTTCCCTGTGTTCAGCCATGAGGAACCAAAATGGTCTACATGCAAAAGTCCTAGATTGGGCCCGCTGCGGTGGCTACGCCTGTAATCCCAGCACTGTGGAGGCTGAGGCAGGCGATCAAATGAGGTCAGGAGTTTGCGACCAGCCTGGCCAACATGGTGAAACCCTGTCTCTACTAAAATTTCAAATATCAGCTGGGCATGGTGGGGTGCACCTGTAATTCCCAGCTACTCGGGAGTCTGAGACACAAGAATCACTTGAACCCGGGAGGCAGAGGTTGCAGTGAGTCCAAATAGACAGAGAGAGACTTTGTCTCAAAAAAAAAAAAAAACACACAGCCTGTGTGCAGTGAGTGGCTCACGTCTGTAATCCCAGCACTTTGGGAGGCCAAGGTGGGCGGATCACAAGGTCAGGAGTTCAAGACCAGGCTGACCAACATGGTGAACTCCCATCTCTACTAAAAATACAAAATTAGCTGGGCGGGGTGGTGCATGTCTGTAATCCAAGCTACTCAGGAGGCTGAGACAGAAGAATCATTTGAACCTGGGAGATGGAGGTTGCAGTGAGCAGAGATCATGCCATTGCACTCCAGCGTGGGCAACAGAGCAAGACTCCATCTCAAACAAACAAACAAACAAAAGTCCTAGATTGTTGGTGAGTACAGGCCAGGGGGAAAACCCACCACTAAGGAACATACAGAAGACAACCTGATCTTTCCCCATCACTGTTCCTCCTTTATAGTCTGTACTAAATGACACAATTTCTGTGAAAATGCTTTTGAGAAATACAGTGTTGTCCAAATCCGAAATGTGCATTTAAGGACTTCACTAATTTGGGATTACTTAGCTCCAGCACCCTTCCAAAACTCCACGTTTATTGACCTCAAGAAACCAAGGCAGGTCAAGGAGGTGGGGACCCAATCCCGCTGGGCACTTCGAGCCCTGGTCCAGACCTTGGATCTGAGTGATGGGAAGTGCCAGGCTGTGGCACAACTGCGCCTGGGTTCAGGTCATTCCTGGCTATGGGGATAAATTTTAAGAGAGGAAGTGGAGAGTTCAGTTAAACTTTTCAGCAGATGGCAGTGGCTGACTAACACGCTGAGAAGAGGTGGAGGAATCTGACATATTTTGAAGACAGAAGCCAACAGACAATGGGCTGAAAGGAGCAAACGAAGGCTAGGGGATGCCAAGGAGGGGCCAGGGTCTGACCTGGATGTCAGAGTGAATCTTCCAATGGACCAAGCGCAAGCCTGGGGCAAGGAGGAGAGGGTGCGGGCAGGAGGGTCCTGAGGGTCCCAGGTCTGCATGCCAGTCAGACACTCAAGTGGAGATGTGCACTGGCAAGGTGGGTTTGGAACGCAGATGAACAGCTGTGCTGGAGGACACTGCAGAAAGGGAACGCCTCAAGATGGATTTAGAGCCCAGCAGTGACTGAGACAGGGCAGAAGTGTCAAGCAAGAAGAGGGCCGAGCCCAGGCCCTGGGAAGTCTACATTTATAGGAGCTGGTAGATGAAGCAGAGAAATAGCTGCTTCCTTCCTGGCCTCCAGCCCCTAAGGCATGCTGTAGAGATGAGTGGGGGTTCTCTGACCTCTGTAGCTTAGACACAGCTACAAGGTCAAGACCAGTCATCTACAGTTAAAGCAGTAGCTCCTCTTCAGTAGGTTTATGGATATGTTTTACTCTCAGACTCACCAAAGCCCAAGCAGTCACAGATTGGAGTCTGGGCAAGCAGGATGGGCCCATTTGTGTATCCTCTGACGTCATCCTGGATCTTGCAAAGACCAACCCAGCTGGCATTCACAGCATATAGTATATGGGTAGGGGCGACATCAGAGTGGGTAATCCGGAGCGCGACTGCATTGAAAGGGACCTGGAAAATGAATTGGCATCTCACTCTATTCATTGCTACTTTGAAAAACCACTTAATTTTTACAACTAGATTAACCAGCTATCTAAAGATAGGTCTGCCAAAGTGCCTACCCAAAAGTATCTTTAAAGAATAAAAACAGCCAGGTGCAGTGGCTCACGTCCATAATCCCAGCACTTTGGGAGGCCGACGTGGGCAGATCACGAGGTCAGGAGTTCAAGACCAACCTGACCAACATGGTGAAACCCGGTCTCTACTAAAAATACAAAATTAGCTGGGCGTGGTGGCGGGCGCCTATAATCCCAGCTACTCAGGAGGTTGAGGCAGGAGAATCGCTTGAACCTGGGAGGTGGAGGTTGCAGTGAGCAGAGATCGTGCCACTGCACTCCAGCCTGGGCAACAGAGAAAGACTCTGTCTCAAAAACAAATTAATAAATAAAAAAAAAATAAAATAAAATAAAATAAAAAATTCTTTAGGCCGGGTGCAGTGGCTCACACCAGTAATCCCAACCCTCTGGGAGGCCAAGGTGGGTTGATCACTTGAGGTCAGGAGTTTGAGACCAGCCTGGCCAACATGGCAAAACCCTGTCTCTACTAAAAATACAAAAATTAGCCAGGGATGGTGGTGTGTGCCTGTAGTTCCAGCTACTCAGGAGGCTGAAGCACAAGAATCACTTAAACCCAAGAGGCGGAGGTTGCAGTGAGCTGAGATTGTGCCACTGCACTCCAACTTGAATGACAGACCAAGACTCCATCTCAAAAAAAATAAATAAATAAAAACAAAAATAAATAAATAAATAAAATACAAAAATTTAGCCAGGTGTGGTGGTGCATGCCTTTAGTCTCAGCTACTTGGGAGGCTGAGGCACTAGAATTGAGAATCACTTGAACCCACGAAGCAGAAGTTGCAGTGAGTCAAGATTGTGCCACTACACTCCAGCCTGGGTGACAGAGACTATCTCAAAAAAAAAAACAAAAAAACTTGAATTTAAAAAATAAATGTGGGCCAGGCGCAGTGGATCATGCCTATAATCCCAGCACTTGGGGAGCTGAGGCAGGTGGATCATCTGAGGTCAGGAGATCGAGACCAGCCTGGCTAACTAACATGGTGAAACCCTGTTTCTACTAAAAATACAAAAGATTAGCTGGGCATGGTGGTGTGCACCTATAATCCCAGCTACTTGGGAGGCTGAGGCAGAAGAATCACTTGAATCCGGGAGGCGGAGGTTGCAGTGAGCCGAGCACGCGGCATTGCACTCTGGTGTGGGCAACAAGAGCAAAATTCCATCTCAAAAAAATAAATAAATAAATGTGAAGTAATACAAGACAGATTAAAGTATTGGCAGATAAATTTCACGTTCAGTTACAGAGCATCGCCAGTTGAATAAATGACCCATAAACTAAAACCCCATTAGCAAAGCGACTTGACTCTCCAGGGGAGATGACTCAGAGGCCTGGAGCCCATGCCACCATCGGGTCTAAGAAACATATCCTTGCTGCCCAGATCTGCCACTTCAGCCAGGTGCAGTGGCTCACGCCTGTAATCCCAGCACTTTGGGAGGCCGACGTGGGCAGATCACGAGGTCAGGAGCTCAAGATCAGCCTGACCAACACGGTGAAACCCCGTCTCTACTAAAAATACAAAATTAGCCGGGTGTGGTGGCGGGCGCCTGTAATCCCAGCTACTCGGGAGGTTGAGGCAGGAGAATCACTTGAACCTGGGAGGTGGAGGTTGCAATGAGCAGAGATTGCACCACTGCACTCCAGCCTGGGCAATTGCTTCCACCTGACAGCTCCCAATGCTCAAAGCTATAAATGAAGCATGTCTTAGCCTTTCTCTTAGAGGGTGGCCACAAAGTCACTGAGCCCCTAAATGCTTGGCAGAGTGCCTGGCATGGAGCAAGCACTCAAAACCGGACAGGCTGTGTGGCACAGCAGACCTGGGCTCAGAGTCAGGCGTCCTGCAGCTTCAGTCCTAGCCTCAACTTTGACTGCACCATTTTGGGCAAGCTGACTCCCAGTTCCTGGCCTTGGTTTTACCATCTGTAAAATGCGGATAGTAACAGGACCATGGTAAGTAGTGGAGTTACACAGGCTTAGAACAGAGTACTGCACAGAGTAAGCATTTCAGAAGTGCCACCTGCCGCTAGTTTTGTTATTTCATTGTCCTGAATCCTAACACTATCATGCTTTCCTCCCAAAACAATTATTAAATACTCTGGTGGTGGAATCTACTTTTGACGACAGTAATGTGAAGTATTTTTTTTTTTTTTTTTTTTTTTTTTTTTTTGAAGCGGAGTCTTGCTCTGTCGCCCGGACTGGAGTACAGTGGCCAGATCTCAGCTCACTGCAAGCTCCGCCTCCTGGGTTTCCGCCATTCTCCTGCCTCAGCCTCCCAAGCAGCTGGGACTACAGGCGCCCACCACCTCGCCGGCTAGTTTTTTGTATTTTTAGTAGAGACGGGGTTTCACCGTATTAGCCAGGATGGTCTCGATCTCCTGACCTCGTGATCCGCCCGTCTCGGCCTCCCAAAGTGCTGGGATTACAGGCTTGAGCCACCGCGCCCGGCCGTATTTTTTTTTTGAGTCGGCATTTCGCTCTGTTGCCCAGGCTGGAGTGCAGTGTCATGATCTCGGATCACTGCAACCTCCGCCTCCCGGGTTCGAGCGATCCTCCTGCCTCAGCCTCCCGAGTAGCTGGGACTACAGGCACGCACCACCACGCCTGGCTAATTTTTTTTTTTTTTTAAATACGGAGTCTTGCACTGTTGCGCACAATCTCGGCTCACTGCAAGCTCTGCCCCTTGGGTTCACGCCATTCTCCTGCCTCAGCCTCCCGAGTAGCTGGGACTACAGGGACAAGCCACCACGCCCAGCTAATTTATTGTACTTTTAGTGGAGACGGGGTTTCACCGTGTTGGCCAGGATAATCTCAATCTCCTGACCTCATGATTCGCCTGCCTCGGCCTCCCAAAGTGCTGGGATTACAGGCGTGAGCCACTGTGCCCTGCAATTTTGTGTATTTTTTTTTTTTTTTTTTTGAGACGCAGTCTCGCTCTGTCGCCCAGGCTGGAGTACAGCGGCTGGATCTCAGCTCACTGCAAGCTCTGCCTCCCAAGTTTACGCCATTCTCCTGCCTCAGCCTCCTGAGTAGCTGGGACCACAGGCACCCACCACCTCGCCCGGCTAGTTTTTTGTATTTTTTAGTAGAGATGGGGTTTCACTGTGTTAGCCAGGATGGCCTTGATCTCCTGACCTCGTGATCCGTGCGCCTCGGCCTCCCAAAGTGCTGGGATTACAGGCATGAGCCACCGCGCCCGGCTAATGTGAAGTACTTTAAGAGTGCTCTCTGGGTGCCAGGTTCCACTGTGAACGCTCCCTGAATCCACACGATCACTCTGAGGCCCAGTAGCACCCCTGTTCTACAGCTGAAAAGTGGAAGTGCTGGAGCAGCCCCTGCGACCAGGCGGGACATTCAAACCCAGCACAGAGCCACGCTTAACCTTAGGACAGAAACGTGGCTAAGAGCGGTCACCAGAGCTGAACTGCCTGGGCCTGCATGCCAGCCCGGCCCCTACTGCTGAGTCCCTTAGCCTCTCTATACCTCAGTTTCCCCATCTATAAAATGGGAATAACAACACAACCTGTGACACTGGGATGTTCTGAGGATTAAATGAGCAAGGAGTTATGAAGTGGTTAGAAGAGTGCCCAGCACACAGAAAACCACACAAGTGTGTAACAAAATGAAGACAATTTCTCCCGTAAGTTCAGATTACCTGATAGGGTGTCAGGCTATGTAACGGAGAAAGTGGTTTGGGCATCGGGGGCTGCAGCTGGCTAAGGTAACTCAAGATGGTCAGATCTCGAAGAATTTTGTTATGTGACTCTCTGAAAGGCAAATTACAACAAGGTAAGTAGACATTTAACCCTGCACGGCCACCTCTCACAGCTCTCATCACAGAGGTCACATTTTCACAGAGTACTGGGCTTTCCAACACTGCCCCTCCTTGACAGACCCCGACTGGAAAAACAGGAAGCGTTAAGACTCTCCTTTAAGTCAAAGTTGCTGGCAGCCAGAGTCAGGGGCCACTTCTGGGTATTTCCCCTGGAAACATAACAGTTCAGAAAACAACTGGTTCTTCTTTGTAAATGCACAGCTGTGATAGAGAACTGAAGATTTTAGAGGACTCAGGCCTTTAGAGGAATTGAGAATGGTAGGCCTTTTTCGACAGAAGGAAACGTAATTCTTCAGCCAAATGAGGGTTAGTTACCTATTTCTTGGAGTTATTCTGTATGTAAAGTCTGTATAAACACCTATCAGTTTATGTCCAGTGAACTCAACTGGACTCTCTTTTTCTTCATCAGCAAATTCCAAAGCATCTGCAAATGCTGCGAGTCTGAAACGTCGATTTCTCATCTTGGTCTTGCTTTTTGTGTACAAGCCATCCATGTCATCTACATACTGCGGGGTAAGGTCTGGCATGTATTTACTGTGGTCACAGCGGAACTGAACCACGTGGCTGGGAGACAGCAATCGGATCAGGTCAATGAGAAGCAGGAGCCCCTGGTCTGTGGGGAAGAGACATTGGCACAGCTGATGCACTCGAGAACAGTGACATGCTCAGAAACAGTGACATGCTCCTACGACAAATGGGTGCATTTGTTCTAAGACAAAGAAACCACCAATAAGTTGGACCGGCTGGGCGCTGTGACTCGTGTTTGTAATCCCAGCACGCCTTGGCAGGCCAAGGTGGGCGGATCACTTGAGGCCAGAAGTTCAAGACCAGCATGGCCAACGTGGCAAAACCCCATCTCTACTAAAACTACAAAAATTAACTGGGCAGAGTAGCACACGCCTGTGGTCCCAGCTGCTCCAGAGGCTGAGGTGGGAGGATTGATTGAGCCCAGGAGGCAGAGGATGCAGTGAGCCGAGATCACGCCATTGCACTCCAGCCTGGACGACAGAGTAAGACTCTGCCTCAGATTAAAAACAAAGAACAAAACACTGGGCTTTAACGTGGCTGTCTGAAAGCTACGAGTACTCACGCTGCCTGTCCTTCCCTTGCAGATGTGTGTGTGCAGGCTTACCTGAAACCCATCCCATAGTGTTGATGATGAGAGGGGACTCTCTCTTGTAAGCGCTGAACACATATTTTATTATGTCAATGTAATTCTCATAGTTGTTTTTACAGGAAGGTTTCCCATAATATACCATCTTCTGTGGTGTCCTCAGGTGAGTGAAAGGTGGTCCTAAGAAGATAAAGATGAGTAATCAGGTGAGTAAGGTCAGGTGAGTGTTCAATCCTGGCTATTTAAAAGGTGATGAGGGTTTTGTTTCAGCTGTTATCACCGACAAACAACCTTAGGAAATCTGAGACCATCCTACCTACAGGAATACTCTAATTCCATTTTTTGGAAATCTAAGCTTTCAACTTAACACAAAGACATGCTCACTTTCACATAAACGGCTAATGCCAATCATATTCATTCAGCACACACACAAATCTGCTAACTGCTGGGCTTGTTCCAGTGATTTGGGACATATCTGTAAACAAAACAGACAAACGTCCCCACCCTCGCAGGGCTTCTATCCCAATGAAAGGGCAATGAATAGTCATGTGTGTCTTATAGGAATACAGCCATGACTCTGTTCTAGGCCCTTCACATAGATTCTCTAATTTTTTCTTTTTTTTTTTTTTTTTTTTTTTTTTGAGGCGGAGTCTCGCTCTGTCGCTGGGACTGGAGTGCAGTGGCCGGATCTCAGCTCACTGCAAGCTCCGCCTCCCGGGTTTACGCCATTCTCCTGCCTCAGCCTCCCGAGTAGCTGGGACTACAGGCGCCCGCCATCTCGCCCGGCTAGTTTTTGTATTTTTAGTAGAGACGGTGTTTCACCGTGTTAGCCAGGATGGTCTCGATCTCCTGACCTTGTGATCCGCCCGTCTCGGCCTCCCAAAGTGCTGGGATTACAGGCTTGAGCCACCGCGCCCGGCCTGAGTTTTACTCTTTTTGCCAAGGCTGGAGTACAATGGCGCGACCTTGGCTCATTGCAACCTCCATCTACGGGATTCAAGCGATTCTCCTGCCTCAGCCTCCTGCGTGGCTGGAATTGCAGGCATGTGCCACCACACCCGGCTAATTTTGTATTTTTAGTAGAGACGGGGTTTCTCCATGTTGGTCAGGCTGGTCTTGAACTCCCGACCTCAGGTGATCCACCTACCTCAGCCTCCCAAAGTGCTGGGATTATAGGCGTGAGCCACCGTGCCCAGCCAAGAGCCTCTAATTTTCATAACCCTGTGGCAGGTGGTAGTATCCTCATTTTTACAGATGAGGAAATTGGGAAAGAGATTAACCTGAACAAGGTCAGCCAGTCAGTAAACAGCAAGCTGGCTAAACCCAGGGGCCTGGCTCCTGTGTTCACACTCCTAATCATGACGTATCTCCTCTGGCCAGGGACAGGGAGCTGAGCAGTTCAATGAGGGCAGGGACAGCACAGTCAGCAGGCCAGTGACCAGGACTGTGTGCGACAGGGTCAGCAGGGAGATGGCCTGGGTCAGTGTGATTGCAGCAAGGCCACCTGTGACAGAGACTCAACCATCAGAGTGGCCACTATGATGGGAGCTAGGAATTCAGCCAGCGAGGCTCTCTTCGAGGTTGGGGCCAGTAGCAGAGGGAGTAGCCTGCATAGTTGAGAGAATACTGAGCAAATATGCAAATAAATTGTAAATAATCACAGCCAGGTTTCTTAACACCAGAGAATAACTTACAAATATGAAAGTGAGGAAGGCTAATGAGAGTGATCCCTGGGATGTTAAGCCGGAATCGGATGAGTCAGAAACTCATAGCTTTCTTTCGTTCTTTTTTTTTCCTTTTTTTTTTTTTTGAGATGGAGTCTCACTGTGTCACCCAGGCTGGAGTGCAGTGGCGCAATCTCAGCTCACTGCAACCTCCACCTCCCGAGTGGATTGCTATGTTGGCCAAGTTGGTCTCAAACTCCTGACCTCAAGTGATCTGCCTGCCTCAGCCTCCCACAGGCTGGGATTACAGGCATGAAGCACCGTGCTGGCCTCATGGTTTCTTTTTTTTTTTTTTTGAGGCGGAGTCTCGCTCTGTTGCCCGGACTGGAGTGCAGTGGCCGGATCTCAGCTCACTGCAAGCTCCGCCTCCCGGGTTTACGCCATTCTCCTGCCTCAGCCTCCCAAGTAGCTGGGACTACAGGCGCCCGCCACCTCGCCCGGCTAGTTTTTTTGTATTTTTTAGTAGAGACGGGGTTTCACTGTGTTAGCCAGGATGGTCTCGATCTCCTGACCTCATGATCCGCCCGTCTCGGCCTCCCAAAGTGCTGGGATTACAGGCTTGAGCCACCGCGCCCGGCCTCATGGTTTCAATGAAACAGAAAAGGTATCTATACAAGTATAGAGCTATATGCATATATACACATACACATATGTACGTGCGGGTTTAAATATGTAATAGATGCTAGCTTTGTGCACTGAGATCTAGAAACAATGGCACACCAGAGGCAACAAGCGCACACAGTCCTGAAACTCTGGCTTTAATCTCTCTCCAAGAAAAGGAGCCAGGGCTCTCTGGAAAAACAGCTCATTCCAAGGCTATGGAAGAGAAAGTGAAAGATGACCCCAGAACTTCCTGTTTTGCCAGAAAGTTAAGACAGTGCTCAAAAAAGGATGGAGCCATGGAGTAGCTAGGGTCAGCACAGCTGGAGGGCCCAGGCCAAGGGTGCAGTCAGAACCTAGGACGTAAGAGGAGCTCAGTAGACAGACGGGTCCTCGGAGGTGGCCGGCAGGACAGAGTGGCTGCTTATACATAGGGATATTGTACATATAAATTAACGTATTCAGATAATGAGCCAAGTTTTTTTGTTTTTCTTTTTTTTTTAAGACAGGGTCAGGCCGGGCGCGGTGGCTCAAGCCTGTAATCTCAGCACTTTGGGAGGCCGAGACGGGTGGATCACGAGGTCAGGAGATCGAGACCATCCTGGCTAACATGGTGAAACCCCGTCTCTACTAAAAATACAAAAAACTAGCCGGGCGAGGTGGCGGGCGCCTGTAGTCCCGGCTACTCGGGAGGCTGAGGCAGGAGAATGGCGTAAACCCGGGAGGCGGAGCTTGCAGTGAGCTGAGATCTGGCCACTGCACTCCAGCCTGGGTGACAGAGCAAGACTCCGTCTCAAAAAAAAAAAAAAAAAAAAGACAGGGTCAGCTGGACATGGTGGCTTACACGTATAATTCTAGCACTTTGGGAGATCAAGGCAGGTGGATCACCTGAGGTCAGGAGTTTGAAACCAGCCTGGCCAACATGGTGAAACCCCGCCTCTACTAAAAATACAAAAAATTAGACAGGCGTGGTGGCGCACGCCTGTAATCCCAGCTACTTGGGAGGCTGAGGTAGGAGAATTGCTTGAACCCAGGAGGCCCGGGTTGCAGTGAGCCGAGATTGTGCTCCTGCACTCCAGCCTGGGCAGCAAGAGCAAAAAAAAAAAAGTTGGAAGTATCACATCCTCTGACTTCAAAAGCAGTTATAATTAAAAGAGCATGGTCCAGCCCAGGCTACAAAGTGAGACACTGCCTCTAAAACTAATTGTTTAAAACTTAGCCAGGTGTGGGCCGGACACGGTGGCTCACGCCTTTAATCCCAGCACTTCAGGAGGCTAAGGTGGGCGGATCACAAGGTCAGGAGATTGAGACCATGCTGGCTAACATGGTGAAACCCCGTCTCTACAAAATTAGCTGGGCGAGGTGGCGGGCACCTGTAGTCTCAGCTACACGGGAGGCTGAGGCAGGAGAATGGTGTGAACCCGGGAGGCGGAGCTTGCAGTGAGCCAAGATTGAGCCACTGCACTCCAGCCTGGGCGACAGCAAGACTCCGTCTCAAAAAACTAAAAAGTAAAATAAAATAAATAAATAAATAAAAACTGGCCAGGTGTGATGACTAATAATAGCTGTCATCCCAGCTACTCAAGTGAGGCAGGAGGATCCCTTCAGCCCAGGAGCCTGAGGTTGCAGTCAGCGACGACCACACCACTGCACTCCAGCCTGAGTGACAGACTGAGATCCTGTCTCAAAGGGAAAAACAAGGCCCGGTGCAGTGGCTCACACTTGTAATCTCAGGACGATGGGAGGCTTAGGTGGGAGGATCACTTGAGCTCAGGAGTTTGAGACCAGCTTGGGCAACATAGGGAGACCCTGTCTCTACAAAGTCTAAAAAAAATTTAGCTAGGCTTGGTGGTGCATACCTGTTTTCCTAGCTACCTGCGAGGTTAGCCTGAGCTCAGGAGGTGGAGGATGCAGTGAGCTGTGATTACGCCACTGTACTCCAGCCTGTGGGACAGAGCAGACCCTATCTCAACAAATAAATAAATTTTTTTTTTTTTTTTTTTTTTTTTTTTTTGAGACGGAGTCTCGCTCTGTCGCCAGGGCTGGAGTGCAGTGGCCGGATCTCAGCTCACTGCAAGCTCCGCCTCCCGGGTTCACGCCATTCTCCTGCCTCAGCCTCCCGAGTAGCTGGGACTACAGGCGCCCGCCACCTCGCCCGGCTAGTTTTTTTTGTATTTTTTTGGTAGAGACGGGGTTTCACAGTGTTAGCCAGGATGGTCTCGATCTCCTGACCTCGTGATCCGCCCGTCTCGGCCTCCCAAAGTGCTGGGAGTACAGGCTTGAGCCACCGCGCCCGGCCAATAAATATTTTTAAATTAATTAATTTTTTAAAAAGTAAAACAGCATGGCAGGATGAGGCGTGGAGGCTCTGCAATCTCAGTGCTTTGGGAAGCTGAGGCAGATCACCTGTTTCCAGGAATTTGAGGCTGCAGTGAGCTATGATTGTGCTAATGCACTCCAGCCTGGGTGATAGTGAGACCCTGTCTCTCTCAGAAACCAAGCACGGTAATGGCATAAAAAGAGACATATCTGGCCGGGCGCGGTGGCTCAAGCCTGTAATCCCAGCACTTTGGGAGGCCGAGACGGGCGGATCACGAGGTCAGGAGATCGAGACCATCTGGCTAACACGGTGAAACCCCGTCTCTACTAAAAATACAAAAAACTAGCAGGGCGAGTGGCAGGCGCCTGTAGTCCCAGCTACTTGGGAGGCTGAGGCAGGAGAATGGTGTAAACCGGGAGGCGGAGCTTGCAGTGAGCTGAGATCCGGCCACTGCACTCCAGTCCAGGCGACAAAGCGAGACTCCGCCTCAAAAAAAAAAAAAAAAAAGAGACATATCAGCCGGGCACGGTGGCTCAAGCCTGTAATCCCAGCACTTTGGGGCCGAGGCGGGCGGATCACGAGGTCAGGAGAGCGAGACCATCCTAGCTAACACTGTGAAACCCATCTCTACTAAAAATACAAAAAACTAGCCGGGCGAGGTGGCGGGCGCCTGTAGTCCCAGCTACTCGGAGGCTGAGGCAGGAGAATGGCGGTAAACCCGGGAGGCGGAGCTTGCAGTGAGCTGAGATCCGGCCACTGCACTCTAGCCCGGGCGACAGAGCGAGACTCCGTCTCAAAAAAAAAAAATGCTAATAACAAAACAAGGGGGAAGGACAGTCTTCAATAAATAAGACCAGGAAATCTGGTTATTCGCAGGGAAAATAAGGATACTACTAGATATCCTTATCAAACATTATATACAAAAATCAACTCAAAATGGAATAAAGACTTAAGTATTAAGACCTGAGGCCGGGCGCGGTGGCTCAAGCCTGTAATCCCAGCACTTTGGGAGTCCAAGGTGGGTGGATCACAAGGTCAGGAGATCAAGACAATCCTGGCTAATACGGTCAAACCTCATCTCTATAAAAATACAAAAAATTGGCCGGCGCGGTGGCTCAAGCCTGTAATCCCAGCACTTTGGGAGGCTGAGACGGGCGGATCACGAGGTCAGGAGATCGAGACCATCCTGGCTAACACGGTGAAACCCCGTCTCTACTAAAAATATAGAAACTAGCCGGGCGAGGTGGCGGGCGCCTGTAGTCCCAGCTACTCGGGAGGCTGAGGCAGGAGAATGGCGTAAACCTGGGAGGCGGAGCTTGCAGTGAGCTGAGATCCCGCCACTGCACTCCACTCTGGGCCACAGAGCAAGATTCCGCCTCAAAAAAAAAAAAAACAACAAAAAAATTAGCCAGGCCTGGTGGCGGGCGCCTGTGGTCCCACCTACTTGGGAGGCAGGCAGGAGAATGGCGTGAACTCGGGAGGGGGAGCTTGCAGTGAGCTAAGATAGCACCACTGCACTCAAGCTTGGGCGACCAGCGAGACTCCATCTCAAAAAAAAAAAAAAAAAAAAGACCTGAAACTGTAAACCTACTAGAGGAAACGCTTCATGACACTGGTCTAAGTAACAATTTTCTGGATATGACCCTGAAAACAAACATAACAATAGACAAATGAGATGGCATCAAACTAAAAAGCTTCTGTATAACAAAGGAAAACAATTTACAAAGAGACAACTCTCAGAATGGGAGAAAACATTTGTAAATCACACATCTGATAAGGGGTTAATATCCAAAATATGTAAGGAACACAAGAAACTTAACAGCAAGAAAGCAAATAACCCAACTGAAAAATGGGGAAGGGACTTGTACTGACCTCAAAACCTACCGAAAAGCTGTAGTAATTAAAACAGTATGACACTGGGTCAAGGACAGACATGTAGACTAATGAAACAGAAATGGAATCAGGAAATAAGCCCATATATAAGATCAAACCATCTTCAAGATAGTCTTTTCAAAAAATGGTGGTGGAAAATCTCAATATCTACATTCAAAAGACAGAAGCTGGACCAATTCCTTACAGCATATGAAAATGTTAATTCAAAATGGATCAGAAACCTAAACTTAAGAGCAAAAACCGGCTGGGCGCGGTGGCTCAAGCCTGTAATCCCAGCACTTTGGGAGGCCAAGACAGGCAGATCACGAGGTCAGGAGATCGAGACCATCCTGGCTCACGCGGTGAAACTCCATCTCTACTAAAAAAATACAAAAAACTAGCCGGGCGAGGTGGCGGGCGCCTGTAGTCCCAGCTACTCGGGAGGCTGAGGCAGGAGAATGTCATAAACCCGGGAGGCGGAGCTTGCAGTGAGCCGAGATCGCGCCACTGCACTCCAGCCTGGGCGACAGAGCAAGACTCTGTCTTAAAAAAAAAAAAAAAAAAAAAAGGAGTTAAAAACTATACAACTCTTACAAGAAAACATGAGAGAAAATCATGATGACATTAGATTTAGTAATGATTTCAAGGATATAACACCAAAAGCATAGGCAACAAGTGAAAAAATAGATACACTGAACTTCATCAAAATTAAGAACTGTGCATTGGCCAGGCGCGGTGGCTCACGCCTGTAATCCCAGCACTTTGGGAGGCCGAGGCGGGCGGATCAGGAGGTCAGGAGATCGAGACCATCCTGGCAAACACAGTGAAACCCCGTCTCTACTAAAAAAATACGCCGGGCGCGGTGGCTCAAGCCTGTAATCCCAGCACTTTGCGAGGCCGAGACGGGCGGATCACGAGGTCAGGAGATTGAGACCATCCTGGCTAACACGGTGAAACCCCGTCTCTACTAAAAATACAAAAACTAGCCGGGCGAGGTGGCGGGCGCCTGTAGTCCCAGCTACTCGGGAGGCTGAGGCAGGAGAATGGCGTAAACCCAGGAGGCGGAGCTTGCAGTGAGCTGAGATCCGGCCACTGCACTCCAGTCTGGGCGACAGAGCGAGACCCCACCTCAAAAAAACAAAAACAAAAACAAAACAAAAAATTGGCTGGGCGCGGTGGCTCAAGCCTGTAATCCCAGCACTTTGGGAGGCCGAGACGGGAGGATCACGAAGTCAGGAGATCAAGACCATCCTGGCTAACATGGTGAAACCCCGTCTCTACTAAAAAAATACAAAAATCTAGCCGGGCGAGGTGGCGGGCGCCTGTAGTCCCAGCTACTCAGGAGGCTGAGGCAGGAGAATGGCGTACCCCGGGAGGCGGAGCTTGCAGTGAGCTGAGATCCAGCCACTGCACTCCAGCCTGGGCGATAGAGCGAGACTCCGTCTCAAAAAAAAAAAAAAAGAAAAGAAAAAATTAGCCAGGCGTGGTGGTGGGTGCCTGTAGTCCCAACTACTCAGGAGGCTGAGGCAGGAGAATGGTGTGAACCCAGGAGATGGAGCTTGCAGTGAGCCGAGATTGCGCCACAGCACCCCAGCCTGGGCGACAGAGCGAGATTCTGTCTCAAAAAAAAAAAAAGGCCGGGTGCGGTGGCTCACGCCTGTAATCCCAGCGCTTTAGGAGGCCGAGGCGGGTTGATCACGCAGTCAGGAGATCGAGACCATCCTGGCTAACGCGGTGAAACCTCATCTCTACTAAAAATACAAAAAATTGGCCGGGCGCGGTGGCTCAAGCCTGTAATCCCAGCACTTTGGGAGGCCGAGACGGGCGGATCACGAGGTCAGGAGATCGAGACCATCCTGGCTAATACGGTGAAACCCTGTCTCTACTTAAAAATACAAAAAACTAGCCGGGCGACGAGGCGGGCGCCTGTAGTCCCAGCTACTTGGGAGGCTGAGGCAGGAGAATGGCATAAACCCGGGAGGCGGAGCTTGCAGTGAGCTGAGATCCGGCCACTGCACTCCAGCCTGGGTGGCAGAGCAAGACTCCGTCTCAAAAAAAAAAAAAAAAAAAATACAAAAAATTAGCTGGGCGTGGTGGTGGGCGACTGTAGTCCCAGCTACCCAGGAAGGGCAGGAGAATGGCATGAACCCAGGAGGCAGAGTTTGTAGTGAGCTGAAAGCACGCCACTGCACTACAGCCTGGGCGACAGAGCAAAGAGCAAGACTCCGTCTCAAAAAAAAAAAAAAACAAAAACAAAAAACAAACCACACAAGCAATATTCAAGGACTGGAATAGACATTTCTCCAAAGAAGATATACAAATGGCCAATAAGCACATGCTCAACATCATTAGTCATTTAAGGGAATGTAAATGAAAACCAAAATGAGACATTACTTCACACAAACTCGGACAGCTATAATCAAAATAAGCATTGGTGAGGATACGGAGAAATCAGAACTCTTGTGCATTGCTGCTGGGAATGTAAAATGCAACTACTGTGAAAAACGGTTTGGCAGTTCTCAAAACGTTAAACACAGAACTACCGTAAGACCCAGCAATTCCACTCCTTGGTATATACCTGAAAGAACTGAAAGCAGGATCTGGAGGAGATATTTGAATACCCATGTTCATAGCAGGATTATTCACGAGAGCCAAAATGTGGAAAGAACCCAAGTGTCCATCAACAGCTGAATGGATAAACCAAATGTGATCTAAACATACAACTGAATAACATTCAGCCATGAAAAGGAATTAATTTTTTTTTTTGAGATAGAATCTCCCTCTGTTGCCCAGGCTGGAGTGTAATGGTGCAATTTCAGCTCACTGCAGCCTCCACCTCCCAGGTTCAAGTGATCCTCCTGCCTCAGACTCCCAAGTATCTGGGACTATAGGCATGGACCACCAAGCCCAGCTAATTTTTATAATTTTTTATAATTATAAAATTTTTTAATACATTTTTATAATGTTTTATAGAGACTGGGTTTCACTATGCTACCCTGGTCTCAAACTCCCAGGCTCAAGCAATCTGCCCACCTTGGCCTCCCAAAGTGCTGGGATTACAGGTGTGAGCCATGGTACCTGGCCAGCAATTAAATTTTGATACATGCTACAACATGGATGGACTCTGACAATACTATGCTGAGTGCAATAAGCCAGACAAAGGGTAAGTAGTGGATGACTCCACTTACATGAGAATAGCCAAATTCAGAGGACCAAAAAGTAGAGCAGAGGTGAAGTCTCTAGGGGATAGGAAAGGGGACAAGAGAGATTTTATTCTTTTTTTTTTTTTTAGACAGAATCTCGCTCTGTCACCCAGGCTGGAGTGCAGTGGCGCGATCTCGGCTCACTGCAAGCTCCGCTTCCTGGGTTCATGCCATTCTCCTGCCTCAGCCTCCCGAGTAGCTGGGACTACAGGCGCCCGTCACCACACCCGGCTAATTTTTTGTATTTTTAGTAGAGATGGGGTTTCACCGAGTTAACCAAGATGGTTTTGATCTCCTGACCTTGTGATCCACCCGCCTTGGCCTCCCAAAATGCTGGGATTACAGGCGTGAGCCACTGCGCCCAGCTGAGAGTTATTCTTTAATGAGTACAGTTTTCATTTTGGGATGACAAGAAAACCACACCTGACTAATTTTTAAATTTTTTGTAGAAACAGGGTCTCACCCCATTGCCAACACAACAAAAAAGTTGTGGCCAGGCACAGTGGCTCATGCCTATAATCTCAGCACTTAGGAGTCGGAGGTGAGTGGACGACCTAAGGTCAGGAGTTCCAGACCAGACTGGCCAATAAGGTGAAACCCTGTCTTTACTAAAAATATAAAAATTAGCTGGGCATGGTGGCGTGCGCCTGTAGTCACAGTTACTCAGGAGGCTGAGGCAGGAAAACAGCTCCAACTCAGGAGACGGAGGTTACAGTGAGCACAGATCACACCATGCACTCCAGTAGGCCTGGGTGACAGAGTAAGACTCCATCTCAAAGAAAAAAAAAAAAGAAAGCAATGTGGTACTTACTTCAGCAGCACATACCCTAAAAAACTGGAATGATACAGAGAAGACTGGCAATGGGCCCTGCACAAGGATAACATGCAAATGCATGAAATTTTCTATATTATTTTTTAAAAAAAGAGATGGAGAACTGTGGGTTAGGTTCTGAACCAGATAAAGGACACTAGGGGCCGGGCGTGGTGGTTCATGACTGTAATCCCAGCACTTTAGGAGGTCGACGCCTGCGGATCACAAGGTCAGGAGATCAAGACCATCCTGGCTAACATGGTGAAACCCCGTCTCTACTAAAAAAATACAAAAATTAGCCAGGCGTGGTGGCGGGTGCCTGTAGTCCCAACTACTCAGGAGACTGGTGTGAACCCAGGAGGTAGAGCTTGTAGTGAGCCGAGATTGCACCACAGCACTCCAGCCTGGGCGACAGAGGGAGACTCCGTCTCAAAAAAAAAAGGCCGGGCGCGGTGGCTCACGCCTGTAATTCCAGCACTTTGGGAGGCTGAGGCGGGTGGATCACGCAGTCAGGAGATCGAGACCATCCTGCCTAACATGGTGAAACCCCATCTCTACTAAAAATACAAAAAATTAGCTAGACATGGTGGCGGGCGCCTGTAGTCCCAGCCACCCGGGAGGCTGAGGCAGGAGAATGGCATGAACCTGGGAGGCGGAGCTTGCAGTGAGCCAAGATCGGGCCACTGCACTCCAGCCTGGGCAACAGAGTGAGACTCCGTCTCAAAAAAAAAAAAAAAAGAAATTAGGGAAACATGTGTTTCTAATTTACATAAAACAAAATAATTTTTGCCACCACACCCAATTAATTTCACAGAACAAAATGAGTAGCAGATCCATTTCCTAAAATGAGAAAACCCCATAGTTTGTTTATGGAGGTTAGAGGAACAAGTTATGGAAAGACCCTGAGTTTGGTAGATGCGTGTTCACTTTTAATATTTTATACTCTTCTATTTTGAAGTTTTGGTAAGCATCATTACATATGAATTTCATAAAACCAAGACATTCGAGAAATACATAATACATACCCAGAACTGGTTCTGTAATGTTAAGTAAAGAAATGCAACCAGGAGGGGTAAATTCTGTCTGTCCCAGATCACATTCCAAATAGTCAACGCAGGGAAGACTGCAAATTGTTAAAAAGAAAAAAGAAAGAAAATCCTAACTAGCTTTACTCGGTAGAAAGGATAATCAGACAGTAAAGATTACACGTGACACACAGGCATAATCCACCCCCCACAGCACTTTAAAGTGAAGCCCCAAGATGACAATCGCTGTTTAAAAACGAGTCCAGGCCGGCGCGGTGGCTCAAGCCTGTAATCCCAGCACTTTGGGAGGCCGAGACGGGCGGATCCTGAGGTCAGGAGATCGAGACCATCCTGGCTAACATGGTGAAACCCCGTCTCTACTAAAAATACAAAAAATTAGCTAGACATGGTGGCGGGCGCCTGTAGTCCCAGCCACCCGGGAGGCTGAGGCAGGAGAATGGCATGAACCTGGGAGGCGGAGCTTGCAGTGAGCCAAGATCGGGCCACTGCACTCCAGCCTGGGCAACAGAGTGAGACTCCGTCTCAAAAAAAAAAAAAAAGAAATTAGGGAAACATGTGTTTCTAATTTACATAAAACAAAATAATTTTTGCCACCACACCCAATTAATTTCACAGAACAAAATGAGTAGCAGATCCATTTCCTAAAATGAGAAAACCCCATAGTTTGTTTATGGAGGTTAGAGGAACAAGTTATGGAAAGACCCTGAGTTTGGTAGATGCGTGTTCACTTTTAATATTTTATACTCTTCTATTTTGAAGTTTTGGTAAGCATCATTACATATGAATTTCATAAAACCAAGACATTCGAGAAATACATAATACATACCCAGAACTGGTTCTGTAATGTTAAGTAAAGAAATGCAACCAGGAGGGGTAAATTCTGTCTGTCCCAGATCACATTCCAAATAGTCAACGCAGGGAAGACTGCAAATTGTTAAAAAGAAAAAAGAAAGAAAATCCTAACTAGCTTTACTCGGTAGAAAGGATAATCAGACAGTAAAGATTACACGTGACACACAGGCATAATCCACCCCCCACAGCACTTTAAAGTGAAGCCCCAAGATGACAATCGCTGTTTAAAAACGAGTCCAGGCCGGGCGCGGTGGCTCAAGCCTGTAATCCCAGCACTTTGGGAGGCCGAGACGGGCGGATCCTGAGGTCAGGAGATCGAGACCATCCTGGCTAACATGGTGAAACCCCGTCTCTACTAAAAATACAAAATAACTAGCCAGGCGAGGTGGCGGGTGCCTGTAGTCCCAGCTGCTCGGGAGGCTGAGGCAGGAGAAGGGCGTGAACTCGGGAGGAGGAGCTTGCAGTGAGACGAGATCCGGCCACTGCACTCCAGCCTGGGCGACAGAGCGAGACTCCGTCTCAAAAAAAAAACAAAAAACAAACAAACAAAAAAAAAAACGAGTCCAGAGAAATGCGGTGCAGACGTGGTCACAATCTCCATTTATAACATGGGCACAACTTGCTCTTTCAGAGAATTTTTTTTTTTCCAGACGGAGTCTCACTCTGTCGCCCAGGCTGGAGTGCAGTGGCGCGATCTCGGCTGGCTACAACCTCCGTTTCCCAGGCTCGAGCAATTCTCCTGCCTCACCCTCCCAAGTAGCTGGGATTACAGGCATGTGGCACCGCGCCCAGCTAATTTTTGTATTTTTAGTAGAGACAGGGTTTCACCATGTTGGCTAGGCTGGTCTTGAATTCCTGACCTCAAGTGATCCACCCGCCTCGGCCTCCTAAAGTGTTGGGATTATAGGCATGAGCCACCACACCTGGCCATCTTTCACGTAAGTTTATTTTTTTCTTGAGACAGGGTGTCACTGAGTCACCCAGGCTGGAGTACAGGGATCAGAAGTCACTGCAGCCTTGACCTCCTGGGCTCAAGCAATACTCCCTCCTTAGCCTCCCAAGTAGCTGGGACCACAGGCACATGCCACCACGCCCGACTAATTTCTAAATTTTTTGTAGAGACAGGGGTCTCATTATGTTGCCCAGGCTGGTCCCAAACTCCTGGGCTCAAGCAATCCTCCTACCTCAGCTTCCCAAAGTGCTGGGATTACAGGCAGAAGCCACAGTGCCCAGCCATTTTTTTTTTTTTTTTTTGAGATAGAGTCAGAAAAAAGGTCAGGAGAGGTCAGGAGATCAAGACCATCTGGTTAACACGGGGAAACCCCATCGCTACTAAAAATACAAAAAATTAGCCAGGCATGGTGGCGGGCGCCTGTAGTCCCAGCTATTTGGGAGGCTGAGGCAGGAGAATGGCGTGAACCCGGGAGGAGGAGCGTGAAGTGAGCTGAGATGGTGCCACTGCACTCCAGCCTGGGCGACAGAGCGAGACTCTGTCTCAAAAAAAAAAAAAAAAAAAAAAAAGGCCGGGTGCAGTGGCTCACTCCTGTAATCCCAGCACTTTGGGAGGCCGAGATGGGTAGATCACGAGGTTAGGAGATCGAGACCATATTGGCTAACATGGGAAAACCCCATCTCTACTAAAAATACAAAAAATTAGCCGGGCGAGGTGGCGGGCGCCTGTAGTCCCAGCTACTTGGGAGGCTGAGGCAGGAGAATGGTGTGAACCCGGGAGGCGGGGCTTGCAGTGAGCAGAGATCGCACTACTGCACTCCAGCCTGGGCGACAGAGCGAGACTCCATCTCAAAAAAAAAAAAAAAAAAAAGAAGACCGGGCGCGGTGGCTCAAGCCTGTAATCCCAGCACTTTGGGAGGCCGAGACGGGCAGATCACGAGGTCAGGAGATCCAGACCATCCTGGCTAACACTGTGAAACCCCGTCTCTACTAAAAAATACAAAAAACTAGCCGGGCGAGGTGATGGGCACCCGTAGTCCCAGCTACTCGGGAGGCTGAGGTAGGAGAATGGCGTAAACCCGGGAGGCGGAGCTTGCAGTGAGCTGAGATCCGGCCACTGCACTCCAGCCCAAGCGACAGAGCGAGACTCCGTCTCAAAAAAAAAAAAGAAAATTCCCAGGAGTTCAAGACCAGACTGGGCAACACAGCAAGACCTCATCCCTACAAAAAAAATTAAAATAAGAAAATTAGCCAGGCATGGTGGCCCATGGCTGTAGTCCCAGCTGCTTAGGAGGCTGAGGTGGGAGGATCACTTGAGCCCAGGAGTTCAAGACTATGAGGTATGATTGTGTCACTGCACTGCAGCCTGAGGGAGACCCTGTCTGAAAAAAAAAAACAAAACAAACCACACACATATACCAGAACTCATTAATACAGACTCTGAGACCAAGTATCTCCTCTTGGAAGTTCACCTGCAGGCAAGGCAGTCAGCCCACGCTAGAGCATTGTCATACACTGCAAAGCAGAGAGCAGTGAGGACCAGATGCCTCAGCTGGGCAGCTTTAGAACTGTATGTAATCTTGGCCAGGCGCGGTGGCTCAAGGCTGTAATCCCAGCACTTTGGGAGGCCGAGACGGGCGGATCATGAGGTCAGGAGATCGAGACCATCCTGGCTAACACGGTGAAACCCCGTCTCTACTAAAAAAATATAAAAAATTAGCCGGGCGAGATGGCGGGCGCCTGTAGTCCCAGCTACTCGGGAGGCTGAGGCAGGAGAATGGCGTAAACCCGGGAGGCGGAGCTTGCAGTGAGCAGAGATCCAGCCACTGCACTCCAGCCTGGGCGACAGAGCAAGACTCCGTCTCAAAAAAAAAAAAAAAAGAACTGTATGTAATCTCTAGCTAGAAGCCAAGAAGCACTCCCTCCAAATCAAAAATCCCACTTAATGCCAAAAACCTAGCAATGTGTCAAAGCCATAAGAAAAGCACTCTTACCTATTTAACAACTGGTTAATCAGGTATCTATTAAATGTTGACTTTCCAACATCCTGGGATCCACAAACCAGAATGACAGGGCAGCCATCTACTTCTTCTGAAGGGGAAACAAACATTGATTGCTAGAATTAGCCATCTTCATTGGACTCGAATTATGATGAATAATCATCTGAGGGTTTGGTGGACAGACACGCAGGGTGATCAATGTGTATTACTCACCACAGGAAACATTGACTAACTCTTCCAGGGCTGAAAGGGTACTCTCGGTTAACTGAAGGCCTTTCCTTTTTTTCTCTTTTCTGATGCCAACAGACCTCAAGGCTAAATATTCAGGTTTAATCTGGGGAGTTGGACTCTGAAATCAACAATTTAAACTTTCAGGTTAAAAAATGCATAGTTTTTTCTTCAGTACTAAATTAAACAAGCCTCACCCAGTTGTGAGCCAGAGAAGATAAACTGTTTCCTCCCTTTGTCTCCTGCCCCAAAATCCAGCCCATCAACAAGTGTTGCCAACTCCATTCCTGAGTTATCCACATCTGTTTTCAGTTACTGCTTTCTCCCGAGCTGCCACTGCCTCCGCAGCAGACTCCAGAGAAAAAGATAATGCCTGGTAAGACATGACTGCAGAGGAAGCATTCAGTAGGGGGCCCTGGCTCTAGACCAGGTGAGTGATGTAGAATTAAGTCAAGGCAACCTCTGAAAACATAAAGCAAAAACACACAGAACATATGTAAACAGAGTTGAAAGGAGGGAGAACACAGGTCTGTCAAGTTCAGGACTGGAAAAGCAATCCAAGGAAAGGAAGAGCAGACCCTTGCTGAGGCAGGTAAGGCTCAGTTGGAACCAGCTCACCACAGAAGAGGATGAAGGAAGGGACCCCCTCCATGAGCATACGCTCTTGCAATTCATCAACACTGAGAATAAAGACATCATAGGCCAGGCGCGGTGGCTCACGCCTGTAATCCCACCACTTTGGGAGGCCGACACGGGCAGATCACCTGAGGTCAGGAGTTCGAGACCAGCCTCAACATGGAGAAACCCTGTTTCTACTAAAAATACAAAATTAGCCTGACATGGTGGCACATCCCTGTAATCCCAGCTACTCGGGAGGCTGAGGCAGGAGAATTGCTTGAACCTGGGAGGCGGAGGGTGCAGTGAGCTGAGATCGCACCATTGCACTCCAGCCTGGGCAACAAGAGCGAAACTCCGTCTCAAAAAAAAAAAAAAAAAAAGACATCATAAAGAAATGTGAAGCAGGCTGGGTACAGTGGTGCACGCCTGTAATCCCAGCTACTTGGGAGGCTGAAGCACAAGAATCGTCTGAACCCAGGAGGTGGAGGTTGCAGTGGGTCAAGATTGTGGCACTGCACTCCAGCCTGGGCAACAGAGCAAGACTGTGTCTGTGTCTCAAAAAAAAAAAAAAAAAAAAAAAAAAAGAGAAGCAGCCTAGTGTGGACTTCGTATCGGTAATGCTGGATCCTAGAAAACAATAGAACAAGGCCTTCAACAATTTGAGAAAAAAGTCTTCTGAACCAACCATTCTACACTATGTGCAATTATCAGTCACTGAGGGCAAAACAAGAACATCTAATAAAATTAGATAATCAAGTTTACTATCTTCCTTATGTGAAAAAACAACTCCAGAATCTACTGACACATCCAGAGGGTGGGATAGGGAGAAAAGTATCCAAGAAAGAGCATCAGAAATATGAAGAGTGGTGGTGAAGTCCCAGAAAAAAACAGACAAAGCTGAAAATAAATGTAAAAAGAATGTCGCTGCCCAATGGCATCTGGAACATTCACTTTCAGTAACAAAGGCTTGAGAACAGGCAATTCCATCTCCTCCTCGGCAGTCCTGGTCCAGCTACTGGACTCTGCAGTGGACTAACAGGCAACCACAACAGTCCATTCACTGTCCCACTCCCGTTTCCTCTCTCCTTTCACTTCAAATTCCCCACACCCACCTCGTATCTATCTGCTTCCCACACGGTGATGACCTTGGTTCCATTTCCCAGTGCAGCAGGAAATAATCAGAGGACAACTTCTACTTCCTCTGGCCCTCTCCTAGGGACTTCCTCCAGCCACTATGAATGACCTGGCTGTGCTCCTAAGGCCACACGATGCCAGAACCGGAACCATCCCTAGTAGCCAACTTACAGACATAGTTCCAGCAGCCTCTCCTCTCTCAGCTGCATGGTTACCTCCCCTCTCCTCTGGATCATTCCCATCCGCCATGTTCCAGCATGTTTTTTTCATCCATCTTAACAAAATTACAAAACTCTCCTGATCATACTTACCCCTCCAACTACTGCTTCAATTCTTTCCTTCCCTTTACAGCTAACTTCTACCAAAGCAAAATACTTTACTACTAAACCCGTGAGTCCCTCTCTGCCCAGGCTCTTGACCCCATTCCAATCAGGCTACTTCCCGGCCTCTACAGCCAGCGCTTTCTCAGATCTCACCTGACCACCAGTAGCATTTATCACTGCTGTTCAGTTAAGTCTCATTTAAAGACTTCCTGACCTACAGGACATCACACACTGGGTTTTCCACCAAAACCAATGACTATCTGCTGCTCCCTCATCTTTGCCTGGACCTCTTCTTGGAGTGCCCTAGGGCTCAGAGCTGGAACCGTCTCGTTTCTATCTATTCAACTCCATAGGCATTATTATTGCATCTGGTAGCCTGGGTATCCTCTCTGCTGAAGCCTCCCATATTTCCACCTCCAAACTCTTCCCTCAACTCCAGACTCATATATTCAACTGCCCACTTGACATGTCCAGCTGGATATCTACCAGGCATCTCAAGGTTAACAAATCGAAACCCACTCCTGCAGTGACTCCATCCCAGTTAATGGCAACTACATGCACCTCAGTGGTGAAGCCAAAAACCTACTGTGATTCCTTGATTCTTCCTCACCCCTCACATATCCAGTCTGTCTGCCAATCCTGCAGATTAGACTCCACCTACTGGCCCATGGGAGACAATTATAGTAATAGAACTTAAGGAAATAAAAAAAAAAAGAACTTAAGGAAATGAATAATATGGACAGCAAAAATTTAGAGATGAGGCTGGACAAGGTGGCTCACACCTGTAATCTCAGCACTTCTGGAGGCAGGTGGATTGCTTGGGTCCAAGAGTTCGTGACCAGCCTGGGCAACACGGCAAAATCCTGTCTCTACAAAAACTACAATAATTAGCCGGGAGTCATGGCGTGTACCTGTAAGTCCAGCTACTGAGAGGATCCGGTGGGAGGATCACCTGAGCCCGGAAAGGTTGAGGCTGCAGTGAGCTGAGATCTTGCCACTACACTCCAGCCTGGGCAACAGAGACTTTATCTCAAAAATACAAATAAAAGCTCTCTTCTAGGGACGTTGTCTACAGGAAGTGAGAATGGTCCAGCATTTGACACACCGTCATAGACTTCCCTACAATACACCGTGCTAGGCTTCCTACAATACACCGTGCTAGGCTTCCTACAATACACCGTGCTAGGCTTCCTACAATACACCGTGCTAGGCTTCCTAAAATACACCGTGCTAGGCTTCCTACAATACACCGTGATAGGCTTCCTACAATACACCGTGATAGGGTTCCTACAATACACCGTGATAGGGTTCCTACAATACACTGTCATAGGCTTCCTACAACACACCGTGCTAGGCTTCCTACAATACACCGTGCTAGGCTTCCTACAATACACCGTGATAGGGTTCCTACAATACACTGTCATACGCTTCCTACAATACAGCCTCGTTTTGTTAGAGCCTCCTGAACCCCTGGTAATAAAATTGTTTGTCTCTGTAACAAGAAGGTTGCAAAAACACCAAAATCTGCATTGGCGTGGGCCCAGGCAGGATTCGAGGGGTCCATGCCATGAGACCTAAAGTTCTTTTTTTTTGAGACGGATTCTCACTCTGTCTCCCAGGCTGGAGTGCAGTGGTGCAATCTCCGCTCATTGCAACCTCCGCCTTCCAGGTTCCAGCGATTCTCTCGCCTCAGCCTCTGGAGTAGCTGAGATTACAGGCGCGTGCCCCACGCCCAGCTAATTTTTTGTATTTTTAGTAGAGATGGGGTTTCACCATGTTGGCCAGGCTGGTCTTCAACTCCTGACCTGAAGTGATCTGCCCACTTCGGCCTCCCAAAGTGCTGGGATTACAGGCAGGAGTCACCGCGCCCGGCCAAGATCTAAAGTTCTTATGAGATTGTCCAAAACAAAAAACATGTCAGCAGAGCCTACGGTGGTTCCATGTGTGCTAAATGTGTTCAAGACAGGATCAAGCGTGCTTTCCTTCTCGAGGAGGAGAACATCATTGTAAAAGTGTTCAAGGCACAAGCACAGAGTCAGAAAGCTAAATAAAAAATGAAGCCTTTTTGAGTAATAAAAATTAAGACTCGTTAAAAATTAGAGGTAAGGAAAGAGGTAAAAGAAAATATAAGTACATTTAAACTACTCATTCATAGTTTAGAGAAAATTTTTATTATCTCAAATTAATAAACGGAGACATAAAGACAACCATTAAAAATCCCAAAAAAGGCCAGGCGTGGTGGCTCACACCTATAATCCCAGTACTTTAGGAGGCAAGGCAGAGGTGGGTGGATCACCTGAGGTCAGGAATTTGAGACCAGACTGGCCAACATGGTGAAACCCTGTCTGTACTAAAAAACACAAAAATTAGCCGGGCATGGTGGCATGCACCTGTGGTCCCAGCTACTCAGGAGGCTGTGGCAGGAAAATCACTTGAACCTAGGAGGCGAAGGTTGCAGTGAGCCGACATTGCACCACTGCACTCCGGCCTGGTGACAGAGTGAGACTCCATCTCAAAACAAAAAACAAGAAAACAAAAATTAGCCGGGCATGGTGGCAGGCGCCTGTAATCCCAGCTACTTGAGAGGCTGAGGTAGGAGAATCACTTGACCCTGGGAAGCCGGGGTTGCAGTGAGGTTGAGGTCACACCACTACACTCCAGCCTGAGTGACAGAGACTCAGTCTCAAAAAAAAAAAAACAACCAAAAAAGCAGGGCTGGAGCATGGTGTTAATAAAAACCCAAAAAGCACATAACCAACTACGATATAAAATGCTGGCTGAGGAATGAAACTGAGGAGGGGAGGATGAACATTTTTCACGATATACCTTTCTATACTATTTTCTGTATATACGTATTACATTCTGTAGAACCGAGAGCACTATATGGACAAACTGCTCTTCCAAGACAACATCCTACATAGTCATTTGATATCACTGTTTTGGTGCAAGTAATTAGCAAATCTCTGAATAAAAACGGGTTCTACCTCTTGCGCAAAAATGTAGGATGAACCTGGATAGCTGGTTATGAAGTTTACAGAGGCAGTTTCCAGATGTTCTAGCAACACAATGGAACACTGAAGAGAAAAATTCTGCATCGACCAACGCCTGTCATCTGTAAAGAGAAAAAGAAACCACCTTAGAAGCACTAACTTCATTACATTCCACACTCTTTAGGACTGCCATTTCCTCGGCTAAACTATCAACTTTAGGAGTAGGAATGATGGTTGAGAGCCTTCTTCAGGAGGCTATACTGCATACTAAGAACACACCTGGGCTGGGCGCGGTGGCTCACGCCTGTAATCCCAGCACTTTGGGAGGCCGAGACGGGTGGATCACGAGGTCAGGAGATCGAGACCATCCTGGCTAACACGGTGAAACCCCGTCTCTACTAAAAATCAAAAAAAAAATTAGCCAAGCGTGGTGGCGGGCGCCTGTAGTCCCAGCTACTTGGGAGGCTGAGGCAGGATAATGGCGTGAACCCGGGAGGCAGAGCTTGCAGTGAGCTGAGATCCGGCCACTGCACTCTGCACTCCAGCCTGGGCGACAGAGCAAGACTCCATCTCAAAAAAAAAAAAAAAACACACCTGGGGGGAGAAGTCAATCCAGGTTTGCCATATAATAATTTTGTGGCCTTGAACAATTTTTCTTGTCAGTAAAATGGTGATAACAATAGTACTTTCACTTTCGGGCCCCTTGTAAGGGTTTATATACATATAGCAAAGTCCTTGGAACACTGTCTAGACCATAGTAAGCAACTAAAAAAAAATTTTTTTTGAGACAGAGTCTCACTCTGTCGCCCACGCTGCAGGGCAGTGGCCCGATCTCGGCTTACTACAAGCTCCGCCTCCCAGGTTCACACCATTCTCCTGTCTCAGCCTCCCACCACCACGTCCCGCTAATTTTTTGCATTTTTATTTTTATTTCTATTTATTTATTTATTTATTTTGAGACGGAGTCTTACTGTGTCATCCAGGCTGGAGTGCAGTGACACGATCTCCACTCACTGCAAGCTTCACCTCCCAGGTTCACGCCATTCTCCTGCCTCAGCCTCCCGAGTAGCTGGGACTACAGGCACCCGCCACCACGCTTGGCTAATTTTTTTTTTGTATTTTTAGTAGAGACGGGGTTTCACCGTGTTAGCCAGGATGGTCTCGATCTCCTGACCTCGTGATCCGCCCACGTCGGCCTCCCAAAGTGTTGGGATTACAGGCGTGAGCCACTGCGCTCAGCCCTAAAAATTATTAATTAGCATTAGCACAGTAGGCCCTCAGTAAATTACCCAGTTCTTTTCATTACCAAGGTTAAGATGAGATTTGAGCAAATTCCGGGCTTCCCTTTTGAGTTCTTTCTTGCTTTTCTCAGGCAACGAGTAATGAAGTGCATGGATACTCAAGCAAGAGTGGGTATACACAGAGAAGATGTCTCGGGCAGGCTGGCCTTGGCTGATGGTGAAACCAAATACCTGCACCTGGCCATAGAGGCAGGTCACACGGCAGATGCCACTGAAAGTAAAACCCTAGCATGGAAAGAAAACAGAAAGAACAAATATTATACATCCTGTCACTAATGACTGAAACATTCTAAAATATTTTTTTTTCTTTTTTTTTTTTTTTTTTTTTTTTTTGAGACAGTTTCACTCTTGTTGCCCAGGCTGGAGTGCAATGGCGCTATCTCGGCTCACTACAACCTCCGCCTCCCAGGTTCAAGTGATTCTCCTGCCTCAGCCTCCCGAGTAGCTGGGATTACACGCATGTGCCACCACGCTCGGCTAATTTTGTATTTTTAGTAGAGACGGGGGTTTCTCCATGTTGGTCAGGCTGGTCTTGAACTCCCGACCTCAGGTGATCCACCAGCCTCGGCCTCCCAAAGTGCTGAGATTACAGGCATGAGCCACCGCACCTGGCCAGATTCTAAAATCTTAACTTGCTATTCACACATTAAAAGGCAGGTAAGGCCAGGCACAGTGGCTCACACTCGTGAAGATGAGGCAGGAGGATCACTTGAGCCCAGGAGTTCAAGATCAGCCTGGGCAACAGAGTGAGACCTCTGTTTACAAAACATTTAAAAATTAGCAGTGTGTAGTGGCATGCATCTGTGGTCCTAGTTACTTGGGAGGCTGAGATGGGTAGACTGCTTGAGTCTCGGAGGTAGAGGCTGCAGTGAGCCATAATTACACCACTCCACTCCATCAATAATAAATATTGGGCCAGGCACGGTGGCTCACGCCAGTAACCCTGGAACTCTGGGAGAAGGAGGTGGGGGGATCACTTGAGGCCAGGAGTTTGAGACCAGCCTGGACAACATGGCAAATCCCCCAGCACCCCACTCCCACTGCAACCATCTCTACTAAAACTACAAAAATTAGCTGGGCATGTGCCTGTAATCCCAGCTACCCCAGAGGGTGAGGCATGAGAATCACTTGAACCCAGAGGCAAAGGCTGCAGTGAGCTAAGATCATGTCGGTACACTGCAGCCTGGGTGACAGTGATACTGTCTCAAAAATAAATAAATAAATAAAAATTAAATAAAATAAAAAATTTTAAAAGACTGCAGTCATAAAAAGGAATGAGATCATGTCCTTTGCAGGGACATGGATGGAGCTAGAAGCCATTATCCTCAGCAAACTCATTCAGGCACAGAAAATCAAATATTGGCCGGGCACAGAGGCTCACCTCTGTAATCCCAGCATTTGGGAGGCCGAGGCGAGCAGATCACAATGTCAGGAGATCGAGACCATCCTGGCTAACACGGTGAAACCCCATCGTTACTAAAAAAAAAAAATACAAAAAAATTGGCCAGGTGTGGTGGTGGGCGCCTGTAGTCCCAGCTACTTGGGAGGCTGAGGCAGAATGGTGTGAACCCAGGAGACGGAGCTTGCAGTGAGCCGAGATTGTACCACTGCACTCCAGCCTGGGTGGCAGAGTGAGAGGAAGGAGAGAGGGAGGGAGGGGAAAAGAAAGGAAGGAAAGAAAGGAAAAGAAAAAGAGAGAGCTGGGCACAGTGGCTCATGCCTGTAATCTCAGCACTTTGAGAGGCCTAGGTGGGCGGATCACCTGAGGTCAGGAGTTTGAGACCAGCCTTGTCTGCCTCGGCCTCCCGAAGTGCTGGTATTACAGGCATGAGACACTGCACCCGGCCCTTCCTTTCTTCCTTTCTTTCTAGCTGGGATTACAGGAGTGTGCCATCACACTCAGCTAATTTTTGTATTTTTAGTAGAGACGAGGTTTCACCATGTTGGTCAGGCTGGTCCCAAACTTCTGACCTCAGGTGATCTGCCAGCTTCAGCCTCCCAAAGTGCTGGGATTATAGGTGTGAGCCACCGTGCCTGGCCCATACTTTATATTTTTAACCTTAGATCATACCCCATGGCAGCTACAGAGAGAGCATGGTGACTGTGAACTCGGCTCTGTGCTCCTGGTTCAGACAGACTCTACCACTCTGTCCTTTTAAAGACCCACATCTTGCCAAGTCTCTTCCAGAACTTCCTGGGTTCTGTCTTCCCTCCAGCATTAGACAGGGAATCTTCCAGAAATAGCGTCCATGTTAAGAATCAGGCTGCCTGAGTTTGACTCCTAGCTCTCCCTCTACTGTGTAAGTTATCCAACTTGTCTCTTCATCTGTAAACATACTTAGAGATAGGGGCAACTACTCCATAAGAGAGCTGGATGTTTAAATGGGTTCAAAGCCCAAAACACTTAGAACCTTAAATCCTGGAATTTCTGAGCTCTCAGTAACTGCAATCCATTTTTTTTTTTTTAACTATTAAGATCCCTTTCAGGGTTCCAGGTGCAGTGGTTCACACCTGTAATCCCAGCACTTTGGGAGGCTGAGGAGGGTGGATCACAAGGTCAGGAGATCGAGACTATCTTGGCTAACATGGTGAAACCCCATCTCTACTAAAAATACAAAAATATAGCCGGGTGAGGTGGCACGCACCTGTAGTCCCAGCTACTTGGGAGACTGAACCAGGGGAATCGCTTCAACCCGGGATGTGGAGGTTGCAGTGAGCCCAGAGATCGCGCCACTGCACTCCAGTCTGGCCTCAGAGCAAGACTACGTCTCAAAAAAAAAAAAAAAAAAAATCCCTTTCAGGGCCGGGCGCTGCGGTTCCCACCTGTAAGCCCAGCCAGCACTTCGGAGGCGGCCGAGGCAAGTGGGTCACTTGAGGTCAGCCTGGCCAACATGGGGAAACCTCGTCTCTACCAAAAATACAAAAATTAGACCGGGACAGTGGCTCACGCCTGTAATCCCAGCACTTTAGGAGGTGGATCACCTGAGGTCAGGAGTTCGAGATGAGCCTGACCAACAGGGTGAAACCCCGTCTCTATTAAAAATACGAAAATTGGCCGGGCGCCGTGGCTCAAGCCTGTAATCCCAACCAGCACTTTGGGAGGCCGAGACGGGCGGATCACGAGGTCAGGAGATCGAGACTATCCTGGCTAACACGGTGAAACCCCGTCTCTACTAAAAATACAAAAAATTAGCCGGGCGAGGTGGCAGGCGCCTGTAGTCCCAGCTACTCAGAAGGCTGAGGCAGGAGAATGGCGTAAACCCGGGAGGCGGAGCTTGCAGTGAGCTGAGATCCGGCCACTGCACTCCAGCCCGGGAGACAGAGCGAGACTCCACCTCAAAAAAAAAAAAATCCAAAAATTAGCCGGGCGTGGTGGCGAGCACCTGTAATCCCAGCTACTTGGGAGGCTGAGGCGGGACAATCACTTGAACTCTGGAGGCAAAGGTTGCAGTGAGCCGAGACTACGCCACTGCACTCCAGCCTGGGCGACAAGAGTGAAACTCCGTCTCAAAGAAAACACAAATAAAAATACAAAAATTAGCCGGGCGAGGTGGCGCACTCCTGTAGTCCTAGCTACTCAGGAGGCTGAGGCACGAGAAGCACTTGAGACCGTGGGCGGAGGCTGCAGTGAGCCGAGATCGCGCCACTGCACTCCAACCTGGGGAACAGAGTGAGACTTTGCCTCAAAAAAAAAAAAAGAAAGAAAACAAAATAAAGTCCCTTTAGCTCTTAAGGCCTAGGGACCCCTTAGCAGGGTACCTGTTACTCTGCTGCTTAGGGGAGCCTAGCTGCCAGCACCAAGAAAATGGACTTGAATCCGACTGACAGCCAGAGAAGAGGCCCGGGGGACCACGGTCCCCTCCTACCCTGCAGCTCTCCTGGGGCTGCCTCTCCAGCCCTCCCTGCCCTCGGGGACTCCTGCCGGCGTCCCCCACCTACCTGCTCGACCGGCAGCAGCAGTAACGCGCGGCCCGGGCCCACTGGCCGCACCGGCGGGATGAGGAGAGGCCGGCGGCAACTCGAGGCGGATTCGAATTCGGATTCGGGTTCGGAGGCCGGGGTCGGGCTAGGGATCGGGCTGGGGGTCGCGGTCTTGGGTCTCCCGGCCGCCGCCGCGCGCGACACCTGACGGGCTCCCTCCCTCCAGTCCACGCCGGCCGCCTGGGCTTGCAGTAATCGCCGCCGTAGGCGCCGCCGACCGCACCAGCGCAGGGTCCCGAGCCGGCGGCGGGGCCGGCGGCTGAGGATGAGCTGGGGCCGGGCCTTGCGGGCCCGCAGCCAAGTAGAACGGCAGGAACCCCGCTTTAGCAGCAACCCCGAATCCGCCATGCTGGATACTGGGCCCCTACCGCGCGATAATCTCGCGAAATCCCGTCGCTCCGCCCCTCTGCCCGCCCAGCTGCCGAAAGGAGCGGCCTCGGAGCCGCCAGCGTCCTCTGCCGACAACCTCCGGAAGCACACTAGGAGGCCCCTGCCGGCCTGGTCGAGGGGCTCCACCGAGGACTCTATTTACATTATGCAAATTCCTTACCCCGCCGGCCGGAGAGGGAAAGTCAGAAACCTCGCGACCAGCCATGGGCCACCTCTCCGGAAATCCACCGAGTTTTTTTTTTTTCTCCTGCAGAAAAAGCTTTAGGATTGGCAGTTTAAACAAAACATGTCTATTTGCATACCTTAGGTTTGCATGCATTTGTCTCGAAGTGAGCAACCCTGGGTAACAAGGTGAAAGTATATGACGATTTGCTCAGAATCTTCATGTCAGAAAACTGGAGTCTGGGGTAGGGGGTTGTCGACTCAAAGCTGTGTCTCATTTAGTAAACTGAGGCACAGGTAAAAAGTTCTAAAACCTCGCAATACTGAGAGAAGTTGTGTTCCAGCCTCCCACCTTGCCCCAAAATGCCAGGGCTCCCTTTCTAAGCCAGGTGAAGTCACAGAGCGTGGACAGAACCCACAACCGTCCAGAGGAAGGGTCACTGGGTGCCACCTGGTTTGCATCTGTGCCTTCGTCCTGCCTAGTTCCTGAGTTGGACCGCAGGCTCGGAATGTCAAGGCAAACAGTCCTGCTTCAGCCACTGGGCTCCAAGTCCCACCCCTTTCGGGGGCATGAAGTTAGGAAGCATCCGGCAGCTGCCTTCTATTTAAGCAACTGGCCTCCTTAGCGGCCACTCCTTGGCCATGCTGGGCGCAGGCGTCTGGCCAGCATGCTGCTCTGCACAGCTTGCCTGGTTGGCCTGCAGCTTCTCATTTCCTGCTGCTGGGCCTTTGCCTGCCATAGCACTAAGCCTTCTCCTGACTTTACCCTCCCCGGGGATTACCTGCTGGCAGGCCTGTTCCCTCTCCATTCTGGCTGTCTGCAGGTGAGGCACAGACCCGAGGTGACCCTGTATGACAGGTGAGTGAGGGGTCAGCAGAGCCACACTTAGTGGGACCTCTGGCTATAGGACCCCTCTGGCTGCCATCCTCAACCAGGACCTTGCCTCTGCCTTTGCCCCTTGAACTGTCTCCAGGCCTTGTCCATCAATCCACTTGCCACCTAAGTGCTGGCTAGACCTTCCTAGACACTTCAGCCAGTTTCCAATTATTTCCCCCTTGCTGTTAGAATGTGTTGTAACTCCATTGAAATTGGTTCTTGGCTTTGTACTGTACCTAGATGGCCAGGCCTAAGGAAGGGCATCCTTTTCCCTCTTCTATCTTCTCTCCACTCCTATCCATGTTCAAAGCTCCCTAGAGTCCCAGATGACAAGTGTGGTTCTCCATGGGGTGGCAAGGTAAGACACATCCCATTAGATGCTTTAGGAGCTTAGGTTGGTGCCATCGTGAAGTCAACAATCTCGGTAGAGGGGTTTTATTTATTTATATTTTATTTATTTTTTATTTTTTTGAGATGGAGTCTCACTCTGTCATCCAGGCTGGAGTGCAGTGGCACAATCTTGACTCACTGGAACCTCCTCCTCCTGGGCTCAAGTGATTCTCATGCCTTAGCATTGGCAGTAGCTGGAATTATAGGTATGTGCCACCACACCTGGCTAAATTTTTGTATTTTTTTGTAGAGACGGGGGTTTCACCATGTTGGTCGGGCTGGTCTCAAACTCCCAACCTCAGGCGATCTGCCTACCTCGGCCTCCCAAAGCACTGGGATTATGAGTGTGAGCCACCACGCCCAGCCTGCTTTTCTTTTCTTTCCTTTTTTTTTTTTGTTTGTTTGTTTGAGACCGAATCTTGCTCTGTCGCCCAGGCTGGAGTGCAGTGGCACTATCTCGGCTCACGGCAAGCTCCGCCTCCCGGGTTCACACCATTCTCCTGCCTCAGCCTCCCGAGTAGCTGGGACTACAGGCGCCCGCCACCACGCCCAGCTAATTTTTTGTATTTTTAGTAGAGACAGAGTTTCACCGTGTTAGCCAGGATGGTCTCGATCTCCTGAGCTAGTGATCCACCTGCCTTTGCCTCCCAAAGTGCTGGGATTACAGGCGTGAGCCACCACGCCTTGCCAGCCTGCTTTTCTTTTAAAGATAGTTGTAGCCGAGCACGGTTGGCCCAGGAAGAAGTTTCTGGAAAGCCTAGTATATGATGGCCTACTCGAAGGGCTAGAGCTGGAAACCTGGATAAAGAGAATGGGCTGGGAAGAGAGGTTGGGTAGAGCAGGAGGAGGGAAGACATGAAAACTGTCTTCAGATACCTGAAGAACTGTCTCAGGCAGGAGGCACGACCCCTCCTTTGAGTGACTCAGGGGACAGAAGTGGTAGAAGCCATGGAAGACCCTTCTAACAAGCAAGAGGCTGGAAAATGGAACAGGCTAGCACACCTTATGTATTTGTTTGTTGGTTTATTTATTTATAGAGATGAGGTCTTGCCCTTTCCCCCAGGCTGGAGTACAGTGGTGCAGTCATAGCTCACTGCAGCCTCACTTGAGCCTCATTGAAGCTCAAGTGATTCTCCTGCCCCAGCTCCCAAGTAGCTGGGACTACAGGCATGCACCACCACTCCTGGCTAATTTTTTAATGTTTTGTAGAGAAGGTGGTCTTACTGTGTTGCTCAGGCTGGTCTCAAACTCCTGGTCTCAAGTGATTCTCCTGTCTGGGCCTCCCAAAGCATTGGGATTATGGGTGAGCCACTGTGCCAGCCATTAAAGAACAATTTTTTTTTGAGCTGGGATCTCACTGTGTTGCCCTGGCTGATCTCCACCTCCTGGGCTCAAGCAATCCTCCATCCTCAGCCTCCTGAGTAGCTGGGACTACAGGCATGGACCACTGCACCTGGCTTAGCCTGCTCTTTTTTTTTTGAGACAGAGTCTTGCTCTGTCGCCCAGGCTGGAGTGAGTGGCCGGATTACAGGCATCAGCCACCGAGCCCGGCCCCATTTTTTGTACTTTTAATAAAGACAGGGTTTCGGCCAGGCATGGTAGCTCACGGCTGTAATCCCAGCACTTTGGAAGGCTGAGGCGGGTGGATTACAAGGTCAAGAGATCAAGACCATCCTGGCTAACATGGTGAAACCCCGTCTCTACTGAAAACACAAAAAATTAGACGGGTGTGGTGGTGGGCGCCTGTAGTCCCAGCTACTCAGGAGGCTGAGGCAGGAGAATGGTGTGAATCCAGGAGGCAGAGCTTGCAGTGAGCCAAGATCGCGCCACTGTACTCCAGCCTGGGCGACAGAGCAAGACTTCGTCTCAAAAAAGTAAATAAATAAAGACACAGTTTCGCTACGTTGGCCAGGCTGGTCTCGAACTCCTGGGCTCAAGTGATCCGCCCACCTTGGCCTCCCAAAGTGCTGGGATTACAGTCGTGATCCGCTGTGCCCAGCCAGAAGGTATTTTTTAGATTTAGTAAACATTTAAATCAATAGAATTGAGCTGGGCACGGTGGCTCACGCCTGTAATCCAAGCAACTTTGGGGGGCTGAGGCAGGTGGATTGCCTGAGCTCAGGCGTTCGAGACCAGCCTGGGCAGCACAGTGAAACCCTGTCTCTACTAAAATACAAAAAAATTAGCTGGGAGTGGTGGCATGCGCCTGTAATCCCAGTTACTTGGGAGGCTGAGGAAGGATAATTGCTTGAACCTGGGAGGTGGAGGCTGCAGTGAGCAGAGATCACACCATTGCACTGGTCAACGTGTGAAACCCTGTCTCTACTAAAAATACGAAAATTAGCTGGACATGTGGGTGCACACCTGCAATCCCAGCTACTCTGGAGGCTGAGGCAGGAGAATTGCTTGAACTGGGGTCGGGGGCATGGAGGTTGCAGTGAGCCGAGATAGTGCCATTACACTCCAGCCTGGGCAACAAGGCAACAAGAGTGAAACTCTGTCTCAAAAAGAAAAAAAAAGCCAGGTGCAGTGGTTCAGTGTAATCCCAGCACTTTGAGAGGCCAAGGTGGGCAGATCACCTGAGGTCAGGAGTTTGAGACCAGCCTGACCAACATGGAGAAACCCCCTCTCTACTAAATATACAAAATTAGCTGGGCATGGTGGCATATACCTGTAATCCCAGCTACTCGGGAGACTGAGGCTGGAGAATCACTTGAATCCGGGAGGCAGAGGTTGCAGTGAGGCAAGATCATGCCATCGCACTACAGCCTGGGCAACAAGAGCAAAACTCCATCTTGTAAGGTTAGCCGAGAGAAAGAACGAGTGGACCCAAAGTCAGGCAAGCAAGTTTATTAACCTGCTGGGCTGCTCCACAGCAATCAGAGGAAGCAGCAGCCTGGGCTTACAGACTAGAGGGTATAAGTATATTTTAGGGAGGGAGCAGGGCTGCCTAGGGGCTGTTTCTGGGTAAAACCACTTCCTGGTTGATGGGCAGATGTTAGGGGAAAAAAACAACAGCTGGGGACCATCTGCCTTGGCAGAGGACCTGTAGGTGGTGAGAAAAAGAGGGGACAGAGAAAAACAAGGGGTGGGGAAAACATCCGCCTTGGCGGAGGGCCTTTGCTGGGTTGGGTCCCTAACATTCCAGCCTTTAATAGGTAATAGAGAAGGGGCGTCGTTGCCTTCTGACTGCTTCTAGCTGAAGAGGGGCGATGTTTAGGGAGAAAGGCTGTGGGGTTGGTACAGTTGTTCTTGAAGCTGCTGGTATTCTTAAAGTAGCATCATGTCTTGTACTGACCCATCGAGAGCGAGCGAGGGCTGTTAGCACGTTGTCACCTCTCACCATGGGTGAAGGCTCTAATGTGGTCCCGTAAAAACTGGGTAAGGAGATGTAGGAGGCAAGGGCCAAATGCTAAAAGGAGAAAAAGGGTTATGGCAGGGCCCAGGAGGGGCATTAGCCAGGGTGCCTAGGGGTTACGAAACCACTGGGGCCAGGAGTCTGAAAGGCGCTGCCTGATTTCAGAAGCCCTTTCATTTAACCGTCAGGCTGCATCTCGCACTAGTCCTGACTGGTTAGTATAGAAACAGCACTTGTCTCCTAAGAAGATGCACAGTCCACCTTTTTCGGCAGTGAGGAGATCTAAACCTCAACAGTTTTGAAGTGACACTGCTGCTAAAGAGTCTATTCAGGGCTGGGCACGGTGGCTCACGCCTGTAATCCCAGCACTTTGGGAGGCCAAGGTGGGTGGATCACAAGGTCAGGAGATCGAGACCATCCTGGCTAACACGGTGAAGCCTCGTCTCTACGAAAAATACAAAAAATTAGCTGGGCATGGTGGCGGGCGCCTGTGGTCCCAGCTATTTGGGAGGCTGAGGCAGGAGAATGGCCTGAGTCTGGGAGGCGGAGCTTGCAGGGAGCCCAGCTCACGCCATTGCACTCCAGCCTGGGCGACAGAGCGAGACTTTGTTTCAAAAAAAAAAAAAATGTCTATTTGGGATTGGAGAATAAGGATAGATTCAGCTATGTCTTGTAGGCTGTCCGAGCGATCTTTTGAGACAGCGTGTAGTAGGGCAGAGAGGTGGACAAGTATTGGGGTGAAAAGGCCCAACACCAGGCCATGGGGGCTACGAAGTCCAGCGGAGTCAAAGGAATAAGAAAAGACACGAGAGAAAGTGGGACCAGGGGACCAACTCTAGTATGAAGGCTGCGAAGGACCTGAGCTCTGGGAGCCCACGCTATTTATTGGTGATGAAACAAAGAAACAGGTGGTGAGGATGTGGGGGTTGAAAGGAAGCCCTGTATCAAGTGAATGAGCTACAGCTGCGAGGGTGTAGCATTTTATTAGAAACATATGGCTACTTGAGATAATGGGAGTGCTAGAAGCAAGGAGCCAGCAAGTCTAGAAACATTCCAAAGGCCACGAGGGTTTTTTTTTCTTTTCTTTTGTTTGTTTTTTTGAGACAAAGTCTTGCTTCCTTGCCCAGGCTAGACTGTAATGGTGCAGTCTTGGCTCACTGCAAGCTCCCTCTCCCAGGTTCACGCCATTCTCCTGCCTCAGCTTCCTGAGTAGCTGGGACTACAGGTGCCTGCCACAACGCTCGGCTAATTTTTTGTGTTTTTGGTAGGGACGGGGTTTCTCCATGTTAGCCAGGATGGTCTCAATCTCCTGACCTCCTCGGCCTCCCAAAGTGCTGGGATTACAGGTGTGAGCCACAGCGACTGGCCAGGCCATGAGGGGTTTTAAACCCTGGACATGTTCCAAGACTCTTTTACATTATGTCAGACATGCAAGCCTGCCTCAGCTTCTCTCCCATCACTCAGTTTTTCTCCCAACAGACAAGCCTGCTATCCTTGTTCCTGTTGCAGTAGTAATTCCTAGTCCTGTAAGCAGGGGTATTAGCTGTACAGCTCTGCGTTGACGGACTTGAGCTTTAATAGGGATTGGTAAACTCTGATTTCCAGGGGCAATGTCAATTTTGGGGTTTAAGAAGACTAGGGTGCAGGTGCCAGTCCAATTGGTAGGGAGGCAGACATAGGTTGAGGTTCCACACAAGAAAGATATACCTTGGCTGGGCAGAAAGAACTGGTTATGTATACTGAAAAAGCATGTGAGTTTATTGTTTTCATTCTCCCACATGCCTAGAGTGCTTGCTAAGGCGGCTCCAGTGAGTGGCTGAAAAGGAGTTGCAGGGATAATTGGAGTGGCTCCTCGTGTTTTATTCTCCCATTGGAGAAAGAATTGTTTTGTGTCTACCAGGAGCCATTCAAAAGAGTAATTGAAAGAGGGTATAAGGAGGCATTTGGCCAGGAGGGGAGCCGTGCTGCAAGAGGTCCATGGGTGAATGGCCATACAGCCTGTATGTCTGCCATTACAAAATCTTGACTGTTTAGTAAAGAGCTGGTGGTGACTTTTGGGGGTCCTGAAAAGTGGACGAGTTGTTTAAATTTGGCCGTTTTGGTGACCTTAAAATTTTGGTGGTCGTTTGGGGCTTGAAGCTGTAAGGTATGGTTACATTGATGGGACAGTAGGTGACCTAAAGGTAGACCTGAGGGCAGATTACATTGGATACGCACAGGGGCTTGGAAAGTCAGACCGGCGTTGGTGGTCGCAGGGCCGTGAATGGGCTTGTCATTACTTGTATATTGGGTAAGGCTGGAGATACAGGAGCGTAAAAGTTGTACTATGCGCCCTGTCAGAGTGTTTTTTGTCATATCTATGACAGAAAATTTAGCCAATGACTGCATGTCTAAAAGTTGTAAAGGGCTTTTTCCTTCATAACAGGGGTGATAGGTTAACTTAGTAAGAACCCAGTCTTTTGAGGGAACAGAGGTGGCAACATAGGTGGTAGTTGATAGGGAGATACAGAGCCAGCAGTCTTTTGCTAGGATGGGGTTGGACTGGTTTCGTAGGAAGGGAGTTAAGCTAAGGGTCTTGTAGAGGTAGCTGGGTAGTATTGGAAGGGGAGGTGTGGCTATGTGGAGCAGCCAATGGATTAGGAGAGTTATATAGGCAAAGAGTAAGTAGGAAAATAAATAAGTGCATTTCATCTGGGGAAAAGTCATATAGGGTGCCTTGAAAGAGGAGGTCATCTATCCACTCTAAAAGAGAGTCCAGAGTGGGAGTTTGGAGCTGAAACCAGGAGATGTCTTGGTGGAAAGGATGATGAGAGTGAAGTGGCAAGGTAGGCAGGAACAGGGCATTGGAGAGAAATCAGGAATGTACTTGCGATTGTCAGGAGGAGAAAGAGGAGTCTGGGTATTGTTTAAGTGTCTCCTTTATGGACAGGCATGAGGCAGAGTTTAGTTGGGCCAAGGAGGGTACTGGAGAATTGGCGGAAGGCAATGGTGGGTCAGTTGTAGGCGGATCAGTTGTAGGAGCCCTTTTTAATCTAGAACGTTGGTACCAAGAAGCATGTCCTGAGAGTTTGGCTGCAGTGGGGATTGTGAGGATGATTTGGAAAGGGGCTTCCCACTTAGACCTGGGGCTGGTCAGGTTAAGAGTTTTTAAGAAGACATGCTTTCCTGGAAGGAGAGTCTGGTTGGTGGAGCCTTCATGGGGTTTTGGGAGGGCCTGGTCAGCTTGTTCATGAAGGAGATGGTGGATGAGAGAGAGTGTTGGGATGTATTCTCCTAGCTGAGAGTTAGAAGAGGGCCTGTTTTGTAAGAGGAAAGGGCGTCCATACATTAACTCAAATGGACTGAGGAAAGAGGGTGCTTTTGGGCTGGCTCTGATGCGGACTAGGGCTATGGGCAGAAGGGAGGTCCAGCGTTTTGGACTTCAAGAGTGAGTTTGGGTAACTGAGTTTTAAGGACGCCATTTGCCCTTTCAACTTTTCCTGATGACTGGGGTTGATATGGGATATGGAGGCGCCACTGGACACCGAGGGACTGAGAAACCTGTTGGCTGATTTGGGAGATGAAGCTAGGAGTTGGACTCCTAATTATGTTACTGTTGGGGTGGAGAGTTGTACTTTGGAGGGGGAGACCGTATACGCTTTGTTAGCAAGAAAGTTTAGAAGGGTAATAGTGTGAGTCTGAGAGTCTTCTAGGGAGGGACTACAGAGGAGGAGGTCATCCACATATTGAAGAAGACGGCTGGGGGAAAGGTCTAAGGAGGTGAGGTCTTGGGCTAGGGCTTGCCCAAAGAAATGAGGACTATCCCTGAAGCCTTGGGGAAGGACAGTCCATGTGAGTTGCTGTGATTGGAGGGTGTCAGGGTCAGCCCAGGTGAAGGCAAAGAGGTTTTGGGAATCAGGATGTAGGGGAATGGTAAAGAAGGCATTTTTTAGGTCAATAGCAGTGTAGTGGGTGGTATTGGAGGGGATGAGAGAGAGAAGTGTATACAGGTTAGGGACTATGGGGTGAATATGGCGGACTGCCTGATTAATGGCTCGGGGTTTTTTTTTTTTTTTTTTTTTTTTTTTGTGAGATGGAGTCTTGCTCTGCCGCCCAGGCTGGAGTGCAGTGGCCGGATCTCAGCTCACTGCAAGCTCCGCCTCCTGGGTTCATGCCATTCTCCTGCCTCAGCCTCCCGAGTAGCTGGGACTACAGGCACCCACCACCTCGCCCGGCTAGTTTTTTGTATTTTTTTAGTAGAGACGGTGTTTCACCGTGTTAGCCAGGATGGTCTCGATCTCCTGACCTCGTGATCCGCCCGTCTCGGCCTCCCAAAGTGCTGGGATTACAGGCTTGAGCCACCGTGCCCGGCCGTTTTTTGTATTTTTTAAGTAGAGACGGGGTTTCACTGGGTTAGCCAGGATGGTCTCGATCTCCTGACCTTGTGATCCACCCGTCTCGGCCTCCCAAAGTGCTGGGATTACAGGCTTGAGCCACCGCGCCCGGCTGGTTTTCAAAATTTACAACCTTATGGGCAGCTTTGTTAAGGCCTGCAATGAGGCAGGTAATCATATGGTTATGGGATGCCCGGCCAGGGTGTGTGGGTTGGTACTCCCAGGAAGGCTCTTCCTGGGGAACAGCAGTGACTCCTACAGGCTTAGTAGGATCTTGCCGATGAAGATCGGTGGCGTGTGCCTGGGCTGCGAGACACAGTCTTTTCTTTTTTTTTTTTTTTTTTTTTTGAGACGGAGTCTCGCTCTGTCGCCCAGGCTGGAGTGCAGTGGCCGGATCTCAGCTCACTGCAAGCTCCGCCTCCTGGGTTTACGCCATTCTCTCGCCTCAGCCTCCCGAGTAGCTGGGACTACAGGCGCCCGCCATCTCGCCCGGCTAATTTTTTTTTTGTATTTTTTTTAGTAGAGACGGGGTTTCACCGTGTTAGCCAGGATGGTCTCGATCTCCTGACCTCGTGATCCGCCCGTCTCGGCCTCCCAAAGTGCTGGGATTACAGGCTTGAGCCACCGCGCCCGGCCGAGACACAGTCTTTTCTTCTCTTCTGGAAGGAGGGTGGAAGAGAGGATGATGTAGAGATCATGCCAAGTGAATTCATAAGATGGGTAGGATATTTAAATTAATTGTTATAAGTATTGGAATTGGAGCAGAGGGACCCAAGACATTTTCCAATTTGGGAGAGGTCAGAGAGGGAGAAAGGGACGTGGACACCGACAATCACCTCAGCTCCTGCCACCTCCCGGAGGGGACGTGAGGGGGCTGGTTAAGGGGCATGTTGGGCCTGAGAATGGGTAAGGGGTAGAGACGGTGAGGATTCGGAGTCAGAGGCAGAGTGGTTGGAGAGATGGGGAGAAGGGGGCAGAATAGGAATGGTGACATAAGGTGGGGGATTGGGGTGGTTTAATGGAGGACCATGATGGTGGCGAGGGGGAAATTGGCGGGGTTAAAAGAAGAGGAGTCGGCCGGGCGCGGTGGCTCAAGCCTGTAATCCCAGCACTTTGGGAGGCCGAGACGGGTGGATCACAAGGTCATGAGATCGAGACCATCCTGGCTAACACGGTGAAAATCCGTCTCTACTAAAAAATACAAAAAAACTAGCCGGGCGAGGTGGTGGGCGCCTGTAGTCCCAGCTACTCGGGAGGCTGAGGCAGGAGAATGGCATGAACCCGGGAGGCGGAGCTTGGAGTGAGCTGAGATCCGGCCACTGCACTCCAGCCTGGGCAACAGAGTGAGACTCTGACTCAAAAAAAAAAAAAAAAAGAAGAGGAGTCATCGACTGGGGCTGTAGGAGAGTGGCAGAGGGCAAGTTGGGTTTGGAGCAGGCGAGGAGGATTTGGAAAGTAGAACAGGACCGGCAGAGAGAAAGGTGGCTACGGAGAGTGAAGAAAGCCTGAACCTAAGGAATCTTGGACCATTTCCCATTGCGGTGGCAAAAGTTGTCTAAGTCTTTAAGTACATTGAAATTGAAAGTGCCGTTTTCGGGCCATTGGGAGCTATTGTCTAATCTGTATTGAGGCCAGGCAGTATTAGAGTAGAAAAGCAGCTTCTTAGGATGGACCTTTGAACGGAGCCTGAGGACACTGAGGTTGCACAGAAGACACCCAAGAGGGGTGGTCTTAGGAAGCATAGAATGAGAAACTCCTCTGGTGAATGGAGGGGGGTGGGTAGAGGAAGAAGAGACTGCCGGTCAACAAGGATGGCAGGAGAGGGTGTCCCCTGTCCTGCAAGCCCTGTCCAGAATAGAGGAGGTAGCCACTCAGTCAGACGTCCCTGAAATGGAGGAGCCAGAGGCCTGGAGGCCAGAGGAAGCCCTTGGCCCAGCGCTGGGTCTTTTGGGAATTCAGAGACGGTCAAGGATTCTGGGTAAATGGCAAGAGTCTCTTTTACTCACCTCTGCAGAAGCTCTAATGATGAATGAGGTTGCCAACAATGGGAGAGTCCGAGAAATCCTCCAGGTCTTCGGCAGTTTCGGGAAGGGGAGGGTGGCCAGGAGAGAGGTGGGATGAGGGGGAAAGGCTCTATCTAGCACACAGCCCAGGAGGAGGGAAGGAGGGTAGGAGGGAGTGAGAGAGAGAGAGAGAGAGACAGAGAGAGAGACAGAAAGTCCTCTGGGGATGCCCGGCCAAAGCCTACCCATTCCTGGGTTGCGGCACCAAAATATAAGGTTAGCCGAGACCCAAAGTCAGGCAAGCAAGTTTATTAACCTGCTGGGCTGCTCCACAGCAATCAGAGGAGGCAGCAGCCCAGGCTTACAGACTAGGGGGTATAAGTATATTTTAGGGAGGGAGTGGGAGCTGTTTCTGGGTAAAGCCACATCCTGGTTGATGGGCAGATGTTACGAGAAAAAAAACAACAGCTGGAGAACATCTGCCTTGGCAGAGGGCCTGCAGGTGGTGAGAAAAGCAGGAGAGGGAGAAAAACAAACAGGTTGGGGGGGAACATCTGCCTTGGTGGAGGGCCTTTGCTGGGTTGGGTCCCTAACACATCTCAAAAAAAACCAAAAAAAAAAGCCTGAAGTTTCTGTATAAGGAGGGACTTGAGGGAATTCTGCCTCCATAGCGTCTTAGGACTGAAGAGCATAGTAACATCAATTCTTTACAGAATGTCCAGCCTGCTGGTCTGTCCTGCAAAATTTGAACTTGCCAGCCCTCACAATGTGAACCAATTCCTTAAACTAAATTTCTCACTCACTCTCTCTCTCTAGAAAACACTGACTAATGTAGCAGGTTTCTCTGCTCCAGGACCTCAGGAACTTTTTGATGCTAATACGCTTCTCCATCAGGGCCAGCTTGTTCCTCCTGCTGAGCTTCAGAGCCCTTGTTGAAGTTGTGGTTTGGGGAACTGGACCGATGACCTCAAAGGTTCCCTTCTACCCCCAAGCCTCAGAGTCTAGGAGGCTAGAGGGTTTCAGCAGGGCCTTGTCCTTCTTAGCTCTCTCTGCTTGGCTTTCTCCACAGGCCTGGTAGCTTCAATGAGCATGGCTACCACCTCTTCCAGGCTATGCGGCTTGGGGTTGAGGAGATAAACAACTCCACGGCCCTGCTGCCCAACGTCACCCTGGGGTACCAGCTGTATGATGTGTGCTCTGACTCTGCCAATGTGTACGCCACGCTGAGAGTGCTCTCCCTACCAGGGCCACGCCACATAGAGCTCCAAGGAGACCTTCTCCACTATTCTCCTAAGGTGTTGGCAGTGATTGGGCCTGACACCACCAACCGTGCTGCCACCACAGCCGCCCTGCTGAGCCCTTTCCTGATGCCCCTGGTAAGCTGGAGCCTCAGACCTTTGCCCGTCTCCCTTCAGGCAAGTCTGGGCTGGGGCACGTGGGCAAGAGCTGCTGTCCCCTCAAGGTCCCCTGGATCTCTTGGGTGGTCACTGCTCTTTAGTCACAAGTCAGGGGTCCCTGCCCAGCGTGGTTCTGGCCTCAGCCTTCCTCTCTTTCCAGGGCTGCTTCTAGATCCCTGCCTCCACTCTCATGGGAAAACCCATTCTCCTTGGGAACTACTGCCACTCAGCTGCACTCCTGCTGCCCTCCACTCCCCTCCTCCCTCCAGAGGTTCCATTGCCTTTGTTAGGAATGGACACCCTGGACGGGCACTGTGGCTCATGCCTGTAATCCCTTGGGGAGGCTGGGCAGATCTCTTGAGGCCAGGAGTTCGAGACCAGCCTGGCCAATATGGTGAAACCCCATCTCTACTAAAAATACAAAAGTTAACCGAGAGTGGTGGTGTGTGCCTGTAATCCTAGCTACTCGGGAGGCTGAGGCAGGAGAATTGCTAGAACCTGGGAGGTGGAGGTTGCAGTGAGCCAAGATTGTGCCACTGCACTCAAGCCTAGGTGACTGATGCCTTGTCCCCCCACCACCACCCCCCAAAAAGGACACCCTTTGCTTCCCACCCCATAGACTGTTCCACATCATCCCAGTCTCTCCTGCCTGCCTTTCCTTCTTCCCTCCTGGCTCAGAGGTGCTGACATCCCTCACCTTGCTGAGGTCAGTCCTGTCCCTGTGCTTATTCTTGCCCTGTACCTTGGACCACAGCCCCTCCTTGTCTTACGGATTCTTCCCCATGGGTTCCTGCCTGGCCTGTGGTTGCCGTCATCCCTCTCCCTCCTCCAGGCTCTCTACACTGAGCACTGACTCCCTGCCCCTTCCCATGGAAGCTTCCTGCTGGCTTCTCCCTCCCCTCATTGCCTCTCAGTCCCTGAGGGCTGCCCCTACCACTCTTGCTTTTGCTGTGAGCTGGGACACCTTCTAGGTCTCCAAATCTTACTTTGCAGTCCTTTATCTTAGGTGACTTCTTTTTTTTTTTTTTGAGATGGAGTCTCACTCTGTTGCCCAGGCTACAGTACAGTGGCGCGATCTCGGCTCACTGCAAGCTCCGCCTCCTGGATTCACGCCATTTTCCTGCCTCGGCCTCCTGAGTAGCTAGTGCCTGCCACCATACCTGGCTAATTTTTAGTAGAGACAGGGTTTCACCATGTTAGCCAGGATGGTCTTGATCTCCTGACCTCGTGCCGGCCTCAGCCTCCCAAAGTGCTGGGATTACAGGCGTAAGCTACCGTGCCCGGCCTATCTTAGGTGAATTCTTTGTGATTTTTTTTTTTTTTTTTTGAGACAGTCTCACTCTGATGCCCAGGCTGGAGTGCAGTGGTGCAATGTTGACTCACTGTCTCCCAGGCTCAAGCGATCCTCCCACTTCATACTCCCAAGTAGCTGGGTCCACAGGCATGTGCCACCATGCCTGGCTAATTTTTGTATTTTTTGTTGAGATGGAGGTCTCACCATGTTGCCTAGACTGGCCTGGAACTCCTGGGCCCAAGCAATCCACCTGCCTTGGCCTCCCAAAGTGATGAGATTACAGGCACGAGCCACCGTGCCCTTTGTGACATTTTAGACCAGTCCTCCTATGAGAGTCTTTCCTTGGAATTTATGCCCCGCCAGCCCCCTACCCGCGCCTGGCTTTCACTTGCAGCTCTTCTCTCCTCTTGCCCCACTTCCTCTGGAAAGGTAGGTGATTCCCCGGAGCAAGCTTCACCCTCCTCTCCTCCCCTTTTCCAGTTCCCAGGCAGGCTGTGGGCTCGTGGCTTAACTTCCCATTCTCAGTCCCCTCCCCTCTGATCTGAGCCCCTGACGCTGGCCCAACCTCACCATATCATGGACCCAGCAGAGCACAGATTGACCTTAGCTCCCTACACAACAAAAGCCTCTTTTCTTCCTGTATTGGCCCCACCCCTCTGGTGGAGGGTAGTGATGGAGCAGCCATCACCCCAGAGTCCTGCCCACTGCCGCTTCTCGTTGCCCTGCTCCCCGTCTTTCGTCCTCTCTGGCCTCCTTTTCCACTGCCACAGCCACAGCTGGAATTCAGACTAGCATTATCTCTCAACTAGATTCTTCCATCAGTGTCCTAAGGCTTCCCCCTGATTCTAGTCTTGAATCTTTTCTAACTCATTCCTCACTGAAGTCAGAGATATGCTCATAAAATGCAAGTCCTGGCCGCTGTGGCTCACGCCTGTAATCCCAGCACTTTGGAAGGCTGAGGTGGGCAGCTCATGAGGTCAGGAGTTGGAAACCAGCCTGGCCAACGTGGTGAAACTAAAAATGCAAAAATTAGCTGGGGGTAGTGGCAGGCACCTGTAATCCCAGCTACTCAGGAGGCTGAGGCAGGAGAATTTCTTGAACCCAGGAGGCAGGTGTTGCAGTGAGCCGAGATCGTGCCACCACACTCCAGCCTGGGCGATAGAGCAAGACTCTGTCTCAGAAAAAATGCAAGTCCGAACATAGCACTTCTCTGCGGATGTCCTTAGGGCCTCCCTGTAGCTTACAGCAGTGGCCCCCAACCTTTTTGGCATCAGGGACTGGGTTTGTGGAAGACAATTTTTCTATGGACAGGTGTGTGAGGGGTTGGTTTCAGGACGACTCAAGTGCATTACATTTATTGTGCACTTATTTATATTATTACATTGTTTTATTTATATATATTTATAAATAAATATATATATATAAATATATTTTATTATAAAAAAATATATATATTTTTTGAGACGGGGTCTCACTCTGTCACCCAGGCTGGAGTGCAGTGGTGTGATCTCAGCTCACTGCAACCTCCACCTCCCGGTTTCAAGCAATTCTCCTGCCTCAGCCTCCGAAGTAGCTGGGAGTACAGGCACTCACCACCACGCCCGGCTAATTTGTGCATTTTTTAGCAGAGATGGGGTTTTGCCCTATCGGCCAGGCTGGTCTCAAACTCCTGACCTCGTGATCCGCCCACCTCGGCCTCCCAACGTGCTGGGATTACAGGTGTGAGCCACTGCACCTGGCCATCATGTATTAATATAATAAAATAATTCTACAACTCCCCATCATGTAGAATCAGTGGGAGCCTTGAGCTTGTTTTCCTGCAACTAGATGGTCCCATCTGGGGGTGACAGGAGACAGAGACAGGTCATCAGACATTAGATTCTCATAAGTAGCGCGCAACCCAGATCCCTCACATGCGCAGTTCACAGTAGGGTTCATGCTCCTACAAGAATCTGATGCTGGTGCTGATCTGACAGGAAGGGAGCAGCTGTAAATACAGATGAAGCTTTGCTTACTCACCAGCTGCTCACCTGCTCCTGTGAGGCATGGTTCCTAACAGGCCACTGACCTAACTTCTGCCCTGACCTACACATGCTTCTCTTCTTCCTTGCAAACTGCCTCCAGTGGAAGTCCCTGAAGGTCCCCAAACACACGGGACTATTTCACTCCTATGCAAGTTTTGTCTCCTTTGCTTGGAATGCATCCGCTCCCCTCTTGTTCCCAGGCAGATTCCCACTCCTCCCCCACAACCCGTCCTGGTGGAGCCTTCGCAGGTGATTTGTCAGTGTCACAGGGTGAGTGGTGCTCTCCTGGTCTCCCCTGCTCCCTGCATCCCCACACCCAGCACAGGCCCAGGCATTGGGGGGCCTTCAGTGGAGACTTATGCCACTGAACTGGCTGAATGGCACCTCCCACAGATCAGCTATGGGGCCAGCAGCGAGACGCTCAGCGTGAAGCGGCAATATCCCTCTTTCCTGCGCACCATCCCCAACGACAAGTACCAGGTGGAGACCATGGTGCTGCTGCTGCAGAGGTTCGGGTGGACCTGGATCTCTCTGGTTGGCAGCAGTGGCGACTATGGGCAGCTAGGGGTGCAGGCACTGGAGAAGCAGGCCACTGATCAGGGGATCTGCATTGCTTTCAAGGACATCGTGCCCTTCTCGGCCCAGGTAGGCGATGAGAGGATGCAGCGCCTGATGCGCCACCTGGCCCAGGCCACGGCCACCGTTGTGGTCGTTTTTTCCAACCGGCCATTGGCCAGGGTGTTTTTTGAGTCCGTGGTGCTGGCCAACCTGACTGGCAAGGTGTGGGTCGCCTCAGAGGCCTGGGCCCTCTCCAGGCACATCACTGGGGTGCCCGGGATCCAGCGCATTGGGATGGTGCTGGGCGTAGCCATCCAGAAGAGGACTGTGCCTGGCCTGAAGGCATTTGAAGAAGCCTATGCCCGGGCAGACAAGGGAGCCCCTAGGCCTTGCCACAAGAGCTCCTGCTGCAGCAGCAATCAGGTCTGCAGAGAATGTGAAGCTTTCACGGCACACATGATGCCCAAGCTCAAAGGCTTCTCCATGAGTTCTGCCTACAATGCGTACCAGGCTGTGTATGCAGTGGCCCATGGCCTCCACCAGCTCCTGGGCTGTGCCTCTGGAGTTTGTTCCAGGGGCCGAGTCTACCCCTGGCAGGTAAGAGAGCCCACCCCAGCACCTTCTGTCAGGCAGAACAGCCAATCCTGAGATGAGCAGAGTGGGTATTCTCTGGTCACCCTAAATGCCAAGGGTGATAAATGCGACTAACTTATGGACTGTTTTTTTTTTTGAGACGGAGTTTCGCTCTGTTGCCCAGGCTGGAGTGCAGTGGCCGGATCTCAGCTCACTGCAAGCTCCATCTCCCGGGTTTACGCCATTCTCCTGCCTCAGCCTCCTGAGTAGCTGGGACTACAGACGCCTGCCACCTCCCCCGGCTAGTTTTTTGTATTTTTTAGTAGAGATGGGGTTTCACCGTGTTAGCCAGGGTGGTCTCAATCTCCTGACCTCGTGATCCGCCCGTCTCGGCCTCCCAAAGTGCTGGGATTACAGGCTTGAGCCACCGCGCCCGGCCCAGGACTGTTTTTTTTTGAGACAGAATCTGGCTCTGTTGCCCAGGCTGCAGTGCAGTGATGCGATCTCAGCTCACTGCAACTTCCACCTTCTGGGTTCAAGTGATTCTCCTGCCCCGGCCTCCTGAGTAGCTGGGATTACAAGCACCCACCATCACGCCTAGCTAATTTTTCTTTTTTTTTTTTTTTGAGACGGAGTCTCGCTCTGTTGCCCAGGCTGGAATGCAGTGGCACGATCTCAGCTCACTGCAAGCTCTGCCTCCCAGGTTCACACCATTCTCCTGCCTCAGCCTCCCGAGTAGCTGGGACTACAGGCGCTTGCCACTATGCCCGGCTAATGTTTTTGTATTTTTAGTAGAGATGGGGTTTCACCGTGATAGCTAGGATGGTTTCGATCTCCTGACCTTGTGATCCGCCTGTCTCGGCCTCCCAAAGTGCTGGGATTACAGGCGTGAACGACTGCGCCCGGCCTAATTTTTGTATTTTTAGTAGAGATGGGGTTTCACCACGTTGGCCAAGCTGGTCTCGAACTCCTGGCATCAAGTGATCCTCCCGCTTCAGCCTCCCAAAATGCTGGGATTACAGGCGTGAGCTCTCTTAGACAGATCTTTCTCTCTGATCCTTACCTTCTCTCACCCACTGTGTCTTGGAAGTGTCAAGTGACAAGGTCCAGGGCTAAAACTGTCTGTAAAGGAGCCTTTGTTAGAGGCCTCCTCTCAGGAGGTTGGTGGGGAGGGTTGAGGGGCTTCCTAAGAAGGAAGGGACTATACCTTCTCGATGGGCTGAAACCACCAGGATGGAAACCCAGGAAGGCCCCATGCCCTTGCTTCTGGGACCATGTGGGTCTGTGCTGTCTATGATGGCTTTGTGATATGTGTTTCTTTCAGCTTTTGGAGCAGATCCACAAGGTGAATTTCCTTCTACACGAGGACACTGTGATGTTTAATGACAATGGAGACCCCCTCAGTAGCTATAACATAATTGCCTGGGACTGGAGTGGGCCGAAGTGGACCTTCACCGTCCTCGGTTCCTCCACGTGGTCTCCAGTTCAGCTAGACATAAATGAGACCAAAATCCAGTGGCATGGAAAGGACAACCAGGTAATGGGGATGTGGCCATTCACCAGGTAACTGCCTTGTGGGCAGCCTAGAGCCTGGGGGTGATGCTGACACAGTGTACAGGGAGCAGGAGGGGGACCCCAGGGGTCCAGCTGCCACCACTCTACCCATCCTGGCCAGGGAAGCAGGGAAGACATTCATAGGCGAGTGTGCAGATGCCCTGGGGCGGAAGTTCACATTACCGGGGCCCTGCCCTGGGAGTGAGCCCTGAGGGCAGATGCACAGAGATTCTGTTTTCTGTTCCACATGTGAGCTGGCCCCTCTGGCTTCTTACAGGTGCCTAAGTCTGTGTGTTCCAGTGACTGTCTTGAAGGGCATCAGCGAGTGGTTACAGGTTTCCATCACTGTTGCTTTGAGTGTGTGCCCTGTGGGGCTGGGACCTTCCTTAACAAGAGTGGTGAGTGGGCAATGGAGCAGGCGAGCCACCCAGCACTCCCGGGGGCTACACGGTGGAGGGAGGCCTCCCTTGGTCCCCATGTGCACATGCCCTGCCCCAGATCCAGGGCCCAGTCACTTGGCTGCCAGTTAGCTTCAGGTTGGAGGACTCCTGCTATCAGACAGAATTCTGATAAAGAGAATCAGCCGCTGGGTGCAGTGGCTCATGCCTGTAACCCCAGCACTTTGGGAGGCCAAGGCGGGCGGATCACTTGAGGTCAGGAGTTCGAGATCAGCCTGGCCAACATGGTGAAACCCCGTCTCTACCAAAAATATTAAAAAATTTGCTGGGTATGGTGGCGCGTGCCTGTGATCCCAGCTACTCGGGAGGCCGAGGCAGGAGAATCACTTGAACCCCGGAGGCGGAGGTTGCAGTGAGCCAAGATGGTGTCACTGTATTCCAGCCTGGGCGACAAAGCGAGACTTTGTCTCAAGAAAAAAAAAAAGAGGCTGGTCGTGGTGGCTCACGCCTATAATCCCAGCACTTTGGGAGGCCAAGACGAGAGGATCACCTGAGGATCAGGAGTTCGAGACCTGCCTGAGCAACATGGTGAAACCCCATCTCTACTAAAAATACAAAAAAAATTAGCTGGGTGTTGTGGTATGTGCCTGTAATCCGAGCTATTCAGGAAGATGAGGCAGGAGAATCTCTCGAACCCGGGAGGCAGAGGTTGTGGTGAGCTGAAATTGCACCATTGCACTCCAGCCTGGGCAACAAAAGCAAAACTCCATCTGAAAAAAAAAAAAGAAAAAGAAAAAGAAAGAGTCAGCCAACTGAAATCCTTAGACCGAGGTGTGTCCTCTATTAGACAGCTGTCATCACAACTCCTACAAATGCAACCGTATCCTGAATTCAACCTCTTTCTCTAAATGAATGTAGCTATTGTTCCCTTTGTACCCTCTTGTCCTACTCTCCCTTCTGTTGCCCATGCCAAAGACAGCTAGCTCCTTGAACAGCTTGGCCTGAATACAGATACTAGCATGTCTGCAACAGAGAAGAAAACAGCATTCCCCATCCAGCAATGCAAGATCAAGAACAGAGTGCAAATTAAATAGCTAAGGACTCATGTCCTTTGTTGGTGTCCAGGGGCCACATTCTTTCCTTTCACCATCTCTGTAGGGACAGGAATACTTCCCTTCTGTCCTCAGAGGGTCAGGACTCAGAGAAACCACAGAGCAGCAGCTAAGGAAAATGGTTCATGGAAATGCTGGAGAGAGAGAGGGGTTAAAATGCCCTCCCTTGGGAGCAGGCTGTTCCCATTGGATCGTAGCCTCTCTGTTATGTGGGCAGAGCTACCAGGGTAAGGTCCTCCCTAGGGTTTGCAAAACCTTCATGGGATCATGAGCCATATAGAACTGACCTGTGTGTCTCCAGAGTCTGTAATTAATACAGGCATTTTGAGGAAATGCTTGGCCTCAGGCCCCACTCCCGGCTACCCCCATCCCACCATGCCTAGCACAGTCTAGCTGCCTGGGTACAATTCTCCCAGTATTTTGCAGGCCCCTATTTCCTATTCCTACTCTGCTCATCTGGCTCTCAGGAACCTTCTTGGCCTTCCCTTTCAGACCTCTACAGATGCCAGCCTTGTGGGAAAGAAGAGTGGGCACCTGAGGGAAGCCAGACCTGCTTCCCGCGCACTGTGGTGTTTTTGGCTTGTCAAGAGCACACCTCTTGGGTGCTGCTGGCAGCTAACACGCTGCTGCTGCTGTTGCTGCTTGGGACTGCTGGCCTGTTTGCCTGGCACCTAGATACCCCTGTGGTGAGGTCAGCAGGGGGCCGCCTGTGCTTTCTTATGCTGGGCTCCCTGGCAGCAGGTAGCAGCAGCCTCTATGGCTTCTTTGGGGAGCCCACGAGGCCTGCATGCTTGCTGCGCCAGGCCCTCTTTGCCCTTGGTTTCACCATCTTCCTGTCCTGCCTGACAGTTCGCTCCTTCCAACTAATCATCATCTTCAAGTTTTCCACCAAGGCACCTACATTCTACCACGCCTGGGTCCAAAACCATGGTGCTGGCCTGTTTGTGATGATCAGCTCAGCGGCTCAGCTGCTTATCTGTCTAACTTGGCTGGTGGTGTGGACTCCGCTGCCCACTAGGGAATACCAGCGCTTCCCCCATCTGGTGATGCTTGAGTGCACAGAGGCCAACTCCCTGGGCTTCATATTGGCCTTTCTCTACAATGGCCTTCTCTCCATCAGTGCCTTTGCCTGCAGCTACCTGGGCAAGGACTTGCCAGAGAACTACAACGAGGCCAAATGTGTCACCTTCAGCCTGCTCTTCAACTTCATGTCCTGGATCGCCTTCTTCACCACGGCCAGCATCTACGACGGCAAGTATCTGCCCGCGGTCAACATGCTGGCTGGGCTGAGCAGCCTGAGCAGCGGCTTCGGCGGGTATTTTCTGCCCAAGTGCTACGTGATCCTCTGCCGCCCAGACCTCAACAGCACAGAGCACTTCCAGGCCTCCATTCAGGACTACACGAGGCACCGCGGCACCACCTGACCAGTGGGATCAGCAGGCATAGCTGGTAGCCTTCTCTGTCCTGAGGGTCGAAGGTCGAGCAGGCCGGGGCTGTTTGGGAGGCCTTTGGGCACCTCAGTCTGGGGTTGGGACGTGTAAGCGCCCGGGAGGGCCCAGACCAGGCTCCGGGCTGCCAAAATAAAGAAGTGAAATGCGTATCTGGTCTCCTGTCGGGGAAGAGGGTGAGGTGTCGCGGATTCAAGTCTGAACCCAGAACCTGGAAAACGCTGGATGCCCAGCTTGACGTTGCTAGGCAACCCCGGAGGCGGGCCCAGCGCCAAAAGAACAAGGCGTGGCTTCATCCCCTCATCCCATTGGCCGTTCTCTGCGGGGCCCCGCCCGCGGGTGCCGGAGCTAGAAGCTCTACGCTTCCGAGGCTCCCCTCCTGGCCGGCACGCTCTGACGTCACGTCCGGCGCGGAGACGGCGGCGACTCCGCACGGTCGGCGGGGCACGTTGGTTCGTGGGCTGTGGAGGCGACGGAGCCAGGGGCTGGTGGGGCCGGCTCAGGGAGGACCTGCCTGGGTGAGGAGGGCGCGGGGTGAGGGAGGGAGGGGCTGCGGGCCGCCGTGGCTGCCTTCCGCTCGGCCACTCGGGACCTGTGGGCGCGGCGTGGGCTCCGCTCACCTGTCCGCGGCCGCCGTCCTTCCCAGTCCAGGATCCTCTCACTGCCGGGCGTCAGTTCGCGCTCATCCCGTGCCTTCTTTCCCCAAACTTGGATTTTTCCCACCAGGCCCTTTTTCATGACCCTGACCCCCCGTCAGCATCCCCCCTGGCCAATCCAATATGGCCCCCAGTCCCCGGGAGGCTGTCAAGTGTGTTCCTGCCCTCCGCGTGCACCCCTCACCTTGACCGAAGCCCTCGTGCTGATAAATGTGATTATTTGAGTGGAGGCCAACTTCCCCTTTCTCTCTCTTCGACTCCAGGGGCTTTCTCTTGCATACCCTCGCTTGGGCTGGCCAGGGTGTCACTTCTGCCTCCCCGCCTTCCAGACCATGGACGGCTCCTTCGTCCAGCACAGTGTGAGGGTTCTGCAGGAGCTCAACAAGCAGCGGGAGAAGGGCCAGTACTGCGACGCCACTCTGGACGTGGGGGGATTGGTGTTTAAGGCGCACTGGAGTGTCCTTGCCTGCTGCAGCCACTTCTTCCAGAGCCTCTACGGGGATGGCTCAGGAGGTAGTGTCGTCCTCCCTGCTGGCTTCGCTGAGATCTTTGGCCTCTTGTTGGACTTTTTCTACACTGGTCACCTCGCTCTCACCTCGGGGAACCGGGATCAGGTGCTTCTGGCAGCCAGGGAGTTGCGAGTGCCAGAGGCCGTAGAGCTGTGCCAGAGCTTCAAGCCCAAAACTTCAGTGGGACAGGCAGCAGGTGGCCAGAGTGGGCTGGGGCTCCCTGCCTCCCAGAATGTGAACAGCCTCGTCAAGGAGCCGGCAGGCTTGCAAGAAGAGGAAGTTTCGAGGACTCTGGGTCTAGTCCCCAGAGATCAGGAGCCCAGAGACAGTCATAGTCCTCAGAGGCCCCAGCTCCATTCCCCAGCTCAGAGAGAGAGCCCCTCCTCCCTCTGTGGGAAACTCAAGCAGGCCTTGAAGCCTTGTTCCCCCGAGGACAAGGAACCTGAGGACTGCAGAGTGCCCCCAAGGCCCTTCGAGGCTGAAGGTGGCCAGCTACAGGGCGGGAGTAATGAGGTACTGTGCCCAGGGTGCTGGGACTGGGGAGACAAGTAGAGGGAACAGACGCTTTTTTTTGGTATAATAGGGACCCTGGGCTGGGTGTGATGGCTCATTCACGTGAGTGGTTCAAGTGGAAGGCGACAGGGATGGACGAAGTCCATTGTAATCCTAGCACTTTGGGAGGCCAAGGGGGGTGTGGATCACTTGAGCTTGGGAGTTCGAGACCAGCCTGGGCAACATGACGAGGCCTCATCTGTACAAAGAAAATACAAAAATTAGCCGAGTGTGGTGGTACACACATGTAATCCTAGCTACTTGGGAGGGTGAGGTGGGAGGATCACTTGAGCCCAGGAAGTGGAGGTTGCAGTGAGCTGAGATGGTACCACTACCCTCTAGCCTAGGTGACAGAGCAAGACCCTGTCTCAAAAAAAAAAAAAAAAAAAGACCTTAAGACAATCTCTGTTAATGTGGGTTTGGAACAGGCTTTCTCCAAACAAAGGAAGCTGGTGATCTCAGGCTGACCTTTGTGCAAGCCCCAGCTATTCATGGTTGCCACCTTCCTGAGAGGAGTGGGCAGCATCAGGGTTACAGGTGTTTCCCCAGGGTAGTGTTTCCATCCGAGCTTCCGGTTCCCCACACACACAGTCACTTTCCTCTGAATCCAAGATTCAGATGCTCTGCCTTGGGCCCCTGAAGGAACAGTGTCTGATGAAGGGACTTGTCAGGGTTGGGGCTTGGGATGGAACTGGAGCTGGGTCCCTGCAACTCCTGCTAATTCATTTGGTGACCCCACCCCCTCCTGCTGCCTATTGTGCTCTAGTGGGAAGTGGTGGTTCAAGTGGAGGCCGACGGGGATGGTGATGACATGTCTGAGCCTGAGGCTGTGCTGACCAGGAGGAAGTCAAATGTAATCCGAAAGCCCTGTGCAGCTGAGCCAGCCCTGAGCGCGGGCTCCGTAGCAGCTGAGCCTGCTGAAAACAGAAAAGGTACAGCGGTGCCGGTCGAATGCCCCACATGTCATAAAAAGTTCCTCAGCAAATATTATCTAAAAGTCCACAACAGGTAAACATTCTGTTTTTCTATTTTCCTGTCTGCCATTCCCGCGTCGGGGGAGGGGTCTTGCACGTCCCACTTCTGGGTGAGGTAGGGGCTGGGGGACCCATCGCGGACCCACGTAGTGCCTGGCCTTGGCACACCTCTGACAATCAGGAAGTGAGAGTCTGCTTTGGGTTAGATTCTTCTTCCTCACTGTCCTGTGAGGACTGTGGTTGGAGATGGGTTTGTGGACATCTTGTCAACAGGTTCCACCCACTGTGGACCTTGACCTTCAGCTGGCCTCTGCTGACAGAATGAGAAACCTGTGGCCCGTGTGCTAGAGCTGAGGCCCAACCTTAGGTGTTTCTGAAGCCTGGCAGTGTGGGCTTTGGGCCACAGTGCTGAGCCTTGGGTCAGTGCTACCTGTGTTTCCAGGGAAGTGTTCACTCTGGGGTGTCAGTGGAGTATTAAAGTCCAGTTACCTAAACCTTCAGTGTCAAATAAAGTAACCAGGAACTCCAGGGGCTGTTAAAATTTTTATTTTTACATTTAGTGGAGACAAGGTTTTGCTGTGTTGCCCAGGCTGGTCTCAGACTCCTGGGTTCAAGCAATCCACCCACCCTGGCCTCCCAAAGTGCTAGAATTATAGGTTTGAGCCACCATGCCCAGCCCCCAGGGGCTATTCTATGTTTTTTTTGTTTGTTTTTGTTTTTGAGTTGGAGTCTTCCTCTGTCACCAGGTTAGAGTGCAGTGGCACGATCTCAGCTCACTGCAATGTCTGCCTTCTGGGTTCAAGCGATTCCTCTGCCTCAGCCTCCAAAGTAGCTGGGATTACAGGCATGCGCCACCAAACCTGGCTAATTTTTTGTATTTTAGTGGAGACAGGGTTTCACCATGTTGGCCAAGATGGTCTTGATCTCCTGACCTTGTGATCTGCCCACCTCGGCCTCCCAAAGTGTTGGGATTACAGGTGTGAGCCACCACGCTTGGCCTATGTTATTTTTTATTTTATTTTATTTTACTTTATTTTTTTTGAGACGGAGTCTCACTCTGTTGCCCAGGCTGGAGTGCAGTGGCATGATATCGGCTCACTGCAACCTCCACCTCCCAGGTTCAAGTGATGCTTCTGCCTCAGCCTCCTGAGTAGCTGGGATTACAGGTGCCTGCCACCACGACCAGCTAATTTTTGTATTTTTAGTAGAGATGAGGTTTCACCATCTTGACCAGGCTGGTATTAAACTCCTGACCTCGTGATCCACCTGCCTTGGCCTCCCAAAGTGCTGGGACTACAGGCGTAAGCCACCATGCCCGGCCTTTTTTTTTTTTTTTTTTTTTTGAGACAGAGTCTCACTGTGTCGCCCAGGTTGGAGTGCAGTGGCATGATCTTGACTTACTATAACCTCCACCTCCCAGGTTTAAGTGATTCTCCCGCCTCAGCCTCCTGAGTAGGTGGTATTGCAGGCGCACGCCACTACGTCCAGCTAATTTTTTTACTTTTTTTTTTTTTTGGAGACAAGTCTCTCTGTCACCCAGGCTGGAGTGCAGTGGCTCCATCTCTGCTCACTACAACCTCTGCCTCCCAGGTTCAAGCAATTCTCCTGCCTCAGCTTCCTGAGAAGCTGGGATTACAGGCGTGTGCCACCACACCCGGCTAATTTGTTTTGTATTTTTAGCAGAGACGGGGTTTCAGCATGTTGGTCAGGCTGGTCTTGAACTCCTGACCTCGTGATCCGCCTGCCTCAGCCTCCCAAAGTGCTGGGATTACAGGTGTGAGCCACTGCGCCCAGCCATTTTTTTACTTTTTAGTAGAGACGGGTTTCACCATATTGGCCAGGCTGATCTCAACCTCCTGACCTTGCGATCCACCTGCCTCGGCCTCCCAAAAGTGCTGGGATTACAGGTGTGAGCCACTGTGCCCAGCCCCCAGGGGCTATTTTAACTTAAAATTTTAAATTAAATAAAAATTCAGTTCCTCAGATATGTTAGCCAAATCTGAAGTGGTGAGGAACCACGTGGCTCCGGGTGGCTGAATTGGGCAGTGCTGACATAGCACATTTCCATCATCATGGAGAGTCCCCTTGGGCAGCACTGCTCTGGAGTCCCTTCAAGCCCTGTGGGAATGGTGGCCCAGTGACATGCCTTCCAATGCTGCCACTCCCAGCCAAGACATCACTAGTCTATCATGGTGTTTTTTTTTGCCAAGCCAGGTAGGGCGGCACACGAGTAATCACCTGGAATGGGAGCAGGGGGAAATCTATTTGCTGTCCCTGTGCACCGTGTTTGGGGCAGCTGCTGCCAGTGGAATGTTGGGATGACTCCAGTGTGGGGGGGGTCCTGGGGCAGCCTGTGTGCTACTGGATGCTCGCTCTCAAGTGCCTTGCCGGGGTAAGGCTGGGGTGGTTTCCATCCCTTCCTTGGGCTTCAGCTTGCTGAACTGGCCCTGAGAACTGGGAGGGGATGGCTTCATGAAGTCATTTTGATGGGGGATGAAGATAGTTGCTGTAGAGGAAGAGGATGAGAGAGTTGCTTGGCCTCTGGCAGGTGGGAGGGGCTGTCGCAGGCTGCACAGGGACTCTGAGGTCGAGTTCATTTAGTTCATTCATTCAACAGTCTACCAGGTGGCCAGCAAGGCTGTGTGGGTGCTTGGGATGCATTTAAGGGAACTAAATAAAGGTCCTTGTGCAGCCGACCTGCTTGCCGGGCAATGCAGGTAACAGATAAGTCCATCTGCCTGCAGTAGATGGTGAGGAAGTGCTGTGGAAAAAAAAAGCAGAGGCGGGCCAAGGGGTTGGGGGGTTGGGGGTTGGGTTCGATTGCGATTTTAAGTAGCCAGGGTCTCGGCAGTCTTACTCAGAAGGTGAGATTTACGCAGAGACTCAAAGGCAAAGAAGTTGACCAAGTGGGTGACTGGGGAGCATCTGGGTAGAGGGGAGAGCCAGGGCGCTGGGGTAGGAGGATCCTGGGGGCGTGACAGGGGCAGCAAGGAGGCACATGCCTGATCCAGGTGGCCAGATGACACCCTGGCAAGGGGAGGGCTGCCTCTGCCCTGAGGGGCTCCCGGGCCCTTTGAGTGGGGAGCACTGGGGATATGTGAGCCAAGAGGTGCTGAGGTCTCCCTTAAACTAAAGGGTCTTTCTGGCTCCTGAACTGAAACCTGTGGGGGAGGCAGTCACAGAGCCGGGAGACCAGATAGGCAGCTCCCCTGGCTACCCGGGAGAAACTGTTGCCGAGCTAGGTGGGGCAGTGGAGTCAGGTGAGGATCTGGCCTTGGGTTTGAAGCTCTTGGAAGCCTTGAGTTGCTTCTCTAGTAGCCAGGACCCAAGATCTGCCTCTGTCTTCAGACAGAATGCGGCCACCTGGGCCTCCCCATAGGCCTCTGTGCTGGTCAGATCATGGCAGCCTCTTAGGACCTTTGTGAGCTTCTTGCCACGGCTCTCTCCCTTGTGGAGAGTCTCCATGCTGGGAGAGGCTTCTGGGCTTGTCCCTGCACCTTAACCAGCTGGTGTCACCTCAGAACACTTGTTCCCCTTAGAAGGGACCCAGAAGGGGCCCTGGGTGAGGGAGAGATGGGAAACCCTCGCAGCCACCCCACCCCTGTGGCTTCTCCTGGCAGGAAACATACTGGGGAGAAACCCTTTGAGTGTCCCAAGTGTGGCAAGTGTTACTTTCGGAAGGAGAACCTCCTGGAGCATGAAGCCCGGAATTGCATGAATCGCTCGGAACAGGTACTTGGGAGCTGGCCCAGGTACTTGTGGGCAGGGCACACTGGCCTCCCTGTCTTCCTGCCATCCGGGAAGGGCCCCAGGAGACTGTCTGAGAGGGGTACTGTAAACTCAGGAAAGCTGTGGGGTCCTTGGATGTCATCAGGTCCATGCCCTGGTACAGGTGGGGACACAGGTCCTGAAGGCGGAAGGGACAGGCATAGGAGGGACTCTGTGGGAGGCATTTGGGGTTGGCCTTTCTAGGCCCCTTGCCCACCTCCACCTTGGGCTTTGGAGAAGGGGAGCCTCTACAGGGAATGGCAGCAGGGAAAGGCCCCCTGGCCACCCCCAGCAACCCCACTGCTGGCTTCTGTGTCAGGGCCTGCTGAAACCCAGACCTACTTTTTCTAGAGGCCTGTCAGCAGCCACTGGGGCCAGGGACTGTGGGTGAGGCCACTCGGACCCTGCCCCCAGTCTGTCTGGGCTTGAGAAGGGCCTGGTGTGCGGTGGGCTTGCAGCACTCAGTGACGGTCAGGCCAGGCAGGTTACCTGTTGCCCTCTCCTACCCTAGCATCCCCCCCCCGTCCAGACAGACTCTTCCCAGCAGCAAGCGGAAGCCCGGGCAGAGGCTGCTGTCACAGGCAGAGGCCCCCGCTGATGCCGGCCCTGCTTGCCCCTCACACTGCCAGGTCTTCACGTGCTCCGTGTGCCAGGAGACATTCCGCCGGAGGATGGAGCTGCGGGTGCACATGGTGTCTCACACGGGGGAGATGCCCTACAAGGTCAGGCTTGGCCTGTCTCCAGGGCCAGGGGTGGGTAGCCCCAGGATCCCTCCTGCTGAGCCTTTTACGTGGGGTGCTATCAGGCACCTCCCTCACAGTAGCTGTCAGGGAGCCTGCCTTCCCTGCCTGTCCAGCGCCCCCTTATCTGGACAGGATTGCTGGCTGCAGCCTCACCTCCAGGGTCCTTATTAGGCCCTTGTTTCTTTCCATGGAGGACAGGCTTGGCATCCTCTGGGCAGCTGAGCTCTGAGGGCCCTTCCTTGCGCCATCCTTCACACCAGATCGGGGTCCTCTCAGTATCATCTCCCTGGGGCCCCCTGTTCCCGCCCTACAGTCCAAGGGTGGGTGGCAGGGTGTCATGGGTGCAGGCTGCCCTGGAGGGTGCAGGCTGCCCTGGACATGACTGTGGGCCTCTTTTTCAGTGTTCCTCCTGCTCCCAGCAGTTCATGCAGAAGAAGGACTTGCAGAGCCACATGATCAAGCTGCATGGAGCCCCAAAGCCCCATGCAGTAAGTGACAGGCAGGGCTGGGCATGTTTTGATGCTGGCATGAGCAAGAGTGAGCTGTGCCCAGAGTGGGCAGCCAGCCGTGTGCTTTCTGTTGTTCAGGGGGAGGGGGCTTGTGGGTCTCTCAGGCAGCCCTTCCCTACTCTCACCCTGGCCCTGGTCCCTCCCTCTGCCTGCCTGGTCTGCCTGCAGTGCCCCACCTGTGCCAAGTGCTTCCTGTCTCGGACAGAGCTGCAGCTGCATGAAGCTTTCAAGCACCGTGGTGAGAAGCTGTTTGTGTGTGAGGAGTGTGGGCACCGGGCCTCCAGCCGGAATGGCCTGCAGATGCACATCAAGGCCAAGCACAGGTGTGTGTCACCTGTTCACTCCTGGGGCCCAGTCCTGCTGCCAGCCCAGGCTTGCACCGGCAGGGAAGAGTTTGCTGACTTCTACACAGATGAGTGTGCCCTCGGCCTCCACCCTGAATCTAGTGCCTACAGCCTTTCTGGGGTAGTGGGACCCGAAGGGCAAGCAGCTGTGCCAGGCAGAGAGGCTGGGGGCACTTGTTTCAGGCTCCGACAAGCCTCTGTGCCTCCGGGGCAGATTCTGAGCTTCCTTAGTGTCTTGTGATTCCCTGCTCATAGACTGTCCTGCTCTGGGGTGGAGGTGGTGCCCCTTTCCTAGCACTGCCCAAGCCCTCTTTCCACCAGCCATGCTCCTAGCTGTAGCAGAGCGAAGGGGGTCATTTCCCTTGGTGATGGCCTCTGCCCTATGTCCCCACCCTAACAGGAATGAGAGGCCACACGTGTGTGAGTTCTGCAGCCACGCCTTCACCCAAAAGGCCAATCTCAACATGCACCTGCGCACACACACGGGCGAGAAGCCCTTCCAGTGCCACCTCTGTGGCAAGACCTTCCGAACCCAAGGTGAGGTATGCCCCGCCCCTCCCCTCCCCATCCCCATCCCGAGGCCAAGGCCCCAGGCTGAGCTCTTGCCTTGTACCTGCAGCCAGCCTGGACAAGCACAACCGCACTCACACCGGGGAAAGGCCCTTCAGTTGCGAGTTCTGTGAACAGCGCTTCACTGAGAAGGGGCCCCTCCTGAGGCACGTGGCCAGCCGCCATCAGGAGGGCCGGCCCCACTTCTGCCAGATCTGCGGCAAGACCTTCAAAGGTACCTGGGCGACCCTGGGAGAGCCTTTTCCTGTTCATCTGAGTTGGAGGGTCTCTGAGGAGGAAACGCTCCTTTCTTGCCAGTGAACCTCTCTTGTGCCCCACACGGTAGAGTTGAGAGTGGACCTGCTTCGAAGGCAGGGGTGTCCTGTGCAGTAGTGACCTTGGGTGGCACTGGAGAGCCTGGCAGGGCCTGTGCAGCACTTTTAAACCACTGGCCCCGCATATTGCAGAAAGAACCCCCTGCCCATGGCTTGGTCCCCTCCCTTGCTGCCTGTCCCGACCTCCTGCTGGGCTTCCTTGAGGGTCCCGGGGCCCGGGGCTCCTGCACGATCCCCTCCGTGTTCTCCTCCCTCCTGCAGCCGTGGAGCAACTGCGTGTGCATGTCAGACGACATAAGGGGGTGAGGAAGTTCGAGTGCACCGAGTGCGGCTACAAGTTTACCCGGCAGGTAGGCCAGGCCCTGGGCCCCTTCCCCTCCCCCAGGATCCCCTGAAGTCCTGAGCTCTCCTTCCCTGCCAGGCCCACCTGCGGAGGCACATGGAAATCCACGACCGGGTGGAGAACTACAACCCGCGGCAGCGCAAGCTCCGCAACCTGATCATCGAGGACGAGAAGATGGTGGTGGTGGCGCTGCAGCCGCCTGCGGAGCTGGAGGTGGGCTCAGCGGAGGTCATTGTGGAGTCCCTGGCCCAGGGCGGCCTGGCCTCCCAGCTCCCAGGCCAGAGACTGTGTACAGAGGAGAGCTTCACCAGCCCAGGTGTCCTGGAGCCCTCCCTCATCATCACAGCTGCTGTCCCCGAGGACTGTGACACATAGCCCACTTTGGCCGCCAGAGCCCACTTGGCCCCACCCAATAAACCATGTGGCTTTGGACTCACGTATTTCAGCCTGACAGTCTCTTCTCCAGTGTCCTGGAGTCGGGGAAGTGCTGCCTTCCCACCCATGCCCTCAGGACAGAGTGGTGTCCTGCCCGGTCCTGTGTGGGCCTCAGCTCAGCTGGCAGCTTTCCCTCCTGTCAGGAAACCTCAGCTGAGTGAGGCTTGGATGGGGTTCCTTTGGGGACCAAACCTCTGGCCTTGGCTGCTCTCCACCTCTATATTATGTTCCTCGTTACTGCAAGATTTTACAGTGGGGTCTAGATAGAGCACTAGTGTTCCTCATTTAGAGCTGAGGTGGTACCAGCTTCTGAGGATAGAATTCATTACTAAGCTTCTGGAGTTCAGTCGAGTGGTCAGGACCCATGGGGCTGGCCTTGTTGGGCAGAATCAAGGATTGGGCCCAGTTAGTGTAGCTAAGCACGCCTGGGGCCTGAGGAGGCTGGGGCCCTTCCCTCAAGAGCAGCCTGGTCTGTGTCCAGGAGGCTTTGGTCCCCACGTTCTACAGCTGTGGGGTACGTGTGTCAAGGAGCAAATGCACGTGGGCCCTAGAGCAGATTGCTTATGTTTAAATTTCTTCCTAAGTTGGCCCTGGGCAAGTTACTGACAGTTTCATTTCTCTACTAAAAATACCAAATTGCTGGGTGTGGTGGCGCATCGGGAGGCTGAGGCACAGGAATCCCTTGAACCTAGGAGGTGAAGGATACAGTGAGCCGAGATTGCACCACTGTATTCCACCTAGGCAACAGAATGAGACCCTGTCTTAAACAAAACAAAACAAAACTGTGGTCTCAACACTGCTCCCCTTCCCAGCCAAGACACTGGCCTCTCCCTCAGGTTCAGACGGACTCTGCAGATGTGAAAAACATCCTGAGCCAGACAGATTTTGTGGATTCATAGCCTGGTTTGGGACCGTATTTGAAGGGCTCCACCTCCCCAGGTCCAAAGGCCATCCCATTGCAGATGGGAGTCTCACCACCACCTGTATGTACCGCAACCTCAGGAAGGGCTGTGGCAGCTGGGCCTGGGTCGAGGACAAACAGGCAGAGACCAGCTTTGGAGCAGGCAGGTTTCCCGGGCATCATCCACGCCACAGCATTTACTTCTCAAGCCTCTCCTCTCTTTAAATGGAGACAAGGTCTTCCTGTATTGCCCGGGGTGGTCTTGAACCCCTGGGCTCAAGTGATCTTCCCTCCTCAGCCTCCCAAAGCACTGGGATCTCAGGTGTGAGCCACCACACCCTGCCTCTCGGGCATGTCTTTTCCAGTGCTTCATCTCTTGCTACAATCTGAGATGAGAAAGGGCCTGGAAGGCTTTTTAAGACCCTCAGTGTGAGCCCTCGACTCCATGCTGCCTATTCCCCCGACATCTGGCCTCAGCCCAAAGGAGTCCCAGAAGACAGTAGCAGGAGGACAAAGGCAGTGACCCCAAATGGATAGGAAATACTTTTATTGCAAAAAGTACTGAAGGTACCCCAAAACCTTAAGCAGGATTCTGGACATGGAAGCCTACAGAATAGACAAAAATAAATATGTCAACTTGCCCGACCCTCTGGGGTGAACTGGATGTGGACACTGCAGGGAGGGCGTCCTTTATTACATACGCGTCTCTAAAGTCGTATAAATATAGAATACCTTATAGTAGATCAGCATTAAATACCAGTCACTGTGTTTACATAACTTAATTTGTGCTGTAGACAAAATTCTGTACACATAACACGTGGCCATGCCCAGGCTTCCCAGCATCTGTCCTGAAGTCAGTGTGAAGACATCCTTAAGTGGTGGGGACATGACAGCCCAGAACCCACAGCAGAGGGGACCTGGGGAAAGGAGAGGGCCTGACCTTGGATCCCTCAGCTGGTGTCCACAGGCTAGAGGGACCCATTGCTGCAGAGGCTGGTGCCTGCTCTTCCCCATACTTGGTCTTCTAAACCCAAAGACGGGGTCCTGATGGTGGAGACCTGGGCAGGTCCGGAGGACAGACACAGGAAAGGGTACAATCCCAAACCCAGCTCTCCTGCACTGGCTCGCACCACAGCCGGTCTGAGTGGCCACCACAGGCCTGGAGTACGGCAGCTGCCAACCACAGCAAAGCCGCAAAGAGTGAGTGAGAAAACAGGAACCCAGAGTTCTCTTCCGCAGAGGCAAGGCCTCACAGCCCAGCCTGCCTGAGATGCCCTGTGCCGGCAGTCATCACACAGTCTGGACAGCATGTCCTTCCTTGGGTGCTGAGCTCAGTGCCTGGGACAGTCAGGGATTGAGGGCATAGCCAACCTTGTATGGCCAAACCCAGCCCTTATGCCCCTGCTGCCAAGGGAGACAAGCTGCCCCACTGAGCTCCAACAACCTCTGGATGGGCTCAGCAGTCCCCTAGGAAGTTAAGTGAGTGCTCCAGGGCAGGGAAGCTCCCTGAGGGAGTTTGCACAGACCAGGAGAGGCCAAGGGGTAGCCCCAAGGGAGCAGAGGAAGGAGGAAGGCAGGAAAAGGCCCAGGGCACAGGGCAAGCAACCATGCCAGAGGGCGCCTGGTCGCAGGAAGCCCAGCTGCATGTTCCACGCTGCCCACAGGACTCTCAGCCAGGTCCCAGCAGGCCTGGACAGTGCTGGGCCCCCATCCTCGGCCTTCCGACCAGCACCTGGTACACAGCAGGTGCTGGGAGATGACCATGACTCAAGGGACAAGAGCCGCCACGAACTGTAACCACACCAGCCAGGGCGTTCTAGGACAAGACTTTCTAACCCGACAGCAATGACATCCACAGTGTATGGACTGGGCTCTTCAAGAGCACGAGGGAGAGGCCAGGCAGCCCTGTCAGGTGTCCCCTAGCCCTTCCTAGGGGACATATTAAGGCAACCAGCCATGCCATCTGGCCAGCACAAGGGTCTTAAGTGCAATCTAAGTGACAGTGCTAAGACTGTCTTCCTGCTGAGAACATCTCTACAAGTTAGTTCACTAGAAAAGGCAACACACATTTGCTTTAATTTTCTTTAACGAGGAAGATGCAGTCTAAACGCCCTCTTCTCTGAAAAGGAAGGCAAAGACAAAAACTCAAGCCACGGCTACTTTGGGTACTTGGAGGGGAAACTGACCATTTCTAAGAAAACCAGGGGCCGCCAAGCTGCGGCCTTCGCCCAGGAGCTCCTGCAGAAAGCTTTGGCGACAGGACTTTCTAGACTCGAAAAATGGAACAAAGCTGACCCCGTAGAGCTCCCTCTCCTTCCCACTTCTTCTTCTAAGGTCAAACTGCAAGCATTTTCCACTTTGGAACCAACCACCAAGGCCACCTCCTACCCAGGACTTCCTTTGGAAGTGGTGGGACTCTTCATGCGCAGGTCCAGCAAGGGCTTGGGCACCCGCAGCTGTCTGCTTGGCTGGGTGTCAATGACCGCCTCCTGGGAAGGAGCTATGACCTTTCAGGAGCGCTGACACCTCCCCTGGGCTTCTGTCCCCGGCCGGTGAAGGATAGGGTGAGAGGTGAGGACACAACAGCCAGTCAGGGGGCGGGAGCGGGGGGCTATGGCAGGGGAGGTCCAGCATCTGATATGGCCACATCCTCTTCACCCTCCCAGCCCACACCCCTGCTCATGTCCCACTGTCCTGGGTGCAGCCTCTGGAGACCCGCACTCCGAGGTGTTTTGATGTAAGCCCTTGGCAGGGGCCAGGAGCTAGGGAGGCAGGCTCCCCACACCTCTGGATGTGGAATTTGGGACCCCACTTCAGCCTCTGCCTGGTGCCTGGTCTGCTGTTTCAGGTTCAGGCCATCCTCAGCCTCATGGGAGGACCCCTCCTCCCTTCACGCATCCCTCCCAAGTTGTCCTCCTCTCCCAACATGGGAGCAAGTAGGTGCAGATGACAGCAGCAGGAGGGGTGTGCGCCGCGTGGGTGAGCTGTGATCCGCAGGGTGGGGGTGACCTCCAAGACCCAGAAACGTGCCAGCAGGAAGGTAGCTCTTCCTCAACTGCGGAAAGGGCGTTCCCGATGGCCTCAGATTTAGGCTCTCAAGGCACAGAAACCTTCCAGGTAATGGATCCTGGGCTTGCTCGGCCACCCAAGAGCCTGTGCTCCTCCTGTGAGCCCAACCTGTCCTCGTGCACAAAGGAGTGGGGCACTGCCCCGCAGAGGTGCCAGTTACCTGCACCAAGGCCCATGCAGGGCCAGACCGGGGCTAGTGCAGCTCGTCAGGGTCCCGCGGCGGCCGGGGTCGGCCCGGGTCCATGTCATTGCTGCCACTGTCCAACTCGAAGCCGCGCCCACCTGAGAAGGTCTGGGGCATGAACTGGCGGAAGATGCTGACGCTGCCATGCCAGAAGGTGGGTTCTGGGAGCCGCCCCACCACGCTCCATGCGCGAGTCTCTGGGTCATAGGCCTCTACCACGTCCGAGAGCTCAAATGTATTGTCATATCCCCCAGAGACGTACAGCTTTCCCCCAAGGACAGCCAGGCTGCCCCCAACGTGCACCTGTGGGTCAAAGGGATGAGTGAGTGGAGGCCAGAGGAGGGGGTAGGGCAAGGCCCCACCTGGGGAACCACTGGAGACAAGGCTTCCCCGTCAGCACCCCACGGGGTGGCCTTGGCTCTCCCAGGAAGCAGCAGAGGCCAACTCCTTTCCCACACCCTGCCTAGGAGAACAGGCCTCCCCGGGGGCAGCTGGGCCTTCCCTATGGTGATGAGGGTGCCCGCTGCAGTGCCAGGCCTCCCCGTGTGCAGGTGGTGCTGAGCAGTGCTTCCGAGGTTCTCTCTCAGAATCTCTGCAGTGGCCCTCTGGGCTGGGCAGTGCTCTGCTCCCCATGTTACAGATGGGAAAACTGAGGCTTGCATGGCTGACTCTGGCAGAGCTGGGCTCTGAACCACAAGGCTGGATGATTCCTTCTATCTTTCCCAAATTCGCTATGACTATGTGCAGCTTACTGTGGGGAAAACAGAAAGCTGGGTATCTTAACTGCAAGGACATTAAGCTGCGGTGTAAGCTGTGAGGCTAGATATCACAGAGTGTGGGTTTGGAAACGCTGGAAGACATAGGAAAGAAGGCTGTAGGCAGTATAATGTGTACCTTGGACTGAGATTGCTCACATGGCCAAATGGCATTGAGGCCTCCCCGTCCCATCACACTGTCAGGTAGGGCACCCCTCTTCTCAACAAGCTCAGAGAGAAGGAGTGGACCCTGGCTGTCCTATTCAGAACACACAGTAGGTGCTTAATAGAAGTATTCCCACAGTGGGCTGGGCATGGTGGCTCACGCCTGTAATCCCAGCACTTTGGGAGGCTGAGCCGGGTGGGATCAAAAGGTCAGGAGATCCAGACCATCTGGCTAACACAGTGAAATCCCCTCTCTACTAAAAATACAAAAACAAAATTAGCTGGGCGTGGTGGTGGGCGCCTGTAGTCCCAGCTACTTGGGAGGTTGAGGTAGGAGAACGGCAGGAACCTGGGAGATGGAGCTTGCAGTGAGCCGAGATCGGGCCACTGCACCCCAGCCTGAGCGACAGAGCGAGACTCTGTCTCAAAAGAAAAAAAAAAAGAAAAAAGCAGTATTCCCACAGTGAGTTCCTCAGGAACCAGCTGGGCATGGTGGTTCACGCCTGTAATCCCAGCACTTTGGGAGGCTGAAACAGGAGGGTCATTTGAGGCCAGGAGTTTGAGACCAGCCTGGGTAACACAGCAAGACCCTGCCTCTACAAAAATTTTAAGAATATTCTTTAGTATCTACATATGAGAAAAAAAAAAAAATAACTGGGTGTGGTGGCACACGCCTGTAGTCTCAGCTATTCAAGGTGCGGTGGGAGGACTGCCTGAGTCCAGGAGGTAGAGGCTGCGGTGAGCCATGATTGCACCACTGCACTCCAGCCTGGGTGACAGAGCAAGACCCTGTCTCAAAAATAAAAAAGGTAAGGCCAGGTGCGGTGGCTCATGCCTGTAATCCCAGCACTTTGGGAGGCTGAGGCGGGGGGATCATGAGGTCAGAAGATCAAGACCATCCTGATTAACACAGTGAAACCCCATCTCTACTAAAAATACAAAAAATTAGCTGGGCACAGTCGCGGGCGCCCATAGACCCACCTACTCGGGAGGCTGAGGCAGGAGAATGGCGTGAACCTGGGAGGCGGAGCTTGCAGTGAGCCAAAATTGAGCCACTGCCCTGGTGCAGGGCCTCTGTACCTGCTGTCCCTCTCTGGAACAGGTGACTCCAGATGACTGCATGCCTTGCTCCCTCACTTCCTTCTGCTCTCTGGCTTACAGTAGATACTCAGTAAACACTGCTCAAATGCGTGCTAAGCTGTGTCATCCTGGGATATTACTGAACGTCTATGTCTCAGGGAGTGAGCCTCAAGTGCAGAATGAGGATAAGAGCAGCCTTCTATTAACTGAAATGAGACCCACCCATCATGGCTGTGGATCCCAAACACTCATCATGACACTGGGGTTGCAAAATCAGGACCAGCCTGTGCTTCCAACACTGGCCCGCCTGCATTTACCTGATTCATGGACGGGATCTTGTCCCATTCGTTCTTCGTCGGGTTGTACACGTCCACCTCGGCGGAGTCGTCCCTGTGGAGGGGGCAGCAGGAGGACGACTGCTCAGAGCCAGGAGGAAGTGCCCTCAGGTGTGCAGCTCTGGAGTGGAGTCCTCCCCTGAGTCACTGACTCCTCCAGTGACCTGGATCTTTCTGATGCCATCCAGCAGCACCCTTGCAAGGTAGGCTTCATCCCCAGCTCTTAGGAGCCAATTTCAGTCCCCTGTGCCCACTCGGCCAGGCCTCCAGGGCCAGAATCCTCACTCCCAAACCTGAAGATCAGGCTTCTGAGTACTTGAAGCCCATTCAGTGCCTCCCCATCACCCAGTACCAAGGTGGCTGTCCCCCACCCCCCAAGGCTACAGCAGCTCCCTTCAGATCTTAAAAAAGGCTCCTTGCTCCACTGTGCATCCTCACGTGCCCTGGAACACTCCTTGCCACTGTCCCCAATATCACCGTGAGCCCCGACCCTGTCCTGTTCACTACCATATTCAAGTGCCTCTCACTTTGGGGTCAAGACCCTTCAATTTCATCTGACACCCTTTATATCCCCAGAGTAAAAGGCTCAAAGGCACAGCCTTGAAAAGCCAAGATTAGGCCAGGCACTGTGGCTCACGCCTGCAATGCAGCCCTTTGGGAGGCTGAGGCGGGTGGAGTGCCTGAGGTCAGGAGTTCGAGACCAGCCTGGCCAACATGGTGAAATCCCATCTCTACTAAAAATACAAAAATGAGCCAGGTGTGGTGGCGCGTGCCTGTAATACCAGCTGCTCGGGAGGCTGAGGCAGGAAAATCGCTTGAACCTGGGAGGCGGAGATTGCAGTGAGTCAAGAGTGTGCCATTGCACTCCAGCCTGGGTGACAGTGAGACTGCGTCTCAAAAACAAAAAAAAAAGAAATGCAAAGATACTACAAGACAAATAATAGTAGTTGTGAACCTGACACTGCCGCACAAAACCAGCCACAGACAATGCATAGACACAAGGCTGGCTGTGAGCCAAGAAAACTTTATCCATGGACAGACATTTACATCTCGTCTAACTTGAAATGTTATTCTTGTCTTGATTTCTTGCCTCCAATCATTTCAAAATGTCAAAGCCACCCTCAGTTTGGGGGCCCTATAGTGGTGGTGGTGGTGGTGATTAAACACTGGAACCTGCTAGGCTGCCTTCTCTTTCCCCAGCAGAGACTTGCAAACCACAGCCCAGAGGTTGGACAGAGCTCGCCAGCATTCCCAGAGGGCGCTATTACACCCCAGCCAAGGAGCCATCTTGTACCAGAACCAAGGGGAGGGAGGCCCAGGTCATTTGTGGGTCACATGGACAACGGCTGAGGCTGTGGCCTCCCTGAAAATGGCACATCCTAGGCACAAGCTGCCCAAAGACAGGTGGTGTTCTGGGCAGAGGGTTATGTGGCTCTTGAAGAGTCAAAGTGCACAGACAAGGTGACACTGGGACAAATACCCTGGGGGGACCAGATGAAGTTGAAGGGTCTTGATCCCAAAGTGAGAGGCAGGGCCCCTGCATGCCTAGCCTTCTCTTTCGGGCTCAAGCAGCCTCCACTCAGGCCGAGCCTGGGCGCCCCTCCTCTGTCCTCTGACACAGGTCACATTAGTAAGATGAACGGATGCAGCCTTTCCAGAGCACCGCTTCCTCCCACATGCGCAGGTGGCTCAGGAAACCCCTGTAACGGCTAGCAGTGGGTGGGGTGGGGGGATGGTGGGAGGCAGACCCTCATGCTTCCCTGTGGGAAGGTTAACCCAGCAGGTAGACCTCCCTGGGGACAGATGGGGGAGGGGAGGAGGACTCTCAAAGGCACAGGGCCTGGCACCACTGCCTAGGGGCTGAAAGGAAGGCTCTGGCGCTCTGATAAGTTGTATTTATAGCCATCTCCACCCCCTCTTTGAAGACACCTTCACAACTTGAGGGAGGGAGAGCTGGGCAAAGGGTCAGATGATGTTTCATAATGGGACCAGAGCTGGCTGAGATTCGAGGGCTTTCTCAGAGCAAGACCATTGGTTCTGGGCACATGGTGGTGCCCAGCTACTTGCATGAGAAGCAATGCCACCCGTTCTTCTTGGTGGTCACTCCAAAGCCTGGTAAGGAGCCTCCTGCCTGGGGGGACGGTGGGGCATACGCCAAGGCCAGGGCGGCTCTGGCGGTATGAGGCAGGAGGCCGAGGAGCAGGGAGCTCCCATCCCCCAAGCTCCCCATTCAATGCCCCAGACCAAAAGGGCACAGTGGGGACTGTCATTCAGTTCCTCCCCTGCCCACCTGGACCCAGAGCTTCAGGCAGGCTCTAGGCTGGGAGGGAGCAGCAGGATGTGTGAACAAGCAGCAGAGGATAGTAGGCAGGGTCTGCCCCGTGCCATCATTGATGCCCACCAACCAGTCAGAGGCAGCATTTGGCTGTGACCAGAGAGGTCATCAAGGCCAGGAGACACATGATGACCCACAGGCTGCCTGTCTCTGCTCCGTGCTGCCCAGGCTACAGCCTGCTCTTGCTGGAAAAGCCCAACTCCACCACCCGTGAAATCCCTTAAAAGAAAGCCTGGGGTTTTCCTTACACCCAGAGGAATGGAACAAGCAGTCTGGGCTCCGAAACACCCGGCCTGGCTGGATGTGGGGCTCACGCCTACAATCCCCACACTCTGGGAGGCGGGAAATGCGGGAGGATCATTTGAGGCCAGGAATTTTGAGACCAGCCTGGGCAATACAGCGAGACCCTGTCTCTACAAAAACTTAGCCAGGTGTGGTGGCGCATGTCTGCGGTCCCAGCTACCTGGGAGGCTGAGGTGGGAGGACTGCTTGAGCCCAGGAGGTCGAGGCTGCGGTGGGCCACGACTGCACCACTGCACTCCAGCCTGGCGACAGAGCGAGACTCTGTCTCAAAAAAAAAAAAAAAAAAAATTGTTTCATTTCCAAGAAAAAAACAAAGCCAGGCGCTGTGGCTCATGCCTATAATCCCTGCACTTTAGGAGGCTGAGGCAGGCGGATCATATGAGGTCAGAAGTTCTAGACCAGCCTGACCAACATGGAGAAACTCTGTCTCTACTAAAAATACAAAAATTAGCCGGGCATGGTGGTGCATACCTATAACCCCAGCTACTTGGCAGGCTGAGGCAGGAGAATGGCTTGAACTCGGGAGGCAGAGGTTGCAGTGAGCCAAGATTGCGCCACTGTACTCCAGCTTGGCAACAAAAGCGAAACTCTCGTCTCAAAAAAAAAAAAAAAAAAAAAAAAAAACAGACTGGGCGCGGTGGCTCATGCCTGTAATCCCAGTACTTTAGGAGGCGGAGGCGTACGGATTACGAGGTCAGGAGATCGAAACCATCCTGGCTAACATAGTGAAACCCCGTCTCTACTAAAGATACAAAAAAATTAGCCGGGCGTGGTGGCGGGCGCCTGTAGTCCCAGCTACTCTGGAGGCTGAGGCAGGAGAATGCCAAGAATCCGGGAGGCGGAGCTTGTAGTGAGCCGAGATGGCACCACTGCACTCCAGCCTGAGCGACAGAGCTAGACTCTGTCTGGAAAACAAAACAAAACAAATCAAAAACAAAACAAAAAGAGCCAGACCCAGGCTCCGACCCCAGCTAGGCCTCAGTTTCTCATCTGTAGAAAGGGAGACCAGCCACGATGTGCTCAGCACAGGGCCTGGTAAGAGCCGCCAAACACACAGTGGGGCTCGGCACCTGGAACTCACCTGACAAAGTACATGAGTCCATTTAGAGTCACAGTCTTGGGGGCGAAGGACCAGGGCGGGAGCTGGCCGCAATCCACCAGCGACCACAAGTCGGTGTCCGGGTCGTAGCACTGCATCACCATGGTCTCCTTGCCCGCCAGGGAGCCGATGGCATAGAGCCGGCCACGGCAGGCGGTGGTGGAGCAGTTGTCCATGGGGTAGGTCATGGGCTGCAGGGCCTCCCAGGAGTCGGTGGTGTGATCATAGCGCTCGGTGCTGTCGGCGGCTACCACATACAGCAGTCCGTCCAGCACAGAGGAGCTGTGGTATTCGCGGGCCTTCAGCATGGGTGCCACCTCTGCCCACTCGTTCACGCTCGAGTTGTACCTCCACACGCAGTCATAGAGCCGGGAGCCATCGGACCCACCTGCCAGGACGCATGATGGACAGATGGTCAGCCCACTCGAGGTGAGTCACCCAACTGCACCCTCCCAAACTTCAGCGAGGGCCTCTCTCTTGGGAGGAATTAACATCACTGGACTTCACCCCTGACACACATCCTCTCCCCAAAGCCCAGGCCCCATGCTGTGGCTAAGGCAAAGCACACGCTGACCACTGCCCAGCAAGATGACTGCCACCAAGCCTCTACCAAACAAAGGTCTTGGGTGCCACGGTGAAGAATCCAGCAGCCTCCTCTCGACACTGCCCCACAGCCATGCATACACATCAGCAGACCAAAGCCCTGGGCCTTGGGACAGTTCTCCTGGGGAGCCACAGAGCTTGTCGGTAGGGTGCACAGGGACTTGCTCACTAACTCCTAGGCTTCCTGGGCACCCTCTAAGCAAGGTTCTGTCAGGACAAGATGAGCGGAAACCCACTTCCTGCTGTAAGCAAGAGACCTAACACTACACTGCGAGGCCACTTCTTGATTCTGGTGCAGGTTACAAAGCTGTGTTTGGTTTAGAAAAATCCATGAAGCTGTGTAAGCATTTTATATACGTATATATATACACACACACACACATATACACACACATGTACATACATACTCTTCTACCTGTATTATTATTATTAATTTTTGAGAGAGAGTCTTGCCTGTCACCCAGGCTGGAGTGCAGTGGCATGATCTCAGCTTACTGCAATCTCCACCTCCTGGGATCAAGCAATCCTCCCACCTCAGCCTCCCGAGTAGCTGGGACAACAGGGAAGCGCCGCCACACCCGGCTAATTTTTATGTTTTTTGTATAGACGGGGTTTCGCCATGTTGCCCAGGCAGGTCTTGAACTCCTGAGCTGAAGAGATCCACCCACCTTGATCTCCCAAAGTGCTGGGATTACAAAGAGCCACTGCGCCCGGCCCTGTATTTTTAACTTCAATAAAAAGCTAAAAATAAAAAGTAGTACTGGCTGTAATCATAAATTACACCAGGTCTGTTAGAAACCCCAGGACATGAAGGGAACCCAAGCATCCTGGGGGTGTACCCCTTGGCCTCCCAGGCTGGCGCCACAGGACACAGCATACAGGACATTCTGTTTCACAGCCCTGAGCGCTAAAGCGAGAAGAGCAAGTTCTTGTTCTTAGGAAGTGAGCTCTGCCGGCCTACTCCCTTCCATGGAGCTGTGTGAAAGGCAGCTGAAAGGAATGACCCAGCCACCTGCCTAAACCCGAGGGATTAACTGCTCTGCTGGGACATTTATGGAAGGGTGTGCAGAAAGCTGGGGCCAGTCTCACCAGTTCCGGGAAGGAATTCTCTGCTCAAAGCCACTAGTCAGACTTTGGGGAGAGGGAAGGGACACAGTCCCCAATCAACTTGGGGACAACCTCGGATTGAAAAGAGGCACAGATTCCGGCAGAATCCAGTAGAGGCTGGACTCAGAGCTGCAGGCTAAGGAAGTTGTGGCAACAGAGCCCAGCAACTGTCCCCTGACACCTCAGAGCCCCACGGGAACTCGGAGCACGTCCCAGAGTGGGCTCTCTCGCGAACAAGCAAGGCTGGGCACGGCAGCTGTGACATCCCAGTCCCCACCTCCTTGCCTGATAACCGCCTCACATGCCTGCCTGGTGGGTTCTTTCCTTATATAGCAGTCACAGAGACCGCCCTTCCTCACCCCAGCAAAGGAGGTAGCCTCGGGTTTGAACTGGGATTTATCTTGAATAAAAACTGTAGAAGCCCAAACTCAGTCGGATTGGGACCCGCCTACCATGACTCGGCAGTGTTTTGGGGTTTGGGCCAAGTAACTGGAAGAAAACCTCTTAACATGTGACCATGTTTACAGTCTCTGGGGAGTTCAGCCTAAACACCATGTGACCAGAGCACAGAGCCTAGGTGCAAGCCCAAGGGAACTTTGTCACCGGTGACAAAGAGTGAGTCAGGGGGCCCGCTGTGGCTCAGCAGGGAGAGAGAAATTCCCCGGCTTGTGGGGAACAGATGCCTCACCGGGCGTCGGCCTCCTGCCTGTCCCTGGATTCCTTAAGCAGAAAAAGAAAGCACCCATTGTGCGGGGTGAATGCCCCAGTATCTTCCAACCAAGTGGGGAGGCACCTCCGGGGCACGGAGTTGGCTCAGCCTGGCAGCCCCGGCCGCACGGGACACAGAGACCCACAAGCAGCTACTTGTCCCGGCTCACACAAGGGGCCCTTCTTCAAGGTTGAAAGTATAGCCCAGATAAATGTAGTCACCAGGGCCCCAGCATGGACTCAGGTGAGGCCCTAGGATTCCAGGCTCTGTGCGTTTCCCCCGCGAGTAGCTGGGCTCCCGTACTGGCGGGGCTTAACCCCAGAGAGCCTAGCCAGCCCCTGGCTCACTCACCCGTCACGTAGATGTCATTGCCCAGCGCCACGATGCTGTAGCCCCCGCCCAGGTGGTCTGGGAATTCGGCCAGGTAGCGCCACTGGCCCGTCTGCGGGTTGTAGCAGTCGACAGTGACCAGCTCGTCACAGTCCTGGTCGCAGCCACCCACGAGCACGAGGATCTCGGCGAGACCGGTGGAGGGGCGAGGACGCATTCGGGGGCAGGGCCCGCGGTCGTGGCGGTCGTAGCGCGCCGCCTGGAAGTCGCGCGCCTCGCGCAGCAGGCGCAGGCAGGGTGGGCAGCGCGCCACCAGCGGCTCGGCCTCGACGTGCGCCAGCAGGTAGAAGCGGCGCACGAAGGGCAGGCGCACGGCCTCCAGCAGCTGCGGCCAGTGGGCGGCGCGGCGCGGCGGGTCAGCGCGGACCCAGCGCAGCGCCAGCTGGTAGGCGGCCTCCTCCTTGGGCACACATAGCCCGTCGTCCCGCAGGTAGCGCAGCAGGCGCGCCAGTGGCAGCCGCTCCAGCTGCTCGGCGCCCAGCTCGCCCACGTGGCGCAGGATGAAGCGCTGCGCCGCGCTCGCCAGCCCCGAGCAGCTGAAGGCCTCGGCAAAGTCCTGCATGTCCAGGCAGTTGGCCAGGTCGAGCTGCTGCTGCAGGAAGGCGCCGCACGCCTCCTTCACGGCCGGGAACTGCAGCAGGTCGGCGGCGCGCAGCAGCGGCTCGGCGTTGTCGCCGCTTACCGCCACGCGGCCCGTGTAGCTGAAGTCGAGCAGCAGCTGCAGCATGTCGGGAGGCACTCCGTGCAGGCGCACCCGCTCGGCGCGGCTCTCGCGCAGCTGCCCCGCGAACATGGCGCGGAAGTAGGGGCTGGCGGCGGCCAGCACCGCCCGGTGAGCCGGGAAGTCGCGCCCGCCCGCCGCCTCCAGGGTCACGTCCAGGAACTTGCGCTCGGCGCGGAGCTGGCTCAGGCCGCGCAGCAGGCTCAGGGCGTGCGCGGGGTCCGAGAAAGGCAGCACGGCTAGGGGAGCCGGCCGCTCCATAGCACCTTCGCTACGTTGCCGGTGACGCCGCGGCCGGGGCCTGCGGAGAAACGCGACGCGCCCGGCACCGCTGCTATAAATAGGGCGGAGCGCCGCTGCCCTCGAGGGGCGGGATGGGCGGGGAGACGTCGGCACCGCCCCCTTAACCCCTCCGTGTCCGGCGCTGCCTCCCCCAGCGAGCGCGGGCTCGCCCGCCACCGGCGCAGCGCCCGCCCCCGGCTCCACAGTATGAGTCACCGCCGTCCGCTCCCTCCCTCCGCCCTTCCGCGTCTTCCAGCTGACACCCGGGCCGGGGACAGTGAGTGACAAGTGCCAGCTCCGAGGGCGGCTTCGCCGTGCGCCGGGACCGGGGGCCTCCCGGGGTTGCCCATGACCCACCCGGCCCGGCTGCTGAACCCAACCCGGGAGAGGCGAGCTCGGCCCAGAAACCAAAGCCACCCCTCCTTTCACGCCAGACGTCCCAAGGGCGCCGGCCCAGGTCCTGGGGCGGCTGGGTACAATGGCTTTTTGTTTTGCTTTTTGAGTTCCACTAGTTTCAGGGGTTGCTAGTTAACCCCATCACGGGACACACTCAAAGGATAGGCTTTTTAGCATTCTGGACCAAAGCAAGAACGCGTATAAAGTTTTTCGATGACTTTTTTTCTTGGCGCATTTATAAGTGACTCGGGGCCGGATTCCAGTAGTCGGCCCCATTCCTGTGTTCCTGCAGGAGCTTCTGACTCGACCACACAGGCGTTAACTTTAGTCGGCTTCAGGCGCAGTTGTAGTTTCAGAGCCTGCGGCGCAGCTGCCGGCTCCCGGGTTGCCCGCCCGAGGGGCTCCCGGGCCTCCCTGCAGCAGCTGCTCGGACTCCATGAGAGGGGAACTGGGTACAAAGAGCGAGGGCTCAAAGTCAGATGGGAGACCGCCTTGAAACTAGGAGATGATGCCACTCAGCACAGTCCTCCCTTCACTTGTATTGTGGTGGGGAATGGTGAAAGAAGGAATCGCCCTTGTTTTAGCTCCCATAGAGACAGCACCTCTTTGAATGTCACTTGTAGGGAAAAAAGAGCCCTCCCATGGAAGCCATTTTTTCTTCAGTGGAAGGTAGGCTTTGCTCAGTTTTAGAAAAGACCCCTATTTCACCACCAGCACTGCTGCTTTGCAGAGGACACTTGAGTTTGTGCATTTTCCAGCCCCCCCTACACCCGGTGGGCCTTTGAGAACGCATTCCTGAGGAAGGCGCCCGCCCACGTGGGTCCCAGAGCAGGCCAGGCGCATGGGAGCTGGCTATCATTCCCTGGTTCCAGCGAGGTCTAGGTCCGCGCAGCCTTTCTAGAAGACATTTTGTTTTTATTCCACCTCTGAAATGAGAACCGCAGGCTTTCTCTTCTACTTCAAGTTTCACGTCATTTTGCCATAAGAATGCATCTGGTCTGAATTTCAGGGTGAGCATGGGCAGCACAGGCCCAAATCAGAAAACATTCAGGTACCCAGGCGGGCTGCCTGTTGCCCATAGAAGGACTGTTCACACAGCTATTCAAGGCAGCGGCAGCATTCCTGGGCCCAGGAGCAGGGCCAATAGCTTCCTTGCACAGGCTTTGTGACAAGAAAGCCTGAGTAGCCAGGAAGTGGAATGTCTGTAGGGAAATGAACTCCCGTCCCCCGGGTCAGCTTACCCATCTTGCATAAGTCCAATGATTAAGTCAATAATGTTTCCATAGTTGAGGATTGAGTACGGTTCTTCTGTATTCCCAATAACAGGTTATTTTTAAATGTCATTTTTCAGTCTTACTATGTAGCCTTGAATAATGATGTATTTATTTAAATGGAAAGTTGTTCAAGCTATAAAGTGAAAAATCAGATAACTCATTGTATCACCCAAATTGTTATATGTATTTATATGCCTAAAAAAAATTACGAAGTTAACATTTTCGGCCAGGCGCAGTGGCTCACGCCTGTCATCCCAGCACTCTGGGAGGCCGAGGTGGGTGGATCACCTGAGATGGGGAGTTCCGGACCAGCCTGGCCAATATGGCGAAACCCTGTCTCTACTAAAAATAAAACAAATTAGCTGGGTGCGGTCGCGCACGCCTGTAATCCCAGTTACTCGGAGGATGAGGCTGGGGCAAGAGGATTTCTTGAGGCCAGGAGTTTGAGACCAGCCTGGGCAACATAGTGAGACCCAATATTTTGAGTCTCAACAAAAAGTTTTCAAATTAGCCAGGCGTAGTGGCATGCACCTGTAGTCTCAGCTACTTGGGAGGTTGAAGTGGGACGATCACATAAGCCCAGGTAACAGTGAGCTGTCATTGTTCCACTGCTCCCACTCTGCCTGCCCCACCCCTAAAAAAAAGAAAGAGCTAAATAGCATGCCTGGGTTAGTAGGTTATTCAATATTCCTAACACAGCTGATAGGTCTAAATTGGTTCCTTTCTTTTCTCACCACATTCCTTTGTTGACTTAGCTATATATATATACAAGGTTTCACATGCCTGGTAGGCCTGGGTTATCAATGAAATACTTCTTTTCTCAAGATATGAATTCTTAATTTTATTTTGAACTTAAGTTAACAGATAATGTACGTGTAATACAGAAAGAGAATGCAGGCAAGCAAAAACAAAATGAACATAACCACCTAGATGAAATGTTGTTTGTTTGTTTTTTGAGACGGAGTCTCACTCTGTAGTGCAGTGGCATGATCTGAGCTCATTGCAACTTCTGCCTCCGGGTTCAAACACTTCAAGCTTGAACCCAGGAGGAGGAGGTTGCAGTGAGCCGAGATCGCACCACTGCACTCCAGCCTGGGCAACAGAGTGAGACTCCATCTCAAAAAAAAAAAAAAATTAAAATTACAAAAATGGTCATTACCTAAGTAACTTAAGATAATGTGATTTACCTGAACATTCTGAGGCTAAAAATTAAAAAGTGATTTAATCTGTGATGTTATTTAACAAATAATATTATTTTAAAAAAAACAACTTAATTTTGGTATTTAAATTCTAATTTAAGGCAGACAGAGCAAGAGGTGACTAAAATCATGTTACCTTTTTTTTTTTTTTTTGGAGACGGAGTCTCGCTCTGTCGCCCAGGCTGGAGTGCAGTGGTGCGATCTCGGCTCACCGCAACCTCCGCCTCCTGGGTTAAAGCAATTCTCCTGCCTCAGCCTTCTTGAGTGGCTGGGATTACAGGCGTGCGCCACCACTCTCGGCTACTTTTGTATTTTTAGTAGAGACAGGGTTTCTCCATGTTGGTCAGGCTGTTCTCAAATTCCTGACCTCGGATGATCCACCCGCCTTGGCCTCCCAGAGTGCTGGGATTACAGGCATGAGTCACCTCGCCCGGCCATGTTACTTTTTGAGACAGGATCTCCCTGTTGCCCAGGCTGCAGTACAGTGGCGCAATCTCAGCTAACTGCAACCTCTGCCTCCCAGGCTCAGGTGATCCTTCCACCTCAGCCTCCCAAGGAGTTGGGACTACAGGCATGAGCCAACACACTTGGGTAATTTTTTAAATTTTTTATACAGATGGGGTTTCGCTATGATACCCAGGTTGCTCTTAAACTCCTGGACTCAAGCAATCCTCCAGCCTTGGTGCTGAGCCAAAGTGCTGAGATTACAGGCATAAGCCACCATGCCAGACCCTAAGGTCATTTTAAAAGTGGCTGTTTACAGCCTGGCCAACATGGTGAAACTCCATCTCTACTAAAAATACAAAAATTAGCTAAGCGTGGTGGCACACATCTATTATCCCAGCTACTTCGGAGGCTGAGGCAGGAGAATCACTTGAACCCAGGAGGCGGAAGTTGCAGTGAGCCAAAATCGTGGCACTTGAGCATGGAGGACAGAGCAAGACGCTGTCTCAAAAAAAAAAAAAAAGGCGTTGTTATTCTTTTTTCTTCTTTAAGAATATTTAGGAACACAACCCTTAGCCCCGATAAAGTCCACAGCTATTGTGCCTTTTCTTGTATCATATACCCTGATTTTTTCAGATTCCAGGTTTTCTAAGGTATAGTGTATAATGCACTCACCATATATAACTTATTTTTCTTTTCTTTTTTTTTGAGACGAAGTCTCCCTCTGTCGCCCAGGTTGGAGTGCAGTGGCTCGACCTTGGCTCACTGCAGCCTCCACCTCCTGAGTTCAAGTGATTCTCCTGCCTCAGCCTCTGGAGTAGCTGGGATTACAGGCATGCACCCCAACACCTGGCTACTTTTTCTATTTTTTGTAGAGATGGGGTTTCACCATGCTGGCCAGGCTGGTCTTGAACTCCTGACCTCAGGTGATCTGCCTACCTCAGCCTCCGCCAGGATTACAGGCATAAGCCATTGTGCCCAACCTAAACGTTTTTTCTTTAAGCCATGTTGCACTATTCTCTTTTTTTTTTTTTTTGAGACGGAGTCTTGCTCTGTCGCCGGGGCTGGAGTGCAGTGGCCGGATCTCAGCTCACTGCAAGCTCCGCCTCCCGGGTTCACGCCATTCTCCTGCCTCAGCCTCCCGAGTAGCTGGGACTACAGACGCCCGCCACCTCGCCCGGCTAGTTTTTTGTATTTTTTAGTAGAGACGGGGTTTCACAGTGTTCGCCAGGATGGTCTCGATCTCCTGACCTCGTGATCCGCCCGTCTCGGCCTCCCAAAGTGCTGGGATTACAGGCTTGAGCCACCGCGCCCGGCCATGTTGCACTATTCTCTATTTATTAAATGCATTTACATACATAAATGAGATCGTGTAAGTAAAAACATTTAAACAGTGTTTGACATATAGTGTTAGTTATTATCTTTTTTTTTTTTTTTTTGAGACAGAGTCTTGCTCTATCCCCCAGGCTGGAGTGCAGTAGCACGATCTCAGCTCACTGCAACCTCCACCTCCCATGTTCAAGCCATTCTCCTGCCTCAGCCTCCTGAGTAGCTGGGATTACAGGCACTTGTCACCATGCCCAGCTGATTTTTGTATTTTTTGTAAAGACATGGTTTTGCCATGTTGGCCAGGATAGTCTCCAACTCCTGACCTCAAGTGATCCATCTGCCTTGGCCTCCCAGTGTTCTGGGATTATAGGCGTGAGCCACAGCACCCAGCCTTTAGCTATTATCTTTATTATTTATTTATTTATTTGTTGAGACAGAGTCTTGCTGCCCAGGCTGGAGTGCAGTGGCGCCATCTCGGCTCACCACAACCTCTGCCTCCCAGGTTCAAGCGATTCTTCTGCTTCAGCCTCCTGAGTAGCTGGGACTACAGGTGCGTGCCACCATGCCTGGCTAATTTTTTTAGTAGAGATGGGATTTCACTGTGTTGGCAAGGCTGGTCTCTAACTCCTGACCTCATGATCCGCCTGCCTTGGCCTCCCAAAGTGCTGGCGTTACAGGTGTCAGCCACCGCACCCAGCCTAGCTATTACCTTTGTATTCTACCAGTATGAACTCAAGAAACTCATTTGATTCTTCTATGTGTGGGTCAGATTCACGATGTGAAACGCTGAAAATATATAGCCTAGAAAGTATTAATGATTTCAAATGATTCACACACATTCATAGTTTTCAAGTTACTAAAAGTTGAAAACAAGATTTTGTGGAATGTTCACTTTTTTCCCATCTCCTGGAAATGGAAGTGAGCAAGGTAGAAATCAGAGGGTAAAAAGAATTCCTAAGAATATACTGGGCTGTGCATGATGGCTCATGCCCGTAATCCCAGCACTTTGGAAGGCTGAGGTGGGGAGATCGTTTGAGACCAGGAGTTCAAGATGAGCCTGGGCAATGTGGCAAAATCCCTTCTCTACAAAAAATACAAAAATAACCAGCACTTTGGGAGGCCGAGGAGGGCAGATGACGGCGCCAGGAGATTGAGACCATCCTGGCTAACACAGTGAAACCCCGTCTCTACTAAAAATATAAAAAATTAGCCGGGTGTGGTGGCGGGCGCCTGTGGTCCCAGCTACTCCGGAGGCTGAGGCAGGAGAATGGCGTGAACCAGAAGGCGGAGCTTGCAGTGAGCCAAGATGGCGCCACTGCACTCCAGCCTGGGCGAAAGAGTGAGACTCCGTCTCAAAAAAACAAAAACAAAACAAAACAAAAAAATCCAAAAATAAGCTGGGTGTGCTGGTGCATGCCTGTGGTCCCGGCTACTAGGAAGGCTGAGGCAGGAGGATCACCTGAGCTCAGGAGGCCTAGGGTGCAGTGACTAGTGAGCCGTGTTCGATCCACTGCACTCCAGGCTTAAAAAAAAAAAGAAAAAAGAGGCTGGGCACAGTGGCTCACGCCTGTAATCCCAGCACTGTGGGAGGCCGAGGCAGGCAGATGACCTGAGGTCAGGAGTTTGAGACTAGCTTGGCCAACATGGTGAAACTCTGTCTCTACTAAAAATACAAAAAATTAGGCCGGGTGCCGTGGCTCACACTTGTAATCCCAGCATTTTGGGAGGCCGAGATGGGCGGACCACAAGGTCAGAAGATGGAGACCATCCAGGCCAACATGGTGAAACCCTGTCTCTACTAAAATACAAAAAATTAGTTGGGCATGGTGGCGTGCGTCTATAGTCCCAGCTTCTCGGGAGGCTGAGACAGAGGAATTGATTGAATTGGGGAGGCGGAGGTTGCAGTAAACTGAGATCACGCTACTGCACTCCAGCCGGGTGACACAGCGAGACTCCGTCTCAAAAAAAAAAAAATAAATAAAATAAAAAATAATAAAAATTAAAAAAAATTTAAAAACAGGCCAGGCGTGGTGGCTCAAGCCTGTAATCCCAGCACTTTGGGAGGCCGAGACGGGCGGATCACGAGGTCAGGAGATCGAGACCATCCTGGCTAACTCAGTGAAACCCCGTCTCTACTAAAAAATACAAAAAAACTAGCCCGACGAGGTGGCGGGTGCCTGTAGTCCCAGCTACTCGGAGGCTGAGGCCGGAGAATGGCATAAACCCGGGAGGCGGAGCTTGCAGTGAGCTGAGAACCGGCCACTGCACTCCAGCCCAGGCGACAGAGCGAGATTGTGTCTCAAAAAAAAAAATAAATAAATAAAAATAAAAAAATAAAAAATAAATAAAAAAATTTAAAAACAAAAATAAATAAAAATTTGCCAGGTGTGGTGGCACACGCCTGTAATCCCAGCTACTTGGGAGGCTGAGGCAGGAGAATCACTCGAACCTGGGAAGCAGAGGTTTCAGTGAGCCCAGATCGCACCACTGCACTCAAGCCTGGGTAACAGAGCAAGACTGTCTCAAAAAAACAAAAACAAGCTGTGCGTGGTGGCTCACGCCTGTAATCCCACCACCTTGGGAGGCCGAGGCGGGTGGATCACAAGGTCAGGAGATCGAGACCACGATGAAACCCCAACTCTACTAAAAATACAAAAAAATTAGCCGGGCGCGGTGGCGGGCGCCTGTAGTCCCAGCTACTTGGGAGGCTGAGGCAGGAGAATGGCAGGAACCTGGGAGGCGGAGCTTGCAGTGAGCCGAGATTGTGCCACTGCACTCCAGCCAGGGGGACAGAGCGAGACTCTGTCTCAAACAACAACAACAACAAAACAAAAACAATTAAGCTGAACAAAAGGCTGAAACATTTGAAAAGCAAACCTTTGGTTATGCTCACACCTGCACTCAAGCACAGAGCTAAAATGAGAGACAGCAAGCTTTCTTGTATGTTCCCTCAAGTGGATGTAGTGTAGCTGCTGAGATTTAGGAAGGTGAAGCTATATTTGGTAACTCAATTAAAATAACCACATTCTCAAGTTACTTACTGGGAAACCATGGTATTCTTAGTATTTTTAACTTGTTGCAACCTGTGCTAACGCTGGCTTTTTTCCTCCTCTCCTAAGTAACTATAACAATCTGAGAATTAGTATTCAGCAGTAGGTATAATTAGTTTGTTTTTTGTTTTTAGCAGAAAAGGATCATAGACTCCAAGGATCTGGCTACTGTGGTGAATGTTCTTGAACTAATCAAGGAATTTCAGATTCGCCCCCTGCAGCCCAGGAGTAGTACAATACACCTATAAAAAAACAAGAGATACTGAACAAACTTAAGCCTGTCACACAGAGAAAATCAATGTTTTTTTTTTCTTTTTTTTTTTTTTTTTTTTTGAGACAGTCTCACTCTGTTGCCAGGCTGGAGTGCAGTGGCAGGATCTCCGCTCACTGCAACTTCTGCCCCCTGGGTTCAAGCGATTCTCCTGCATCAGCCTCCCAAGTAGCTGGGACTACAGGCGCATGCCACCATGCCCAGATAATTTTTGTATTTTTAGTAGAGACAGAGTTTCACCGTGTTGGACAGGATGGTCTCGATCTCTTGGCCTCGTGATTCGCCCGCCTCGGACTCCCAAAGTGCTGAGATTACAGGCGTGAGAAAATAAACTTTATTACTTCACAGCTACATATTATGAGATTGTTTCGGTCAACTACAAGTGGTATAGTCCTTTTCCTGAATTTAGGGAAAGGATGGTAAACATTAGTATCTACATTTCCTCCAAAGGGCTGTATTTCTTTTTCTTTTTTTTTTTTTGAGACAGAGTCTAGCTCTGTAACCCAGGCTGGAGTGCAGTGGCCGGATCTCAGCTCACTGCAAGCTCTGCCTCCAGGGTTTACACCATTCTCCTGCCTCAGCCTCCCGAGTAGCTGGGACTACAGATGCCCGCCACCACACCCGGCTAGTTTTTTGTATTTTTAGTAGAGATGGGGTTTCACCATGTTAGCCAGGATGGTCTCGATCTCCTGACCTCGTGATCCGCCCGTCTCGGCCTCCCAAAGTGCTGGGATTACAGGCTTGAGCCACCGCGCCCGACCCAAAGGGCTCTATTTCTAAGGGAAATGGAAAGACAAAAGAGGTCCTTTTTCATGAAGTTTTCTCTTTCACTGGAGTAGCAGGAAGGTACAGGTCATATCTATGTACTAAAAATTACTGTTTACTAAAAACATATTCAATAAATATCCGGCGCGGTGGCTTACGCCTGTAATCCCAGCTCTCTGGGAGGCTGAGACAGGCAGATCACCTGAGGCCAAGAGTTCGAAACCAGCCTGGCCAACATGGTGAAACCCCGTCTCTACTAAAAATACAAAAAATTAGCCGGGTGTTGTGGCACATGACTGTAATCCTAGCTACTCGGGAGGCTGAGGCAGGAGAATCGCTTGAACCTGGGAGATGGAGGTTGTGGTGAACCCATATCACACCACTGCACTCCAGCGGGGGCAACAAGAGTGAAACTGTCTCAAAAAAGAAAAAAAAGAAAGAAAAATAAAATCTCAAATTGGAAATGAAGGACTTACTCAGAATAATTGACTTGTTGACAAAACTGAGCTTAGAATTCAGGAGAAAATCCCAAACATGGATTGAGTCAGGGGACACATTTTCAGACCCAAGTGATAACTTTTGCTCAGAATGGGTATTCACGCCAGGCAGGCAAGGTTGCTCAGGACTGTAAACTACAATTTGGGAGGCCTAGGCAGGAGGATCCCTTGAGTCCAGGAGTTCCAGAACAGCCTGGGCAACATAGGGAGACCGTCTTAAAAAAAAAAAAAAAAACTAGGCGGGACATGGTGGCTCACACCTGTGATCCCAGCACTTTGCGGGAGGCCAAGGCAGGTGACCATTCTTTTTTTTTTTTTGAGATGGAGTTTCGCTCTTGTTGCCCAGGCTGGAGTGGAATGGTGCAATCTCAGCTCACTGCAACCTCCGCCTCCCTGACCCATGTCGGTCAGGCTGGTCTCAAACTCCTGACCTCAGGTCATCTGCCTGCCTTGGCTTCCCAAAGTGCTAGGATTACAGGTGTAAGCCACTGCGCCTGGCCCGATAATTTCTTCATCTGTGTGTGTGTGTGGGGAAGAATTTAATGTTTGTTATGTGAAACATTTACCATAGGGGATAATACTGAGGTGTGAAAAAAAAAAATTCCCTCTTCTTTCATTTGGGTTTCACCTCTAATAATTATTCCTGGCCAGGCGCAGTGGCTCACACCTGTAATCCCTGCACTTTGGGAGGCCGAGGCGTGCAGATCACGAGGTCAAGCGATCAAGACCATCTGGCCGACATGGTGAAATCCCGTCTTTACTAAAAATACAAAAATTAGTTGGGTGTGGTGGCGGGTGCCAGTAGTGCAGGCTACTCTGGAGGCTAAGGCAGGAGAATCGCTTGAACCCGGGAGGTGGAGATTGCAGTGAGCCGAGATCACGCCACTGTACTCTAGCCTGGCGACAGAGAGAGAGATTCCGTCTCAAAAAAAAAAAAAACACTATTCTTTTTGGTATTTACATTTTTAAACTACCAACAGGATCATCACCTTCTTAGCAGTGTTTCTTATTCTGGCAAAACAAGTTGCTCCTTGTGAATATGACCTTGGGCAATACTGGCTAACCTTGGGACCTCTGCTTTGGTCACAGTAACCAGGTAACATTCCAAATCTGACTAAATCATCTGAATGTGCAATTGTATAAAAAGTTGTTAATCAAGTCTCCTTGGGCCAAGTGCAATGTCTCTGTTTTAATCATAGTAATTCTATGTTTTATCTTGTAAGGTACCTCAATTTATCACCTCTGGGAAGCTCTCCAATGGAGTATAATATTGCAGAAATAAAACAACAACAACAGTAAGCTACCATTTATTTAGCCAGGCACTACGCAAAAAATTTAACAGCTTAGGAAACTGAGGCTCAGAGAAGTGTTTCTAAGATTAACACCATCTCCTATTAAATATCTTCATCAGAATGATCATAACCCTTGAAATAGCAACAGCCAGCTGATGTAGCATTAGGCGCCTGTCACATATATTACTAGTCTCTCCAAGAGTTCATTTTCTAATTTGAATTTTAAATTTTGTGTTACTCCCCTTTAACTTCTTCGAAGCTACCAAACGGGTTACTGAATCATCTGCGTTTTTTACTTACCTTTTCCCCCCACTTTCGTATGGTTATTAAAAATGTTCCCGTCAGGCCGCCTTTTGGTCATCGCATAGGGGCAGTCCCCTCCGTGTCCGGCCAGCCCTCCACACGTACAGCTGTCAGATACTCTGCGGTCCAGCGTTTACACACTGCCCATCCCAGTTAAACACCAGTGAACAAGTACCAGTCGATGCCAGAACCAAACACCGCGTCTCCGCCTCGCCCTGCGGGCCGGTCTCCTCCCAGGAGGATATTCAGGAGAGTGGGAAAACGGCCGGTCCCAAGGTTAAGCGAAGGCGGCAACAGAAAGCGAACTGAACGCACACCTCTTTAGAACACTGACAACGCTGGCCTGGTGTTTTTAATGAACGAACCCGGTCACCTCGAGTGAATTCCGCAGATGCCTAGAGAAGACCCCGGTCCAGTCCTGGCCCCGCGGGCCCGGAGCAGGGAGCCGCGCGAAGCCCGCAGCCGCGAAAACAACTTCGCTGAGCCAGGCCTGGCGCGGGGGCCCGGGCGACGACTCCGCCCTCAGCGGGGAGCGGGGAGCTGGGCCCGGCCGGGCCGCGACGTCAGCGTCCCCGCCCCCGCCGCCCCTACTCCCGGCCGGGCCTCGGGGACCCCCGCCCCACAAAGGGGTGCGAACCCCAAGCAAGAGACGAGGAAGGGGAGGTGCCAGCCGCCGCCGCCCTTCGCAACCCGGGCCGGCAGCCCCGCCCCCACCGCCGCAGCGACCCCCGCCCCGCGCCCGCCGAGACCGAAGCGCTACCGCTCACACTGCCCCTCCCCCCGCGGCCGAGCCGGCGCGGGCCCCCGCACCACCCCCGCTCCCGCGGCCTCGAGTCCAGAAGACCCGCCTCCACACACCGGGCCGCCGCCGCGGAGCCTCATGGGGGTTGAAGTCCCCAAGGCTTCCTTTGTGCGCAGTATTGGCGGGCCGTGGACTACCACTCCCACAAGGCACCGCGCCCGCCCCCCGCGCCACGCCCCCTCTCCGCTGGCTTCCAGTCGTCACCCAGACTACATTTCCCGACAGGCCTCACGGCTCTCCCGCCCTCCCTCCCGAGACACGAGCCGAACTGGGCGTCAGGTCGGGGAGCCGGTCGGGTTCCCGCTCGCCGCCGCCGCCGCCACCGCCCCCCGCAGCCACTCTCCCGCCTCTACCGCCGCGGGAGCTGCATCGTCCACTCCGCTCGGCGGTGGAACCGCCAGTCCGGGGTCACAGCCTGAGAAGCGACGCGCTGAGCCCCCCATCACCTCCAGCCCGGGCGACCCCTCCCGGGTCCGCCCTCGCCCTGCGCAGCCGCCCGAGCCCCCAGCCCCGGGCGGCCCAGCTCCCGCATCCTAGCTCCTGCACTCTCGCAGCCGCCGCCCCCCGCCCGGAACATGGACTCCGACTCTTGCGCCGCCGCCTTCCACTCGGAGGTGAGTGAAGCTGTGCGCCCAAATCGCCCCCGACCACCCCCTCCGCGATTTTGCTCTCCTCAGGCAGCCGGACCCCCGGTCGCCCGGAGCGCCGCCCTCCCCTTCCCCCGCTTTCCCTTCGTCGGCCGCCGCTGGAGCCCAACCCCCGCCCCCTGCTCGGGCCCGCGCTCGGTTCTCCCCACCGGGCCTCGCCTCCGCGTCCCCTCCGCGGACCTCCGCGTCCTCCCCGCGCCCTTTCCCCAGGGCCGTTGCGCCTATTTCTCTCCCCGTGGCCGCCCCTCTCCGGCCTCGCGTCGCCCCGGGACCTGTCGGCGCCCCCAGCCCCTCCCCACCGGCCTGCTTACTCTTTCCCCGCCCCCGGGGACGCGGTCCGAGCCGCCGCCCGCCCGTGGCTCCGGTTGCTCTAGAGGAGTTTTGGGCCCCCCTCGGACGGGGGTCAGCTCCCGCGGCCCCCGGCTGCTCCCCGGATCCCCCGGGCCGGGTGGCCCGCGCCCCGCCCCCTGACTCCGCGCGCGGCCCAATCGGCCCCCGCCCCCTACGGCTCTCGGGGGCCAAGTCCTTCGGGGGCCCCACCCGCTCTGGGGACCCGAGTCCTGCCCCCACCCACCGGCCCCCGGCGCGCTGGCCTCCCCCTTCGGGCCCCCGCCCCCCGCCCGCGGGCTCTGCTGGCTCCGCCCCGACTCACTCCCCCTCCTTCCGGGGATCAGCCCTCGGGGCTCCCGGCCGCCCCCCCGCGCGGTCCCCTCCCCCCAGCCGAGGCGCGTTGGGGTCGCGAGTGCGGGTTCGGCCACCGCGGGCGGGTGGGGGAGGGGAGGCGGCGCAGGAGCCCGCCGGTCTCGCTGCCGCCCCCGGGGGTTCGCAGGGCCTCCCCAGGCCTTGGACCCCCGAATCCTGCCTGGCGCCCCCTCCTACATACCCACGGGATGGGCCCCGCACCTTCCGGGGCCGAGTGTCGCGGGGGGCGGCTGCCGCGGGAGGGCGGGTGTGGGCCGCTCCGCCATCTGTTTTCGGAGGAGGCGGCCAGGCGGGCGGCGTGGGCCTGGTGGGGGCGGCGTGGAGCTCCCCCATTCCCCGCGCCGGTGCCTCCCGCGCGTCCCCGTCCCGAGGCCGCCGCCGCCCTCCACTTGGCATTCGGGTTCTTGACCCACTTCTGCTGGTTCCCCGCCGAAAGAAAAGTTGTTCGCGGGAGTTGGAGGCCGGGGTGGCGGCCCGCGGTTCCCGTGGCTCGGCAGGCTCGCCAGTGCGGGGAGCGCGGTCACCGCGGGCCTTCGCCTTCGCTCCATGGACGGCCCTGGGGTCCAAGGGGGTGGGAGAGGAGCAGGTTTGCCTAAACCAGGTTGAGAAAACAATTTTCTAAGGCGACTGACTTTCTGAAAGGAAACCCGCGGGCTGCACGCCTACTCCTCGCGGCGGTAGGGGCGGCCCGAGACCCCTGCCCCCCATTTCCCCGCCGGCTTTTCCCCAGCAGACCGGCGGCCGGGTAACAGCACCTCGGGAAGAATGGGGGTGGGTCGGACAAGGCACTGAAAGGAACCTCAGGGAACGTGCTGGGCGGATAAACAGCAATACAGCACACTTGTTTTGCTTAGGAGCAAATAAGACATCCATCTCTCCGTGCTTCTCTCAGGAGAAAATCTCTTCTTGTGATGGGTGTTTCTAGACTGAACGGGGCTGGGACCCGCGAGCAAAAACCTCCACTATTCCATTTAAATGTAGGACTAAGCTTCGCAGTAAGGTTCCTGGTTTATTGTGAGTTGAGACATTTGGGTGCCTGGCATCCCGAGTGCTGGGAGAGCGGAGGGGACTCTCTGAGCACGAGAGAGGGGTTCTCAGGTGGTGCTAGCTTGGCAGGGTCAGCCAGGAATCAGCTCCAGGGTCCAGGTCTCCGAGAACTCTGGAGAATGAGAGAATGAGTGGTTGATTATTTATTTATTTTTTTGAGACGGAATCTTGCTTTGTCTCCCAGGCTGGAGTGCAGTGGCATGATCTTGGCTCACTGCAACCTCCGCCTCCGGGTTCAGGCGATTCTCTTGCCTCAGCCTCCTCAGTAGCTGGGACTACAGGCTCACGCCACCACGCCCAGCTAATTTTTGTATTTTTGGTAGAGACGGGGTTTCACCATGCTGGTTTCGAACTCCTGACCTCGTGATCTGCCCGCCTCGGCCTCCCAAAGTGCTGGGATTACAGACGTGAACCACTGCAACCGGCGAGTGGTTGATTTTTGAATCACTTAACATCAGTTACAGCTGCTGCAGCAGTCATCCATACTCAGAATGTAAAATCTGGAGCAAAAAAGGAGTTTTTAGAGCTTCTCCTGATAGGCCTGTAGAGACTAATAGATAAAGTCAGAGAATGCCACATGAGCTCTAAGAAATAGTCCTTTGTACACGTTTTTATCTCCCAGCTGATTTCCCAGCATTCTTGGCATAAAGTGTTAATACTCCTCTTTCTGCTTTCTGAAAATGGTGTTATTTCTTGACCTGAACTTACCTTATCTTGTTTGTGGACCGTGTAAATCTAACGGTATTTTTTGAGTGGTTGACTACAAAAGTTCCAGCTTACTTTTGTTTCTGTGATTCTGCCTAGTAGCCTCTCCTTCAAACACATTCTCTCTTCTCTCTCGTTAATAGGAATACTCCCCCAGTTGCAAGAGGCGCAGGACTGTGGAAGACTTCAACAAATTCTGCACCTTTGTCTTGGCCTATGCTGGCTACATCCCTTATCCCAAGGAGGTAATCTGAGTTTCTGAGACCTTTCTGGATGGGTAGTCAAACCCCAGTGCTTCCACCACAAGCTTGTGGGCTTCTGACTGGTCAGTGGGTCAGTAGATTTGGAAGGGGCTGCTTGTGGTGACCTCAGTCACTAGTGTGGCAGAAATCTGTTTCTTGAGAGTTTGAATTAGCTAGGGAAATGGTTCTAAAACTCTGGTAAGAACTCTGGTAGAAAATGCAGGCTTGTCTAGAAAATGGTTTAGTAAACTTTCTTTTTTTTTTTTTGGAATGGAATCTTGACTCTGTCGCCCAGGCTGGAGTGCAGTGGCATAAACTCCACCCTTGGGTTCAAGGGATTCCTCTGCCTCAGCCTCCTCAGTAGTTGGGATGACAGGTGTGTGCCACCACGCCCAGCTAATTCTTTTTTGTATTTTAGTAGAGACAGGGTTTCACCTTGTTGGCCAGACTGGTCTCGAACTCCTGACCTCAGGTGATCTGTCTGCCTCAGCCTCCCAGAGTGCTGAGATTACAGGTGTGAGCTACTACCCAGCCAGTTTAGTAAACTTTGAAAGTTTATTTACAAATCAAGTATGTGATATCTTGCTTGCTCTTTTTGTTTGTTTGAAATGAAGTTTAGCTCTGCCGCCCAGTCTGGAGTGCCATGGTGCAATTGTGACTCACTGCAACCTCCGCCTCCTGGGTTCAAGCGATTCTCCTGTCTCAGCCTCACAAGTAGCTGGGTGTGCCATCACGCCCAGCTAGTTTTTGTATTTGTACTAGAGACGGGGTTTAACTGTGTTGTCCAGGCTGGTCTCGAACTCCTGACCTCATGATGCCCGCCTCGGCCTCCCAAAAGTGCTGGGATTACAAGCGTGAGCCACTGCACCTGGCCGTCTGCTTGCTCTTAATAAGGGTCTATAGTTATTGACTGTTGACCGTGCCTGGACACTATTCTTGGCCTTTGTAATGCTATGAGGTAGGTGCTATTTTTTTATCTCCAGTTTATAAGATGAGAAAACTGAGGCATAGAGAGGGAAAACTTTGCCTTAGGTCACCCACTAATTAGTGGTGGAGCTTGGGGTTCAAGCAGATGGCTGGACTCTGATGCACATGCTGTCTCTCTCAGCTCCCTGGCTGCCCAAAATGCGTATTATTGTCTTCAGGGACTCATGGCTACAACTTGATGTAGATGAAGGAGGTTTTTTTTTTTTTTTTTTGCTTGTGGGAAAAGGGCAGGACTGGAGGAGAGCTGCTGTGGTGCTCAAACTTCAGGCCTCTTTCATATTCTGTTATTAAGCTCAAAATGGAAGAATCCAGCTTTTTTTTTTTTTTTTTTTTGAGACAAGTCTTGCTCTGTTGCCCAGGCTCAAGTGCAGTGGCATGATCTTGGTCCACTGCAACCTCTTTCTGCTGCACTAAAGTGATCCTCCCACCTCAGCCTTCCAAGTAGCTGGGACTACAGGCCTACCACCATGCCTACCTAATTTTTGTAGTTTTAGTAGATACAGGGTTTCGCCATGTTGACCAGGTTGGTCTCAAACTCCTGGCCTCAAGTGAGCCACCGTGTTTGGCCATCATTTTATTTTTTTTGTAGAGACAAGATCTCACTGTGTTGCCGAGGCTGGACGCGAGGGAGTGATCCTCCTGCCTTGGCCTCCCAGAGTGTTGGATTTACAGGCACGAGCCACTGTGCTCAGCTGCATTCAGTACATTTCTAGCAGGCAAACTGCTAGCACAGGTGGCTAATGCCTACTTTCTTTTTTTCTTTTTTCTTTTTTTTTGAGACGGAGTCTTGCTCTGTGGCTCAGGCTGGAGTGCAGTGGTGTGATCTCAGCTCACTGCAACCTGTTTCCTGGGTTCAAGCAATTCTCCCTGCCTCAGCCTCCCAAGTAGCTGGGATTACAGGCGTCCGCCATCATGCCCAGCTAATTTTTTTTGTGTTTTTAGTAGAGAGGGGGTTTCACCATGTTGGCCAGGCTGGTTTCAAACTCCCGACCTCAGGTGATCCACCTGCCTCAGCCTCCCAAAGTGCTGGGATTACAGGTGTGGGCCACCACACCCAGCCTAATGCCTGTTATTCTAACAAGGAGAACGTTGCCACTGTTTGCAGATGATACACTTGTGATCTGAAGGAACCATAGAGTTTACTTCACTGCTTTGGGGCAGTAATTACCTACTGGATTTTGCAATATTTTGGAATGTCTAGTTTTTTAAGAGTGTCAGGAAATTCTCAAAACTAATTTAAATTTACTTAATACATCTTTTCGAAGGGCAAATGGAAGGAGAGGTTTTACAACCAGGGAGCGATTAGCAGATAGGAGTGGGCGTCCACAGCACTCCCTCCCACAGACACCTGTTGCACATGGATTAATTTCCTGTCTCTAAGATGGGGCTGAGGGTTCGTCAGGGAGTTTCTCTCCTTGTGGCATCACATTCAACTCATGGCACTGTGGTTTTTGTTTTTTTGGGTTTTTTTTTGACACGGAATCTCACTCCATTACCCAGGCTGGAGTGCACTGGCACAATCTTGGCTTACTGTAGCATTCGCCTCCCGGGTTCAAGTGATTCTCCTGCCTCAGCCTCCCAAGTAGCTGGGACTCCAGGTGCCCACCACCACACCCAGCTAATTTTTGTATTTTCAGTAGAGATGGGCTTTCACTATGTTGGCCAGGTTGGTCTTGAACTCCTAGTCTCCGGTGACCCGCCCGCCTTGGCCTCCCAAAGTGCTGGGATTACAGGTGTGAGCCACCGCGCCGGGCCAGAACTCGTGGTACTGTTGCTTCAAGTGTGATGCTGATGGGTAGAGAAGCTCAGAGTTGTGCGGACGTCTCTGGAGGTCTGACCTGGCTGGGTGGCTGGGGATGCTCTGGTCTGGGCTGGATCTTGTCACCAGTAACTGGAATCCACCACCTTTATCTTTTTAGGAACTCCCTTTAAGGAGCAGCCCCAGCCCTGCCAACAGCACTGCTGGTACCATTGACAGCGACGGCTGGGATGCGGGTTTCTCAGACATCGCGTCCTCAGTGCCCTTGCCAGTCTCTGACCACTGCTTTAGCCACCTGCAGCCCACTCTCTTGCAGCGAGCCAAGCCCAGTAACTTCCTGCTGGACAGAAAGAAAACGGACAAGCTGAAGAAGAAGAAGAAGAGGAAGCGCAGAGACAGCGATGCGCCCGGGAAGGAGGGGTACAGGGGTGGCTTGCTGAAGCTGGAAGCCACTGACCCCTATGTGGAGACCCCTACGAGTCCCACCTTGCAGGATATCCCCCAGGCTCCCAGTGACCCCTGCTCGGGCTGGGACTCCGATACTCCCTCCAGTGGATCTTGTACCACTGTGTCACCTGATCAGGTCAAAGAAATAAAAACTGAAGGCAAACGGACTATCGTCCGGCAGGGAAAGCAGGTGGTGTTCCGAGACGAGGACAGCACTGGCAATGATGAAGACATCATGGTGGACTCAGGTGAGTGGTCTCTGAAGGATGATGACCCTTGCTGGCTGCTGGTTAGAGGAGAGGTTATTTTATTAAGTGGTCATCTCTCTGGGGCAGAGGGTCTGGTTCCTTCTGTAGAGTGTGACAGCCCCAGTGTCCAAGGAGGAGAAAAGCTGCAGGAATGTGGATATGGAGATGTTTAGGAAGGGGTTGATTGCCGCTAGAGACAGCTGAGATTCCAAGACCTCAGAACATAAAAAGGATATAGTTCTAAGTAAGCATCCAAGTAAGCATCCAGGCTGGGCGCGGTGGCTCCACCAGTAATGCCAGCACTTTGGGATGCCAAGGCGGGTGGATTGCTTGAGCTCAGGAGTTGGAGACCAGCCTGGACAGCATGGCAAAGCCCTGTCACTGCAAAAATACAAAAAAACGGCTGGGCGCGATGGCTCACGCCTGTAATCCCAGCACTTTGGGAGGCCGAGGCGGGCACATCACTGGTCAGGAGTTCGAGAGCAGCCTGACCAACATGGTGAAACCCCGACTCTACTAAAAATAAAAAAAAAAAAAATTAGCCGGCTGTGGTGGTGCATGCCTGTCATCCCAGCTACTCAGGAGGTTGAGGCAGGAAAATCACTTGAACCCAGGAAGTGGAGGTTGCAGTGAGCCAAGATCGCGCCATTGCACTCCAGCCTGGGTAACAGCAAAACTCCGTCTCGAGAAAAAAAGAAAAACAATAGTTAGCCTAGTGTGGTGGTGTGTCCCTGTAGTCCCAGCTACTTGGGAGGCTGAGGTGGGAGGATGGCTTGAGTGCAGGAGTTTGAGGCTGCAATGAGGTGTGATGGCACCACTGCACTCCAGCCAGGGTGACAGAGTGAGACCCTGTCTCAGAAAAAAAAAAAAAAGTAAGCATCTCCTGGGTAATACCTGGTTCCCACACATTTTGGAGCCCCTTGTGCCTTTTCAGAGAGAACTGTCAGCTTCGAGTGGCAATTGGAAGTGTTGTCCGTTGAGTAGGGGGTTTCGTAGAAACCCAGCTGATGGCGAGGAACGGGGGGAATTTGTCTTCCCTCCTTAAGAGTATCTTTCCTTCCAGATGACGATTCCTGGGACCTCGTGACCTGCTTCTGCATGAAGCCATTTGCCGGCCGCCCCATGATCGAGTGTAATGAGTGCCACACCTGGATTCACCTGTCCTGTGCGAAAATCCGGAAATCCAATGTTCCGGAAGTGTTTGTCTGCCAAAAGTGCCGGGACTCCAAGTTTGACATCCGCCGTTCCAACCGCTCGCGGACGGGCTCCCGGAAGCTGTTCCTGGACTGACTGCTGGCTGGCGAGGAGGCTGCGAGCGTGGAATCGGAAGCGACGGTGTGCTTTTTTGCCCTTCTCTTAGTTGAGCACAGAACTCTCAGCTCTGGTGCGGGCAGATCCCTGCCATTTAGGTGCCTAAGCAAAAGGACAGGCTGTCCGAGGTAGAAACTGTACATAGCCGGTGACCGAATGCAACCTTTGCCGGCCAGCGATGCTGCCAGAGCTGCGTTCCCTGCAGTGGAGGTGGACTGGACACCCACGTGCAGCGGGTTTGGCGCGTTTGAAAATGAGGGTCCATGGTAGCTGTGCATTTTGCTATCTTTGCTAAGAGATTCCCGCTGATTGGGCTCAGTGCCAGCTGTTACTCTGCTTCCACTGTGTTGGGGAGAGGTGTTCGGTTTCCCCGGCCTGTTAATGAACAGCCATATGTGTACGCTTTTTCTTGCGTGTTAAGTCTTTTACCAAAAATGTCTGTACAGCAACCATCCAAGTTGTCCCTACTTAGTGGCTTGCCCTCTGCCCGCGTCAGCTGCTGCCTGACAGGCTGGGGGAGGCACTGGCGGGAGGCCTCGGGCTCCCCTCAAAGGGCGCTGGGGTGGCGGGTCAGCTCGTGGTTCTTAGGTTTCCTTCTGTTTGTTAAAAGGGACCATGTGGCCACTTCTCTGTGGAAAGGGGCTTGGTTGGGGGGTTGAGGTGGCCCATGTTCATAACTCAATTTCCTGTTTTGCACGATGTAAAAACCCTGTCTTTTTGCACGGTACAGCCAAAAGTATTGGCTGATTTCTTGCTGAGCGCCCTCTTAGTTGGTGTGTGAGGTCTTGGTGGGGCCCAGGCCAGCTGTTTGCGAGTGTGGGGACTCGTAGGTTCTGTCCTCGTCTCTTCCTTTCACCTCATTCTGGTAGCAGCATAAAGGTTAGGCAATCACTGGGACCCGCATGGTGTTCCTCTAAATGATAGGGTGAAGGAGAGTTAGGCGGGAGGCCTCTTCTGTTGGGTGATTCTCGTGTGCCCTTTAGACAGGCTGGCCTGCCGGTTCCACAGGGCAAGGTTAGGACTTGAGTCCTTTTTTTCTGTTTGGAGTTGGTGAGTGAGTGATAGGGTAACATGGGCCTTCAGGATGACCCCTTGGAACTGTGCCGAGTTCCTCAGATGTCAGCTGGGATCCTGGACCCGGGAGGCCCCTGCGAGGGCCAGCTCTGGAGAAACCTGGGAGTTGATGCCGGAGGCTGTGAAAGGACTCTGCTCGAGGGCGGGGTAGCCCCGGAACACTGGTGGTTCTGGGGCTGGAAGGGAGAGGGGCTCCGGCTTTCTCTGAAAAGAACACTGCTCTTCAGCAGTTCAAGTACTTGTTCTCAAAACATTTTCTAATTGATTGGTAGGTTTTCGTAAGCATTGTTTCTTTAAGGCATGGAAAGGGAAGAATACTCAAGCGAGTCATATTTGTTTTCAGCGGGATGGGCCCGCGTTCTCCCTGCTGGGGGCTTCCCCTTCATGTGGCACCTTTGTGCCAGGCCACCAGGCAGACTCTTCCCACCTTCCCCCACTGAAGCACCAAGGGGCTTGAACCGTAATTTGGCTAATCAGAGGCATTTTTTTGTCCTAGTATCTTTCACACTTGTCCAACCGTCTTAGTTTTTTAAAGTTCTGTTGCTCGTATTAACATGAAACTAGAGAGAAATAGTTTCTGAAGCCAGTTTATTGTGAAGATCTCCAAGGGGGAGGTTCTGTAGAGAAAAATAGTAAGCTGGTTTAGAAACTACCTTCTCTCCAGACACTTGTCTGCTTCTGACCAGGGCAAACAGCCAGGATGCATTGGAGAGGAATTTGCCAAATATCTGCCCTGAGATAATGCCTGTCCAGTGTCTTCACCATACGAATAACCAAAGCTCCAAAGTGGTTTTCTTCTTTTTTTAAAAAAATTCCACAAGCTTTTAAAGGTGCATTTAAGAATCCACGTGACTTTAGAGTGGAACTGCTGGCCCTGGCAACTATCCTGTGTGCTAGAAGGTTCGACGCCTCTGGACTGCATGTGCTACTCATCTCCATTTTGTTTCCTTGATTGCATTTTTGTTCTTTTAGCAGATCTGTCCCTGTGGGTGGTGTCTAAGAAGTCGGACACCTTGGTTTTTGTGTTAGATTGAGCTGGGCAGCTGCAATCAGCTTCTTTATATGCAAATTAGGCATGACCCATCTGGGGCTCCTGGTTGGTGGCTAATGAAGTGAGGGGAGGGAGGGATGTCACCCCAAAAGTAGGCCCTCCCGTCAGCCTTGGCCAGGCCAGACACTTCACATCGTTTACATGGTTCTGTGTAATTTTAAAGTTTATGTGTATAAAGCGAAGCTGTTTCTGTGAAACTGTATATTTTGTAAATAAATATATTGCTACTTTGAGGTTCATGATTCAAGGTTCAGGCAATTGTGTTGTGTGCTGAAGGACAGTTGTGTTACTTCTCTACTCACTACCTCCCCAAACCATGATTACATCAAGTCTCTGGGAAGGCAACCTCTCAGTGTGCACTTTAGCAGGATAGAAAATGTCCGCGGAGTTAATGTACCTTGCTGGTGAATTCCTCAGAAACAAACCACAGGATGAGTAGATGTGAATGGTTCTTGCAGTTTCTTCATCAGATTGTGGATTAGCTCAAGCCGCAGTGGGTGGTTAGCCTACTGTTGATTGATTTTTTTTTTTTTTTTGAGACAGAGTTTTGCTCTTCTCACCCAGGCTGTGAAGTGCAGTGATGCGATCTCGGCTCATTGCAACTTCCGCCTCCGGGGTTCAAGCGATTCTCCTGCCTCAGCCTCTGAGTAGCTGGAATTACAGGCATGTGCCACCATGCGCGGCTAATTTTTGTATTTTTTTTTTTTTTTTTTTTTTTTTTTTTTTTTTTTTTGAGACGGAGTCTCGCTCTGTCGCCCAGCTGGAGTGCAGTGGCCGGATCTCAGCTCACTGCAAGCTCCGCCTCCGGGTTTACGCCATTCTCCTGCCTCAGCCTCCCAAGTAGCTGGGACTACAGGCGCCCGCCAACTCGCCCGGCTAGTTTTTTGTATTTTTAGTAGAGACGGGGTTTCGCCGTGTTAGCTAGGTTGGTCTCGATCTCCTGACCTCGCGATCCACCCGTCTCGGCTCCCAAAGTGCTGGGATTACAGGCTTGAGCACCGCGCCCGGCCTAATTTTTGTATTTTTAGTAGAGATGGGGTTTCACCATGTCGGCCAGCCTGGCCTTGAACTCCTGATCTCAGGTGATCGCCTGCCTTGGCCTCCCAAAGTGCTGGGATTACAGGCGTGAGCCACTGCGCCTGACCAATTTTTTTTTTTTCTTCTCACAAGATGATGCCTTCCCTATGGCCTGCTTTGAGAAAGCTGCAGCCTCCTCGGAGTTTCTGCAAGGCCTGAGCTGGAATCTCCCTCCCCCTCGGTTGCCCTTTTTGCCTCCTCACGTTTGGGGGTTCCCAGTGACCAAACTTAAGGCAGTGAGCTGTCTGGCCTCTGAACTGACACCACCAGTGGCCAACTAGTACCACCTCCAGTGACGCCAGAGGAGTCCAGACCTATTCACACCTCAAAGCCCTAAAAACACTGACGGGTTGGCCTTTGGTTTCCAGTTGTCCAAGGCTGTGAGTGGCTTTGAGTCCTGGTTGGGTGCTCAAAGCAAGGAGGTGAAAGGCGACGGGCACTGGCGAATGGGGTAAGACTCGCACAGGCACAAGGCTAGGAGTTGGGGTTTCGGGCCTGAGTTGCGGCCTGGAGCACCCCGTGACGTGGCGCCCCGGGTCCCGTCCGACCCAGGAGAGACGCGGGTGGCTGGGATGGCGGGATGGCGGGATGAGCGCGCCCTGGAGCCGTGCCAGGCCAGTCACCACCTCCCGGCGGCCCCGCCCCTCCCCGCAGGTCCCTCCCCTCCCCGCAGGCCCCGCCGCCGCCATCTTTGTTGGGGGCAGCCGGGCCTGGCTCGAGATGCCTAAGTCGTGCGCGGCCCGGCAGTGCTGCAACCGCTACAGCAGCCGCAGGAAGCAGCTCACCTTCCACCGGTAAGAGGCGGGGACCTGGGGTCGCGGGAGGCCCAGACCCGGGGCCCGCGAACCGACTCCGAGGCCTTGGCACGCCGGGCGGGAGCACCCAGGAGGCCCGAGGGCGTGCGGCCCGGGGACAGGCCGAGCTCCTGGGCCCAGAGGGGCTGGCGCCGCCTCGCCCGCCATGGTGATGCGGCGAGGGGCGGACAGAGGGGCGGGCGGAGGGTCAGCGGCGCACCTGGCGGAGCTGGGGCCAGGACACGCCCGGAGCAGAGCAGGTGTCTGCTGAGAGGACGAGCGGGCCGCGGCCGGGGTTTGCTGTGCCCTGGCCCCTACAGCCCCCGTCGCGCGCCGCCCTGAAGGGAGCGCGGCACCTGGGCGGTGCAGTGGAGGAGTGGACCCCCCATGGGGCGTCCAGGCAGTGAGAAGGGACTTTGCAGGGTCGCGGGAGGATGCTGGAGGCTTTGGAGTCTGCTGGTGCACTCCCCTGGCCCGGCCCGGGAGCAATCGCCCTTGGTCAAAGTTGCGCTTTCTCCAAGGTCCAGCCACGGCACCATTTCTCTACCCACTTTGGGCACATCTCCGAAGGGCGGCTTGTGCTCATCGCTCGCATTCCCTCTGCTCCCATTGCACTGTTTTGTGATAAATGCTTTGCTTGAAGTATACATAACGTACATACAGAAAAATGCACGAATCATAAGTACACAGCCCGGCGAGTTTTCCCCAGGTGAATGCCACTGAACTGAAACGTTACCGGCTGGGCTCGGTGGCTCAAGCCTGTCATCCTAGCAGTTTGGGAGGCCGAGGCGGGAGGATCACTTGAACCTGGAAGTTTGAGATCAGCCTGGGCAACAGAATGAGAGACCCTGTCTCTACAAATAATTTTTACAAATTAGCCAGGCAAGGTGGCGTGCCCCTGTAGTCCCAGGTGCTCGGGAGGGTGAAGTAGGAGGATTGCTTGAACCCAGGTTCGAGGTTGCAGTGAGCTATAATCTTGCCACTGCACTCCAGCCTGGGTGACAGAGCGATACCTCATCTCAAAATAAGAAATAAAACATCACTAACCCCGAGAAGACCCCCCACCTGGACCCCCTCCCAGGCCCGCCTCCTCTCTCCTGCCCAAGGAGAACCCTATCCTGCCCTCTGTCAGAGTGGATTGCAGTTCATTTGCTTTCATTGCCACATTGAATGCAAGTACCAGAATTTACTGATTTGTTCTACAATGGAAGGGCATTTGGGTGGCCCCATTTTTTGGATGACCAATACATTGTTCTGGAGGCCGGGCGTGGTGGCTCATCCCTGTAATCCCACCACTTTGGGAGGCCGAGATGGGTGGATCACCTGAGGTCAGGAGTTCAAGACCAGCCTGGCCAACATGGTGAAACCCCGTCTCTACTAAAAATACAAAAATTACCCGAGTGCGCACCTGAAATCCCAGCTACTCAGGAGGCTGAGGCAGGAGAATCGCTTGACCCTGGGAGGTGTAGGTTGCAGTGAGCCGAGATCGTGCCACTGCACTCCAGCCTGGGCGACAGAGCGAGACTCCGTCTCAAAAAACAAAACAAAAAAAACATTGTTTTGGCCAGTTTTGGTGGGACTTGTTGTGGTGCATCTATCTGTTTTGCCTCTGTCAGGTATGTACCTGGGGATGGAGTTGCTGCACCTTCTCTCTTGAAGCCGTTCCTTCCATTCCCATGAGAGCTCTGTCACGTCACTAGTGAGCCTTGTGATGTTAATTGACTTTGTGGCATTTCACACAACTGACCCCTGAGCCTGGGTCACTTTTCTCGCATGGCGCCTGGTACACTTCTTGGCCAGAAGGGGTATCTCTTCTCAGTCTCCTTTGCTGGGTCCTCATTTCCAGCATGAAGTGTTGGAGCCCTGGGGTGTGGGCCATGGCCCAGGCAGGGGTGGCTTCTAGCCGCACTTGCTCCCCAGGGGCCCATCTCATCCAGGCTTATCGGTTCCGCAGGGTTGGCCTCCACACTGACGTCTCCAGATGCATGTGGCTGTCTGTCACCCCAGCACATGGAAAGCCTAAAAAGCACCTCAAATTTAACTCCTAAGATACAAAACCAACTTCTCTTTTTGGAGACAGACTCTCAATTTGTTGCCTAGGTGGAGTGCAGTGGTGCAGTCTCGGCTCACGGCAGCCTCTGCCTCCCTGGTTCAGGTGATTCTTGTGCCTCAGCCTCCCAAGTAGCTGGGATAACAGGAGTGTGCCACTATGCTGGGCTAATTTTTGCATCTTTAATAGAGATGGGGTTTCACCATGTTGGCCGGGCCGGTCTCGAACTCCTGAGTTGAGGCAGTCGGCCTGCCTTGGCCTCCCAAAGTGCTGGGATTACAGGCATGAGCCACCATGCTCATCCACTACAAAACAAACTTCTGATCCCTTTAACCTGCCCTCCTGTAACTTCTTTCATCTCAAACATGAAACTCCTTCCTTCTCAATGTTACCATCTACAGGCAAACCTTACTGCATGACTTTCAAAATACATCCAAATCTGCCCTCTCAGTACCACTTCCTGCCAACACCTGGTCCCACAGCAACCAGGGTGGACTCAGGTTCCATCTCACCTCTGCCTAGAGCCTCCAGGGACTCCCCAACTGCTCAGGGCTCTGTGTCATGCAGTCCCCACTCCCTCTCGCTGTCTCAGCTGGACCTGTGTCAGTGGCCACTCCTGCTGCCTGTTCTGAAACCCGCATCACTCGCGCTCCCACTTCCTGCGGTCTGTGCTCAAACATCACCCCTTCAGCTGCCTTTCCTGACCACCCCAGGGCTTCCCTCTGTCCGTTCTCTGGAGCAACTGTCATCCCTGGAAGACACTGTCCACGTGTGTATGGCTTGTCAGCTGTGCCCCTGCTCCAGAGTATGAGCTCCTTGGGGGCGAGGACTATCTCATTACCCCCGTTCTCCAGCACGAAGAACAGGGCCTGGCTCATGGCAGGCTCCTGGCAAATGTAGCATCGGAAACAGCTCACTTGGGCTCTCTGGCCATGCTCGTGGTCTCGGGTTTCTTGTTAAGAATGCTTTAACAGCTGTGACAGAAGCTTCCAGAAATTAGATGTGATTTAACAAAGCGAGAGGACTGAATGTCCGCAGCTGTCCAGGGAAATACTCTGTGGTGATGTGAAAATTCTGAATGACTCTGAGGCGCTGGGTCCAGCTTTGCTGGGCCTCACATCCCCTGCCTCTGCCCTTAGGTTTCCGTTCAGCCGCCCGGAGCTGCTGAAGGAGTGGGTGCTGAACATTGGCCGGGCCAACTTCCAGCCCAAGCAGCACACGGTCATCTGCTCTGAGCACTTCCGGCCAGAGTGCTTCAGCGCCTTTGGAAACCGCAAGAACCTGAAGCACAACGCCGTGCCCACGGTGTTCGCCTTTCAGGACCCCACACAGGTAGGAGGGCTCTGCGCCTTCTGTCTGGTCACATCCAGCCTGCACTGTTTACCAGCAGCTGGGGGCAGTGGGGGTGGCGGCATGTGCGGGAAAAGCCAAGGCCAAGAACTACAGTGACAACAGCACTGTTGCGCCTCCGGGGTCCACAGCCCTGTGGCCCTGCTGGCCATGACCTCGGCTTTAAGGGAAGTCATAAATTAAAGCCACTTTAAAAATGAATCATTCTATGGCTGGATGTGGTGGCTCATGTCTGTAATCCCAGCACTTTGGGAGGCAGAGGTGGGTGGATCACCTGAGGTCAGGAATTCGAGACCAGCCCGGCCAACATGTTGAAATCCCATTTCTAGGCCAGGCGCGGTGGCTCACGCCTGTAATCCCAGCATTTTGGGAGGCCGAGGCGGGCGGATCACGAGGTCAGGAGATCGAGATCATCCTGGCTAACACGGTGAAACCCCGTCTCTACTAAAAATAAAAAAAATTAGCCGGGCATGGTGGTGGGCGCCTGTAGTCCCAGCTACTTGGGAGGCTGAGGCAGGAGAATGGCGTGAACCCGGGAGGTGGAGCTCGCAGTGAGCCGAGATTGTGCCACTGCACTCCAGCCTGGGTGACTGACTGAGACTCCACCTCAAAAAAAAAAAAAAAAAAGGCCGGGCGCGGTGGCTCACGCCTGTAATCCCAGCACTTGGGAGGCCGAGACGGGCAGATCACGAGGTCAGGAGATCGAGACCATCCTGACTAACACGGTGAAACCCTGTCTCTGCTAAAAATACAAAAATTAGCCGGGCGCAGTGGCGGGTGCCTGTAGTCCCAGCTACTCGGGAGGCTGAGGCAGGAGAATGGTGTGAACCCGGGAGGCGGAGCTTGCAGTGAGTGGAGATCGCAGCACCGCACTCCAGCCTGGGCGACAGAGCGAGACTCCGTCTCAAAAAAAAAAAAAAAAGAAATCCCGTTTCTACTAAAAATACAAAAATTAGCTGGGTGTGGTGGCAGGTGCCTGTAATCCCAGTTATTCGGGAGGCTGAGGCAGGAGAATCGCTTAAACCAGGAGGCAGAGGTTGCCTTGGTGGAGGTGGGGTGTGTGGGCCTGGCACAGGGGTGGGCTCACAAAGAGTTGGATGCTGAAGCCTTGAGATCGGATTCTTGGCCACAGGAGCACCCACCTGGAGTGGGCAGGCAGAGCAGTGGCAGGACAGGCCACAGGCCAGCAGCTCCCTGTGCTGGTGGGTTTATCGGGAGAGGAAAGGGATCTTGAGTGAAGAGTGGAGCCGATGGGAAGAGCAAGGTGGCCACGGAGCAAACACACCCAGAACGGCTGCCTAGGAGCCCTGCCCCATCTGTCCTCCCCAGCGCCCTTCCCAGATGGCCTCATGCACTCTGCCTCAACCTCTTCGGGTCGGCCGTCCCTTCCTTCAGGAAGCCCTCCTGGACCCTCAGACCCCAGCTAGCCTCCACCCCTTCCCGCCCGCCCCTCGGTCTTCCTGTCCCCTGTGGTCCCTGCTGTCCTTCCTGTTTCCCTCATTGGTTTTGTCTTCTCCCCGGAACAGAGTCTCCATGAGGGCAGGGGCTGCTTTCCCTGCTCCAGGCCCCAAACCCAGGACGCTGCCTGGCACAGCACAGGTGCTTGGGGGGGTGTCCATAGATGAGCACTCTCATTACTTTCATGTATTTGTGGTAACGTCTGTCCTGGAAAGATGATACTTGAGCCACTGGAAGTGGGGGACGTTTGTCATTGTAGCCCTCAGTGCTTCCAGTGCCAGGTTGGTGGGGAGAAGCTGGGTACGGCCCCTGCCAGCTCTGCCTTGTGGGCCCTGCACCGGGCTGGCCTGGGGGCTGCAGGTTCTGCATCAGTGGTGCCTCGAGTGGTGAGCTGGGCTTCTGCCGCGTGCTGGCGGTCGTGGGGCCGGGTGCCAGGCCCTGGGGTGACGCATAGGAAGTAGGTCTACAGGGACCTATTCAGGGCACTCTGACCATGATTTAGGGACATCTTTGGAGAAAGAGAAGCACACCAAGTGAGCAGTGTGAACTGGGTTGAGCTTCAGGTCCCTTTCATTTAGCGACCGTTCATTGATTGTGGCACGCAGTGGGCCAAGCAGCAGGGACAACCATGATGCCCGAGGCCTGCCCTGAGCTCTGAGGGTTCTTGGGGTCTGCATCCACTCTGTGTGTCTCTTGCAGCAGGTGAGGGAGAACACAGACCCTGCCAGTGAGAGAGGAAATGCCAGCTCTTCTCAGAAAGAAAAGGTGAGTGCACCGGACCAGGCACTTGAACGTTTAAATTATGCTGTGGGTTGAGACAGGGAGGCAGGATTTTCCCAGCAAGGCCGGCCTGCAGGGCTGTCGCCTTTCCTCATATGCCAGTTTGGATTCCATGTTTTTCTGGAGGGAAGGCCCAAGCCTCTCAGCTTCCTTCTTTTCAATATAAAAGAATCTCAGTTGCTAGTAAGGATGGTGCCTGATTCCCTTTTTCTTTTCTTTTCTTTTTTTTTGTGACAGAGTCTCGCTGTGTCACCCAGTCTGGAGTGCAGTGGCGTGATCTCGGCACACTGCAACCTCCCAGGTTCAAGTGATTCTCCTGCCTCAGCCTCCCGAGTAGCTGGGATTACAGATGCCCGCTACCACGCCAAATAAATACAACAATTTAGCTGGACATGGTGGTGGGCGCCTATAATCTCAGCTACTCTGGAGAAAAATCACTTGAACCCGGGGTGGAGGTTGCGGTGAGCCGAGATCGCATCACTTCACTCCAGCCTGGGCGAAAGCGTGGAACTCCATTCCAAGGGAAGAAAAAAAAAGTTGGCTGGGTGTGGTAGCATGTGCCTGTAGTCCCAGCGACTCAGGAGGCTGAGGCAGAATTGGTTGAACTCAGGAGGCGGAGGTTGCAGTGAGCCAGGATCATGCCACTGCACTCCAGCCTGGGTGACAGCTAGATTCCGTTTCAAAAAAAAAAATTTAGCCGGTCATGGTAGTGGGTGCCTGTTTAATTCCAGCTACTCAGAAGGCTGAGGCATGGTAATTGCCTGAACCCTGGGGGCGGAGGTTGCAGTGAACTGAGATCGCACCACTGCACTCCAACCTGGGTCACAGAGCGAGACTGTCTCCAAAAAAAAAAATTCAGTTCCAGGGTATGTGCTAGGAAGAAGCCTGCAGTTTGTCGAGGGGCACAGACCCCGGAGCTGGTCCCTGGCTGCTGCCACTCCCCCAGAGGGACAGGTAGTAGCTGCGGGAGGGCCCTGCATCTACAGGGCTATAGTGCCTGACTCCGTGCTGCTGTTCCCAGGTCCTCCCTGAGGCGGGGGCCGGAGAGGACAGCCCTGGGAGAAAGATGGACACGGCGCTTGAAGAGCTTCAGTTGCCCCCGAATGCCGAAGGCCCCGTAAAACAGGTAAGACTGAGTGCAAAGGTGGCCTGTGCTTGGACCCAGGATGACTTGCTCCACACAAAATGGAAACCAGTGAACACCCGCCATGAGACCCGTGTGGCCGGGTGTGCAGCCTGCGTTTCAGAGCTCCCCAAATTCTCCACCATGGTATGGGCACATCTGGATTTTGGGAGACCAGCCAGGAGCGTCCGGCTGCCTGGGGGTTGTGCTGGGTGCGTGTCTGGTGGCCTGCTCACCCTGGCCCGCCTTCTTGCTGGTGATGCAGCTCTCAGCTCTCACTCCCCTGTCCTCAGGTCTCGCCATGGAGGCCGCAAGCAACAGAGGCTGTTGGCCGGCCGGCCGGCCCTGCGGGCCTGAGAAGGCCCCCGTCCAAGCAGCCATCTGATCACAGCTATGCCCTTTTGGACTTAGATTCCCTGAAGAAAAAACTCTTCCTCACTCTGAAGGAAAATGAAAAGCTCCGGAAGCGCTTGCAGGCCCAGAGGCTGGTGATGCAAAGGATGTCCAGCCGCCTCCGTGCCTGCAAAGGGCACAGGGGACTCCAGGCCAGACTTGGGCCGGAGCAGCAGAGCTGAGCCCCACAGGCTCCAGACGCAGAGGCGGCAGTGGCACCAGGGCCAGCAGGGCTTTGGAGCTCTGGCTGTGGACATCTTTGTCTGCTGTAGACACTGAGAAAGTTGGTCGTGAGGCCTGCCAGGCGAGGGATTGAGACAGTAGCCAAGCTCCCCGGCGAGAGCCCCGATGCCGTCTGGGGGACGTTTAGAGGCATGGCACCGAGTGCACGTCTGTGAGCCTGACGAGCTTATCCTCCCACGGGAACGGCAGTCCAGGCCGAGGCTGATTCTGGACGCTGTCCTTTCAGCACACGCAGAGTGAGGGTTGTTGGAAGCCCCAGTGTGGGAGATGTTCTTCAGGGAGGAAGCCATGTGACGGGCCCCGCTCCGTGGCCGATGTGTGGCCCCCTCCTCCATCAGCCTGGACGGCAGCTCAGGGTTCTAAGGCGTGACTCCTGTCCCGGCCTGGGGTCAGCGGCCACTGTAATAAAGTGTCTTTCTCTCTGGTGTCACTCCCGTCATTTTCTTTAGTGCTGTGATTCCTTTTGCTAAGAAGACTGACTTCCATGGCTGGGTGTGGTGGCTCACGCCTGTAATCCCAGCACTTTGAGAGGGCGAGGTGGGCGGATCACTTGAAGTCAGGAGTTTGAGACCAGCCTGGCCAACATGGTAAAACCCCATGTCTACTAAAAAGACAAAAATTAGCCAGGCATGGTGGCGCACACCTGTAGTCCCAGCTACTTGGGAGGCTGAGGCAGGAAGATCAGTTGAACCTGGGAGGCAGGGTTTGCAGGAAGCTGAGATCACTCCACTGCACTCCAGTACTGTCACTGGGTGACAGAGCGAGACTCCATCTGATTAAAAAAAAAAAAAAAAAAGACTTGCCTATTTTGTCTAATTTATAGCTTTAGTGAATTAAAGAAAACAAAAGTTCTGGCCTGATTTCCTAACTCGGGGTCTATTTCTCAGGCAATGTTTAATGTAGAAAATGGAACCCCAGCTTCACGTGAAGCCCTGTGGTTGAGTGAGGAGTGAAGGAGGAGGAGGAAGCCTCTGGGGAAGGGGTTCCCTCCCTCCTGAAAATGAACACATGATAAACAGAAGAGCACCAGCCTCTGCTTTCAGGAAAGGTTTATTGTGGTGAGTGCCTTCTGTACAGTCGACTGCAAATGAAACGCAGAGGAAGGTGCCCAGAAGCGCCTGCGGCAGAGGCGCACGGGAAGCCCGGGGCCCAGGCTCATGCAACATGATGCTCACCGCGGCTTGGGCCGTGGGGCCGTCAGAGAAACCTTTTTAAAAAATGGAGATGAATATTACAGAACTAGACAACCCGAACTGCTTTTCAAAACCAGAAGAAGGAGGTTCTTAGCCGTTACTCAGATACCAGTGCTGGGGAGGGAGGCCTGACTTTAGCAACAGCTGTGGGTGGGCTGGAGGCCGGCACAGCTTGGGGCCCCTGCGCCAGCTGTCTCGGCCACCGCCTGTGCAGCGCTTGCTCCAAGGGGTCAGCAAAAGCGACTGATGGCTGCCACTTCCAGGACCCACGAGACAGGCCTCAGGTAACTTTACTGCAGCCAAAGCCCAGGCTGGAGGGGGTCCCGGCTCTGCCGCATTCTGCATCCCAAGTGGGCACATGGAGGAAGGGGTCTGAAGGAAGGCTCCGGAGCACAGGCCCTGGTGTCCCTGTGAGGACGCTGGACCTGCAGGAGCGGGGAGCTGCAGTGCCACCTGCTGGGTGCCACGGGCCAGGCATGGGGTCCAGCCGCCGGGTTGGGTGCGTCTGATGTCTTGCCGAGCGCCTGGTCCCGTTCCTCTTGAACTGCCCTTGCCCAGCACTGCACTCTGGAGGTGGGTGGTGCAGGCGGTGGAGGGGCACAGGCCAGCTCAAGCCCGCTGGTGGCAGGGCATTTTCCCACAGGGATACGGGAAGCCACCTGTGTCAGGGCCAGGCCCTGGGATCGGGAGTTACACTACCCTGTCCCAGGCCAAGGGGGCTGGTGGAATGATTTGAGCAGCTCTGGGAGTGGGGAAAAAAGACTAATTTCCAAACCCGTTTGTTCTCAGATAAAAAGCAGTTTTATAAACCCGCAATCTGCTCCAGATTCAAGCAGTACTATTTCAGCAGGAGGAGGTGGTCATGGGAAGTCAGCGCAGCAGACGCTCCCTGACCCGGAGGCCCGCCTGCTTTCCACGTTGTTTCCCATGTTCAGGATTTCAGGAGAAGCAGCTCACGCTCCTCTGGTGGAGGGCAGGGTGTTCCACAAACACCTCCAGACCCAACCAAGAGCTACGGGGCGGCGGGCTGCGGGCCACACGCATACTCAGGGGACCCGGCAGAGTCAGGGCCAGGGCCCTTCCCTCCAGGAACCGGTCCTTGGTAAAACAGCCACAGGCCACGCTGCAGTCTGGTTCCCAGTGGGGCTGCCTCAGTCTTACCCCCAGCACCCTCAAAAGCTGGGGTGTCTGCATGTCCCTTCACATAATTGATATGGTACCACCTCCTATAATAATAATATAAAATAAAAACATCTGATGTCTGGGTTTTTTCCCTGTTTCCAAATTTGTAGACTCCCAGGAAAATATTTTTTGCAGCCTTTTAAAAATCTGGTTCTTGGCAGTTTATCCATCTGTATCGATCCTGTGGGCTGTAAAGGAAAAGACAGACACAGGTGATCAGAAGGTGGCTGTTCCCACGCTCCTTTCTACTGATGGGGCTCAGCAGTCACCCGGACCAGCAGCTGGCTGGGCCCAGGTGAGGCAGAGCACCCGCTGCCAACAATCAGCTGCTTCTGGAATGTGGAGGTCTGTTTCATCCCCCGCCACTCAAGCCACAGTTTCCAACGAGCTCACTAATTCCACCTGTGAAAGCCCCCCCCCCCCCCCCACCTTTTTAAGGCACAAATCACAGGCTCTGAGTTAATCATGGGTCAAGGGCTAGTTGGCGTCTCTGCTCCCAGGCAGGCAGCTGAGGGAAGGTCGCCGGCAGCTCACACACTGAGCAGCCGCTTTGAGGTCCCCGCCTCCGTTAGCTGGTGACTGCGAAGGGACAGCTACTCACACTGCTTTGGTATCCGGAGTGCCTCACTGTCCAGCACCATCACCTGATGCAGGACGCCCCGGAACTGATAGAGCACTTTCAGGTTCTTCTCTTCCCCCACACACGGGTCATAAAAGCCAGGCAGCCCAGCCTGTAACAAATTGCTACTCTCAGTACTCCAGAAGGTCTAAGACCAGCACTCCTCCTCACTACCACCGGAGGGGCAGTGTGCACAGGCTCTGACTCCTGGGGAGATGCAAACTTTGGGGCTTGAAGAAAAAGAAACAAGAATTTTAAAAAGTTGCCAAGACTTGCTTCTTTTTTTTTTTTTTTTTTTTTGAGACGGAGTCTTGCTCTGTCGCCCGGTCTGGAGTGCAGTGGCCGGATCTCAGCTCACTGCAAGCTCCGCCTCCCGGGTTTCCGCCATTCTCCTGCCTCAGCCTCCCGAGTAGCTGGGACTACAGGCGCCCGCCACCTCGCCCGGCTAGTTTTTTGTATTTTTAGTAGAGACAGGGTTTCACCGGGTTAGCCAGGATGGTCTCGATCTCCTGACCTCGTGATCCGCCCGTCTCGGCCTCCCAAAGTGCTGGGATTACAGGCTTGAGCCACCGTGCCCGGCCGACTTGCTTCTTAATAAAGGCCCCATCGTCACACTAAGACAGGGCCACTAGATGATTTCTAGGGTGCCAGGAGCTCTCTGGCCTGAGCTAACGTGCATTTTCATCCTTCTGGATGGTCCACGCACCAGGCCCCAGAGGCGAGACTCACACATGTTACAAGTGACCTCACGCTCTTTCTGCAATGAGGCAAAAATAAACAGAATCAAATGCCATGAAGGCAGGCACGTGTTCTGTTTGCTGGTGTGGCTGGCCCACAGGCGGGGCTCAGTAAATCCTTCTTGAGTGAGTGGTGAAAGAAATGACTGAATGAAGCAAATAGCTCCAACGTGGGTACTGCTCAGGAGCTGAGCGGCATCCCATGCAGTAGATGCCGATGATGGCAAAGATCCCACTTCAAGGGGCCAGGCTGTCCTTGTCAGACTGAAGCTATTCTTCAAACCACTGTTTGTTTTTTTTGAGACAGGGTCTTGCTCTGTCACCCAGGCTGGAGTGCAGTGGCACAATCACAGCTCACTCTAGCCTCAACCTCCTGGGTTCAACCAGTCCTCCCGCTTTAGCCTCCCGAACAGCTGGGACAACAGGCACATGTCTAATTTTTTCTCTTTTTTGTAGAGATAGGGTTTTGCCATGTTGTCTAGGCTGATCTCAAACTCCTGGGCTCAAGCAATCCGCCAAACTCCTGGGCTCAAGCAATCCGCCCACCTTGGCCTCCCAAAGTGCTAGGATTACAGACGTGAGTCACCGCACCCAGCCCGTTCCGATCTGTGAGCACACGGCATGTGGTGGCTGGTGCTGCTGTACCTTGGAGGCCTCCGTCAGGATGAGCTTTGAGTCCTTCACCAGGCACTGCAGGGGCACAGTCACGTCAATCACCTTCACCTTCTCACTCTTCCTGCTCTTGTCATTGACAAACTTCCCGTACCAGGCATTGACGATGATGAGGCCTAAGGACAGACTCCGAGTAGAGGAAGGCCTTCTCCGGGCACCTCCCTGTGCCGCTCGGAGACCCCCAACGCCCACCCTGGCCCAAGAGAGGACACATATTCTCACCCATTCTGGACTCTTCTGCCTCAATTATCCTTCGGACAGATTCCTGCATCAGCCGGACCTGCCAGAGAACAAGGATGACACAGTCAGGGCCCCACCAGGCCTGCTCCACCTCTGGTCAGAGGGCCACGGGCAGGCAGTCTTGTCCATGCCAACATGCCTGCTCAGGGCCTGGAAAGCAAGGGACCTGACAGCTCTGCTACCCAAGTGGCTCGCTCTGAAACTCCTAGACTTAGGGCAGGCAGCTCTGGGTCAGAAGGTGAGAAGCACCAGAAACGGCATGACCCTCCCGTGGCCACCGGTGGGAGCTCCCTTTCTGGGGATCATAAATGTGTGGGTGGGATTTCTTGACCCAATAAAAAAACACTGCATGCGTTGTCAGCTTTAAAAATAAAGGTATTTCACAGAAGTTGGAATCCCAGCTCCTCCTGAGAAAGGACCTGTGTTCTCCTGTGGCGCCACTCTACTGGGCATAGCTATGCTGCCCACTCAGACAGGCATGTGCTCGCCAGGCCACGCACACAGCCCACAGCCACCTGGGAGTGTGCTCGCCACTTACCCAGGAAGCCTGCTCCCTCCTGCTCCGTAGAAAGGCAGAGCACTCAGAGGGAAGGAAAAGAGGCCAACACTCACCACTTTAAAAAAGCCCTTGTTATGCCTTTGGAGGGTAACTATCTTTAGGGCAGGGCCTGCAGAGCCCAGTAGTGCATCCCACAGTAAAGACTACATGGAGAGGCAAGTTGTTGGAGAAGAGAAGTCTGACAGCCAAGGCCTTGAGACCAGCATGTGGGGTGTGGAGTGTGTCCCCACAGCCGTCGCTTAGGAGCGGTGGGGCAGCACTCACAGCAGACTCCGCCTCTTGCTTCTTCTGCAGCACGTCGCTGGCGGCGCTTTCCCTCTGCTTCTCCAATTCCCTTACGCGAGAGGAACACAAGCCCCATGTTAGCGTGGCTCTGCCCAGCTTCCAGCCAACACAGCGCCTCCCGTGCTGGACCCGAGCCCAGCAAACAGTCTGTCATCTTACTGGAGTTCCAGTTCTAGAACTTTAAAAAATATTCCCACGACAGTCTCAGGCAAGTCTGTTGGTCACAGGCTGCCAGCGTTCATTTTACCCTTAGATGGCTCCGCCCCACCTCCTCACCCAGCTGACGGGACACCCACTGACGGGTCAGTCTCTTTGGAAAGAAGACCCCAGCACACGAGAATTTCATAGATCCCACCAATCTTGTGGGATTATTATTTTTCTTAATTTTAATTTTAAAATAGAGATGGGGGTCTCACTATATTGCCCAGGCTAGTCGCGAACTCCTGGGCTCAAGTGATCCTACTCTCTCGGCCTCCAAAAGTGCTAGGATTACAGGCATGAGTTACTAAATAAGACTTTTGGTAGGAACAACTAATACCACTTTGGACACAGAGATCTGCTTTCCTGTAACAAAATATGGGCCTTGGGGTCAGCATATGCCTGTCCTCCCAGAAGACTGTTCCAGGCCTCAAGCCTCCTAGGGAACTAGGATTCTGAATCCAAAGGCCAGAGGGGCCCAGAAGAGGAGATTCATTCCTTTATCTGAGATTCTCTAAGTGCAATGCTTTATTTACTAAATGAGATATTACAAAGTAACAAATCTATACCAGCTCTCAGTTTTCTGTAGAGATGCTTGCACTAATAATTTAGGTTTCATGGCATGCCCCAATGGATTATCTAAGAAACTGCAAAATAAATTGCGTTTCCATGACTTTCAAGACTATAGTTAATGCAGGCCCCTTACATAAGAATCCAGAACGCATTCCTCTTAAACTCAGGGCCGGGAAAGGAAAACTGTTTATATCTTGAGGCCATGGTTTAGAGACTCAACACTTTTTTTTTTTGAGATGGAGTCTGGCTCTGTTGCCCAGGCTGGAGTGCAGTGGGCGCGATCTTGGCTCACTCCAGGTTCCACCTCCCGGGTTTACGCCATTCTCCTGCCTTAGCCTCCTGAGTAGCTGGGACTACAGGCGCCCGCCACCACACCCGGCTAATTTTGTTTTTTGTATTTTTAATAGAGACGGGGTTTCACTGTGTTAGCCAGGATGGTCTCGATCTCCTGACCTCGTAATCTGCCCGCCTCGGCCTCCCAAAGTGCTGGGATTACAGACGTGAGCCACCGTGCCCAGCCAAGGCCCAACACTTCTATAAACTCTAGTCCTTTCTAAGAGCAGGAATTACAAATGAAGAGAGAACAGCAGTCCAACTACTGACAATGATGAGAAATAGTTAACATTTACCAATCGTGGCCCAGACATCAGCCTAAGCGCTTTACATGCATTAATTATCTCAGGTTTTCCTCATCACCCGACGCAGTAGGCTCTGTTATCCCCTCCATGTTAAGGGTGAGGAAACTGAGGCACAGGGCTGGCTAGTGACATGCCCATGATGTGTCAACTCACTTCTCTTTCTGAGCCCTGAGGTATGGTTTGATGATCAGACGGTGCATGGCAAAGTAGACCACGAGAGGCCCCACGGTGGCATAGAACACGGCGCTGGGCAGAAGCTGGTCCGTCAAGTGAATAGGGAAGAAGTATGTCTGACTGGCCCTGTTGAGCCTGGGGAAAAATACAAAAAACAAAACACCCAAGATGAATCAGGTTTTCCAGGGAAGGGCAATGGGGTGTTAGCCACAGGAGAACTTGCGCTGCGTACAGCTGCGAGTTCAAGGAGGCTGCAGTCTGCTCCTTTCACAGTCCACCGCCTTCTGCTGGCCTCCTGTTCCAAAGTCTGGCTGATGGATCTGACACTGTGACAGAAGAAAGATCCCAGTATCTGCTGACCTCCAGTCAAAGCAACAAGAACAGTTCACAGGGTCAACGTCCCCTACAGGTGCATTCGGTCATAGGCTGGAGAGGACAGGAATAGGCTCCTCCAGATGGCGCTGGAGAGTCACATCTCAGTCCTTAGCTGAGGTTTCCAAAGAAGTTGGTGAAGACTTCAAAAGTTAGTCAGTTAAGGAGGTTCTGCTTCTAGTGGTGGCCGAGTAGCTCCTACTGGACCAACGTGTAAACTCTGGACCACATATAAAAAAATTTGGCCAGGCGTGGTGACTCACGCCTGTAATCCCAGCACTTTGGGAGGCCGAGGTGGGCGAATCACCTGAGGTCAGGAGTTTGAGACCAGCCTGGCCAACATGGTGAAACTCTGTCTCTACCAAAAATACAAACATTAGCCGGGTGTGGTGGTGCCTGTTTGTAGTCCCAGCTACTTGGGAGGCTGAGTGAGGTGGGAGAATCACTTCAACCCAGGAGGCAGAGGTTGCAGTGAGCTGAGATTGTACCACTGCACTCCAGCCTGGGTGACAGAGCGAGACTCTGTCTCAAAAAAAAAACAAAAAGAAAGAAATTATCCAGTATGAAGAACAAAGAGGAAAAGGATTGAGGACGCATGGACACAATGTCAGAAACCCATGGAAGAGTGGTAAGAAGTTTAATACATTGGTAATTAGAGTCCTGGTGACGAAAAGGAAATTTACAGATGCAAGAAGTTTAGGAAACCCCAAGCATGATAAATACAACAAAAGCCATATCTATGTACATCACAAACTGATGAAAAGCCAAAAAAAGAAAAAATGTTGAGTAGCCACTGACAATACCTGACCATACCCTTCCAGAATAAAAGCAATTCCAGAATCGATACAGAACACTCAAAACCTGGCCGGGCGCGGCGGCTCACCCTGTAATCCCAGCACTGTGGGAGGCCGAGGCAGGCGGATGGCCTGAGGTCAGGAGTTCGAGACCAGCCTGGCCAACATGGTGAAACCCTGTCTCTACTGAAAATACAAAAATTAGGCCCGGTGCAGTGGCTCAAGCCTGTAATCCCAGCACTTTGGGAGGCCGAGACGGGCGGATCACGAGGTCAGGAGATCGAGACCATCCTAGCTAACATGGTGAAACACTGGCTCCACTAAAAATACAAAAAAATAGCCGGGCGAGGTGGCGGGCGCCTGTAGTCCCAGCTACTCGGGAGGCTGAGGCAGGAGAATGGCATGAACCCGGGAGGCAGAGCTTGCAGTGAGCTGAGATTTGGCCACTGCACTCCAGCCTGGGCGACAGAGCAAGACTCCACCTCAAAAAAAAAAAAAAAAAAACAAAAATTAGTTGGGTGTGGTGTCAGGCGCCTGTAATCCCAGCTACACAGGAGGCTGAGGCGGGAGAATTGCTTGAACCTGGGAGGTGGAGGATGCAGTGAGCTGAGATTGTGCCACTGCACTCCAGTCTGGGGAACAAGAGTGAAACTCTGTCTCAAAAAAAAAAAAAAAAAATATATATATATATATATATATACACACACACACGCACATACACATAAACAGATAGGTTAAATGTGAATGGGCAAAAAAATAAATAGTAAGCATAAGAAGGCTAAAAGAGCTATATAATAACAGATAAAGTAGACCTCAAGACAGAAAGTTTTTTTTTTTTTGAAGTGACGGGGTCTCACTCTGTCATCGAGGCTGAGAGGCAGTCAGAGCTCACTACCACTGTGAGCTCCTGGGCTCAAGTGATCCTCCCGTCTTGGCTTCCCAAAGTGTATGAGCCACTGTACTGAGCCTTCGAATATTATCGGAGGAGAGATGGCTGATGCCAACTCTAATCTTGGTAAGTGATTTGGCTTTTGTTTCCAAAACTGAGCTGTGATCCACTTTTATTCACTCGCTGAGTTCCTATCAAGTACTAGGATGGGTTTTAGGCTCTAGAAGTGCAGATGGGAATAAAATGGACCAAGTCCAAGTGCTTATTTCTGATGAGGAGTGGAGGAGATTGCCCTTCATACGGAGACTGGTTCGCTGGAGACTAAACATGGTGGGGGGATCACCTGGGGCGAGGGAAAGGGCTACTTACTATGTATACAAGGTGAATTAGGGGACATTTGAGCAGATACCTACCGGGAGTGAAGGAAATGGCCACATATTTATCTGCAGACTGAGAACTAGCAAAGACCACCTCATAAGCAGGAGGCCCTGGTGTGTGCCAGGAACAGCTCAGGGGGTCGGGGTGGCTGGCGTCGGGGGAGAGAGGAAGACTACATCATGGAGGGCGTTGCAGGCTCCAAAGTCTCTGAAGGGCTTTGGCCTCTGCCTGGAATTGAGGGAATCTCTGAGGTTTTAGGCAGAAGACAGACGTGAACTGCCTTCAGTTTTAAAAAGGACTCTCCTATGGAGAGCAGACACACAAGGAGGGAGAGGGGTTCAGTGGGGAGGGTGCTGTGTAACTAAGACAAAGATGTTGGCGGCAGTGAGGTTGAGAAATGGCCAGATTGGGGATACACTTTTGGAGTACATGTTCATGAGATGATTTTGAGATATGTCTGATTTGGAGTGTGTGAGAGAGAGAGAGATCGAGGCTGACTCCAAGGTTTTTGGACAGAGCAAGTAGAAGGCTGGAGCTCTCATTTACCGACAGGAAAGGAGGCTGGGCACTGTGGCTCACACCTGTAATCCTAACACTTTGGGAGGCCGAAGCGGGATAACTGCTTGAAGTCAGGAGTTCAAAACCAGCCTGGGCAACCAAGTGAGACTCTGTCTCTATAGAAATCAAATTAAAAAAGAGAGAGATGGGAAAGACTTCAGGCAGAGCAGGTTCTGAAGCACCTGCGTGTCTGGGGGCACAGGGAGAGATAGAGTTCTGTTTGGATACGTGACGTTAGTGATGCTGTTAGGTATCCAAGTAGAGATTAGGAAAAGAAAGCTGGACGCATATATGAGCTGGAGATTAAGGGGGTGGTCCAAGCTGGCGCTTGCAACGTGACAGTCCTCAGGGCATGTAAGCCACGAGGCTGGACATGACTGCTTGGGAGTGAGTCTGGAGAGAGAAGGGCTGTGCCCTGCAGTGGTGCCTCCATTTAGAAGTTTGGGACACAGAGAGCAGCCATCTGGTACGGAAAGCCAGAGCAGGGCATGGTATCCTGTAACTCAAGGCAGAGAGGCCGTGAGGGCAGGAGGGAATGGCCACCGAGGCAGCAGGTGCAGAGGCCAAGGGAGCTGAAGAAGAATCACCCTCTGGTCTGTCACAGGAGGGAGGGTGCTCCACTGATGCCCGAAAGGGCTGGTTTTTCTGGAGAGGAGGGAGGGTGCTCCACTGATGCCCGAAAGGGCTGGTTTTTCTGGAGAGGAGGGAGGGTGCTCCACTGATGCCCGAAAGGGCTGGTTTTTCTGGAGAGGCCTGACTAGAGCGGGTTTACAAAGAAAGACGACGGATGCAAGCAAAAACAGACAACTCCTTTTTTTTGAGACGGAGTTTCACTGTCACCCAGGCTGGAGTGCGGTGGCGCCATCTCGGCTCACTGCAAGCTCCGCCTCCTGGGTTCACGCCATTCTCCCGCCTCAGCCTCCGGAGTAGCTGGGACTACAGGCGCCCACCACTACGCCCGGCTAATTTTTTGTATTTTTATTTATTTATTTATTTTTTGAGACGGAGTCTCGCTCTGTCGCCCAGGCTGGAGTGCAGTGGCCGGATCTCAGCTCACTGCAAGCTCCGCCTCCCGGGTTTACGCCATTCTCTCGCCTCAGCCTCCCGAGTAGCTGGGACTACAGGCGCCCACCACCTCGCCCGGCTAATTTTTTGTATATTTTAGTAGAGACGGGGTTTCACCGTGTTAGCCAGGATGGTCTCGATCTCCTGACCTCGTGATCCGCCCGTCTCGGCCTCCCAAAGTGCTGGGATTACAGGCTTGAGCCACCGCGCCCGGCCATTTTTTGTATTTTTAATAGAGACGGGGTTTCACCGTGTTAGCCAGGATGGTCTCAATCTCTGACCTTGTGATCTGCCCGCCTTGGCCTCCCAAAGTGCTGGGATTACATGTGTGAGTCACCGCGCCTGGCCAAAAACAGACAACTCTTTTGAGGAACTAAGGAGAGGACAGTGACTAGATTCAGGTGGAGCAAGGGTGTGTGTGCCAATGAAAGCCGCCGGTGAGAGGGGTGAATCAACACGGCAGCTGCTACTGGAGATGCTGTGCCTGGGTGACAGCTACCAGGCCAGTGACTCCAGGAGGCCTGGGCTGCTAGACTGCCATCCTGTGACATCAGGCGAGGCTGCTGGAGCTCAGACACACACCTCACTCACTCAGAGTTGGAACTATGCACTCCTTGAAATCTGCTTACTCAGCAAAAACAAGCAGCTGTAATTTTTTTTTTTTTTTTGAGACGGAGTCTTGCTCTGTCGCCCAGGCTGGAGTGCAGTGGCCGGATCTCAGCTCACTGCAAGCTCTGCCTCCCGGGTTTACCGCCATTCTCCTGCCTGAGCCTCCTGAGCAGCTGGGACTATAGGCGCCCGCCACCTCGCCTGGCTAGTTTTTTGTATTTTTTAGTAGAGACGGGGTTTCACTGTGCTAGCCAGGATGGTCTCGATCTCCTGACCTCGTGATCCGCCCGTCTCGGCCTCCCAAAGTGCTGGGATTACAGGCTTGAGCCACCGCGCCCGGCCATATTTTTTTTTTTTGAGACGGAGTCTCGCTCTCCCGCCCAGGCTGGAGTGCAGTGGCGCGATCTCGGCTCACTGCAAGCTTCGCCTCCTGGGTTCACGCCAATCTCCTGCCTCAGCCTCCAGAGTAGTTGGGACTACAGGTGCCCGCCACTGCGCCCAGCTAATTTTTTGTAGTTTTAGTAGAGACGGGGTTTCACCGTATTAGCCAGGATGGTCTTGATCTCCTGATCTCGTGATCCGCTCACCTCCCAAAGTGCGGGGATTACAGGCATGAGCCACCACGCCAGGCTTTTTTCTTTTTTTTGAGACGGAGTCTTGCTGTCCCCCAGGCTGGAGTGCAGTGGTGTGATCTCGATCTCAGCTTACTGCAACCTCCGCCTCCGTGTTCAAGCAATTCTCCTGCCTCAGCCTCCCAAATAGCTGGGATTATAGGCACGTGCCACCACATCTGGCTAATTTTTGTATTTTTAGTACAGATGTGGTTTCGCCATGTTGGCCAGGCTGGTCTCGAACTCCTGACCTCAGGCGATCTGCCCGCCTTGGCCTCCTAAAGTGCGGGGATTACAGGCATGAGCCACTGCACCCAGCCAAGCAACAGTGTCTTTAAGAACAAAATTACAATGCAAAGGCTATTTCAGCCTTAACTTGGATAAAGCCTGGTTGAGTGAAGGTGACAGGCATTCCTTGACCAGAAAGGCCTGAGTTCAACTTACTTGACTTTGAGAGAAACGCCCTGTGGAACTCCAATGCTGACAGCTGCACCCAAAACGCTGTGCCTGGAGATCTTCCTCTCGGCTCCGTACTCCACCACCGTCCCAAAGAAGCCTGCTCTGCAGGGAGAGGACAGGGTCTGTACCTGTGTCCCCCTCATTCATCACTTCAGCGGCAGCTGTCATTTGAGAAGAGGCCAGGTACCTGTCCCTTCCCTCCCTCCAGCCTCCTCGACCCCCAGGGAGCAGATTCATGACAGAAGAAAGTCGGGACACCCATGGTCTAGTTCTTCCACGACACTCTAAGCTCCTCAAGAGCTGAGACTGTAGTGGTAAAGCCCCCACAGCCTCAAAATAGGAAGCTCTCCAAAAATGTCACACACATGTAGATATTCACATGAGCTGGTATCTTATAGCAACTGGCTCCACGTGAAGACCGCATGCAGAGCCAGTGTGCTTCCACGCTAGCCAGGCCAGGACTTACTTGAGGGATCCTTTCACGCGAGTCTGATCGTCATCTTGGAATTTGTGCTGATAGCTGATCAGTGCAAAGGAGTGAGGGATTCCCAGCTGGGGAGAGAGAGGTACAAGGATGCGTGGCTGGGATGTGCGACTCCTTAGGGAGGTGGGTATCTGCCCTCCCATTAGCTCTGGGCATCTGCTGCACACAGGCCTTTAAGGCCAGGGTCACGGTCTGGCAGCCACACCGAGTACACGATGGTTTATTAGCAGCCAGTAGTTAAAAACTGGAAGAATTCACAGAAACCCAGTGTTCTAGCTTCTCACCAGAAATAAAAGCTCTGGCGACACTGAGCCTGTGCTCCTAGGTGGCAGCGGCTGGTGAGAGCCAAGGAGCAGTGGCCCGTGTGGGGCGGCTTCTCATGCACTAGCCCTGGGCTGGCCACAGGGGTGTCCGAGGGCAAGATTCTGCTGTGGGGCTTCATGTGCCCGCCCCTGATTCCACGGGCTGTCCCACCAGACATTAAGATGTTGCTCTGCCCTAGGCAGATGATCTGACACAGCTGCCCTAGGCGCCCGAAGGCAACTGCATTTCATACTGGAAGGTTCCACCAGGGTCACTCGAGTGTGAGCACCGAGAGCCTGCCCCTCAGGGCCCTGCGTGGGCTCAGACTTAGTGGTGATCAGAACGTAGGATTTAAGGAGCGCACTGAGTGCTTGGGAGGAGGGGTCCGCCCAGAGCTCTGTCTGCAGGAGACGATGGCTGCTCGGCTCACCTGCAGGGCCACAGTGAAGTGGCTGGTTTTAGTGTCCCGGACGATGCTAGTGTTCATGGCTGACTGGATACCCCATCGCCACTGCAGGTAGCCCACGGTGTTCTTGTCTAGGTTCCGAGCTAGGACGGTGGTCAGGCCAGGTCGGATTCCACGGGATGAAAACTGCAGAGCACAGTTTGTTGTCACAAAGCTGGAGAGACACACAGACAGAATAGGTCCTGGATGGCACCTGCTCTCAGCTGTTCTTTGTCACTTCCTCTCTGCCTGGCTAAGATCTTACTGTCACGTCTAAGCATCCCTGGGCCAGCTCCCAGTAAAAAAAAAAAAGCAGAAGATTAGGCCTCTGTCCACACAGAGGGGGGAGGGTCCTAGCCAGAATCTTCCCAGTAACTTCTCCACTCCCCTCAGCTGCCCTAACTTTAGCTACAACCAAAGAGGCACCTGACTGTCTGCATTCCTAAGCCAGCAGGTGCAACCCCATTCAAGCTAGAACGTATGGGGTCCGAGGGGTGTGACTCAGAATCACCTACGGAGGGTCTCAAATTAAGTAGTCCAAGACAGTGGTGCCCAAACTACTGCACGCTGGAATCACCCGGCTCATCCCCAAATCACGGCTGGCTGGCTGGCTTCGCCGCCGGCATGCTGATTTCCTCAGTGCGGGCTTGGAGTGCGAAGTGCCCCAATGATTCCAAAGTGCAGTAGAGTTTGAGAATCACTTACCTAGAGGACACCCTAGACCTCTGGAACCAGAATTTCTGGGTGGAGGCATGAGTATACTTTTGGAGCTGCTGTGATTTTTGATGTACACCAACAGCTGGCTACTAGCGACAGAAACTACAGGCAAAGCGAGCGCAGGAAACAGGTTCCCGGAAAGAGCCTCTGCAGTTTCTTTCCAAGGGAGTCCAGCCCCATCTTCTGGTGGAAAAGGGGTATTTCATTTTACTAACAACGAAATTCACACTTCATTCAAGGTGATGAAGGGTCAACTCACAGCTGGTTTCTTTAATAAAGAGCTCAACATCAATTGCCTAAGTTTCTTTCTCTCCTTTCTAAGTTCTGGAGGTGATGTTTATGCCAATAAAATAACAGCAGGCAGGCTCATTGGCTCACACCTGTCAACTCAGCACTTTGGGAGGCTGAGGAGGCAAATTGCTTCACCCCAGGAGTTGGAGAACAGCCTGGGCAACATGGCAAAACCCCCATCTCTACAAAAAATACACAAAATTAGCCAGGTTTGATGGCACGTCCTATAGTCTTAGCGACTTGGGAGGCTGAGGAGGAAGGATCACCTGAGCCTGGACAGGTCGTTTTTTTGTTTTTTGGACCGAGTTTCGCTCTTGTTGCCCAGGCTGGAGTGCAATGGCGTGATCTCAGCTCACTGCAACCTCTGCCTCCTGGGTTCAAGGGATTCTCCTGCCTCAGCTTCCCGAGTAGCTGGGACTACAGGCGCCCGCCACCATGTCTGGTTAATTTTTTGTATTTTTAGTAGAGACGGGGTTTCACCATGTTGGCCAGACTGGTCTCGAATTCCTGCCCTCAGGTGATCCATGGGCCTTGGTCTCCCAAAGTGCTAGGATTACAGGTGTGAGCCACTGTGCCCAGTCAACAGGTCATTATTTTTGACTTAAGATGGTTTATTGGGCCGTAACTCCATCGTAAATCAAGGAACATCTGCAACTTGATCCAAGGATTAGAGAACCCTGGTTAGCCGACATCCATAACTAATCTGGTCACCATATATTAAGAAACTGGACTGGTAGGCCAGGTGCGGTGGCTCACGCCTATAATCCCAGAACTTTGGGAGGCCAAGGCGGGTGGATCACAAAGTCAAGTGATGGAGATCATCCTGGCCAACATGGTGAAACCCCGTCTCTACTAAAAATACAAAAATGAGGCAGGCGTGGTGGCGTGTGCCTGTAGTTCCAGCTACTCGGGAGACTGAGACAGGAGAATCGCTTGAACCTGGGAGGTGGAGTTTGCAGTGAGCCGAGACTGCGCCACTGTACTCCAGCTTGGTGACAGAATGAGACTCCCTCTCAAAAAAAAAAAGGAAAAAAAAAAGAAACGGGCATCTTTGGCCACACATCATCCCCTTGTTTATAAATCAGTCGTCCTTCCATTTAAATCTGCTCAAGTCTAATAAGCTCTGGGCAGCAGCACTAAATTCAGTTTCCAAGCCTGTAAGCACTGATCATCAGTCCACCCCAGACTCTTGGTGGCCACTCCATGAACAGACACTGAGGCTTGAGCAGACAAAACGGCCAGATTTTCCTTAATGAAGTGTCTTCCAAGCTTGTGTAACCTTAAGAATCACGTGGGGGGCTTCAAACACCTCGATTCCCAGTCCCTTCCCTCATAGGACCCAGGGCAGGTTTTTCTTTTTCTTTTTTTTTAAGACAGAGTCTCGCTCTGTCACCCAGGCTGGAGTGCAGTGGCGCGATCTCAGCTCACTGCAAGCTCCGCCTCCCGGGTTCACGCCACTCTCCTGCCTCAGTCTCCCAAGTAGCTGGGATTACAGGCGCCCGCCACCACGCCTGGCTAGTTTTTGTATTTTTAGTAGAGACAGAGTTTCACCATGTTGGCCAGGATGGTCTTGAACTCCTGACCTCAGGCGACCCGCCTGCCTCGGCCTCCCAAAGTGCTGGGATTACAGGCATGAGCCACCACGCCCGAACAGCATTTCTTTTTTTTTTTTCTGAGAAAGGGTCTTGCTCTGTCACCCAGGCTGCAGTGCAGTGGTGTCATCATGGCTCACTGCAGCCTCGACCTCCTGACCTCAAGCAATCCTCCCACCTCAGCATCCCACATAGCTGGGACTACAGGTGTGTGCTACCATGCCTGGTTAATTTTTATGTTTTTCATAGAGTCAAGGTTTTGCCATGTTGCCTAGGCTGGTCTCAAACTCCTACCTCAAGTGATCATCTCACCTGGCCTCCTAAAGTGCTGGGATTACAGGCGTGAGCCACCACACCCAGCCCCCGAGGCAGCTTCTAACCAACATCTGAGGTGACCAATCTAAGAAGACAGGGTCAGGACGCTGATGTGTGTACAGATGCGGTTTCCCTGCTGTTCTCTTCTAAGTTTGAATCCCGGTCCCCTTCTCAGATGCAGTAGGTGAATCCAATGACATAGAGCAGCACCCACGCGATGCCCCATGGCATGTCCCGCTTTCCTTCCACCTTTTTTACATTATTTTTTTCGGGGCAGTCTTGCTCTGTCGCCTAGGGTGGGGTGCAGTGGTGCAGTCTCAGCTCATTGCAGTCTCAACCGCCTGGGTTCAAGCAATCCTCCCACCTTGGCCTCCAAAACCCTGGGATTGCAGGTGTGAGTCACACAGGCTCCTTTTCCTCTTTGTGTGTTTGGAAGCACTGCTTTATTTATTTTATTTTTATTTTTATTTTTTTTTGAGACGGAGTCTCGCTCTGTCACCCAGGCTGGAGTGCAGTGGCCGGACCTCAGCTCACTGCAAGCTCCGCCTCCCGGGTTTACGCCATTCTCCTGCCTCAGCCTCCTGAGTAGCTGGGACTACAGGTGCCCGCTACCTCGCCCAGCTAGTTTTTCGTATTTTTTAAGTAGAGACGGGGTTTCACCGTGTTAGCCAGGATGGTCTCGATCTCCTGACCTCATGATCTGCCCGTCTCGGCCTCCCAAAGTACTGGGATTACAGGCTTGAGCCACCGTGCCCGGCCTTTATTTTTATTTTTATTTTTTTTTGAGATGGAGTCTCGCTCAGTGGCCCAGGCTAGAGTGCAGTGGCACAATCTTGGCACACTGCAAGCTCCGCCTCCCAGGTTCACACAATTCTCCTGCCTCAGCCTCTCGAGTAGCTGGGACTACATGCGCCCACCACCATGCCTGGTTAATTTTTTGTAGTTGTAGTAGAGACAGGGTTTCACCGTGTTAGCAAGGATGGTCTCTATCTCCTGACCTTGTGATCCACCCGCCTCAGCCTCCCAAAGTGCTGGGATTACAGGCGTGAGCCACCACGCCCGGCCAGGAAGCACTGTTTTGGTGCCTCTGCTTAAGCAGCCTCTGCCTGCCCCACAGACCACGCCCTCCTGTTTCGCAGGCTCCCTCTCAACACTTTCCCTGCTCTTCTTACAACAGGCTGACCTGCAAGCCTGCCTGTGTTCCCTGCCCCATGCCCCACAGACAAATGACCAGACTAGTGGGCAGGGATTAGGTCAACCCCTGCAGAGCTTGGCAGGCACATAGACACATGTCTCACTGGAAGTGTAATAACTTTCTTTTTTTTTTGAGACAGTCTTGCTCTGCTGCTCAGGCTGGAGTACAATGGTGTGATCCTGGCTCACTGCAAACTCCGCCTCCCAGGTTCAAGCGATCCTCCCACCTCAGCCTCCCAAGTAGCTGGGACTACAGGCAAGCACCATCACGCCTGGTTAATTTGTATATTTTTATTAGATGGGTTTTGCCATGTTGGCCAAGCTGGTCTCGAACTCCTGACCTCAGGTGATCCTCCCGCCTCAGCCTCCCAAAGTGCTGAGATTTATAGGCATGAACCACTGTGCCCAGCCTAGAGTACATGTTTGATAAGGAAGTTATTCATGCCACTGTGCCTAGGCGCACTTTGGAGGCCAAGGCGGGAGGATGGCCTGAGGTCAGGAGTTAAGAGACTAGCCTGGCCAACAAGGCGAAACCCTACTCTACAAAACCCAACTCTACAAAAATTAGTCAGGTGTAGTGGTGCCCATCTATAGTCCCAGCTACCTGGGAGGGTCACCTGTGCCTGGGAGGTTGAGGCTGCAGTGAGCTGAGATTGCACCACTATTCTCCAGCTGGGGTGACAAAGTGAGACCTGTCTCAAAACAAAAAACATGTACTCCAGGCTTGGTGAAGTGGCTCATGCTTCTCATCTCAGTGCTTTGGGAGGCCGAGGTGGGAGCACTGCTTCAATCCAAGAGCCTGAGACCAGCCTCGGCAACATAGAGAGACCTTTTCTCTAAAAAACTAAAAAATGAGCCAGACATGTTGGCACATGCCTGTAATGCTAGTTTTTCATTACAGCATTACAGGAGGCTGAGGGAGGAGGACTGCTTGAGCCCAGGAGTTCAAGGCTGCAGTGAACTATGATTGGGCTACTGTACTCTAACCTGGGCAAAAGAACAAAACCTCATCTCTAAAAAAAATAAAGTAAAATAAAATAGGCCAGGTGCGGTGGCTCACACCTGTAATCCCAGCACTTTGGGAGGCTGAAGCAGGTGGATCACCTGAGGTCAGGAGTTCGAGACCAGCCTGACCAACATGGTGAAACCCTGTCTCTACTAAAAATACAAAAATAACTGGGCATGGTGGCACATGCCTGTAGTCCCATCTACTCGGGAGGCTGAGACAGGAGAATCACTTGAACCCAGAAGGCAGAGGCTGCAGCGAGCCGAGATCACGCCACAGAACTCCAGCCTGGACAACAGAGCAAGACTCTGTCTCAAAAATAAATAAATAAAATAAATTCCGTGTACTCCATTCTGGGACTCCTTCAGCTGTATCTTCCCCTGGAAGAGAGAGGTATTATTTACCCTCCACCAATTCTTTTATCTGAGCTCACAAAGACATCACTGCCCCCACCATATAGGAAACGAAGACACTGCTGTCATTCTAGAAGGCACAGGGATCCACAGTTCTAGGAGTGTGACATCATGGCAGCACAGAGACGACAGGAAGCAGAGGCTGGCTGGGGACTCCGTCTCTGGTATATGTCAATCAACCTGATGATAAGGCAGTCTGTCATTCTCTGGGACAATGGAATGATCCATAAGTCTGTAAGTGTTTCGGTCCACTGACCACCTCTCCCTGAAAGCACTCTTTCTCCGTGGCCTCGTGGCATAGGTGAGGGAGGTGTGAGGCCTGGATGGTGCAGCCTGGCTGGGGCTGGGACAAGGGTCCGCTCCCGCAATCCCACCTCTTCCCACCTGCACACTGCCTGGGCTTCACGCCACTGCTGCACCTGCCCTTGATGTACGCAGTGACCTTGTAGGACAGACAAGATAGTGCCAACTGCTCTGATAAAAAGAACACGGTTCTAGTCTCCTAAGTCAACAAAGACCACCAAAGAGGAGCTGCTGCCTCTCGTATTTACCATCTTGGTGTGAGATTACGGAACAGCTTGAGACCAAATAAAGGTCCCTGCAGGTCTCCGGCTCCAAATTCCAACTGTTTGAAAAGGAAAAAGAGAAGGCGTTAGTGGTGTTTTATCTCATAGCAGCAACCCAGGCTCAGGTATGTACCTCTGGGTATAATTCATTCATTTAATTCACTGGTCTTGCCAGGGCTCTAAAAGAAGGGGGTGGAAGACTGTTAATGTCTCATCTTAACCTTAGCCAAATGGAGATGTCTGCTGCCGCAGATCCAAAGGAGACCCAGCTTTCAATGGCACATGTTTCACTGGTGTCCCTCCAAAGAAAAAAACTGCTCACCTCCGATCCTTGCCTCCCAGGCTGAGGTCAGGAGACCAGCCGGCTCCCCACCGCTCCTGGTGTAGCGCCCCCACCTGCAGAGCACCTGCTGCGGTCAGTGCGCCGCCCCCCCGACCCCCGCCCCGCTTGCACTGCTGACTCCTTATTTTCATCCTGAGCCAAATGTCTCCCAGGTGACTGGGGTGGTCCTCAGGGGTCTGACGTTAAAGCCCGGCAGCAGTTCCACACTCACACAGCCTTGGAAGTCACAGCTGAGCCTGGCTGCCGTGTTTACTAGTCTGGGTGACTTTCAAGCAACTCTTCAATGTTAATTTGATGCAGCTCAATTTGCTCGGCAGAACTGGCTGTTAAATGGCCACCAATCAGTGAACCATTGCACTGGAGAGAGCACCTGCCTTCTGAATTGTGCAGGAAAAAGAGCCCACAGGCTTTGTGCTCAAGGGAACACTGAGTTTCCGAGGCTGGATTTCTAGAAGTTGCTGTCTCATAGGAAACCTGAGGAAGACTGACAAGACTTCTCAGATATGAGACCTATTTATCTTTTTATTTTTGAGACGGAATTTTGCTCTTGTCCCCCAGACTGGAGTGTAATGGTGCGATCTCGACTCACTGCAACCTCTGCCTCCCCGGTTCATGTGATTCTCCTGCCTCAGACTCCTGAATAGCTGGGATTACAGGCAGGCGCCACCACGCCCAGCTAATTTTTGTATTTTTAGTAGAGACGGGGTTTCATCATGTTGGCCAGGCTTATGAGACCTATTTTTCTTTTAGGACCAGTCAACTGATGGAAGTGTGACACTTGGTGCCATTACACAACAACGGGGCCCCCGGGTGAGTTTGAGGGTGAGCTTTGAGCGTGTAGATGTTCAGAAATGAGCCTTTGCATGGACAACACAACTCAGCCAACAGACATTCTTACCTCTCCCCATCCCTTTGCCGAAGTTACTCGTCTGAGCGCAAAGTTAATGGAACCTCCTCCATTTCCATTCTGGGTTGAGAGGCTTCCAGAGAGGATGGCTGTGTCTGTCGCTGTCAGGGGTGCCTAAAAATGATATTTGCTGGTAATGAATGAATTAAAACAACAGGAAGTGCCAGTGGCAGCAGCCTAAAGAACGCACTGTGAGTCCAAGGCCAAAGGTGCAGATGACTCCTCTGTTTAGAAGCACACATGGATGCAGAACTGCCGCAACAGCTTGACTTTTCTTTCGCTTTGTTATTTGGTCTGCATGTGACCACAAGGATAATATGCTTTGCAAAAGCTTTAATGGGCAAATTTCACAACACCACGGGAAACATGGGGCTGCATGTCCCAGTGATATCAGCACAGTGACTTCACTGTGTGCCTTCCCTCTGTGGTACACCTGGGGCCTCTCCTGTCCTTGCTTGCCATCAGGGTTCTGGGGGGACTGAAGACTTTTCCATGGCTGTATTCTGTATCAGCTGACTCAGGGAGCTCCAAGACGGGGCAAATTTCCCCAAGTTAGGACTCCATGTTGTTGGCTGATGCAATGGAGAATAAATTAATGAGCTGAAGAGACAAAGATCTACTATCAACACTCAGGAGAATGGCCTGACCTTGCCACATTCAAACAGTGGGCAGAATGGTGACATTTTCGTGTGCCCAGGGCTCACCATTTTCCCAAGAAAATGGTGAGATTTTCGTGGGACCTGCTATAGCCTTGCGGCACGTAGCAGAATTTGCCTTAAAACTAAAATCGGTGGTTAGAATGATCCATGGAGGTCTACTTTCTCTCCCAGAACTCCATGACCTTGGGCCTCTACTTCTCCCAGACCATTAACACCCTCTGCTGGAAAGGCCCAAGACCTTGGGAGCCAAGTGCCCCAGCCCACACTCCTGCTGGCTCACATGCCAGCACAGCGGTAACACACGGCTGGGACTGAAGCGCTTTCTTTTTTAAGTGGCTAATTGCATCCTTTCATAAATAAAGATGAGAAAAACCCTGGGCAGACTCTCGTTCCAGCTGCTTGGTGTGCTGTGCCTCATTAACTCGAGCCCTTGCAGTACTCGGAGAGGTGGTTGTGTGCTTTACCTCAATGGACTGGGATATGTGCATTTTATTAATTTCAATCTGAGGAAAGCTACTGCCGGACACATCTTCATACTCCTCATCATAGCGATCAAAAAGGTCAGTGGCATCTACTCCAACGCTGATCGTTCCCTGGGGCAGAAAAACAAGCTGTCAGCAGAAGGGGTGGTATTTGTGGAATGAAAGACAATGCTACACTTCAACAGCCAGCTTGCTTTAATTGAACAGGTCATTCGACTTCAGGGTTCACTGGGTTTAAGTAGGACACGCCACCAGGAAGCCCACAAAGCATGAATGTCACAGTCCGAACCAAACTGCAGAGCACCACAGACGTCCGGACCTAGAAAACGTCATTTGACCAGGAGAGCTGGTCTGCATGTCTGCAGAGCAATGACACGCCAAAGACAAAGTGTTAGTCAAAGAAGTAAGAGCAGCGCAGTTTGATTTTCAGAGACCAAACAGGCCCCATGAATGCATAAAGCAACCTAGAAATGAACTACATGGATCAAACATTTTTTGGTAAACACCGTACACGGCAAAACTACCCTAAAACTCTTTAAATAAAAATACCTTCAAAGATAAAGTAGCACAAATTATGAACAAATGGGAGACTTAAAAATCCACCTTCTCAAATTAATTTGAGAATTAAGTTTGAGAAACAAGTGTATTCGCTCAAGGAATTCTAAGCTAAAATTTTGCTGATAAAAATGCTTGTTATAAGGCCGGGCGCGGTGGCTCAAGCCGGTAATCCTAGCACTTTGGGAGGCCGAGACGGGCGGATCACGAGGTCAGGAGATCGAGACCATCCTGGCTAACACGGTGAAACCCCGTCTCTACTAAAAAATACAAAAAACTAGCCGGGCGAGGTGGCGGCGCCTGTAGTCCCAGCTACCTGGGAGGTTGAGGCAGGAGAATGGCGTGAACCCGGGAGGCGGAGCTTGCAGTGAGCTGAGATCAGGCCACTGCACTCCAGCCTGGGTGACAGAGGGAGACTCGGTCTCAAAAAAAAAAAAAAAAAAAATGCTTGTTATGCAGAAAATCAATGTTTATTATTCTTTTATAGGCACAACTTTAAAATGGACACATATCTTAATCCAGTATATAAAACCATGGCCACATACACTTTTTAAATTAAACTTTCGCAGCCCATTACAACAATTTTTTTTTTTTTTTTTTGAGACGGAGTCTCGCTTTGTCACCCAGGCTGGAGTGCAGTGGCGTGATCTCAGCTCACTGCAAGCTCTGCCTCCTGGGTTCATACCATTCTCCTGCCTCAGCCTCCTGAGTAGCTGGGACTACGGGTGCCCTTCACCACGCCCAGCTAATTTTTTATATTTTTAGAGATGCGGTTTCACCACGTTAGCCAGGATGGTCTCGATCTCCTGACCTCGTGATCCGTCCGCCTCGGCCTCACAAGGTGCTGGGATTACAGGCGTGAGCCACCACGCCCGGCCTTGTATTTTTTTTTTTTTTTTTTTTTTGAGATGGAGTCTCACTCTGTCGCCCAGGCTGGAGTGCAGTGGCACAATCTCGGCTCACTGCAAGCTCTGCCTCCCGGGTTCATGCCATTCTCCTGCCTCAGCCTCCCGAGTAGTTGGGACTACAGGTGCCCACCACCACGCCCAGTTAATTTTTTATATTTTTAGTAGAGATGGGGTTTCACGTGTTAGCCAGGATGGTCTTGATCTCCTGACCTCGTGATCCGCCCACCTTGGCGGCCTCCCAAAGTATTGGGATTACAGGCATGAGCCACCGTGCCCGGCCGGCCGAGAGAGTGTTTTAAGTGGTCAAGAAAGGGACCTCTGAGAAGGGGGTGTGGGAACCAAGACACAAATGAGGATGGCCCTCATGGGCACCCAGTGGAGGGGCAAGGAGGTCTCTAGGGCTGGAGCGGAGGGGGCGATGGCAGGTGAGTTCAGACAGGGTGGTGTTTGGGTAGTCTCTGGAGTGTCACAAGTGGGGTTTAAATCTGTTGTTTCTGTTGGTTTAGCCAATAGCTCAGATTTTTCACTTTTATGTCAGAGTGCATTTTGCAGATGGACCATCACTTTATTTCCAGCATCCGCCATGGTCTCATCTAATGTGTGAGACGCACCGTGCCTTCAGGAGCTGACCAGTGAGATTCCACCACTCTTTTCCCCTTTCTTTGCAGATGAACCATAGGAAGCACCCCCCTTTCTAGGTCGGGCATGTGTGCTGCACGCTGACGCCGTGGTGAGGTGCAGCTCACCCCTGGCCTCGGTAGTGGGGAAGTATCAGATGCTGCTGCCCATGTGGCGTAGCCGGTGGCGGCCAGAGCCTTGGCGTGTGGGGCAGCTGAAGCTGTCGAGCCCACTGGTCAGCCACATCCCTAGGAAACTCCAACTATATATGAAAACGTGTGGGGAACACTGGTGGCCTGTGCTGCGGAGCCTAAGAGCACCCTGAGCACCGCTGCCACGATGTTTCCGTCACCTGTTGAAGGATACCCGTCAGGCTTTGCACATGTCTTCTGTGAAGAGCCAAAGTGAAGACTTTTGGTGCCGTACGGGCTGTTGTCGGAATTCATCTCTGCTACTCAAATGGGAAAGTGGCCAGATAAACAGTCAATGACTGAGTGTGTCTGTGTTCCAGGACAACACTGTTCATGAAGCTGAAATCTGAATTTCACATAACTTTCATACGTCACAAAGGCCTCTTCTTTTGGTTTTTCTTGACCATTAAAAAATGCAAAAACCATTCTTCGCTCACAGGCCTCAGGAAAACAGGCAGTGGCTTGAATCTGGAAATCCTTGATATAAATCTACAGGTTTTTGTTGCTGTTTGGCAATGCTTTCTTTTTCAATAAACTCTTCAGGCAGGGCTGACACTGAGTATTAAATTTCCATTTTCCCAGAGAGCTGATGAACTTATAAGTCGCATAAAATGTTTTTCCACACTGACCATCCAAAGTGCTAACTCTGAGCACGTGAAAATCAAGTCTCAGATCTGCTGGAGAAGCACCAGTGTCAACGGTCAGTCATTCCTCCAAGAAGACTGTGCCGGAAAGTGGGCTGTAGCAGCAGGTGTATTTACATATAACTGTGAAAATCATTTTTCATTTAGATCAAATGGTAGTTCCTCTACATTAATTTCACTCACATTTCCATTCCAAGGTCTGCAATGCACAAATGAAAGATAAAGCAACAGCTGTTTCTGTGTTGGTTGCCTTATTAGCCCAACTTCCCAACTGTTAATGATGCTAGCTTTTTTTTTTTTTTTTTGAGATGGAGTCTCGCTCTGTCATCAGGCGACATTAGCCATTAGTCCAGTGCAGTGCAGTGGCACGATCTCGGCTCACTGCAACCTCCGCCTCCCGGGTTCAAGTGATTCTCCTGTCTCAGTCTCCCGAGTAATTGAGACTACAGGCGTGCGCCACTACGCCCAGCTAATTTTTGTATTTTTAGTAGAGACAGGGTTTCACCATGTTGACCAGGATGATCTTGATCTCTTGACCTCGTGATCCGCCCACCTCGGCCTCCTGAAGTGCTGAGATTTACAGGCGTGAGCCACCGTGCCTGGCCAGATGCTTCAATCTGAAAATGCATTAACCCTAATAATTACCTGATTTCTGTTGAGGGTGAAACGCCTGACATTATAAATGCTACTATAAACTCAATTTAAAAGTTCCACATTGAAGGTAAATGTGTTTTTTTGTGTGTGTGGTGATATTCAAATACCAACTTTGAGGCAGTATAGTGTTATGGTAAAAAATATTTTTATTACATCAAGAAACCCATGGGCTAGAAACATCCTTAGAATTAGTTGTAGTCTTTGGGAGGCCGAGACGGGCAGATCACGAGGTCAGGAGATCGAGACTATCCTGGCTAACCCGGTGAAACCCCGTCTCTACTAAAAAATACAAAAAACTAGCCGGGCGAGGTGGCGGCGCCTGTAGTCCCAGCTACTTGGGAGGCTGAGGCAGGAGAATGGCGTGAACCCAGGAGGCGGAGCTTGCAGTGAGCTGAGATCCGGCCACTGCACTCCAGCCTGGGCGACAGAGCGAGACTCCGTCTTAAAAAAAAAAAAAAAAGAATTAGTTGTAGTGATACATAACGTATAATTGTGTCAAAACAAGCTGTGGTACTCTACCCATGGAAAATGAAGTTGTAGTTGTCAAAATTCACAAATTTTTATATTCACAGAGTAACAGCACAAACACATCTCTGTGATGATGATGATTCTGAATAATAAAAAAAAACTGCATGGCAGTATATGAACAATTTGTGGCCAGGTGCGGCAGCTAATACCTGTAATCCCAACGCTTTGGGAGGCTGAGGCAGGTGGATCACCTGAGGTCAGGAGTTCGAGACCAGCCTGGCCAGCATGGTGAAACCCTGTCACTACTAAACATACAAAAATTAGCTGGGCACACATCCCAGCTACTCTGGAGGCTGAGGCAGGAGAACTGCTTGAACCTGAAAGGTGGAGGTTGCCGTGAGCCACGATTGCGCCACTCCACTCCAGCATGGGTGACAGAGCAAGATTCTGTTTCAGAAACAACAGGCTGGGTGCGGTGGCTCATGCCTGTAATCCCAGCACTTTGGGAGGCCGAGGCAGGCGGCTCACGAGGTCAGGAGTTCGAGACCAGCCTGACAAACATGGTGAAACCCCGTCTCTGCTAAAAATACAAAACTTTGCCAGGCGTGGTGGTGTGTATCTGTAATCCCAGCTCCTCAGGAGGCTGAGGCAGGAGAATTGCGTCTACCTGGGAGGCAGAGGTTGCAATGAACCAAGATCGTACCACTGCACTCCAGCCTGGGCAACAGAACAAAACTCTTGTCTTAAAAAAAAAAAAAAAAAAATTACAATCACTGAAAATAAGGCTTGTAATGAAAAATACTCTGAGGCTGATCTTTTTTTTGGGGAAAAAACCATACAAAATAAATAAGAGTTCAAACGGTTTATGAGATATAATTTTGAAATTCCATAATGGCATTTTGGAGTATCTTTATTTTGGGTAGGAATCTTGGTGGAGCTGTCATGTTTAATTGGGTAAATTTATATTCTCTTTTAGAATGAAATGGAATTGAAAAGGTCTACAGTTTTGTAGCATCTAAATTTGATAAAACATTCAAAAGATCATAAATAAAGATGATTTAGAAAAATATGTCAAGGTCGGGCGCGGTGGCTCAAGCCTGTAATCCCAGCACTTTGGGAGGCCGAGATGGGTGGATCACGAGGTCAGGAGTTCGAGACCATCCTGGCTAACACGGTGAAACCCCATCTCTACTAAAAAATACAAAAAGCTAGCCGGGCGAGGTGGCTGGTGCCTGTAGTCCCAGCTACTCGGGAGGCTGAGGCAGGAGAATGGTGTAAACCCGGGAGGCGGAGCTTGCAGTGAGCTGAGATCCGGCCACTGCACTCCAGCCTGGGCGACAGAGCGAGACTCCGTCTCAAAAAAAAAAAAAAAGAAAAAAAAAAAAAGAAAAATATGTCAAAGAAAACTGTTGTGAATAAAGTTAAAAAGACAATACCTGTCAAAATACTTGGGCCAAGATATTTTTATGTTCTAATATGAAGAAATTTAGAATTGAGAGAGTATTTTCTAAATTAAAAATATGATACACAAAGAAGAATCAATTAAATGTGTCAAAAATTTCGGCTGGGTGCTGTGGCTCACTCCTGCAATCCCAGTAGTTTTGGAGGCTGAGGCGGAGGGATTGCTTGAGCCCAGGAGTTTGAGACCGGCCTAGGCACAACATGCTGAGACTCTGTCTCCACAAAAAAAACTAAAAAGATTAGCTGGCAGTGGTGGTATCCGCCTGTGGTCCCAGTCATCTGGGAGACTGAGGTGGGAGGATTCCTTAAGCCTGGGAGGTCAAGGCTGCAGTGAGCCATGACTGTATCACTGCACTCTAGCCTGGATGATAGTATGAGACCCTGTCTCAAAGTAAAATAAAACTTGATAAATATAAATGCAACTTTCATAAAGATAGTAGGCAATGGTATTAAAGAAAAAGACACTGGAAATACACTCTTCACAAAACAGCGTGACATACTGTGGAAGTTAGATCAAAGGCCTCCCAAGGAACCATGCCTGCGGGTACTCATGTCCTCATAAAGAGCCCTCTCCTTGATCCTGAACCTCTTGGGTTCATAAAAGCAACTCTCAGACTTGCTTTTGTCCAACAGAATGCATGGATTTGATGGTGCTGACTTCAAGACCAGCTCATGAGAAGCCTTGCAGCTTGGCCCAGGTCTCTAAAATGCACTATCTGGGGGACACTAGCTAATATGTATTAAGTCCAGCTACCCAGAGACTGCTGTTGGCAAGGAAGCCTGAGGGGAGAGGTTGCCTGGAGAGAGAGTGATGCCAGCCAACTCTGCTGAGGTGCATGAGACATGAATGCAGAAGCCACTGCTGACGTGCAGACCAGCAAGCCTGCAGGGGATGAGACCCAGCTACCATCTGACTGCAACCCCTGGGAGCACCACCCCATCCCCTGGGAGCACCGACCCATCACAGTCAAGTCCCAGTCAATCCACAGAATTGTGAGACAGTATGGAATTGTTGTTGGAAGCCACCAAGTTTGAAAATGGTTACACAGCAGCACATAATCAGAACACTGATACTGGAGACAGACAAGGTTGATGAGCAGACTAAAAGTCTGTGGATACATGCCCCAAATAATGATTCCTACTCTTTTTTTTTTTTTTGAGATGGAGTCTTGCTCTGTCACCTGGGCTGGAGTGCAGTGGCGCCATCTTGGTTCACTGCAAGCTCTGCCTCCTGGGTTCACGCCATTCTCCTGCTTCAGCCTCCCGAGTAGCTGTGACTACAGGTGCCTGCCACCATGAGTGGCTAATTTTTTTGTATTTTTAGTAGAGACGGGGTTCCACCATGTTTGTTAGCCAGGATGATCTCGATCTCCTGACCTCGTGATCTGCCCGCCTCGGCCTCCCAAAGTGCTGGGATTACAGGCGTGAGCCACCGCGCCCGGCCACATGTTTTCTTAAGAACATTTTATTTTATTTTAAGAGACAGACTCTTGCCCAAGCTGGAGTGCAGTGGCACAAACACAGCTCACTGCAGCCTCAAACTCCTGGGCTCAAGTGATTCTCCTCCCTCAGCCTCCCAAGTAGTTGGGACCACAGGCACACGCCACCACACCTGGCTAATTTTTGTATTTTTTTGTAGAGACAGAGTCTCGCTATATTGCCCAGGCTGATCGCCAACTCTTGGGATCAAGCAATCCTCCTGCCTTAGCCTCCCAAAATGCTGGGATCACAGGTGTGAGTCATCCTGCCTGTCCCAATATTTTATTTTTCAACTACCTTTGAATAAATTATTTATAGTTTATCTGATATAATAAAACCAATATTCATTAAAACATATTTCAACAAATGATATCATCTGAATATTTTTATTTTATTTTTTTAGAGACAGGGTCTTACTTTGCTGCCCAGGCTGGAGTGTGGTGGCTTGATCACAGCTCACTGTTGCCCTGAACTCTTGGACTCAAGGGACATCCCTTCCTCGGCCTCCTAAATAGCTGGAATTACAGGTGCGTGCCACTGTGCCTGGCTAATTATTTAAAAAGTTCTTTTTTTTTTTTTTTTTTTGAGATGGAGTTGCACTCTTGTCGCTCAGGCTGGAGTGCAATGGCACAAGCTCGACTCACTGCAACCTCTGCCTCCTGGGTTCAAGTGAGTCTCCTGCCCCAGCTTTCTGAGTAGCTGGGATTACAGGTGTGTGCCATTGCACCCAGCTAATTTTTGTATTATTGGTAGATATGAGGTTTCACCATGTTGGCCAGGCTGGTCTTGAACTCCTGACCTCAGGTGTTCTGCCTGCCTCGGCCTCCCCAAGTGCTGGGATTACAGGCGTGAGCCACCATGCCCGGTCCTAATATATAATTTATATATTGCATTTACTGCAGATTCTGTGTCCCTCAACTAGATCATTAAGCTTCATGGCGGGATTAGGTTGTCTGTTTTATTCTCTGCTGAATGTTCACATTCCTAAAGTGTCTGGCACATTACAGGCACCCAAATTAAATTACTTTGTGAATAAATCAACCATTTTCACCCATCTCCAACCCACAAAATTGCTAATATTAAACCAAGTCAACGAAAGATGACCATTTGCCCCATTTTCCCCCTTTCGTAGCTAGCACATTTCTCCCTGTTAAATCTTTCTTTTTTTTTTTTTTTTTTTTGAGACGGAGTCTCACTCTGTTGCTCAGGCTGGACTGCAGTGGCATGATCTCGGCTCACTGCAAGCTCCACCTCCTGGTTCACGCCATTCTCCTGCTTCAGCCTCCCGGGTAGCTGGGACTACAGGCGCCCGCCACCACGCCCGGCTAATTTTTTGTATTTTTAGTAGAGACGGGGTTTCACCGTGTTAGCCAGGATGGTCTCGATCTCCTGACCTCGCGATCTGCCTGCCTCGGCCTCCCAAAATGCTGGGATTATAGGCGTGAGCCTCCGTGCCCGGTTGTTAAATCTTATTTTGTAGTTTAATCCCTTCATTCTTATTAACTGGGCTCTTTGAGAACCTTCTGCCTTGGGTTAACTGTGAATGTGATAAAACGTCTTCACTGACATCACTCAGAAACTCTAAGCATGAGTTAGAGCCTTTCTCCTACAATGAGAAACTTCTTACCAGGTAGGAGATGATGCATTTGTACTCGTTGAGTAGAATCAGTTGTTTATTCAGCCAGGAATGTACCATTCTAAATTCTTTATTTTTTGGTTTCAAATCTTGTTAAAAAATTTAAAACATTTAACTGACAGAGATCGCACACGTTCCAGGTGTACAGTGTGCTGATTTGATACATGCAGACACTGTGTAGTAATGATCACAATCATGTTAACACATTCAACACCAACCAGGCGGAATTATTTTCATGTTTATATTTATCTCGCCATGAGGGAAACATAAGAAATTTCTGTCAATTGCAATCTCAAAAGGAACTCTTTACTAACTGAAAATTCCACCAAAAGAGGTGATACAAGGCAACGTGAAATCCACCTGTTTATAACCGATGAACCCACCAGCACGGCACTCATGACGGTTCCCACAGAATTCACTTCATCTCAAACGGAAGTCAGAGCCTGTCCTCCTATATAAACAGTAGTCTCTAATTCTGAAACTTTGTTTGTAAGTGATTATGCTGACATGAAGGGGTCAAACAGCCCTCTGATGGATACTCACTTCAAGACAAACAGCTGTTTTACCTTTGAATCCCTCTGTGCCTTCTATCCCGATTGCCAAGACCACTCTTCTCCAGGGTTTGTTTCATTGTCACAGCACTTTCCCAGACCTGATTCACCAGGCTTTGGTCCCTCTTCTCCTTACCAGACAACTTCCCACAATCTCCAATTGCAACAGCAGCCCATTTCTGCAGAAGGTAAATTGCCTTTTCCTGTCACTACGCACAACAAACATATGGGTCAGACAATCCTTCTTTTGCTCTCTCATGCTCTCAGCCAAGTCCGGGCAGTTCTATGACATCAGAACCACCTCCACAGAACAGACTGAAGTCATAAGCACGGGCGAATTTTCTGGCTACGGTCATTGCCAAGGCAACCCCAGAATCCTTTAAAAATAATCAAGTGATGCACTCTTACAGCTTTATGAAAACATTTTGGCATTTAAAAATATTTTTATGGGCCGGGCGCGGTGGCTCAAGCCTGTAATCCCAGCACTTTGGGAGGCCGAGACGGGCGGATCACGAGGTCAGGAGATCGAGACCATCCTGGCTAACACGGTGAAACCCCGTCTCTACTAAAAATACAAAAACTAGCCGGGCGAGGTGGCGGGCGCCTGTAGTCCCAGCTACTCGGGAGGCTGAGGCAGGAGAATGGCGTAAACCCGGGAGGCGGAGCTTGCAGTGAGCTGAGATCCGGCCACTGCGCTCCAGCCTGGGCGAAAGAGCGAGACTCCGTCTCAAAAAAAAAAAAAAAAAAAAAAAAAAAAAATTTTTATGGTTATATGCCTTCCTTGATATGTTATTCATTTATTTTTTGAGATGGAGTCTCTGTCACCCAGGCTGGAGTGCATCTTGGAGGCTGGAGCCAGGCTGGTACAATCCTGGCTTACTGCATCCTCCACCTCCAGGGCTCAAGCGTTCCTCCTGCCTTAGCCTCCTGAGTAGCTGGGACTACAGGAGCACACCACTATGTCCAGTTAATTATTATTATTATTTTTTGTAGAGATGCGATTTTGCCATGTTGCCCAGGCTGTTGATATATTATTTTTATATATTTATTTAGAGATGGCATCTCGAGCTTTTTGCTCAGGCTGGACTGCAGTGGTGTGATCTTGGCTCACTGCAACCCCCACCTCCCAGGTTCAAGCAATTCTCCTGCTTCAGCCTCCCAAGTAGTTGGGATTACAGGCACCTGCCAGCACACCCGGCTAATTTTTGTATTTTTAGTGGAGATGGGGTTTCACCGTTTTGGTCAGGCTGGTCTCGAACTCCTGACCGCAGATGATGCACCCACCTCAGCCTCCTAAAACGTTGGTGAGAGATGAAGCCAGATGGACTTCCTGGGTCGGGTGGGGACTTGGAGAACTTTTCTGTCTTACAAGAGGATTGTAAATGTACCAATCACCACTCTGTAAAAATGCATCAATCAGCACTCTATGGTTAGCTAGAAGATTGCAAATGTACCAATCAGCACTCTGTAAAAATGCACCAATCAGTGCTCTGTGGCTAGCTGGAGGATTGTAAATGCACCAATCAGCACTCTGTAAAAACGCACCAATCAGCGCTCTGTGGATTGTAAGTGCACTAATCAGCACTATGTAAAATGGACCAACTGGCACTCTATAAAATGGACCAATCAGCAGGACATGGGCGGGGAGAAATACGGTAATAAAAGATGGCCACCCCAGCCAACAGCAGCAACCCGCTTGGGTCCCCTTCCAGGCTGCAGAAGCTTTGTTCTTTTTGCTCTCCACAATAAATCTTGCTGCTGCTTACTCTTTAGGTCTGCACCACCTTTAAGTGCTATAACACTCACCGTGAAGGTCCGCAGCTTCATTCTTGAAGTCAGCGAGACCACAAACCCACTGGAAGGAACGAACTCTGGATACACTGGGATTATAGGCGTGAGCCACCGCACTTGGCCGATACATCATTTACATTTTTTTCTAATAAAGCTGAATTGTGTTTCTCAGATATTACACAAGCCACGCTGATGATGGGGTTTTCTAGATAAGAGAGGTCTTGCCAAGGAGTGTATATCAACCTCTGTAATAGCAAAAATGGCCCAGAAATAACGTAAATCTCCATCAAACTATTTTGTCGTAGGGTCAAAAAACTAAAGCAATATATGCTCACAGAGACAGTCAAGCTCCTTTGCCCCCATACCCCCAAACAAACCTAACTTAATCATCTGCTGCACATGGGATGTAAACAAGTTCACGAAGGAGGCAGCAATGAAGTCAGACAAGCTGCCTGGGATCAAATTGCCTTCTAAATATGCTCAAAGTGGCTGCCGTCCACAGAGAGAGAAGATTTATGGGTATTAAGGAAAAAAGGAATTAAAATAATCAATACGAAGTGAATACAGCACAGAACGACACTGTTACATGATCTTAAGTCCTTAAAATGCAAGAAATGTGGATGGATTATGCAAATAAGACAGAAATCTGATGACGGCAGGAGGATGCCCAGGGTGGTCCAGTCAGGCTCCAGTTTCACATACTGTTCTCAGGGATGAACCCCACGTCCTCCCCAGCCACCAATTATCTCCCTGATGCCAGTTCAATGTGGAGGGCCCTAAAGACACTGGGACCACAGCAACCCGAGGGTGGCGTTTTCCAGCAGGACATACAGACAGGAATTTACTCCCACAGGGCAAAGCAAAGGCAGAAAACAGGTAATTAGAGCTAAGGACTGTGGGGTCCAAAGACTCAACCCAGAAAGTGGGCCTGCCATTTCATGGAGGCAGAAACTGGACTAAGAATGCAGAAGGGACTTGATCAAGGGCACAGACAGGAAGGTGGAATCTGAGTCTGGATGCAGGACCCTGGACTCTAAGTCCAAGGTTCTCCCATGCTGCCTCCCACACACGGATGTGCCTGTGTGTGTGTGCATGCATGCGTTCCATCAGTTGGAGCCAGGGGCAAAGTGGACACACCCCGGGGCTGGGGATTCTACTTGTTCTCTCCCAGGCACCATGGTGCCTGGCAAGGCACATTCCACACAAGTCCATAACACAGCCAGCCATACTGCAAACAGCACCGGGCCCCGCCCCAGGCAAAAGCTGCGGGAATTGTTCGAGGGCCATTTTCTTTTATTTTTTTTTTGAGACTGAGTCTCTCTCTGTCACCCAGGCTAGAGTGCAGTGGCATGATCTCGGCTCACGGCAAGCTCTGCTTCCCGGGTTCAGGCCATTCTTTTGCCTCAGCCTCCGGAGTAGCTGGGACTACAGACGCCTGCCACCTCGCCCGGCTAACTTTGTATTTTTAGTAGAGACAGGGTTTCACCGCGTTAGCCAGGACGGTCTTATCTCCTGACCTCGTGATCCGCCCACCTCGGCCTCCCAAAGTGCTGGGATTACAGGCGTGAGCCACCGTGCCCGGCCTCGAGGGCCATTTTCAAATCCCACCTCACAGGTCCCACCATTCCTGACCAAGTTAAGAATTTCCTCCTCAGTGTTGAATGAACCACCACCACATTTCGTTCTGAACATCATTTTGGTACCAGTACCACTTTGCATTTATATAGCAAGATTATCTTTCCCTAATAAATTGACATCTATTTCATGTGTTTTCAATCTTTCCACATCTGTCCTCATTTTACAAAAGAGAAAACGGAGCACTGTCCAAGGGCTCACTCTGTGTCCTGCCTCCTGCTGGCAGTTGTACCTTCTAACCTGGGCTTTTCCTCACTAGGCTTTTTTGCTTGGTAGATACATTAACCTACTGGAAATCCCTACCTCATCTGCTCTTATTGGTGAAAACAGAGAGAAATACGCACCTGCATTGCGGGCGGCAATAATATCACACATGGGATACAGCCTGCAAACCCCTCTGAGCTGAGGTCCACTGTGGGGGTCCAGCTGACAGGCTGATCCCTAAGTCATCAAAAGTGTCCTTCTGTTTTTGTTTAAGACAGGACCTTGCTCTGTTGCCCAGGCTGGAGTGCAGTGGTGCAATCACGGCTCACTGCGACCTTGAACTCCTGGGCTAGGGCAATCCTCCTTTGTCTGCCTCCCAAGTAACGTGGACTACAGGTATGTGCCACTGTGTCCAGCTAATTTGTAAATATTTTGTAGAGATGGGGGTCTTGTTATGTTGCCCAGGCTGACCTCAAACTCCTGAACTCAAGCAATCCTCCTGCCTTGTCCTCCCAAAGTGCCAGGATTACAGGAATAAGCCGCCATGCCTGGCTTCCCCATGGTCTTTTTGTTTGTTTGTTTGAGACTCTGCTGCCCAGGCTGGAGTGCAGGGGTGTAATCTTGGCTCACTGCAGCCTGGACCTCCCAGGCTCAAGGGATCCTCCCACCTCAGCCTCCCAGGTAGCTGGATCTACAGGTGCATGTTACCATGCCTGGCTAATTTTAGTATTTTATTTGTAGACATGGAGTCTCACTATGTTGCCCAGGCTGGTCTCGAACTCCTGAACTCAAGTGATCAGCCCACCTTGGCCTCCCAAAGTGCTGGGATTACCCACCACCACACCTTGCCTCCATGGTCTCCTTAAAGCGGAGATCACCCCTTTCTTTTCAGGACAAAAATGTTTGCTCATCTTGAAAAGCAAAAAAACCTGTCAGAAATGGAATGAAAGATCTACCTCAAATCCTCTCCTTAAAATGCTGGACAGCCAACATCTGGTTATCGCTCAAGATTTGTCATTAGAAAATGTCTGATTTATTTGGAAGCAGTTTTATGGAAGTACCAAAGTATAGGACATTTTAAAAATCACTTGCATGTCTGTGTGAGATGGTCACAGCTGCGCTCCCTCATTCCACAGAAACATGGCCTTCAGACACATTTGCAGAGTCCTAATAAGCAACTGTCACACACCCCCAGATGGCCGATTTGATCACAGGACATGGGTGCAGGATGATAGTGAGGTTCTCGTTCCCTTTCACTGCTCCTAACACAGCAAACCTCCGGCCAGAACAGCAAAAACGCCAAAGGCACAGCCTGCTCCTGCCAGGCACCCTGACCCCACCTCCACCTGCCAACACAGACCTTCCCAGCTGGACCTCCCCTGGGCACCTGGCTGGGAGATCCAAGCAGGAATCATTAGCACAGCTCAGGGCACCTCGGAGACTTTCAACTCCCCCAGTTATCCCAAACTCCCTGACTTGGTTCACCCAGGGTTTTGATTCTCTGCCTCCATCTGACCAAAAGGTAACCCTGCACTTCTGAGGACCTCACCTGCTGAGGGGAGAGTGAGTAGATGGGAGCGGAGGTGTTACCATTTTCAAATATACATTTTTTCCCAAGAGAATTAAAACATTTATTGATTATACATGATAATGGATGATACAAAACCTTCATTCCCATCCATAATTTTTTTTTTTTTTTGAGACGGAGTCTCGCTCTGTCGACCAGGCTGGAGTGCAGTGGCTGGATCTCGGCTCACTGCAAGCTCCGCCTCCCGGGTTCACGCCATTCTGCTGCCTCAGCCTCCCGAGTAGCTGGGACTACAGGCGCCCGCCACCTCGCCCGGCTAGTTTTTTGTATGTTTTAGTAGAGACGGGGTTTCACCGTGTTAGCCAGGATGGTCTCGATCTCCTGACCTCGTGATCCACCCGTCTCGGCCTCCCAAAGTGCTGGGATTACAGGCTTGAGCCACTGCGCCCGGCCTATTCCCATCCATAATTTTATCTGGTCAAATATATTCTGAAATGTGGGATTCAAGTAGATGGACATGTTCTGGATATGTGGTCCTTTAATGCTGTATGGGTCTTAAAACAACGGCTTTCTAGAATGTATTTCATCAGAGGTTTATCTTACTACGCATCCCAGTTTAAGCCAGCATTGGTTCTTTTCCTTTTTTTCTTTTTTATTTTTTTGAGACAGAGTCTCACTCTGTTGTCCAGGCTGGAGTGCAGTGGCGTGATCTTGGCTCACTACAACCGCTGCCTCCCTGGTTCAAGCTATTCTCCTGCCTCAGCCTCCCAAGTAGCTGAAATTACTTGGGAGGCTGGTGGTCATGTATCACCAGGCCCGGCTAATTTTTATTGTATTTTTAGTAGAGATGGGGTTTCACCATATTGCCCAGGCTGGTCTCAAACTCCCGACCTCAGGTGATCTGCCTGCCTCTGCCTCCCAAAGTGCTGGGATTATAGGAGTGAGCCACTGCACCCGGCCTGTTCTTTTCCTTTACAAGGTTTAAAGAAAATAATAAGGCTTCTTATAACTTTGTATGGCTTCCGCTCTCCTTCCAACAATGTTGATTTGACACAGATCATGGGAGAAGAGGCTGACGGAAGACCGGGGGGGCTCCCAGCTCCTTATCATGACAGATACAGGCTCTCTGCCAGGCCGTCCTGGCCACAATGATAGGGTCTGGCCACTGAGCCCTCTTTTCAAACACAGCTGAATAGTACACCAGGCCATGTTTCATTAGCCATTCAGTACAACTGGAATCTCAAAGTGACCAAGCTTTCTATTTGCCACAGAGCTGGGGCACACATGCAAAACAATCTCCCCAGCAAATTGAAAGGAAAAAGAGAGCATACTTAGCATTGAAAAGTAACTCAGACTAAGTAGTGTCACTGGGTTAAAGGACTTAAACTCCCTCGGTGATCTGGGACACTGATGCTGCTCAAACAGCCCAGTGACCGGCGGTCATGGCACCAATGCCCTGGGGTGATGTGAGCAGGGCCCTCTGCCCAAGGCAACACAGACATGCGCTGAGCCCTCTGCATTTTTTGGCTCTCCATATCCTAATGGGTAAGCAAGGACTTCTGCTGCCTCAACACTTAGGTGATTTAGGTGGCTGTCCTCTGCCCTGCCACTGTCCTCTGATTTCCAGCATCAAGGACTTGGGCAGCACAGTCGGAGGAAACGGCTTTCAATGACTGGCCTGTATTATCTGCTTGGCAAAACTCCCTGACTTCTGGTAAAAACAGGGGACTGGTTTTGTCTTCCCTCCACATGGTATAAAACATTCATCTCCTGGAGATGAGCAGCAGCGTGGCTGATGGCTGCCAGGGAGGTGTTTCCAGAAAGATATGACTTTGACATAACATAAGCCAAATTTTGTCCCACCAGCTTGTATGTTTTTACTTTAACAATCCACCAGCACCTCATTATTTCAGACCTGGCTTCTAGGTATGAGGCCTTTTCATGAGGTGTCCTCATGAAACCTGGCCCCCGGCTTACCTTGGGATTGGTTCGCTGCTGCAGTCTCCTTTCTTCCCTCTCTCTCTGCAGCCGCTCAAACTCCTCTCGAATTTCAGCTGGGGTTCTCCTCCTTTCCACAACCTATGTGCAGAATCAAGATGGGAAGACAGTTGAGGACCCAGGAGGTAAGGGAAACGTACACAAAGAACTGCAGTCATTGATTTTGGTGTGTGCATGCTGCCTGGGGTCCAGCCATGGCCTTTCCCCAGGAAGTACCCCAAACCATGACTTCTGCCATCCGATGGCTCAGGCCTGGGTGAGGCAGAGCTCACTGCCCTCCTGGACCTTCCCAAGGTTGAAATGAGCTTTCACTCAGCTCTCCAGAGTGACTTAAACATTCTTTATTTTAGCAACTTATCTCTAAGTCTGCAGAAATCTTACAAGGAAAATGTCACCTTAAATTTCTTTTTTTTTGTTGTTGTTGTTTTTTTTGAGACGGAGTCCCGCTCTGTCGCCCAGGCTGGAGTACAGTGGCCGGATCTCAGCTCACTACAAGCTCCGCCTCCCGGGTTTACGCCATTCTCCTGCCTCAGCCTCCCGAGTAGCTGGGACTACAGGCACCCGCCACCTCGCCCGGCTAGTTTTTTGTAATTTTTAGTAGAGACGGGGTTTCACCGTGTTAGCCAGGATGGTCTCGATCTCCTGACCTCGTGATCCGCACGTCTCGGCCTCCCAAAGTGCTGGGATTACAGGCTTGAGCCACTGCGCCCGGCCGTCACCTTAAATTTCATAGTGTAAATTTCCTAATGAATCTCAGATAACAAATGTTAAATATCAGGACGAAGGCAAGCTGGCTCTCCCTAGTGGTCTGGGACAATCGCTAAAGACTCCTTTTGAGCTTCTTGGACCACGGATCTCAAGCTGTCGGGTCTGGGTGTTTTTATTCTGTTGTTGTAGAGACGGGGTCTTGCTATGTTGCCCAGGTTGGCCTCAAACTCTTGGCCTCAAAGGATCCTCCCACATCAGCCTCCCAAAGTGCTGGGATTGCAGGCATGAGCCACCATGTCTGGCGGGTCTGAGTGTTTTCAGAATCATGGAACTCTTCTTCTTAAAATAGTATATGAACCTTAGAATGTGGGCTGTCAGTTATAGGCTGGTGTAACAATACTCAGGTACCACGCAGCAGACCTTGTTAAACTCAGGGATGCACAGTGATGTCAAATCTGAGAAAATAAGGTATTCCGGCCTGGCGCGGTGGCTCACACCTGTAATCCTAGCACTTTGGGAGGCCGAGGTGAGTGGATCACCTCAGTTCAGAGTTAGAGACCAACCTGGCCAACATAGTGAAACCCCATCTCTACTAAAAATACAAAAATTAGCCAGGTGTGGTGGCAGGTGCCTGTAATCCCAGCTACTTGGGAGGCTGAGGCAGGAAAATTGCTTGAACCCAGGAGGTGGAGGCTGCAGTGAACTGAGATCATGCCACTGCACTCCAGCCTGGGCAACAGAACAAGACTCTGTCTCAAAAAAAAATAAAGGAAAAAAAAAAAAAGAAAAGGTATTCCAGGTCTGGTGTGGAATACCTTTGGGAGGCCGAGGTGGGTGGATCACCTGAGGTCAGGAGTTCGAGACCAGCCTGGCCAACATGGTGAAACCGTCTCTACTAAAAATACAAAACATTAGCCAGGCGTGGTGGTGGGTGCCTGTAATCCCAGCTACTCGGAAGGCTGAGGCAGGAGAATCGCTTGAACCCGGGAGTCGGAGGTTGCAGTGAGCCAAGATCACGCCATTGCACTCCAGCCTGGGCAACAAGAGCAAGAAACTCCATCTTGAAAGAAAAGAAAAAAAAAAAAAGAAAATACAGCATTCCAATTTCAGTTCAGCCCTTCTTAGCTCGTCATGAAAGGAAGACCACCTCGTCGAGATTTCAAAGAAGCGGAAAGGGCAGTCTTTCATCTGTGAAAGAGGCAACTGCACTGCACGATTTCTGGTTTTTTTTTTTTTTTTGAGACAGAGTCTCGCTCTGTCGCCCAGGCTGGAGTGCAGTGGTACAATCTCGGCTCACTGCAAGCTCCGCCTCCTGGGATCACGCCATTCTCCTGCCTCAGCCTCCCGAGTAGCTGGGATTACAGGCACCCGCCACCACACCCAGCTAATTTTTTGTATTTTTAGTAGAGATGGGGTTTCATCATGTTAGCCAGGATGGTCTCGATCTCCTGACCTCGTGATCCACCCACTTCGGCCTCCGAAAGTGCTGGGATTACAGGCGTGAGCCACCGCGCCTGGTCTGCACTGCACGATTTCTAAGGGTCCTGTTTATGGTGTGAAATTGTGTGCACTGATGAGAAACACACAGTGTGGGAATAGGACAGAAAAAGTAGTTACTCTTTTTCCTATCATGACCAAAGGTATCAGATGGCTGGGGGAGGGGCCAGGGGTGTACGAGAAAGCAGATTCCACCCATTGGTGGGAGAAACACAGGGGAGTCTTGAGATGTTGCTCACAGACTATCTAAAAAGATGTGATGTGAGAAAATGTTTCCTTGGAAATTTCAAGTTTCAAAAAATTATTTTTAAAAATACAAGCTTATAGCAAAATATCAATAGAACAGAAGGAAATAAAAAGTTTGTGATTCCCATATTCCCTCTTCTCACAGGCTCACACTCAATTTTTTTATATCATTTCCTAAAAATCCTCTATGCATGTGTATGTACCTACGTATGTGCGTGTGTGCACGCACACACACATACACACATTCAATATAAATATTACAGGCTTTGTGAAACGATTTTATTTTTCAACAAATAATAATAAAAAAAAACCCACAAAAACTCATCCAAAAAAAATCCTAGGAACTTGTCCACTACTTTAAACATTAAAAATAGTGAAAACATTTTCTTCTCTAATAACCCAATATAAATAAAAAATTACAAAAAAGGGGGGAAGTGGTTCTTTTTAAGGAAGCTTTAAAATAAAAAGATTGTTAAAATCATCCAAGAACAAACTAAAGGTCCTAAGTGGCACGACAGTGATTGCTCTGTGACCTCGCAAGGACATTCTGGGTTCTATTTTGTGAACGAGGTGCATTCCCACTGCCCAGGCTTAGAACCACCGAGGGCGCGTCACCTATCTACAGCACTCTCCCTTTCCAATGCCACCCGTCCTGATGTAGACAAAAGCAAGGTGCAGTTTTTCAAAGTTTCCATTATCTTCTCAATCTCATGTCAGTCCCTCCTTGAAGCAAAAGAAAAAAAAATAAACGAGCTTCAGGGAAATGTAGGTAATCAACCATTCCATGTAAGTTTGAAGATCCAGAAAAAAATGCTTCAAAATACTTTAAAAATTATTCATGACTTTACAGCCCAATTCAGTGGACCTGACTGTGGAGCCAGTTTCTCTGGACCCAACAGATGGTGACTTAAGTGACCCATCACCAAGGACAAGGAGGTCTAAGTGTGAGGCTGTCTGAATGGAGACAGTTTCTCTACATAGCCCAGAGGATGCAGGCTGTTCCAATCTGGATAAAGAGATTTTATTTTATTTATTTCTTTGAGACGGAGTCTCGCTTTATTTATCTATCTATCTATCTATCTATCTATTTATTTATTTATGACAGAGTCTCGATCTGTCGCCCAGACTGGAGTGCAGTGGTGCGATCTTGGCTCACTGCATCTCCTGGGTTCATGACATTCTCCTGCCTCAGCCTCCTGAGTAGCTGGGACTACAGGCGCCCACCACCACGCCCAGCTAATTTTTTGTATTTTTTTTTTTAGTAGAGACGGGGTTTCACCGTATTAGCCAGGATGATCTCGATCTCCTGACCTCATGATCCACCCACCTCGGCCTTCCAAAGTGCTAGAATTACAGGCGTGAGCCACCGTGCCTGGCCTTTTTTGTTTTTTTTTGAGACAGAGTCTCGCTCTGTCACCCAGGCTGGTGTGCAGTGGCGCGACCTTGGCTCACTGCAAGCCCCGCCTCCCGCGTTCACGCCATTCTCCTGCCTCAGCCTCCCGAGTAGCTGGGACTACAGGCGTCCGCCAAAACATCCGGCTAATTTTTTTGTATTTTTAGTAGAGCCGGGGTTTCATGGTATAAGCCAGGGTGGTCTCCTGACTTCGTGGTCCGCCTGTCTTGGCCTCCCAAAGTGCTGGGATTACAGGCATGAGCCACCGCGCCCGGCGAGATTTTATTTTATTTTAATATTTTATTTTTTTGAGACAATCTTGCTTTGTCACACAGGCTGGAGTAGAGTGGTGCGATCTCAGCTTACTGCAATTTCCGCTTCCTGGGTTCAAGCAATTCTCCTGCCTTGGCCTCCCGAGTAGCTGGGACGACAGGCTCATGCCACCATATCCAGCTAATTTTTTCATTTTTAGTAGAGATGACGTTTCACGTTGGCCAGGCTGGTCTTGAACTCCTGACCTCAAGTGATCCACCAGCCTCGACTTCCTAAAGTGCTGGGATTACAGGTGTGAGCTACCGCGCCCGGCCTGAATAGAAATTTTATAATTGAGTGTTCTATTCAACAGGATATTAGTTTTTAAAAATGCAAATTTAACAAAAGTTTGATTCGCCATAACTTTAATCAGTGACATAAGCAGACCCATGAATATGCCCATATACTACTATTTTTTTTGGAAACAGATTTGTAAGCTGCTGATAATTAAAATCCTGGACTCAAACCCTGTAGGAGAAAAAAAAAAAAAAAACCTGGAAAGTGTGAGGCTTCACAAAGGCTGCAGCAGGACAAGATTCATTTTCAGGAATTTTAGCTGTTTAATCTTTGAAGACTGAACAGCTGAAAATTACTTTCTCTCTGTTACATTCTGTGATGAATTACAAAGGCAAATAATCCAAAGGTGGCAGATCATTCCATTTTTAGTCATATTTTACACAAGTTTTGCAAATAGTTGGTGCATAATCTGAGCTAACAGCAAAGTCAAAATGGCCAGCCTTTCTGGAGCGGTGAAGACACTTGGCAGGGCAGGGCACTTCATTCTCAGCTCCCACAGGCCTCTGCCATTCATTCATTCATTCATTCATTCATTCATTTATTTATTTGAGACGGAGTCTCGCTCTAGCCCGGGCTCGAGTGCAGTGGCCGGATCTCAGCTCACTGCAAGCTCCGCCTCCCGGGTTTACGCCATTCTCCTGCCTCAGCCTCCCGAGTAGCTGGGACTACAGGCGCCTGCCACCTCGCCCGGCTAGTTTTTTGTATTTTTTAGGAGAGACGGGGTTTCACCGTGTTAGCCAGGATGGTCTCGATCTCCTGACCTTGTGATCCGCCCGTCTCGGCCTCCCAAAGTGCTGGGATTTCAGGCTTGAGCCACCGCGCCCGGCCAGCCTTGATTATTTATACCTTCCTTTAAACAGAATACATGATGCCGGAAAGGGGAACAGGACTAAGCCAGCGGTGAGCTGCTCTTCTCCTTATCAGCAACCCTTACAGACAGAGGCATCTGGGAACACAGCATCTGAAGCTGCATGACAGTTGACAAAACCAGACACTGTCAGTGTTTCTCATGGACAGAGTGTATCACATGCAGCTTGTGAATCCATACAACTGCTGTTCACCGAACCATTCACCTACTAGGTCCATCCCTATGCTAGTCAGAAACTGAGCAGTGGCTCACCTGAGGTCACGTGTTTGAGACCAGCCTGGCCAACATGGCAAAACCCTGTCTCTACTAAAAATGCAAAATTTAGCCGGGCGTGGTGGCAGTTGCCTATAGTCCCAGCTACTTGGGAGGCTGAGGCAGGAGAATCGCTTAAACCCAGGAGGCGGAGGTTGCAGTGAACGGAGATTGCACCACTTCACTCCAGCCTTGGCAAAAGAGTGAAACTCCATCTCAAAAAAAAAAAAAAAAAAAAAAGAAAAGAAAAAACCGACTGAGCCCAGGAATTCTAGAACAACCTGGTCAACATAGTGAAACCCCATCTCTACAACAAAAAAACAACCACCAAGAAGACTGACTTTATTGATGAAACGAATGAGGAGATCTCCAAAAGCTGGGTGGCATCATGGAAGGAGGACAGACAGGACCTTAAACCTCCTGGGAAACCTCAGGCAAGTCCTTCTCTAAGCTTCAGTTTCCCTGCTATAAAATGAGGAGGGTTAAGCGACATCATTTGAAAAGTGTCATCTGGTTCTAGCTAGTAAACTTTTTATTCTGGGATATTTTTAGAAAATTATTTAGAAACACTATAACAACAGTACAGAAAGTTCTAGTATAGCCTGCACCCAGGTTCCCCCAATGTTAGCACCTTATATAACCATGGAATATCTGTCAAATCTCAAAAACCAACATTAGTACCCTTCTACTAATTAAACCTAGGGTTCAGATTTCACCAGATTTTCTACGAACATCCTTTTTCTGTTCCAGGATCCAATCCAAGATTCCACGTTGCATTTACACATGAGGTGGACGTCCTTAGTCTTCTCTGCTCTGTGACAGTTCTAAACCTTTGCTAGTTTTTCATGATCTTGACCATATTATTGCTTTTAATACAGGCTGACTTTCTCATATACTATAAAACCGATGTCAAAGACAGGGAAGGAAAATATAAATAATATAAAGGACTGCAGACAAAAACCAAACTGCAGATGATCTGGGCCAAAGGATGCAACTCGGATGTAACACAACATCTGAAAATGACATCTGCAGGAGATGAGTTACGTGGTTTCCATGGCAGTTGCCAGCCATTACCAGAATCAACACTGTCAAAGCATTCACAGTTCAAGGTTAGATTTTTGCCATTCTGAAAACATGGCTAATTTTGTTTTCAATGTGGGTATCTGCACAAACATCACTAACCAATCTCCGTAAGTAAATAGTATGGCTGGTTTTGTAAGTTGGGAATGGTTACATCTCATTCCTGGGAATCCTCCCAAAGAATAACAGTCTCTAGAAGCCTTAAAAAAAAAAAAAGGGGGGGGGGGGCTGGGCACGGTGGCTCACATTTGTAATCCCAGCACTTTGGAAGGCCAAGGCAGGAGGACCACCTGAGGTCAGGAGTTTGAGACCAGCCTGGACAACATGGTGAAACCCCATCTCTACCAAAAATACAAAAATTAGGCCGGGCGCGGTGGCTCACGCCTGTAATCCCAGCACTTTGAGAGGCCAAGGCAGGTGGATCACGAAGTCAGGAGATCAAGACCATCCTGGCTAACATGGTGAAACCCCACCTCTACTAAAAATACAAAAAATTAGCCGGGTGTGGTGGCGGGCGCCTGTAGTCCCAGCTGCTTGGGAGGCTGAGGCAGGAGAATGGCGTGAACCAGGGAGGTGGAGGTTGCAGTAAGCTGAGATCGCGTCACTGCATTCCAGCCTGGTCAACAGAGCAAGACTCCATCTCAAAAAAAACCAAACCAAAAAAAAAAAAAAATTAGCTGGGCATAGTTGTGCGCACCTATAATTCCAGCTACTCGGGAGGCTGAGGCAGGAGAGGCACTTGAACCCTGGAGGCAGAGGTTGCAGTGAGTCAAGATCATGCCACTACACTCAGCCTGGGCAACAGAGTGAGACTCTGTCTCAAAAAAGAATAAAAAAAAAAAAAGTAGCAAGGCATGGTGATGCATGCCTGTAGTCTCAGCTACCTGGGAGACTGAGGTGGGAGGATGGCCTGAGCTGGGAGGTTGACACTGCAGTAAGCCACGCTCGCGCCACTACACTCTAGCCTGGGTGACAGAGTGAGACTCTGTCTCAAAAAAAAAAAAGAAAAGACTGAAAATTTACCTCATGACTAACAACTGGGCTAGTATTCTGTACATTCTAAAGAAGCTCCAATGGTTTGGGGAGTGATTTCTAGTTGGTGGAGTGCTTTGAGATCTTTGGATTAAAGGCGTCTCAGACACTCAGGATACCAACAATCAATGCCCTTCACCCTTCACTGACTACCCATATGGTAGCCTAATAAATATGTGGTAAATGGATACCCTTCAGCAACTGAAGAGTTTAATAGTCTAAAAATATCAGCAACAGCATGAAGGGAATACAGCTTCCTCCCTGGAGTGAAAGCTATTATTGCAGTGAGAGAATCGTCATATGGAACAATCCATCCAGCTGTAGAATTCCTTGAAGGAATGTTGATGCCAGCTTCATAAAATTTGCTTGAGTTCAATGAGACTTTCTGTGTAATATGAATAATGGGTCCAATTTTCCTACTGTATGTTAAACACTAATACATCTCTGAGTAAATATCTGGGGAGGTATCTTTATTTAGTTTTCTTTGAAGGCATTTTCATCTTGCAGCAAAAGCTTAGTATCAATATGAAAAAAAGCCAATCCGATCCATGAGAACCTGACTTGCTTAGTTTACTTAACAAATACGAACATAATGTTTAACCACTTGCCACCCACAACTGTACACATATTTTTATTTTCATTTATTTATTTCATTTTTATTTTTTGAGACACAGTCTCACTGCCACTCAGGCTGGAGTGCAGTGGTGTGATCATGGCTCACTGCAACCCCGACCTCCTTAGGCTCAAGTGATCCTCCCACCTCAGCCTCCCAAGAAGTAGGATTACAGGCACACGCCACCATGCCTGGTAAATTTTTTTATTTTTTATTGCTTGTAGAGATGCGATCTCGCTGTGTTGCTCCAGCTGATCTCAAACTCCCGAGCTCAAGTGATCCTCCTCTGTCAGTCTTTGAAAGTGCTGGAATTATAGGTGTGAGCCACTGCACCCAGCCCTACATATTTGTATAACCACCATTTGTGTGTGGATTTGCCTTGTTTCTAATGGGAAGATAATCTGGTTTGATAAGAGGAAACCATACAATATTTGACCAGCAGACCCCACTGCTCCACTGACTGGGATAATGCTGCTGGGGACTCAAAACCTGGTCTTTGAAGAGGGAATATGTAATGAAGTCCTACAGCTTTTCAGTGACTCCAACTGCTGACTTGAAAAACTGTAGGCCGGGAGTGGTGGCTCACGTTTGTAATCCCAGCACTTTGGGAGGCCGAGGTGGGCAGATCATGAGGTCAGGAGTTCGAGACCAGCCTGGCCAACACAGTGAAACCCCGACTCTACTAAAAAAAATACAAAAATTAGCTGGGTGTGGTGGTGGGTGCCTGTAATCCCAGCTACTCAGGAGGCTGAGGCAGGAGAATCACTTGAACCCAGGAGGCGGAGATTACAGTGAGCCGAGATTGTGCCACTGCACTCCAGCCTGGGCAACAGAGCTAGACTCCGCCTCAAAAAAAAAAAGAAAAGAAAAGAAAAATTGTAGCCAACCTACATCTTAAAAATACAAAGAAGCTTTAAGGGATGTATAAAGAGTGAGGGGGAAATTGAATAAATACAACAGAATTCTATTTTCCTTTTTGGATGAGAAAATGCTAAGTTGTTTGGCTTAATACCTAGCTGCAATGAACCAAGGCGACAGGAAGCACTGCTATTCCCATCAAGCCAGAGGCCAAGTACCAACCGCCCACTGGAGCCAGGAGGACATGCAGATGAGAAGAGCCAGACGTAACACAAGGGGGAGTGGTGGGGACTGGCACAAATTGGACAGTCCAGTCCCATCTGAAGGGGAAGGGCTCCTCAGATCCAGTGTTACCAGATCCTCAGATGTTTCCAGAAACGACAGAAGACTGAATTATGATGCAGAACCTCCCAGGGTTGAAATGTCAGCAACCAGAATTCACTGTGTGAGGCAATCAAAAAATGGCAACAGGCTGGGTATGGTGGCTCACACCTGTAATCCCAGCGCTTTGGGAGGCTGAGGTGGGAGGGTAGCTTGAGGGTAGGAATTTGAGACCAGCCTGGGCAACAATAGCAAGACCCTATCTCTACAAAAAATAAAAAAATTAGCTAGGCATGGTGGTGTGTGCCTGTAGTCGCAGCTACTTGGAAGGCTGAGGTGGGAGACTCACTTGAGCCCAGGAGGTCAAGGCTGCAGTGAGCCATGATGGCACCAACGCACTGCAGCCTGGGCAATACAGCACGTGCACGCTCTCTCTCTCTCTCTCTCACCCCCCACCCCTCCCACCAAAAAAGGCTATTAGTGGAATATGGCCCACAAGCCACCAATATGAAGCAGTAGTGGAAAGGTGGGAAAGGAAATAGGATCCTCTTTTGCTTCTCTTCCACTCCTCATCTGAAGACCTTTACAAGGCTTTGATGCTAGAACTAGAAGAGACAGGCATACATGCTTGAGATTAAACATTGAATGAACTTTGGCCGGGCGTGGTGGCTCATGCCTGTAATCCCAGCACTTTGAGAGGCCGAGGTGGGCGGGTCATCTGAGGTCAGGAGTTTGAGACCAGCCTGACCAACATGGAGAAACCCTGTGTCTTCTAAAAATACAAAATTAGCCAGGCGTGGTGGCGCATGCCTGTAATCCCAGCTACTCAGGAAGGCTGAGGCAGGAGAATTGCTTGAACCTAGGAGGCGGAGGTTGTGGTAAGCCAGGATCGTGCCACTGCACTCCAGTCTGGGCAACAAGAGCAAAACTTGGTCTCAAAAACAAACAAACAAACAAAACAAAACAAAACAAAAAAACATCGAAGGAACTTCAAGGGAAATCTTATATGATGGTGAAAATATAACTCAATAAAGGTCAATTCCATGTTATTAACAGACTAGCAAATTTCTTGGGCATCAGAACCAAGTTTCTTTCTTTCCTTTTTTGAGACAAGGTCTCGCTCTGTTGCCCACGTTGGAGTGCAGTAGCGTGATCATAGCTCACTGCAGCCTCAACCTCCTGTGCTCAAGTGATTCTCCCATCTCAGCCTCCTGAGTAGCTGCGAATACAGGTGTGCACCACCAAGCCCGCCTAATTTTTTAAAAAAATGTTTTGTAGAGACAGGGTCTTGCTATGTTTTTTCTCAGGCTGGTTTCAAACTCCTGGCCTCATGTGATCCTCCCAGCCTGGCTCCCCAAAGTGTTAGGATTACAGGTGTGAGCCACTTTGCCTGGGTCAGAACCAAGTTTTTTTAATGATACCTATATATTCCTGCAGCAACTTAAGAGTTTCACAGCGAATCTTCATATTCATTTTTCAGACAGTAACATGGAAGCACTAGCAACCCAAGTACTTGCCCAAGGCTCTACTGCTAGTCAGTGGCAGTGTGAAAGCAAACAAATTGTCTGAATTTTAGTGACTGTTCTCCCACAGCATGGCTGCCCAGGGTGACACATTTGCTGTATATTTTGTTTCACTCATCACATTTGACAAAGCTTGAATATTATAATACATGAGAATTGAAAGGGTCATTACAGGCAATGCAACCCCAGCAACTCTGCTTCCATTTTGCTCACATGCATAACATACTCCCATCTGAGATATTTCCTCACCGCAATTATTCAGAACTGAGGAGGAGAGAGAGGCACAGAACTGTGGAGGGTGGAAAGGAGTGTATGTGGAGTCAGAGCTGCACCCTTGAAGAAATCGTCTCCCATCAACCGCCAGCTCCACTTGCTCCCACCCCACACCTGGGTTAAAAATTACTCGTCCAGTCCATCCCTCTTCCGTTTTACTTGACAGGTTAGGAAACGAAGGACAAGTCAGATGAGTGGCTGGCCCAAGGTCGGAGTTACAAAGTGGCAAAGTTGTCGGGCGCCGGTGGCTCAAGCCTGTAATCCCAGCACTTTGGGAGGCCGAGATGGGCAGATCACGAGGTCAGGAGATCGAGACCATCCTGGCTAACACGGTGAAAAGCCATCTCTACTAAAAAAATACAAAAAATTAGCTGGGCGTGGTGACGGGCGCCTGTAGTCCCAGCTACTCGGGAGGCTGAGGCAGGAGAATGGCGTAAACCCGGGAGGCGGAGCTTGCAGTGAGCTGAGATCCGGCCACTGCACTCCAGCCCGGGCGACAGAGCGAGACTCCGTCTCAAAAAAAAAAAAAAAAAAAGAAACAAAGTGGCAAAGCCAAGTCCGGAACTGAACCTCTAACCTAAAATACGGGGCAAGGAAGGGGGCTCTAATGTCTTCAAATATTCCCAAAGACATTATTACGGATTGCAGGGTTTTGGGGAGATGTTTTGTAGCTGTTTAATGACTTTTCTGGGACACCAGACGCAGTTTCTCTTACCTCCCATCCTTCCATTTCCAGTCCTCTCTTCCCATATATATCATAGATGGCCCTGGTTTGGGGATCACTAAGCACTGCAAATTAAAAATTAAACATGTTTATAAAATATAAAATTCACCTTCAGTCCTTTCTGAGAACACTGATATCATTAGGTAAGCCCATCTCCTGTTCTCCCTGTCTGATCACAATCTTCCTAGAGACCCCTTTCATTTTCTATGCATCTTTCCACCTAACTGCTTTTTTGATTCAACCTAGGGTTTGTTTATTGACTTACTGACTGAATGGTCCTTCTCTGTTGTCCTGGCTGAAGTGCAGTGGTAAGATCACATAGCTCACTGCAGCCTTGAATTCCCGGGCTTAACTAATCCTCCTGCTCCAGCTTCCCAAGCAGGTGGGATTACAGGTGTGTGCACACATGCCTGGCTAATTTATTTTTTGTAGAGATGGTGTCTCACTATGTTGCCTAGGCTGATCTTGAATTCCTGGCCTCAAATGATTCTCTTGCCCTGGCCTTGCAAAGTGTTGGGATTACAGGTGTGAGCCAATGCACCCAACTCATTTAGGATATGTTTAAAGGTGGCTATAAATGAGAGAAGTCACATTTTCCCAGTGTCCAAGCTACTCTTGAGTGGAAGGTACAGGTACAAGGTGTACAAGGTGTACCATGCAGGAAGTGACACTGGCTCCTGCATTGCGAAAGGACATGAAAGTTGTTTTAAAAATAATTTGGTAAATTTCTGCCACGGTGTATAAAAGTATCCTGACTTGAAAGAGTGGGTTCCAGTTTCTAAAGAAGCTTGCTATAAAAGCAGAAAGAGGTTCGGATAGTAGAAAAGGCTGATTTGTTACTTACTCTGTAGAGTTCTATTAACTCCAAAGACAGGCTACATTTCTTTTGTGCACCTCTCCTCTTTATTTGTAAATAATTTTAAAAGACAAAAACACCTCTTACCATGTTGTTGGCCACATCACCCAAAGTACATCAGAAAAGGATTTCTCAGTTAAGGATGAGAGCTGTTCAAACGATATTCCAACTGAACTCAAATGTCAGCAAGGCCAATGGTCGTTCTCTTCCCCCTGTACTTCATCAATTTCTGCCAAGACCTTTGGGTCTCTTCTCCCCTGAGAGTTCCCACAGATTTGTAGGCCTCATTTAAAAACTACATAAATGATCCTATGCCTAATCAAATCTAATGGGAAAGGAGGAAATGCTGGCCCGTGGAAAACACAGGAGTCAAACTTGTGTTCCTCTCCAGCATTTAATAAGGAATTATTCATTCACTATTTCACCTGAGTCTCCCTTTAGGCTAAACAGGAGGCCAGGTCTGCTGCTGTGGCATTTTCACTAGCACTGGTAGGGTTTTTCTGTTAACTCTTCCCCAGGTCTCCAACACAATACAAGCAAACTATGTGGCTCATTTAGACAACAGTAAAATGAATGCACCCATTTAGATAACAAAATACAATAAAAAGAACAGGCTACTCTTCACAATTGCCATGCAAGTGATCTGAATAGTGTTAAATTTGGTAATGACACTACACTGATTACACATTTATCACACACTGCAGCCTGATTTTCATTGGCCATTAAAATCTAACTTTTTGGAAAAACTCTAAAGTGAAATACACTACAAGCTTAACATTATGTATACAGTGAGATGACTTTATGATTTTATAAAGAAACACAGCATCTAATTTCTCGTCTAAGGAGCCAATCACCAAATGGTTCTGGAACAAATAACTTACTGTACTTGATGTATATAACAGTGATTTAACATTTTTTTAAATTTAAATTTTAAAAATGGTGGTAAAATATACATACAAAATTTACCACTTTAACCATTTTAAAGTATACAATCAATAGCATTAAGTACATTTACAATGTTGTATAACCACCATCACTCTCCTATTTCCAGAACTTTTTGCCATCCCAAACAGAAGCTCTGTATCCAGTAGTGACTTTAATATTTTATAAACAAGGCTGGGTGTGGTGGCTCAAGCCTGTAATCCCAGCACTTTGGGAGGCCGAGACGGGCGGATCACGAGGTCAGGAGATCAAGACCATCCTGGCTAACATGATGAAACCCCGTCTCTACTAAAAATACAAAAAAACTAGCCGGCGAGGTGGCGGGCGCCTGTAGTCCCAGCTACTCGGGAGGCTGAGGCAGGAGAATGGCGTAAACCCGGGAGGCGGAGCTTGCAGTGAGCTGAGATCCGGCCACTGCACTCCAGCCCGGGCGACAGAGCGAGACTTCTCAAAAAAAAAAAGAAAAAAATTTTATAAACAAATATATCACAGAATGTTCTTTCTGACATACGTAAGACGTAAGTATAAAAATGTGAATCGTCCGGGCGCGGTGGCTCAAGCCTGTAATCTCAGCACTTTGGGAGGCCGAGACGGGCGGATCACAAGGTCAGGAGATCGAGACCATCCTGGCTAACACGGTGAAACCCTGTCTCTACTAAAAAAATACAAAAAAAAACTAGCCGGGCGAGGTGGCGGGCGCCTATAGTCCCAGTTACTCGGGAGGCTGAGGCAGGAGAATGGCATGAACCCGAAAGGCGGAGCTTGCAGTGAGCTGAGATCTGGCCACTGCACTCCAGTTTGGGCGACAGAGCGAGACTCTATCTCAAAAAAAAAAAAAAAAAAAAAAAAAAAGTGAATCGCTTGATTCTATTTCCTATAACATCGTTTTCGTTCTTTTATTAGAACTGATAACTGAATGCTTCAGAACCAATAAAATCACTTTTAGATGAAAAAATGTCCTTGTATCTTCTAACAAAAAAGAGAACAAAGAAACCTTCCCTGTGATGATCAGCCTTTACCTATAAGAGTTCCCTTTAGAAGAAACCTGGTAAACGATTTAAAACTTGAGTATTCCCTTGCAATCGAGACTCTGTCTATTACTGCACCCGGCCTCTCATTTTCTACTTACTGGACACGTATTGATCTCCAAAGCAAAATACTACTCTTTCAAAGGACCCTGTCAGTAAAAAGTACTAAACTAACCACCTCTTCTATATACCTCTAAGGACTCTCTTTTTCTATCCTCTATAAATCACATCCCCTAAAAATCGAATATCTGCTACCAGGATGTTTCTACAAAGTCCAGCCCTCCACTGACCTTCATAAGCCTGGTGAACAAGGTTAAACAGTCGTTCCGCCTGTGACTTGAGCTCTGGGTCTCTGTGCTTGTCTGGATGGTAGAGCATACACAGCCTCCGGTAGGCAGCTTTCAGCTCTTCAGAAGAGGCCTAAAGAAAGAAAAATTCAATTAGAGAACAATCAATGCTACTTAAACATTATCATTATCAGAATCAGCCCTGAAATGGGAACCCATCAGCCACGTCCCAATGTGTTTGCTCTCGACATACAGGATGTAATGAAGTTAGGTTTATTACCTCAACAAAGCTTCTTTTTGCCAGTTAATAAAGCGATCAATTACATACATCAATAGTGACTGGGTTTTGCTGGGAAGTGCTGCTATCTGATGAATGAACATTTGTGTCTCTGGAATGGCTCAGTGTGCTCTGAGCTGAAACCAAAATGTCAGAGACCTGCTAACTCTTTAACTTATTTGAAGTAAATCATGCCAAGGCACTCTCAACAGAACAGGTTCAGGCAAAGAAAAGCTATATACCATTAGACAGAAATGACATCAATTTAATGACATAACGAACATGAATCCTTGAAATTCAAAGACAAACTTGTAGGGTCCACATGTACTCGACTGCAACCTCTAATTCCAGAAGGCAGCACATTCAGAGGCAGAAATGCTTCCCTAACCTGTAGTAACCAACCCTTCCCAAAACGGCCAGACCTCCCTAAAAACCAAAAGGCATCAACTCTCCAATTCTCCTACGCAGGACGGACATCTGAAGGGGCGGCACAAGGCAGACGGGTTCTGGTGTGCTTTAACCACAGTGGGGGGGCGGGTGCTAACAGGCAAACCTGCATTCACTGTGGCCTGCCTCACAGTCACCAAGAGGGTCTCTAGACGGGACCCCTCAGAGGCCCTGGGACACTGAGCGGGCTATGTGGCTGGCCCCTCAGGTCTTCTTTGGGGAAGTGTTATGTTTGATTCTAGAGGCTATTTTGGCCTATCAGGGGTGGTATTGGATGGGCAGCTCTACCCTTTGGTGTATCAGTTAAAGAACACTTGATTTGGGGACATATCGCCACCATTTTGACAACTGAAGCACATTTCTGGGTCACTGACAACATGCTAGAGGGGCTCCCCAAATCTGCCAACTGAACAGAAGAACAGGTCCAGGTCCCAGGAGGGGATGTGAGGATTGACAGTGCTCCAGGATGAGGGCCTGGAACACAGATCCTCAAAGAAAGAGGTCACAGAGACATAGTCCTGGGACATAATTACCAAAAAAAACCAAAAAACAAAAAAACAAAAAAAAAAACAAAAAAAGATGACTTGTATGCTCTGTTACTTCCACAATTTTTTAATATCTTTCAGTCCCAGGACTAATGAGCTTCTTCACCAGAAAAAAAGAAGTGCAATTTTACTGTATTTTAGTATTAATTTTTGGCCCGGAATAGAAATATTTTCTACAGGATTAAGTTATTCAGATGCTAGAAAGCCAGGGCATTTGTGTGAGTTTACCAGGGGTTCTAAACAAGGAATTCTGAAGGACTCCAAGAGAAAGACAATCAATGTGATTGGAAAGACATGTAGAGGACATCGGCCCATCCCACGTGCCTGAGGGGGCAGCAGTGCTGGGGCCTGGGTTCTGCTCCTCAGCCCTAGACCAGGCTCAGGCCGGCTTCGTCTGTAGAGTAGGTGATGGCGTGGGTGACCTCCAGGAGCCTTCTGGCTCTAACTTTACTGGATTCTGCTATCCACAAAAAAAACAAGGCTGGACGCAGTGGTTCACACGTGTAGACCTAGCACTTTGGGAGGCGAAGGTGGGCAGATTGCTTGAGCCCACAAGTTCAAGACTAGACTGGGCAACATGGCGAAACCCCACATCTACCAAAAATACAAAAATTAGCTGGGCGTGGAGGTGCTTGCCTGTGGTCCTACCTGGAAGGCTGAGGTGGGAGGATCACCTGAGCCTGCGGAGGTTGAGGCTGCAGTGAGCTATGATTGCACCGCTGCACTCCAGCCTGGGTAACAGAGGGGGACAAAAACTAGCTAGACCCAAGCCATTCAGCTTGCCCTTTAAAGCAGGCCAAGAGAGCGTCCCGCTGGTTTGGAGAGAGGCAACTCTGCCGCATGCCATTTTAAACCAGGAGCTCCTTGAGGGTTCCATGAAGTGCTCTGTCAGAATAGGGTCAAGGATCTTGCTGAATGAGCAGCTCCTGGCCTCTGAGAATTGGTGAGACCCCACCCCATGGCAAATCTCTTTCTCCCATCTTCCCTTTGGTGCACTATCAAACTGGGGCTGGCTGCCTGTCTTCCAGCCACGCCCATGTGGTTCGCTCTGGGGCAACACAACCTTCCATTCTGCCCATGTCTGGATGCAGGATCTGTCACTTCCAAGCTTTGTGATCATGACAAGTGAGATTTCTGGCCTTTAGTCTTCTCCTTCATAAAAGATGACAACCCTTGCAGGGACAGTGTGAGAATGAAACCAGACAGTGACTATGAAGTTCTTCACACAGTGTCCAACACACAGCAAAAACTGAGGAATTATAGCTCCTTTAAGCTCCTTTCCGTTTCCCCATCTGCAAACTGTGGACAATAGTGCCTCTTTCTGAGTCTTTGTGAGGCGTAATTGAGATAATACAAGCACGACTGCTTAACAATGTCCAGCTCATACTAGGACCATAACCACTTTTGTTATTACCATCATCACAATTCAGCTGTGGTATCTTTTTGGCAACAGGAGAACTGAAACTGGAACAATTGGGAGGGCACCGCCCTGGTGCACGGATAACGGAAACAGTAATTCCGGAAGTAGTCCTGCTTGTGAAAATTCACTGTGCCGTATACTCAGGAAATGACCACTTTTCTCTACGTATATTCTATTTCCATAAAAATACAAGGCCCCCTAGAAGAGGGGGGCCTCCGTATTCCCATCTCTGCATTTTCTCCTTCTTCCTCTTGCTCTAGTGTTTTGTTTTCCTCCCGACTTTAAATGCATTTCCTGCTACACTTATCAATACACCACCTGCACCAACCCTGGTGTTTCAAACACACATCATGGGAAAGTCATCTTTTCCAGGTAGGTTTACTTATGTGATGATGTAAAAGGGGCTTGTTTTTTTTTCCCACGTGGCCATTACAAATTATTTTCTTTCTTTTTTTTTGAGATGGAGTTTCACTCTGCCACCCAGGCTAGAGTGCCGTGGTGTGATCTCGGCTCACTGCAGTCTCCGCCTCCTGGGTTCAAGTAATTCTCCTGCCTCAGCCTCCCAAGTAGCTGGGACTACAGGCGCCCATCACCATGCCCAGTTAATTGTTTGTATTTTTAATAGAGACAGGATTTCATTGTGTTGGCCAGGCTGGTGTTGAACTCCTGACCTCAGGTGATCCGCCCACCTCGGCCTCCCAAAGTGCTGGGATTACAGGCGAGTCACTGCGCCCAGTCACAAATTATTTTCTTTCTGCAAATTTTAACTGTCCTTTCCTGTATCTCATAAAAGTTACAAGTACTGTATTAGACAGATTTGACTGACTCCCAGTTAGACTGCTATTTCCTGGTTATTAAAATTAAACTAGATGGCAAGAGAACAGAAGATCTACCCCGCAAGACATTCTTTAATCTTATTAATAAATGGCTTAATATGCTATTGATTAAGTAATGGAAATAAGATGCTTCATTTTTAATAAATATAACACTCAATGAAAGGTTAGATTGGTCCTTTCATCACAACTGAATAGCTAAGGTCACTGGTTCGATATTTCATAAATGAGAACCTCTTTCACTACCACAGAAATACTGTTATCATTTCAAAATGCAATGAGATATCATTAAGAATGATACCTAAAGGTACATTTTTATCCTAAAATTCTCTAATAAAATTAAGAAATGTATCATACTTTAAGTCTATAAACTTTCATCATCCCAATCACCTGGTTATATTTTCTGGCTAGACTATATGTTAGGCCCCAAATTAAGTCTCAATAGACTTTAAAGACTGACACCATACAAAATATCTTCTCCTACCACAAGAGGATGAAGTCAGAAATCAATAACAGGGCTGGGTGCAATGGCTCACACCAGTACAGTAATCCCAGCACTTTGGTATGCCAAGGTGGGAGGATCGCTTGAGGCCAGGAGTTCAAGACCAGCTTGGGCAACAAAGTGAGATCCTGTCTCCACAAAAAAATTTTTAAAAATTATCCAGGTGTGGCCCAGGTGTGGTTGCTCACACCTGTAATCCCAGCATCTTGGGAGGCCGAGGCAAGTGGATCACAAGGTCAGGAGATCGAGGCCAGCCTGACCAACACGGTAAAACCCTGTCTCTACTAAAAATGTCAAAATTCACTGGGTGGGGTGGTGAACACCTGTAATCCCAGCTACTCGGGAGGCTGAGGCCAGAGAATCGCTTGAACCTGGGAGGTTGCAGTGAGCTGAGATTGCACCACTGCACTCTAGCCTGGGCGACAGAGCGAGACTCCATCTAAAAAAAAAAAAAATTTATCCAGGTGTACTTCCAGCTCCTCAGGAGGCTAAGGCAAAATAAGCTAAAACATGTCTGGATAGTATGTCTGTACCACGACTGCATTTGGTTAGGATAGGCTAGATCAGTGGTTCTCAAAGTGTGGTCTGGGGCATCCCAGGAATCTCTGAGACCCCTCAGGGATCCACAAAGTCAAAACTATTTTTCTAATAACACGAAGCTGTTATTTGCCTTGTTCACTCTCATCCTTTCTTGAGTGTACAGTGGAATCTTGAGGTTACAGGACGTGTGATGATATTGGGAACAAACGTGAGCCTCAAAGAGGCAGTCCTTCAAGATGGATCCTGAGATACCTAAATTTAAAATAGAGTCAGGTGGCCTTTTGCTGACTAGGGGTCGCACAGAGTTTTCCAAAATCCACATCTTTTTATCTTTGGAGCTCAGCCACCTCAATCAATCAGAGCTCATCCGCCCAGCCAATCAGGGCTCACCCGTATCAATCGTTCAGAACTAAGCAAGTTTCAATCCTTCACTTACATAAATGGACCTGATTGGGAACCCAGGCAGGAACTTTGGCTATAAAACCTGAGTTTTCTTTTCATTCTCTGGAACCCACCTTTGTTTTATACTGGAGGCTGGGTTTCCCTGGTTTGCAAAGTATTCACTGGAGTAAAATCTCTTTTTTCCACATTCCCTTTCAGAGAACTTTTAGTTACAATATCATTGTTCTGATGTTTAATGGAAAGTGTGTACATGCCTTATGTTTTCTAGAAATTTCTAAGGTTGGTATAAACACAAGAGTTTAATTAAATACAGGGCATAAATACAAGAGTTTTTGAGCTTAACTCACTTAGTTCTCAGTTCCTTGACTGTGCCCACTACCGCTGGCTGCACCTGCTGTGATGCCTGTGCATCTGTAACCTCATTATTGTCCAATACGGTCATTTTAAATCCTTAAAACGCTTGCCTTGTGCTTCTATTGAAATACATTTGTGGGGGGAGGAGGGAGGGATGGCATTGGGGAGTTATACATGATATAAATGATGAATTGATGGGTGCTGACGAGTTGATGGGTGCAGCACACCAACATGGCATAAGTATACACATGTAACAAACCTGCACGTTATGCACATGTACCCTAGAACTTAAAGTATAATAAAAAAAAAAAATAGAATAAAAAAAGAAACTATTCCTATCACTAGTGCCAGTGAAGGCAGACAGAGGATATACGCTCTTATGTACTGGTGGATATAAAGAAGCTTATATTTACTTTATATATCCATAAATATATAATGGGTATGCTTTTGGAGGAAGCAATATTAGAATACTTGTTAAAATGTCCATACCCTCTGACCTTAAGATCTACTCCTAGTAATCCATTTAATTGCATGAGTACCTAGACATAAAGATGGTTATAGAAGAGAAAATACTATAAACAAAGTAAATCTCTCAATAAGTGGAGGGTTGACTAAGCCATTATTCACCAATAGAACACTATACTGATATTAACAACTATAGAAGATGTAAAAACTATGTAAGTAAGACTTACAGATATATGAAATACCAAAAATCAATAAAGCAAGGTGGAGAGAAAAAAAAAAAAAAAAGAAATACATTTGTATTTGTGTCTTGTTTTACAACAATATTTTAGCAATTACTCAGTTTTAAATTTCTAACTAAATATCAATAGCTATAATTCACATAAACAAAAGCTCTTTGGGACCCTCAATAATTTAAGAATGTAAAGGAATCCTAACACCAAAAAGCTTGATAACTGCTGGGCTAGATGATACTGCAGTAACAAACAATCCAAAAATTTCAATGGTTTATTTCTCTTTCACTTGACATGTCCATCTGAGGTCAGCTAGTACGGTTTGGCAATGTCTTCAGGTCCCAGGTTGACAGGTCCCAGGATGACACAGCAGTCATATGTGCCAATCACCAAGGCAGAGGGGAGAGCAGGCTCCCTGGCTCACACTGGCATTTAAATGCTTGGGCCTAGAAGTGACACACCTCACTTCCACTGACATCACTGCCTAGAACTAGTCCCATGGTCTTGCTCAACCACAAGGACACTAGCAAGTGCAGTCTTCCCATGTGCTGGGCAAGCAAAACCACGTTGGGTGAACCGTACTTATACCTACCATGATGATGACATTGAACTTGATACTTCGAAGACTGAATAGAGCATGCAAATAACTCAATAATACCTCATATTTATACTCACTTTGGGAATACTAAAGCCACCAGGTTTTTTGTTGCTTTAGCCTGTATTTTCAAACTCAAACTTCCAGGCGATGTATCTGTATTACTACATTTCACCAACCAAGGCTCCACAAACTATATTCTATATTCTACTGGATTTTGGGAAGTTTGTCTGATTACCACAATTGAAGATTCATTACTGTCCATATGTTCCACAATAATCTGATGGAAAGAAACTGCATTAGCTCATAAAAACCTGCAGTGTTTTTTTTTTTTTTTTTTTTTTTTAATGATAGTTGGTGCTTATACACTTTAAAAGAAAAAGCAGATTTCACAGCTAATTAACACCAAGACAGCATGGGTGCTTTGTGCTGAGTAAGATCTGTTCTATGGAGAGAAAGGGTGTCACATATTATTTGATGTCATTCAGTAGATACCGATTATACTAAGAAACCAAGCCACTTACTTATCAGGCATTAAAAAGCAACCACGTAACTGGACTTGATAAAAAAAAAAATTCCCTATTTCATTTTGTAAAGGTTCCAACCATATAGCCTGAGGCTTTACACAACGCAGTCCCTCTCACTCCCAGCTCCACCATATTCTGATGGTACTTTTCTGGCTCAACCCCACCTCCTTTCATTTTCATTTACATGTAGAATATCTGCGGAAAGTCTGGAAACATGGGATTCATCCTCAAACAGAAATAAACCCCAAGGATGCATTTGGAATCATCCTACAACATCGAGCACTGTGTAGACTGGAGTAACTCGTTCTGTCTGACTGATCTCCACAGGAACGCTGCAAGTAGAACAGATTGAACGTGAGACTAACCTGTATCTACCCCATACAAAAATATGTCTGATCCATCTGAAACTTATTTTCTTTTACAAATATCATTAGTGGTGGTAGTGCAAAAGATGATCAAGTAACCTTCTCCCACCGCAATAAGAAACGTAAGAGGAAGATAATCAATATCTGCCAGATGAATGAAAGACAAGCCCAGCAAGGGAAAAGCCGTCGTTACAGCTTCTGGCATGCTATTCAGTGCTGGACTGAGTCTCCATAGGCCTTGACTTACTCTGGAGCCTGAGCATAAAGGCGTATGTTTGAATTTGCTCTCTTCCTCTTGTGCCTGCGGTAGATTTACCAAATTAACAACAAATAAATTCCTTCCAATAATAAGTTCCTCTAGAATAATTTGATGTCGAAAATTGCAATATGTTCCTCAAGAATACCAGTAGACAAGGTGAGTATGTCGTTAACGAATACTTATCACTTCCATGAGTAAGTTTACTGAATGTCAACTGGCTTTAGAAACCACTGCGGCACAAAAGAAATACAATATGGTCGTAGCTCAAAGAAATTACACATAGATTCCTGTCTATTTCCTATTCCCCATGCCCCAAAAAAACTCCATGTAAACATGGATTTAACTAAACAATATAAAACAGGAATGCTAACATTAATGATGCAGAAATAAGTTCACAGGAGTCAGAATGCAAAGAAAACTTCACGGAGGTGGTGAGAACCCCAGTGAAAACACAAAGGTGGACTCTGATTTGCTTTGGGTATCCAAGATGGGCTGTGGCATCTCAGGGGACAATAACACCCGGAGGAAACAGGCCGGTGTTGGGGACAGAAACACAGAACACTGACCAAACCGGCAGAGGCATAAAGGGGCATAAGAAGGCGGGAAGTAGGTAAGAAACTAATTTGGACACCCATCTGTCTGCTCAATTTATTCAGCAAACATTTGCTAACTAGCATTATGTGCCTGGCACTGTGCAGGGGATATAATGGTGACTCAGATAGCCACGGCCGCTGACCACACGGTGCTTCCTCTGCAGTGGAAGAGGGCAGAACATCACCACAAAGTAGCCAGAAAATACAGAAAACATCTAATTTATACAGGGCTTTAAAAATGGAGCCAAGGAGTTTGACCCTGACCCAAGAAATAAGAGGAAGTCACACAAGGTTTCTGGGTAGAGAAATAATGTGACCAGTATTATTTGTTAAGATTAATTTGGTACAGCTTGACTGAAACAAACAAACAAAAAACAAATCCAGAGAGATCTAAAGGAAACAGCAGCAGAAATTCAAGGCTGAGGTTCTGCGACCAGCAGCCTGGAAGCTGAAACAGAAATGACGGATCAGAGTCTGCTGAAGTTCTAGGGGATTCATGGATCTAAGGGACAGTTATTCAATGTGAAATGGAGAAGAATCAACGAGCATTCCAGGGTTTTGGCTCGAACATGGGTTAGGGAGAAATCGGGACGTAGTCAGGCTTGGGGCAGAGGTGAATTTGAATACCTAGGTGGCGTGATGTCCAGAAGGCAGATAGAGATGCAGGGTTGAAGCAAGAGACTTAAAGAGCTGGCTGGGCGCGGGGGCTCCGCCTGTAATCCCAGCATTTTGGGAGGCTGAGGCGAGCGGATCACCTGAGGTTGGGAGTTCCAGACCAGCCCGACCAACATGGAGAAACCCTGTCTCCGGTAAAAATACAAAAAAAACAGCCAGGCATGGTGGTGCATGCTACTCGGGAGGCTGAGGCAGGAGAATCGCTTGAACCCAGGAGGCGGAGGCTGCGGTGAGCCGAGATTGCACCATTGCACTCCAGCCTGGGCAACAAGAGTGAAACTCCATCTAAAAAAAAAACAAAAAAAAAAAATCCAAGGAGGTGAGGACTGAACCTGGACAAAGGGCTATGTAAGGACAGGGAACGTGTAACTGGCAAGGTAAAAAAAAAAAAGGACCGAGAAGCATCACAGAGCTTTAAAGACTTGTCAATAGTGTCACAAATGCATTTATACAGATTTACAGCTAACAAAATAATTCCACTATTTCCTCACTTAATACTTTCTTTTTTTTTTTTTTTTTTTTGAGGCGGAGTCTCACTCTGTCGCCCGGACTGGAGTGCAGTGGCCGGATCTCAGCTCACGGCAAGCTCCGCCTCCCGGGTTTACACCATTCTCCTGCCTCAGCCTCCCGAGTAGCTGGGACTACAGGCGCCCGCCACCTCGCCCGGCTAGTTTTTGTATTTTTAGTAGAGACGGGGTTTCACCGTGTTAGCCAGGATGGTCTTGATCTCCTGACCTCGTGATCTGCCCGCCTCGGCCTCCCAAAGTGCTGGGATTACAGGCGTGAGCCACCACGCCCGGCCAATACATTAATACTCCAAATGCCTTGAAGTTGGTATCAGACTCCCATTTTACAGACAAAAATCCCAAGGACTGGAAAGATCAAGTGACTTGTTGAAGATGGAGGAGGAGTTTATTTGGTTATGGACCTCTAACCTGAAAGATGGTTAGAAGTTAATAATGTGTAGCCTAACTCAAACCAAACTTCAGTTCATGAAAGTGAAAGGCAACACAGAGAGGGAAGAGGCATTTACAACATATATATATATACCAGATCAAGGATCAACCAAATTATATACTAACCAATAAGAGCCTTCCTTATTAATGGCTATGCTCATGACACTAAGAGAAATACACGGCATTCATGTTAAAGGCATATGTCCACTGCTATGTCAAGCATTTCCATGCACTCCCACAAAAGCTCTATGACAGTAAAACTGTCTGGATTTTATGCATGAACGGGCTCAGACAGGTTAGGTAATTTGCCCCCACAAAACCTGCTAAAAACTCAAACTTGGATCTGACTCCTGCGGCTGTGCTATCTTCACAATGACCCCTTTTGAAGCTCTACCGCTGTCCCTGGACATTCAGATCATCACCAATGAATGCTCCTTGATGTTTAAACACGCAAGGGGTGGGCTAGGTGATTTCAGCTGTCCTTCACTTAAAACTCCTGAACTGCCCGGGCGTGGCGGCTCACGTCTGTAATCCCAGCACTTTGGGAGGCCGAGGCGGGCAGATCGCGAGGTCAGGAGATCGAGACCATCCTGGCTAACACGGTGAAACCCCGTCTCTACTAAAAATACAAAAAATTAGCCGGGCGTGGTGGCGGGCGCCTGTAGTCCCAGCTACTCATGAGGCTGAGGCGGGAGAATGGTGCGAAACCGGGAGGTGGAGCTTGCCGTGAGCCGAGATCGTGCCACTGCACTCCAGTCTGGGCGACAGAGCTAGACTCCAACTCAAAAAAAAAAACAAAAAAAACCCCCTGAATTCTATCACATCTTTGTTGAGGACAGAGGTCAGCTTGACCTACACTGATTTTGGAAGTTTGGCTCCTACAGTCATTTTAAGTTTCACTTTGGAAAGAGCTTAGTAGATAAATAATCAAATCACAAATGAGTCAGAAAAGCTGAACAGAGAGACTGATAAAATAATTCTAAAAAGTTCCTACATATAGGAATAATTTTTGAAACTTAAGTGAGTTCTACTTAACCCAGAGTTAAGGAAAAAACTTACAAAACTCACAGAACACAATACCTCCTAGATGGCAATGTAAATTTGAAAAAAAAGATTAACACAATGAGTAACAACAGAATTCCAAATACAAACAAAAAACAAACAAAAAACAAAGGCAGGAAGCACATCACCTGCTGCAAGGTGTATGGGGCAGAGGAGGAGTCAAATCCTGCAGCACACACCTCGGCTACAATCACAGAATTCAAGAACAAATGGGCCAAAGGAGCAAACATCCTGATTCCCAATCAGAGGTCATTCCAAGGGCTTAGGAAATCTTTTGCTACCATGGTACAACTGGGTTTTCATTACTCTTCCTGATCATGTTCATATATTTATTTGTTGCCCTTGAGACGAATAGAAAATAAAAAGGCCCCAGTCTCTAGAAACAAGCTCCAGAGTTGCACCAAAATTGATGGCTCAGATCCTATCTTAACAGTAAGAAATTGGCTTATTTCTCCCTAAAAGCCTGATCTTATACCTTCTCTCGTCCGTGTTCATCTGTTATACCCTGCCTACTCATGCAGACTTCTTGTGGTTGATTTCTATTGGCTTGGCATTTTACTGCTGAAGAATTTTCTGGCTCCTGTCAACTAGGAGGGTACGCTGTACACTCAAAACATGCAGAAGTGGTTCCAACGGTCCATGAGCCAAACCGGAATCCAGCTGTCAGATTTTCATCTCGAAGGAGGTTCCACTCCAAGCTGCAAGCTCCTTCACCGAGTGCAACCTGTACCAGGCGTGTGCCATTAACAGTGGTAATAAAGCAGCAATGTTCTCAGTTGTCTTCTTTTTAAGAAATGTGTGTCTCTTTTAAAAAATATATGCTATTGGCCGGGCGCGGTGGCTCAAGCCTGTAATCCCAGCACTTTGGGAGGCCGAGACGGGTGGATCACGAGGTCAGGAGATCGAGACCATCCTGGCTAACACAGTGAAACCCCGTCTCTACTAAAAATACAAAAACTAGCCGGGCGAGGTGGCGGGCGCCTGTAGTCCCAGCTACTCGGGAGGCTGAGGCAGGAGAATGGCGTAAACCCGGGAGGCGGAGCTTGCAGTGAGCTGAGATCCGGCCACTGCACTCCAGTCCGGGCGACAGAGCGAGACTCCGCCTCAAAAAAAAAAAAAAAAAAAAAAAAAAAATATGCTATTTTATTTATTCATCTGTTGTCTTACATCCTTTCTTAAACAAGGTAAGGTGTAAATAAGTAAAATTAAAATGAAAGGTGAATAAAAAGCAGACACAAATTCCACAGCCAGGTAAAGCATGTTGCTCTCATGTCCCCTATTTTCCATTGTTTTATTACTAAATTCACAGCGAATACAAAAGTTTTCCATTGAATTCTCTTTAAGAAAGAAAATAAAAGAGGTATTTTGGTAGATAATGCAAAATTAGAGCATTAACATTTCAAGAAGCAACTGTTTGAAATGCCCAAAGCAGAAAATAACTGGCTTATAGGCCATTAAGGAAATACACTGTAAAATGTAACCTCATGTTTGCCAGTCACATTATGAGATGACATTGGAAGTGGTGGGGCATCCTCAACCGCTCCCTCCCTGCACACAGGCAGCTTCTCTAAACTCCACGTCCCCAGCACCCACTTGAGCCCACCCCTGCCCCCAGCTCTGCCTCCTCTCTGCTTGGCTCACAACTATCCTACCTTTACCCCAAACACCCCAAAAAGGTTATCCTTGAGCCCACAACCTACTCCCATGCTTAGCCCCAACTTCCAGGAAAGCTCCCTATCCCCATGTCAACTTTCCAGGAAGCCCAAGTTCAGAGAGATCACTGTCTTTTAAACAGAACAAACTCAGTGTTTTGAAAAGAAAGTAAAAAAGCTTCAGGAATTTCTTTTCTTTTCTTTTTTTTGAGACAGGGTTTTGCTCTTGTTGCCCAGGATGGAGTGCAGTGGCACAACTTCAGCTCACTGCAGCCTCTGCCTCCGGGTTCAAGTGAATCTCCTGCCTCAGCCTCCTGAGTAGCTGAGATTACAGGCATTTGCCACCACACCTGGCTAATTTTTGTATTTTTAGTAGAGATGGGGTTTCTCCATGTTGGACAGGAGGGTCTCAAACTCCTGACCTCAGGTGATCTGCCCGCCTCAGCCTCCCAAAGTGCTGGGATTACAGGTGTGAGCCACCACGCCCAGCCTCTTTTTTGATAGTCTTGCTCTGTCGCCCAGGCTGGAGTACAGTGGCACAATCTTGGCTCACTGCAACCTCCGCTTCCTGGGTTCAATTAATTCTCCTGTCTCAGCCTCCCAAGTAGCTGGGATTACAGGTGAGCACCACTCCGCCTGGCTAATTTTTTTTTTTTTTTTGTATTTTTAGTGGAGATGGGGTTTCGCCATGTTGACCAGGCTGGTCTCAAACTCTTGACCTCAGGTGATCCGCCCGCCTCCGCCTCCCAAAGTGCTGGGATTACAGGCATGAGCCACCATGATCAGCCTCAGGAATTTCATAAACTAATGCTTAGCATACATTCTAGCACTATAATTTTTAGTAATATTACAAGTGGACAGCAAAGTTCATCCTTAGCCAGGATGAAGCATACCAAGGCTTTTTATGAACATGTATGTCTTTTACATTTTAAAATTTTATTTATTTATCATTATTATTATTATTTTTTACATGGAGTCTCACTCTGTCGCCCAGGCTGGAGTGCAGTGGTGCGATCTTGGTTCACTGCCAACTCCGTCTCCTGGGTTCAAGCAATTCTCCTGCTTCAGCCTCCTGAGTAGCTGGGATTACAGGCGCCCATCACCACACCTGGCTAATTTTTGTATTTTTAGTAGAGATGGGGGTTTCACCACATTGCCCAGGCTGGTCTCGAACTCCTGACCTTGTGATCAGCCCGCCTCGGCCTCCCAAAGTGCTGGGATTACAGGCATGAGCCACCATGCTTGGACTTTTATTTATTATTTTTATAGACAGAGTCTTGCTTTTTATAGACAGAGTTTTGCTCTCTTGCGCAGCCTACAGTGTGGTGGTATGACTGTAGCTCACTGCTGCCCCAGACTTCTGGGTTCAAGCAACCCTCCTGTAACCAAGTACTCCCATTATCCTTTTTTTTTGAGATGGAGTCTCATTCTGTTGCTCAGGCTGGAACGCAGTGGCATGATCTCTGCTCACTGCAACCTCCACCTCCCAGCAGAGATTCTCCTGCCTCAGCCTCCTGAGTAACTAGGATTACAGGCGTCCGCCATCAAGTCCGGCTAAGTTTTGTATTTTTAGTAGAGATGGGGTTTCACCATGGTGGCCAGGCAGGTCTTGAACTCCTGACCTCAAGTGATCCACTGGCCTCGGTCTCCCAAAGTGCTGGGATTACAGGCATGAGCCACCATGCTTGGACTTTTATTTATTATTTTTATAGACAGAGTCTTGCTTTTTATAGACAGAGTTTTGCTCTCTTGCGCAGCCTACAGTGTGGTGGTATGACTGTAGCTCACTGCTGCCCCAGACTTCTGGGTTCAAGCAACCCTCCTGTAACCAAGTACTCCCATTATCCTTTTTTTTTGAGATGGAGTCTCATTCTGTTGCTCAGGCTGGAACGCAGTGGCATGATCTCTGCTCACTGCAACCTCCACCTCCCAGCAGAGATTCTCCTGCCTCAGCCTCCTGAGTAACTAGGATTACAGGCGTCCGCCATCAAGTCCGGCTAAGTTTTGTATTTTTAGTAGAGATGGGGTTTCACCATGGTGGCCAGGCAGGTCTTGAACTCCTGACCTCAAGTGATCCACTGGCCTCGGTCTCCCAAAGTGCTGGGATTACAGGCGTGAGCCACCATGCCCGGCCCCATTTTTCTAAGAAATAGTTTAATTATTTTCTCCTCTCCCCCTTTCCCCTGTACCCTGTTTCCTACTTAGCCCTTTAGAAATGCAAATATAACCTTTCCCCTCCCCCTCACCAGACATCCTCTATGGGACAAGTTCATCTAACTATGTGCTCCAAGACAGATCTCTTGACAGTGGATCTGCAGACCAAATCATGTCTCCATGGCCACTTTTACTTATTTCTGCCCAGGAAGGTGCCAACTCAACTGCCAGGTAGATAAAGTACCCAGACAGCAGGGGGACCCCTGCCCTTGCTCATTTTCTCCTATACCTTATAAAAGTGCCCGCTTTCTGCTCCAAAAGTGAAGCGGTACGGCAGGACATCGTGCCCCTTGCTCAAGCTGGCTTCGGAGTAAATTCACTGGCTTTGTATGCGGTCTCAATCTTGTTAACTGGACTCTGCATGCAGTGAACAACTGACCCGCTTTTCGGTTGCACTCCCACCTTAGGCTAGACTACAGGTTACAGTGCACGCCACCATGCCCGGCTAGTTAAAAAAAATTTTTTTTGGCTGGGCACGGTGGCTCATGCCTGTAATCCCAGCACTATGGGAGGCCGAGGTGGGCAGATCACAAGGTCAGGAGATCGAGACCATGCTGGCTAACACAGTGAAACCCCGTCTCTACTAAAAAGACAAAATAAAAAATTAGCCGGGTGTGGTAGTGGGCGCCTGTAGTCCCAGCTACTCGGGAGGCTGAGGCAGGAAAATGGCGTGAACCCAGGCGGCAGAGCTTGCAACGAGCCAAGATTGTGCTACTGCGCTCCAGCCTGGGTGACACAGCGAGACTCCGTCTCAAAAAAATATTTTTTTAATTAACGATGGGGTCTCGCTATGTTATGTCACCCAGGCTGGTCTCAAACTCCTGGCCTCAAGCTATCCTCCTGCCTTAGCCTCCTAAGGTGCTGGAATTACAGGTGTGAGCCACCCCCCAATCCTTATGTCTTTTTTTAAAATAAGCAAAACTTCAAACTTATCAAAATTCAAGAAATAACAACAGTAAGTATTAACTAAACACCTACTTATGCCAGGCACTTTATATACATCCTCAGCACCTGGCAATACACATACCACACAGGTCATCCTGGCCTACAGTACGTGCATAAGACATTATTACCTGTTACCTACATTTCAACATTAAAGAAATTGACGGCCAGGCGCGGTGGCTCACGCCTGTAATCCCAGCACTTTGGGAGGCCGAGGTGTGTGGATCATGAGGTCAGGAGTTTGAGACCAGTCTGTCCAACATAGTGAAACCCTACCTCTACTAAAAAAACAAAAAATTAGCTGGGTGTGGTGATGTGTGCCTGTAATCCCAGCTACTCGGGAGGCTGAGGGAGGAGAACTGTGTGAATCCAGGAGGTGGAGGTTGCAGTGAGCCGAGATCGCGCCATTGCACTCCAGCCTGGGTGGCAGTGTGAGACTCCATCTCAAAAAGACAGAAATTGAGAAGCAGAAAGGTTAAACTACTAGCCTTGAAGCACAAAACTTCCAGAAGAGTAAAATGGGATTTGAATACTGGACTCCGGCTGCAAAGCCCTACATGGTGGCCTCACTCTATCCCATTGTTAACCAAGAAGTACTGATGCCTCCATTCTTCAGGTAAGTAGAGGCTGAGGTTAAATGACTTGTTGAAGGTCACACAAGAGGCAGGCAGCACGGGCTGAAATTTTTGCTCCTCAGCCTCTTGGCTTACAGAACACCCTACGGAATGCGGACATCTGGATAAGTTGTTTTTGGACAACTGAGGCTTAACTCTATGTGCCCAAGGCAAACATTTAACTGGAGTCATTATAAATATCAAACTTTAACATAATGTAGTAGATGGAAAATGAAGGAATTGACCTTTTCAGAGCCATCTTTATTTTTCTTATTAAGACAAAATTAACTGCCCATCATGAGGTTTGATAAGAAAGCAATGAATGCGTAAACACATACCGCCTCACCGCTTTAGGGGTTTGAGTGGCTCCAATTGGCACAGTTGAGCCTTTTACACGTCAATTTCTGCAGATGGCTGAGTCAGCGGTCCTGACAGGAGGGTCTGCTGCCTCCTTCTTTGTGGGTGACTTTGACCCTAGGACAATCTTGAGAGTGACCAGGGGACCTTCCTCTACTTTTCTAGCCCTTTCTCTCAGTCTGCAGTTCAAACTCAATGGGTGGGCCTTACTCTGTGGCTGTAACCTGCAGCCGAAGAAACCCAGACAACCCAAAATTGTGAAAATAATGATCTACCCTGTACCAGAGAAGGAAAGAAAACGCAGGGGCTTGGGGTAAACTTTTTACTGGTAGGTGATACTTTTGTACTTCTGGTTTCATGGCTGTTCTGGAAGGATAAAGATCCCAGAACACTGATTTCCATACATGGACTGCAAGAAAAACTTTTTTATTTATCAACAACTTCATTTTTTACTTAACTGTGTTTTTTCCAAAAGTGTTTAAAACTTGAAAAGAAGGGTGGCTCCTTAAGGTTAAAACAATTGGGACCAGAGATCTTCAAACAGGTTATAAATACTGCAAAAATGAAATTCTTTCAAAGACACTGACAAAGAACTGTAGCCATTTGTCTTGGGAATAAATTAGGTTTGAAATGTGTCAATTCAGTTCCTAATTAAAGGATCAGGTAAATTTAACCCTGATTTATAGTTAAGGAATCCTTTCTCCAAATACATTTTGCAAAAATCATCCTGGAAATCTCAGAGAAGTCAGATTTTAGGCACCCGATGATGCATCTAACACTAAACCAGAAAACCAGTCTGGTTTTAGTGCGCCCAGGTAATGATAAATTACTCCCTCCTCTCAATGTGAGGCAGACAGGACAGATGATGGCCCTGCTCTATAAACAGGAAATCTAGAAGGAGAATCATTAAAGATCATGGGGTCTTGTAATAGGAGAATGGGGGATCCTGTCCAGCTGCCTGCTTCACTCTCTCCAACAGCAGCAACAGTGGGGTCTCCAACCTTTAACACCAGGTACTGACAGATAATTTTTCCAGACTAGTGGGAGTGGAATGAAACTGTTCCACCTGGGATCATCAGGCGTTAGATTCTCCTACGGAGCACGTAACTTAGATCCCTTGCATGTGCAGTTCCCAACAGGGTTTGTGCTCCTATGAGAACCTAATGCCACCACCAATCTGACAGGCAGAGCTCAGGCGGTGACGCCTGCCCGCCGGACGCTAACCGCTTGCTTGCCCACCACTCACCTCCTGCTGTGCGGCCCAGTTTCTAACAAGTCACAGACCAGTACTGGTCCATGGCCAGGGGGTTGAGGATCCCTGCTCTAGAATACAAATTTAAAGGGATATTTTAAAGTTTAAAAACCTGGAGAGGGAGATTCTTCAGCTGATTTTTGACATTTCTGTATTAATCCAATTATATACTTCTATTATGCTTATAATTTTAAAGTAGGATTCCCTGGTTTTGTCTGGAGTTGTTTCCATTTGAGATTTCTAAAGAAAAGTCTCTGAACTCTACTGAACATTGAGAGTTTTGAAGACACTCTTTTGAAGGTACTGTGGAGTGGGAAGAGGGCCTTGCCTCTCACAGCTATACTTAAATGGCAACTACTCTAGAACTGACAGCAAACAGACAAACAGGTATTAAGATATTCTTCCAACCATACATGTAAGAATTCAGATTACCCTGATTTTTTCCAACTAAATCACGTTATTTCAACTTCATGTTTGATTTCACACAATAAATTCCAGTAAATATCAAGTCCAGACATTACATTCAGAGCTTCTAGTGGAATTCCAGGACAGAAAACCAGCACACCACACCTGAGTATGATATTTAACACCAAGTTTGCTGACAAAGACAACAAAAGTGTCTTCTGCAAGGGGGCATGTTTCATATGGATTTAACCTATAGCCATATAGCCATAAATATGGAAAGTGCCTTCACTCACTGGGAGAAGTAAAACAAAATTTTTTAAAGAAATATTTCTTGGCTGGGTGCAGTGGCTCATGCCTGTAATCCCAGCACTTTGGGCGGCTGAGATGGGCGGACTGCTTGAGCTCAGGAGTTTGAGACCAGCTGCGGCAACACAGTGAGACCCTGTCTCTACAAAAACTACAAAAATCAGCCGAGTGTGGTGGTGTGTGCCTGTAATACCAACCACTCTGGTGACTGAGGCAGGAGGATCACCTGAGCTGGGGAACGTGGAGGCTGCTGTGAGCCATGACTACGCCACTGCAATCCAGCCTGGGTAAAGTCTAAAAATATATATTATATATATATATTTTATATAAATATATATTTATATAAAAATATATACACACACATATATACGTATATATACATACACACACACACATATATATGTATATATACTTCATCCTTAAGTCTAATAACAGTGACAGGCCTAGCCAGGCATGGTGGTTCATGCCTGTAATTCCGGCACTTTGGGAGGCAGAGATGGGAGGATGGCTTGAGCTCAGGAGACCAACCTGGGCAACAAAGAGAGACCCTGTCTCTACAAAAGATACAAAAATTAGCTGGGCATAGTGGCATGTGCCTGCGGTCCTAGCTACTAGCAAGGCTGAGGTGGGAGCACCTGAGCCCGGGGAAGTCGAGGTTGCAGTGCACCATGATCCACCTCTGCACTTCAGCCTGGGCAACAGAGCGAGACCCTGTCTCTAAACAAACAAACAAACAAACAAAAAACCAAACAAATAACATTTCTTTGGCTCCCATCCGTAAGTCCAAAAACAATGACAGGCCCTACAATTTCAGCAGTTTCAAGGTACACCTTTGACAAAATGTTTACCTAGCACTCCGGCTAAAACTATTATTCTAGCCCGCCATTGCTGAGGCTTAAGTAGGTAAAAAAAAAAAAAAAAAAAAAAAACTATTATTCTAGACCTGCTTGATCATCTGCAGCTGCCTAAGGTTCAGTACGCCTGATAAATGGCTGCTCAATACTGACATCCCAGACTAAGTATGCATGATTTCAGAAAGGCTGGTTTCATTTATTGCTTGACTTCTAAAAACTGGAAAAAAAGAATAACTAGCCAGACATCTTCATTTAAAGGGAGAGAAACTGAAGGCTAAAGAAGTGATGAGCCCATTAAAACCTAGATGACGGGTTGATGGGTGCAGCAAACCACCATGGCACATGTGTGCCTATGTAACAAACCTGCACATTCTGCATGTGTATCCCAGAACTTATAGTTAAAAAAAAAAAAAAGAAAGAAAGAAAAGAAAAAAAAGAAGTGATTAGCCCAAAGTGTTGATTAATGAGAACAAGAACCCCCAGGTACCCTACGGCAACCTAACAAAATCTGCAATTTCCAAAGATATTTCACTGGACATTCTCACAGTACAGTGGCCCATACGTTTGAAGGATTCTTACATGCGGTGCCCAGTGTCAGGCCTCTGAGTCCAAGCTAAGCCCTCACATCCCCTGTGACCTGCAGGTATCCGTCCAGATGGCCTGAAGCAACTAAGAGCCACAAAAGAAGTGAAAACAGCCAGGTCCTGCCTTAACTGAAGACATCCCACCACGGTGATTTGTTCCTGCCCCACCCTAACTGATCAATTGGCCTTAGGACAATACAGGCTCCCAGCCCTTGTGATAATGTACTTTGTGACATTCCCCCGCCCTTAAGAGGGTACTCTAATATTCTCCCCACCCTTGAGAATGTGCTTTGTAAGATCCACCCCCTGCCCACAAAAAATTGCTCCTAACTCCACCGCCTATCCTAAACCTATAAGAACTAATGATAATCCCACCACACTTTGCTGACTCTCTTTTCGGACTCAGCTCGCCTGCACCCAGGTGATTAAAAAGCTTTATTGCTCACACAAACCTGTTTGGTGGTCTCTTCACACGGATGCGCGTGACACTCAAGGATACAGTACCAGAACTAGCAGCTTTGTAATCCAAGGACTGGTAAGGTAAAGTGACAGAACAGCAAGGAGCTCACAAGCTGGGCTTCAGAGTCAGACTGCCTGGGTTGAGTTCAGGCTCTTGCATTTTCTAGTAGTGTGTCTAAAGTCACACTACTTAATCTCTCTATGCCTTAGTTTCCTCAAGTGTAAATCAAAGGACTATCCTCAGAATTAAATGAGATAACAGTACAAAATTCATTCAGCATAGCGGTCCCACACAAGGTAAGTTAGTATTATTTTATTTTATTTTTTTTTGAGACAGAGTCTCCCTGTGTCTCCCAGACTGGAGTGCAATGGCGCAATCTCGGCTCACTGCAAGCTCCGCCTCCCGGGTTAAGGCCATTCCCCTGCCTCAGCCTTCCGAGTAGCTGGGACTACAGGCGCCCGCCACCACGCCCGGCTAATTTTTTGTATTTTTTTTTTTTGAGACGGAGTCTCACTCTGTCCTCCAGGCTGGAGTACAGTGGCGCGATCTCGGCTCACTGCAAGTTCCGCCTCCTGGGTTCACGCCATTCTCCTGCCTCAGCCTCCCTAGTAGCTGGGACTACAGGCGCCCGCCACCGCGCCTGGCTAATTTTTTCTATTTTTAGTAGAGACGGGGTTTCACCGTGGTCTCGATCTCCTGACCTTGTGATCCGCCCGCCTCGGCCTCCCAAAGTGCTGGGATTACAGGCGTGAGCCACCGCGCCCGGCCATTTTTTGTATTTTTAGTAGAGACAGGGTTTCACCGTGTTACCAGGATGGTCTCCATCTCTTGACCTCGTGATCCACCCGCCTCGGCCTCCCAAAGTGCTGGGATTACAGGCGTGAGCCACCACTCCCGGCCAAGTTAGTATTATTAACACCACATAGACCAATATTTACTGACAACACACACTGAACCCGCTTTGATTAGCATAGCCAAACTTGGCTAGCTTTCATTACCACTGGAAAACCTGAGAGATGGAATTAGAAATTCTCTGGCAGGGCTGAAAAATCCGGACCCACCGGCTTAGAGAAATCGATTGACTTGACCCCGGAAGCCTTCTCGCCCTTCAAACCTATCTCAACTCCAGACTAGTCATGAAGAAAGGAGGTGTAGTGGGGCCCTACTACTGCCAGACTACGTGAGACTCTCTTGTGTTCTCTTTTATTCGTTGAGGAGACAGGGTACAAGTGCTTGGTGTGAATGTTAAAGGTGTTGTTACGGCACCACTTCTTTTCTGGCCTAGAGCTTCTTCCTAATCTGCAGCCTCCCAGCCGAGGGTCTGTATCCCGGAGGCTCTGCCTTAAATTTCAGGAAAGCGGGTCCAGAGGAATGAAAGAGGGCACCAGACGCGTGCCTCTGAGGCCGGACCCACTTCAGAGGCAGGGAGTTCCCAAGAAAGACGGATAGAGCCGTAAGGACGTTCCCTAGTGGCCTTGACCTTGGTGGGTGAGACTCAGTTTGCCATCCTGCTGGCGGCGGGCGATGACACAGCCCCTCAGCCAGGACGGGTATGTGGGCTGAGCGCGGGACGGGGTCTCGGAGGACTGCGAACCCCACCCCGGTAGCCTCCTCGGGGACCCTGTTTCCTCTCGTGGGTTTGGAGACCTCTGGCCCTGCCCGGACACAGTGCACGCGACGCACTGGCCTCTAGGAGCTGGGGGGGTGGCCGGACCCGGCACCCGCGGTGGGAGAGTCTGGGCAGTGGGGACGGCTCCGTCGGCCGGCTGGCGCGCACGTCGCCGGGGTCACGCGGCCTCCCCGCCGGACCCGAGCCTCCCGTGGCGGGGGTGGGCGGCCGCCGCCAGCCCGGCCCTCCCGAATGACCGGGGTCGGCCTCAGCCCCCAGAGCGTCCAGCCGCTGGCCTCACCTCCCTGCGCACGTTCAGCAACGAGTAATAGTCTTCATTGTCCAGCTCCTCCTCGCTCAAGGCCGTCGCCATCTTCTCAACCTTTCACCCCGCCAAACCGGCAAGGCCGTCCTCAAGAGGGGCCAGTGATCCGCGGCAGGGACAGCGCGGGTCAGCCCGGCTGCGCCACAGCGGCCCCTGGCGGTCCGGAGCCGTCCGCGCCCGACAGGAGTGCGCCTGCGCTTTGCGCCCCCGCGCGGCGTAGGGCTGGACGCGGCGCCGAGGCCGCCCTGGCTGGGTGACCACGCGGGTCTCTTCTCGTGCTCCCAATGGACGCGTGGCACGCGGCGTGGCTGGGTCCTCGGGGGCCTGAGATCCAGCCACCAGGACTCCCTAGACTAGAAAGGGAAACTTTGCTTTTTTTTTTTTTTTTTTGAGATGGAGTCTCACTCTGTCGCCCAGGCTGGAGTGCAGTAGCGCGATCTCGGCTCACTGAAACCTCCACCTCCCGGGTTCAAGCGATTCTCCTGCCTCAGCCTCCCGAGTAGCTGCGACTGCAGGCGCCCGCCATCACGCCCGGTTAATTTTTTTGTATTTTTGGTAGAGACAGGATTTCACCATGTTGGCCAGGCTGGTCTCGGACTCCTGACCTCAGGAGATCCTCCCAAAGTGCTGGAATTACAGGAATGAGCCACGGCGTCCTGCCTAGAAAGGGAAACTTTGAAGTCAGCTCTAGGAGGTTGTCATCCTCTGGGAGACAAACCCCGGTGACACCACCTGTTACCCCACTGCCCGCAAACTCCTGGAAGAAGCGCAAGGTGCCCCCAGTGCAGGGCGCATCCGGATCCCAAATATCCCCAAAATGAGATTTGTTCCTACCTCCATTGTCTTTTGGCCATCCAGAAGCCTTCCTGCCCAGAACAGGCCTCCTCGTTTTAGTTATTTGTTATTGCTCTAATTTAGGAGCACCTGGCCATCTTTTCTACTGCTTAAATGACGAGGCAATACCCATTTGGTTCCCGATATAATTGTCTCTGGCAGGCATGTGTACCTGCAGTCCCTACCCCAGAGCCATTCTCCTGTAAATTTCTCCCTCATAATTTATCGGTGGAGTCTAATTGATTTCAACCTGGTGCCTGCTGTTTGGTGCATTATTAAAGATGTCTTGGTTACAATAATCTAAATAATTTAAACGTCTTCGAAATTACGCCATTGTCAAGGGAAGGTGGACAGCAGCCCCCTCATGCCACCTGTTTGGTTCCCGCTGACCTGCGCCAAGTCTCAGAAACCTTTGTTGTTCCTTTACTAACCACCAGTCCAGAGCCATCCCCATTGCCCTTCATCAGCAGGTCTCCTGGGAAGCCCCGAACACCTGTCTGTGGATTTGAGAGGCTGATTTCTTTCTCTTTCTAATTTTTGGCCAGATGTGCACCATCTGGGCCTGTGTCTCATCCCTTCCAAGTTGCCGAGCCCTCTTAGGATCTTTTGGCATGAGGCACTTAGGTGTGCTGAGACAGATTGTTCGGGTGGGATGAGTCAGCCTGAAAGAAACTGTCAGCCTAGTAAATTAAGGGCTATTTCTTTAGTTGTGTGACGCTTCCCCACAACAGCTTCCACAGTCCATCAGCTCTTCCAGCAATGTTTGGGCTTTTCCTTTTTCTCCTTTGCAGAGAAAAGAGCTGTAGTTAGGGCCAAACTGCATGCTGACATTTGACAGTCTTTAAGAATTTGTTTTTTTATTTTTATTTTTATTTTTTATTTATTTTTATTTTTTGAGACGGAGTCTCGCTCTATCGCCCAGGCTGGAGTGCAGTGGCCGGATCTCAGCTCACTGCAAGCTCTGCCTCCCGGGTTCACGCCATTCTCCTGTCTCAGCCTCCCGGGTAGCTGGGACTACAGGCGCCCGCCACCTCGCGCGGCTAGTTTTTTGTATTTTTTAGTAGAGACGGGGTTTCACCGTGTTAGCCAGGATGGTCTCCATCTCCTGACCTCGTGATCCGCCCGTCTCGGCCTCCCAAAGTGCTGGGATTACAGGCTTGAGCCACCGCGCCCGGCCTTCTTTGGTTTTTTTTGAGACAGAGTCTCCCTCTGTCACCCAGAATGGAGTGCAGTAGCGCGATCTCGGCTCACTGAAACCTCCACCTCCCGGGTTTGAGTGATTCTCCTGCCTCAGCCTCCCAAGCAGCTGGGACTACAGGCATGCACCATCACACCAAGCTCATTTTTGTATTTTTAGTGGAGACAGGGTTTCACCATATTGGCCAGGCTGGTCTTGAACTCCTGACCTCGTGATCCACCTGCCCCGGCCTCCCAAAGTGCTGGGATTACAGGCGTGAGCCACTGCGCCCGGCCTTCTTTGGTTTTTTTTGAGACAGAGTCTCCCTCTGTCACCCAGGATGGAGTGCAGTAGCGCGATCTCGGCTCACTGAAACCTCCACCTCCCGGGTTCGAGTGATTCTCCTGCCTCAGCCTCCCAAGCAGCTGGGACTACAGGCATGCGCCATCACACCAAGCTCATTTTTGTATTTTTAGTGGAGACGGGATTTCACCATATTGGCCAGGCTGGTCTTGAACTCCTGACCTCGTGATCCACCTGCCCCGGCCTCCCAAAGTGCTGGGATTATAGGCGTGAGCCACCGCGCCCGGCCAAGAATTTCATACAGAGAGACTGGGAGGGAAAACGACAATGTTGAGACATTCCTTTTTTCTTTAGGTTTGTAGACATTAATTGGGCCATAATGCTCACTTGGATAGAGAAGCTCTTTGCCATCCCTCCTCTGCTTTGGAAAGCGCAGCCTCTAGGAATTATATAAATGGAACATAACATATGTTTCACTACGCCCAGGTCTGTGTTTCTATGATTGAGAGTGACCTGGTTTTTATCACCACTCAAACAAGATAAATAGTGACTCAGGAATGCTCTGTGGCTGTCCTCTCTTGGGCCCACGAGATTTTGTGTTATGGTTACTTGGAAAGTGGTGGTGATAAATAGAAAGCTAACTTAGATGCACCACAGGCTTGAGGAATGTTTCTATTTCTGAGGCTGGCTCTCTCGTTTCTCTCCTCCAAAACCCTAATCTTCAACGGGCAAAGTAATGGAAACCAGGGGCAGTACAAATTTATAAGTTAAAGACGCACATCCAACAAATCGCTCACGCCAGAGCAACTGACAAAACCGAGCCGCTTTAACTCACGCCTTGTGCTTTGTTTTCTTTTTCTTTTCTCTTTCTTTCTTTTCTTTTCTTTCTTTTTTTTTCTTTTTTGAGACGGGGTCTCACTCTGTCACCCAGGCTGCAGTGCAGACACATAATCGTGGCTCACTGCAGCCTCCACCTCTCCAAGCTTAGGTGATTCTCCCACCTCAGCCTCCAGAGTAGTTAGGACTATAGGTGCCCACCACCATACCTGGTTAAGCTTTGTATTTTTTGTAGAGACAGGGTCTTACTGTGTAGCCCAGGCTGGTCTGGAACTCCTGTGTCAAGTGATCCACCCGCCTCAGCCTCTCGGAGTGCTGAGATGACAGGTGTGAACCACCGTTCCTGGCCTTTTGTTTTCTTTTTGTTGGGTGAAACCACCGAACAATCTGTAACATAGCTGTAAAGCAAAACTTAATAGGTAACATTTAAATATAAACGTATATATTTGTGTAACTATATATACATGGGCATATGTATTTTATATTTATGCAAATATTATATGTAATGTACACATTTATGCAACTGGTAACAAATTCTCTCATCTTTATTTTATTTATTCTTTTGAGACAGAGTCTCACTCTGTTGCCCAGGCTGGAGTGCAGTGGCATGATCTCGGCTCATTGCAACCCCCGCCTCCTAGCTGCAAGTGATTCTCATACCTCAGCCTCCTTTGGAGCTGGGATTACAGGCATGTGCCACCACGCCCAGCTAATTTTTGTATTTTTAGTAAAGACAGGGTTTTGCCGTGTTGGACAGTCTCATCTTGAACTTCTGACCTCAAGTGATCTGGTCACCTTGGCCACCCAAAGTGCTAGGATAACAGGCATGAGCCACTGCGCCTGGCCAATTTTTTTTGGTTTGTTTTAAGATGGAGTCTCACTCTGTCTCTCAGACTGGAGTGCAGTGGCACAGTCTTCGCTCACTGCAACCTCAGCTTGCTGGGTTCAAGCAATTCTCCTGCCTCTGCCTCCCAAGTAGCTGGGATTACAGGTGCCTGCCACCATGCCCAGCTAATTTTTGTATTTTTAGTAGAGATGGGAGTTTTGCCATGTTAGCCAGGCTGGTCTCGAACTCCTGACCTCAGGTGATCTGCCTGCCTCGGCCTCGCAAAGGGCTGGGATTACAGGCGTGAGCTACCTTACCCGGCCCCATCTTTAAATAATAAACATAAGAATATTTAAATAGTAAACATAAGAATGTCTTAATAAACATATCTTAATAAACATAAGAATATGTAAATAGTAAACATAAGAATATTTACCTCCACCATGATTCATATTCAGAATGACCCCAAAACATTTTTTTTTTTTTTTTTTTTTGAGACGGAGTCTCGCTCTGTCACCCAAGCTGGAGTGCAGTGGCCAGATCTCAGCTCACTGCAAGCTCCGCCTCCCGGGTTCACGCCATTCTCCTGCCTCAGCCTCCGAGTAGCTGGGACTACAGGCGCCCACCACCTCGCCCGGCTAGTTTTTTGTAGTTTTTAGTAGAGACGGGGTTTCACCGTGTTAGCCAGGATGGTCTCGATCTCCTGACCTTGTGATCCGCCCGCCTCGGCCTCCCAAAGTGCTGGGATTACAGGCTTGAGCCACCGCGCCCGGCCGACCCCAAAACATTTTGACTTCCAGCACAGCTACTCTGTGTAACCACTCAAGAAGGTTTCTCTGTTAATAACTCAATCCAGTGCTGTGGCCCCCCACTCTAGTACTGGAGGTAGGGCTGCCAGATTAAATACACAATGCTCAGTTATATTCGAATTTTAGATAAACAATGAAGAATTGTTTAGTGTAAGTATACCAAGGACTGGGTGCACTGGCTCATGCCTATAATCGCATCACTTTGGGAGCGTCACTTTGGGAGGCCAAGGTGGGCAGATCTCTTGAGCCCGGGAGTTCAAGACAAGCCTGGGCAACATGGTGAAGCCCCCAACTCTACACGAAATGCAAAAATTAGCCAGGCATGGTGGCACATGCTTGTGGTCCCAGCCACTCAGGAGGCTGAGATGGGAGGATCACCAGAGCCCGGGGAGGTCGAGGCTGCAGTGAGCTGTGATAGTGCCACTGCACTCCAGCCTGGGCGATAGATTGAGACCCTGTCTCAAAAACAAAAAACAAACAAACGAAAAAATATATATACACACACGAATATATATACACATGAATATACATATATATATACGAATATATATATACGAATGTATATATATACATGAATATTGCATGGGGACATATACATATACTAAATAACTACTTTTCTGGGAATCCTGCTTTTTCTTTTGAGATGGAGTCTCGCTCTATTGCCCAGTCTGGAGTGCAATGGTATGATCTTGGCTCACTGCAACCTCCGCCTCCTAGGTTTAAGCGATTCTCGGGATCCGCTGCCTTGGCCTCCCAAAGTGCTGGGATTATAGGTGTGAGCCACCGCACTGGCCAGAATCCTGTAGGATTTGTAACCCCAACTGGAGGCCTTGCAGCCTTTCCCTGTTTTCTTGAGTAATGCTTCTGAGAGCAGAGGTGGGCCGCCTGCCCTACCCCTTCTACAGCCAGGCTGAATCCACACCCTCTCTATAATTCAGGAGGAAAAATTACCTATAATCTTTTTATTACTCCTTTGTCACTGAGTCCAGACTGGGATTTAGTACATGCTTGCCATTCATAGCCTGCCCTTCCTCTCCCTCATGAGCTCTGACAACCCTGTTAAAGAAGATAGGGAAAAAAAGGTCCTTTGCTTAAGGAAAGAAGGGGAAATTTGCCAGCATTCAATAATTAAATTTTCTTGGGCGGGCGCGGTGGCTCAAGCCTGTAATCCCAGCACTTTGGGAGGCCGAGACGGGTGGATCACGAGGTCAGGAGATCGAGACTATCCTGGCTAACACGGTGAAACCCCGTCTCTACTAAAAAATACAAAAAACTAGCCGGGCGAGGTGGTGGGCGCCTGTAGTCCCAGCTACTCGGGAGGCTGAGGCAGGAGAATGACGTGAACCCGGGAGGCGGAGCTTGCAATGAGCTGAGATCTGGCCACTGCACTCCAGCCTGGGCGACAGAGCGAGACTCCGTCTCAAAAAAAAAAAAAAAAAATTTATTGATGTTATCTTCTTCCTGAGTACTCAATGACAAGTCTTTAGCCAAGATGATCTTTACAGAAGAGTCGGGATACCGCGGGGGAAGAGCCACACCTGCCTCTGCGGAGATAGCCGCCCAGAGAGGCTGAGAGTCTAACACCATTCAGCATTTTACCTGCAATGTCATTCTTCCGTTGTGCCTGTGGGACTGGTTTTCACTGCTTGGGACTTTAGGTCCTCGGTCTCTGTGTATTGATCTATCCCAATCCGTCAGGTCCCTTAGGGGTACCCCATTCCAGTCTGCTTTCTTGGCCGTTTCAGTGATACAGTCCTTTGTCCTTGGACTCTGCCCAAAATTTGTGTTGTCTCTGTTATCAGCCTTTCTACTCCCTCCCAGGCTGTCAAGGGTAAGTGGAGAAAGTCTTGGAAAATACAGAGTTCGTGCTATCTAACTTCAACTGGACTGCAGTGTTACCTGGCAATCTTTTCATTTTCATCTCATATTAATACCCTATACGTTCCCCCCACCCTAGCATCCATTCCTCTTATCCTTAAGTTTGAAGACAGAGTCCTGAAATGGGCACTGGAGTTTCAGCAATTCACAAGAGAGAAATGGATTCTGGGCTAGTGAAATTAACACTCAGTGTGGCACGGGGGAGGTGCAGACAAGAAACAAATTAGTGAATACACAAGATAATTTCAGATGATCAGTGCTGTAAGTAAAATACAACAGAGTGATGTGATGGTGGAGGAAAGGTACTCTACATTGGTTGGTCTGGGAAGATCTATCCCAGGAGGTGATTTTGAACTGAATGATGAGAAGGACCCAGCTTTGCAAGACCAGGGGGCAGAATCTTCCAGGGCAAAGCCTTTGAGACGGGAACAAGTTTAGTGTGTGGGACCAGGGAGAGAGCAAGTGAGCACAGAGCTGACAAAGGTGGGAGAGCGATAGGAAAGGATAAGGTTAGAGAAGCCACACCAGGACAGGATCACCAGGGGCCTTAAACGTGGTGCTCAGAAATTGAAATTTCATTCTGGCCACAATGGGGAACCACTGAAGGATTTTAAGGAGGGAAGTGACATGGTCTGATTTTTGTCCCTCCTGAATGATCTCTCCAGGGAGACTGGATTCAAAGGAGCAAGAATGGAAGCATCCCCTCACCCCTGCCCATCAGAGGCTATTGCAGTGTTCCAAGGAAGAGATGATGGTGGCCTTGGACTTGGACTCAGCCAGGAGCAATGGGAATGGTCACGCATGGACCACACATTGGACTGGAGGCAACAGGAATTACTGATTGATTGGGCTTGGGGAACAAAGAAAAGAGGAGAACTGGTAGCTACTTCTGTATTTTGGCTTGAGTTACCAGGTAGTAAGGCTGTTTATGGAGCTGAGGAAGACTGGGGAAGAGGCAGACTTGGGAGGGGAGTGATCAAGGGTCCTATTTTGGAGAAGTAGAGTTTGGTCTTTGTTAGAACTCTAAGTGGAAGCACCTACTGCTTCTGCTTCCTTTACCACTCACTCTTGGTGTTTTTTTTGTTTTGTTTTGTTTTTTGAGACAGAGCCTTGCTCTATTGCCCAGTGCAGTGGTGCAGTCTCGGCTCACTGTAACCTCTGACTCCCGGGTTCAAGCGATTTTCCTGCCTCAGCCTCCCACCATAACTAGCTAATTTTTGTATTTTTATTAGAGATAGGGTTTCATCATGTTGGCCAGGCTAGCCTCGAACTCCTGACCTCAGGTGATCCCCCCGCCTCAGCCTCCCAAAGTGCTGGGATTACAGATGTGAGTGACCATGCCTGGCCACCACTCACTCTTGAATTCTTTGCTCATCCCATCATTTCATGAATATCACCTTCTCAAAGTTTCCTATGACTTCTTGAACCCAGTGGCCTTGTTTTCTTGCCGTCTGCCCGGACTAGGCCTTATATAACAGTATCACCCGACTTCTCTTCGTTGTAACCTTTCAGTCCTTGGCTGTTCAGCTTTTTCTCCCTCTTAACTTTTTTTTTTTTTTTTTTTTTTTTTTTTTAGGAGATGGGGTCTTACTCTGTCACCCAGGTTGGAGTGTAGTGGCATCATCATACCTCACTGTAGCCTTGAACTCCTGGATTGACGTGATCTTCCCACCTCAGCCTCTCCAGTTGCTGGGATTACAAGCATAAACCACCATGCCTGGCTTCTCTTAACTTTAATATTTCTCCAGATATGCTCCTCTTTCTTCTTCCTCCTGCCTGGCATTAAGGACCCTTGGTGATCTGGGTTCACATATTTTCAGCCTTATACCCTCCGGCTTTCCTGTATAGATCTTTGGTTCTCGTCAGAAAAAATATATCGCTTATTCTCTGAACACTCCTTGAACGTCTTAGTTCCTCATTCTTTTTTTTTTTTTTTTTTTTTTTTTGAGACGGAGTCTCGCTCTGTCACCCAGGCTGGAGTGCAGTGGCCGGATCTCAGTTCACTGCAAGCTCCGCCTCCCGGGTTTACGCCATTCTCCTGCCTCAGCCTCCCGAGTAGCTGGGACTACAGGCGCCCGCCACCTCGCCCGGCTAGTTCTTTCTATTTTTTTAGTAGAGACGGGGTTTCACTGTGTTAGCCAGGATGGTCTCGATCTCCTGACCTCGTGATCCACCCGTCTCGGCCTCCCAAAGTGCTGGGATTACAGGCTTGAGCCACCGCGCCCGGCCAGTTCTTCATTCTTTGCTGCATCTCTGAGCTTCCATGTGGAGGTCATTGATCTTCAGCCCAAAAAACGCCCTACGGAATTTCTTTCAGTTGCGGGGGTCTGCTCTTGGAGAACTCTCTCAGCTTTTGCTAATCTGAAAATGTCCTTCTCTTATTTTCATTCATAAAGGAAGTTCTCTCTGGGTAGAAAATCTGTCTTAGCAGTTATTTTGTCTTCCAGCACTTTGGTGGCATCATTTCACTTCCTTTAGGTTCTGTTAGAGCTATTGGAAGGGGATTCTTTCTTCTCGTTTTGGGACTCAAAAAAAAAAACATGTTAGACCTTTCGAGCATGTCATACCTGCTTTTTATTATCTCTTCTGTATCTTGCTTCTTTTTATTTCTATGGCTTCTTTGTGGATAGTTACCTCTGACCAATCTTCCACTTCACCAATTCTCTTGGTTTCCTAATTTTTTTTTTTTTTACTGCTTTATTGGTAGAAAAGGTGTCAACCGCCAGGTATAGTGGTTCACACCTGTAATCCCAGCACTTTGGGAGGCCGAGGCGAGCGGATCACTTGAGGTCAGGAGTTTGAGACCAGCCTGGCCAACATGACGAAACCCCATCTCTACTAAAAATACAAAAATTAGCTGGGCATGGTGGCAGGTGCTTGTAATCCCAGCTACTCGGGAGGCTGAGGCATGAGAATCACTTGAACCCAGGAGGCAGAGGTTGCAGTGAGCTGAGATCATGCCACTGCACTCTAGCCTTGGTGATGGAGCGAAACTCAGTCTCAAAAAAAGAAAAAGTAAAAGAAAAGTGTCAACGAAATAACAGAGAGAAGTTCTCCAAAAGAAAAAGGTATTATTTGGGTATAGAGCATTGCAGTGGAAATATGCATGCCGTGGTAAACTATATGCATATTCAGACAGGAAGACACATTGTTTACAGGAAACAGTGAGGAAGAGATGGGGTGCAGTGGCTCCTGCCTGTAATCCCAGCACTTTGGGAGGCTGAGGTGGGTGGATCACCCGAGGTCAAGAGTTTGAGACCAGCCTAGCTAACATGGTGAAACCTTGTCTCTACTAAAAATTAAAAAAAAATTAGTTGGGTGTGGTGGGACGCACCTGTCGTCCCAGATACTCGAGTAGGCTGAGGCAGAAGAATCACTTGAACCCAGGAGGTGGAGGTTGCAGTGAGCCAAGATCACGCCACTGCACTCCAACCTGGGCGACAGAAGGAGACTCCATCTCAAAAAAAAAAAAAAAAAAAAAGACAAATATTACATAATTGTCTTGGCATAATTATCCTTGCTACAAAGATCAATAACAAGGGTGGCACAAGTCTGAGGTTGGACAGGCAATTGCCGAGCAGCTATCCTTGCAGAAGTATTTTTTGTGTAAGGTTGGGATGGCCATTGTGCTAGGTTGTGTTTTTTGTAGCATTTGTGACAGTGTTTGATGAGGCATATGAGCATGAGGACCCTCTCTTCAGGACCTTCCCTGACTCTATGTATCAGGGTTGGCCTTTTATTGTTTTTTATATTTATTTATTTATTTTTATTGATTCTGACAACTTGATTCTGATTTAAGGTGCAATAAAATGCATATATTTAACGTGAACAATTTTATGAGTTTTGACACACGTACACCCATTAGTCCATTAATATAATTAAAATAATGAGCATTTCCAGCACACTCAAAAGTTTCCTCATTCTCTCTTATAATCTATTCCTCTCTTCACCCCTATGTCCAGGCAACCACTGGTCCACTATCTATTATAGATTAGTTGCATTTTCTAGAATTTTATATATGGAATCCTATGGCCTGCTCCAATCCTGTATCTTCTCCCCGTCATCACTGTAGGATAACCCTTTTTCTCTCTCCAAGGCCTGCTCCAATCCTGTATCTTCTCCCCGTCATCACTGTAGGATAACCCTTTTTCTCTCTCCAAGGCCTGCTCCAGTCCTGTATCTTCTCCCCGTCATCACTGTAGGATAACCCTTTTTCTCTCTCCAAGGCCTGCTCCAGTCCTGTATCTTCTCCCCGTCATCACTGTAGGGTAACCCTTTTTCTCTCTCCAAGGCCTGCTCCAGTCCTGTATCTTCTCCCCGTCATCACTGTAGGGTAACCCTTTTTCTCTCCAATATTAGCATCCCTGTTTCCTGAATGCCGTGTTTCCTATTCTTTTGTCTGTTTTATTCCACTGTTTTGATGAACCAAATCTTCTCACAGTTTTTTGAGAACTTGGATATTTTTATTCTACCTGTATATTTGATAGTTTGATAGGTAGATTGTTTGGCTGGGTATAAAAGTCTAGATTGGCCTGGCGCGGTGGCTCAAGCCTGTAATCCCAGCACTTTGGGAGGCCGAGACGGGCGGATCACGAGGTCAGGAGATCGAGACCATCCTGGCTAACACGGTGAAACCCCGTCTCTACTAAAAATACAAAAAACTAGCCAGGCGAGGTGGCGGGCGCCTGTAGTCCCAGCTACTCGGGAGGCTGAGGCAGGAGAATGGCGTAAACCCGAGAGGCGGAGCTTGCAGTGAGCTGAGATCCGGCCACTGCACTCCAGCCCGGGCGACAGAGCAAGACTCCGTCTCAAAAAAAAAAAAAAAGTCTAGATTGCAAAAATTTTTCCACAGACTTTTGAAGACATTATTATACCATCTTCAGTTTCCCAATATTGTTAGCACTAAGACTGATTCTATCCTAGGCTTTGTAACTGTATTTTTCTTTCTCTCTTTGGAAGCATTGCATTTATTCTTGGTGTTTTGAAATTCCACGTGATGTACCTTGTATGGGTGGTTTTTTTTTTTTTTTTTGATGTTGTTGTTTTTTTTAGGCAGAGTCTCGCTCTGTCACCCAGGCTGGAGTGCAGTAGTGCGATCCCAGCTCACTGTAACCTCCGCCTCCCGGGTTCAAGTGATTCTCCTGCCGCAGCCTCCCGAGTAACTGGGATTACAGGCATCTGCCACCACGCCTGGCTAATTTTTGTAGTTTTAGTAGAGACGGGGTTTCACCATATTGGCCAGGCTGATCTTGAACTCCTGACCTCTGGTGATCCACCTGCCTTGGCCTCCCAAAGTGCTGGGATTACAGGCGTGAGCCACTGCGCCCAGCCATGTTTTGGTCTTTTTTTTTTTTTTTTTTTTTTTTTTTTTTTTTTTTGTGGGTGGACTTCCCTCAAAGCTCTAGTAGTCTTTGGCTGTCTATTCATGGGAGCTCCATGTGCATGTTCGAAGCTATTCTTCTGGTGAGCGTCATGGAGAGTCATTAGGTCAGGTCCCCAGATGTTAGATCTGTAGATTTTTTTTCCACCTTGAGTGGATCAGTTTTCCCAGAGAGTTTTCCTCCTTTCTCCTGCCTGGGAAGGTAAAAGCCCTGCAGGGGAAGGATCTGGGAATAGCATCTCAGTACCCAAATGTTCACAAAATTCCCATTTTTGGAACAATATCTGGTGTCTAGCTATGTTCTGATATTGAGACTCCAAAGTCTTCCTTTGGAGTTTAATAAACTTCGTGTAGTGGTGGAGATGGTGTTGTTGCTTGGCTGGGTGGGCTGGGAAAGGAAATCTGGGGTTCTTACCTATTCTTTCTAAAGACTATCATCAACACTGCTGCTCAGCCTCCGATTCCTGACCACTCCTGGGTCCTGCAGCACAAACCAGCTCACTTTCCAGGCGGCACGGGCCCCTCCATTTTACATCTTCCACAATTTCACTGATGTCTTTTGTCTGATATCATCTTTTCTTCCATTCCTTTTGTCCATAGCATTTATAAATGTTTCTTTTTTTAAAATTTTATTGAGATTTCTGGAGGGAACCAATGTAAGCTTCGGCATGTGTTTTCATCAGGAATAATGAAAGTCCCTTTGTACAACATAATATTATGCCACTTGTCCATTTGTACAACTTATATTTCATTTCCAAATTTCCACCATTTAGAAATTTATTTCTGGGCCAGGCGTGGTGGCTCACACCTGTAATCCCAGCACTTTGGGAGGCCAAGGTGGGTGGATCACCTGAGGTCAGGAGTTTGTGACCAGTCTGGCCAACATGGCGGAACCCCATCTCTAATAAAAATACAAAAATTATTCAGGCATGTTGGCAGGTGCCTGTAATTCCAGCTACTTGAGAGGCTGAGGCAGGAGAATTGCTTGAACCTGGGAGGCAGAGGCTGCAGCGAGCCGAGATTGCGCCACTGCACTCCAGCCAGAGACAAAGTGAGAACTTGTCTCAAAAAAACAAAAACAAAAACAAACGAAAAACTAAATTTATTTTCTCATTAGACTGTAAACACCTTGAGAAAAGTGGTTGAAATATTTCTATTTCTAGCAGCATTGTGTGCCTAGCATACAATCAGTTCTTTGGGCATGTTCCTGAAGGAATGTATTTAATGTACATGGATACCCCTCATCCACCGTTTCACCCTCTGAGGTTTCAGTTATCCATGATCAACTGCAGTTCGAAAACATTAAATGGGCTAAGCATGGTGGCTCATGTCTGTAATTCCAGCACTTTGGAAAGTTGAAGTAAATGGATCCCTTGAGTCCAAGAGTTCAAGACTAACATGGCAAAACCTTGTCTCTGCAAAAAATACAAAAATTAGCCAGGTGTGGTGGCATGCACTTGTAGTCTCAGCTGCTTGGGAAGCTTAGGTGGGAGGATGGCTTATGCCCAGGAGGTGGAGGCTGCAGTGATCTCTGATGGTACCACTGCACTCCAGCCTGGGTAATGGAGTGAGACCTTGTCTTAAAAAACACAAAAGAAAAGAAATATGTATTAAATGGGAAATTCTAGAAATAATCCATGAGTTTTAAGCTGTGCACCATTCTGGGCAGCGCGATGAGATCTCTTGCTGTAAGCTTGATCCTGTCTGCAACGTGAATCCTCCCTTTGTCCGGCGCATCCAGGCTCTTCCTGCTGGTTAGTCACTTAGCCATCTTGGTTGTCAGAGCTACTGTCATGGTGTCACCGTGCCTGTGTTCAAGAAACCCTTATAGTACTTAACATTGGCCCCAACTTGCAAGAGTAGTGATGCTGGCACATTGTTATAATTGTCCTATTCATTATTATAGATTGTTAATTTCTTACTGTGCCTAATATATAAATTAAGCTTTATCATAGGCATGTAGTCTGTAGGAAAAAACACTATACATAGGGATGGGCACTATCTGAGGTTTCAGGCATCCTCTGGGGATCTTGGAACATATCCCCGTGGATAAGAGGGGACTACTTTATGCTAAAACTGGGAGGAGAGAAAGAACTGGAAACAAAAAAAAATGATGGAACTGGAGAAGCCAGGAGATGTTTTCATTCACTGATAGGCAGAGGAACAGAGTTCAGCTTTGAGTACCAAGGACCCCCCAGGAGCAGAACATTGCCAAGGAAAGCCCTAAGTCCCTCTTCCTGAACTGGAGTAGATCAGCCTTCTCCTCAGCATCACTGATCTCGGGAAGCACATGGCTCTGCCATTTGGTAAGCTTCCTGTCTTAGTCCATTTGGGCTACCATAACCAAAGACTATAGATTGGGTGCCTTCAACAACAAACATTTACTTCTCACAGTTCTGGAGGCTGGACAACTCCAAGACCATGGCGCCGGCAGATGTGGTGTCTGGTGAGGGCTGGCTGCTTGGTTTACGCCTATCTTTTCACTGTTTCCTCATATGGCAGAAGGGCTGAGGGGCCTCTTCAGGGCCCCTTTTATTTATTTATTTTTTAATTTGTATTTTTAGTGACTGGGTCTTGCTCTGTCACACAGGCTGGAGTGCAGTGGCATGATCATAGCTAACTGCAGCCTCCAAATCCTGGGCTCAAGCAATCCTCCCACCTCAGCCTCCCAAGTAGCTGGGACTACAGGCATGCACTACCATGCCCAGATAATTTTTAGAAATATTTTGTGGCTGGGCATGGTGGTTCATGCCTGTAATCTCAGCACTTTGGGAAGCCGAGGTGGATGGAATACCTGAGGTTAGGAGTTCGAGACCAGCCTGGCCAACATAGTGAAACCTCGCCTCTACTAAAAATATAAAAATTAGCTGGGCATGGTAGTGGGCACCTGTAATCTCAGCTACTCGGGAAGCTTGAGCCCAGGAGTTTGAGACCAGCCTGAGTAACACAGTGAGACCCCATCTCTACAAAAAATGTTTAAAAATTAGCTGGGTGTGGTGGCATGTGCCTGTAGTCCCAGCTACTTGGGATGCTGAGATGAGAGGATCGCTTGAGTCCAGGCGGTTGAGGCTACAGTGGGCTATGATGGCACCATTGCACTCCAGCCTGGGTGACGAAGCAACACTCTGTCTCAAAAAAACCTAAAAACAAACAAAGAAACTTCTGGGTTTTTGTTGGTCGGTTTGTGTTTTGTTTTGTTTCCATTTGTTTTTCTGTGAGTATTTTATCTTATGAAAATATTAAGAGTCCCTGGGGGTGGAAAATGGAGGTGTTTTTGTCTAGTGGGTATAGGGTTTCAGTTTTGCAAGATGAGAGTTCTGGATATTGATTTCACGACAATGTGAATGTACTTAGTGTTACTGAACTGTACATTTAAGAATGGTCAAGATGGTAAGTTTTATGTGAATTTTATTATGACTTTAAAAAAATGTATATATATGGAGTCTTGACCCCTTGACTTTGGGTGGCTTTTGAATCCAGAGACTTTGCTTCTATTTTTATTGTCATTTGGAAAGCCAAGCTGTAAGCAGAAATGCTACTGGTTAGCAAGAGATAGAAAGTTCTGGAACTCAGCAGTCACCATTGCTTAGTGCCATACCTGTTCACAGTGGTCATAGCTGGCATTACTAAATGAGTTTTCATCTTTAGAGAAGCACAGCTTTGATTGTATACAGTGGCTGGCCAAAGACTCAAGTCTTCAATGTTAAAGCTGAAGACACTTTTTGTGAGGCTGGAGAGGGTTCCCAGTCTCAGGACTATTGACATTTTGGGCTGGATAAGTCCTTGTTGTACGAACCGATCTATGCATTGAAGGATATTTAGCAGCATACCTGGCTTCTACTCATTAGATTCTAGTAGCACCAGTACCCGGTTATAGCAGCCAAAAAATGTCTCCAGACATTGCCAAAACCCCCTGGGCACACAAAATTGCCCCTAGTTGAGAACCATTGGTGACGAAGCTGTCGGTCTCAATACACACTTCTCTTCTCCAACACTGGCTTTTCCTACTGTGCCACCCTGAGCAAAGATTTCTAGCTTCTAGAATAAAATGAATTGAAAAAGAAAAATATTTAAGCTAACATTTAAAGCAAGCTTGTCCAACCCGTGGCCCGTGGGCTGCCCAGGATGGCTTTGAATGTGGTCCAACACACATTCGTAAACTTTCTTAAAACATTATGAGATTTCTTTACTGTTTTTTTTTTTTTTTTGAGATGGAGTCTCACTCTGTTGCCCAGGCTGGAGTGCAGTGGTATGACCTTGGCTCACTGCAATCCCTGCCTCCTGGGTTCAAGCGATGTTCCTGCCTCAGCCTCCTGAATAGCTGGGACTACAGGCATGTGCCACCATGCCCAGCTAATTTTTGTATTTTTAGTAGAGATGGCGTTTCACCATCTTGGCCAGGCTGGTCTCAAACTCCTGACCTCAGGTGATCTGCCTGCATTGGCCTCCCAAAGTGCTGGGATTACAGCCGTAAGCCACCGTGCCCGGCCCTTTTTTTTTTTTTTTTTTTTGCTGAAGCTCATCAGCTATTGTTAGTGTTTAGTGTATTTTATATGTGGCCCAAGACAGTTCTTCCAGTGTGGCCCAGGGAAGCCAAAAGACTGGACACCCCTCATTTAAAGAATGTTTACAACGTTCCAGATACTGCACTGTGCTACCTGATTAATGATCTGATTTAATCTTTTCAACAATTATCTGATGTAATTATGAACAGCCTCATTTTACAGTTAAGGAAACTGGGGTTTAGAGAAGTTGAATAACAGAGTGAAGTGGCTTATGCCTGTAATCCCAGCACTTTGGGAGGCTGAGGTGGACAGATTGCTCAAGCCCAGGAGTTCAAGACCAGTCTGGGAAACATGGCAAAACCCCGTCTCTACAAAAAATACAAACTTAGCCAGGCGTGGTGGCGCTTGCGTGTAGTCCCAGCTACTTGGGAGGCTGAGGTGGGAGGATCCCTTGAGCTCAGGAGGCGGAGGTTGCAGTGAGCTGAGATCGCCCCACTGCACTCCAGCCTAGGCAGCAGAGTCAGACCGTATCTAAAATAAACAAAACAAAACAAAACAAAACAAAGCAAAGCAAAAAACAGAAATTGGGTACTCGTTTGCTCATGGAGCTAGTAAATAGAAAGACCAGGATTCAGGTTTGTATCTTTCAATGACTGTTTTTATGTTTCCTTGGTTTATTTATGCTTTCTCTTTTAGATTAACTTATATGATGATGTTTCAGAGGACTTTTAGCCGTAGGCGTGATAACAACAGCTTTAGAATTCCCTGGGATATGCGGCATGTAGATGTTATCTGTGACCCATGAAGGTAGAGAATGTTTTATCGGCCACTCAACAGCTCTGACTCTAAGATAAAGTCTCTATGAGTTAGGAGGTAAGGACATTACTGCCTACATCACTGCCCCTCTGGGAAAAATGTCGGTTAAGGGGCCACAACACTGGTCCCCTTCCGAGTTGTAATAATGCTTGCATGTCCCTTAACCAGCAGAGGGCAGACTTGTGGTCCCAATGAACAGAAGTGTACAAAGAAACTACACTTGAAGGTTTAGAACAGGAACGGGGAAGGTTTCAGGAAAATGGCGCCCCCATCACCTGCTTGTGCAGAGGCAGGGCTGTTTTGTGGACAATGTGTTTGATTCTCTGGTTCTTTTCTTTTCTTTTCTTTTCTTTTTTTGAGACAGAATTTCACTTTTGTTGCCCAAGCTAGAGTGCAATGGCACCATCTCGGCTCACTGCAACCTCTGCCTCCTGGATTCAAGCAATTCTCCAGCCTCAGCCTCCCTAGTAGCTGGGATTACAGGCGCACACCACTGTGTCTGGCTGTTTTTTTTTTTTTTTTTGAGACTGAGTCTCATACTGTCGTCTGGGCTGGAGTGCAATGGTGTGATCTCGGCTCGCTGCAACCTCTGCCTCCTGGGTTAAAGCAATTCTCCTGCCTCAGCCTTTCGAGTAGGTGGGATTACAGGTGCCTGCCACCGTGCCTGGCTAATTTTTTTTTTTTTTTTTGAGACGGAGTCTCGCTCTGTCGCCCGGGCTGGAGTGCAGTGGCTGGATCTCAGCTCACTGCAAGCTCCGCCTCCCGGGTTCACGCCATTCTCCTGCCTCAGCCTCCCGAGTAGCTGGGACTACAGGCGCCCGCCACCTCGCCCGGCTAGATTTTTGTATTTTTTTAGTAGAGACGGGGTTTCACCGTGTTAGCCAGGAGGGTCTCGATCTCCTGACCTCGTGATCCGCCCGTCTCGGCCTCCCAAAGTGCTGGGATTACAGGCTTGAGCCACCGCGCCCGGCCAAATTTTTTGTATTTTCAGTAGAGACGGGGTTTCACCATGTTGGCCGGGCTGGTCTCGAACTCCTGACCTTGTGATCCACCCGCCTCGGCCTCCCAAAGTGCTGGGATTACAGGTGTGAGCCACCGCGCCCGTTCCCGGCTATGTTTTTTGTATTTTTTAAAAGTAGAAACAGGGTTTCACCATGTTAGCCAGGCTGGTCTTGAACTCCTGACCTCAGGTGATCCGCCCTCCTCGGCCTCCCAAAGTGCTGGGATTACAGGCGTGAGCCACGGTGCCTGGCTTCTCTGGTTCTTTTCAAAAGTGCACAGCCTTCCAGAAGGCTCACAAGTGGACATACCACCTTAGCTCTGTTTTCCCAGTCCTGGTTTATCTTTTTGTATTTTTTTATTTTGAGACAGCGTGTCTGTCACTCTGTCAGGCTGGAGTGCAATGGTGAGATCTTGGCTCACTGCAGCCTCCACCTCCTGGGCTCAAGCAATCCTCCCATCTCAGCCTCCTGAGTAGCTGGGACTACAGGCACATGCCTCCACGCCTGGCTAATTTTTATATTTTGTGTAGAGACAGGGTCTTGCTATGTTGGCCAGGCTGGTCTCAAACTCCTGGGCTCAAGCCGTCTGCCTGCCTTGGCCACCCAAAGTGTTGGGGTTACAGGCTTGAGCCACTGTGCATGGGCCTAGTCTTGGTTTTTCATTGTGAAGCTGATCCTGGGCCTGAAAGTATTCTAGGAGCAACGCCTGTTTCTGCCATGTGGGACACCATCAAGGAGAGGGTTTTCCTCCACATCCTCCTTTTCAGTAGGTTTTCAGGAGCTCAGTGCCATGACTGCAAAGTCAGACCATGTGTTCAGGCCTCAGCATGTTACAAGAGGCCCCAGCACGCTACTGGAAGTGGGATGCTGGATCGAGAAAGTGATGGATGTATTAACATGAGGAAAGTCGCTCAGGGTTTTACTTCATGTAAAAGGAAATTACCAAGAGAATCTGCAGCCAAAATCCTGTCCAGACTGAACTTACTCAAATCTTCCCTTTCCCAGGCTTTCTTGCATGACAGTTCAGGAAGATTCCACAAAAGCCCTGCCTTCTCGAAGTTTGTTGCTTCCTGGAAAAACAAGCTTTCACCTGCCGCCTGGCCCTCTGCAGCTCCTTGTAACCAGAGATGTGCATGACAGAGTCATGCCAGTCATGACAAGCTGTTCATACAGAGGCTTTTCACTCACTGTCCGTGTTACCAACAGTATCTTTGTAGAGTCAAGAGTTTTGTTGTTAAAATTTTTATTTAATTTTTAAATAAAGATGAAGTCTCACTAGGTTGCTGCAGTTGGTCTTGAACTCCTGGCCTCAAGTGATCCTCTTTCACCTAGGGCCTCCCATGTTACTGGGATTACAGGTGTGAGCCACTACACCCAGCCTCAAGCATTTTCTTTTTTTAAATTTATTTATTTTTATTATTTATTTTTTATTTTTTGAGATGGAGTTTCGCTCCGTGGCCCAGGCTGGAGTGCAGTGGCACGATCTTGGCTCACTGAAACCTCTGCCTCCCGGGTTCAAGCAATTCTCCTGCCTCAGTCTCCTGTGTAGCTGGGATTACAGGCACACACTACACCACCAGCTGAATTTTGTATTTTTTTTTTTTTTTTTGAGACAGAGTCTTGCTCTTTCGCCCGGGCTGGAGTGCAGTGGCCAGATCTCAGCTCACTGCAAGCTCCGCCTCCCGGGTTCACGCCATTCTCCTGCCTCAGCCTCCCGAGTAGCTGGGACTACAGGCGCCGCCACCTCGCCCAGCTAGTTTTTTGTATTTTTAGTAGAGATGGGGTTTCACCGGGTTAGCCAGGATGGTCTCGATCTCCTGACCTCGTGATCCGCCCGTCTCGGCCTCCCAAAGTGCTGGGATTACAGGCTTGAGCCACCGCGCCCAGCTGAATTTTGTATTTTTAATAGAGATAGGGCTTTGCCATGTTGGCCAGGCTGGTTTTGAACCCCTGACCTCAGGTGATCCACTTACTTTGGCCTCCTGAGGTGCTGGGATTACAGGCTTGAGCCACTGTGCCAGGCCTCTTTTTTTTTTTTTTCCTTTTTTTAATTATAGAGACGGGTTCTCACCATGTTGCCCAGGCTGATCTCGAACTTCTGAGCTCAAGTAATCCACCTGCCTCAGCCTCTATAAATGCTGGGATTATAGGCGTGAGCCATTGTGTCTGGCCTCCTTCAAGCGTTTTCAAAATTTCTGCTGAATAGGAGTGGTGGAGGGTGGTATTGGAGCATTTCTCTTCTATCTCGTCTGTCCTCCTCCCTCTCAAATAGTCTGATTATAGTGAAAGTTTCAGGTTGTTGCTAAGCCTAGTATGGTGGTCATTTGGGAGAACCCCAAGAACGTCACAGGTGCTGTTTCTTCAATGAAGGCAGAGGGGAGTTCTCACTCCAAGCAATCAGCTTACTCTAGAAACTGCCTATCTGTTGGATTCCTGCATTTCTTATGAGGTTTGAATAACTAGTTCCTTGCAAACAATATGAAAAGACAAAAGTTTCAAGGTTTAGAATTACCATGGCAACGCCCCAGATTCCCTGCCATGCCCAGGTCTTGGAGTGGTAGGAATGGCTCATGCATTTTTCTGAAATTGGCCAAAGCTTCAAGACCTATGGGGTTTCCCATTTGGTGCTCAGAATGTGAAATTTTTTTCTTTTCTTTCTTTTTTTTTTTTTGAGATGGAGTCTCGCTTGTTGCCCAGGCTGGAGTGTGGTGGCACAATCTTGGCTCACTGCAACCTCCACCTCCTGGGTCCAAGCAATTCTCCTGCCTCAGCCTCCACTGGGACTACAGGCGTGTGCCACCACGCCTGGCTAATTTATTTTGTATTTTTAGTAGAGACGGGGTTTCACCGTGTTAGCCAGGATGGTCTCGATCTCCTGACCTCGTGATCCGCCCACCTTGGCCTCCCAAAATGGAATGTGAATTTTTATAGTTGCCAGGGGAAAGTCTCCTGTTATATGGGTATAGTGGGTTAAATCGTGACTCCCAAAAGTGATGTCCAAGTCCTAACCCCCAGAACATGAGAAAGGGACCTTATTTGGAGAATGGGTCTTTGCAGATGTAATCAACGATCTTGAGACCATCCTGGGTTGAGGATGGACTGTAGCTCCACTGACAGGTGTCCTTATGAGAAAAAGGTAGAGGGAAATTTGAGACACAGACACAGGGGAGATGGCCATGAGAAGACAGAGGCAGAGATTGGAGTGAAGCAACCACAGGCTAGCAAGTCACCAGTACCAGAAGAAGCAAGGAAGGAGTCTGTCCTAGAGTCTTCAAAGGGAGCATGGATCTGCTGACACCCAGATTTTGGACTTTGGACCTCCAGAGCTGTAAGAAAATAAACTTCTGTTGTTTTAAGCTACCAAGTTTATTACAGCAGGCTCAGGAAACTAATACTCTGGATGACTTCTGCTCCTCCACCCCATGCCTCTGCATGCTTGGGTTACAGCAGAGGGTGCTTTCCCTTGGTTGAACAACACTTCTTTTGTTGAGAAAAGAAAAGAAAACAAAACATAAGGGTAAAGCAGTTTTTGGAAGGGTTACTCAGCCAGCCAGATCATCAGAATCAATTCTGGGAGGAGTGGGCTGTGCCCGGGCCACACACATCCATCTTAGGGCATCCTGAGAGAGTCATTCTCCCTAACAATAGTGCTGGGCAGGGCTCTGTGTTTGTCTGTTCTTTTTTTTTTTTGAGGCGGAGTCTCGCTCTGTCGCCCGGGCTGGAGTGCAGTGGCCGGATCTCAGCTCATTGCAAGCTCTGCCTCCCGGGTTTTACGCCATTCTCCTGCCTCAGCCTCCCGAGTAGCTGGGACTACAGGCGCCCGCCACCTCGCCCAGCTAGTTTTTTGTATTTTTTAGTAGAGACGGGGTTTCACCATGTTAGCCAGGAGGGTCTCGATCTCCTGACCTCGTGAGCCGCCCGTCTCGGCCTCCCAAAGTGCTGGGATTACAGGCTTGAGCCACCGCGCCCGGCCCTTGTCTGTTCTTTTATGGAATCTCGCTCTGTCGCCCAGGCTGGAGTGCAATGATGTAATCTTGCCTCATTGCAACCTCCACTTCCCAAGTTCAAGCAATTCTCCTGCCTTGGCCTCCCAAGTAGCTGGGAGTACAGACATGTGCCACCATACCTGGCTAATTTTTGTATTTTTAGTAGAGACCGGGTTTTACCATGTTGGTCAGGCTGGTCTCGAACTCCTTACCTTGTGATCTGCCCGCCTTGGCCTCCCAAAGTGCTGCGATTACAGGCATGAGCCACTGCGCCCATCCTCGTCTGTTCTTGCATTCCTGTAAAGAACTACCTGAGACTGGGTCATTTATAAAGAAAGAGGTAAATTGGCTCACGGTTCCACAGGCTGTACAGGCAGCATGGTTGGGAGACCTCAGGAAACTTACAATCATGGCGGAAGGCGGAGGTGAAGCAGACACATCCCACATGGCTGGAGCAGGAGGAAGAGAGAGGGAAGGGGGAGGTGCTGCACACTTTCAAACAACCAGATCTCATGAGAACTCACTCACTATCATGAGAAGAGCAAGGGGAAGTTTGCCCCCATGATTCAATCACCTCCCGCCAGGCCCCTCTTCCAACATTGGGGATTATAATTTGACATGAGATTTCGGCAGGGCCACAAATCCAAACCATATCCATCTCCTTGTTGTTGTTTTTTTTCATGTCTGTCCCTCTACCTGAAGCTCATTCGAAAGCTGGTTTCCATTGCTGCTATTCCTTCCTTACTTTGGTCAGAATCCTCTTTTTGTGGTATCATAAATGGTTTCCATGGAAACAAAAGGTTGGGATAGAACAGTGCCAATGTGCATGTAAACTTCAGAATTAAACAAGGGCTGTTGTTTTTGCCTGTCATGGAGTCCGTTCATTCTGAACATGTCACTGGGGACTTTGGAATGTGTATCCATAACTCCCTGATTTTCAGCCACATTCTAGCCTGCCTGACTCACGAAGCGTGGAGTGACCCAGGGACATCCCAGCTCCTCATGTCCCACATTCTTCAGGCTTTCTCTTAGTTTTGGCATGTGCATGTAAATGTCAACAGGTGAGGTGAGATTTGCTGTAAAGAAGCAGATGGTCCCACAGGGTAGGCTGTGGGAGAGATGGAAATTCTAGCAGGAGGTATCACAGCCAAAGACTAGCAATCTAGGCTTATCATTTGTTTAGTGCGTCAGAACCAGTGAGTTGAGGAGGAAAGGAGACCCAAGGCTATGCGGTTGCCCTCACGACCAGGAGTTCACATTTGCTTCCTGCCAGAACCAAGGACATAGCAACTGATGTGCAGACTTCTCCAAGGTTGCTTAGTCATTGGCAAAAACAGGCCTTCACCCACCCTTGAACTGGGTCCGAAGAACAGATGTGCCCCTGGTGGAGGAACCCAGGTGGAGGTCCTGAATCCCTGAAACTCTGCATCTTTACGAGAGATGCTGCCTGGGAGTTCTTAGTTCAAAGTAAGTGGGGTGGTCATTATCACCCAGACTGGAACACTTTTCAGACTGAGAAGAGCTACTATCAATTATAGGGCAGTGGCTAGGATCTGGTCTGTCCCTGGAGAAGAAGGATAGCTGACAAACCTATCTTTATTTCATTTTATTTTGTTTTTTAGATGGAGTCTTGGGAGCACAGTGGCGCGATCTTGGCTCACTGCAACCTCCCTCTCTTGGGTTGAACTGATTCTTCCACCTCAGCCTCTCAAGTAGCTGGGACTACAGGCGCCCGACACCAGGCCGGCTAATATTTGTATTTTTGTAGAGACGGGGTTTCACCATGTTGGCCAGGCTGGTCTTGAACTCCTGACCTCAGGTGATCCACCCGCCTCGGCCCCCCAAAGTGCTAGGATTACAGGCATGAGCCACCGTGCCCAGCCAGCTGTAACCCTGTCTTTAGGCCAACTTGAACCCAGCTCCACTATGGAACTCAGTGTCGAAGTGCCCTGGCTTCATGCCCTGGTTCTGGAGATGGGTGGTGATGATGGCTGCACAACAATGTGAATGTACTAATGGCCACAGAACTGCGCCCTTCACAGTGGCTAAACTAGTACATTTTATGTTATGTCTGTTTTACCCCAATGAAAACAAACAGCAAACGTTCTGATATTCCTTCCAAACCTGCTGCTTCTGCTGACTCCTCGTCTCAGTTAATCGCGGCTCTGTCTTCCGTTTGCTGAAGCCAAAGACCTTCCCGCTCTCTCAGAGCCCATGTTTGGCACATCAGCGAATCTCGTTGGCACTGCCATCAAACACATCCATCTAGGATCTCCCCGCACCACACGCCACCCACTGCGCTAGTCCGTGGGTCCCTGTTTCTCTCTTGGATGTGGCAATCGTCACATAGCTGGACTTCCGCCCTGCCACTTCTTCAGCCCCTTGTTAGAGGAATCCTGCTAAATGTTGGATGATTTACCCCCCACCTCCCGCACCCCCACCCACACACACATAGGAGCTCCACTGGCTCCTCATAACCCTCGGGGTCCCAGCCTGTCTCTGCCATGACCCGAAAGCCCTCCATCATCTGTCTCCCGCCCCTCCCTCACTGACTCTATCAGCCACCCTCTCCCTGTGGTCGAAGATGCCTCAGCCCCACAGGCCTCCTTCCGTTCCTCAGACTCCCCAGGGATGCCCCTGCCTCAGGGCCTTTGCTCAGGCTATTCCCTCCCACCATGATGCTCATCCTGAATCCGCGTTATTCAATGACCACTCCCCCATTCTCAGCCTGTCCCCATATCTCAGTGAGCCCTGCCCAGGCCACCCTGGAAAATCTCAGCATTCCAGGCTGGGCGTGGTGGCTCATGCCTGTAATCCCAACACTTTGGGAGGCCAAGGCAGGCAGATTGCTTGAGCTCAGAAGTTTGAGACCAGCCTGGCCAACATGGCGAAACCCCATCGCTCCTAAAAATACAAAAATTAGCTGGGCATGGTGGCGCATGCCTGTAATCACAGCGACTTGGAGGCTGAGGCAGGAGAATCGCTTGAACCTGGGAGGCAGAGGTTGCAGTGAACCAAGATTATGTCACTACACTCCAACCTGGGCAACAGAGCAAGACTCCATCTAACACACAGACAAAAATCTCAGTATTATCCTCCCAGCACTTCTTATCCTCCTGGCTTCCTTTGCTTTTGTTTTTGTTTTTTTTTCACATTCACACATATGACGATTCAGCATTCTACATATTTTATTTATCTTATTTATTTTCAGTCTTCTCCACTCAAATGTATGATATTTAAGGTAGGGGTTTTAAAATGTCTTGTTCTCAGCCAGGCATGGTGGCTCACACCTGTAATCCTAGCACTTTGGGAGGCCGACGCAGGTGGATCACCTGAGGTCAGGAGTTCAAGACCAGCCTGGTCAACATGGCGAAATCCCATCTCTACTAAAAATACGACATTAGCCGGGCGTGGTGGTGGGCGCCTGTAATCCCAGCTACTCAGGTGGCTGAAGCAGGAGAATCACTTGAACCTGGGAGACAGAGTTTTCAGTGAGCCGAGATCGTGTCACTGCACTCCAGCCTGGGTGACAGAGTGAGACTCCGTCTCAAAATAAATAAATAAATAAATATACAAAAATAAAAATAAAAATAAAATGTCTTGTTCTCTTTTTTGCTCCAGTGCCCAGATCAGCGCCTGATGTACACTTGGCACACAATAACTACTCTTGAAATTCATGAAGGAATCTGGACATTTAGGGGGTTCCTCAGGATCCGCCGCTTTTAGGGAAGATTCTCTGCCTGCTGTGTGAGCGCTCGAACCTCTTCATCTGTGCTCAGTCCCCTTGCAATGCTTCTCTAAGGTCGGCCTACATTTCACTTAATTCAGTGGCTCTCCACTGGGGGCGCTCTTCCCCTTGCAGGGGACATTTGGCAATAAATGAATAAATGGGGACATTTTTCATTCTTACAAGGGAGTGGAGAGGTGCGACTGGCATCTAGCGGGTAGAGGCCTGAGATCCTGCTATTAATAAATACCCTATGTCATGTTCTGGAAAGCTTCCTATAACAGAAAATTATCTGGACAGATGTCAACTGTGCCGAGGCTGAGAACCCCGATCTACGCTGATGGTGTTAGGAATAATCTAGTCTGCATTTAAAAGAGGGAAGTCTTTTGAGGGCTGTTTTGGGTTGAATTGGGTCCCCCCCCAGTTCATATATTGAAGGCAAGTCCTATGCCCAGGACCTCAGAATGTGTCTGTATTTGGAGATAGAGCCTTTGAAGTAATTTAATTGAAATCGTTAGGCTGGGCACAGTGGCTCATGCCTGTAGTCCCAGCTCCTCGGGAGGCTGAGGCAGGAGAATCAGTTAAACCTGGGAGGTAGAGGTTGCAGTGAGCCAAGATCACACCACTGCACTCCAGCCTGGGCGGCAAGAGTGAAACTTGGTCTCAAAAAAAAAAAAAAAGAAAAAAAAAAGAAAGAAATCATTAGGGTGGGTCCTAATCCAATATGACTGGTGTCTTTTTTTTTTTTTTTTGAGGTGGAGTCTTGCTCTGTGGCGAGGCTACAGTGCAGTGGCGTGATCTCGGCTCACTGCAACCTCTGCCTCCCAGGTTCAAGCGATTCTCCTGCCTCCGCCTCCCGAGTGACTGGGACTACAGGCACCCGTCACCACACCCAGCTAATTTTTGTATTTTTAGTAGAGATGTGGTTTCTCCATGTTGGCCAGAATGGTCTCAATCTCTTGACCTCGTGACGCGCCCGCCTCAGCCTCCCAAAGTGCTGGGATTACAGGCGTGAGCCATCGCGCCCGGCCTTGGTGTCCTTTTAAAGAGGGGGAAATTCAGACACGGGTTCACACACAGAGGGAAGATGATGTGAAGACACGGGGAGGAGACGGCCACCTTTTGGGCGTGATGATGTGTCTTCAAGTTGAGGGATGTCAAGGCAACCTCTACAAGCTGCAAAGACAAGGAAGGATCCTCCCTTACAGCCACCAGGGAAAGCATGGCCTTGGGGATGCCTGGGTTTAGATTTCAAGCCTCCAGAACTATGAGAGAAGATATATATATATATATGTATATATATGTATATTTATTAGAGACAGTCTCTGTCACCCAGGCTGGATAGAGTGGCATGATCCTGGCTCACTGCAGCCTCGACCTCCTGGGCTCAAGCAATGCTCTCACCTCAGCCTCCCAAGTAGCAGGGACTACAGGCACATACCACTATACCTGTAATTTTTGTGTGTGTGTTTTTGTTTTGTATTTTTCTTGGAGATGGGGGTTTCACTATGTTGCCCAGACTCAAACGATCCTGGCCTCAAGTGATCCTCCCACCTTGGCCTCCCAAAGTGCTGGGATTACAGGCATGAACCACTTTGCCCCACTGAGATTTCTGTTGTTTTGAGCCACCCAGACTTTGATACTTGGTTAGGGCAGCCAGAGCAAACTAATGCCAGGGCAGAGCCAGTGCTAAATCCAAACTTGATACGAATGGGCTCTATACCCTGTGATGATTAAGGTTTCTTGGAAAAAGAAAGGGCCTTACCAGGGCAGTGGTTAGACACTCCCGAGGGAGGAGAGGCCAGAATATGTAGCCTGTTGGCCATCATTAGACTCATGACCTGGAGCTGGCCAAGAACACTTGTATAATAAATGCTCAAAGCCACCAGTCATCAAAGCCTTTCATGGGTAAATGACCCCAGCACAAAGTGTTTTTTGCTAATATTAACTTTGGTTCTATTTCAGATCAATAAAGGCAAAAACCAGGAGATCCCATAAATCCCACTGAGCCTGTCATAGCTATCAAATTATACCCAGATAAAGCTTCTGGTGGCTAATGACACGGCCATCACCCAGCGTGGACGTGGGCAGGAGGGGCTCTCCAGGAGCATCTGGTCTGCCGTGGAGCCACTTGTCACGGAGTGTCATCTGGAGGCTCTGTGGCTCTAATGGAGGGTGACGCTTTGAACGTGATTATCTCCCCCATAAAAAAATAAATAAATAATAAGGATAATTTAAAAATAAACAAAGATCTGGATTTGCAGGCTACTTACTGTCCCAGGACCAAGATTAATGGCCAGTGGCAAGTTTTCGTGAAGATCTTCTGTAGCCTGATTAGCCATGCTGGGAGTCCAGAGAGATAATGTCTTTTCACATATAAAAGATCCTATTGATTTCCTGTTAGTATTATCCTGAAAATGTGCAGTGTATATCTATGAAGCAGAGACAATCTTCCATCACTTGTTTTATGGGAAGAGAATGGTTATTGTATCTCTTCTCATAAAATATAATCTCTTTTCCTCTTCCAAAAATCTACTCGTCCCTCTGGGAATTTCCACTTGTAATCTGTGGAAGTGAATTGATTTTTTTATTTTGTTTTATTTTCTGCATGTGCAATATGCACATATTTTTATATTTCGCTTCTCTACATTTTCTCATTGTTCTCTGGAGTCTGACTTTTCTAGATTGTTATTTGAGGTTGTTTAAAAATAAGTAAAAAAAAAAAAGTCCCATTGAAACACGCACAGCCATGTACCCGACAGCAGGTGGCAGGTTCCTGTGACTGCTCCCACTGCGGGGCCCCACCTTTCTCCCCTGTCTGGGGCTGGTGTTTTTAAGTTCCTAGGAGGGCTTTGGAGGCAGTAAGAGGTTGCCCGGTGGGTTCCAATAGGATGCAGATGCAAAACACCAAGTCACTGAATGAAGGAAGTGCTCTTCCTGCTGACTGGGGTTCTCAGCGTTATGTCTGGGCATTTCTTCAGGATCAATTAAGACGCAAGGGCAGAGTCCTGCATATTTAAATACTGTGCCCTGAGTAGTGGCTTCCTAAGCTAATGAGTTTGGCTGAGAAGACCCCAGCAATGCAGTCCTGTCCAGATCTTAAATAGAAAGCTTTGCAAACTGGAGCTCCAGCTATGAAGCTAGTCCTTGTGGTTCTGCCTGCACCTCTTTATTAAGGTAGCTCCCCCTCAATTCTCCTACCTACAACCGCCCCATGCTTTGAGGTCCAACCCCTCTACAAGCCTCTTCCACACTTTCCGCCTGCCGCTGGTTTCTCTCCCTTCCCTGAGCTCCTGCGGTAGTTAGGGATTGTACCATCCCGGTCAGCATTTAATTACAACCACCTTTTTTGGCTCTCCACTTATTGCACCTGTGCTATTTTACAGCGCTATGTGCCGGGTCTTCCAGATTCACCCTGTTCTCACTCCTTCCGCTTCCACACTATGCCTGGGGCCTATCAAATTTATTTTGCATGATTGACAGATGATTTTTAAATATATATATAATGGTTATATTATATAGCATAAATGTATAGTATAAATTATAATATAAGTATGTTATATTAACATATACAGTATATATTATAACATGAATATATAAGGTAAATATAAATCTTGATGCCATGGTTCCCCAAATTCATATGATTCATATGACTTGTAACCCCTAGTACCTCAGATTGTGACTCTATTTGGAGACAGGGTCTTTCAAGAGGTAACTGAGTTAAAATGAGGCCATTAGGGTGGGCTCTAATCCCACACGACTGCTGTCTTCATAAGAAGAGATCAGGGCTGGGCAAGGTGGTTCACGCTTGTAATCCCAGCATTTGGGAGGCCAAGGTGGGAGGATTGCCTGAGGCCAGGAGTTTGAGAACAGCCCGGCCAACATGAAGAAATCCCGTCTCTACTGAAAGTACAAACATTAGCTGGGTGTGGTGGTGTGCACCTGTAGTCCCAGCTGCTCGGGAGGCTGAGGCAGGGGAATCACTGGAACCCGGAGGCAGAGGTTGAAGTGAGCTGAGATCACGCCACTGCACTCCAGCCTGGAGGACAGGGTAAGATACTGTCTCAAAATAACAACAACAAAAAACAAAAACCAAAACAATAAAAAGGGATCCTGTGGGGTGGCAAAGAGGCCGGAGAACACTGACGTTCTATCCCAGATGTAATGACAACAAAAAGTCCAAAAAAGTCACACAAAGCTAATGGTCCTTGCTCAGGAAACACTTAAGCCAGCAGAACCCATAACGCTTTTATCTAGACTTCCTAGAACTGTACTCATTGCTAGGGATAAACTCAATTATCAAAACTCATTGACTCTGAAATGTAACTTGCATATACTGCTGCCTGTTCCAATTCATCAGATAGGCAGCTGTTCCACGGTTAATGTAATCACTCCTTGCCACATTATTAATCTGTTTTCTAAGTATGAAAAGATGACAGCGTGGGTTCTCTGATGCAGATGTGGACATCTGCCAGGTCACATCTGGCCAGGGGTTTGTCACACCATGACTTCATGAGGAAATCAATTCCCGTTTCCTTCAGCTGACCAGATGGCCATCTTCACAGTCTTGATTTTCTAGATTGTAATATAAATATTAAATTTCAGCCCATATGATTTATACAGTGCTGTTTCTTTTCTTTCTTTTTTTTTTTCTTGAGACAGAGTCTCGCTCTGTCGCCCAGGCTGGAGTGCAGTGGCGCGATCTCTGCTCACTGCAAGCTCCGCCTCCCGGGTTCACGCCATTCTCCTGCCTCAGTCTCCTGAGTAACTGGGACTATAGGTGCCCACCACCATGCCTGGCTAATTTTTTGTATTTTTTCAGTAGAGACGGGGTTTCACCGTATTAGCCAGGATGGTCTCGATCTCCTGACCTCGTGATTCGCCCGCCTTGGCCTCCCAAAGTGCTGGGATTACAGGCGTGAGCCACTGTGCCCGGCCACCTATGTGCTATTTCTTTCAGAAGTTAACAGCACATAGTGCGTGTTCACAAGGTCCCCACAAACAACGAGGGGAAGGTCTATAACTCTGTCCAGCTTTTGGGTATAGAGACATTCATAGAAAGAGGAAGAGCTGGGCATAAAGTCCTATCTATCCACACCTAGGGTTGCAGGTTACTCTCCAAGCCACATTAGCGGAAATGCCACTGGGCCAGGGCTAATTGCCAAGCAATCACACCCCAGGCCTTCGCTGGGGTCTTGTGCATGGTACATGTCTCTTCTAAGTCTGTGAGAATTAAGCTAAAGTCCAGGTGGGCATGGTGGCATGTCTGCAGTCCCAGCTACTAGGGAGGCTGAAGTGGAAGGATTGCTTGAGTTCGGGAGATGGAGGCTGTGGTGAACTATGATTGCACCCCTGCACTACAGCCTGGGCGACAGAGTGAAATACACACACACACACACACACACACACACACACACACACACGCACACACAGCTAAAGCCCTGCAAAGTTTAGCACAAATTTCCTTGGACCTTTTTTGCTTCAGAGGCCTGGGCAGAGGTTTCCCCAAACACGGGACTTTACTGCTTTCTTAAATGTGCCTTTCAATATTCAACATCAATCTGTGAATCCACAGTGGATTTAAAAAGAAAAATAATTTTGGCCGGGCGCAGTGGCTCATGCCTGTAATCTCAGCACTTTGGGAGGCTGAGGTGGGCAGATTATGAGGTCAGAAGTTCGAGACCAGTCTGACCAACATGGTGAAACCTCGTCTCTGCTAAAAATACAAAAATTTGCTGCGCGTGGTGGCATGCACCTATAATCCCAGCTACTCAGGAGGCTAAAACAGGAAAACTGCTTGAATCTGTTTTTGTTTGTTTGTTTGTTTGTTTTTGGCGAGGGAGTCTTGCTTCGTCCCCCAGGCTGCAGTGGAGTGGTGCTATCTTGGCTCGCTACAACCTCCACCTCCCGGGTTCAAGCGATTCTCCTGCCTCAGCCTCTGAGTAGCTGGGATTACAGGCACACGCCACCACGCTAATTTTTTTGTATTTTTAGTAGAGATGGGGTTTCACCATGTTGGGCAGGCTGGTCTCGAACTCCTGATCTCAGACAATCCGCCTGCCTCGGCCTCCCAAAGTGCTGGGATTATAGGAATGAGCCACTATGCCTGGCCTTAAAAATTTTGTTTTTTGAAACAAGGTCTCACTCTGTCACCCAGATTGGAGAGCTGCGGTGTGATCATAGCTCACTGCAGCCTTGAACTCCCAACCTCAAACAATCCTATCACCTCAGTATCCCAAGTAGCTGTTACTACAGGTGCATTACCATACCTGTACATTTTTTTTTTTTTTTTTTTTGAGATGGAGTCTTGCTCTGTCACCCAGGCTGGAGTGCGGTGGCACGATCTCTGCTCACTGCAAGCTCCGCCTCCCAGGTTCATGCCATTCTCCTGCCTCAGCCTCCCGACTAGCTGGGACCACAGGCACCCGCCACCACGCCTGGCTAAGTTTTTGTATTTTTAGTAGAGATGGGGTTTCACCGTGTTAGCCAGGATGGTCTCCATCTCCTGACCTCATAATCCACCCGCCTCGGCCTCCCAAAGTGTAAAAATTTTTTTGTAGGCCAGTTGTGGTGGCTCATGTCTGTAATCCCAGCACTTTGGGAGGCCGAGGCAGACAAATCACCTGAGGTCAGGAGTTCAAGTCCAGCCTGGCCAACATGGTGACACCTCGTCTCTACTAAAAATATGAAAATTAGCTGGGAGTCATGGTGCATGCCTGTAGTCCCAGCTGCTCAGGAGGCTGAGGCAGGAAAATCGCTTGAACCTGGGAGGGGAAGGTTGGGTGACAGAGTGAGACCCTGTCTCAGAAAAAAAAAATTTTTTTTTTGAGACTCCTGGTCTCAAGCAATCTTCCCACTTTGGCCTCCCAAAGTGTTGAGATTACACACATGGGCCAGTGGATATACTAAATGCTCTTGAGACAAATTTATCAAGAAAGTGAAGCTAAATTTTCCCCATCAAAATATGCATGCTCTTCCTCATTACATGCCTCCTGCCCATCCCCCAACCTGCCAACACACACTAAGATTTTGGGACTCAGATCCCTATCTATTTTCGGAGAAAAAGGTGATTCCCTTGGAATCCTGAAACAGATGGATGTTGTACTGAGATGTGGGTCTTCTGCTTCTCTGAAGGTACAATTCTTTTTCTTGGAAGGTTCTATAACTAGATTAATGAGTTAGTATCATCTAGTCTGATTATCTGTTTCATCAGAGGTTCGTCATAGATTTCCTATGTTTCTGATCAGTTACCATGGATATTGCTTTTGTTATCACAGTTCTCAGTAACCAAAGGCCTCAGTTTTGTGGGCTTCACCCACTGTAAAAATTAATCTGTGCAAAGCTCTCAGGATACACCTTGTTTGTTTGTTTTTAATTCTTTGTAACATAGATGGAAGGATTGCAGGTCCGGGATAGTCGTAAGGAGGGGAGCTGAAATAAATTTCCATATGCTTGTTCATTATCAAACATTTGCATCTCATCTTCAACTCCAAGCATACATTTCCAGTGTGGTTTATGCTTTGGAGACATTTGGCTCTGAGGGTGCTGGGGTTTGGAGACAATCATTTCCTTCCTCCTCCTCTCATGCTCATCTCATCGCAGTAGAATTACTTGCTTTGCTGTCTTCTTTCTTTCCTCAGTAATACTGGGGATTCAAGTTATCATTGTCTCCCCATAGTGACTCAGGGCACAGAGAGTTCTCAACATGTGTTCAGCGAATGAATGGCTCTTTTCTTGTATTTCTGTCCTCTTACTCAGCTGAAAAGTGCAATTACATCTAAGATCCCTGTTTAAGACAGAACTCTTCTGGTCGTAAGAAAAACCGAAAGACACTCAAGGAACGGGAGACTGGTGGGTGAAGAAGGAGATACCCAGGCACAGGAGCCCAGGAAAAGCCGGACAGGCGAATTGAAGTCTTACAGCCGCAAAAGGACACTTCTGGACCCAGGGCTGCCCCAGGGGCCGCAGGAGCAGGAGTGTGTGGGTTTCCCTCGGGTGTTCTGCCCTTGACACAGTCAGGGGCTCCTTCAGGCCTCCTGTTCCCTGCTCTCTCCTGCTGTGTCTTGCCTGTCAGTCTACATCTACTTTATACACTCATCCAATCCATGTTTTTTCTCCCTCATAGCTTCAGTTGCACAGGGCCCTCTGTGGCCTCTCTGGCTTCTTTCTATGTTATAATGTTTAAAGGTCAACTTTTTCCCCCCAAGTTTTATTTTAGATTTGGAGGTACCTGTGCAGGTTTGTTACACTGGAATATTGTGTGATGCTGAGGTTTGGGGTACAATGGATCCCATCACCCAGGGGGTGAGCATAGTACCCAGTAGTTAGTTTTTCAAGCCTGTCCCCCTCCTTCTCCTCTCTACTCCTCTCTAGGAGTCCCCAGTGTCTTTTTTCTTTTCTTTTCTTTTTTTAGACAGGCTCACTCTGTTGCCAGGCTGGAGTGCAGTGGCACTCTGGCTAACTTCCCAGGCTCAAGTGATCTTCCCACCTCAGCCTCCCTAGTAGCTGGGACCACAGGCGTGCACCATCATGCCTGGCTCATTTTTTTTGTTTTTTAATTTTTAGTAGAGACAAGGTCTTGCTATGTTGCCTAGGCTGGTCTTGGTCTCCTCAGGTCAAGTAATCCTCCCACCTCCACTCCTCAAAGGTCTGGGACTACAGATGTGAGCCGACATGCCCGGCGCCCCAGAGTGCATTGCTGGTATCTTTATGTCCCTGAGTACCCAAATTTTAGCTCTCACTTATAAGTAAGAACATGTGATATTTGGTTTTCTGTTCCTTTGTTAATTTGCTTAGGATGATGGCCTCCAGCTGCATCCCTGTTGCTGCAAAAGATATGATTTTAGAAGACGGAACACTTGAAGTCAGGAGTTCGAGACCAGCCTGGTCAACATGGTGACACCCCATCTCTAGCAACAATGCAAAAAATTAGCCGGGCATGGTGGTGCACGCCTGTAATCCCAGCTACTCGGGAGGCTGAGGCAGGAGGATCACTTGAACCAGGGAGGTGGAGGCTGCAGTGAGCCAAGATCGTGCCACCACACTCCAGCTGGGTGACAGAGTGAGACTCCATTAAAAAAAAAAAAAAAAGATATGATTTTGTTCTTTTTCATGGCTGCGAATGTCAACTTTTAACATTAACTGCCCCATTCTCTCAAGCTTATGGTTTCTTCTTTCAAATGCCCCAGGCAAGAAGCTGTTTGGTCCAGCTCTTTTTTTTTTTTGAGACGGAGTCTCACTCTATTGCCCAGGTTGGAGGGCAGTGGCACAATCTCCGCTCACTGCAACCTCCTCCACCTCCTGGGTTCAAGTGATTCTCCTGCCTCAGCCTCCAGAGTAGTTGGGACCACAGGTGTGCACCACCACATCCGGCTAATTTTTGTATTTTTAGTAGAGACGGATTTCACCATGTTGGCCGGGCTGGTTTTGAACTCCTCACCTCAAGTGATCCGCCCTCCTCAGCCTCCCAAAGTGCTGGGATTATAGGCATGAGCCACTGGGCCGGGCTACCTCATCTTTCTAAACCAGGATGATGCACAGTCCCTGGATTGGCTGTTCTAGGTCAGGTAGACAATGTCATATGCTATGAAATACAGCTGCCCATAGGCAGTTTTCACCAAATGATAGGCGGGGCATGGGGACTGTCATTGAGAGTGGTCGGCAGCACTCTGCATTGAGCAGCAGCAATGTGGTGCAGTGGTTTGACCCCAGCTGGGTGGGGACGGGCTGCTGAAGCCAATCAAGCTAATTCCACTCCTTCCCCTTGCTTGTTCTTGGTCAAAGAATCTGAGGTCGGGCCAGCAAGTAGCATTCCTGTGTGACAGGGAGTGGTTCAGGGTTGGCTCTGCAGATCAGTTTGATGTCTTCTCAAGGACACTGCTGGGAAGGAAATGTCCTTGTTTGTAAGGAACGGCCTTAGGGAGAAGTGGTCTCTCTTCCTTCAGACATTGCTGTGCACAAATAAATGGGACAGCCCCAAGCTGCGGCAGCCATTCTCGCTTCTGCCCCAAGGATGACATCACTAGCTCAAGAGGGCAGGACTCAGAGCATGGCAGGGAAACTGAGGCAGAGCCGGTGGATTAGCTAGGTCCGAAAGCCCACCCTTTCTCTCGGCCTCCAGTCATTTGATCCAACAAATGTCCTTATTGTTTAAGCCAGTTTTGGGCTTTTGTGATTTGCAGCTGAAAGCATGACTGGGAGTAGGGGGCGGGCTGGGTAAGGGGTGCCTGTGGGCCTGGTGGAGAATGTATAGGGTATGATTTCAACTGTTGAATTCTGAATATTATGCAGGGGGCGGGCCAGCTTCACAAGCAGCCAGCCAGGAAGTCACAGAGGGCCCAGTACTTGGCTTAATGATTTGCTGTCTTAAAATTCCTATTAAAATTTTTTTTTTTTTTTCAGAGATGGGCTCCAGCTCTGTTGTCCTGGCTGGAGAGCAGTGGTGCAATCGTAGCTCACTACAGCCTCAAACTCCTGGGTTCAAGCAATCCTCTTGCCTCAGCCTCCCAAGTAGCTGGGACTACAGGCGCGCACCATCATAGATGGCTAATTTATTTACTTTGCAGAGATCGGGTCTCAGTATGTTGCGCTGGCTTCTCTTGAACTCCTAGGCTCCAGTGATCCTCTGACCTGGGCCTCCCAAAGTGCTGGGATTATAGGTGTGAGCCACTATATCCAGTTATACATTTTTAACAAGGGGCCTGCATTTTCATTTTGCACCAGGCCCTACAAATTCTGTAGACAGTTCCAGGCAGATGACAAAGCATTTAGAAAAGGAGTGTGTAAACTGTAAAGCACTATACAAAAGCATCCTGTCCTTCTCTCCAGGGACAAAATATACTATGTGAGCCTCCCATGCCTAGTTTCGTGGGTCTTCCTTCCAGCAAACCTCCCATCCACATGCTCCAACTGTCTGCTGCCTGACCTCCGAAGGCCTGCACAGACAGCAGGTCAGCTCCGACCCACTGTGTTCCCATAGGAACGTGGAGAGATAGGTAGATAACTCATTATCCATTGAAGTTTGTTTTCTGTTTTTGGAAGTTTTGGGAAGTATAAGACCAAAGTTAAACTATTTAATTAACAGCTAAACAAATGAGTAAAGCAAATACACACACACACACACACACACACACACACACACACACACGAACTACTATGTTTGTCGGGCCTGAATTAAAATCTATTGGTCTGGGCCAGCCATGGTGGCTCACGCCTGTGATCCTAGCACTGTGGGAGGCCGAGGCAGGCGAATCACCTGAGGTTAGGAGTTCAAGACCAGCCTAGCCAACTTGGCGAAATACCATCTCTACTAAAAATACAAAAATTAGCTGGGTGTGGTGGCTCATGCCTGTAGTTCCAGCTACTCGGGAGGCTGAGGCATGAGAATCACTTGAACCTGAGAGGCAGAGGTGGCAGTGAGCCGAGATCATGCCACTGCACTCCAGCCTGGCGACAGAGCGGGACTCTGTCTCGAAAATCTACTGCTCTGTTCAGAATCTTCCTCTGCCTTTTAGGGACCTACTTTAGACTCATGGGCCCGACTATCCTACCTTTATCCTTGTGTGCATGTGTTTTTCCCCGCTGAACAAGGGCTTCTGTGTCACAGGTGAAAAGAATGGCTGTCTGATTCAGCCTGTCCCTTCATCCTGCAAATGTGGTTCCTATGAGTGAGTGTTACTTTGGAGATAAATGCATCCCATTTAGTGCAAAAATATACCTTGTCACCGGTCACATGGCAAATGTAACCATAAAAAGTTTAAAATGCTATTATTTAAAATTTATTTTATCATAAAAATTGGTTCCTGAAATGATCATAATTTGAAGAACTGACTTCATAGTTATAATACATTGTGCCTGGGCCCATGTCTAAGGCTGGTAATCCCGGCGCCAAGGAGGAGATCTCAGTCCTGGTTAGGACTGAGTAGCCTCGGTCCCTACCACCCGCTCCTTTACGGAGCCTCAACTCTATGTCTGTTTCAATTGTATCAACCCAAAATTGTGACTGCAGATGAGCCCATTTTACACTATTGCCTCCCCATTTCCAAAATGGCTTTTTTTTGTTTTTTTTTTTGAGACAGGGTCTTGCTGTTGCCCAGGCTGAAGTGCAGTGCTGCGATCTCAGCTCACTGCAACTTCTGCCTCCCAGGCTCAAGTGATCCTCCCACCTCAGCCTCCTAAGTAGCTGGGACTACAAATAGGCATGCACCATTATGCCTGGCTAATTTTTTTGTTTTTTTTTTTTTTTTAGAGAAGAGGTTTCGTTAAGTCGGCCAGACTGACCTCAAACTCCTGGGCTCAAGAAATTCTCTTGTCTTAGTGTCCTGAGTAGCTGAGACTACAGGTGCACACCACCATGCCTGGCTAATTTTATTTTATCTAATTTTTTCGTAGAGACGAGGTCTTGCCACATCATTGCCCAGGCTGGTCTTGAACTCCGAGGCTCAAGTGATTTTCCTGCCTTGGCCTCCTAAAGTGCTGGGATTGCAGGTGTGAGCCATGATGTCTGGCCTCAAATGGCATTGTGTGTGTGTGTGTGTGTGTGTGTGTGTGTGTGAAGTTTGCAGGTTTAGAGACTTTTCTCTCAGTGGACTTTAGTTCTCTTAGGTAAAGGAAAGGGCATGATGCTGGCTGGAATCCTCAGGATGAATGTCCCCTTTGTGCTTCATCAGTGGTTCCTGATCTTACTTTGGGGACCCCTCCTTCCCCTACTCCAGTGATTGTCTGACCTGAGAGTCATCGAAGTGTGTGGATTCAGGAGGTCTGTGGTCACCATTTAGCGATCAGCCATGGTATGAGAAATCTCCATTGCTCTGGTGCAGGGGAGGGTGGGGGCGCCCCGATAGAGCGGCACCTATATTCCTGACAGTAATAAACATGCTTGTCCCTGCTATGCATGACACGGCGCAAGCCTGCTAACAACTGCAGCTTAAGGAGAGCAGGGTTCTGTGCTGGGAACCCTACAGATGCATAATTTCTTTTCTCTTTTTGACTCTGTGCTCCAAGATGCATAATTTCATTATTATTATTATTATTTTTTGAGACAGAGCCCAGGCTGGAGTGCAGTGGCACCATCTCAGCTCACTGCCACCTTCCCCTCCTGGGTTCAAGTGATTCTCCTGCCTCAGCCTTCTGAGTAGCTGGGATTATAGGTGCCCACCACCAAGTCTGGCTAATTTTTTGTATTTTTAGTAGAGATGGGGTTTCACCATGTTGGCCCAGGCTGGTCTTGAACTCCTGACCTCAAATGATCCACCCACCTCGACCTCCCAAAGTGGTGGGATTACAGGTGTGAGCCACTGCCCGCTGCCAATTTCATTAATCTTTGTAAATATCCTGTGGGAAAGTATATGCATTTCCTACTCCTGTTGTAACCAGTCATCACAAACATAGTGCCCTAAAACAACACATCCATTTATTATCTTACAGTTATGGAGGAAATGGGTCTTACTGGACCAAAATGAAGGCATTGGCAGAGCTGCGTTCCTGCTCTAGGCTCTGCAGGAGAATCCCTTTCCTTGCCTTTTCCAGCTCCTCCAGGCTGCCCACATCCCTTGGTTTGTGGTCCCCTCCTCCTCCTCTTCAAAGCCAGCAGTGCTGCCTCTTCACATATCGCTCTGACCTTGGTGGTTGTGATCCCATCTCCTTCTCAGACTCTGACTCTCATGCCTCCACCTTCTAAGGACTCTTGTGATCCCACTGGGTCCACCTGGATGATACAGGAGAGTCCCCATAATTCAACATCTTTCCATTTCATCACATCTGTAAAGATCTTTTGTGAACTGGGTGAGGTGGCTTTCGCCTGTAATCCCAGTGCTTTGGGAGGCCAAGGCAGATGGATCACCTGAAGTCAGGAGTTTGAGACAAGCCTGGCCAACATGGTGAAACCCCGTCTCTACTAAAAATACAAAAATTAGCCGGGTGTGGTGGTGCATGTCTGTAATCCCAGTTACTTGGGAGGCTGAGGCAGGAGAATCACTTGAACCCGGAGGTGGAGGCTGCAGTGAGCCAAGATCATACCACTGCACCTCAGCCTGGGTGACAGAGTGAGACTCAGTCTCACCAAAGAAAAAAATAAAAAGACCTTTGTGATATGAAGTCATATATTCACAGGCTCTGGGGGTTAGGACATGTATTCATACATGGTTGTGGGCCATTATTCTATCAGTCACAGAAAGGTGATAGACACATAAACAAACTGAGGCTCAGAATGACCTGCCCAAGGGCACATGGTTGATGTGGAACACCTGGGATTTGAATCTAGGTGTGTCAGACACTGAGGCTTCCTCATTTGGGTCAGTGTGTACCCTTTCTGCAATGACACTCTTTCCCCCAGTGGTTATTGGGTACCTGTACTCCCCAAACCCACTTGGCAGCACCCAAACTGAGTAACATTCTTTCACACCTGTATTAGGGTTCTCTAGAGGGACAGAACTAATGGAATATATATATATAAAATATATATAATGGAATATATATATTATATAATGGAATATATGATATATAATGGAATATATATGATATATAATGGAATATATAACTAATGGAATATATTATATATACGATATATATAAAATGTATATATATAAAGGGGAGTTTATTAAGTATTAACTCACACCATCACGAGGTCCCACAACAGGCCATCTGCAGGCTGAGGAGCAAGAAGAGCCAGTCCGAGTTCCAAAATTGAGGAACCTGGAGTCTGATGTTCAAGGGCAGGAAGCATCCAGCATGGGAGAAAGACGTAGGCTGGGAGGCTGGGCCAGTGTCTCTTTCCACATTTTTCTGCCTGCTTACATTCTAGCCGAGCTGGCAGCTGATTAGATGGTGCCCACCCAGATTGAGAGTGGGTCTGCCTTTCCCAGCCCATGACTCAAATGTGAATCTCCTTTGGAGCACCCTCACAGACACACCCAGGATCCATACTCTGTATCCTTCAATCCAATCAAGTTGACACTCAGTCTTAACCATCACAACACCTGATACAAAGCCACAGGCCGTTGGCTCTCAAGCCCACCTGTACGGTAAGGCAGGATTCAGAAAATGTTCCTCAGTCCCCAAACCAGGATCTCACCACACCCGAGTCACTACTGCCAACCCTGAACTCCCATCTCTATTTGCCCTCTGTGCCTGGCGGAGGGGTGGGGGGGTTTGTTTTGTTGCTCAAAGTGTGGTCCATGGGCCAGCTGCGTCGGCATACCTGGGCACTTGTTAGAAAGGCAGGATATCGGCCCCACCCAAGATCGGCTGAATCAGAATCTGCTTTGTAACCGGAGCCCGCAGGGAGTCCCGTGCACAGTGGAGTTTAAGAAGCTCCTCCCTCCAGGACCATGCTCCACCTGGGCTGTCCTTCTCACACCTATTTCTCCCCTTCTTCTGCCCCCTCTGCAGGTGTCTCGGCTTGGATTCCTGCAGCTCGGGAGGACGCATTAGGGAAATGTCTATGCTGCTCTTTCTGCCTTAGCTTCTTGGAGTTGGCAGCAGAAGAGGCCCCTCCTGGCAGTGCTCAACTGGGCCTTGCAGCTGGCCGGGGGAGGCCTCTCTGTGACCACACGCGCGGGGTCTGGGCTGGTTCCCCTTGCCGCTGCCTCTCTCCTGGGTGGACAGTGGTCTAGAGCTGTGATGGCGGCCCCGTCCTTCCTCCTTCCTCTCGCCTCAGCAAGAGGCAAAGGCGAAGGTGTGAACTGACTTTGACCTTGGTGTTTAGGCAGATCCCTCTCACTCTGAAAGTGCTTCAACATGTTGGCCTGGTACGTTCCGAGCACTGTGCAGTTTTGGCAGAGTGGCCGAGAAGTATTTTTAGTTCCTTCCTTCTTAATGTTTGCCAGAAAACCACAGTCATTACTCATGAGGAGGAGAAGTTTCCTCCTCCCAGGCTCCAGAAGAGTCCGGGCTTGCCCTCAGATGCCCACTGAGCTGCCCCTGCCTGGGCTTCTAAGCTGTCTTTGAAATCAACATAATGCTAACACCTACAATAAAGCAGGATGCCGTATATGTTTTAATAGACTAAGACCTGAGCTTTTTTTGTTAATTAATTTTTTTTTTTTTTCTTGAAATGGAGTCTTGCTTTGTTATTAGGCTGGAGTGCAGTGGCACGATCTCAGCTCACTGCAACCTCCACCTCCTGGGTTCAAGCAATTCTCCTGCCTTAGCCTCCCGAGTAGCCGGAACTACAGACGCGCACCAGCACGACCAGCTAATTTTTGGTATTTTTAGTAGAGACGGGGTTTCACCGTGTTGGCCAAGCTGGTCTCGAACTCCTGACCTCAGGTGATCTGCCCACCTCGGCCTCTCAAAGTGCTAGGATTACAGGCATGAGCCACCACACCTGGCCTTTTTTTTGAGATAGGGTCTCGCTCTGTCTCCCAGGCTGGAATGCAGTGGCAGCATCTTAGCTCACTACAACCTCTACTTCCCAGGCTCAAATGATCCTCCCACTTCAGCCTCCTAAGTGGCTGGGACCACAGTCATGTGCCACCACGCCTGGCTAATTTTTGCATGTTTTGTAGAGATAGGGTTTCATTATGTTGCTCAGGCTGATCTTGGACTCTTGAGCTCAAGTGATCCTCCCTCCATAGCCTCCCAAAGTGTTGGGATTACGGTGTGAGCCAGCTTGCCTGGCCCAATTTATTTGTTAAAATTCTAGTAAAATATACATATAATAAAATGTACTATTTTAACCACTTTTTTTTTTGAGACGGAGTCTCGTTCTGTCACCTAGGCTAGAATGCAGTGGCACGATCTTGGCTCACCTCCACCTCCACCTCTCGGGTTCAAGTGATTCTCCTGCCTCAGCCTCTCGAGTAGTTGGGATTACCGGCATGTGACACCACGCGTGGCTAATTTTGTATTTTTAGTAGAGACGGGGTTTCTCTGTGTTAGTCAGGCTGGTGTCCAACTCCCAACCTCAGGTAATCCGCCCACCTCGGCCTCCCAAAGTGTTGGGATTACAAGTGTGAGCCACTGCGCCAGGCCTATTTTAACCATGTTAAGTATACCATTCAGTGGCATAAGTATATTCACAGTTGTGCAGCTATCACCACCATCCGTTTCCAGAGCTCTTCATCTTGTGAAACTGAAACTTTGTACCCATTAAACAAGAGCTCCCCATTCCCCCGCCACCCCCTTATCCTCTGGAAACCACCATTCTACTTTCTATGAATTCCATGACTCTACTTCTCTCATATGAGTGGAATCATACAAATTTTGTCCTCTTGTGACTGACTGGTTTATTTCCCTTAGCATAACATTTTCAAGGTTCACCCATGATGTAGTGGCCTAAGCTTCTAAAAAAAAAAAAAAAAAAAGACCAGGCACGGTGGCTCACGCTAGTCATCCCAGCACTTTGGACTTTGGGAGGCTGAGGCGGGTGGATCACCTGAGATCAGAGTTCGAGGCCAGCCTGGCCAACGTGGTGAAACCCCGTCTCTACTAAAAATAACAAAAATTAGCCAGGTGTGGCAGTGGGAGTTGGTAATCCCAGCTACTTGGGAGGCTGAGACAGGAGAATCACTTGAACCTGGGAGGTGGAGGTTGCAGTGAGTCGAGATCTTGCCACTGTACTCCAGCCTGTGTTACAGAGTGAGACTCTGTCTCAAAAAAAAAAAAAAAAAAAAGTCACTCATTTAATTGATAGGCTGGGCACAGTGACTCACGCCTGTAATCTCAACGCTTTAGGAGGCAGAGGCGGGAGGATCACTTGAGCCCAGGAGTTTGAGATCAGCTTGGGTAATATAGCTTTCCAAAAAATAAATAGATGAGACAGGCTTGATAGCGTGTGTCTATAGTCTCAGCTACTCGGTGGGAGGCTGAGGTGGGAGGATCACTTGAGCCCAGTAAGTCGAGGCTGCAGTGAACTATGATCACACCGATTCACTCCAGCCTGGGTGACAAAGCGAGATCTGGTCTCAAAATCAAAAACAAAAGCAAAAAACCATGATTGCATTTTTAAATTTTAGGGCAACCAGTTTCTGGTTAGTTCTAGCACATCTGCTAAGGTAGGACAGCATTTGCTTTCAAAAAAGGGATGGCAAACCAGAAGCACGCCAAAGGCAGCTCCCTACCACTTCTGCTTCTTGGGAATGGTCTGGGGAAAGCCAGCTGGGCACCCCTCCCCTCCACCCAAGAGAGTGAAGAAATCCACAGGGTTAGGGCTTAGACAACTTTGCACAAACTCAGGGGCCCCCAATTCCCTCCGCCAAGGGCAAAGTTCCTGCACCTTCAGCATCTTCAATCCTAGTTCCCTGGGTGGATCTTAGTTTTAACGGCCGTACCGCAGACCACAAGGGACGCGGCTCCCTCAGAAAAATCTCACCATTGGTGGAGGGATAATAGCCTTAAGGATCTAGTTCAGTAAACACAGGATTCTTTTGTGATGTGCTTTCCAAACGAGGCACACACTTTGGGATTAATTAAACTCTTTTCTAGCTGCTTGCCAGGGTAACCTTTCTTTTATGCTTCTTAGGGGGGCACACAACGTAAAAAGTCAACTCTATTATGTTCATGACTCGGAGGGAAAGATCCGGGACAAAATTACCTGACACACCATTTTTTTTTTTTTTGGTTGTTTTTTCTTTTCTTAAATTTCCTGAGTACTGGATCAAATGGAGAACTGTCTGAGCTGTATGCTAGCTAAGCAACAGAGTCAACCCAGGAGGGGAGTGGTTTGGAATTAAAGTGATAGAAGCTGAGGGGTGGTGACACTGATGACAGCATGAACCCCCAATTTCTTGGCACGCTCTTGGGGGGACAGTAAAGAGGTACATGGGAGCTGAGTGCTGACTGTTTAAGCCTTGGCCTGTGTGCTTATTCCAGGCTTGCTGCATTTTTGAATGGATGACATTTAATTAATTTTACAGTTCATTCTTTTCACCATTCCGTTTTTGACACTGTCACTCTCTGATCTCTCAGCTGGTTGGGAAAAATCTGTATCAGTCATTACCCTTGCTCAAGCCCAGACTGGGTCATCTGGCCACAGCAGGACATGCAGTGGGGGAACAGCAGCAGGCATGGAGCTGAGACAAGATTTCACTGTGCAGACAGTTTCCAGGAAGAGGCTGGGTCCGAAGCTGCATCTCCGTGTCCCAGGAGTACTTTTCAAAGCTTCCCCTGTCCTGGCCTGAAGCTCTAGGAGCATTTGAAAAAATGTTTGCATTTTGGGCCGGGCGGGGTGGCTCACACCTATAATTCGGAAGCACTTTGGGAGGCTAAGGCGGATGGATCACTTGAGGTCAGAAGTTTGAGACCAGCCTAGCCAACATAGTGAAACCCCATCTCTACTAAAAATACAAAAATTAGCCGGGTGGTGGTGGCTCAGCACCTGTAATCCCAGCTACTTGGGAGGCTGAGGCAGGAGAATCGCTTGAGCCTGGAAGGCAGAGGTTGCAGTGAGCTGAGATCACGCTGCTGGACTCCAGCCTGGGTGACAGACGGATACACTGTCTCAAAAAATAAATAAATAAATAAATAAATAAAAAAGCCTCGAAAATATGCTTGCATTTTGAATATCTATCTATCTATATATATTTTTTATATCTGTAAAAGAAAAAATATGCAGGACTCTAAATTTATTATGCCATGTGGGGAGTTAAGCCCTGGAGACTGTCACATGGCATATTTGCAACTTCTGCTTCTTAGGTTATAGTTGAACTCTCTTCCTCATTGCTCTTGTTCTGTAAATGACTGGGAGAGACCAGAGACCAAACCTCCTCCCCTTCCAATCACTAATCTTTGTTGTAGATGAACTGCCTCCTTTATTGTCCTGTGCCTGACTTAGACCAGGGGCTCTTCCCGCTTCACTTTCTCTCTCTCTCCTGCTGCCATGTAAGACATGCCTGCTTCCCCTTCCGCCATGATGGTAAGTTTCCTGAGGCCTTCCCAGTCACGCAGAACTGTGAGCCAATTAAACCTCTTTAAGATCCCATGACTGTTACATCGTTAGTGTGGAAGGTAAACTATACCTTTCCCAAAAGGAAAAAGACTACCTCAGCTAACCAGATGTTGTAATTATGCATTAAACCTTATATAGAAGGATGTTGAGATTCTGTTATGCTTCCCCAAACTTTGTTTATATAAACAATCACAAGCTTCTACACTTTGGAGCACTGACTTCCTTTCTTTGGAATCCGTGCTTCCCAGGTAGCTCATCTTCAAACTTTGTGCCTGAATAAACTCCCTTTAAACTAGATTTTGATCATTTTGATGATTTTAAGTTGGCATATCAAAATAATATACACACAATAACAAGTAAAAAAAAGTAGAAAGATAATAATGTTGAAAAGTGGCATTCTTACCCCAGTCCCCAAAGCAATTTTAACTGTTTCTTTAATTCTTCTGGAATTTCCTCTGCTGCTCTATGATCATACCTCCTGATATGGTTTGGTTCTGTGTCCCCACCCAAATTTCATCTTGAATTGTAATTCCCGCATGTGGAGGGAGGGACCTGTGATCCCCATGTGTCAGGGAAGGGAGGTGATAGGATCATGGGGACAGTTTCCCCCATGCTTCTTTTGAGATAGGGTCTCACCCTGTTGCTCAGGCTGAAGTGATAATGAGTGAGTTCTCACAAGATCTGATGGTTTTATAAGGGGCTCTTCCCGCTTCACTTTCTCTCTCTCTCCTGCTGGCATGTAAGACATGCCTGCTTCCCCTTCCGCCATGATGGTAAGTTTCCTGAGGCCTTCCCAGTCACGCAGAACTGTGAGCCAATTAAACCTCTTTCATTTATAAATTACACACTCTCGGTAGTATCTTTACAGCAGTGTGAAAACAGACTAATTCACCTCTCTAATTTGATTTATCAATTTTGGACAATACCTTCTGACTCCTAAATAGGAAGATGAAGATTTAGCTCAAACATTCTACCTCTTCCCTCTCTGCCCTTTTCTCTCTTTTTATTTTTCATCGCTGCTTTAATGACATATAATTCACAGGTCATAAAATTCACTCTGTTAAAGTGTACCATTCATTGGTTTTTAGTACACCTATTCACAAAGCTGTGCAACCATCTCTAAATCCACTGTGCACCATTCTCTAAAACCAGAACATTTTTGTCCCTGCAAAAAAGAAACCTCTATCTTCATTAACAAGGACTCTTACTATTCCTTCTTGTCAACCCCCGACATCCTCACCAATACTTGTTATTTGTCTGTCTGTTCTTCTTCTCCTCCTCTTCTTCTCCTTCTTCCCCTCCTCCTCCTTATTCTCCTTCTTTCTTTTTTCTTTTTCTTCTTCTTTTGAGATAGGGTCTCACTCTGTTGCCCAGGCTAAAGTGCAGTGGCATGATCACAGCTCACTGTCCTCAACCTCTTGGGCCTCTTCTTCTTTTGAGATAGGGAAGAAGTGCAATGGCATGATCATGGCTCACTGCCCTCAACATCTTGGGCCCAAGCAATCCTCTCACCTCAACCTCCTTCCTGAGTGGCTGGGACCACAGATGCACACCACCATGCCTGATTATTTAAAAAAAAAAAATTGTAGAGACGAGGTTTAGCTATGTTGCCTAGGCTTGTCTTAAACTCTTGGCCTCAAGTGATCCTCCTGCCTTGGCCTTCCAGAGTGCTGAGATTACAGGCATGAGTTTCCTCACCTGGCTGTCTTTCTTCTTATAGCCATCATGATGGATGTAAAGTGGTGTCTAATTGTGGTTTTGATTTGTATATATCCCTAATTATTTTGAGCTTATTTTTTCACAAGCTTATTGGCCATTTATATATTTTCTTTGGAGAAATGTCTCTACAAACCTTTCAGTCCTTTTTAAATTGGATTCCCTGTTTATTGTTGAGTTGCAAGAATTGTTTACATATTCTGGATACTAGACACTTACAGATATATGATTGCATATATTTTCTCTCATTCTATGGGTTATCTTTTTATTTTCTTGAATGGTGTCCTTTACATGACCAAAGTTTAAATTTTTAAGGAAGTTCAATTTATTTTTTCTTTTGTCACTTGCACTTTTTGAGATGTTTCTAAGAAATTATTGGCTAATCCAAGGTCATGAAGATTTTTGACTCCTGTGTTTTCTTCTACGATGTGTATAGTCTTTGCTCTTATGTTTAGATCTTTGATAGGGACTCTGCTTAATTTGTGGACCAATATGGAGAGTTGGCATCTTAACAGTATTGTCTTCCAATCCGTGAACATAGATTCCATTTATTTAGAATGCTAATTGCTTTCTTTCTTGGTTTCCTTTTTTTTTTTTTTGAGACAGAGTCTCGCTCTGTCGCCTGGGCTGGAATGCAGTGGTCGGATCTCAGATCACTGCAAGCTCCGCCTCCCGGGCTTACGCCATTCTCCTGCCTCAGCCTCCCGAGTAGCTGGGACTACAGGCGCCTGCCACCTCGCCCGGCTAGTTTTTTGTATTTTTTAGTAGAGACGGGGTTTCACCATGTTAGCCAGGATGCTCTCGGTCTCCTGACCTCGTGATCCACCCGTCTTGGCCTCCCAAAGTGCTGGGATTACAGGCTTGAGCCACCGTTTTTTTTTTTTTTTTTTTTCATAGAAGGGCTTGCTCTCTCCTCCAGGCTGGAGTGCAGTGGCACAATCATAGCTCACTGCAGTCTCCAATTCCTGTGCTCAAGCAATCCTCCCACCTCACCCTTCTGAGTAGCTGGGACCACAGGCATGTGCCACCACATTCCAGTAATTAAATTTTTTTTTTTTCAGAGACAGGGTCTTGCTATGTTGCCCAGGCTGGTCTTGAACTCCTGGCCTCAAGCGATCCTTCTATGTCAGCTTCCCAAAGTGTTGAGATTACAGGCATGAGCCACCATGCCCCACTATAATCTTTTTTATTTTTATTTATTTATTTTTTTATTTTTTGAGATGGAGGAGTCTTGTTCTGTCACCCAGGCTAGAGTGTGTGGCGTAGTCTCGGCTCACTGCAGCCTCTGCCTCCCGGGTTCCAGCCATTCTCTTGCCTCAGCCTCCCAAGAAGCTGGGATTATAGGCGCCCACCATCCTGCCCAGCTAATTTTTGTATTTTCAGTAGAGACGGGGTTTCATCATGTTGGCCAGGCTGGTCTCAAACTCCTGACCTCACGTGACCCGCCTGCCTCAGCCTCCCAAAGTGCTGGGATTACGGGCATGAGCCACCGTGCCCAGCCTATAATCTTTTTCATATGGATTCAATTTGCTAGTATTTGATTTGCTAGTATTTGCTGGATTCAATTTGCTAGTTTGTAGAGTTTTTTGTGTATCTTCATAAGGTCTATTGGTATGTAATTTTCTAGTGATGCCTTTGTGTGGTTTTGGTACTAGGGAATACTGGTCTCACAGAATAGGCTGAGAAGTATTCCCTCCTGCTTTATTTTTTGGGAGAGCTTGTGAAGGATTGTTGTTAATTCTTCTTTAAACATTTGGTAGAATTCACCAGTGAATTCTAGGCCTGGGCTTCTCTCTCTCTCTGTGTGTGTGTGTGTGTGTGGAGGAAGGGTTTTGATTACTAATTCAATTTGCTTACTTGTTATAGGTATCCCCTTCCCCTTCCACTTTCCCTCCCCTCCCCCTCCCCCTCCTCCTCCTCCTTCTTTCTTCTTCTTTTTTTGAAACAGAGTCTTGCTCTGTCACCCAGGCTGGAGTGCAGTGGTGCAGTCTCAGCTCACTGCAACCTCCACCTCCTGGGTTCAAGAGATTTTCTTGGCCTGGCACGGTGGCTCACACCTGTAATCCCAGCACTTTGGGAGGCCGAGGAGGGTAGATCACCTAAGGTAGGGAGTTCGAGACCAGCCTGACCAACATGGTGAAACCCCGTCTCTACTAAAAATACAAAAAATTAGCTCGTTGTGGTGGCAGGCACCTGTAATCCCAGCTACTTGGGAGGCTTGGGCAGGAGAATCGCTTGAACCCAGGAGGCAGAGGTTGCAGTGAGTCAAGATTCTGCCATTGTACTCCAGCCTGGGCAACAAGAAGGAAACTCCATCTCAAAAATAAATACACAAATAGTCCATTTTCAAGGTATGATAAATCTGAGTACTGGCAGCCAGCCTGCAGATGTAACAAACCTGATGGCTCATGCACCTAGAAGGTCACGATAAATGAACAGAATGTAGAGAAGGGGTCAGCCCATAAAAGGGAAGAAAGTTTCATGATTGGGAAATTGAAACTTTAGCAGGGAAGGGGACCTGGGTCTGACCTTAAAGGCGGATAATGAAACTTAGGTGACATCCAGGAAGATTGTAACGCCATAGTACTAGACCAATGAGCAACTTGGGGAGGGACCGCGTGCTAGAAGATCAATTACCTGCTGTAGCTGCCCTGGCCATGCCTGCCTACCAGACACCCCATCTTGCAAGACTGCCATTAAACATCTCACTTCCGCCGTTCTTCGTGTCTCCAAGTCCATTCTTTGGGTTTGAAGGAGTGAATATGTGTTTCCTCACACATGATTAGGTTTTCACTAGCATGTGTGAGAGTGCCTCCCTCAAAATGTGTTACAACATCAGGATGTTACCCATCTGACATGAAATACAGAAAAATAAAATAAAATAAGAAATCAAAATATAAGCCTATTAAAAGCTAGAAAGGTGATGGATAGAATAATTTAAGTACTGTAATAATATAAATATCAACCATTAAGAGAGGGGGAAAACTCAAGAAAGGATTCAAGAAGAAATAGAAAATCTGGCTGGGCACGGAGGCTCAAGCCTGTAATCCCAGCACTTTGGGAGGCCGAGGTAGGCAGATTGCTGGAGGCCTCCCAAAGTGCTGAGATTACAGGCATTAGCCACCATACCTGACCAAAAATGGACCATTTAAAATGTTTTCTCACATCATGCTAATGAACTTCAAAAGGATCTATTTTGATTTCTTATATATACACTTTCCACAATTTCACTTGATCCTCCACTTTGTCAAAGATATTTACACCCCATTTTTCCTCCTCTCCTCATCATAACATCTATCAGTTTCACTTTTTAACTTTTTCACGTGGTAGTACTTGTTGACATTTGCATTCTGTCTTGCCAACACAACCAAGTCTTGGGTGCGATGTCTGCAGCTTGACTTTAAAAGTCAGAAACCCATGAACGGCTTCCCATTATGATGCCATTCTCAGGAGTGTTTGTTGCCTGGCCTGGTAGTGAGCTCTACACTATTTTTCCAAACGTGAAAAAAAAATCTGTCATATTCCACCAATTGCTTAACATTATGATACATTTCATTTGCTTCATTTGCAGGCCATTATTTCTTGTATATGCTTGTTTTTCCTAGAGTGTCTAATTGCCTTTCTTTTCCGTTTTTTCTTGCACGACTCGTGTTAATCCTTTTCTTAATTATTTTTTAAGCTCTCAATTATTCCGTCTATTCTATTAAATCTCCTTTTTTCACCAGAGATCTTTCTCTGAGCACGCTCTGCCTTCCTGATCTAAACTGGATGGATGGTTGCTCACTAGCTTTTTTTTTTTTTTTTTGAGACGGAGTTTCGCTCTGTCACCCAGGCTAGAGTGCAGTGGCCTGATCTCAGCTTACTGCAAGCTCCACCTTCCGGGTTCACGCCATTCTCCTGCCTCAGCTTCCTGAGTAGCTGGGACCACAGGCGCCCGCCACCACACCTGGCTACTTTTTTATATTTTTAGTAGAGATGGGGTTTCACCGTGTTAGCCAGGATGGTCTTGATCTCCAGACCTCGTGATCCGCCCACCTCAGCCTCCAAGTGCTGGGATTACAGGCGTGAGCCACCATGCCTGGCCCTTTTTTTTTTCCTTTCTTGAGACGGGGTCTGGCTCTGTCTCCCAGGCTGGAATGCAATGGTATGGTCACTGCTTACCACAGCCTCGACCTCCTTGGACTCAAGCAATCCTCCTGACTCAGCCTCCTGTGTAACTGGGACTACAGGCTCACGCCACTGCACATGGCTAATTTTCGCATTTTAATTTTTAGTAGAGACAAGGTCTGGCTATGTTGCCCAAGCTGGTCTCAAATTCCTGAGCTCAAGCAATCCTCCCGCCTTAGCTTCCAAAAGTTCTGGAATTACAGGCGTGAGCCACCACACCTGGCTGCCAGCAGCTTTTTGAAAGCAATTTTCCCTCTGTCTTCTCTTATCCCCAGTCCTTACTCTCTCCTCAGGCAGGTCATCTCAGCTCCCCTCAACTCCAGTTTTTCCCTCTTTCCTGGTTAGTCTCTTTCTGAATCATTTCTTCTTCTGATTTTTACTCCTGTCGTTATGGAATTTTGCTTTACCTCAGTTTTCCCATCTCTGAAAGTAGCCTAGATGTTTCCAGAATATAACTTCAGCAGAATTTGGAAGAAGGTGATGGGCTCATATTGAAAATGTGCCTCAGAATGCCCGGAATGTGACATAAAATGAAGGGATTGATTTCCTTGTTAATTTCTTCTGACTTTTCCCTGGTTTTGAGTAATTATCCATCCTGCAGACAAGGTTAATTTTTGAATTTGATATCATTGTATGGGATTCAATCAGAAAAAAAGATAATCAAGGTTAAATTGCAATACAATTAAGTCGTAGTTTTCTTTCCCTAAAGTGGAATCATTAAGGATTTACTTCTTTAACATTAAAATTAATCCAAATATTGATAAGTCTATCAACAAGTTTTCAAGGGAGATAATTTCATGCATAATCCCTGCTGGGTGATTACGAAACATGAGGCTGCATATTCCAGGGGACAGAATTTGTGTTTGAATCAGTGCTTCATTGGAAATATTTTGGCTTAATTCAACACATTTTTTAAACAGGAAAAACAAATTGGATGTGCAAATCTTCTTTGTAAAAAGAGGGAAAAAATCATTTTATTATGAGCAGTAAATCAAGAAATCAAGTTCTTACATCTATGAGTCCTTAGGGGCAGACTGAAAAATCTCATGGTATCTCACTTCATGTCATGAAGCAAATGGTGGTGGGTTAAGTTTTTAATTTGCATGAAAAATTCAGGCAGGAAATAAATTAGGGTAAATTGAGGGATGTCAAAATCATATAAAAATTAAAATGAGGCCAGGCGCGGTGGCTCACGCCTGTAATCCCAGCACTTTGGGAGGCTGAGGTGGGTGGAGTCATGAGGTCAGGAGTTCGAGACCAGCCTGGACAACACGGTGAAACCCTGTCTCCACTAAAAATACAAAAAATTAGCTGGGCAAGGTGGTGTGCTCCTGTAATCCCAGCTACTTGGGAGGCTGAGGCAGGAGAATTGCTTGAACCTGGGAGGCGGAGGGTACAGTGGGCCAAGATTGCGCCACTGCACTCCAGCAGCCTGAGCAATAAGAGCAAAACCCAGTAACAACCAAAAAAAAAAAAAAAAGAAAAAAATTAAGATGTTTGGCAACTTTTAAGTTTTTTTTTTTTTTCTTTTTGAGACAAAGTCTCACTCTGTTGCCCAGATTCGATCTTGGCTCACTACAACCTCTGCCTCCCGGGTTCAAGCCATTCTCCTGCCTCAGCCTCTGAGATAGCAGGGATTACAGCGCAGCCACACCGGCTCAGTTTTGTATTTTTAGCAGAGACGAGGGTTTTACTATGTTGGCCAGGATGGTATTAACTCCTGACCTCAGGGGATCCACCCACCTCAGCCTCCCAAAGTGCTGGGATTACAGGTGTGAGCCACTGCACCCAGCCTCTACTTTTAAGATTTTTAAGAAGTATTTTTGCCTGCATCAACACAAACCTTTGGACGTCTGTGCAAGTAACTACAAGAAAAATTACCAGTTCATCAAATGTTTGACTTGCCTGCCATTCTGTCACGTGGTAAATAAGGAAGCAAAGCTCTCTCTTACCGCCTTCCCAGATGAAATAGTTCATAGTTTCAGGCAAGTCGGCTAGGGGCTGTTTGTGAAGCAGAGCTAGGTACAGACAGATGCCATCCCAACGATAATGCCTATCATTTAGAACTTGAAATTGACAGCCGGGCACAGTGGCTCATGTCTGTAATCCCAGCACTTTGGGAGGACGAGGTGGGTGGATCACCTGAAGTCAGGAGTTTGAGACCAGCGTGACCAATACAGTGAAACCACGTCTCTACTAAATATACAAAAATTAGCCAGACGTGGTGGTGTGGGCCTGTAGTGCCAGCTATTCAGGAGGCTGAGACAGGAGAATTGCTTGAACCTGGGAGGTGGAGGTTGCAGTGAGCTGAGATTGCACCATTGCACTCCAACCTGGGTGACAGAGCGAGACTCCATCTCAAAAAAAAAAAAAAAAAGGAACTTGAAATTGACACATCATGGGCTTCCCCCCTTAATTTATAGTGCAATAAAAGCAGTAATAAACGTAGGTGCACTTCACCCTTGCAAAGAGTTACCGTTTTTACGATTTTGACAAGTTCACGCTCCTGGTTTTACCCTTGCACTATCCCAGGCTCAAGTATTTAATATTTAACAATCTGTATTCTATAAATAATAGATGTGCCTGTCCTCACAGCTGAAGATCAGGAGCAGATTTTATTGTTGACAAGAGTGATAATGTTCTCTCACCTGCTTAACTTTTTATGTTACTGTTGATTTCCCCTTTGTGGCCAAGCATCCAGGGAGGGGTTTGGGTCATTCTGGAGAGAAATGGGTTATAATAAGGCACCTGGAACCAAGCATTTGGAGAAGCATGGATAACTCTATGATCATTTCAGCAGTCTGAGGTCACAGACTCATGCAAATGCTGGAGCTGGATGGAGTCATCCTCCAACTTCCTATGACAGTGAGGCAGCTGCAGGTCTCTATCCAACAAACACTGGGCTAATGCCTACTAAGTGCAAAGAAGACCCTGTGGGGCAGTTGTCTGTGAAGGGATTTGGCCAAGGTCAGATGGCTAATTCTTGGTAGAGTGAGTGAAATTCAATTCAGTTCAATAAATGGTTGGAAAACATTAAGAAACAGAGTCCTGCCTGGGCACGGTGGCTCACACCTACAATCCCAGCACTTTGGGCAGCTGAGACAGGAAGGCTGCTTGAGCCCAGGAGTTCAAGACCACCCTGGGCAATATAGATAGACCTCATATCTACACAGATCTTTTTAAAAATTAGCTGAGCGTGTGGCACACACCTGTAATCACAGCTTCTCAGAAGACTGAGATAGGAGGATTGTTTGAGCCGGGGAGGTCGAGACTGCAGTGAACCAGATCATGCCACTGTACTCCAGCCTGGGCAACAGAGGAAGAGCCTATCAAAAAAAAAAAAAGGCCGGGCGCGGTGGCTCAAGCCTGTAATCCCAGCACTTTGGGAGGCTGAGGCGGGTGGATCACGAGGTCAGGAGATTGAGACCATCCTGGCTAACACGGTGAAACCCCGTCTCCACTAAAAAATACAAAAAACTAGCTGGGCGAGGTGGCGGGCGCCTGTAGTCCCAGCTACTCGGGAGGCTGAGGCAGGAGAATGGCGTAAACCCTGGAGGTGGAGCTTGCAGTGAGCTGAGATTCGGCCACTGCACTCCAACCTGGGTGACAGAGCGAGACTCCGTCTCAAAAAAAAAAAAAAAAAAAAAAAAAAAGAAAAATAAACAGAGTCCTGGCTCTCAAAAACTTTAGATCATATGAGTTCTCTGCAGAAAATTTCTACAAATGGATTTCTGCCACATTTATAATAAAATCCGAACTCCCCATCAGGGCCAAGTCCCTTGAGTTCTGACTTCTTCTTCTTTTTCTTCTTCTTCTCCTTCTTCTTCTTCTCCTCCTCCTCCCCCTCCTCCTCCTTCTTCTTCTTCTTTTTCTTCTTCTTCTTCTTCTTTTTTTTTTTTGAGATGGAGTTTTGCTCTGTTGCCCAGGCTGGAGTGCAGTGGCGCGATCTCAGCTCATTGCAACCTCCACCTCCCAGGTCCCAAGTTCAAGCAATTCTCCTGCCTCAGCCTCCTGAGTAGCTGGGACTACAGGCACACGCCACTATGTCCAGCTATTTTTTTCTTTTTTTTTTCTTTTTTTTTGTATTTTTTGTAGAGACGGGGTTTCACCACGTTGGTCAGGCTGGTCTCGAACTCCTGACCTCATGATCTGCCTGCCTTGGCCTCCCAAAGTGCTAGGATTACAGGTGTGAGTCTGAGTTCTGACTTCTTTCATTCCCATGTGTGGTCCTATCAGTCCCTCAAACTAAGCTAACTGCCTCCTCAGGGCCATTGTGCAGGCTGTTCCCTGTGACCAGTATGCTCTTCCCCACAATATACCCACAGCTCCAGATAAAACAACATCCCACCCACCATTCCACTCACTCAGCAAGGTATTCCCTATCCCATTTCCTGGCTTTGTTCACTTCAGAGTGTCTATCACATAGGAAACCATTCTACTTATTTGTTTTTTATTTTACTGTCTGTCTGCTCTACCAAAATGTAAGCTCTCATAACTGTATGAACTTGTCTCTGTCGTTCACTTACCCAGTGGCAAGAACAGTGCCTGAGCCTGTATAGAAATGCAGACATTTGTGAGAGTCAACAAATGACTAAACAGGGGACAACTGGCCTGAGACAGCTGCAATACTGTGGGATGTTTCTGCCCCATCTGGCTTTTTTTTTTTTTTTTTGAGACAGGGTCTCACTCTGCCACCCAGGCTGGAGTGCAGTGGCATGATCTTGGCTCACTGCAAACTCCGCTTCCCAGGTTCAAGTGATCTTCCTGCCTCAGCCTCCCAAGTAGCTGGAACTACAGGCATGCACCATCACACCCAGCTAATTTTTGTATTTTTTGTAGAGACGGGTTTTTGCCATGGTTTCCCAGGCTCCCATCCAGTCCTTGAGGCCCATCGTGACCAACTCTCCCAATGTCCTTCCATGGAGGTGGTGTCTCCTCTGTCTTCCTCAGCACTTAGTACACACAGTCCTTGGAATACTCATAGTGGAACTGCATGGTTGTCCTTTGGTCTCCCTTGCTGGAGGGTAGCTTGCAGTTCCTTCTCTAAGCCTAGTATCCAGCAAAATCCTTAGAGGATTTTGAGAAGTCAGTGAATGAATGAAGATAGCTGAGTAATGAGATGAGTGTTTGGATATTGGAAAGCATTTCTTCTTACAATTCCTGAGCCTGTCATGGGTGACTCTAGTCTCAGGCCAGCCCAGGTGTTATTTATAAGTTGGATCTACCCTTTACTCATAAGGAAGCCTGCATTTCCTCCTTGCTTGCAGAAGCCAGTGTGGAGGCGGTCTAGTTGCATTAGTTTGGTATAGTGGGTTAGTGGGTTAAATAGGCTTTGTAAGTACAAATAGGAAATAACATAGAAAAAAATTAAATACTATATGTTTTGTAAGTCTCCATTTACGTCACCAGGGCTTGCTTTCTTAGTTCCTACAACTTCAAACAAGGGTACTGCAATTTAAAATGAAAATAGGGTAGGCCGGGCACGGTGGCTCAAGCCTGTAATCCCAGCACTTTGGGAGGCCGAGGCAAGAAGGTTGCTTGAGACCAGATGTTCAAGACCAGCCTAGGCAATTTAGCAAAAACCTGTCTCTACAAAAAACAAAAATTTAGCCAGGTATCGTGGCATGTACTTGTAGTCCCAGCTACTCAGGAGGCTGAGGCAGGAGGATTGTTTGAGACTGGGAGATTGAGGCTGCAGTGAGCCATGTTTGCACCACTGCACTCCAGCCTGGGTTACAGAGCGAGACCCTGTCTCAAAACAACAACAACAACAACAAAAAAAAAAACAGAAGAATAAAGTAAGCCCGGCATTGGTGGCTCACACATGTAATCCCAGAAATTTGGGAGGCTGAGGTGGGCAGGATTGCTTGAGCTCAGGAGTTTGAGACCAGCCTGGGGAACATGGTGAACCCCCACATCTGGGCTGAGCTGAGGTAGGGGGATCACTTGAGCCCGAGATGTCAAGGCTGCAGTGAACTATGTGTGTGCCACTGTATTCCATCCTAGGTGATAAAGTGAGACCCTGTCTCAAATAAATAAATAAATGAAATGAAAATGACTGGCTAGACACTGCTAGAAAGAGCTAGACACAGCTCTTTGGAGAACTATTTAAGAACAAACAGCAACTGTTATGCCTCCCAGTTCTGGAGTATCTTACATTTTCAACAGAACTTGTACAAGTTTTCTCTGACCTTCATGACAACTCGTGATCTGCCACAGTAGGTATTATGTACATTTTTTTTTTTTTTTTTTTTTTTGAGATGGAGTCTGGCTCTGTGGCCCAGGCTGGAGTGCAGTGGCGCCATCTTGGCTCACTGCAAGCTCCGCCTCTGGGGTTCAAGCAATTCCCTGCCTCAGCCTCCTGAGTAGCTGGGATTACAGGCACCCGCCACCACGCCCGGCTAACTTTTTTTTGTAGTTTTAGTAGAGATGGGGTTTCACCATTTTGGCCAGGCTGGTTTTGAACTCCTGACCTTGTGATCCGCCTGCCTTGGCCTCCCAAAGTGCTGGGATTACAGGCGTGAGCCACCGTGCCCGGCCTTATGTACATTTTTAAATAAGGAAAACAGAGCTCGTAGAAACCACACGACTTGCCCGATGCCACCGTGTGCCATTGGCAGAGGCAGGACCAGAGAGAACCTAGGCCCAGCCATTCGTCCAGCGCCTTCCTTAGGATGTTCCCAACTTGGAAAGTAAGGCTGGAAACAAGAACGAAGGAGACCAAGGAGTTTCTGCTGACACCACGATACTGATGGCCAAATGGGAATTTGGAAACAAACTCCAATTCCCTCGCCTATTTGCTTTTCCCTCTTGCATAGTTTACTGCTGACTATGCAATGGTTGGAAGAATTAGGCTCGATACTGGCTTCAGCCCGTCATCATCCTTAGGGCTCTGAGGATCCCAGATCTTGTTAAATAATCCTCTGTGGTGTTTAATTGTGTCTTTGGGGAGGCTTGGATGAGGGAAGGCAAGCGAGGTGCCTCCAGTGCAGACTGTAAGGGGGTGCTCACTCTCCGGCTGCGCACACGCAGGGTGGGCACCCTCCAGTGGAAACCTCTGGAGACGCTGTGCCTGGCTTCCTGGCTTGCCTCCCCCAGTCCTGGCTCTGGCCTTGGGTGCCCACCAAGCCTGCTGCTGGGGATATGCTAGGTGCAGGGAGAGTGGTGTAGAGCTGAGCATTTCCACCGTAGGCTTGCCATCATTGCGCCTCCGTGTGGGCACAGTCTCGTTTATTATTTTTTTCCTTTTTTTGAGACTCGCTCTGTCGCCCAGGCTGGAGTGCAGTGGCGCGAACTCGGCTCACTGCAAGCTCCGCCTGCCGGGTTCACGCCATTCTCCTGCCTCAGCCTCCCCAGTACCTGGTACTACAGGCACACGCCGCCACTTCTGGCTAATTTTTTGTAGTTTTAGTAGAGACGGGGTTTCACCGTGTTGCCCAGGCTGGTAGCGGACTCCTGAGCTCAGGCAATACGCCCACTTCGGCCTCCCAAAGTGCTGGGATTACAGGCGTGAACCACCGTGCCCGGCCTACAGTCTCTTTTTCCTTTACATTCAAGCCTCCCCTCCCTGCCCTGTGTCCAGCAGCAGACTGGGTTTATCCCCAGAAGACACAGCGTTCCCATAGAGGAATTCTCTTCCCCTTCCCAGAGCCTGTCATTGCAACTCAGGGGCATTTTCACCCAGAGAAAGTGGCCTCAGGGGAGTGATACAGAAAATGAGGGAATTCTCTCCCTGTCCTTGCCAAAGTCTCTGCATGTTCCTGGGGCAAGTGGCTTCTCTTTCCTATCCAGGGTTTCTGGCGTTAGAAAGTGGAAAGCAATCAGGTGACGTGTCTCATCAGGCCTGTAAGAAAATATTATCTGCTGCCAGGCATGGTGGCTCACACCTATCTCAGTACTTTGGGAGGCCAATGCAGGAGGATTGCTTATGGTCAGGAGTTCCAGACCAGTCTGGACAATTCAGGGAGACCTGGAGTCTCTAGAAATAATTTAAAAATTAGCTGGGCATGGTGGTGCGTGCCTGTGTCTCAGCTATTTGGGAGGCTCAGGTGGGAGGATCACCTGAGCCCAGGAGATCGAGGCTACAGTGAGCTGTGATTGTTCTATTGCATTCCAGCCTGGACTACAGAGTGAGACCTTGTATCTAAAACATAAATAAATGAAATATTATATACTAAGTCAATGCTAACTCAGTACCCACTGCTCGTAGGAAATTCCTGGCCATTGCCATTTTCCTTCAAATTGCAAGAACAGGCTGGGCGCGGTGACTCATGCCTGTAATCCCAGCACTTTGGGAGGCTGAGGCAGGCGGATCACCTGAGGTCAGAAGTTCGAGACCAGCCTGGCCAACATGGTGAAACACTGTCTCTACTAAAAACACAAAAATTAGCCAGGCGTGGTGGCAGGCGCCTGTAATCCTAACTACTTGGGAGGTTGAAGCAGGAGAATTGCTTGAACCTGGGAGGCAGAGGTTGCAGTGAGCTGACATGGTTCCACTGCACTCCAGCCTGGGCGACAGAGCAAGACTCCATCTCAAAAATAAATAAAATAAAATAAAATAAAATAAAATAAATTGCAAGAACATATCAACGAATGGCAAGACAACCATGTTAAATGGATGGGCCACCAAACTGTGGGAGTGTAAGAAGGGGCTCCTCCATGTGGTTCTGAACACACATTTGGTAAACTTGGCAATGTCTCACGAAGCATACAGCTGGATGGCTGTACAGACTCAAACTATTATTACAAAAAAGGAAAAAAGACTGGACACAGTGGCTCATGCCTATAATACCAACGCTTTGGGAGGCTGAGGCAGCAGGATTGCTTGAGCCCAGGAGTTTGGGACCAGCCTGAGCAACATGGAAAAACTCTGTTGCTAGAAAAAATACAAAAATTAGGCCAGTCACGCTGGCTCACGCCTGTAATCCCAGCACTTTGGGAGGCCAAGGCAGCCAGATCACTTGAGGTCAGGAGTTGGAAACCAGCCTGGCCAACACAGTGAAACTCCATCTCTACCAAAAAATTAAAAAATTAGCCAGGTGTGGTGATGCGTGCCTGTAGTCCCAGCTACTCAGGAGGCTGAGGTGAGAGAATTGCTTGAACCCGGGAGGCAGAGGTTGCAGTGAGCTGAGATCGCCCCACTGAACTCTAGTCTGGGCAACAGAGTGAGACCTTGTATCAAAAAAGAAAAGAAAAGAAAAGAAATACAAACATTAGCTGAGCATGATGGTGCATGCCTGTAGTCCTAACTACTCAGGAGGCTGAGATGGGAGGAACACTTGTGCCCAGGAGGTCGAGGCTGCAGTGAGCCATGATGGTGCCACTGCACTCCAGCCTGGGCAACAGAGCGAGACTGTCTCAAGAAAAGGAAAAGGGGGCCAGGTGTGGTGGCTCATGCCTATAATCCCATCACTTTGGGAGGCCGAGGTGGGCGGATCACCGGAGGTTGGGAGTTCGAGACCAGCCTGACCAACATGGAGAAACCCTGTCTCTACTAAAAATACAAAATTAGCTGGGTGTGGTGGTGCATACCTGTAATCCCAGCTACTTGGGAGGCTGAGACAGGAGAATCGCTTGAACCTGGGAGGTTCAAAAAAAAAAAAAAAGAAAGAAAGAAAAGGAAGAGGATGAAGTTTTTATGCATTTGAAGCTTTAAGGTAGGCTACCTTTTAGACGGGTTTTCCCTACCGCATAGTTAGAAAGAATCATCACTGATACATTAAAAGATGCCAAAAGGACAGTTGGTTTGATGTCAGTCATGCAAGCTTTGGAAAAGCAAGCCTCGTGTTTGACGAGTGTTTAAAAAACAACAACACTTGGCATCTTTGCCACTATTTTCCTCTGCAGAGAAACTTTGTACAAGAGGAGAAAGGTTTCAATATTGATGTTCTAACCATTAGAAATTGTGTAAATCAGCTGGTTGTGTTATGCTTGCCAGGGCAACTGCACATGTGTGCATGGAACTGGTGGAATGCCTGTGATGAAACGCTTGGATGTGATCCTCGCTGTTTATGTGTGTGCATAGTAAATAAACACAGACAGTTTTTTTTTCTTTTTGTAGAGGTGGGGTTTCGCTATATTACCCAGGCAGGTCTTAACCTCCTAGGCTCAAATGATCTTTCACCTCAGCCTCCCAAAGTGCTGGGATTTACAGGTATGAGCCACCGTGCCCACCTTACAGCCAATTTTTTTTTTTTTTTTTGAGACAGAGTCTTGCTCTGTTGCCCAGGCTAGAGTGCAGTGGTGCGATCTTGGCTCACTGCAACCTCCACTTCCTGGGTTCAAGCAGTTCTCCCTGCCTCAGTCTTCCTAGTAGCTGGGACTACAGGCGCCTGCCACCATACCTGGCTAATTTTTGTATTTTTAATAGAGACAGGGTTTCACCACATTGGCCAGGCTGGTCTTGAACTCCTGATCTCACCTCAGCCTCCCAAAGTGCTGGGAAGACAGGTGTGAGCCACCGCATCCAGCCAGGAGTTGCATTTTTAACAAGTTCCCAGATAACGCCAATACAGCTAATCCAGGGACCTCCACTTTGAGAACCACTGACCTAGAGGCGTATCCCACCAGAAAGGGGTGTGCATTACTCACTTAGGGACACCCCCCACTCCTGACACATCTGATTTCTCAATGTTCTGGAGGTTGACAGGTATTTATGAAACTGTCCACACTTAGCAACAACAAAAACCTTGAAATCACCCGTTCACTCTCTCCTTCTGGCACTTAAGCCACGTTGCCATTGATCCTGAAAGTGTCAGGGCATGTTTCGGCTGCCTTCTAGCTCTTTAACAGAAGTCACTGGCTACCAAATTATCGATAGGTCTATTCTTGATCTTCCAATGGTGGAGAAAATGGAAAGTACGCTCTTGATTAGCAGCCTTCTGACACGTTGAAGCAGCTCCAAGTTCACGTTTCCTTCTGAGTGAAGAGGGAAGAACCATGCTGGGTAGGGGTCAGGTCACCAGGGAGAGAGCTGGCCCTAGGGAACATGTGATGCCTGCCTTCAACGGCAAGTTTAATCTTCCCCCACAAACATGCTTCCTGTTCTCGCAATCATTTTTTCTTTTTTTAAATAGAGATGGGGGTTCTCAGTGTGTTGCCTAGGTTGGTCTCGAACTCCTGGGCTCAAGCAATCTTCCCACCTCAGCCTTAAGTGTTAAGTCAGAACACTTAATTGCATTATAATGAGAGACAAAAACTTTCATTCCAAAACATAAAGCAAATACCCAATTAAAACCTTCTTCCCATCAACGTGTAAACAGAACGAAATGCCTGCCATCTTTGAAAACAAAAAAAAACCCTTGATTCTCTCCCCTCCAACCCTATCTTTCTCATCCCACCTTGCATTGCCCCCCACCTCGGGGGCTTCGCTTTCTTACTCTTTGGTCATTCCTTGATCCCCTGTAGCTGGGCTTCTGTCCTTTTCACTTTTTACTTTTTTTCTTTTTTTAGACAGGGTCTCACTCTGTTGTCCAGGCTGAGTGCAGTGGCACAATCACAGCTCACTGCAGCCTCAACCTCCCAGGCTCAAGTGATCCTCCCACCCCAGCCTCCCGAGTAGCTTGGACTACAGGCACATGCTACCATGCCCAGCTAAGTTTTTCCTTTTTTGTAGAGATGGGACCTCTACAAATGTTGCCCAGGCTGGTCTCGAACTCCTGCACAGAAGTGGTCCTTCCTTCTTGGTCTCCCAAAGCGCTGGGATTACAGGCATGAGCTATCACGCCTGGCCTTCTGTACTTTTTTCTCCACAGCAACTGTGCTCATCAAAATTCCCAGTAACACCCAGGTTGGATACACATGTGTCCTCTAACTTGATTTTTAAACATACTGTGGTAATATACTTAACATAAAATTTATCACTTAAACCACCTTTAAGTGTACAGCGTGGTGACATTAAGCACATTCACACTGATGTGCAACCATTGCCATCATCCTTCTCTAGAACTTTTTCATCTTCCCAGATGGAAATCCACATCTTTCAAATAATTGCTCCCCATTCTTCCCTCCCACCGGGCCTTGGCAACCACCATTCTATTCTCTGCTTCTGTGAATTCTACCACTCTTTAGGTACTTCATGTAAGTGGAATCATACAATATTTATCCTTATCCTTTTTTTTTTTTGAGTCAGAGTTTTGCTCTTGTTGCCCAGGCTGGAGTGCAATGGCGCCATCTTGGCTCACTGCAACTTCTGCCTCTCAGGTTCAAGCGATTCTCTTCTCTCAGCCTCCCAAGTAGGTGGGATTACAAGCATGCACTACCATGCTTGCCTAATTTCTTATTTTTAGTAGAGATAGGGTTTCACAGTATTGGCCAGGCTGGTCTCGAACTCCGGACCTCAGATGATCCACCCACCTCGGCCTCCCAAAGTGTTGGGATTACAGATGTGAGCCACGGCACTCAGCAGTATTTATCCTTACGTATCTAGCTTATTTCACTTAATGTCAAGATTCACCCATGTGGTAGCATATGTCAGAATTTCGTTCCTTTTTACATCTGAATAATACTACATTCTGTGGATGGGTTGCATTTTATTTACCATTCATCCTTTGGTGGACAAGAGTTGCTTCTACCTTTTGGTTTTTGGGAATAATGCTGCCATGAACATGAGTATACAAACATCTGTTTGAGTTCCTGCTTCTAGTTTTTTAGGGTGTATACCCAGAAGTGGAATTGCTGGATTATATGGTAATTCTACTTTTATTTCCTTGAAGAACCGCCATACTGTTTTTCTCAGCAGTGGTACCATTTTACATCCCCACCAGTGATGCACGAAGCTTCCAATTTCTCCATATCCTTGCCCAGACTTGCTGGTCTCTCGCTCTCTCTTTTTTTTTTTTTTTTTGAGAAGGAGTCTCGCTCTGTCACCCAGTCGATCTTGGCTCACTGCAACCTTCGCCTCCTAGGTTCAAGCAATCCTCCCACCTCAGCCTCCCGAGTAGCTGGGATTACAGGCACATGTCACCATGCCTGGCTAATTTTTTTGTATTTTTAGTAGAGATGGGGTTTCACCATGTTGGCCAGGCTGGTCTCAAACTTCTGATCTCAAGTGATCCACCTGCCTCGGCCTCCCAAAGTGCTGGGATTACAGGTGTGAGCTACTGCTCCTGGCTGTTTTTTTCTTTTTTGATTAATAATCATCCGAGTGGGAATGAAGGTGGCTCTAACTGGAATTTTCTGTGGCCTTTAACTCTATGGCGACTTCCTCCTGAAAACTCCCCTTCACTTCCTTTCTCCACATTCCCTGGTTTTCTTTTCAACTTTTCTGTTTTTTTTTTTTTTGTTTCTTCTCGGTCTCCAACCACCTCATTGACATCAGCATCACCCAGGGCTGCATCTGAGGCCCCTAGCTGCGTAATCTCATACACTATAGAGCCACCTACTTTGTTACTAAAACTTCATTGATATTCTCACTTCACCCCACTTGAATGGTGGAGATCCTGAAATCTGTAACCCCCATCCAGACCCGTACGTCCAACCATCCACTAAACACAGAAATTAAAAAATATTTGGAAAGCTAATATTTCTGTCAGGGACTGGGGTGAGTGGTTTACAAGCACTTTGTCATTTACACTTTGTTTTTAATCATTGAATGCTCTCAACAACCCTATGAGGTAGGTTCTAGTATTAATCCCATATAGTCATTGAGGAAACTGAGGCTTCAGGAAACACCTTGTTGATATGGTTTGGATTTGTGTCCTCATCCAAATCTCGCGTTAAATTGTGATCCCCAGTGTTGGAAGAGGGGCCTGGTGGGAGGTGATTGGATCAAGGGGGTGGTTTCTCTTTTGCTGTTCTCGTGACAGTGAGTGAGTTCTCGTGAGATCTGGTTGTTCAAATGTGTGTAGCACCTCCCTCTTCCCTCGCTTTTCCTCCCGCTCCAGCCATGTAGGACGTGTCTACTTCCTTTTCACCTTCCACCATGATTGTAAGTTTCCTGAGGCCTCTCCAGCTATGCTTCCTGTACAGCCTAGGAACCGTAAGCCAATTTAACCTCTTTTCTTTATAAATGACCCAGTCTCAGGTAGTTCTTTATAGCAATGCAAGAATGGATGAATATGCTTGCTCAGGGTCATACAAGTGGTAAGTTTGGAACCAGACTCAAACCAAGCCCACCCTACTCCAAAGCTCACGTGTTTCATCACACCCCACCCCTAACGCCTTTATAACCATCTACTGACTATTCCAGACTTTGCATTTCTCATTCTGAGTTGTAGTTATGTGTTTTCTTCCCTATCTCTACCACTGGAACAGAATGTTTGAGGATAGGGGTAATCCTTTTTATTTTTATTTACTTTTATATTAACAGGTCTAAGCATAGTGCTTGGTGTCAGATAACATATCTAACTAGTGTTTGTTTAATATATGAATGAATGAGTGAACTGCAAGTATTTCATACTATTATTCATGATCCCGTAATACCATTGTCAATGTTAGACATGCATGTCACATAAGCTTCTATTAAAGAAATTAATATGATTCATCTTTTTGTCTTAGAGATAAACTTTTATGGTGAAATGTTATTTATGGGGAGAATCTCACAGGATGAGAACTGATGTGTTTTTCCTCTCTGGACGTGGGTAGAAATGATAGAGAAATCATTCTCAGATGCTAAGGAGAGTAGAAATTTAAACTCTTAATTTCACTATTACTCAATTACTATGCACTGTTACTCAAAATATTTAATAATTATTGTCCAATATTTTGTGTTTTTCTTCAGCAGATAACTATCATTTAAATGTTTTTTTTTTTTTTTTTAGATACAGTCTCGCTCTGTTGTCCAGGCTGGAGTGCCGTGGCATGATCTTGGCTCACTGCAACCTCTGCCTCTGGGTTCAAGTGATTCTCATGCCTCAGCCTCCTGAGTAGCGGGATTACAGGTGTGCAACACCACACCTGGCTAATTTTTGTATTTTTAGTAGAGATGGGGTTTTGCCATGTTGTCCAGCCTGGTCTCGAACTCTTGAGCTCAGGCAATTTGCCCACATTGGCCTCCCAAAATGCTAGAATTTCAGGCGTGAGCCACCGCATCCAGCCTGAATGATAAAGATTTTTTTTTTTTTTTTTTTTTTTTGAGATGGAGTCCTGCTCTGTCGCCCAGCCTGGAGTGCAATGGTGTGATCTTGGCTCATTGCAACCTCCAGTTCCTGGGTTCAGGCACTTCTCTTGCCTCAGCCTCCTGAGTAGCTGGGATTGCAGGCGACCGCCACCACGCCTGGCTAATTGTTTTGTGTTTTTAGTGGACAAGGGGTTTCACTATGTTGGCCAGGCTGGTCTCAAACTCAGGTGATCTGCCTGCCTTGGCCTCCCAAAGTGCTGGGATTACAGATGTGAGCCACTGCACCCAGCCAATGATAACTAATTTTAAAAGCAGAACTACTGCTTTTAAAAATGATAGATTTAACAAATATGCAGTGCATGCATGTTAAAATAAATAGTACAGGAGGGTTGGTGGTGAGATGCCTCCTTCCCATCCCGGTGTCTTGTCTCCTTGTCCCCCAGGTCTTTAATTCAGACACAACTCCTTTAACGTGCATTTCATACTATTATTCGTACTATATATTCATACTATTTCTTTAACAATTTCTTTTCTCTTTTTTTGAGAAAGGGTCTTGCTCTGTCGCCTATGTTAGAGGGCAGTGGCATGATCATGGCTCTCTGTAGCCTCAAACTCCTGGGCTCAAGGGATCCTCCTGTCTCAGCCTCCTGAGTAGTTAGGATTACAGGTGCAAACCATCACACCTGGCTAATAATTATTTTCTTTTGGAGAGATGGGGTCTTGCTATGCTGTCCAGGCTGGTCTCAAACTCCTGGTCTCAGGTAATCCTCCTGCCTTGGCCTCCAGAAGTGCTAGAACTACTTGTGTGAGCTATAGCACTTGGCCTATGATTTCTTATGTATCAGCCCAAGGTATGCTCTGCACTCACAAGCATTTAAAAATATCTCCCCTCCCCTGCTTTTTTCTTTTTTTTGTTTTTGTTTTTTTTTGAGGCGGAGTCTTGCTCTATCGCCCAGGCTGGAGTGCAGTGGCGCAATCTCGGCTCACTGCAAGCTCCGCCTCCCGGGTTCACGCCATGCTCCTGCCTCAGCCTCCCGAGTAGCTGGGACTACAGGCGCCTGCCACCTCGCCCGGCTAGTTTTTTGTATTTTTAGTAGAGACGGGGTTTCACCATGTTAGCCAGGATGGTCTCGATCTCCTGACCTCGTGATCCGCCCGTCTCGGCCTCCCAAAGTGCTGGGATTACAGGCTTGAGCCACGGTGCCCGGCCTCCCCTGCTTTTTTCTAAAACAAATGATAACACTTGGTTTTGTGCTTGGATTTTTTTTTTTTTTTTTTTCACTTTGTGCTAGATCCTGGCAATTGTTACATGAGCACATGGAGGGGAGCCTCAAGCATCTTCATAGATAACCAGCACTGCTCAAACTTTCCTATCAAAGCAACTGGAATGGGAGAAGCACACAGATTGCAGCAAGGACACCATTTATTTGAAATCTTCAATTTTATTTGCATTTCATGCCAACTTTCCATTCCGCTTCCTAATGCATGTGTGCTTATTTTAATATAAAAATCAGAGTTTAAAACAGATGCTCTAGGCAGGTGCACCTTGTTTATCCTGAGGCTTACACCCCTCTGCACCCTGGTTTAAGAAGGACAGACACGTGAAGTGATGAGGTTATTCCAGTGATACCGTGGGGAAGGCAGGATAGGAATCATCAACACCTTCTAAAGATGAAGAGCTTGGAGATCATCGACGCTGAGTGCCCTGCCCCAGGTGCCACAGCTCGTGAAGATGCAGCCAGGAGGACACCTAGCACTGCTGCTCTGTCCTGATAATTGGACACACTGCCTCTCAGAATGCAGACTCATAAATGCCGTGCCCATGCATGCAAACTAAAGAAGACAGAAACGCAGGAGCTTGAAGGACCAACTGCATCAGGGTTTACATGGAAGAGATACTTGCATTAAATATTTCACCAATGGTCAGATGAAAGGCCTGGAAAATGTAACCTTCATGGGTGTGGCAGGAAATGCAATTGGTACTCATTTGTTTTAAAAACCAAACTTGCGGCCAGGTGCCGTGGCTCACACCTGTCATCCCAGCACTTTGGGAGGCCGAGGTGGGTGGGTCACTCGAGGTCAGGAGTTCGACACCAACCTAGCCAACATGGTGAAACTCCATCTCTACTAAAAATACAAAATTAGCTGGGCACGATGGCACGTGCCTGTAATCTGAGCTACTTGGGAGGCTGAGGCACGAGAATCGCTTGAGCCTGGGAGGCGGAGGCTGCAGCGAGCCTATATCACGCCACCGCACACCAGCCTGGGTGACAAGAGCAAAGCTCCATCTCAAAAAAAACAAGAGCAAAACTCCATCTCAAAATAAATAAATTAAAAAAAACAACAAATAAGAACTAAACTTGCCAGCACCTTGATCTTAGACTATCAGCCTCCAGGGCTGTGAGAAAGTAAATTTACGTTGTTGAAGCTCCCTAGTCTGTGATATTTTGTCGTGGCAGCCAGTGCAAACTGATAAAATACCCATCCAAGGGCTACCTTTAATTCTTTATTTTAAATTTTAAATTAAAAAAAATTTTTTTTGAGATGGAGTCTTGCTTTGTTGCCCAGGCTGGAGTGCAATGATGTGATCTCGGCTCACCACAACCTCTGCTTCCCGGGTTCAAGTGATTCTCCTGCCTCAGCCTCCCGAGTAGCTGGGACTACAGGCATGAGCCACCATGCCTGGCTAATTTTTGTATTATTAGTAGAGACGGGGTTTCACCATGCTGGCCAAGCTGGTTTTGAACTCCTGACCTCATGATCCGCCCACCTCGGCTTCCCAAAGTGCTGGGATTACAGGCGTGGGCCACCGTGACTGGCCCTCTTTATTTATTTTTATAGAGATGGACTCTTACTCGGTCATCCAGGCTGGACTGCAGTGGTGTGATCATAGCTCACTGCAGTCTTGAATTCCTGGGCTCAAGCCATCCTCCTGCTTTGACCTCCCAAAGTGCTGGAATTACATGTATAAGCCACTGCTCCTGGTCCCTTTAATTATCTTCTGTGTGAATGTCCTACTCCCACAGCACTCTGGTTTCTTTGGATAGGGCTGGACTCAGCATTCATTCATTCATTCAGTATTTATTTATTTATTCTTTTTTTTTTTCATTTTTATTTTTTTGAGACAGAGTCTCGCTCTGTCACCCAGGCTGGAGTACAATGGCACGATCTCGGCTCACTGCAAGCTCCGCCTCCCGGGTTCATGCCATTCTCCTGCCTCAGCCTCCTGAGTAGCTGGGACTACAGGCACCTGCCACTGCGCCCAGCTAATTTTTTGTATTTTTAGTAGAGATGGGGTTTCACCATGGTCTCGATCTCCTGACCTTGTGATCCGCCCGCCTCGGCCTCCCAAAGTGTTGGGATTACAGGCGTGAGCCACCGCGCCCAGCCATTCAGTATTTATTGCACACTGTTGTGTGCCTGTCCTATCTAAGCATTAGGCACACAACTTTGACTGTGACAAAGTCACATCGTGGAGCTACTGTCTAATATCCCACCTCCAAAGTGACTGGCTCCCCAGTGTCCTCCCCAAGAGACTATAAACATTTATCAGGCAAAAAAGAGAAAAAAGGTACATTAAAAATTAATTAATGGGGTGTGGGCACTATGGCTCATGCCTGTAATTCCAGCACTTTGGGAGGCTGAGGCAGGTGGATCACCTGTCAGGAGTTTGAGACCAGCCTGGCCAACATGGTGAAACCCCATCTCTATTAAAAATACAGAAATTAGCCAGATGTAGTGGTGCGCCCGTAATCACAGCTACTCAGGAGGCTGAGGCAAGAGAATCGCTTGAACCTGGGAGGCAGAGGTTGCAGTGAGCTGAAATCCCACCACTGCAGTCCAGCCTGGGTGACAGAGCAAGACTCTGTCTCAAAAAAAAAAAAAAAAAATTAATTAATGGGCTGGCTGGGCGCAGTGGCTCACGCCTGTAGTCCCAGCTACTTGGGAGGCTGAGGCAGGAGGATCACTTGTGCCCAGAGGTTGAGGCTGCAGTGAGCTGTGATTGCAGCACTGCACTCCAGCCTGGGTGACAGAGTGAGACCCCGTCTCTAAAAATAAATAAATAAAATAAGATAAAATAAATTAATGACCCAAATCATGATTTACAGATAGTTCCAAATGGTTTTTTGCTTTTGTGTTCTTGCTTTTAAACACAAGCTTCTCTTGCAGATTGCCTTGCTTAATAAGATATTCAAGAAAAAGTGGCCGGGGTGGGTTCATATCAGGCTTCCCTCGGTATGCAAGTGGTTCCAAGTGCCTGGCATAGCCAGTTTGGAGGCTTAGGGCTCTGACAGCGCTCAGAACTATTGCTTTCCTAGGATGTGTACTGCTGGAGAACACCCAGATTCGGAGAAGAGCTCAGATTCTCCTAGAGCTGTTGGCATTGTTTCCCCTCTTGCCAGGGAGGATGAGGGGTAAGGCTGAGTGGTCAATGCCTGGGGGTTTGGGGGAGTGGCTTCCCGGGCCCTCTAGGCTACTGGGTTGCAGAGAGTGCTGGAACCGCTGTGGATTCCAGCTGTGACTCATCTGCATCCCTAAGTTTGCCCTCAGAATGTGCTCTCTGGACTTTGTCAGGCAAGTCTGAGTGGCTCATTGCAGATACCCATCATTAGCGTGCCTTTCACGCTTCTTAATTCCCTCCAGAACTTTAACAATCATCGCAAACACGGAAAGGGTCTTCTTCCCTGAGAAAGACATTCATCATGACTGTACCCAACCGCTGTCTCCAGTGCAAGAATTGCTTCAATTGCCAACGGGGAGACCGAGCCAACAGGTATTTTTAAAGAGGCTCTAGGCACTGGAGGCTGGAAAAGAAAATATCCCCTTTGAGCATTTAGTCACACACATCAAAGGAAACAACAGTTTCCATCTTCATTTGCATCGTACAGGCATTAGATGTGGTCCAGTTACACCAAGCTCTGCTTGAAAAGGCAGAAGTGCCAGTACTTTTCAAGCCTTGACTGAGACAGAGAGAAAATGCAGCCAGGCAAATAATATATCACCCTGCCAAGGCATTTTCCATTTTTAAAAGGACAGAACAATTTTACATTATTTCTGGAGCCTCTTTGCAGCAAATATCCCTTGACATCTGTTCTAGCACCCAGGCTGGCCCGTCTAAAAGTGCTGGCTGGTCCTAGCCTGCTGCTCCTGGGTGTGTGCCGGGACCACATTCTGCCTTGTGATCTCGAAGCTCCAGACGTAAAGGGGCAAGTGACCTGTTTTTTTTTTGGAGCACAGGCAGACCGACCTCGGCTCTGCAAAAGTAGCCAATTAAGGCACCACCCTGGTGGAAAGAACATGGCGTTTCAGGTCACTTGAAGAGGCTGGATGGAGAATCAACAGTGAGCTTTGAGCCGCTGCAATGAAAATATGCTTGGGAGGGCTTGAGGATTTTCAGTGAAGCTCCCAGGAGGCCCAAGAGGGTTCAGAAATAAGACAATGAATTGTGCTCAGCCTTGATGGTGAGACCTTGTGGGGAAGAGAGAAACACACACACCACTTCTAGAATAAATTAGCACAAGACGCCTAGTGAAGGTGACAAATGAACAAGATTTGCCACATCTGGAGAATCAAGATTGGGCTATTTGGTAAAATTTCCCATACTGTTGCTTCCAAGGAGGCCTATGATCCACTTCTGGCCAAGTGTGAGATCCTTTTGTTAGAGGGCGAACTGTGAATTTTATTGTTTCTAATCCTCAGCCCTGGTTGGCCTGAAAAATCTCAGGGTGCTGAATGATTAATTCCAACCTGCCCTAGAAAACGTTAGTCAGCTGGCAAAAGGAAATAGCCCAACTCGAAGGCAAAAGAGCAAATTGACTTTATCTGGGAGTGATTGTGTTTGACAAGAGGAATAAGAAAGACATCTTTTGTCACTGAAGAAAACTGTGCTTTCAGAAATCCTTGCACAAGTCTTGAGGCTGTGCTTTACACAGCTGCTTGAATTAACATGGAAATAATCCCAGCATCCCCTTTGCCCTCCCAAATAGCAGGGAAACAAAACTACATTTTCATACATTTACTACAGCAGAGTTTTAGAAATCAGGAGTTCCAGGTCTACTCAAGAGCAGCACTTTCATCAACTAGGAAATTCTCTTTCAAGAAACCTATTTTTGAATTGCTATTTACTACTAAAATTTTAATTTTTCCTTTAAGTATTGTCACACAGGCAGACTGATTCTTTGTGGGTGGAAAAGCGAGGCAGATGGGCGTCTCCTCCCATCAAAAAGGAGTCAATTTACATTCTGAAAGGGTAAAAAGATCAGTATTGTTAAAATCATTCTTCTGGTTTAACATTAATCTCATGCCCACAGCATCCCAGTATGCTTAGAACTTGAAAGAACACGTCACAGGCAGGAAAACAGATGGTTTTGACTCAATCTATGATACAGATTTTTCTGCTTACATGTTTTCCCTTTATCAATTACAAAAAATTAACCCTCTTTAAAAAATTCTAAAATCTTGCTGGGTGCAGTGGCTCACACCTGTAATCCCAGCACTTTGGGAGGCTGAGTTGGGCGGCTCACCTGAGGTCAGGAGTTTGAGACCAGCCTGGCCAACACGGTGAAACCCCGTCTCCACTAAAATACAAAAAGTAGCCAGTGTGGTGGCCTGTGCCTGTAATCCCGGCTATTTGGGAGGCTAAGGCACTAGGATCGCTTGAAACTGGGAGGCAGAGGTTACAGTGAGCCGAGATCACGCCATATACATGGCTAACTCCTTCGCCTTCTTCCAGTCTGCTCAAATGTCAATTTCTTTCTTCTTCTCCTTCTCCTTCTCCTTCTCCTTCTTCTCCTTCTCCTTCTCCTTCTCCTTCTCCTTCTCCTTCTTCTCCTTCTTTTTTCTGAGACAGGGTCTTGCTTTGTCACCCAGGCTAAAGTGCAGTGGCGTGATCATAGCTCATTGCACCCTGGAACTCCTGGCTTCAAGTGATCCTTCTGCCTTTGCTTCCTGAGTAGCTGGGACTATAGGTGTGCACCACCACACCTTGCTAATCTTTTATATTTTTTTGTAGCGACGTCTTGCTGTGTTGCCTAGACTGATCTAGAACTCTTGGCCTCAAGTGATTCTTCTGCCTTGGCCCCAAAGTCCTAGGATTACAGGCATGAACTACTGAACCTAGTCCCGCCCCTCACTTTTTTTTTTTTTTTGAAACAGGGTCCCACTCTGTTACCAGGCTAGAGTGCAGTGGTGTAATCATAGCTCACTATACCCTTGAACTCCTGGGCTCAAACGGTCTTCCCTGCTCAGCCTCGCAAAGTGTTTGGGTTACAGGCATGAACCACCACGCCTGGCCTCAAATGTCAGTTTCTCGATGACGTTTACACTGACTATTCCTATTTAAAATTGCACATCTGAGGCTTGGTGAGGGGCTCACACCTGTAATCCTAGCACTTTGGGAGCCCAAGGTGGGTGGATGGCTTGAGGCCAGGAGTTTGAGATCAGCCTGAGCAACATGGCAAAGCCCTGTCTTTACATAAAATACAAAAGTATGCTGAGTGTGGTGGTGCACACCTCTAGTCCCAGCTGCTCGGGAGGCTGAGGTGGGAGGATCATCTGAGTCCAGGGATGCAGAGGCTGCAGTGAGCTGTGGTTGTGCCACCGCACTCCAGCCTGTGTGACAGAGCAACACCCTGTCTCAAAAAATAAAATAAAATCGCACCTCCTTAACTCTGGCATTCCTGGTCCTTTTAACCTGCTAATAATCTACTTTTATTTTTTCCATTCTACCTATGGCCTTCATACTACAGAACTTGTTTATTATATGTATTTCTCCCCACTAGAATGTAAGCACCAGGAGGGAAGGCAACTGTGTTTTGTTCATACTTTAATAGCACAGAGTGGTGCCTGTCACTGCGTAGGTGCTCAATAATGTTGAATGACAATGTCAGAAAAAGTTGTCCAAGGGTTAGGAATGAACAAGATTACTGGTTGACTTTTCAGCAAAGTGCCTAGAGGATCCTCCGGGGAGGATCTGATTCTGCAAGGGTGAGCACCTTAAATTGTCTTTCTATACACTAGGTGGAAACGGAAGACAGAGAGCAGTGCAGACAATTCTCACCCATAGATGCAACTATTTTTGCCCTGTAGAAAAAGATACCCCCAGAATGAAACTTTATTGCACTACAGGATATGAACCAATTTTGCATCTTATAGCACGCTTTCTTGTTTATCTTTAATATACCTTTGTTCTTCAAATTCTCATTTGACCCAGCTTTAACATCTTACTGGTTTCCTCTTAAATAGCTGAAGAGAGTTTTTTTCTTTTTCTTTTTTTTTTTTGAGACAGTTCCTGAGATGTACTCACTTTATGTTTGTATGAGACTCACGATTTTTATCTCCTTAAAAATTATGATGACGTAGGCCGGGCATGGTGGCTCATGCCTGTAATCCCAGCACTTTGGGAGGCCGAGGCAGGCGGATCACAAGGTCAGGAGTTCGAGACCAGCCTGACCAACATGGTGAAACCCCCATCTCTACTAAAAATACAAAAATTAGCCAGGCATAGTGACACGCGCCTGTAGTCCCAGCTGCTTGGGAGGCTGAGGCCAAAGAATCGCTTGAGTCTGGGAGGTGGAGGTTGTAGTGAACTGAGATTGGGCCACTGCAGTCCAGCCCGGGTGACAGAGCGAGACTCCATCTCAAAAAAAAAAAAAAAACTTATGATGAGGTAAAATTGAATTATACTCCCTCCTCTAGGAAATCTTGTCTAGTCTCATGGTTTTATTTATTTATTTTTGAGATGGAGTCTTGCTGTGTCACCCAGGCTAGAGTACAGTGGTGTGATCTCAGTTCACTGCAACCTCCACCTCCCGGGTTCAAGTGATTTTCATCCCTCAGTCTCCCAAGTAGCTGGGATTACAGGCACGTGCCACCATGCCTGGCTAATTTTTGTATTTTTAGTAGAGAAGGAGTTTCACCATGTTGGCCAGGTGGGTCTTGAACTCCTGACCTGAAGTGATCCACTGGCCTCAACCTCCCAAATTGCTGGAATTACAGGCATGAGTCACTGTGCCCAGCCTAGTCTCATGGTTTTAGATTCCACTGAATGATTACTCCCAAATCTGTATGTCTAGCCACAATGTCTCTCAGGTGAATATGTACGTCAGATGCACATATTCAGATGCCTTCTTGATTTCTCCACTTGGATATCTAATAGGCATTTCAGCATTAGAATGTCCCAAGTGGAATTGTGGATTCCCACCCACTCCTAACTCTGTTCCTCCCCCAATCTTTAAATGCAACACCATTAACTCAATTGTTCAGGCCCAAATCCCAAGAGTCAAATCTCAGCCCAGTGCGTTTCTTTCTATATCTCACATTCAATCCTTGAGCAAAACCTGAGCAATCATTTCTACTTTCAATATATAGCCAAATCCACCTACCTCTTAACACCACCACCCCACCATCCTAGTCTAAGACCTGGACTCTGTTTTTGTGAATAAAGTTTTATTGGAACATAGGCATGTCCCCTCTCTGCCCGTTTGTTTTTGTGTTTTTTTCTCTTGAGACGGAGTCTCGCTCTGTCACTGAGGCTGGAGTGCAGTGGCATGATCTCGGCTCACTGCACGCTCCGCCTCCCAGGTTCACACCATTCTCCTGCCTCAGCCTCCCAGTAGCTGGGACTACAGGTGCCTGCCACCATGTCTGGCTAATTTTTTTGTATTTTCAGTGGAGATGGGGTTTCACCGTGTTAGCCAGGATGGTCTCGATCTCCTGACCTCATGATCCGGCCGCCTCAGCCTCCCAAAGTGCTGGGATTACAGGTGTGAGCCACCGTGCCCAGCTTTTTTTTTTTTTTATACATGTTGTCATGGTTGCTTTTGTGCCACAATGGCAGAGTTGAGAAGTTGTGACAGAAGCCATAGGGCCTGCAAAACTTAAAATGTTTACTATCTGGTCCTTTACCATCCTTGATGTGGTGGGCTGAAAAATGGCATATAAGATACCAAGTCCTAATCCCTGGAACCTGTAAATATTCCCTTTCTAGGAAATAGTCTCTGCAGATGTGATTAAGAATCTTGAGATGGGGCCGGGCATGGTAGTTCATGCCTGTAATCCCAGCACTTTGGGAGGCCAAGTTGGGCAGATGGCTTGAGGTCAGGAGTTCCAGACCAGCCTGCCCAACATGGCAAAACCCCATCTCTACTAAAATTACAAAAATTAGCTGGGTGTGATGGCACACACCTGTAATCTCAGCTATTCGGGAGGCTGAGGCACGAGAAGCGCTTGAACCCAGGAGGTGGAGGTTTCAGTGAGCTGAGATCACACCACTGCATTCCAGCCTGGACATCAGAGTGAGACTTGAGATGGGAAGATTATCCTGGATTATCTCGGTAGGCCCTAAATGCCATTACATGTCCACTTGAGAGAGAGGCAGAGGGAGATCTGACACATACACATGGGAGAGAGGGCAATGTGAAGATGGAGCACAGAGAGATTTGAAGATGCTAGCCTTGAAAATTGGAGTGATGTGGTTACAAGCCAAGGAATGCCAGCAGCCACTAGCAGTTGGAAGAGGCAAGGAATGAATTCCCCCTTGAGCCTCTGGAAGGAGTGTGGCCCTGCCAACATCTTCATTTGGCCCAATGAAACTGACTTCAAACTTCTGGCCTCCAGAACTGTAAGGGAACCACTAAGGTAATTTGTTACAGCAGCCACAAGGAACTAAGACCCCTCATCTAAGCCACTATCAAGTCTTGATGTCTAACAATGCCCCAACTAGCCTCTCTGTTTCTCCGGCCTCCTTAATGTCTGTCCTCCACATTATGGCATAGCCATCCTTTTAAAACACCATGGAGATAACATTCCCAGCTAAATACCTTACATTGTTTTCCTAGCACCCTCAGAATTAAATCCAAATATTTCACCATGGAATTGGAGGTCCTGTGTGGCCTGCCGATTCCTCCCTGGATTCACATGTCAGCAGTCCTTCCACAGGGCCGCCCTGCAGTTCCTACAGGACACTGACTGTGCACCTGCCACCCCACCCATAACTGCGTGGCTTGCTCCCACTTCCTTCAGGTCTCAGAAAGAACTTCCCGACCCACTCTTCTAAAATAGCCTTCTTGGCTGGGCATGGTGGCTTATGCCTGTAATTCCAACACTTTGAGAGTCAAGGCGTGCGGATCACCTGAGGTCAGGAGTTTGAGACCATCCTGGCCAACACAGTGAAACCCTGTCTCTACTAAAAAGACAAAAAATTAGCCAGGTGTGGTGGCAAGCACCTGTAATCCCAGTGACTCAGGAAGCTGAAGCAGGAGAATCGCTTGAACCCAGCAGGTAGAGGTTGCAGTGAGCTGATATCGTGTTGCTGCACTCCAGCCTGGGTGACAGAGCGAGACTCCGTCTCAAAAAAAAAAAAAAAAAACAACAAATTTCTCATCATCCTACCCTTTCACATTATTTTTCTTCAAGCATTTATCATTATATAAAGTTCATATGTATATTTGTTTCTCTCTCCCACCTCCATGTGAGCTCCACAAAGGCAGAGATTTTTGTCTGTTTTGTTCACTGCTGTATCCCCCGCACCTAGAATCAGTATCTGGTATGTCATAGGCACCCAATAGTTATTTGTTGGATAGATGCGTACGTAAAAACATTTAAACCTTATCAAATGAAGAGTAAGGCTTATTTTTTTCTGCCCCATCCTCAGAGGTAATAGATTTCCTACTACCCTTCCAGAAATCTTTTCTGCATATAGAAGAATATATGTACAATAAACCTTGTATCCATGTTTTACATCCAGAGGAGAATAATATACATTATGTTGTGTGGCTTACCTTTAAGCTGGAGATCTTTTCATAGCAGCACACACTGATTTACCTTTACCTCTTTTTTTTTTTTTTTTTTTTTTTTTTTAATTTAAGACAAGTTTCGCTCTGTTGCCCAGGCTGGAGTACAGTGGTGTGATCTCGGTTCACTGCAACCTCCGCCCTCCGGTTCAAGCAGTTCTCGTGCCTCAGCCTCCTGAGTAGCTGGGATAACAGGTGTGTCACCATGCTGAATAATTTTTGTATTTTTAGTACCAACGGGGTTTTGCTGTGTTGGCCAGGCTGATCTCAAACTCCTGACCTCAAGTGATCTGCTCGACTTGACGTCCCAAAATGTTGGGATTACAGGCGTGAGCCACTTGCACCTGGCCATACCTCCATTTTTTAAATGGCTGTATAATATCCCACAGCTTAATACTTAAAGAAAAAATAAATTGCTTGCCCAGTCTGAAAAATGGAAAGCCTAATGACAGTGAAATGCCTCTGTGCCCACGCCCTTTTCATTTACGCCCGTACTCGGGTGCTCCTCAGTGGTTTCCAAAGACTATGATAAGACAACTCAGCAGCGTTTCCCTTCAGGCGCTTTGATAAGTCATTTTACTTTCAACAACTAAACGAAGTTTCCTGGGAAGACTTTGAAAGTGTGGCGTAAATAAGAAAATGAACAAAACAAAACTTGACTTGAGCAATCTTACAATCTCCCTAAGCTGCGTGGAGCCGCCCAACTGAATAGACAAGGGAAGTGCAGGTGGGTTTGCTGTGCAGATGCTGGAGTCCCCTGGGCCCCTCCCTCCAATCAGATTACTGCCCCGAGCTTTTTCTATACAGAGATTTGGGGGTTTCCACTACTGAGGTCTCTCTGGGTCTCAGGGAGTAGAGGGGTGACCCCGGTCTACGAAATGCATTAATGTCTGTGGTCATGAAGTTCTCCGTATTTGTGTCCACCTGAATCAGCAAAGCTCCATCTCTCCAACCTTTTCCTCTTTAGAGAATAACCATTTCGGCCCGATGCAGTGGCTCACGCCTGTGAGGAGTGAGCACTTTGGGAGGCCGAGGTGGGAGGATCATGAGGTCAAGAGATTGAGACCACCCTGGCCAACATGGTGAAACCTCGTCTCTACTAAAAACACAAAAATAGCTGGGCATGGTGGCACGCGCCTGTAGTCCCAGCTACTCAATAGGCTGAGGCAGGAGAATGTCTTGAACCCACGAGGCAGAGGTTACAGTGAGCCGAGATCGTGCCACTGCACTTCAGCCTGGGTGACACAGTGAAAACTCCGTCCCCTTCCACCAAAGAAAAACCAAAACCAAAACAAAAGAAAACAACTATTTCTTCGATCATGGGTCCAAATGTAATAAAAACTATCAGGCTATAATACCAGAAGGCTCAAGGGGGAGTGGAAAGCCTCCAGTTTCAAAGGGAAACTTTGAAAGTCCAGAAAAAACTGGATTGATTCTTAAAGTAGTGTGTGAAGGTGAGATACATTCCACCAAAGGCATTTAGGTGTCACTCCTAGGAGGGTCTCTGGAGAGCAAGTGCGCTCGGGCATGTTTTATGTAATATCTGGATGATGAGGGAAAGTTTTATGATTATAACTATTGCTTAAATAGTATCTCCTGAAACCACAATGAAAAAAGACAACGCTCTGTTCTAGGTTTTAATTGCTAAAAGGAAGACAAAACTGTCATTCTTGGTGTGGTTGGTTCTTAGACCTATTGCTGTCAGTAAATACTGAACAAATGAAACTACAGATTCATTTCAAAATTTCAAAAGATTCCTGGGCCACAAATGAAGCCTTTCCCTTTCGTGTTCAAATGATATTTATTTATTTTTATTTTTTGAGACAGAAGTCGGCTCTGTCACCCAGGCTGGAGTGCAGTGGCTGGATCTTGGCTCCCTGCAACCTCTGCCTCCTGGGTTCAAGCGATTCTTGTGCTTGAGCCTTCCGAGTAGCTGGGACTACAGGCATGTGCCACCACGCCTTGCTAACTGTTATATTTTTAGTAGAGATAGGGTTTTGCCATGTTACCTGGGCTGGCCTCAAACTCCTGGCCTCAAGTGATCTGCCCAACTTGACCTCCCAAGTGCTGGGATTATAGGCATGAGCCATCTCACCTGGCCAACATTTCAAGTAAGTTGAAATTCAGGCCTACTAGGCCCAAATATCTCATTATATTTGGGGTATCTAACAAATCTTTACTCTTGCATATTAACAGTAGACATTCTGAGATTATAATGCCTGACATAATTGGGATGCAGAGAAGAGGAAAGGTGACCATTTGCAGGAGAGGAAAACAGGGACCATCTGGTGAAGGGTTGGTTCCAACAAAGTCCACAAGTTTTCATTATGTTTCATCTTGAAAAGGCAAGGGGACACAGGAGCTCTCTGTAGGATTTCTTATCACTGCATGTGAATCTAATTATCTCAAAATTAAAAACATAGTTAAAGACAGGGGAGAAACTTTTTGGAAACGGAACTTTTGAATATTATTACTTTTAACCATGCAGCCCCTTGGGGGCTAAAGAAGGCACAGGTTGTTTTTTTGTTGTCCTGTGCAGGGGGAAAATGAGCTTGGGATGATGAGCTTCTCTTTTATTTATTTTTTTGAGACAGAGTCTTGCTCTTGTTTTCTAGGCTAGAGTTCAGTGGCGCAATCTTGGCTCACTGCAACTTCCTCCTCCCAGGCTTAAGCAATTCTCCTGCCTCAGCCTCCCCAGTAGCTGGGATTATAGGCACGTGCCACCACACCTGGTTAATTTTTGTATTTTTAGTTCGAGATGGGGTTTCACCATCTTGGCCAGGCTGGTCTTGAACTCCTAACCTCGTGATCCATCTGCCTCGGCCTCCCAAAGTGCTGGGATTACAGGTGTGAGTCACTGCGCCTGGCCTGAGCCTCTCTTTTAAGTGTTTAAGCTTCTGAAATGGGTTCAGTCCATGCTTTCCTCTCCCAATCCAGTAATATGGAAGCTTCAGTAACTTCCAATTTAAGGAGGCAAGTCCAAGCACTTTTATTCTTATCACCACCAGTAATATAAACAGCCATTTTACTTTGGAAAGCTGACCAGGAAGAAGGCTCCTTAGAAAATGGTTTTGGAGTCAAAAAGTAACAATTTAAGATTCCCACTACTTCCCTTGTAAGTTCTGTTTCTGGACGGTAACATTCTTTCCTTGAAGGACATTAGGGCCAAAATGGGCAAGGATTCCGAAATTGTTGAGATTGCTTCATCGAGTGTATCTTCCAACTCTCTTTTCTAAATGGGCTCATTTAGTAACACAGGCTGCTTCCTTTACTTGAAATGCCCATCTCTTGGTTACCCTCCCAAGCAAACAGAAACACCAACCAGCCAGCCCGGAAACATCTCATTCTCTAGCCCAGTGGCTCCCAAATTCTTGAGTCTCAAGATCTTTTTCTACACTTAAAAATTAAGGATTCAAGATGGGCACGGTGGCTCACGCCTGTAAGCCCAGCACTTTGGGAGGCCGACGCTGGCGGATCACGAGGTCAGGAGTTTGAGACCAGCATGGTGAAACCCTGTCTCTACTAAAAATACAAAAATTAGCCAGGTGTGGCGACGGGTGCCTGTAATCCCAGCTACTCAAGAGTCTGAGGCAGGAGAATTGCTTGAACCTGGGAGGCAGAGGTTTCAGTGAGCCGAGATCGCACCACTGCATTCCAGCCTGGGCGACAGAGTGAGACTCCGTCTCAAAAATAACATAACATAACATAACATAACATAACAACATAACAATAAAGGATTCAAATCCCAGCACTTTGGGAGGCCAAGGTGGGCAGATCAGTTGAGCCCAGGAGTTTGAGACTAGCCTGGGCAATGTAGTGAAACCTCGTCTTCACTAAAAACACAAAAAGTAGCTGGACATGGTGTTGCATGCCTGTAGTCCAGCTACTGGGGAAGCTGAGGTGGGAGGATCACTTAACCCCAGAAGGTCGAGGCTGCAGTGAGCTGAAATTGTACCACTGCACTCCAGCTAGGCTGACAGAGCGAGACTATCTTTAAAAAAAAAAGAAATTAAAGACTTCAAAGTACTTTTGTTTACATCTGTTAGTTTATCTAGTTATGTACCGTATGTGAAAATAAAATTGAGAAACTGGCCGGGCACACTGGCTCATGCTTGTAATCCCAGCACTTTGTGAGGCTGAGGCAGGTGGATCACAGTCTGGCCAAGATGGTGAAACCCCATCTCTACTAAAAATACAAAAAATTGGCCGGGCGTGGTGGCATGTGCCTGTAATCCCAGCTAATCGGGAGGCTGAGGCAGAGAACTCCTTGAACCTGGGAGGTGGAGACTGCAGTGAGCTGAGATCGCACCACTGCACTCCAGCCTGGGCGACCGAGTGAGACTCTGTCTCAAAAAACAAACAAACCAACTTTAAAAATTGAGAAATTTTAAAAATATTCATCAGCTCATTTAAAAGGAATAAAACAATGTGGCACGGTGGCTCACACCTGTAACGCCAGCACTTTGGGAGGCCAAGGCAGGAGGATCACTTGAGCTCAGGAGTTGGAGACCAGCATGGGCAACATGGCAAAACCCCATGCCTACAAAAAATACAGGTGGACATGGTGGCGCCCACCTGTATTCCTAGCTACTTAGGAGGCTGAGGCAGGAGGATTGCTTAAGCCCAGGAGGTTAAAGCTGTAGTAAGCCGTGATTGTACTGCACTCCAGCCTGGGCAACAGAGTGAGACTCTATCTCAAAAGAACAACAATAAAAGAGAATAAACCCATTACATGTTAACGTAAATCCTATTTTTATGAGAAATACCTATATTTTCTAAAACAAAATTAGTGGTAAGTGTGGGATTGTTTTAGTTTTGCAAATCACTTTAACATCTGACTAGATGATTGCTGGATTCTTCTCTGCTTCTGAATCTTCTGCATTCAGCCTGTTGTGAGATCACATATCATGCAGCCTCTGGAAAACACTGCACACAGAGTGCACTGTTGGGAGAAATTGACATTTAATTGCTATAAAAGTAGTTCTGAGGTCAGGTGTGGTGGCTCATGCCTGTAATCTGAGCACTTTGAGAGGCTGAGGTGGGAGGATCACTCAAGCTCAGGAGTTTGAGATCAGCCTGGGCATCAAGGTGAGACCCTGTCTCTACAAAACTTAAAAAACTAGCTGGGCGTGGTGGTGCACGCCTGTGGTTCCAGCTACCGAGGAGGTTGAGGTGGGAGGATCGCTGCAGCCCAGGAGTTCGAGGCTGCAGTGAGCTTTGATGGCACTACTGCACTCCAGCCTGGGCGACAGAGCAGGACCGTGTCTAAAAAATTTCTATTTTTGGGTCCCTTGAGTCTTGGGACGCCCTCTGCTCTACTAAGGTCCCTAGCGAACCACTGTTTTGAGCACTGTTGTGGCCTGAGGCTGAGGTAATTTCAATGGTGATGGTGTTGAGGCCCAGGTGATGTTCATGACCTCCTCCTGTGTTCCCATTGCCCCTGTCCTGCTGCTGCTTGTTTGTGAACCCGGCTAGGCTGAATCTCTTGAAGGAAGACACTCAATTTTATTCGCATTTCTTTCAATTTAAGTAAGTGTTTTAATTGTAAAAGTAACATAGAGGCCGGCGCGGTGGCTCACGCCTGTAATCCCAGCACTTTGGGAGGCCAAGGCGGGCGGATCACTGCAGGTTGGGAGTTCGAGACCAGCCTGACCAACATGGAGAAACCCTGCCTCTACTAAAAATACAAAATTAGCTGGGCATGGTAGCGCATGCCTGTAATCCCAGCTCCTCTGGAGGCTGAAGCAGAAGAATCACTTGAACCCGGGAGGCAGAGGTTGCGGTGAGCTGAGATTGCGCCACTACACTCCAGCCTGTGCAACAAGAGTGAAACTCTATCTCAAAATAAAAAAAATAAATAAAAAAAGCGGTATTACAGCTATATTATAGATAATAGACAATTTAAAAAAACTCACTTATAATCCCCCACGTCATTTCTTGGGTGTACATATCAGTCTTTTTTTTTTTTTGAGGTGGAGTCTTCCAAGTAGCTGAGACTACAGGCGCCTGCCACCTTGCCCACCTAATTTTTATATTTTTAGTAGAGACGGGGTTTTGCCATGTTGGCCAGGCTGGTCTTGAACTCCTGGCTTCAAGTGATCTGCCCACCTTGGCCTCCCAAAGTACTGGGATTAACAGGCATGAACCACCGTACCGGGCCTGTATCGGTCTTTTTTGAAAATGCAGTTTTTTTTTTTTTTTTTTGAGACGGAGTCTCCCTCTGTCACCTGGGCTGGAGTGCAGTGGCGCGATCTCAGCTCACTGCAAGCTCTGCCTCCCGGGTTCAGGCTATTCTCCTGCCTCAGCCTCCCCAGTAGCTGGGACTACAGGCGCCCACCACCACCCTCGGCTAATTTTTTGTATTTTTAGTAGAGATGGGGTTTCACCGTGTTAGCCAGGATGGTCTCGATCTCCTGACCTCGTGATCCGCCAGTCTCGGCCTCCCCAAGTGCTGGGATCACAGGCGTGAGCCACCACGCCCGGCGAAAATGTAGTTTTTTTAGACTTATCATCTCACTTCATAAATGAACACCATAATTTTGGGTATTGCCCCCTCTATCTAGCAATGGGTAAGATTTTCTGTTTCTGATGTCTGTGACTAACATAATATTCTACTACCATAGATGTAACACAATTTACTAAATACCCAATATTAGCACATGTAGGATGCTTCCAATTTGTTGTTGCAGTAAGTACAGTGATCCTGTGAAGAATACCTTCACACATATAGCTTTTCTGGCATTTAGTGTTATTTCCTTAGAACAGATTCCCAGAAGTAAGATTACTGGGTCAAAAGATGCAGACATTTTTTACGGCTTTTCATACATACTGTAAAATTGCTTTTCGAAAGGAATATACTAATTTTACAATGCCACCAACACTTTTAAGAATCCGTTTCTCCACACAAATCGTCATCATAGGTGCTATTAAGAATGCTAATCGATAAAATATTGTCTCCCCGTTGTTAAAATTTTGCAATTTTTGAGGCTCATAAAATTAAAGTTTCTTCAAGAATGAGTGTGTAACACAAAACATTCTTTTGGGACATCTTTATTTCTGGAAAACCTAAGACATTCTTACTTGTGACGACCAGAAAAAGAACACATGTTGTTAGGATTGGCACAGAATTCACTGTGACAGCCAATCTTAATGCCGAAACACTTGAACCAGGAGTTTTCACTTATTTTGCTAGTTGTCACTAACAGTAGCAAAAGGAAAACTAAAATGCGGAAGAAATGTTCTTATTGCAAACCGTACAAGATCACACTGAGGGGCTGGAGCTCTTACATTTAACTTTGCTTTCCTTTTTCTTTTCTTTTTTTTAAAAACAATTTGCGATTGCAGCCTCTCCTTTTGTTTCCGGTATTACCTGCCCAGGAGCAGAACTCCTTACTTTCTCCGGAGAGAGGCCGGTCACTGGGAGCGCTGCCCAGCCACCCGCACGCCCGGCCGCCCCGAGAGCCGCACTCGGCGCACCCCGTTCCTAGGCTCGTTCCCGGAGCACCCGGCGGGCGCCCACCTCCCGGGGGGCACGTGCTCCCGTACGCAGCGCGAGGGCAGCGGGCGCCGGGCTATTTATTCGGAAAAGCCCCGCGCGGACGCCCTGAATTGAGGAGGTTGGGAAACTCGGCTGCCCCGCGCTCCACCCGGGCGGCCGGGGCTGGCGCTTCTCCGCTTGCGGCCGGCGGCCTCATCCTGGGACAGGCATCCATGAGTCATCCGCTTCGCGGGTCACATGGGCAACGTGACCAAAATAAAGTTTCGGTATTTTAAGCCGCCAGAAAAGGGGACAACGGAGCTCACCGGGGGCGGGCGCGGGAGGCGGGCGCAGGCGGGCGGCGCCGGGGCCGTGGGGACGCGGCGCCGAGGGGGCGGGGCCTGGAGGGAGGCGCGCCCCTCCCCCACGGCCGGCAGCGACGTCCGGACTCCTAGGCAGCCGGGTTCCAGGGCGCGGCACCCCGGCGGAGCTCAGCCCCGAGGCTCCCTGCGCTCGGCTCTCCACCGGCGGCGGAGGGTTGCGGGATCCCGGAGATCCCGGCGCGCCCCCACAGCCACCGGGACCCCACGCGCCGGCAGCGGCTTCCCCGGGAACGTCCTTCAGCCCCGGGAGCACGCGGGAAAAGCCCCAGTGCGCCAATGAGCGAGCGCCTTCCTCATGACGGTCACGCTCAGAGGCGGGGCTTCCCTTCGCCGCTCCCGAATTCCGGGAACCCCCTTTGATTGGTCTGGACGGCCTGGGAAACACTGTAGTGACGCCCAATCAAAACGCCACGTCTCAGCCTCGAGGAACTATTCCGTGTCGGGCCCGTCCTGATTGGACAGTTCTTTCGGGCTTTGGCCACTAGGAAGCTTTGTTTGGGTCCGGAAGGCGGGCTTTCCTGGGAGTGGGTGGGGAGGGGGCGTTGATTCTTGACCAATCCTTTCAGTCCGTTGGGTGGTGACCAGCCAATGGGCCGGATGGATAGGACGCTCCTCCCGGAGAGTAGTGAGACCCCTGGTGCGGGGCGATTGGCGACGGGCGCGATGAGTGGCAGCCCCACGGCCCAACGGGCGCTGTGCGTGGGCCGCGGGGCGGGGCCAGGGCGGGTGCGCGGCGGCGGCGGGGTGGCTGGGCCGGCGGCGGCGGCGGTACGAGGCGCGCGCTCGGGGTCCCGGTCGCGAGGAGGAGGAGGATGTGGCGCGCGGAGGGGAAATGGCTGCCGAAAACAAGCCGGAAGGTAAGAGCCGGAGCGCGAGGGACTCGGGGGCGGCGCGGCGGGCGGCGGGACCCGGCCCCGCCGGACATCCCGGGCATCGGCGGCGCCGGGCGGGAGCGCGGGGGCGCGGCGGGCTGGCGGGCGGGCGACCCGGCCGGGGAGGGGGCCGGCGGGGTGGGGGGGCGGAGCGCGGCCGAGTCCTGAGGTGACTCGCGGGGCCGGCGGAGCGCGGCGCCCCACACCCCACCCCCGGGGGCGGGCTGGGGCCGGAGGGGGCGGGGGGCTCGCGGGGCGGGGACCGGGCCCAGCGAGGAGGAGGAGCCGGCGGAGGGCCGGCGCCTCCCCCACCCGGACCGGGCATCCCCGCCGCTCCAGAGCCCGCGGCGCGTCCCCCGCACCCCCGGCGCTGGGTCCGGGGTGGGGGCCGCGGGGCGGAAAGTTTATCCGCCTCGGACCCCCCTGGCCCCGCGCCCCACTGCTCCGGGCCGGTCCCCGTCGGGCGGTAGCGGCTGGCGCTCAGCCCTCGCCTGCCCCCTGCTCTCCGGCGGGCAGGGCCAGACGTACTCTCTTTGGCACCCCGTTCAGCCCCGTGGACGCCTTCCCAAGCGGGCGGGGGGTCCCCGAGCTTCTCCCCGCCAGGGGGACCCCGTCCTGCCGAGCGTCCCTCGGCCGAAGGGCCTCGTGTGACCCCTCCCCCTTCGCTTCCCGGGAAGGGAAGGGGGCCTGCGCAGCATCCCCGCCCCTCGCAGTCGTTCACATCCTACTCTTGCCCTTGCACCCTCACAGCCAGGAGGGTGGGGTCTCCGTTTCTATGGCAAGTGAGGATCTCCACACTCCCTTGCCCTTTACCTTCCGTGACCCCGATCCTTCCTTGGCACAGGGGTCCGTCTGATCCGCTCATCTTCTTTGGAATCTTTTGGGGCCTCTGCACACTCTCCGTTGACCCTTTTTGCCAGGACAAGGGGACTCTGGCTACCCATGTTCTTCTTTCCTCACCCAGTGGATAGTGGGGGCTTGTGCAGCTCTGAAGTCATTTCTAAATAGAAAAGCAGACACTTCTTCCAGATCATGCATACTCTCGCACACTTTGCTGGGTTAGGGTGAGCTCATTTCCTGAATACCCTTTGAGTTGCCCTCTTTTTCTTATGGAGACTACTGGACATTCACCGTGCTCCTTTCCCTGTCCGTGTGTCTACACTGACTTGTTCTCTCTTCTCGGAGTTCCTTGTCTGGGTGAGAGTGGGCGCCCCATAAGATGTAGGGCAGGCTTCCATTGTGCCTAGTGCTTGAGGGAAAAGGGACCAGCCATGCTAGTTGCTCCTGTGTCTGAGAAAGACCGGGGTATATTTTTGCTTCCAGTTGACTCTTGTGTCTCAGGAGGGGGGCAACCTTCACCAGTTGACCCTACCCCACTGGGAAAAGGGTTGTGTGCCCTTGTTTTTTGACGTTTTGATTACTGTCTTCTGTGCAGTGAGAACCAGACTTTGTCCGTCCCACACTCAAGAGTCCTTGAACCTTTCCTGGGTATAAACTTCCCTATTCTTTTTTGAGAGAACTCATATCCTCCTCTGTGGCTTCTGCTTCCCAGTCAGCCATCTTTAGTGAGCCTGTTACTTTGACTTTTTCTCATTTTCTCAAATTGTATTCATGTTGGCTGGGTAAGGAGAAGCCATATGCCTTTCCATTCAGAAAAGGGAGTGTAGACACCCGTGTCGCCCACATGCCATCCTGGAAGAGGTTGCCTGTGTGCTCCTTGTTGTACTAGAACCTTCCTTTGGCTCTGGTGTTGTCTCTGGTGGCATCCAAACATTTCTTTAAATCTTGTAGCTTTCGGGAGAAGGGGGAATTTGAATGTTTTCTGTTTTTGCTGTTCTGGTTCTATTTGGAGAACCAGATCATGATGCTATATTCATTTGTTTACATATACATACATGTAGGCATACACAGATGAAATCACATTCATTACATACACAGTGCACAGGAAGTTGGAAGGGTCAGATGACTGCCTCTACGTTTTGGGTGCATATGGGGCCTTTTATGTGTAATGATATAGATAGATATTAGCGTTGTTGGTAAGTCTTCAGGCTTCGAAGCAGCAGCAGAAGAATCATTGATAAATGGCCAATTCTGACCATTCTTCCGTTTGTAATGTGTACCGTACTGAATAAGCAGAATGACGTCCTGCATGTTCACGAAGTCCCTGAATGTGCGAAGCGTACAGTGCCTGCCCATACGCATCACAACTTTGGCACTCTGAATTTAGAGGTGGTATTCGTTGCCTGATTCTGCATAGAGTGAAAAGTTCTTGATTTCTTTACTGCAGTGTAGGGGAAAGAGATTTCATGTGTTTGGGCAAATGACAGGAGATGGGTGAGAAGAATATGTTTTCCTGTGACAGAAGGAGGAACAAATGACCATAAAGATGTCCCTTTTGTATTTTGACCATTTAAATAATTGAGAGAGGTTGTGAAATTAGCAAAACGTACCTGTGGAAAAGCCCTTGACGCTTCATGAGAGGATGGGGGACGTTATTCTTCGAGTTCTTTTCTCTTGGTCAGGGGAATGATTTCAGCCCTGTGGGCTCTAGTCAGGTGCTTTGCCTCCTCAGGTCTCCCTGCCTCCCTTTCTCCCTCCTTCCCTTTCTCCCTCTTTCACGAAATCCAGAATGGCTGCTAGCTGCTGTCACTCAGCCGGGAAGTCTTACTCCTTGACAGGCTTAGTGTGGAGACTCATCCTCCCCAAGTTCCGTTGGGCTCTGGGGCTTTGGCCTTTAAAGCTCTTTTCTAGCTCGGAGGCTTGCTTTGCCTCAGTTTACTGTGTAAGGAGAAGTGACTCATCGGAGATTTGGTCAGCACTGGTCTGTGACTTCTGGATTTTGCCTTTCAGTTAACATTGAGTCGTCCAGTGGGCCTAATTCCCAGTGTCAGAAAGTAGAGCTTTTGAGCTCATTTTCTTTTTTTTTTTGGTTTTAAATTTTTTTTATGCTGTTTGTATTCTGTGTCTGTAGTCAGCTTGATGGGATTGTGTATTTTTAGGGGGTATTAGTGAACTTCGGAAAAATGAAGAGTTGAATACCTGCTGTCGATGGCGTGGACTCAGCAGAGTCGTCCCGTTTCCAGTGGTGGTTCTTCCTACCCTTCCTCCATGACCCTATGGGGACTTTGGGAGTTTTCCCTGGTAAGCAGGGGTCTCCATGCAAGGCGCAGTGGAAGGAAAAGGGGTAAAGGTTGGTTGGAGGAACACAATTGAGATTATTGTCTGAAGCTGGGCTCTTTTTCTTGAGTTTGATGTGGTTGTGTTTCTGTGTCCCTGGTCTCCACAAATGGTTGGAAATCAGCTTTTTCCTCTTACCCCTGTAGTGCAAAATGCTCTGTTGCAGTTGGGCAAACTAGATGGGTTCTTTGAACCACATAGTTTCATCTTTCTGTGTAACTCTGTTAGAACATGACTCTTTCCTCCCCTTCACCCTTTACCTCCAGTTTTTGGGACTAGGTTGGGTGACCTCTTCCTCCTTTGTCTTTCTGGAGACTTGACTTATCCTGCTTCTGCAAATGTTGGGTTTCTCCATCTCATCGTTGAGTGGATTCAAAATGTTGACATATACAGAGCAACCTCTCCTCAAGGTCAGATTGGGTCAGCTTTTCCTTTTCAAAAGAGTAGTGTTGCTCTTACTTGCTCTCTGAGACATATTTATGCATCCTGCTCAGCTGTGTTTTCTGTTTCCTTAGTTTTTAGGCTCTGGCGGTTTTAGGCTTTCCCCCTGAAATAGTCTCTTCTTTCGGGAGTAGTGTTTAGCGTAGTCTCCCGTTGATGCTAGGTGTCAGCCCATGTGTCCTGCTCGGTTTTTGCTTCTTTGTGACTCGTTTTGAGATAGCCCGTCTCAAAATCTTAACATTGTTTTCCCACTGTTTCATTACTTTGAGCCGTTCTTGCTTTCCTGTTTGGGGGAAATACTCCTTTGTGTGCAGTTGTACTTCTTTCTGCCTTCCTTATGGAAAAAGCAGTAGAAGGTGATTCTCTTATTTTCTTCAGTTCCCCTCATAGTTGTGTTGGTTGCCTCTTCTGTGGGATCTTTGAATTTGCCCTTCTGGGGAGAAGTCCTTTTTATATTTATACTTTCATGACTGAAATCATTCATTCAGGAGACCTTTACTAAGCTTCTGTTATGTACAAGGAGCTGTAGGGAGTGATGTGACTTTGCTTGAGACCATATTGGATCTTGTTAGCCTTTTATATTAATGACATTTCAGTGTATCTTCTCCTTCTTCTTCTCCTCCTTCTCCTTCTCCTTCTCCTTCTTCTTCTTTCTTCTTTCTTCTTTCTTCTTCTCTTTTTTTTTTTTTTTTTTTTTTGAGACAGAGTCTCACTCTGTTGCCCAGGCTGGAGTGCAGTGGCACGATCTCGGCTCCCTGCAACCTCCGCCTTCCAGGTTCAAGCAATTCTCCTGCTTCAGCCTCCCAAGTAGCTGGGATTACAGGCGTGTACCACCTGCTCGGCTAATTTTTTTTGTATTTTTAGTAGAGATGGGGTTTCACCATGTTGGCCAGGTTGGTCTAGAATTCCTGACCTCAAGTGATCCGCCCGCCTCAGCCTCCCAAAGTGCCGTGATAACAGGTGCAAGCCACCATGCGCGGCCTTTAGTGTATCTTAAATCTTGTCTTATATAGTCTTGTAAGGAATTTTTTTTTCTGATTTTTAAGTTTTTGGATTGTTAACTTACAAAGATATAGTGTAATAGTGTGTTATCTTGTTGAACCTTTTTTCCTCCTCTCAGCAGGAGTGGGGGTGGTGAAGAGGGTGGGAGGGTGGACTGAGAGAGTCATTTAGCAGCTTTCTCCCAGACTGTGTGCAGAGTGTGTGTGTGTGTGTGTGTGTGTGTGTGTGTGTAGAAAAAAGTAAAGTCAGCCTTCTTAATCTGATTGTGTAGGTATAACTTTTAGGTCGTTTAGATACATGATTGGTTGGAATGCTTAACATTTGAACAGCAGCATTGCACTAGGCATTCTATAGAACGTAGAGTCAAATTTATTTTTTATATAAGGAAGTGGTATAAAAATATTTTTCTCTTCTGATTAACTGGTACGGTTCATATTAGATAGTGAGAACTGTATGAGCTGCTGGTATATTTTCACTGCCACGAAGAATTATATCCAAATTTAATACCTAATTGATGCTCATTCTTAGGCTAGGTATCTGATATGATTATCACCACTTTTGTTTATTGTGTGACTTTTAATTTATGCTTTTTAATGGTATTATTGTCTTTGTAAATTCCCTCAAATTCTTTGTGGGTACAGGTTAGGTATAAATAATGATAATAATAAAAATTATTAACACTTTGAAATGCTTCTTTTCTTTTTTCCTCTATTAAATTAGATTTACCGTCTCCACAATGTATATAGAGACCAATTCTAGTATTTCACTCTTGTGTGAGATTTGTAGTATGCGGTTTGGCAGTGTCCTGTGGTCATGTGAGTGTCTGACTGAGTGTATTTTGTGTTGACAAGTGATGTGTGTTTCTTTTGCGTTTCCATTATACAGATCATTTTCTAAGGTGTTGTGTATCTTCTGGAATCATGTACCATATTCTTTTTTTTTTTTTATTTTTAAATGTTCTAGGTGACTTAAATCCGACCTCCCTTTCTTTTCTTCAGCCTTTCCTTTTACTTTTTGTCCTTTCCCACATAGAGAGATTTCTTCACTGCCCTGTCGTTATTATAAAAAAGTATTTGTAGATGTCCTATATTTGTAGCCTTTTAGTAAAAAGGGGATGCCCACCATCCCTTTGTCCTGCAGCACAAGACATTGTTTCTTCTTGTTTCCCTAAGAATAGGTAGATGGAATGAGATTTAAGCCACAAGGCAGCTAGTAATAGTATTTGTAACTAGATAGCATCTCTAGATAAAACACTGGGTCCTTCATGCTCTGGGCCTCCCCATGTAGGATTTTGGAAATTTATTTTCACTGCATTTAGCCAGCTTCTTTCTGTCTCTTTGGCTTGACACAATAAGTATCTTTAAGCACAGCCAAGTATATTATTTCATTTGGAGCCTTCATTTGCAAGGAAGTATGGGGGCCTCTTCTAATGTTCTTTTGCCTGTTATATATAGTACTGCCTTTAGTTTTTGGTGTGTTTGAGAGTGAGAGTGAGAAGCATTCTTGCTCTACTACTTTGTCTGTGTAACTTGAATAAGAGTGTACGGTCATTCACTCTATTTTCCAGATAGTGTATAAGCTTTCTTTTTATTTTTCTTGAATGCCTAATCAGGTTCGAGCTACAGGTTGATCTGACTGTCATATCCTTTTATTTTGTGCCATTACTGGATATAGTGTCCCTTCGTCCTGTGATTAAGCCATGTTCCTATTCTGTCATTAGAGAGAGGGACTTACAAACATATAGATGGTCTCCCATGATAATTATCGTACATTTATAAGGAAAGTGTTTCTTTTCTTTTTTTTTTTTGAGACTGAGTCTCGCTGTGTTGCCCAGGCTGGAGTGCAGTGGCGCGATCTCAGCTCACTGCAACCTCTGTTTCCTGGGTTCTAGCAATTCGTATGCCATAGCTCCTGAGTAGCTGGGATTATAGGCACCCACCACCATGCCCGGCTACTTTTTGTATTTTTAGTAGAGACAGGATTTCACCATATTGGCCAGGCTGATCTTGAACTCCTGACCTCAAGTGATCCGCCTGCCTCGGTCTCCCAAAGTGCTGAGATTATAGGCATGAGCCAATGCGCCTGGCCGAAAGTGTTTCTTTGTATATATTGACAGTGGAGAGCAGTTCGTGATTTTTCACGTGAGGGGACAAAGTAAAGGGTGAGTAAAGGGTGGTGGTTTTTTTTTTTTTTTTTTTTTTTTTTTTTTTTTTTTTTTGCCATCAGTATGCTAGCTGTGTATTTTTAAGGCTGTATTGCATCCTTCTGCTTTGAACACCATTGCTTGTAGAAGGTCATGGGCCTCCTTGTGTAAAGATTGGTACTGTTTCCTGAGCTTTTTTTTTTTTTTTTTTTTTAACCTCATTACCCTGGACTTACAGAGGAATATTATGTACCCCACTGCAAAGAGAGGCCAAGGGTCAGCCACATTATTTCCCTTTTTGCTCTTTTTTTGGAGGATTGTTCATTTACTTTGAACTGATTGACATGGCATAAGATGGAATGACTAGAAATTTTTAAAAAATAGTTCTTCCATATTCAACTTCAGTGTTTTGCCCTTTCCTGACATAATTGCTTGTTCTCTTGTACATGAATCCTTTTGCAGTCACTTTCTTGTTTTTGTTTTTCAAATTTAGCCAGGACTTTCGAGTCATGTAACATATCCTTTCCTGAGACTGTTAGCCGAAGGTAACTTCGAGGAAGATATGCTTGTTTGGGACTGTATTCATCACTCTGCTCTCTACGGTTTTGTAGTTTCATGTGTACAAAGTGACATTTCTTGAAAGAAATGTTTGGGGCTGTGTTCTTAATTTTAAACATGTTATTATGTGGAGACTAAGTGGCATAGTTCTCATCCCTAACTTCATTTCTTCATACCATCTGAAATACATCTCCCACCCCTATGTATATCTCCCCTCCCCCAAAATCCCAAAACAACCATCATGATAACAGAATCCCCCCAAGAGCAAAACCTTATGAAGCCCAGCTATGATTGCCTCTGCTGTGCAGTTCAGTCACTAGTTTTGGACAGGTGCATAAGCAGATAATTTTTGGATGTGTAATATTCTCAATGGGGCTGATGTGTGACTTTTGGAACATAGAGCATTCATTCGTTCAACAGACCATGCAGTATCTCTTCCATTTTTTTCCCTTATCAGTTACCACAAGGTAAGATTATGTATTCAGTCACTTAAAAACACTTGCAAAGTGGATTTTCCCCCCTTTATTCCCATCTAACCATTGAAATAAATGCTGACAATAGTAAATTACCGTGTCCCTACTCTTGTGTTCAACATGTCTAAGAGAATGGAGAGCTAACTCCCCGTAATGGCAGTACAACCAGTCATGACTCTTTCTCCATGTAGCCTGTGCATTTTGCAGTGGTGATTTGTACTTTCAGCTAAATTTAGTGTCTATAACAAGGGATGCATCAGATGTTTAAGTTCATTTAATCTTTTTTACAGTGTGCATTCAACAAGGTGTATTTGTGTGTTATATTAGAATGATGTACAGATACAACCAGAGGTATTCTTTCAACTTAAAAAGAGAGAGAGAGAAAGCCTTTCTTTTTACAAGTTTTGAAGAAAGGTTATTGTCTGTTTTTCCTTCATCGTGGTTGATTTAGATTGCCAGACTCATTTCTGAATGTATATTAATACAATCAAGAATTAATCTTTTTAAAACTTAGATTTGGTTTTTAATCCTTTTCTGAAAAGTCGTTTCTGAGGATGTATGTGCCCAGTTGGTTTTCTGAGCATTTGGATATCAAATCATTTGGGAGTGATAATAAGAAATTGGTACAAAGTGTGAAATTACCAGATAGAAAAAAGATGCTGTAGTGGAAAAAATTACTCATTTATGATAAAAATAATCTGAAAGTGATGATTTGAAGCATAAATTCAGATATTTGAAGAAGAAATGGAATGTTGATAGGGTTGTTGTATTGCATAGACACATGTACACATATAAAGAATGCTCCCCAAAAAGGGGGCACTTAGAGGACAAATAAGTTGATTGGATTGATTTTAAGAAAAATGTTGTTTGTCTTTTTAAAAAGTAATTGAAATGAAATAACCCTTCTTAGTGAAGAAAATGAAAACTTTGATGGAAGTTCAGCAAAATGGAATATTTAAAAAGATTCGAGAGAAGGATTTTTTTATTGCGAATCCACAAGGGGGTAGTGATGTTCTTTCAAAGATATTTGTGGTGGCAACAATGTGAGATGATCTCTTCACATTTTAGATTTACCGATAAAACTGGCATGTTTGCATTTTAACTTAATAAGATCTTCTTTTTAAAATGTTTATTGGCAAAATTGTTTATTGCTTAAATTAAAAAAAAAATCCATTTTGGGTGAATGGCTACTTTAAGCCATATGAATGGTGAAGAAGAGAGAATGTCCTTACAGTTCTGTGCTTTGGAGAGGTTACCAAGGATGTGAGGGTCACTGTTATTTTCTAAGAATGTAATAATCTTAAATTCCCTGGGAAACATTAGACATCCAGGAATCAGTTAGTTAAGTGTCCTGAATAAAAGGATTTTAGTAAATTGTGTCTAAACTTTACAGAAGTTTGTATTACTAGTTGTATTTTCAGTCCTGCCGAGAGATGAAAGATATGAACAATCCATGCCACTAGCCACTTTTAATAGTTCTAAGTAAATCAAATTTTTGTAATCTTTCTTTTTTATTACTTTATATTACATCATTAGATAAAGGCTTTTTTCTTTCTTTCTTTTTTTTTTTCTCCCCTCATAAAAATTCCAGGAGCTTTCTTCTGGTCACTGAGTTTCACCCCATATTATTCAGAATTACTTAAAATCAGGTGTGGTATGGCTGTGCTGGGTCGTTTTCAGTGGAGGACTGCCTAGCTGTATTATGCATTCATTTTTGAAAGTTACGCCACGTGATGGGAGAAGGATTTAAAGTTGGGGGGCGGGGCGGCTATGTCCTACTTATTTAGAGACACAACTAGTCATCACCTGTAAAAAATGTTACTTCTTTTAAATTTATTTTATCTTATTTTTTTTTAGAGACAGGGTCTCGCTCTGTTGCCCAGACTGGAGTGTAGTAGTGCAATCCATAGCTCACTGCAACCTTGGCCTCCTGTGCTGAAATGATCCTCCTGCCTCAGCCCCCTGAGTAACTGGGACTACTGGTGTGTGTCATCTTGCCTGCTTAGGTTTTTTTTTCTCTTTTTGGTAGAGATGGGGTCTTGCTGTGTTGCCCAGCCTGGTTTTGAACTCCTGGTCTCAAGCAGTCCATCTGCCTCAGCCTCCCAAAGTGCTGGGATTTACAGGTGTGAGCTACCATGGCCCGCCTAAAAAATATTATTTCTGACAATAACACAAAATATGTGGTTTAGAGGTTATGATAGTTTGTGCCATATACATTGTATATTTTCCATTTTTGGTTCATGGAAAAGCTTGTTAATTGAGCTTTTCTCTTTTTCTCCGTTCCCTCATTCTGAGCAAGGAATGACTTTTTCTTTTATTTCCTTTACCAAATGACTTTGGTGTTTTAACATTCCGGAAGATACACTGTTTTTCATATGCTACTCTAAACTCTGCTGGGAACTGAACTATGACGTCAGCATTTTCATTCATGAATTTGATTCTTCTAAATTTTTTTCCTGTTTTGTATTCCTGAGCTGACTTCTGGCACATGCACAAATCAGTTTACCATTAGTCAGCCCATAAATCACTGATAAAAGGTAAAACAAAAGATAAGATACTGGAGTTACTTTGATAGTACTATAGTGCTCATTTTGATTTGCATCAGTACAGTTTGGATAAGGTTTCTGGCTAAACAGATTGAAACCTAAAAAGTCAATTTAATTATCTCATGATTTTGTGACTTGAACTGTGTTGTGAACATATTGACACAATATTTTTGTTCTTACAGGAAGTTGAGAGTGCTATGCTGTGGCTCCTTTGTTATAAAATAGCATTTCTTTTTTTATTTTTTGGAGACAGTCTCACTGTGTCACTCAGTCTGGAGGGCAGTGACATGATCTTTCTCGGCTCACTGCAGCCTTGACTTCTCGGGCTCAGGTGATCCCTCAGCCTCCTGAGTAGCTGGGACTACAGGCACGCGCCACCATGCCTGGCTAATTTTTGTATTTTTTGCCGAGATGGGTTTTCGCCGTGTTGCTCAGGCTGGTCTCCAACTTGTGAACGCAAGCGATCCACCCACCTTGGCCTCCCAGAGTGCTAGGATTACGGGCATGAGCCACTGTGCCGGCCTAAAGTAGCATTTCTTGTATAATTTGACTAAGTTGGAAGAATATATAATACTTTATTTCAGAGAGTTTAGGCCTAGAGATTAAATGATGTTTTATTCGGATTACCTTTGTAATGGATTTATATTTTTTTGGAGGATTTTCTTGCCTTTGACATATTTTAAATAACTTCATTGTTTGATACTTTTATTTTAATATATTATTATTGTGATGGAACCGGTGTAGTATTCCTTGTATTGGACTTAGGGTGCATCTCCCCTGGATTGTGCACTCGTGTAGCTGTCGACTCCAGTTTCTTCTCTAGGGAGGTCACTGCTTGAAGTTTAGTACTACATTAGAGCAGTTCTTGAAGAAATCTTATTTGGAGTTTTCTTCTGTAGGCCAAATTTGAGGCTAAGCCTCTGGCCCATGTTATCTTTCAAGCCTGCTGTAGTTGATGAATGGTGAGGTGTAAAAAAGTTCATTTTATCTGCTTTCTTGGAGGTTTTGCTGACTTTCTGGATACTCAGTTGCCAAGAAACATTTAGAAATAAAATGTGTTATATTTGGGAATCATCATTTTAGCTAAATAATAATTCATGATTAGAATCGATGATTCAAGCTGCACCACTTTGATTGATACCTAGTCTTACTCTTGAGATCACTTTTTTTTCTGAGACGGTCTTGCTTTGTCACCCAGGCTGAAGTGCAGTGGCGTGATCTTGTCTTACTGCAGCCTCCACTTCCCCGGCCTAAGCAATCCTCCTGCCTCAGTCCCCCAAGTGGCTGAGACCATAGGTGCGCGCCACCATGCCTGGCTAAGTTTTGTATTTTTTGTAGAGATGGGATTTTGCCTTGTTGCCCGGGCTGGTCTCAAACTACAGGGCTCAAGCGATCCTCCTGCATCAGCCTCCCAAAGTGCTGGGATTACAAGCATGAGCCACCATGTCCGGCTGAGATGACTCTTTATTTTTTATTTATTGGGTTTTTGTTTTTTGAGATGGAATCTTGCTTTGTCACCCAGACTGGAGTGCGGTGGCATGATCTTGGCTCACCACAACCTCTACTTCCCGTGTTCAAGCAGTTCTCCTACCTCAGCCTCCCGAGTAGCTGGGATTATAGGCACGCACCACTACGCCTGGCTAATTTTTGTTTTTTTTTTTAGTAGAGATGGGGTTTCACCATGTTGGCCAGGCTGATCTGGAACTCAACGACCTCAGCTTATCTGCCTGCCTTCGCCTCCCAAAGTGCTGGGATTACAGACATGAGCCACCGCACCTGGCCTGAGATGACTTTTTAAATGCCATAACAAGTACAGATCCTGTGTCCTCCCATTATTAAGTGAAACTAGAACTTTGTGTTCCTTTAGGTTAAACTATATTATCTAATAGGTAGCAGAAGAGTGGTCTGTTAACTGGCTTTCTCCTTTCAGTAGATTAGCTAAGAGAAAGGAAATAAAAGCAAGTAGACTGTGAATAAACATTGAAGTTGACTTAAATGACATTATTTTCCCTAATAACAAAATAATTTATATATTATTTAAATATGATTTCTGTAAAAGAATCTATTTGCAAGCGATAATGAAAAAAGAAAAAAAAAATATATATTTTTTGAGATGAAGTCTCGCTGTTGTCCCCCAGGCTGGAGTGCGATGGCGCAATCTCGGCTCACTGCAACCTCCGCCTCCTGGGTTCAAGTGATTCTCCTGCCTCGGCCCCCCGAGTAGCTAGGATTACAGGCGCCCAACCCTACGCCCGGCTAATTTTTGTATTTTTAGTTGAGACACCATGTTGGCCAGGCTGGTCTCGAATTCCTGACCTCAGGTGATCCATCCGCCTCGGCCTCCCAAAGTGCTGGGATTACAGGCATGAGCCACTGCACCCAGCCTAAGAAAGGAATATTTAATGGTAGAGGGGCTCTGTAAAAACCCCCTAATTTTCAAAGCCATGTGCCACTGTAGGTATGAAAAGTTGTGGGCTGTTACTATTAGGTTTCAGAATATCTGGAATACTGGCGGTAGCATCAGCTTTATTTATTTATTTATTTATTTATTTATTTATTTATTGAGACGGATTCTTGCTCTGTTGCCCAGGCTGGAGTGCAGTGATGCAAGCTCTGCTTCTCGAGTTCATGCCATTCTCCTGCCTCAGCCTCTCGGGTAGCTGGGACCACAGGCACCTGCTACCACACCCGGGTAATTTTTTGTATTTTTTTAGTAGTGATGAGATTTCACCGTGTTAGCCAGGATGGTCTGGATCTCCTGACCTCATGATCCGCCCTCCTCAGCCTCCCAAAGTGCTGGGGTTACAGATGTGAGCCTCCACACCTGGCTAAAGCATTACCATTTTTATCTAACCCTGAACCAATCAGCGATTGGTTAGTTCTCCAGCCGTGAAGGCTTTGCGCTTCCTAGACAGCTTTTAGAACAAGCCCACTTTGATTCCCAGCTCAAACTCTTTCCTTTTTACTATTTGTTATTTATTGTTTACTTATTCATTATTTATTATTATTAATTAAAAAAATTTTTTTAGAGACAGACTCTTGCTCTGTCACCCAGGCTAGAGTGCCATCACAGCTCTCTGCAACCTTGAACTCTTGGGTTCAAGTGATTCTCCTACCTCAGCCTCCTGAATAGCGAGGACTACGGGCATGTGCCACCACACCTGGCTCATTCTTTTTTAATTTTATGGAGAAAGGGTCTTGCTATATTGCACAGGCTTGTCTTGTACTCCTGGCCTCAAGCAGTAATCCTGTCTCAGCCTCCCAAAGTGCGAGGCTTACAGGCATGAGCCACTGTGCCTGGCTTGTACTCTTTTCTTTCACTAGCTAGGAATGCTGGCGAGCAGAACTCAAGGATCCCAGCAGAGCTGCATTCTGTACTGTCTTTGCTGCCGCTTAGGTAGACCAGAAGCTAGAAGCCTTTCTCTCCATGGCCTCCATACCTTCTTTTACCAGATGGTATTTCTGCATTTATCACTCTTGATTGCAGCACAACTTTTCCTCATCTTGCTTTTCTCAGACCTCGGCTCTTTTTTTTTTTTTTTTTGAGACGGAGTCTTGCTCTGCCGCCCAGGCTGGAGTGCAGTGGCCGGCTCCCAGCTCACTGCAAGCTCCGCCTCCCGGGTTCACGCCATTCTCCTGTCTCAGCCTCCCGAGTAGCTGGGACTACAGGCGCCCGCCTCGTCGCCCGGCTAGTTTTTTGTATTTTTTAGTAGAAACGGGGTTTCACCGTATTAGCCAGGATGGTCTCGATCTCCTGACCTCGTGATCCGCCCGTCTCGGCCTCCCAAAGTGCTGGGATTACAGGCTTGAGCCACCGCGCCCGGCCCCCTCGGCTCTTATATAATGAGATAGTTGGTAGTCATTTTGAGGGGATTCATGTATTGGGTAAAGGGTTGTACTAGTGATGACCTTGAAAGTTCTTTCCCATTAATAATAATTACTATTAATAATTAATAGCAGTAACTAATGATAAAATAGAAATTGCAACAATATACTGTAATAAAAGTTGTGTGAATGTGGTCTGTCTATCTCTCTCGGATTATCTTATTGTACCATACTCACCTATTTTTGGACCTTAGTTGACCGCTTGTAACTGAAACCATGGATAAGGGGGGGACTATTATATAAGGAAATGGAGTCGGAGATATGGAATTTCATTTCAGGGCTTGCTTTCCTGATATTCAGCTGTTCTGTATAACTGTATCTTTTCCTTTTGAGGTCCTTGCTCCAGGACAAGAATAATATGTTGACTCAAGCCGTATGGGGGGATTTGAACTGCAGACACTCAGATGTCTCCTTTCTGAGGTACATAGACGGCTTAAGTTTTTAGGTCTGTCTGTTTAATATACTATATTAACTTTAAAAAATGTAGGCCGGGTACTGTGGCTCACGCCTATAATCTCAACACTTTGGGAGGCCGAGGCGGGAGGATTGCTTTAGCCCTGGAGTTCAAGACCAGCCTGGGCAACATAGTGAGACCTTGTCTCTACTAAAAACAGAAAAAATTAGCCAGATGTGGTGGTACGCACCTGTGATCCCAGGTACCTGGGAGGCTGAGGTTGGAGGATTGCTTGAGCCCTTGAGGTCAAGGCTGCAGTGAGCTATGATTGCGCCACTGCACTCCAGTCTGGATGACAGAGTTGAGACCCTATCTCAAAACAAACAAAATGTAAAAAAAAATTTAAAATTATTAAAAAAGATGTACAACAGCCAAATATTCATAGTTATTTTGTATGACAAATCTGAGGTTTTTTTGTTCAGACATAGATGAGGGTTCATAGTTTTGGAAAATAGACTTAAATAATATATGATTACAGATGAAAAATATTTGCTAACCTCAGACTTTTTCTGTTTAAGGTAGTATTTATATTCATTTAGTTGGACTTTCTGGAGTTGATTAATATAACTGTTATTAAAATCTATCGATTCCCAGTAATTCAGTAAATGAAGACTCTTCCTATTTAGAAACTCGTGTGGATTGGGGAGTTGCTGTGGGCCCACTGTCATTGATCATATCACATCTTCACTTGGGCCTACTCCCTGGGCTACTATAGGCCTGGCATTTGGAGAGGCCATGAACATAATTTATTTTTGGAACTTTCTTTCATTTTTAAAGATACTGAGAGCAAGTTAAAGTTCCTGGTGTTCGTGTAAACATTCCCTGCCTTATCCTTTCCATCTCAGCCATTATGAAATGTTCTGGCTGAATTGTTTGCTTTCACAAAGCTTTGATAGAAGTTTCTTCCTCATTTGGTTTTATTGATAGAGGCTGTAGTACTAAAAAGAAAGCTATAACAAGTTAGAAAAGTGGAGAGTGGGTACTTAACATTTTTGAAGTACCTGTCTTTCTTCCTAGGGGTCCTCTGAAAATTGATCATAGATAACTTGACCAAATTCAAGGCCCAGAGATTTATTCCAGGCATTTTGGGAGGGAAGGAACATCAGACATTCTATACTGAATCTAATTATTCTAAATATGGCCCACTGCAGCTCGTATGAGTGTTTTCTGATGTAAACATGGTGATAGTGGCGACCTCTCTAACTGAGCCGAATATCCTTGACAGCTTTTATCTGTCCTCTCCAGGTATTTTTAGTCTCTTTAGCTTCTGTGGCCATGTCTGGAGGAACCGAGGATGGATTTAGCTGCTCTGGTGCTGCTCCAAGTTGTTGTGGGTGCTCTTTTTTTTTTTTTTTTTTTGTATTTTTTAGTAGAGACGGGGTTTCACCGTGTAGGCCAGGATGGTCTCGATCTCCTGACCTCGTGATCCACCCGTCTCGGCCTCCCAAAGTGCTGGGATTACAGACTTGAGCCACCGCGCCCGGCCGTTGTGGGTGCTCTTTGCTACCTTTGTCACTGTCCTGCCACAGTCCCGCCACTGATGAGGCTCCTGGCCCTTGTCGTTTGATGAGGGAACATAAATACTTGTTTAATAAAAATAAAAAAGTCATGATTTTCAGAATGCTTTGAAAATAAGCTATGGCTAGTGGTGATATACAATGGGAATGTCCTTAATTTCACTAAATTGTATGCTCAAAAAGGGTTAAAGTGGTAAATTGTATGTTATGCATATTTTACCACAATTGAAAAAATAAAAACTTCAAATGGATTTGAAGCTTAATGAGAAAATTAGTTACAAGGTCCTAACAGTAAATATATGGCCAATATTTTCATGACCCCAAGGTGGGAGGCTGTGCCTTAAATAAACTGTCAGAATCACACATTAAAAAAAAAAAAAATGATAATCAGGCCCTGAGGTTCACTTATAAAGTGATTTTTAGGTGAGATTTTAATATTTGCAATATTTATATTTGTAAAGAGGACTGGCTAGCTCATTCAGAAAAGTCTGAGGTTCGTAATAAACACTAGGAAACAGATGGTTTGGGGTTGATGTCAGGGAAGGTAAGCAGGCCCTGCTTTAGATTAGAGCACTTTTGATTGCACGTACCGCAAGCCGCACAGGTTAGGCCAAGTGAAAGCAGTTTTAGCCTAAGAAGACCAGAAGCAATTGTAGCCTCCCAGGACAGAAACTGAAGTGTAGCTGGGCAGTGGGAACTGGATCCGGAGAGTGTGGAGTCCATGTCTTCTCTGGAGCTGGGCTTTCTCCATTCACATGTAGCTTTCTTGCCTAAGTTGCATGTAGTGGCCTTAGTCAAGGCTCCTGCATGTCCTGATTTTAGTTCCAGTGCTCACCATCATCTGACTCCTGTTTCTATAGCTCAGTACAAAAATACTCAAGACTGGGAATTGGACTGACTCCTCTCAGCAAGTTGCTTTGTTTCAATAGGCCAGGTGATCCTCCCACTCCAGTGGACTATGAAAGAAGGTTGGTTAGATCCAGCAGCCTGCTGATCATTTGGAGGGTCTTCGAGTGAGAGGAGATTGTGTGAGAAGCTGGTTATCGGAGCAGGGGGTCCTGGCACCTCAAGCTCTGTCTCCATCAAACAGTGTAAAAGAAAAGGTACTGACTCCTAAAGGAGTGTCTTATGTTCAGGTGCTATAGTGATGGAATGTTTTGCAGAGAAAGTGTTCAGTGTAGCTACAGATAGGAGGCCAAGTGTCCTTGGTCAGCCAGCCTGGTTGTGTGTGGAGTAAGTTAGTGGTAGATGTAGTAACTGTCCCAAAGCTTTTTCTTTGTCTCTCTCTCTCTCTCTCTTTTTTTGAGACAAGGTAGACATTTGAGTTATTCCACTTTTTGGTTATTATGAAAAATGCTACTGTGAACATTTGTGTACAGTCTTTTGTATGGACATATGTTTTCATTTCTCTTGGGAAGATACCTAGGAATGGAATTGTGGTGTCTTAGTTAACTCTGTGTAACTTTTTGAGGAACTGTTTTCCAAACTTTTCCAAAGTGGTTAGATCTTGTAGATCTGTCGCCCAGGCTGGAGTGCAGTGGCGCAATTTCAGCTCACTGAAGCCTCGACAGCCTGGGCTCAAGTGATCCTCCCACCTCAGTGTCCCAGGCTGAGGACTTAGCTGGAAACACAGGCATATGCCACCGTGCCCGGCGAATTTTTACGGTTTTAGTAGAGACAGGGGTTTCATTATGTTGCCTAGGCTGGTCTGGAACTCCTGGCCAGTTCAAGCGATCCACCTGCCTCAGTCTCTCAAAGGGCTGGGATTACAAGTGTGAGCCACCGTGCCTGGCCCCAAAATGTTTACTTTGACCATTGGAGAAGCAGAACACCCTGGAATGCTATGGTCTGTGCAGTCTTTGCCCTGTGGGTGTTCTCAGGTAGAATCAGGCAGTTTGGGTGATGTCAGTATCATTTGAGGTCTTCCACAGTTCAGCTATTTGGGTGGCCTTCCCCATGTTTCCCCTTGTTTTGGATCGGTTAACATAAAAGGATGGAGATGTGTGTCCTTAGTAAGAAAGGGAGACATTGCCTTCAGAATGGGTAGAAAGCAGAAAACAAGTGGGGAAGAAAACAGAAAACAGCCTGTCTTTTAAGTGTGTGTGGCTGCCTGTGTGCACGGTCCTTCAGCTTTTCCTTAGTATATCCCTGCTGCCTCTGATCTCTTGTTGTTCTTGATTTTTCATGGTAGAAGGAGGAAACAAAATTATAGAAGACAGGTGGAAGACTGAAAGAGTAGTAGTTTGGAGATAACTATGTAAAGGGCTAATAGCCTGCACACCATTGAATTCTCTGAATTTACAGCTGTTTAGTAATTGATGTTTCATAGTGTTGACCTTGAGTAAATTCAGAAAAGCAATACTGAGTATGTTCTGCTAAACAAAAGAGGAAAGTATATGATGTTTTTGAAGAAACAACCTTCACAATAGTTTCAGTAGTTAAAGGGATTTGGTTCCTTTTAAAATTATTTTATTTCTTTTTAAAGATGGTCTCACTCTGTCATCCAGGCTGGAGTGCAGAGGTGTGATCATAGCTCACTGTAACCTTGAATTCCTAGGCTCAAGTGATCTTCCTGCCTCAGACTCCCAAGTGGTTAGGAGTACAGGCATGTATTACCATGCCCAGCTGATTAAAAAAAATTATTTTTGGCCGGGCATGGTGGTTCACACCTGTAATCCCAGCACTTTGGGAGGCCGAGGCAGGTAGATCGCCTGAGGTCAGGAGTTCCAGACCAGCCTGGCCAACATGGTGAAACCCCGTCTCTACTAAAAAAAATACAAAAAGCCGGGCATGGTGGCAGGTGCCAGTAATCCCAGCTTCTTGGGAGGCTGAGGCAGGAGAATCAGTTGAACCCGGGAGGCGGAGGTTGCATTGTGCCGAGATTGCCATTGCATTCCAGCCTGGGAAATGAGTGAAACTCGTTTTTTTTTTTTTTTTTTTTTTTTTTTTGTAAAGACAGGGTCTCAATATGTTGCCCAGTCTGGTCTTAAACTCCTGGCCTCAAGTGATCTCCAGCCTTGGCCTCCCAAAGTGCTGGAATTACAGGTATGAGCCACTGTGCCCAGCCTGATTTGTTTTTCAATAATAGCTTAAGATGTAATTCATATATTGTAAAATTCACCCTTTTAAAATATGTAATTGAGTGGGTTTTCTTTTGTATATTTACATGTTTTGTGTTACTGTCCCCACTCTCTAATTCCACATGTTCATCCCTCCAAAAAGAAAATCTACCCATTAGCAGCCACTCCCTGTTGCCTCCTCCTCCCAGCCCTAGTCAATTGCTAATCTGCTTTATTTCTTTATGGATCTTTAGGACTAGTCTCAACATTTCATATAAATGGAATCATACAGTGTTTGTCCTTTTGTGACCTGACTGGCTTATTTCCCTTAGCATAATGTTTTCAAGGTTTTTATCTGTGTTGTCTGTAGCATGTACTGTTACTTCATCCCTTTTTTAAAATTAAAAAAATTTTAATTTAATATAATAGAGACAGGGTCTCGCCATGTTGCCCAGGCTGGTCTTGAACTCCTGGGCTCAAGTGATCCTTCTGCCTCGGACTCCCAAGGTGCTGGGATTACAGGTGTGAACCACCACACCTGGCCACTTCGCTCCTTTTATTTTTGAATAATCCTCTGTCGTGTGGATAGATACCACGTTTTGTTTGTCCATTCACCAGTTAATAGACATTTGAGTTATTCCACTTTTTGGTTATTATGAAAAATGCTACTGTGAACATTTGTGTACAGTCTTTTGTATGGACATATGTTTTCATTTCTCTTGGAAAGATACCTAGGAGTGGAATTGTGGTGTCTTAGTTAACTCTGTGTAACTTTTTGAGGAACTGTTTTCCAAACTTTTCCAAAGTGGTTAGATCATATTACATTCCCACCAGCAAGTATGAGAGTTGTAATTTCTCCACATTCTTGCAAACACTTGTTATTGTCCATCTTTTTGATTATAACCATTCTTGTAGATGGGAAGTGGCATATTATTGTGGTTTTGATTTGCATTTCCCTAGTGACTAATGATGTCGAGCATCTGTTCATGCGCTTATTAGCCATTTGTATGTCTGCTTTGGCGAATGTCTATTCAAATCCTCTTCCATTTTTGAATTGAGTCAATTGAATTTTTGCTGTTCAATTGTAGGAATTCTTTATATGTGTTCTACATATCAGTCCCTTATCAAATATGTGATTTCGAATGTTTGATTGACGTGTGATGTATGATTTTTCTCCGATTCTTCATGGGTTGTCTTTTCACTTTCGTTTTTTGAGAGAGAGTCTCATTCTGTCACCCAGGCAGGAGTGTAGTGATGCAGTCATGACTCACTGCATTCTTGCCTGCCTGGACTTAAGTCTCCTGTGTAGCTGGGACTACAGGCAGGCACTACTCGTCTGGCTAATTTTGAAATTTTTTAATAGAAATGGAGTCTCTGTATTATGCCCAGGCTGGTCTTAAACTCCTGGGCTCAAGTAATTTTCCTGCCTTGGCCTCCTAAAATGCTGGGATTCCAAGTGTGAGCTGCTGTGCTGGCCTTTACTTTCTTGATAGTGTCCTTTGAAGAATAGAACTTTTAAATTTGATTGAGTCCCATTTATCTGTTTTTTTTTTTTTTTTTGTCACTTATACTTTTGGTATCATAATAAGAAACCATTGTCATATCCAAGGTCGTGAAGGTTTACACCTGTGTTTTTTCGTAAGCGTTCTGTAGTTTTAGCTCTGACATTTAGTTCTCTGATAGATCTTCAGTTAATTTTTGTATACAGTGTGAGGTAGGCTTCCAGCTTCATTCTTTTGCATGTGGATATTCAGTTGTCCTGGCCCATTTGTTGAAAAGACCATTCTTTCCTCACTGAAGTGTCTTGGCACCCTTGTTGAAAATCAACTGACTATAAATCTGTGGGTTTATTTTTAGAGTCTTGATTCTATTCCATTGATCTATATGTCTATCTTTATGCGATGACCACAATGTCTTGATTCCGTAGCTTTGTAGTAAGTTTTGAAATCAGGAACTGTCAGTCCTTTAACTCTGTTATTCTTTTTCAAGATTGTTTTGGCTGTGCTAGGTCCCTTGTATTTCTGTATGAATATTAGGATCAACTTGTTAGTTTCCACAAAAGAGGCAACTGAGATATAATGGGGATTATGTTCAATCTATGGATCTATTTGGGGAGTTTAAATTCATTTTATGGATTTGCTATATGCTTGGGAAGTCCTGGCTAATTCAGACACCCAAACATCTTGCCTTAAAAACATACAGTTTTGTTTTAATTTATTAATGTAGTAGGCTGCCTTGGTGAAACACTGTAATTCACTGTTAGACTGGAATTGGACCTTTCAGGTTCCAAGAGAGCAAAGAGCTCTTCCACATAGCCTGTAGGTTGGCTTCTTGTAGTATATGTTTTTTTGATGTGAAAGTTTGCTGATGCCTTGCATGTTTTAAAAATAATGTGCTATTCTGGTTAATATGCATTCTGGTTAATAGAGAACTAGCAGATTACATATATGAATATTTAATTATCAAAGAGTTAGAATATGTTACAGTAAAATTGTGACATTAAAATTTATGTAATTATTATTATTACTGGAGGGATCAGAAGATATTTTAGGACCTTGTAGTCCTGCAGGGGCCATGTGAACATCAGTTATTGTTATACTTTTAAGTCACTTCATTTACTCAACGGAGCAAGACTCCATCTCAAAAAAAAAATTATTTCTTTGTGACCTTCCATGGTTAGCGGTTTAGAACTGCAGTAGTGGTAAATTGAATACTTTTCTGAACATTTTTCCTAGACTTTGAATTAGGAGTCATTTCTGTTTACACATACTTCAGAAGCCTGTAGGGGACAGTCTGTAGTGACAGAAGTCTGTGGGGAAGCAGATATGGATGTAACTGATTCAAGGCAGGTCATAATGCTTTAATAAGGCTCTGGAAGGGAAGATGGAAAGACTTTTGGGAGGAGGTGGAATTTGACCTGAAATCATTGACAGGCAAACATGGTAGTTGGAGGAGAAATTCCAAGCAGAGGAAGTGGAACAGAGGCATAGAGCCAGGAGAGTACAGGGAGTGGGTGGAATTCACGTGCATATGGGTAGGTAAGCCTCGGAAAGTAGGTAGGGGTCATGTTGTTACAGGCCTGAAAAGTCAGACCGAAGAGTATGAATTTAATTCTCTGCTCAGGAGAGGCTTTTAGAATTTTTTTTTAGTAGAAGAATGGAATTGATTGGATACAGTCGATTCTCCTGAAATGTGCTAATAAGGGCCACCTAGTTACCCTTCCAGCCTCCTCTCTACAGTCATGTTACGTTTTTTAGACTCTGATTGTACCAAGGTCCCACAGTGGTGGTTGTAGGTCTCCCACATTGTTGTTGCCTTGATTTAGAAGGTGCGTCTGCCTCCGGAACACAGGCACACACGCTCACCCATGCTCTTGCTGACTCTCTGTGCCCTCTGTGTTTCGGCTTAAATGAAACTTCCAATAGAAGCCTTCTTGACCTTGCCCCTCTTTTCAAGAATGGATCGGATGCCCTTCCTGTGTGTACCATAGCACTACGTGGTTTTCCTAGTCGTGGCACATTTTAGTTCGCTTTGGGAGTTGCTTGTTTACTTCTCTTTCTCTTTCAATTAGATGTGCATTTCTAGCAGTTAGAGGCTTGAGTACCTAGACTTAGTAAATGCTTGTTGGCTGAATGAATGAATGAATGAATGAGCAAATAGGAGGGACTGGAGTTGGGAGAAAATCACTTTTGGCAAGAGTTGTCTGTAGAATTGGGGTGAGGAAAGAGCTAGCTTGGCTGAGGAGTGTGTGTGTCACACACACATACAATTTTGTGACTGATTGAATGTGGGCCTTGAGGGAAGGTGACTCCTAGGTTTTGAACCATAACTGGCAATTTAGTGAGGCCAGACTGAGATAGAGAAGACAAGGCAGGTATATTTTGGGGAGAACGGCTGCAAAGGTACCACTCTTCTTCTTTCTTCTTTCCTCCTCCTCTTCCTTCTCTTTCTTCTTTCTTCTTCCCTTTTTTTTAGACAGAGTTTCACTCTTGTTGCCCAGGCTGCAGTGCAATGGCATGGTCTCAGCTCACTGCAACATCCACCACCCGGGTTCAAGCAATTCTCCTGCCTTAGCCTCCCGAGTAGCTGGGATTACAGGCACCCACCACCATGCCTGGCTAATTTTTGTGTTTTTAGTAAAAATGGGGTTTCACCATGTTGGCCAGGCTGGTCTCGAACTCCTGATCTCAGGTGATCCGTCCACCTCGGCCTCCCAAAAGTGGTAGGGTTACAGGCGTGAGCCATTGCGCCTGGCCGGTACTGCTGTTTTTAAGGCGTCATTGGGCAGCTTTAGAGTGTATATATACAGTGTGACATTGGAGATGTGGATCAGTGACTAGGGAGTCATTCATATCACTCTGCTTTTTTTCTTCATTGTTCATCCAGAGGGCAAGGGAGCCTTGGTGCTGGAATCCTTAGAGGTCAGCCCCCTGGGCATGGGGCAGGGAGAGAAGGGCTGTGAGGAGGTCTGGAGGGGCAGATGCAGCGGCAGCAGCACAGCCCCTGGGAGAGTGGAAGCTTCATGTAAGCGGTGGCCTTGTCTTTCTGCTCACTTGTCTTTCTGCTCACTGCTAAATCTCGTCTTTCAACCAAAGTGTACAGACAGTACCTTTTGGTTGAATGAATGAATGAATCAGTTCAAAACAATTAGAAGTCACAGTTGTGAGTGAGATTGGCAGGGGAGCAGAAAAGGGGCCTGAGGGCAGAAATGTGATGAATGCTTACATTTTAGTGTCACCAGAGGGGAGAGAACCAGTAGAGGCTGAGAAAGAATGGTCGAAGAGGTAATGGAAGAAGCAGAATATGAATTCAGGGATGCTGAGTGTGGATGGTTGAAAGGAGGTTGTCAGTCGTAATGCTGCAGAGTTGACTGCCCATTGCCTTTGCTGTGTTCTGCTGGTTAGAAGCGTCTTGCTACATCCAGCCCACACTCTGGGGGAGGAGGTTACACAAAGCTGTTACCATTGGCCGGGCGCCGTGGCTCACGCCTGTAATCCCAGCACTTTGGGAGGCTGAGGCGGGCAGATCACGAGGTCAGGAGATTGAGACCATCCTGCCTAACACGGTGAAACCCCGTCTCTACTAAAAATACCAAAAATTAGCGGGCGTGGTGGCAGGCACCTGTAGTCCCAGCTGCTTGGGAGGCTGAGGCAGGAGAATGGCGTGAACCCGGGAGGCAGAGCTTGCAGTGAGCCGAGATCGCGCCACTGCACTCCAGCCTGGGCGACAGAGCGAGACTCCGTGTCAAAAAAAAAAAAAAAAGGCCGTTAACATCAGGACATCAAGAGATGGGTATCATAGAAGGTCCATCATAAATTTGTCCTCCACGGTAGGGGGGTGGTGATGTGATTAGAAGGCGTTATAACAGTTCTTCAGATGAGGCCCTGGAAGATGCAGATGGAAGAATGGGAGCTTTCATACCGGAAGTTTTGGAAGTGCAGTTCCAGTTGAAAGTTGGGATAGTCAGGTGGTGACGCTTCTCAGGAGGCCTTCCGTGCCCTGTGTCTTCATGTGCCTTCTGTGTACTCTCTCCTGTTAGGCAATTGAACATTCTGTATTATAGGTTGCCACCGACAAGCCCATCTGTGTTATAGTTTGCCACCGATAAACCCGTTTACCAGCGAATTCCTGACCAGTGGCAGTATCTGCCCTCTTGCCCTATGGTTTTTTTGAGGATCAAATGAGGTAATTCTTATGAAGTGTTTTATAGACTACAAAGTAATATGCAAACAAAAGGTATTAAACTGTGCTACCTTTTTCTCTATGTTAAGTAGAACACACGGAATTTAACTTACATTTTCCTTAATAACTTGGGTTTATTATGTTGTATGTAGCTTATTAAACTGGGCTTTATTTAACACTGCGATTTGGGTTTTTTGAGTAGAGAGTTTGCTTTTATGATAAATGACCCCAAACTGCTATATCTTTCAAATCCTTGTGTCTGATTTTTATTGTTTAAAACACAATCTCACCTTGGTGTTTCCTGTCACTCTTTTGCTTCTGTGTGTCAGTTTTGAGCTATATTTTTTCCCCTCTGATTTGTTGCTTCTGATCTCTGGGCTTGGCAACCTGATAATTAAGCATATTAGAACTGTGAGTAGTTTTATAGTAATCAAGCTACGAATGTGGGTCGGAGAACCTCTTCTCACAGTAGAGTACATGAGCTTTTGTGCATGGACTTCATAAAATTCACTTTTGGCCTTCAGAGTGTTCTTGGCTTCCTTCCTAATTCTGGCTGTGTTTGGATTAAGGGAGGTTCCCAGATAGCTGACCTCCATTCCGGGGCTGTGGCTGCCATTTTCTTGGCGTCCGCCTCATTGCAGTGTTAAGAGAAAGTGTCATTTTCTTCTTTAGTTTTGATGAGGTTTTAGTTCTTTGGGCAGTAGCAAATGGTGATAGGTCATGGTGGTCTGTGGTTCATAGACCAAAAAATGTTTGAGAGTCGTGGAAGATCTTTAGACAAGATCAGCTTCTAGGGTTACGTGGTAGCATTCTGTTCCACCGCCCTCCTCTCCTTTAGGATGTCTCCCTCCCAGCTAACCTGCTCCGTGTTCTTCAGTGGGAGCGTTTGCCTTAGCTTTCTCTTAGAGCAACTAACTTACTTTTTCTGCCCACACTTTTGCATTGTTGCTTTGTGGAGAAACATTGCTGCATTATTAGGGAGAGAACCGTGTGTTCTTGTGGAAATCACACAGTAGTGTAGGGAGAACTGGTCTAGTTCTGATTCTGCCGCGTCCCAGCCTGTAGCCTTTGCCCAATGCCTTGTACCCATGTCTTGGTGTCTCCATTCCTAGAATAGGCTTAATGTGTGCTTTGCTACCTTTTAGGATCAAAATAAGATTTTATATATGAAAATGCTTGTTACACGTATGTAATGTTGAATAGAATGCCTAGTTTGTTGGGTTGATTTTGTTGATATTTTACAATGCTGTCTCTGAGGAGTTAAACAAAGTTATCGTTAGTATTAGTAACGATAAGTACTACTAAAGCAATATTTTAAATTTTATGCACTTTTTTTTTACTGAATGTATTCTACTGGAATCTATTTGTAAAAATGTGGACATCTAATAAGTGCTCTTTGGTTATTTTCAGACTGTCGAGTATACTAGCTTCCAAGCCAAATTATATTTATGAAAATTCTGATGATACTGTGATTCATATCTAGAAAGAATAATTTAAAAAAAATTGTGAAATCACTTTAAACATGCTTTACATGCATCTCTGGTAATAGAGAATCAATTAATCTGATTTTTCAGGCCATAAATCAGGCTTGATATATTGTAATATTAGTTCCTGTGTCAGCCTCTTAGAACTTGAACTGTTTTGTAGTCTGTTCAAGCAACTTGTTTGCTTTTGAACTCAATTCTAGGTGTTGAACTCAATTTTAGAGCCTAAAATGGTTTGTGCCCCAATTACCTTAGAGGTTACTGTTTCATTTTTTTATTTAGCCTGCCCCAGGAGTAGGAAGTCGGCTGCCTACCAGACTTTTTCCTTTTAACTTGACTGTATACTTTAATTTTTGTCTCTATCCCATAGGGGAGTTGTGAGGGTTATTATAGTATAGTAGCACTTAATGGCATATTTTAAACTTCTTGAAAAGTGGTAATATGTGAGCGCAAAGTATTTTCGTACTGTAGCACATAATTTTTTCCCACACTAACCTTTTGTGGTTCAGAAAAAGAATAAAGTTACTTGGGTTTGAGGTGCATGTTGAATTGCCCATCTCATAAAATCATTAACCTGATTTTAGGGAGTATCTCCAAATCATGTCTTTTGATAGACCTTCTGCTGTTTTTTATTATTCATAAATTAATATTTCATTTATTCATAAATTAATAATTAAATAATTAATTGTGCTCTAGCCCCAAATTTTAGTTTGGTTTTCTTGGTGTCTGTGAAAACTGTTGAGTATTTCCCCAACTCCTCTTACTTTTTTTTTTTTTTTCAGATTTAAAGTAACTTTTACCATATTGCTTGATTTCTTGAATGAATAGAGGGATAAGGTTCCTTTCTTTAAAAATATCTGCAACATTGCTGGACTAAGAGGTCCTATCTACAGTTTTTTCTTTTTAAAAAATTTTTTTAGAGATGGGGTCCTGCTCTGTTGTCCAGGCTGGAGTGCAGTGGCACAATCACAGCTCACTGCAGCCTTGAACTCCTGGGCTCAAACAGTCCTCCTGCCTCAGCCTCCCGAGTAGCTGGGACTACAGGTTCGAGCCACTGCTTGTTCAGTCTTTTGCTTGTGTCTCAGTGGCACAGTACCAAGACACAGCAGATCAAAGTGACCAAGAGGACGAGTGGCAATTTGGTGGCTTTAGAGGAAGAGATGTGCTTGAAAAAGACAGAAGGCTTTTAGTAAATTCCACCACCATCACCAGGACAAGAGATAGGACCATTCTTTTTCCTTTCCATAAACTTGGGGGACTGTTATTAATTTATGAATTCTATAAGTAATTTGAGCTTGTGTTGTGTACCAGACATTGTATTAAGTATTACCGGAGATACTGGGAAGAACAAGCCAGACATCCTTTCAAGGATGCATTTGATAAAATCTCATTTCGAGTATGTTAGGAAAATATTTATTGGAGAAGGAAACCTCCTAGATTGGCTTTAGATCCCGAATGGCCTTAGGGATTGAAAATGGAGTTGTAGGTTAGCAGAAGACATTTCTGAAGGGAGTGACTATTTTGTAATTAAAAAGCAGTTTATAGAAGATACTGTGGCAGAGACTGCTAGCTGATCGTGAAACCCATCGCCTCCTCTTCCTGGGGGTTTTCCAGTCCCCCTTGCAGTCGTGACCAAATTCTCGCCAGTAGGGGGAGAGCAATGAAGTGAGCCACTTCCAGACTTGGCCCCTGAAACTCTTGGGGCATGGGTATCATGCCTTTTCCTTATCTGGCTTGATGCAGAGGGCCTAGTGACCTAGAAAGTCTTCTGCCACGAGGTGGAAGGAGCACAGGCAGCAGAGCCACTGCTGGGAGAACAGTCTGCCCACCAGGAACACGTGTTTTGGACTTTACCTGAGCAAGAAGTGAGTATTTATGGTATTTGAGCCATTATGCAGTTAGCCTCCCTAACTATCTAGGCACGATGCCTAGGATGCTAAGCAAAACTAGTAAGTGTAGTAAAGGTGCTAAGAGTTTCAGACTCAGCTTTCATTCTGTGGAGACCTAAATGTTCTTTGTCTTTATTTCAAAGAATGACAGATATGGTTTTCATTATGCTGTGTCTCTGTTCCAAAGCCTGTAATCACTTCTTACTATATAGCATCTTGTTTCATTAATCCATCTTCCAAAAACTCTAATATATGTATATATTATCCATATACAATGAACGTGCCTGTGTGTAACATGCTGATCTAGGTTCTCTGAATGGAGACAAAATAGATAAAACATAGTCCAAGGCTTCAAAGAGTTTCTGCTTGGTACCCAGGTAGTTACTGAATTTCCATACTGCTATCATCTGTCCCTTGTTTTAACCTTTAATTCATATATTATTTTTTCATTACCTTTTTAAAAAGTATTGTTTCAATTAGATAGTATACTTTTTGAAAACAGGGAATATATATTATAGACCTCTGCATCTCTCCTCTTGGGTAGTTCTATTTTTTATTTCTTTTTTAAGACAGGGTCTCACTCTGTTGCCTAGGCTGTAGTACAGTAGTGCTGTCATGGCTCACTGCAACCTCGATCTCCCAGGCTCAAGCAATCCTCCTGCCTCAGCCTTCCGTGTAGCTGGGACTGCAGGCACACAGTACCACACCTGGCTAAAATTTTAATATTTTGTAGAGACAGAGTTTGGCCATGTTGCCCAGGCTGGTCTTGAACTCCTGGGCTTAAGCAGCCCTCTCGCCTTGGCCTCCCAAAGTGCTGGGATTACAGGCGTGAGCCATCATGCCCAGCCTTCTTGGGTACTTCCAGCAGAAACTGGGCACTATACTTGAGTAACCGTCCCTAGAGTTTCTATTAATTATCTTGTGTGGATATTCTGGTATAGTTTTGTATTATAGTATGTACTAACAGATGAAAGTACTTTTTTAATCTTCTAGGAATTAGGGGAATTATGCAGTTGAGGAATGTTAGGACTGGAAGGATCTTTTATAGATCATTTATCTAATTCCCGATCTTTTAGGTTGATCATCTGGTTTCTGATACTCAAGGTGTGGCATTCATTGCAGCATGGGCATCACCTGGGGGCTTGTTAGAGGCAGACTCTCAGGCCTCCCTTAGACCTGTGAATCAGAACCTGCATTGAAAGAAGATCCTAGGATAACCCGCATGCACATTACATTTGGAGAAGTTCTGCTCAAGGTCAACTACCCAAAATTGACTCTTGAGAAAACTGGGAAAGTCAGAGTTGCCCAGTGTCATACAACTGTTTATTTCAGTGGTTGCCAACCTTGGATACATCTTGGGATCACTTGGGGACCTTTAAAAAAATACCGAGGCCTGGGTCCCATCCCCAGACATTTGGACGTGATTGGTCTGGGCATCAGAGGTTTGGAGATCTCACTAGATGACTGGCTAAGGCTGGGAATCATTGATTTGGTTAATGATGGAATCCAGGTTTCTTGATGCTCCAAGTATTCCTTCCACTCCACCATGGCTATACATTCAGAAGCAATGAAAAACATTCTACCAAATTTTTACAGTAATGCACCATTCCATTTCATTTCCTTTATAGGAATTTACCCCTATTGGAGAGTGTCCCATTTACCATCTGCCTTCCCCTCACTAGAATATATCTCCAAGAGGACAAGACCCTTGTCTGTCCTGTTCAGTGCTGTCTCCTAGCTCCTGAACAGTGTCTGGTACATGTTAAGTGCTCCTTTAATTGTGGTAGAACAAATGGAAGGAGCTGCCATAAAGAAGGATGTGTTCTGTGAGAGGAAAAGACAGGCTACTCCAAAGGTACCCTGTGGGCGAGAGGCTTCCTGAAGGGTGAGGGGTCTGAGTTGAAGTGCAGAGTCAGCGGGGGAGGTGCTTGAAGACCTGCTTCTGAGGAGGAACTTGAACCCAGATCTGACTTGAAAGCTTGTGCTTTTCCATTCCACTGTGTTGTCCTGTGGACAGAGTGGCTCACTGATTTGCCCAGACTTCTTAGCAGTGAGCAGTGGACTGGAACACCACCACTGCGGCTTTGCAGATACTTAAGACCAGCCTGCCTCTTTCTATGGCAGAGCTGCCCCAGTATTGCAGACAGGCGCCTAGAGGGAGATCAAAACACAAAGTGGTCCTGTGAAAATTCCTGGCCCAGTGTCTGGCACAGGGATGTCTAGTACAAGGTAGCCCTTTCTTATCATGGAAGTTTTTTGTGCTTTGGCTTATTTGTTTTGAGAACCTATGGTTTTCGAAGATAGAATGACTTGATTTCAGTTTTAACTTTTGTTTCTTTCCTAGTTAACTATGGAGACTATTATGCAGTGCTGTGGAGAAAGCATGATTGGTTTTTGTCTATGATATTTCTGTGTCATATGTTATTTTAGTGCCCAGTTCTTCCTGTTATTTCAAATATTCTGTGACTGTTTTACTTATTGTCAGACTTTGAAGTTGGATATAAAAATCCTTTTTTTGTTTTTGAGACGGAGTCTTGCTCTGTTGCCCAGGCTGGAGTGTGATGGCATGATCTTGGCTCACTGCAAGCTCTGCCTCCCGGGTTCTTGCCATTCTCCTGCCTCAGCCTCCTGAGTAGCTGGGACTACAGTCGCCCGCCACCTCGCCCGGCTAATTTTTTTTTGTATTTTTAATAGAGACGGGGTTTCACCATATTAGCTAGGATGGTCTCGATCTCCTGACCTCGTGATCCGCCCCTCTCGGCCTCCCAAAGTGCTGGGATTACAGAAAAATCCTTTTGTATGAAGCTGTTCATTAGTGTGTCCCACTGAACCAAAGTGATTTTTAAACACTTTTCACCTAAGACCATTGTTAAGATATCTCAAATGGTAATCTTATACCGTCAGTTTTTGATAATAGGAAGCCAGGAAATGTTAAGCCTTGAATGTAAGACATTATTTTTAACATCGTAAAATTTCAAGTTTTAATTCAGAAACTAAGTTAAAATGTATTACATTCATGTGATTAGTGGGCTGTTACTGGCGACTCTTGCAGATGTTACAAGAAGTCAGCGTACTGCTGACTTTTCCCCTATTGGAGATCTTCCCATGAACCACTTTTCCTAATGTACGATAATTCCGTGCTCACAGTCATGGGTAGAAAGTAATGTTGAATTTTCCAAAGGATACATGAATTCCGAGCCTTATCTAGTTTATAGGGTGAATCCTTAGACATAGCTGTTGCCACAGATGTTATATTAGTTAACTACTTTTGTTTTTGTTCTTGTTTTTGTTTTTTTTGTTTTTTTGTTTTGGGTGACAAGAGACCCTGACAAGAGACAGGGTCTCTTGTCACCCAAGCTAGAGTGCAATAGCATGGTCATGGCTCACTTCAGGCTCAAATTCCTGGCTCAAGTGATCCTCCCACCTCAGTCTCCCGAGTAGCTGGGATTACAGGCGTGAACCACTGTGCCCGGCTCGGTGTACTACTATTGGTTAAATTGGAGAGGGAAACAGTCCTAGAACAAGAATTTTACAGAAATAGTAAAGAAAGAATGAAGGAGCTCGTGGTTATCCGGGTAGCTAGGAGTCATGTTGTAGAGAAAGACTGTATTTATATGGACCCTGAAAACAATTTGACTTCTGAAGCACTTGATCATGGACATAAGGGAGAGGAAAGGAAAAAATTCGTGAAAGTCAACTTTAGTCAGATTGCAACATTTTTTGGCATAAAAAACTCAAGCATGGCGGCTCATGCCTGTAATCCCAGCATTTTGGGAGGCTGAGGACGGCAGATCATTTGAGGTCAGGAGTTCGAGACCAGCTTTTCCAATATGGTGAAACCCCATCTCTATTAAAAATACAAAAATTAGCCAGACGTGGTGGCGGACACTTGTAGTCCCAGCTACTCAGGAGGCTGAGGCAGGAGAATCACCTGAACCTGGGAGGCAGAGGTTGCAGTGAGCTGAGATCCTGTCACTACACTCCAATCTGGGCAAAACAAAGAAATCCAACAACAAATAAATAACTCAGGCAGTCCTGTTTGTTCTTAGAAAATGTTAATATTAAGCTCATCCTCATTAACCATGGTAACAATAGAGTTTTGTATTTGAGTGGTGTCTTTGAATTGAAAGCACTTGGGTATGTGTTATCTAATCCTCCTCCTGCCTGAGAGATAGGAGAGAGAAGTATCCACTCTTCCTTTTTGGATGAGGTGTAATACAGAGAGATTGAATTACTTTCCTTTTTTTTTTTTTTTTTTTTTGGCGGAGTCTCGCTCTGTCGCCCGGACTGGAGTGCAGTGGCCAGATCTCAGCTCACTGCAAGCTCCGCCTCCTGGGTTTACGCCATTCTCCTGCCTCAGCCTCCGAGTAGCTGGGACTACAGGCGCCCGCCACCTCGCCCGGCTAGTTTTTGTATTTTTAGTAGAGACGGGGTTTCACCGTGTTAGTCAGGATGGTCTCGATCTCCTGACCTCGTGATCCGCCCGTCTCGGCCTCCCAAAGTGCTGGGATTACAGGCTTGAGCCACCGCGCCCGGCCTGAATTACTTTCCTAAGGACAGCTAGTAAGTGGTAGAACTGAACTCTTTATATTTTATTTTATTTTAATTAATTAATGTTTTGAGATAGGGTTTCACTCTGTCATCCAGGCTGGAGTGCAGTGGCGTGATCATGGCTCACTGCAGCCTCAATTTCCTGGGTTCCAGCAATCCTCCTACCTCAGCTCCTCCCCCAGGTATCTGGGACCATAGGTGTGTGCCACCATGCCTGGCTAATTTTTGTATTTTTGGTAGAGGTGAGGTTTTGCCACGTTATCCAGGCTGGTCTTTAACCCCTAAGCTCAAGTAATCCACCCACCTTGGCCCCCCAAAGTGTTGGGATTACAGGTGTGAGCCACCAAATTAATTAATTTATTTATTATTATTTTTAAAGATGAGGCCTTGCTCTGTTGCCCAGGCTGGAGCTGGAGTGTAGTGGTGCTATCATGGTTCACTGCAGCCTTGAAAGTCCTGGGCTCAAGCCATCTTCCTGCCACAACCTCCTGAGTAGCTGAGACTACGGGCACAAGCCACCATGCCTGGTAGCTTTTAAATATAAAATGTTGAGGGTGGTTGTTGAACTTGTAAACTATCTTTGGTTTTATAAGTGTATAAATATGTGGTTTAAAATGTAGGATGAATAATCTAAAATTTTATTTAATACTGCAACCAAACAAAAAAGATATTTTTAGGATTGAAAATAATTGGCTGTCAAGATTAAAAAATTTTTCTTTTTTTTTTTTTATTTTTTTTTATTTTTTATTTTTTTTTTTGAGACGGAGTCTTGCTCTGCCGCCCAGGCTGGAGTGCAGTGGCCGGCTTCTCAGCTCACTGCAAGCTCCGCCTCCCGGGTTCACGCCATTCTCCTGTCTCAGCCTCCCGAGTAGCTGGGACTACAGGCGCCCGCCTCGTCGCCCGGCTAGTTTTTTGTATTTTTCTTAGTAGAGACGGGGTTTCACCGTATTAGCCAGGATGGTCTCGATCTCCTGACCTCGTGATCCGCCCGTCTCGGCCTCCCAAAGTGCTGGGATTACAGGCTTGAGCCACCGCGCCCGGCCTCTTTTTTTTTTAAAGTTACCATTGTGTAGGTTTTATGTGAAATATTTAGTTTTATCTGAGTGAAGCAGCCTGAGAGCCAGAGACCTTGTTTCTTTCTTATTAACGGAATTCCCCTTGACGTCACTTCCCATGCCATAATACTAGTTGGCATTCTGCACATTTTTTTTTGGGTGAGTCGGGTGTTGGGTTTATTGTTGGGAAATGATTAATAATGTTGTTGGTGTTGACTGAGCTTCAAAATGAATGTGACATTGGTTTTTAACAAAAATTTCCTCTATGTACAGCACACATACTTCCCATTTAAACAAATTACACAAGTTATGCATGTTCATCAGCGTAGACCTTTTCTCACATATGTATCTTAAATTTTGAAACAGCCTTAAGCTCGCAGTGCAAAGAACGGTTTCCCCCTGAGCCATTTGAGGATAAGTTGCCGATAAGTTCCATCACTCGAATACTTGATCATGTATTTCCTACAAACAAGAACATTCTCCTCCATAACCGCAAGAACAGTCATCACAACCAGGAAGTTAACACTGAGACATTCCTGCTGTCCAGTCCTAAAGTCCTGTTGCTGTTTTGCCAGTTGATCCAGCAATGGCCTTTGTAGAAAAATATCTAATCAGAACCTTGGGTCATAACTGGTTGTCTCTTCGGTTTCTTAATACAGAAGGGTTTTCAGTCCTTTTTGACTTTCATGACCTTGACACTCTTGAGGATTGCAGGCCAGTCATTTTGTGGAATGTTCCTTGATTTGGATTTGTCTGATGTTTCCTCATGATTAGATTCAGGTTTTGCATCTTGGTAGGAATATCACAGAAGAGCCAGATTATATCTTTTTGGAAGATTAGTTTTACATTTTATTTTCTGTTTCCTTAGAGCGTTTCCCAAAGTGTATTCTGCGGAACTAGCACCTACTGTGTTCTCAACACCGTGCCACCTATAGAAGGTAGGATTTGAAAAAGCTTTTGACTTACAGGAAGGGGTGGGCTTGGCAGTGACAGTAATTATCGTCTAGTGCAGTGGAAACAGCCTTCAGCCTGGACTCAGAAGACCTGGGTTCTGCACTTTACTGTTGTGTGATCTTAGATGAGTTACTTAATCCTTCTGGGGTAGCAAAAAGAATGCTTTCCTCATAAAGTTTCTGTGGAGATTAAAAAAGGCAAAAGATTTAATCACACGGAGAACTCAAAGCACTTTACAAATGTTTGATACTAATACAACACTTCTATAATTCTAGTGTCCAATACCAGGTGACTTAGAGTAGGAGCAGTGTGGTATCGTGGGAAAAGCCACAGGTCATGTTTGAATCCCAGTTGAGCCACTCAGTAGCTGTGGATTTTGGGCAAATTAATCTGAGCCTCACATTCCTCCTCTGTAAAATGGGAGTAATTAAGCCCTTGTGTTTTATTGTGAGGATTAAATGAAAGAGTGCAATGTAAGATCCTTTCTGGGTGCCTGATACACAGTAGAGTCCCACAGATGTTTACTCCCTAATAGATAATGGAAAAGAGATTTACTTAATCACCTGTACTTCCAGTTGGAATTGAATGAAGTAGAGGAGGAGAGAATGTCCCATTGATGGCTTACAGGGCTTCTGTGCCCTCACTTTACCTGTCCCCTCCTACATATTTTTAGATTGAAAATGTAAATGTAGATAAAACAGTGAGAAGTTTATTGAACCTGAGTCATGATTTGATCTAAGCTTGGACCCAAGATTTTGTAATATGATCAGTAGGAAAAAGGTGAATCTGGGCTACCTAAAAATAGAAGCGGTAATATTTGATCATCACACAACTCTAAGAACAGGAACAGGATTGTTAAATAGCAAAACTAATTATATTTTTCTACTTAAAAAGCTGTTAGTTTCTGTTTCTTTAACCTTTTACAAATCTTTTGGAGAATTACTATTGGGTTTAATTCACTTTGGAGACTTTGGAAAAGAATAATGCAAAATCAGATCAATGTTTGGCACATAGTGCTTAATTAATGTGTATTTTGGATATATGGTGATTTGAAGGTCTTAGGTTAGTAATGGCAGTATTTGCTGCTGTTAGCATTATGCTGACTTGAATATAACAATGTATGTTTATGTTTTCCTCAGTCAGTTCCTAGCCTACTAATTAAATCTAAGCACGTAATAATTAGAGCTAAACAAAAAATTGTAGAGCTTCCTTTTGATTTTACTACTCCATGTTGTTGATCAAAGATATTCCCAATAAGATTTAGCAATTTGATGTACTGTTTGGTCTAGAGTTTGAAAGATTAATCGTAATCAACTTGGTTGAGTAGCAGTGTTCTTTCTTATTCATAGAACCAACATTTTTTTTTATTATGAATCAAAGTAAAATGAATGTATCATTTCTAGGTTAGTTAATATAGTTATAATTTGCCTTGGCAGAAGTCACAGAATTTTCAAAGGAAAAGGTCAAATACATTTCTTTGAATTTAAGAAAGATTTGTAAAGTAAAGGATTTGGCAATGTGAATCTCATTTTTTTTTGAAACAAAACATGAAAACATAATTGTGCTTTTTGCCTAAGTGAATGAACATTTTTTTCATTTTGGGAAGTTTTAGTTATGTTATACTACACCTTGTAGGTTGACTAGAAAGGATGGTTCATTCTCTAGAATTACAGCTGTCAGCCAAGCAAATCATCTGTCAGTTTCAAGAGCCTCACTAGTTTTTTTTTATTGTGAAGTACGTTAGAAAATTATTTTGTAAAGTCTAATATTATACACGTATGTTTTGTTAGATAATGATAATGAAATGTTTTACTGTCATTTGGTTGACACTCCCACTTTTCAGTGTCAAAGTTTAACTATTTGTTTTCAATACTGAATGATGCAGTTGAAACCAGTATACGCCTTCATTTTACTATTCACTCAAGATACTATTATTAGGATTTAAAAACTGGCACATGTATTTAGTTATTTTATCGTTTTTAGTTATCCCCAAAAGACTAAGTAGGTTTTGATTTAAAAACAGATTTTTATGCAGTATAGCCATGTAAACAGTTCTTTTCCAGTGTAAAATCAAGGTTTCTCTTTATCCTACTTCACCTGTAGAAACACTGAAATTTTAAAATAATGAGTTTTAATATTTTGCCTATTTGAAATTCTAGTAATTATTTTCTCAGTATTAAACTTGCAATCCTTATAATGTAGTAGGAAAACTTACCCATTGTTATGTTTCTTGAAAACATCCAGTTTATATTCAGCATGAACCTAAAATTCTGGAAATGGTACACTTTAAAAACGGATTAAGGGGAACTCATTGGCCAGTCATATTCCTTTTCCTTTTGACTCTGTGGCCACACTCCATGTAAAGTGTAATGTTTAGAAACTAGATTGAGAGAGTGCTTACACAGCCCTGCCCCTTTGCTCTTTGGTCACATTTACCACTGCCTGATTTGGTGTCAGAGTGGAAGACTGAAGCCTTTTCTATAGCAGTTAATTGTGCTGTTGAGAAGAGTACCTTTATTACATAAGCACCACACCACACACACACACACACACCACACACACACACACACACATGCGTGCACGCACACACACACACTCTTTATATACCGCACAGTAACTGGGTTCCTCAAAAAGGCTAAAAGAACAGAAAATTAACATCAGATTGTGATCACAAACATAGAAGCTGGGGTTTGATATTCCGCTCGTAAGTGTTCAGAGTTGTACTTCAAGCTGATAGCTTTCTCAGAGATATGACTGTTCATATACAATTCAGAGCAAGCCTATCCATTGAGCAACTAGTATAGTGCCATTTTCATAAAAGGTACCTGTAAATGTTGAATATTTGAATTGAGTATAGATTTTAGAATTTCACCTCTACTTTCAGAATTGTACATATCATGAGGGATTTTAAAAAATGGGAATAAAACTGCTTTAGGGGAAGAGAGAAGGGAGGTAAAGGCTCATGTGATTTGGTATTCTCTGCTTTAAAGTTTTATGGCCCATGGTACCTCCCTGGGGAGGATGAAGTGCAGGGAGCATGCATAAGCACATAAAATTACCAAGGTTTTATAGTGTGTAATTAATACAGAACTTTCTATGAACTTTCTTTTAGTTGAACAGTTTCCTTTTGGTTTCACAGGAAGATTTTTGAAAAGTTTAATCTTATTTTCCTATTAAATTAAAATTCAAGATTCTTAAAAGCAGTCAGTTTTTAGGTTTTTAAAGTTTTTATGCTGCTTATAGAAATAGAGGGCGGGTATTATAATTCAATTGGTTATGTAGTTCATGGACCAAAAAAGATTTAGTACGCTAAAACTCTCTTAAGTTCATCTCTATAAAATCTTTCTATATGATGTAGTAAATTTTTCAGACTTTATTTCTATGCCCAATATTTTCCTTTTAAGATCTTTTCCTTGAGAAGAAATGTGTTAATCAGATGAAAAATGTTTGGAGAGGATTTTGTGACCTTAGAAAATATTTTTTATTCTTTGATGTTTTTCACCTGTTCAAAAAAATAGACTGTACTGAACAAAGCTATAGTAAATAACTGGAAAAAAATATTGTTGTATTTCACTTTTAAGATCATTAAGCAATGCCTGTATACTTATGTAAGGTTGCTTAATTGTAAGGCATGTTAAGTTATTTAGTGACAGTAAATTTTATAGGGATTTGTGTCTGGAGAAGATTTAGAGATAATTTAATCTTGTTGATTTGGGAAAACTGAAACTGTTAAGTAACTTACCCAAGGTCACACAATTAGAAAGTAGCAGAACTGGGCCAGATCTTGGACTCTTGACTCTGAGTTCAGTATTATAAAACCTTACTATATCAGGAAAAGTTGTTTCAACTGTGACTTACTGGAGCAAATTAAGTGTTTCATGTTTTAATGTGTTGCTCCTTAGTACCTAGTTATGTGTGTACCCTTTGTATATTGGGGATCTTATTTAGCATAAAAATCCTGGAATGAATAATTTGTAACTTTGACCTAAATGTGCCAAAGCTTGTGAGAAATTTTGAGCCAGGCAAAGGAACTTTGTTATGGGAGTGAAAAAATAAATGATACATAAGCAAATAAATGGGTGAAATCAATGTTATATAAAAGAAATGATCTCTTCTAGAAAGCATCAGGTAGACTGATTATTAGGTACTCAGACATACTATCCAGTCTGAAAGTAATTATTTTTTCTCTAACTCATTTAGAAGAGTTACATTTTGATGAACTACATTAATTATGTAGATATGTATATGTAAATCAAGTTAATTAAAATGATTTTTTATGTTCAGACCTAGAAAGGCCAGCTTCTGTATTACCTGAGTAGTTAACTGCAGACTTAAATCCCTTATGTTTATAAGATTAGTGATTTGCTTTTGAAAGGATAAATCTCATTTATATTCTAGGGGATGAAGTAGTATTTATGAACAAAATAGTCATATATTACTATAATTCTTCTTACCTAAGAAACTTAACATTTTTTCAACTGCTTAATAAAAGATTTTTGGGTTTCGTGAGGTTAATTTTATAATTTTTATGTGCTTCATCGAAACATGGAGAAAGAACCTTTAAAAATAACTCTCGGTTATGGGCAGCTGCTGGGATTTTCCCTGTTCACTCACATGTCATGGAGCACAAGCCTGATCCTATTTTAAAACCTCTTGACCAGATTCCTGCTGCCATCTATCTGATAAATGCATAAATGAGTGTTATTAACTAAGAGGAATAGTGGGGCTCTGATGCTCTTGGTCTCACATTGACTAAACGGAGCTATTTCTGACTTTGCCAGTGTACTTTAAAGGTGATTTTATCTATTATTTTCTCTGAATTTATTGTTTTCTTCTTTATAGATGATCATGGGAACAGCAATAGTAGTCATGTAAAAATCTTTTTACCGAAAAAGCTGCTTGAATGTCTGCCGAAATGTTCAAGTTTACCAAAAGAGAGGCACCGCTGGAACACTAATGAGGTAGATAAGTTTCTTTTTTAAAGGGTATAATTATTTTAAGGGCACATTTTTTAGGTTGTTTCACGTAGTCCTACTGTATATTAGCTTTAAATTTAAATACTGATCTAGGAAATTGTAAATGAGATTATTTAATCTGGATTTGACAGAAACCAACCAACATGTTTTTTGATCTGTTTCTGATCTGCTTGGCTTGCATTGAAAGATATGAAATGTGCACGTTGACTTAACTAAAGTAGCATGAGTTTCTGTCTGTTTTCCTGCATTTTAGTGTCTTGCATTTAGTGGTTAACCCTGCCTGCATGCCAGTTACACATTAGTTCTTATGTCTTCATGAATTAAATATACAGTCCCAGTGTTCCACAGAATGTGTGGTGTCTTGACAATGTGAATTTCTGTAGAGTTGGAAAGGGCAGGCTTTGTATGAGTGAAACAGCTTTTCTTCCTTTCTAATGAAGAAAGTTTGCTTAATGCTAAGAATTTTTATTAACACGGAAGGCTGTACAGTAGATTATGTATTTGGTATCTAATTAGAAAGTAGATTTATAAAGTAGAATGAAAGAAGTTCATCATCTTGTATAGTGTTTCCTTTTTTGGTAATTTTTAATCTAGGAGTCTTTCTGTTAGGTGTGGATTGCTTTGTCATCTTTTTTATTTTGAAATCTGAATATTTCAATTTAAGGTAATACCCGTTTAGTGTGGTGATGAGAATTGGGTACACATCCGTCAGTTTGGGAGTTATATTCCTTTAATTCAAATACTGGGGTTGCTGGTTTTGTCAAGTTGGTGTAAATCCATTTGTGTGCCTGGCTCAACGTTGCTGTCCAAGTTAAAGCAAATGTAGCGCCCTACCCTTATTGGACACTCAGTTCTGTGAAAAGACAGAAAGAAAATAGTGCTGCCTGTTGAGCCTTATTTTTAAACATTCTTTGGCGCTAACTACTTCCTAATTCAGAATGCTTTTGTTTTCCATTATGGGAGGTTATGTGGATAAAAGTCTCTTTCCTTATCACAGGTTAGATTGAAATACTCACTGGAACCTTCCAGCTTTGTTACCTTGTCTCAACTGATTGTAAAATTCTTTGAAGGTTTCTATGTTTTGATCATTTGCATAAATTACATTTTCCCCTCAGACAGAATGTTTTTGCTTTGACAAACGTTTGCTAGTTTAGAGGCCTGCTGTTTAACCAGTTATTTATTAACTATTTCAGACATTTTTAGACATGAAAGTGAAGTAGATATGCTGAAAAGTAGTCTTAATCATAGATTGTTACTCTTTCAGCAAAGTAGTATCATATAATTTGGAAGCCATTTAATAAGTTGGAACTTGATTATGAATTATTTAAAAACTCAGTGTATTTCTTAGTATTCCCTGAAACATAGATTTGATACCAAATTGTTATACACATTAGTTCTAGTTTATTTATAAATGTAACCCAACCCATAATAAGTATGTATTTTTCAATATTATATTTCCTGTGGAATTGGCAGCTTATTTATTTTATTTTTTCCCATGGAGCTGTGTCTTGTGGCAGTTTATTTTAATTATGATTTGACATTCTATTTGAAACCAGAAATTGCTTAGTGAATTAAAATCAGTGGCCTGAAGAGTCTTACAAAGCTGGATGTAGCAGTGTTGGGAATTTAGTTGGTAGATTATTTCAATCAGTGGCTTCAAAACTTTTTGAAACTTTTCACATAACCCTTCAACTTTCACGTATTTATTTACCTCTAAATTATTTACATAGTTGCACCTTACTAGTATATTAGATACATTTTAAAGCATCCAATAAAGAATTTTTATAGAGGATGAGATTAAAAGAAAAAATGAGAAGTTGTTCCTTATTTTCTTTGTGGACCTCAGTCCACATACTCCCTTGGAGGCCAGAGGCTGCTATAGTTCAGATTACAGAGAGGAAAATGCATCCCTTTCTCTGACTGGTGAAATGCAAAATTGAGGATTTAGATGGGAAAACGTGGATTGTTTTCCGTCAGCTATCACTCATGCTGAAATCTAGGTAGAGGAGCGTATGTTCTGAAGGGTGGAGGCAGCAGGAAGTTGCCTAGCTGATGGGTGAAGCCATGCAGCACCCTTTCCCTTGGGATGGGCTGTTCTTTCAGTTAATTGTCAGCTCAGCTGACAAAAGCTCCTACGAGGGAACTGAATTTACGGGTTGACTCATTTCTCTGTAAAGGACCTTGACTGTTTTCTTGTTTTATTTTTTGGCTTTGGAAAAATAGAGGAATATTAAGTGTGACAGCAGAAGACTTATGCTGCGAATAGTTAATTCTGCAGAATGTTATGTGGCTGTGATAACCTGCCCTTTTTTTTTTAAACTGACTTGGATAATGGGAGGAATAAAACAATCAGTGCTGTTATTAAAGCATGTCTTTGATCTAGCTGAGTATTGGCATTTTCTTACATTCTTCAACCTGCAATCCTTCATGTTGACACGAAAACTTGAAGGAAACGTAGTTCAGTGGACTTGTTTCTCATTGGGGCTTTGTGGTCCTATGTAATGCTAAATCATATTTAGTCAAAATTGCCTGTGAAATCCCTTGACTTGCTCATAAAGTAAAGTTTAGTCAGACTGCCCTTATTAAGAGCCCGTTTTCCTTCCAGAGTTGGAGTAGATTTCTGTGTTTTGGTTGAGGACCACATGAAGTAGTCGGCTTGTATTTAGAAGCTGTGTTGTACAAAAACTCTATTTCTTAGATCCCACTTAAGGGGCTCACACTGGAAGAGGCGTGTGGGAATGCGCACAGTTGAGAGCACAGTAGATTTGTGTTTTCCATCTCACTCCCTGTACAGCATATGTTCACAAAGTAAGACTGGTGGCTGGAGTTGCTTGTATGAAATGTCAACTGTCATCTTTCTCTGTTTTCCATGTTCTTGCATGCTTGCTGTCTCTCTCTGCTGGATGTGTACGGTTGAATTTCTGGGTATAATGTGACTCCTCTATATTGATAAGGAATTTCTTTACTCAGACCTGGGTTTAAATATTTGTGGTTGTTTGAGGAAACCTTTTATACTGTGTGTGTTGTGAGTGAGAGCGTGCTCATTCCATCCTTTTTTTTTTTTTTTTTGAGATGGAGTCTCGCTCTTTCACCAGGCTGGAGTGCAGTGGTGTGATCTTGGCTCACTGCAGCCTCCGCCTCCCGGTTTAAGCAATTTTCCTGCCTCAGCCTCCCAAGTAGCCGGGACTACAGGTGCACGCCACCATGCCCAGCTAATTTTTGTGTTTTTAGTAGAGATAGGGTTTTACCACGTTGGCCAGGGTGGTCTCCATCTCTTGACCTCAGGATCCGCCCGCCTCGGCCTCCCAGAGTGCTGGGATTACAGGTGAGAGCCACCGCGCCTGGCCCCATCCTACCATTTATTGAGCACCTGTTCTTTACTAGTGACTGGGTACTTTATATAATTATTTGTAAGCCTTAGTATTGTAAGGTGGATAACATTTCCTTTTAGAGATGAGGGAGTGTAGGTAGAAACTAGTTATTTTAGGCGGGGCGCTGTGGCTCAAGCCTGTAATCCCAGCACGTTGGGAGGCCGAGACTGGCGGATCACGAGGTCAGGAGATCGAGACCATCCTGGCTAACACGGTGAAACCCCGTCTCTACTAAAAAATACAAAAAACTAGCCGGACGAGGTGGTGGGCGCCTATAGTCCCAGCTACTTGGGAGGCTGAGGCAGGAGAATGGCGTAAACCCGGGAGGCGGCGCTTGCAGTGAGCTGAGATCTGGCCACTGCACTCCAGCCTGGACGACAGAGCAAGACTCCGTCTCAAAAAAAAAAAGTAGTTATTTTTTGGTCAAGAGGGCATACTGGATAGAGCCTGTCTTGGAGCTTAATTTCTTCTATTGTTGCTAGTTAATTCTTAGGAACTTTCATTCTATAGTTTGCTGTCAAGGCTTTTAATCAAAGGCCTGCAAACCTAAACTACAGCAAGTCTATTCTGTAATGTAGTTTTGAATTAAAAAGAGTTAATATAGGCTTAGTATTTTGGGTTCATATGCAAATGTTTGGTGAAGCTGAAAGTCACTAAAAGGAAGACTCTAAGAAGGTAAGAGAGATCTTTGGACCTACTTAAGCTACTTTTAACCTTTTCTAACCCGTTGGAATACCTAAAATCCTCTCCCTTCTTGGATGTTATTTGCAATTTGCAGAATAAATTAAATGTTATATCTAAAACCAAATCCATTTTAGATTATGCTCTCTCAGCCACAAACACTGTTCCTCAGGTTGTGAAGATGACACAGGGAGTGAAGGGGATGATGGCTGCACTAATTATGGAAGCTAGCACGCAGTGAACATCTTTTGTATGCTAGGCACTAGTAAGTCCTTTACAGGAATCATCACATTTCATCTTTCAGTTAATCCTATGAGATAGATTATTTGTCCTCATCTTATAGATGAGGAAACCGAAGCCATGGGTATGTTAACTAATGTACCCAGAGTCAGAACCGGGAAGTGGGGGATGGTGGAGTTCAGCCCCTGCAGCCTGACTTTTAGAGTCCCATAATCCCTCGTTTTGTCCCACAGAGCAATATGAAGTTGACTTTTCCAAGATCTTGTAGCTATTTAGTGACTTCTGATCCTTTCGTTTTATAGAATTGTTTGGCTTCTTCATCTGATTTTATTTATTTATTTATTTTTTTTTTTTTGTATTTTTTAGTAGAGACGGAGTTTCACCGTGTTAGCCAGGATGGTCTCGATCTCCTGACCTCGTGATCCGCCCGTCTCGGCCTCCCAAAGTGCTGGGATTACAGGCTTGAGCCACCGCGCCCGGCCCCATCTGGTTTTAAAATGTTGTAACAAACTTAATATATTTTTGCATTATGATTTTTTAAAAAGTGGCAGACACTCATTTCTTAGGAAAGTAGTTTTGATTCCTTTTTTTAAAAAAACTTTTATCCTACGTGTATTTTGATAGTTTTGATTCTTAATGACTGAAAAAACTGTATTAAAAATAGAAATTTTGTACCTGTGTGTAACTTGAGCATTAGGCCTGACTTTTATATTCAGGGCAGGGGAGAAAGAATGTATTAAACACAGAGCACATTCATTAAAGAACCAACTCTTGTTTCATAATCAGTTTGGTGTTCACATCTTCATCAGGTGAACTGCTATAAGGTTTCTGCGTTTTAAGTTAGTATTTTTAAGGCCTAGAGCCAGAAATAATTATGCTAACGCAACTGTCTGAATTCACAAATGACTATTTCATAATTACGTATATTAGTACTCCATATATGTTGTCCAGACTGAAAATTCTTTTGTTTAGTCATTAATTAGCTGTTTGACTTAAAATATAACTACTGCATTCCCTAGTCTCTGGATCTAGATTTTACTTGGCATTCTTCCAAAACCAAACTAATGCAGCACCATGAACCTTTTATAATGAAAATGTTCTCCCTAAATATGTTCAGATCACTTTTATGTGTTACTATTTTTGAACTAATGTTCTTTTTTTGTTTTTCCTGTAATACACAGTTTCTCTAGAGTAAGCAAACAAAATAGAGTTCTAGTTTGTACTGATCCTTAAAGAAAGTTTCATCAGATGTTTTTATTTGGTGGTAGCTTTAGAGTGTCATATTAAATGCATTTTTTAATGGTAAAATGTCTATGTAGAGAGCAGTATAGGTTGATACATTCTAAGCCACATCGAAGAGTCTGCGGGAGAAAAAACAAAACTTGAATAATAATTATAATGCTTTTTATAGGAGGAAACTAACTTTAAAAATCGTGAGTACTTTCCCCCGCAACTTTTTGTATTTAGGTAAGAGAAATGGACTTTAAGGATGTAAGAATTATTAAATAATATTTTATTTCAACTATTTTTAACATCAAGCCACCTGACTTTTTTTTTTTTTTTGAGACAGGGTCTCACTGTCATCCAGGCTGGAGTGCAGTGACACAATCTTGGCTCAACCTCCACCTCCTGGGCTCAAACAATCCTCCCACGTCAGCCTCTTGAGTAGCTGGGACTATAGGTGCTCACCACCACGGACCTGGCTAATTTTTTGTAGAGACAGGGTTTCACCATGTTGCCAAGGCTGAGCTCAAGCAATCTGCCTGCCTTGGTCCTTCAAAGGCTGGGATTACAGGTGTGAGCTGCTGTGCCTGGCTACCTTACCTTTTAAAAAATTTGTTTAATCATTTTTTTGGTGTTGGTACATAATCTTGAGTGTGTTTTGTGTTTCTGATTTTTTTTCCTTTGTGTAACTTAGTAAGTGTTAGGTTTAGGGCTGTAATTTTTCAGTGATTGATTTTTCTAATGTATTTATATGTTATCTCTTTGAAATATAGACACACATTTTTGGGGGATCATTTAGGACCCTTCAGACTTCCTAAATGTGAGCTAAGCTGAAAAGCACCAGTACTCTAATCATAAAGGCAGGTAAGATATTTCAGTTTTGATGACTTGGAAAGTCAGTTAACCTTTAGGTACAGCTTGGTTTTGTTTAGCTTTTGGCAGGGCTAGTGGTTTGAATGGTCCCAGATTATTTTGTTCCAGGCAGGGCTTTTCTGATTAAATTGCAAAAATGAAAATGCAGATATAAACAACACAGAGAGCCAAGTTTTAAGAGTGACATTATTTAATTTTTGAACACAGTATATGGTACGAAGTTTCAAATTAAATGTGATACTTGTATAGCAGTTGGGTTAAATATAGTTCCTCTGTTTGCTTTGCTAGTATGAAGTGAGGTACATGATACTGAAATCCAGGTATGCACAAGCCTGGGATCAGACAGCCTGTGTCAAATGTGCAGTGCCTCAGCAGCAGCAGCAACAATCCTTGGGATATATTGAAAAGCTAGGGCGGAATGTCCTCCCACATAGGTGAGGGGAGACAGGTGAAGGCAGGTTTGACACTGAGGAATAGTAAGAGAAGTAAATTGCACCCTCAGAGTACAGCAATATTTATAATATTTGAATAAAATGTTAAAGAACATTTTCTTCTAAGGAAGAAATTCCTGTGGGTCTTCCTCAGTTTCAATCTAAACTAGTTTTATTATACTATTACTTCACTATGTGGCACTTACCTGGCCATAGTCAGTGTTCAGTAAATATTTGTTGGTTGAATTAATTACGTAAAAACACAAAAAACTCAGTATAAAATTAATTATTGGAGTTCTTATGCAAATATAAAACTCAGATATATGCATTACATAAAAAGAAATTACAAAACTAATGAAGTTTTATATTAACAGGATTAGTTAAATGCAATAGATGATGTTTTGCCAAAACTAAATTGTCTCTTGCAACATGAGTATCATACTGACTGTTCTCAAGTAGGTTCTTTTGAATTTGGCATGTGGTACTATCTTGTGTCCTGCAATTATTTTACACTGAGAAGCTGTTTTTTACACAGCAAGCTTTTGTATAAGTCTGTCATTAGGCCTTGGTACAAATACATCATTTAGTTTTAAATTCACTTCTGGTTTTTCTCATTAGCCCAAGAAAAATTTAAATGACACTACTGGGTACTAGGGAAAATGTAACCCCAAATCACAAACTTGAGCAATGAATTTGTGTGTTAGAACATACTTGATTTAGGTGTTACTTTTTCAGATTATACATTAAATTAAGATGCAAAGTTAAAAATTTTTTATGGACTTACAGCCCCCTGATAATACTTCCTCAGAGCCTCAACTGAGAAGCACTGCTCTCTTGGAAAGGGTGCAAGAGCTAGTGTCAGAAGCAGATTCGAGTCTTGGCTCTGCCGCTTCTCAGCTGAGTGTAGGGTAAGGCACTTAACCTACTTGGCCTCTCTTGGATCTTAGGTGATGGCGCTTGGTGACCTTTGAAGATTTGTCTTTGAAGATTATTGTTGATTTTGAAGGTTTTCTTTGGGAGTGTTGGACTTTCCAGGGAGGCTTGAGTCCAGCTTCGGAGTTTATTTGATTCCTTTTTTTTTTTTTTTTTTTTTTGCTGTTAATCATCTTTTTACTTACTTTTAAGTTGTACATTTCAGTAGTTGTTTGTTTTTTATTTTTTAGTTTTAATTTAATTTAATTTAATTTTTAAAACCAGAACATTTGCTGCATGACGAATTGTTGAAAGTCTTAAGCTGATCGAGATGCTCCAACAGCTGTGCTCTTAGGTTTAGGTGTTGTTCCCTCGTGGAATCCATGCCTGAATCTGTGGTGTACAATTTTTAGGTGCCTCGTTTGGCTGGTCCTGGTGGCATTTCGTCTTTTAGGCTTGGCACTCCAGTTATACGTCCTCCTGTGCTGGGCGGGGTAGCCACATTTGCCACAGGTCAACTTCTGAAGGTGGTAGGCCTTCACGCCACAGCGGTGGCACAACGTGTGTATTCTATTGCAACACTTTCCAGACGGTCATCTCGCTTCTGCAGCTGAGACCAGAGAGACCTTTTTTATTTTTTTTGAGACAGAGTCTTGCTCTTTTGCCCTGGCTGGAGTGTAGTGGCACAATCATAACTCACTGCAGCCTCGACCTTCTAGGCTCAAGCTATGCCCCCACCTCAGCTTCCTGAATAGCTGGGTCTATAGGCGTGTGCCATGCCCAGCTAATTTATACATTGTTTTTGGAGAGAGAGTCTCACTCGCCATGTTGCCCAGGCTGGTCTTGAACTCCCGGACTTAAGCAATATCTTCCTGCCTCAGCCTCCCAAAGTGCTGGGATTATGGGTGGGAGCTCCCACCCATGCTCGGCCAATTCAGGAGTTTTTAATATATCTACAAAGTTGTGTAGCCATTGCCACTACCTAAGTTCAGAACATTTTTTATCACCCCTGCAGCCTTCTGGACTGAGTGGAGTCAGCACGCTCAGGGGTTGGCAGCATCTTTTCAGGGGGCTTGAGGTTCTTCTTTGGTATCTTTTCCAAGTTTCTATACCTGTCAAGTACTGAAGTTGGAATTTGGGAGATTGACCTTTTGTCCAAGTCATAACTTAATATGCTGTTTCCTGAAACTGCTTTTAAGAAATGTTAAGGTGCAAATGAGGATCCAGTTTGGGCCCACATTTTTCTAAGCTGGAGTGGAGTTTCTACTTGCACTTGAGACTCTATACTGTGCAGATAGTTTATTGATGGAGTTGCCTGAGGATAAAAATAACCCAACTCTTTTCAGTAGTGGGTGGGAGACTTTGGGTGATGGTGATTTCTGTAAAGGAGAAGCTGAGCCTGGTTGGAAGGAAAAAGGAAGAATATATGGAGAGGTTGGCATTCTTGAGCTGTGTGGATTCAGGCTTGAGCTGGAGTCAGAATCACCTGGGACGCTTGTTCAAACACAGATTGCTGGGCCCCATCCCCAGAGTTTCTGCTCTAGTAGGTCCTGGATGGGGCCTGAGAATGTGCATTTCTAACAAGTGCCCAGGTGAAAGCCCACTTAGAGGAAGAATCTCAGCCTCCTGGAAGTGTGTTCTAATTAACTTTCCTGGACTGTAGGCTCAGCTTTGCTATCCCCATACCACTCATGCATGTTTTGGTGTGCTTTGACTACATAGGTTATAGTTGAGCTTTCTGTAGCTTTTTTCTCATGTCTTTAGTAAGCACCTAAAAGTTGTGGAATGCATAGGTTTTATTTTTGGCATTTATCTGAAGTATCTGTTCATGTCTTGACATATAGGAAGCTCTTTTAAAGTTTGGGTGGCAGTGGAGAGGACATATAAGCATATTCTAATTTTTCAATGTTTTTTGAAAAGGTAGCATGAACAGTATTCCCCCACTCCTTCTTCTTTGTATCCATTTGGCTCAAGTAGCTGAAAACAACAGAACCCTAAAGCTGAGTGTCACAATCTACCTGCCTACCTGCCTGTCTGCCTACCTACCTGCCTACCCAGCTACCTGCCTACCCACCTTCAAGTCTTTTCAAATACTGCCTACCACAGGTTTCTGATGATAAATTCTGTTATCTTGGTAATTATGAAGTTCTTTTGAAGGTTTTAAAAGAAGTTCCTAAAAAATAACCTAAATTTTATAGTATTAGTGCTTTTAGAAAGCTGGAAAAGCAAATGAAGAAACAACAAAAAGAAATCCATTCTAGATGGATGAGAAACCACAGATGGGTTGGGGTGAATGTGATGAAATAGAAATGTGTGTTTGGGAGAGTGTTTTCTCTGTAAGGAAGAATATAACGGGCAGGCTATGTGGCTTTCACGAGGTCTTCTTACTAGCTTCTGTGGAAGTGTTCACTGGTTTGGCGAAGCGGGTGGACTTGAAAAAATTGTAAAATGGCGAGAACCTGGAATTTACATTTGGGGAGAAAGGAAACTGGGAGGCCCTTCAGCTCTGGAGAATTGGACAAGGTGAAGCAGTGTCCACGTGTGTGTGTACATGTGTGTGCATGTGTGCGTGCGTGCATGCATGTGCACGCATCCAGGTGGGGCGTCGGCGGTAGCACTGAGGTGGATTCTGAGTCAAGCTTCATTTGGCCCTGAGTTCTTTTTATTGTGACTCAAAAGGAGTTCATGGGCGAAATAAAGGCTCCCATGTGCAAGAAACAAGGAAGCAGAAAAGTCACTTGACCTAGGCTAGAAAGGGCAGCCACCCTAGTCTATAGTCAGAAGAGAAGCAGCTTTTCAGAGGGGCTGAGACAGGTAATGCTGGTCCCAGGCCAACCCTCTTGAGGAAGGAGAACAAGATTCCGAAATTCTGTGTGTAGCTCATACCCTGAAGGAGTTGCCTTTTAAGATCACTGTGTGTAGCCCTGTAGGAAGAGTCAGAAGGTCACGGACAAGGCTCTGAGTTTCCCACCCTCCTAGTGCTTTGTGTTGGGGAGTGGAGGCTGTCCAGAGAAGCTGCCAAGGGCAGGCTCCCCGGGGAAAATGGGGGTCGTTTTTAGGGAATGCTGGAAAGGGATACCTTTTCAGAGACAAGGGGGAAACACTTGCGTATATTTACTTCTTTAAAAGTTAAGAAAGTTAAAAGAATGGGAAAATGCCATCTGCTTCCCGTTTCTGCGAAAGGGTACATTAAAATAGCTTGAAATTAAGCAGAATCTATAAAATTAACGTCTGAGTATAGTCATTTCCCATTTTTCCTGACACATCTTTCAGCTGTGTAGCAACAGATCTGCATTCCTGGTGTCAGAAGACAGTTGTTAATGTGCTAGTTAAAATTTTATTTTATTTTTGTACTGTTGAGCAAAATTTAGACTTAACTCTGTTTTATTTAAGAAGCATTTTTGTTAAATGCTTTAATTATTATTAATCAAAATTTTTTGTATTTAAGCAATTTTCAACAATCTATTTCTCAAGCAATTCAGAGAACCTGCTGTGTGGTGATTATGTATTTTTTATTTCATAAATGAGGGTAGTGAGGCATAAGTGTTTTGGAATTAGCATTTGTCATCATCTAATATACTGTGCAAATTACATCTTTTCACTGTGTATTGTCTGGCTACCACTGCTAGACTCTGAAGTTCCAGGTGGACAGGGATCTTATGCCAGGTGGACATGGCATACATGTATGTATGGCAGGCACTGTTCTAAGTATATACAGTAGTCCCTGGCGTGTCCAGGGACTGTTCATTGAATGAATGAATAAAGACTTCTATCAACAAATATCATTTAGTCTGGTGCTCAAGTGGGTTGCCAATACCCTGTTCCTGAATTAAACAGTCTGGCTTGGTGATAGTCACTGATAGCACCAAGCAGATATGTGGGAGCTACCCCAGAAAAGCTTCTGATGCAGAGGAGAGGACCAAATTGGCGCTCCCTGCATGTGAACGAATTCCCACAACTATGGAAGGAAGGACTGTGGCAGACATGCTTGATTCTTCATCTCAGACTCGTCCGTCAGGGAAGTCACTGCTGTCTAAGGAGTGAGTGAGGGTGAGGCAGGAAGCCAGCGTGGCCCTCTGAAGGGGCTGTTTCCAAGTAGAAGCGTGAAGCCCAGAAAGGCAGTTTATACAGCACGGCACCAATAGGGAGACGGCCAAGCATGAAGCCCAGGAAGGCAGTTTATACAGCACGGCACCAATAGGGAGACGGCCAGACCACTCCGAACTCTACCATCTGAAGTCAGCAGTTTCCAATGATGTATCTTCAGATTTTTTTCTTTCAGATATGTGTATCTACAGATATTTCTCTGTGCCAGTATGGGCGTTTTTTCTAAATGTATTAACCCAGAATAGTTTTACTGTACACGTAGTTTTATAACCTGGCTTTTCTCTTAGTATGTTGTATATATGTTAGGCCTCTTTTGACAGTGATCCACAGCATCATGTTTGTTTGTTTCTTGATTGACTGAGACAGATTCTTTCTCTGTCACCCTTGCTGGAGTGCGGCGATTATAGTTCACTGCAACTTCAAATTCCTGGGCCCAAGAGATCCTCCTGCCTCAACCTCCTGAATGGTTTAGGACTACAGGCATGGGACACCATGCCTGAGAACGTTTTTTATTTTTTGTAGAGACAGGATCTTGCTGTCTTGCCTAGGCTGGTCTTGAATTCCTGGTCTCAAATGATCCTCCTTCCTCAGCCTCCCAAAGTGCTGGGATTACAGGTGTGAGCCACTGTGCTCGGCCACCATTGTGTTTATTGACTTTATTAATATTCCATTTAATTTTGGCTGGGTACGGTGGGTCACACCTGTAATCCCAGCACTTTGGAAGGCCGAGGCCGGAGGATCACAAGGTCAGGAGATCGAGACCATCCTGGCTAACACGGTGAAACCCTGTCTCTACTAAAAATACTGTAAATTAGCCGAGCATGGTGGCATGCGCCTGTAATCCCAGTTACTCAGGAGGCTGAGGCAGGAGAATCACTTGCACCCAGGAGGCAGAGGTTGCAGTGAACCAGGATCGCGCCACTGCACTCCAGCCTGGGCAACAGAGTGAGACTCCATCTCAAAAACAAACAAACAAAAAAACCAAAAAAAATTCCATTTAATTTAATGCCATCATTTATGCATTCAGCAATATTTTTGAGGGCCTACTATGTGCCAGGCACTAGTTGGAGTTGCTGAGGGTATTAAGATGAGGTTCCAGTTCTCATGGAACTTATAGTTTAGAGGGAAAACAATACAAAAGTAAACAAGTAGGTGAGAATTTCAGAGAGTGCTAAGAACAAAGTAGAGCAGGGTGCTGAAGTGTGAGCACATTAGTAGATTTTGTAGGAAAAGACTTCCTTAGAAACTTACATTTGAGCTGAGAACTGAATGATAAAGGAAGGCCAGCTGCTTAAGGATCTGGGGGAGGAATATTCTAGGCAAAGGTAATAGCCTATGCCAAGGTCCTGAGGCAGGAATGTGCTTGTTTTGAGGAAATGTGAAAAAAACATGGAGCAGTGTAGGGATCTGGCAGATGAGCTGGGTGAGGTAGATAGGGGCTAGATCTTGTTGTGCCAAGTAGACATAAAGAGTTGAGATTTTGGGTCAGGAGCAGTGGCTCACGCCCGTAATCCCAGTACTTTGGGAGGCTGAGGTGGACAGATCACCTGAGGTCAGGAGTTCAAGACCAGCCTGATCAACATGGTGAAACCCCCATCTCTACTAAAAATGCAAAATTAGCTGGATGTAGTGGCACATGCCTGTAATCCCAACTACTCAGAGACTGAGGCAGGAGAATTACTTGAACCTGGGAGGCGGAGGTTGCAGTGAGCCAAGATTGCACCACTGCACTCCAGCCTGGGCAACAAGAGCGAAACTCCGTCTCTAAATTAAAAAAAAATACAACAACAAAAAACAGTTGAGATTTTGTTTTAAAGACAAGACGAGGTTATTGGAGGATGAGCTATTAGGCAGTGAGCAGCATAATATGGTGCTTTATGTTCAAAGGCTTTCTTTGGCTACTGTGTGGCAGGCAGTCAGGGGAAGCAGAGAGACCAGTTAAGAGTCTGTTGCAGTAACTGATGATCTTGGTGAGAAATGATGGTGGGGTGGAGGGAGTGAGAAGTGGATGTATTTCAGAGGTAGAGCTGTCAGAATTCATGGGATTGGATGTGGGGGTAAAGGAAAGGATAAATTTTGTGGCCTCAGCTACTGCGTTGGTGTTGGGGCTCGTCATTGAGACAAGAAAGTGGAGATCAAGAATGTTCTTCTGGGATGTCCTGATTGTGAGATGTCTGTTAGTCACTGGAGTGTTGATGTTGAATAGGCAGCTGTCCAGAAGTCTGGGGAGGAGTCCTGTCTGGAGATAAAAATTGGAGAGCCGTCAATGCATGGGTGACGTTTAAAGCCATAGACTAGATGAGATCATCCAGGATGCAGAAGATAGATGGAGAAAGGGAGACTAAGCCTCGAGCAGTGCAGGAGGAGACAGCACAGGAGGCTGCAGGGGAGCCAGGGAAGCAGTGCTGAGGCAGGCAGGTGTGAGGTAGAAGCCAGGAGAAGGACATGTTTTAAGGAGGGTGCGTCACTTTTATGTTTGCTACTGTAACCAGTTATCACAAATTTAGTGGCTTAAAACAACACAAATTTCTTAACTGTTCTGTAGGTCGGTCATCTGACATGGGTCTCACTGGGCTGCTGTCAGGGTGCCAGCAGGGCCATGTTCTTTATGGAGGCCCTAGGGAGGAATCTGTTTCTTTGTCTGTTCCACTTCTAGAGTCTGCTTAATATTCCTTGGCTTGTGGCCCCCTCCTCCATCTTTGATGCCAGCAACATAGAGTCTTTGTAACCCTGCTTTCTTCTCATTCACTCACTCTGACCTCTTCTTCCTCTTTTTTCCACTTTTAAGGACCCTTTTAATTATGCCGAGTCCACCTGGATAATCCAGGATAATTTTCCTATTTTAAGCCCAGCTGATTAGCAACCTAAATTCTATCTGCAGCTTTAATTCCCCTTTGCCTTGTAATGTTATTTATTTACAGGTTCTGGGGATTAGGATGTGTATATCTTTGGGGTTCCTGTCCTTCCTTTCACAGAGGGTATCACAAAGGTTACTGGGAATTTGCGTAAAATGAGGACGGAGAAGTCATTGTTGAATTTGGTCAACTGATTAGTAACGTCAGTGGGTGGTTCCAGTGGAGTGTTAGTGCGGTGGCCCAATGGGAGTGAGTTGAAGAGCCAGAGAGGTGAGGACGTGGGGGCTAGACATCTTAATGATTCTTGGTGGCAATTTTGCTGTGAAGGAAGGTAAATAGTGGCAAGAATTACAAAGGAAAAGCACAGAGGACAGCTCTGAGAGGATGAAATGGGAGATGGAATGTGGAGCAGAGGTTCAGGGATGACTCCTGGAAGGAAGGGGCATTAGTGTAGTGTTTGCTGGAATACATTAACTGGATGAAGAACCTGGAGTGAAACCAACATAGAGATGGGGACATATGAAAGTGGAATTCACAAGATTATTTTTAATAGAGCAGCAGAAGGTACTGATGACTCCTATTGCTTGCACCTGGGTCAGCGGACCGGCTCCTTGTCAGCCGCCACTACGGGGCCCACAACCCCACCTCAGATGCTGTCATTTCATGGGTGGTTGGCCAAATCTTTTAAGTCAGTGTAGAACCTCTGCCCTTTCTTCCTGGGGAGCCTGGATCAGCCATGATCTTGCCCAGACTCAGCGCCATGGTAGGGGGCATCTCCTTTCCTCTCCTGCCCCCCAGCCACTTCCCTTGCACTTCTCCTCTTCTCGCCCACTAAATTGTTGTCCTGCCTCCATTTCTTTCTTTACTTTGTTACATTTTAATAACATTTATTCACTCCACAACATGCTTACAGAAGTAGAAGACCAAGTTAGTGCAGACCCATTCATTCCTGGACTCTGGCTCTCAAGTGGGGGAGGTGCTGGTCTTAAACGGTATTTAGAAACAAGTGGGCATCATAGTGAGTGTAAAAACGCCCCTTCTGTGAGGCTCAGAAGAGTCAGGCCTCCTCCTGCTCCTAGTCCAGTCAGTGCTCCTTCTTCATATTGGTGGTTCGCAGCCCTGCTGCATGTTAGACTCATTGGGACACATTTGTAAACGTATCACGGCCTGGGCCCCACCACAGACTAATTCAACTGGAGTCTCAGGGATAGAGCCCAAGCTGAGGATTTTAAAAAGCTCCCTAGAAGATTCTGAAGTACAGCCAGGGCTAAGAACTACAGCCTTAAATCTACTGTTGACTGCTTTCAAAAGAAGTCTTCACTGTGATTAAACAAATTGTGGTTAAAAGTAAGCAAAAGGGCCGGGCGCGGTGGCTCAAGCCTGTAATCCCAGCACTTTGGGAGGCCGAGACGGGCGGATCACGAGGTCAGGAGATCGAGACCATCCTGGCTAACACGGTGAAACTCCGTCTCTACTAAAAACACAAAAACTAGCCGGGTGAGGTGGCGGGCGCCTGTAGTCCCAGCTACTCGGGAGGCTGAGGCAGGAGAATGGCGTAAACCCGGGAGGCGGAGCTTGCAGTGAGCTGAGATCCGGCCACTGCACTCCAGTCCGGGCGACAGAGCGAGACTCCGCCTCAAAAAAAAAGTAAGCAAAAGGGCCAGGCGCGGTGGCTCACACCTGTAAATCCCAGCACTTTGGGAGGCCGAGGCAGGTGGATCACCTGAGGTCAGGAGTTCAAGACCAGTCTGGCTAACATGGTGAAACCACATCTCTACTAAAAGTACAAGAAAATTAGCTGGGCATGGTGGTGCATGCCTGTAATCCCGGCTACTCAGGAGGCCAAGGCAGGAGAATTGCTGGAACCCGGGAGGTAGAGGTTGCAGTGAGCCAAGATTGTGCCATTGCACTCCAGCCTGGGCCACAAGAGCAAGTCTCCATCCCCCCCCCCAAAAAAGCAGCAAGAGGAAATCTGGAGGGGAACATTTGTAATAGGCAAGTGGTCATTGTTAAATGTACAGTTACTTTATTAAAATGTAGATCATCTGAATCAACTGACACGTCTGAATTTGGATTAAAACTCCTAAGCAGTATATAATACTCAAAGCTTGGTATCTGGTAGGGCACAGTTTGTTCATTTCTGTTTTTCATGTTGTGTTCTTTAAACTTTTTTCCTTTCTGAATAGCCTGATATGATGAAGCAGCTATTTGTAACACGTGGGAATTACGTTTTCTTCTTTTCCTCCCATAGTCTGTCTCCATCTTTTAGCTGCTGTTCTTTCACACCTTAAGGTTCTTAGATACCCATTCCATTCCCTACCCAGTCTCGGAACACTGTGAGATGAGCATTCCTGATAAGTGGTCATCCAGTTTGGAAAGACACAGTATTTTACAAGGTGATCAGTTTCTGAGGAATTTCAGTTAGAAAACTTTGTGTTTTTGGTTTGGTCAGAGAAAGATCCAGAAGAGTGATCAAGAGGTTAGCTCAAACCTGATAAAGGGAGTTCTCAGAGTAGGGATTGGCTGTTAATGGTCTCTTATAATTTTTTCCTTGAGGATAGTTTTATTAATATGAGAGTAACTTAACCGTTCTCATTGTATATTTCCAGACTTCTTTTTTTTTTTTTTTTGAGACGGATCCTTGCTCTGTCACCCAGGCTGGAGTGCAGTGGCGTGATCTCTGCTTCCTACAACCTCCGCCTCCTGGGTTCAAGCAATTCTCCCACCTCAGTCTGCCAGGTAGTTGGGATTACAGGCACGCACCACCATGCCCTGCTAATTTTTGTATTTTTAGTAGAGACGGGATTTCACCATGTTGGCCAGGCTGGTCTCAAAGTCCTGATCTCAGGTGATCCACCTGCCTCAGCTTCCCAAAGTGCTGGGATTATAGGCGTGAGCCACTGTGCCTGGCCCCAAACTTTTTTATACTTCTCTATGACATTGACATGCTCCCACAATAGCTTCAGTATAATTTTAAAAATACTTCATGATGGTTAATCTCACTTTGCTTTCTAACTTTACAAAATAATTGTTTTCCTCCTACTCTGCTTCCTGATTTACAGTTTTCTTACTGTTTGTTTTTTTCATACTGTTGATCTGTACCATTGAATTGCTTGTGATTTTCTGTAAATTGAGGCCAGTCTTATGTTTTAGGCCTGTACTGTCCTACTTTTGCATGAGATTGCTTTGGAAATAAAATGTAATCTTTAGTTAGGTTAACTTGTTTAGTTTTTAGTTCTTTAATTTTTGAAATGAGTCAGAAATGTTCTATGTATGTGGGTAAATGATATGTACGTCATGTATCTATGTATATGCATGTTATATGTATATGAGTAACATGTTATATGTATGTGCACATTCTGTGTATATGGGTAAGCATTAGATGTGGCTGTAAGAGCACTGTAAGAATTGTGCTCTTACACTGGTGTGCACAATTTAGTGTATAACACTTAGGGTTAGTGTCTGACACTTAGGGTTTAGTGTATAACTTAGGCTTGCTGGATCTGGCAGCCTCTCCTGTTCAGTGAACCTGCAGTGCCTTCAAGTTAGTTACACTTACTTCTTCTATGATGGTTTGGAGAATTTAATGAATTAATGTACCTTTAGCACCTGATACACCTATAGCATCTAATAGGATGCATTGCACAACGTTAGTTCACTTGCCCCATGTTGATATGTGTAGTAAATAGATACTAAATAAGGCACAAAAAGCAGTAACAATGAAGGAAAGTTTTGATACACTAGATTTCATTGATATGTATAGTAAATAGATACTAAATAAGGCACAAAAAGCAGTAACAATAAAGGAAAAGTTTGATACACTAGATTTCATTAAAAGAACTATTTATCTAAAGATACCGTTAAGTGAATGAAAAGTCAAGTCATAGAGTGAGACTGACCAACACAGGCTTATATTCAGACTCTTTTAAGAATTTCTACAAATCGATGAGAAGAAGACAGACAACCCAATAGAAGAATGAATAAAAGACTCAAACTGGCACTTCACAGGTCAGTAAACTTAGGGAAAGGTGCCCTACCTCACTGGTCATCAGAGTGTATTCCACAGTTAGATGCCCTCATACATCTGCATGGCCAAATTAAAAAAGACACCATCAGGTGTCAGCAAGAAACAGAGCAGGCAGAACTTCCGTGTACTGCTCATGGAAATCTACGTTAGTTTAACCACTTTGGGAAACTAGAATTATCTGTGAGAGTAGAAGATTTACACACCATAAAGCTCAGCAGTTCTACTCCTTGTGTGTATTCTCAGCAGACTGTACAGCTGTGAAAACTAATGAATGGATGAATATTCAAGAAGTGAGTAACTCTCACAGACATAATGTTGAGAGAAGGAAACCAGACACTCAGAATGTATATTGTTTGATTCTGTAAACAAGTTCAAAACAAAGACAAAATTAATTTATGGTGTTGCAAGTCAGGAGATGTAGTTACCTTTGGAGAGTAGGGAGGATATATTAGCAGGGCTTCTGGGGTGTTGGTAATGTTCTTTCTTGCTGATAAGTGTGATACACATGCACACATACACACAAATATACTTACACTTTGTGCTCTTTCTTGTTTGTATATAATATTTTAATAAAAAGTAAACTGAAATGAGGCTGGGCACAGTGACTTGCGCCAGTAATTCCAGCACTTTGGGAGGCTGAGGCAGGCAGATTGTTGGAGCCCAGGAGTTCAAGGCCAGCCTGGGTAACATGACAAAACCCCATCTCTACAAAAAAAATGCAAAAATTAGCCCGGTGTAAAGGTGCTGCGTGCCTGTAGTCCCAGCTACTTGGGAGGCTGAGGTGGGAGAATTGCTTGGGCCTGGGAGGTGGAGGTTGTGGGGAGCTGAGACTGTGCCAATGCACTCCAGCTTGGATGACAGAGTGAGAGAGACCCTGTGTCCAAAAAAAAAAAAAAAGTTTACTGAAATGGTTTATGGTATAAAATAGATTATTGAACAGCATTGAGCAAAATACAGCTGCATGCAGCACCATGGAAGATTCTCACAGAATGCAGAGGATCAGATTCTAGTTTTATAAAGTTCAAAGAGTCAATGCTAAACTACTGTTTAGGGACACATAAGTAACTCGTGGATATCAGTCAGGATTCAGTCAGGGAAGCAGAACCACTGTATTATGGAATAAGGGATATCTTTTTTATAGCAATAAGATATTTTACAACTGTGGGGAAAAGCTGGAAAAATAACAGTTTGGAAGGAGGAATAAGAGGACCAGAGAAGAGTTGCAAAAGCACCTCTCCTGAAGCACCTGCATGGGTGGCTGAGTTAGAACTTGTGGGAGGCTCTGAGAAGCTAGGCATGAACAGCTGCTAGAGCGGGACCACAAAGGGAGCCTGATGAAAAAGTCTATGAAAAGCTATTACCTCTGCGTAGCAATCACCTCGCTAGGTCTGCTGTCCAGCAGCTGATGGTCCAGGGGCTTCAGTTAGTTGACAAGGCCGGCAGTTGGGGAAAATGCTAGTGACAGAAGCAGCATGTGGACAAGCTGGAACCCTCTGGCATCTCTGTTTATGTCTGCTACCACCTCTAACTACCTTGGCCCTCAGGAAGTAATGACTGTTTTACTTTTCACTTTTTAAGTCTTATCCAGATTCAGGGAAGTGAATCCTGAAAAATTCTAGCCTAACCAAATTGAGTTAAAAGCTGCCATAGTGATGGTTGCACAACTCTGTGCATATATTTAAAAATATACTTTAAGTGGGTGGACTTTATGATTTGTGAATTGTATCTCAATAAAGCTGTTATTTACTTAAACAAAACTGCCACATGTTGAAAACTGGAAAGAAACGATGTTACCATGGATGATTTAAGTGCTGCTTCTTGGAGATATGGAAGTTTCAGTTTAGTAACTGCTTCAGGTTGTATCTATGTTACTTTACACGGCTATTCTTTGGAAGCTAGAGGATAGTAACTATGATCTGTTTGTTAATGACAGACCTTCAGGTCTCCTAACAGGTCTGGGAATAAGTTTTGAAAATAGGTTAATGGGATATTGTATTAGTCCGTTCTCATGCTGCTAATAAAGACATACCCCAGAGCAGATAATTTATAAAGGAAAGAGGTTTAATTGACTCACAGTTGCACATGACTGGGGAGGCCTCACAATCACGGCAGAAGGCAAAGGAGAAGCAAAGGCACGTCATACATGGTGGCAGACAAGATAGAATATGCAGGGGAAGTCCCATTTATAAAACCATTGGATCTCGTGAGACTTATTCATTACCATGAGAACAATATGGGGGAAACAGTCCCCATGATTCGGTTATCTCCACCTGGCCCTGCCCTTGACACATGGGAATTATTACACTTTCGGGTGAGATTTGGGTGGGGACACAGCCAGACCATATAAGATATATTTTTTCACTTTTCACTGTGTATATTTGGTTTTAAAATTTGAACTAGGATTTCTTTGATTATACTTAAAAGTAGGTTTTACAGATTCATTAAAACTTTCGTATCAAATCTGTTTTGATACTCTGATATATTCTCATCATCTGAAGCTATTGGAAAATGCACTTATCTACTCTCCATTTACATGGTGCCACTTTTCATTTGAATGTTTGTTATAGCTCTTTTTATTCTCTTTATAATGAGACAGTTGCCCAAATAAAGATATGCAGCTCTCCTGCCTGGGGCTGTAGTTGTACCATAGTTAGGAAATGGATATGAAGGTTTTTTAAAAAGTTCAAAAACAGAGTAGCTTGTATCATTTGTATGCAAAGACTAGAAACATTTTTAGATGTAGTTATGAAGACTTATAGCTTTTTGTCAACTTTTTAACTAAAGGGAGTCCCAAAACACAGGTTATTTCTACATGGATTAAATTTATAATAATAAAGAATCATTAGTATTACTAAACCATATTGACAGAATTCTTGCTAAAACTAGGCTAGACAGACAAGGATGGACACTGAAGGTTGATACGGAAGGCCTAGTTGGGAAGAGGATTCAGAGGAGCTCGGCTAGAGTTTGGTCAAGGAGACTCTTGGTCAGTATGTAAGTCTGGCCAATTGGAAGTAAACAAAAGGCAGCCATAGTCTTGGAGGGAAGACAGACATAAAAAATGATTGCAAAATGGTATGATAAGAAGTATAATGGAATTATAAAGTATGTATGTATAAGGTATATCTATGGCGGCCGGGCGCGGTGGCTCAAGCCTGTAATCCCAGCACTTTGGGAGGCCGAGACGGGCGGATCACGAGGTCAGGAGATCGAGACCATCCTGGCTAACATGGTGAAACCCCGTCTCTACTAAAAAAATACAAAAAACTAGCCGGGCGAGGTGGCAGGCGCCTGTAATCCCAGCTACTCGGGAGGCTGAGGCAGGAGAATGGCGGAAACCCAGGAGGCGGAGCTTGCAGTGAGCTTAGATCCGGCCACTGCACTCCAGCCTGGGCCACAGAGTGAGACTCCGTCTCAAAAAAAAAAAAAAAAAAAGGTATATCTATGGCAAAAAGGAGGCAGTGATGGTCCGCTTGAGCACATGAAGGATGGATTTTTTTTTTTTTTGGAGACGGAGTCTTGCTGTGTCGCCTAGGTTGGAGTGCAGTGGCGCTATCTTGGCTCACTGCAACCTCTGCCACCTGGGTTCAAGCTGTTCTCTTGCCTCAGCCTACCGAGTAGCTGGGATTATAGGCTTGTGCCACTACGCCTGGCTAATTTTTCTACTTTTTAGTAGAGATGGAGTTTCACTATGTTGACCGGGCATGTCTTGAACTCCTGGCCTCAAGTGAAGGATGGATATTTTTTTGAAAAATGACACTAAAGCTGTATTTTGAAGATAATTAGAAAGTTTGCTACACAGACAAAGAGAATCAGCAAGACAACTTTCTGGGCTGAAGGTACTACATTGAGTCAAACTACTAATAATACTTCCTTTCCTGTACAAAGCAATGGAAGAAGGAATTAGTTTGAGTTGCTTGGATAATTCGCTATGGCTAGTTTAGGGTTTAAGGAGAGAGATGGATGAGTTAAAGTTAGAGAGTAGCAGCTTGATCATGGAAGGCTATGTATTCTACGTTGGGTTTAATTTTTTTTTTTTTTTGAGACAAAAGTCTGACTCTGTCACCCAGACTGGAGTGCAGTGGTACGATTTTGGCTCACTGCAACCTCTGCCTCCTGGGTTCAAGCAATTCTGTCTGCCTCAGCCTCCCTAGTAGCTGGGATTACAGATGTGCATCACCACCTCCAGCAAATTTTTTTTTTTTTTTTTGGTGGAGTCCTCTCTGTCGCCCAGTCTGTTGTGCAGTGGCGGGATCTCTGCTCACTGCAACCTCCGTCCCCTGGTTTCAAGTGATTCTTCTGTCTCAGCCTCCTGAATAGCTGGGATTACAGGTGTGTGTGTGGTGCCCAGCTGATTTTTTTTTTTTTGTATTTTTAGTAGAGATGGGGTTTCAGCATGTTGGTCAGGATGGTCTTGAACTCCTGACCTCATGATCTGCCTGCCTTGGCCTACCAAAGTGCTGGGATTACAGGTGTGAGCCGCTGCGCCAGGCCTAATATTTTTATTTCTAGTAGAAAAAGGATTTCACCTAGTGGCCAGACTGGTCTCAAACTCTTGACCACAGGTGATCCGCCCACGTCACCAGGGTGCTGGGATTGGAGGTGTGAGCTGCCACCCCCAGCCTGGGTTTCCAAATCTTAACAGGGTTTTGTTTGTTTTCTCTGAAGGTCTCACTCTGTCTCCCAGCTTGTTCATAGCTCACCATAGCCTTGAACTCCTTGGCCTCAAACAATCCTCTCATACCTCAGCCTCCAGAGTGGCTGAGACCACAGGGCTGCACCACCATACCTGGCTAATAGTTTTATTGTATTTTGTAAAGACGGCGTCTCCTTATGTTTCCCGGCCTTGAACTCCTAACCTCAAGCGATCCTCCAATTTTGTCCTCCCAGAGTGTTGGGATTATAGGCATAAGTTACTGCACCTGGCCTTTTACCACAGTTTAATCAGAAGAGGAAAATGAGCAGATTTTCATTTTATGCAGTTACCCTGTGGACCATGTAGAGAATGGTTTGGAAGAAAGCCGGGAGTCTGGTGAGGAATCCATCCCAGAGGTAGTAACTAAGACCTGTTTTTAGGCATTGGCAGTAGCGAAGGATCTGACTTGGGAGCTAGAGTCAGTAGCATTTGTGTGACCTCTAAGATGTGATGGCTGTCACACTTTTTCTCTACTCTGTTAGGTTCAGTACTGGGGGGCCTTTGAATTAAACTGACAAATGATAGATTAGCAAGAGAAAAGATAGATTTTAATCTTGTAAATACTTAGGGGAGTTCACAAATAAATGTGACTGAAAAGAGCCGTTAGGATTTGGGGTTTATACACCATCTTAATAGATGAGGAGGAGAGGGAGAAAGGCTACTTCTGGGAAAACAGAGAACTATTTGGAAAGATAAATGGGCCTTTAGGAGAATAAATGGAAGCTATATATTTTCGTGATGTTGTCTGTTTGGTTGTCTTCTCATCTCAGAAGATTAGAGTTGCCCCTGTGGGAAAGGATTTATGACAATTGAGTTCTTTGAGTTCTTTTGGGAGGCTCTGCTTTTAGGCAGATAAGGGGTTTCAGGAACTCAAATGCCTTCAGCTCAAAATAATTTTTATGCTATAGTGGCTTATTCTGGATCCTTTCACGGTGAAGGAGAGGAGAAATTACTGAGATTCTGGCTTGAGTGATGATGGTACTGTAGATAATGAAATACATAAAGAAGAGCAAGTTTCAGTACATACTGTATTTTTATTTGTATGGTTGAGCTTGGAGCACCTGGGGAACATCTAGAGATCCTAGAAAGCAGTTGGATGTAGATTTGGGACCTAGAGAGAGCTCAAAGAAGCTTAGAGTACGCATAAAATTTTCCTTGGAGAGTAGGAGAATGAGAGAAGAAAGAGCTTCCAGAAATGAACTAAAGGAGGCTGGAAAATGAGAGAGTGTGAAACGAGAGAGGGGACATAGGAAGGAAATTGAGCTTACAAAGGAGACTAAGAAGGAATAGTTGAAGATGAGGGGAGCTGGGAGAGTAGCAAGGAGAGTGAGCAGTAGGGATCAGCAGTGCCAGGCTGCAGAGTAAAATTATAGAAGTGTTAAGGGAAAAAAAAAAAAAATATATATATATATATATAGAGAGAGAGAGAGAGAGAGAGTGTTAGTATATGATAAAGGTACAGTTTTGAGGAGGAAATGGAGGGCTGTTTATTTAAATGGATTTGGAACTATTGGCTTACCACTTAAAAAATACTAGGTTATGCTGGGTGTGGTGGCTCATGCTTGTAATCCCAGCACTTTGGGAGGCTGAGACAGGAGGATCACCTGAAGTCAGGAGTTCAAGACTGGCCTGGCCAACACGGCGAAACCCCATCTCTACTAAAAATACAAAAATTAGCCAGATGTGGTGATGCACACCTGTAATCCCAGCTACTTGGGAGGCTGAGGCACAAGAATTGCTTGAACCTGGGAGGTAGAGGTTGCAGTGAGCCGAGATTGTGCCACTGCAATCCAGTCTGGGTGACAGAGCCCAGAGACTCTGTCTCAGGAAAAAAAAAAAAAAATTAGATTAGGTCCCCACCTCATGTCTTATACCAAAATAAATCTAAAAATTAAATGTAGAAATTGAAAATAGTAAAAATACTAGGAGAAAATATTGGTCAGGATTCAGTTTGTGTTCAGGTTAGGAAGGAGCAAACCCATTCTAATCTAATCATACCACATCTAATCATACAAAAATTAGCCGGGCGGGGTGGTGCACGCCTGTAATCCCAGCCACTTAGGAGGCTGAGGCACGAGAATCATAACAGAAAGAAAAGACTATTACATTTTCATGTAAATCCAGCATGTCTGTGTGCTAAAAATATCATAAAATTAAAGTGTAAATGGCAAACTGGGAAAAGTATTTGCCACATATTTGACAGGCAGAGGTTTAATATGCTTCATATCTAAATGATCTATCAAAAAAATGAGTAACTGAAGGTTTCTGGTTAAGTAGGACTCATTGAAGATGTCTTTATTTTCCATCCTTCCAAAATTTTGATAAAATGACAGAAAGGAGGCCGGGCGCGGTGGCTCACGCCTGTAATCCCAGCAGTTTGGGAGGCTGAGGCGGGTGGATCATGAGGTCAGGAGATTGAGACCATCCTGGTTAACACGGTGAAACCCTGTCTCTACTAAAAATACAAAACATTAACCGGGGGTGATGGCGGGTCCCTGTAGTCCCAGCTACTCAGGATACTGAGGCAGGAGAATGGCGTGAACCCGGGAGGCAGAGCTTGCAGTGAGCCGAGATTGTGCCACTGCACTCCAGCCTGGGCGACAGAGTGAGACTCCGCCTCAAAAAAAAAAAAAAAAAAGAAAGAAAGGAATTACAAAAGACCTACAAGGAGAGTGGGGAAGATTTTTCTGGTTAATGATAGACTAAGTTGTTGGACCTTATTTCCTGATGAGAACAAGTTGAGATGATGGACAAAATTTAAGACAAAATTTCTGTGAGGGAAATGGAGAGTTAACAAAATAGTGAAGATTTGTGGGTATAAGATATGGGGCATGGTGGTGGGGTAGGGAAGCTCAAGATGTGAGACCAACATTTGCAGTCATTTCTGTCCCAGAGGAATCTGCTGATTCAAGAAGATTTAGGCAGATGAGAAGCTGGACGGCTGAACAGAGTTTTTGTTAGACTCAAAGGGCAGAGGACAAAAATCGGAGTTCGGCACAGGTCACGGAGGAGGAAAACTTCTTAGGCTTTGAGTAGGAGACCCAAAGGCCTATATCTTAGGGATAGTAGCTCCTCACAGGTATTGAAGTCCAGCTCCAGACCCTCTCAGTTCCTGACTAGATCAAGGTGTTCTGGAAAGAAGCAAGTGTAATTCCTTTCATTAATAGACAATAACATCACTCAGAACCTCAAATGAGCTCTACGTTTATTTACAATGTTTGGCACTCAGAAATCACCAGGCAGATGAGGATTTAAGACAATGTTACTGAATGCCAAGAGAAACAACAGACTATGGCAGTGGATCGACAGGGATCCAGATAGTGAAGTTATTAGAAAAGGGTAATGTATATAGTGTGTTTAAGGATTTATAAGATTAAGAATAGGGAAATTGGAATCACACCACCCCCTCCCCAATAGAAAAACCAAATGTAAACTCTACAGTTAAAGGACTGTAACTGAAATTAAGATGTCAGTTAATGGATTTGGCAGTACATTAGTAATACTTTAATAAGTAGAAAACAAATATTCAGAATGAAGCATGGAAATAAAAATGGGCTGGACATACATGAAAGAGTGAGTCATAGGGATTTAGTGGAAAGGTTTAACCAACATATAATTGAAATCCTAGTAGGAAAGGAAGGAGGAGTGCTGCAAAAGCAGTATTTGGAGTGATGATAGCTGAGAATTGTTCGTAACAGACAAAAGCCATCTCATCACAGATTTAAAAAGTACTGCAGACCTAGAACTAGAACTAAGCCATCTCATCACAGATTTTTAAAAATACTGCCAGAAATCTAAGATAAGGAGAAAATTTTAATAGTAAGCAGAGGCCAGGTATGGTGGCTCACTCCTGTAATCCCAGCTCTTTGGAAGGCTGAGGCGGCTGGATCACTTGAGGCCAGAAGTTTGAGACCAGCCTAGTCAACATGGGGAAACCCCATCGCTACTAAAAATGCAAAAATTAGCTGGGCATGATGGTTCACGCCTGTAATCCCAGCCACTTGGGTGGCTGAGGTGGGCAGATCATTTGAGGCCAAGAGTTCGAGACCAGCCTGGCCAACATGGTGAAACCCTGTCTCTACTAAAAATACAAAAATTAGCCAGGCATGGTGGTGCACGCCTGTAATCCCAGTCACTTGGGAGGCTGAGGCACGAGAGTCACTTCAACCCAGGAGGCGGAGATTGCAGTGAGCCAAGGTCGCACCACTATACTCCAGCCTAGGCGAGAGTGAGACTCTGTCTCTAAAAAAAATAAAAACAAAAAACCAGAGAAAAACTACGTACTACATTCAAAAGAGCAATAAGATTGACAGCTAATTTCTCAATAGATATCAGAAGGCAATGGACTAATGTTTTCAAAATGTAAAAAAGAAGGTAAATAGCCAAACTAGAATGTTATACCCAGCAAATATATCCTTCAAAAGTGAGGACAAAATTATCACTTCTTTAGAGCAACAAAAATGAGAAGATTTAAAAGAAAAAGCCAAAACCCCACTTCTTTTTCTTCTATGCTCACAAAACTTCTCCTACCAAATGTGTAGCCAATTCTCCGGTTCTCTGTGGACTCCAGGTAGTCTGCAATTTAACTCATTTTGGGTGTTTCCTGGAATTACTTGCCTCACAGGTTGAGAACTCAGCCACACAGGATTGCTTAGAAACCAATTTCAAGTCCAGGTGTCCCATATTTCTTACTGACTGCTATGAAGTGAGGATTCCTATAACCCCTTCCTCAGATTTAGTGATTTGCTAGAATGGCTCACAAAACAGGGAAACATTTACCTAGGTTTACCTGTTGATTATACCGGATACAATTCAGGAACAGCTAAATGAAAGAGATGCATAGAGCAAGGTATGGGGAGGAACTCAGAACTTGCACACCCTCTCCAGGTGCGTCACCCTCCCAGATCCCCTATGTGTTCACCAATGCGGAAGCTGTCTGGACTTTGTTGTTTGGGTTTTTATGGAGGCTCCATTATGAAGGCGTGATTGATCAAATCTTTGGCATTTGGCCATTGGCCATTGGTTATTGAACTCAGTCTATAGCCTCTCTCCCTTCCCAGGAGGTGGTGGGGTGGGGAGCAGAGTGCGAGGGTCTGAAAGTCTGAATCCTCTAATCACATGATTGGTTGCTTTGGTAACCAGCTGCCATTCTCCCAAGAGTCCTCTCATCATAAACTCAGGTATGTCTGCTCTTCTTACTACTGTAACTCAGAGAATTCCAAGGGTTTCAGGGCTTGATGCCAGGAACTTCAAATGAAGACCAAATATATATTTCTTATTATATCGCAGAGTTAATTACACCAGACCTGCACTAAAGGGAATGATAGTAAAGATTGGTCTTTGGCAGAAGAGAAGTGATCCTGGATGGCAGCTTTAAGATGCATGGAAAAGTAAAGACTAAAGAAAAGAGAAATAAGGCCGGGCGCAGTGGCTCAAGCCTGTAATCCCAGCACTTTGGGAGGCTGAGGCGGGCGGATCACGAGGTCAGGAGATCGAGACCATCCTGGCTAACACGGTGAAACCCCGTCTCTACTAAAAATACAAAAAACTAGCCGGGCGAGGTGGCGGGCGCCTGTAGTCCCAGCTACTCGGGAGGCTGAGGCAGGAGAATGGCGTAAACCTGGGAGGCGAAGCTTGCAGTGAGCTGAGATCCAGCCACTGCACTCCAGCCTGGGCGACAGAGTGAGACTCCGTCTCAAAAAAAAAAAAAGAAAAGAGAAATAAGATGGTAAATGTAAATGAACACTGTTGGGTAAAAAATTATTTGTGGTTTAAAATATACATAGAATTTAAAGATATAATAATAGCATATAAGTTGTGGGGATGTTAAATAAGAGTTAGTATCTTACGGTCTTTTCATTGCCCAGGAAGTGGTAAAAATATAATTTACTTGAGATTTTGATAAGTCAAGGACACATATTATAATCTCTAGGATAGTCATTAAAAGAGTAGTAAAATATATATAATTAACAAATTAATAGAGGGGAAATATGGAATAGTAACAGCAGTAGGTGTAGTAAAACTTGATTAATCTGAAAGAAGGCAAGAAGACCAAAAACAGAAACAGAGCATGTGGGAAAAATAGGAAGTGAACAGTAAGGTGTTAGATTTAAACTTAGTCTATCAGTAATTATATTAAATAAAAGTGAACCAAAATTTCTAATTAAAAAGCAAGGATTGAGAAATTGGATTTAAAAAAAAAGCAGATCACAACTCTGTACCACTTTCAAGGATGCAGAAAAGTTGAAAATAAAATGGTAGAAAAGATGTATTACTCAAACATTAAAAGAAAACTGGTGTACCTTTATAAATAAAGTAGACTTTAGGGTAGAAATAATTACTTGTAATAAAGACATACATAATGGTAAGATACTCAATTCAGTTCTCCAGGAAGTTACAACAGTTCTACATCTATATGTACCTAAAAACACTATCTCAAAATACACAAAGCTAGAATTAACAAAAATGACAAAGAACAGACAGATCCACAATTCATAGTGGAAAGTTTTAATATACCATCTTTATTAACTCAAAAACAAAGTATCAGTAAGGACAGATGATTTCCATAACATAATGAACAAACTTGACCTAATTGAAATCTCAGTGGGTTTACGTGTAATTTAGACATACTGCTGTCCTGTGCTTCATAACAATGTTTCAGTCAACAAGGGACTGTATATATGATGCTGGTCTCATAAGATTTTAATGGAACTGAAAAATTCCTGTCTTGAAGGGATGTCATAGTGTCATAGTGTAACACATTACCATTTCTATGTTTAGATATGTTTAGATACAAATACCTATCACTGTGTCACAGTTGCTTGCAATATTCAGTACAGTAATATGCAGATTCATAGCCTAGGAGCCATAGGATATACCATATGGCTTAGGAGTGTAGAAGGTTGTACTACCTAGATTTTTGTCAGCACATCTCTGTGTAAGTACGTTTGTGTAAGTACATTGTCGTCTTTGCACAATGACGAAATAGCCTAATGATGCATTTCTCAGAATGTAGCCCTGTTGTTAAGCAACAAAAGACTGTATGTTGAAAATAAGATGCATTCAAAATGAAATATGGAATATAGTGAAATATGAAATACAATACTGCACCCAGTAACTGTAGACTGTACATTCTTTTCATATGCATAGGGAACATTGATCAAAATTGTTGATTTATAGAGTAAATCTCAACAAATATCAAAAGACTAAATTCAGAATATCTTAAAGATAGGTTTAATATTTGAAGAATTGATCAGTGTAAATCACTAAATTAATAGAGAACAGAAAAATCGTGTGATAATGTCAGAGGTGCAAAAATTGCCTTTGGTAAAATCCAGTAGCCATTCAAAATGGAATCTCTTAATACGTTATGAATAAAAGTTAACTTCCTTAGTTTGACAAAAATTACTCAGAAAAATCCTATAGCAAACACCATGTTTACTGATGAAATGTTGAAAGTTTTCTTTTGAGACTGGGAAAGAGAAGTTGTTTTCACTGTCACCAATTTTATTATTTTACTGGAAGTCCTACCTAGTTGAGTATGAAAAGAAAAATAGAGAGTACGGGGATGAGAAGGGGAAGAACAAAACTGATTTTGTGGATGACATGATTGTATATGTAGAAAATTAATAAAAACCTGTTTATAACTTATTATAAAAAACAAGCTAGGTTACAAGATTCAAGGTAACTCTGGATACAATTGCAATTTTAGATCCCAACAACAAACACAAATTCCAAGTTTGTATCAATCTGGATCCAATCAGGAGAGAGAAACCATTTGTATTAGTTTGTCCTCACAGGGCTATAAAGAAATACCCAAGACTGGATAATTTATAAAGAAAAGAGGTTTAATTTGCTCATGGTTGCACAGACTCTGCAGGAAGCAAAGTGCCGGCATCTGCTTGGATTCTGGGGGAGGCCTCAGGAAACTTACAATCATGGCAGAAGGCGAAGGGGAAGCAGATTTGTCTTACATGGCCAGAGCAGGAGCAAGAGAGAGAGAGGAGGGGAGGCTCTACACACTTTTAAACAGTCAGCTCTCATGAGAACTCTATCATGAGAACAGTACCAAAGGGATGGTGCTAAGCCGTTCATCAAAGTGTACCCCCATGATCCAGTCACCTCCCACCAGGTCCCATTTCCAGCATTGGAGATTACAGTTGAACATGAGATTTGAGTGTGGACACAGATTCAAACTGTATCACCAGTAAATTGAAAAAAGTGTTTAATGTGGATAATTACTAATTATAACAGGAAATCAAGTAAGGAGGGATTTGGTTAGGCTAGTGAAAAGTGAAGAGAACTATAAAGAATATGAAAATAGCAGAGAAACAGAGCAACTGCTGCCCCTGGGACTGAGGTAGAGTCCCTCCTTCCCCCAGGACCAAGATCCAGACCTCATCCAGAGGGCATGACTGGTTTATTGCATGGCTGAGAAGTTGCTGGGATGTCATACTATTGGAGCATCATGGAAATCCACCTTCTGATACCTGCCAAAAGTTGCTCACTGGGGAGCCACACAAAAGCTCTTCATGGGAAGGTGTCTCACTGGAGGTACCCTGCTACAAAACCTCCAGAGTGGGATGCTGAGGGGGAGCTGCTGGCTGCTGGGTATGGCCTGCCGTTATGTGCTGCAGTCTCTGGAGACTGGAGCAGCTGCAGGTGCTTGTGGAGATGGGTACTGGAGAAGCCACTTGCGTTTCAGGAGCTGGACGCCATACAATTAACACAATGTAGAGCAATCTGGAAGGCTGTGTATGTCTAGATGGCCAAGGTGGTAGCAATGTTGTTTTTTTTTCTCTGTGACAGATAGAATTATGATGCTTCCCCCCACTGCTTTTTTTTGGTATTCATTCAGCATTTAATAAATGTTGAGTGTTTTCTCTATGCCAGACATAATGTGTTTGTTATGAGATACATAAGAGCAGACAAAATAGACATTGAACTTGTTTTTGCAGAGTTTATAGGCTGATAGGACAGTCATTCATTCATCTGAGCTCTTTTGTGCCAGGCACTGTTCTAGTCCCTGGGGGACAGATATATAGATAAATAGATAGATAGATAGATGAAATAGATTGATTAGATAGATGGGATGAATGGATGGATCAAGACAAAATCTTGCCTTCAAAGGGAGACAGCCATTAAGCAGATAATTATAAGAATGGGTGTGTACTTACACAGTGCTACAAAGGGTTGAAAAGGAAAAATACAGGCTGCTACAAGAGAGGACGATGTAATTTAGATGAGAAGCCAGGGAAGAATTCTCTTAGAAAGTGATATTTTTGTGATGGAAGTGATGAGGAGGAGTTTAGCTTGGTGAGATAAGTGATCAGTGAAGAGTGATCTAGGCGGAGAGGAGGCTTGCGGGCAGGCTTCACGATGGGAAGTGAATTGAAAGAAACATTTAACGTGGATAATTACTAATGATAACAGGGAGTCGAAGTAAGGAGGGATTTGGTTAGGCTAGTGAAAAGTGAAAAGTCTCACTTCATGTCTGTAGTGAGAAGTGGGAGGTCATTGGGGGTAGGGGGAGGTAGAGAGTGGCAGGAGAAGAGGCCACAGCAGGGGTCATGCTGCTCACAGCCATAGACCACCTTGGAAACTGGGATGTCCCTGTGAAGGGTTGTCCGTTGTAGAGGTCTGAAATAGGAGATTCTTGGTTTGATGTGCTATTTACAGCCACTGTGTTGGGTGCTGAGTGGTCAGGGGATTGGAGGCAAGAATGGAAGTTGAGAGACCAGGGGGTGCAATTTGCAGGAATCCAATGAGAGTTAACGGTGGAGCTGGAGATGACTGGATGGCTTGGAGATGGGATTTGAAATAGAATCATTCAGAACTGGTGATGGATTGAGTGTGGGCTGGGAGAGACAGGCAGACATTGAGAATAACTCCCAGGTTTCTGGCTTAATTCATTACGTGGCATGTGATACCATTTTCTGTGTGCTTTTGTAGTGAATACGAATTACGTGTTTAATTAAAAAGTAAACTAAATTTGGATTTGCAAAAAAGAAGGCTTTGGTGACCAAACAAACAAAACCAAAGCAGTTGTAGTAAAAGTGAAGAAGTGGAGAGAGTTGGTACAGACTACTGCAGTTCTGCATCTTCAAAGAAGCTGGAAAGTAGAAGGCAAGGTAGGGTTGGGCTGTAGGACAGAGGACATGTGTTTTGCTTACAAAATAGGATAGATGTGAGCAACTTTCATTGGGAGAGAGAGCTAGACCATAGAGGGAAGAGAAGGCATTCATTAACTCAACAAATATTTGAATGTCTGTATGGCAGGCTGTATTCTAAGCTCTTGCAACATACAAAACATTAAAAACATTCCTGTCTTCTGGAGCTTAATGTTCTAAAGTGGGGACACTGAAAATAAAATAATGTGCTGAAGGCATTGTAAAAAGAAAAAAATAGCCTATTCATGGGGAGGTCTAGGGATGTTGAGGTGGGGTGGCCAGAAGGATGTAATTTTATATAGTGAGCGGCACTGATGGATTTGATGCCACTAGAATGCAAGATGCGCCAGGGCAGAGATTTTAGTTTTACTCACTGCTGCATCTCCAGAGTTTAGAACGGTGTCTGGCACATAGTAAATGCTCAATAAAGAACTGCTGTGTGAATGAATTAATGATTCAGGATCCCAGGAATGGGAAGGAATGAGGAGTGGGATACTGAAGAAAGAAAGATAGGCCAGTCATGAATGAAGACATATTGTAGGGATGTTAGTACTGATATCCCCAATTCAAATTACAGTTGTTTTTGCTTTTAAAGTATTTTAACTGTTCAGTTGTATTTTGAATTCTTTGAATTAGCTTTGTTTCATGGCATTAGTTTTGTTTACTGTATGTTTCTTAGATACGTTAATATAATTTACAGAACTGCTTATCTTTAGGGACATTACCCACTTAAGAGGTGACTGTTTTCAGTATTATTAAAATAAAATTCAGATTACATATCACTTTGTATATTGAGGTTCTGTTACAGCCTGTCTTGTTTTCAGCATTATCTTTACTTAAAGTGGTGTGTGTAGTGGTGGTGGTGGTGTGTATGTGTATGGGGGATGTTGTGACTGTTTTATGCCCGTTACAGAAACCAGTTTAGCCGGCATTATACTGGTGTGATTATATGTTAAATAAGTTATATTTCTTGCAGTTGCTCTTTTGATCAGTTAATTGGTCTGATCCTATAGTGAGTATTTTCATGGGTTTCTGCTAAGTTTAGCCTCACAGTGATCTTGTGTGTCTGAAATCGTATTGACAGGCTATCGCTCCTTCTAATTTAGACATGCCTGAAGAAGATTGTCCTTTATTTGCTGAGTCTTATGCTTTTTATATGAGAACCCCAGTGTCATAACTTTGCCATAGCTCAGGAAGATCTAACTTCTGACTGTTCAGTATGGAGCATTCCTTTGTCTAAAAGAATAATACGGATGTTTTAAGACCATTCAGTCATAACTGGAAGCTGCCTTATATTTAAAGGACTTTATGTATTAATGAAGAAAGGGAGCATACAAATCATTATGTCCTTTTTGTCATAGATTGCTGTCCCCTTCCATAGAAATTATCTTACATTTTATTACAACAGGGTATATAAAATATATACTTACAAAAGTAATAAATGGTCTTTGAAAAAATTCTAATAAGAGGAGTGTAGAGGTTATAAACTGACTTTATCTTAAAATTGTACATCCTAGGAGATAACTATTGTGAACAGTTTGATTTATATCCTTTTTTGGACTTTACAAATGCTTATGTAAATCATATGTGCGTTGTATGTATACATGTTTGAGTATACATACGCACAAGAGGAATCATATACAGCTTCCCTGTGTTTTTCCTCCCCATTTATACAATATGTTGTGGACATTTTTTTGTGTCAGTGCATATGTGTGGGTGTGTATGTGCTTAAAGGCATAGCATGGATGTTCCATAAAGTTTTAAGCCAGTCCCTTATTGGTTGTCCTCATATTTTGCTCTTATAGTAAGTGACGCACCTAACATCTCAGGTTATGTTCTAGGACGGAAGTGCTTGTCAGAGTGTAAATATTTGCCATATGCCCTTAGAAATGTTGTACCAGGCCAGGTGCAGTGGCTACTCCTGTAATTCCAGCACTTTGAAAGGCCTGGGCAGAAGGATCACTTGAGCCCAGGAGTTCAAGACCAGCCTGAGCAACATGAGACCCGACTTTACAAAAAATAAGCAAAATTAGCTGCACATGGTTGTGCGTTCCTGTGGTCCCAGCTGCTTGGGAACCTAAGGTGGAAGGATCACTTGAGCCTGGGAGGTCGAGGCTGCAGTGAGCTGTGATCCTGCGACTGCACCCCAGCCTGTGCAACAGAGTGAGACCCTGTCTCAAAAAAAAGAAAAGAGAAATGTTGTAGAATACCAGTTTGGGCTCTCATTAGCTGAAAGTGAGAGCGTGCATTCCCCAAACCCTTACCAGTGGTAAGTGTTGTCAGTCTTTTAAATCTTTCTCAGCCCAACAGGTAGAAGACTCAGATCTCCTTTTATTTTACATTTCTTTGTATATTCCTGCAATTTAGCATGGTTTGACCATTTATGCTAAGTTTTTGGATATTTTACGTTTTATAATTGTCTTCAGTCTTATTTCTAGTAGGTTCTTCGTTCTTTTTCTTTCTGATTTCTGTGTTTTATTTTAAAGAAGTATGTATAATTTTTCTCCCATTAGTCATCTGTATTTCAGTCTTACTTTTCTTAACTCATTATGTTCTCATGCCAGTCCTATGAGTCATGCTCCCAAACTGAATCTTTTTGGCCTTGATAGCATGTGAACTTAGTCTTCCCCACACCAGTAATTGAGTATTCTTCCTGGATTTTCTTCTTTGTTTTGAATTTTTATCCTTAGATGTTTAATATAGCTAAACTTTTTTTTATATGCGAATGGGGTGAGTTAGAGCACTAATTTCATTTTTCTCCAAATAAGATGGTTGCTATTGAGTCATTGATCATTTTCTACTGATTTGAGATGTTGCCATTACCATGTGCTAAGTTTTCAGAAATACGTGTTTTTTTTTTTTTTTTTTGAGATAGGATCTCACTCTGTCACCCAGAGTGGAGTGCAGTGGCGTGATCTCTGCTCACTGCAAGCTCTGCCTCAGGGGTTCATGCCATTCTCCTACCTCAGCCTCCTGAGTAGCTGGGACTACAGGCACCCGCCACCATACCTGGCTAGTTTTTTGTATTTTTAGTAGAGACGGGGTTTCACCGTGTTAACCAGGATGGTCTCGATCTCCTGACCTCGTCTTCTGCCCGCCACGGCCTCCCAAAGTGCTGGGATTACAGGTGTAAGCCACTGCGCCCGGCCAGGGGTTTTTTGTTTTTTTTTTTTAAACCTGAACTCTTTGTTCATTGATCTGTTTATTTGGTGCCTACAAAATTACCACATTGTTTTTTCTTTCCTTATACACTAATTTAGTTTTTGTCATTCTAACATATTGTAAAGAGGAAAGTATTGCTCCTGTTCTGTTCTTAAAGATCTATCAGGGCCAGGCACAGTGGCTCATGCCTGTAATCTCAGCAGTTTGGGAAGCCGAGGCGGGCGGATCACTTGGAGGTCAGGAGTTCAAGACCAGCCTGGCCAACATGGTGAAACCCCATCTCTACTAAAAATACAAAAAATTAGCCTGGCGTGGTGGCACGTGCCTGTAGTCCTAGCTACTCGGGAGGCTGAGGTGGGAGAATTGCTTGAACCCGGGATGCAGAGGTTATAGTGAGCTGAGATTGTGCCATTGCACTCCAGCCTGGGGGACAGAGTGAGACTCCATCTCAAGCAAACAAAACAAAACAAAAAAACCAAAAAACTGTCAGAAGTGGTGTGAGACTTACTTTTTTTTGCGGGGAATAGAGTCTTGCCCTGTCACCCAGGCTGGGGTGCAGTGGTGTAATCTCAACTCACTGCAACCTCCACCTCCCGGGTTCAAGTGATTCTCGTGCCTCAGCCTCCCAAGTAGCTGGGATCACAGGCACATGCCACCATGCCCGGCTAATTTTTGTATTGTATTGTTAGTAGAGACGGGGTTTCACCTCATTGTCCAGGCTGTTCTCGAACTCCTGACCTCAAGTGATCTGCCTGCCTTGGCCTCCCAAAGTTCTGGGATTACAGGCATGAGCCACTGCGCCTGGCTGTACAGTGTGACTTTACAGTAGAGATTCATTTGTTTGTCTAGCTGATCTCTGTTACTGGTTTCTGTAAGATCACATCATCTTTTTTGTCCTTTGGCAGCAGAAGTTGTAGGTTAATAAAAACTAAAGCAACTTTTCTTGTCACTGAGATGGGATTGAAATGATCTCTAACTCTTATTTCTTCAGCCATGACTTCTCACATCTTAGAACACATTAAAAATAAGAATATTTGTAGGACTTACTGGAGAATGAATGAATATCCTTGAGATCAGAAACCACTAGTCAGGGGTTAGAGTGGCTTAGTTCCCCTTGCAAGGCACGTGCAACCCATTTACATTGAACTTCATGTCAGTAGGGAAGTGTTTGGGAAGTGCTGCTCTAGGCTAATGTTCTTCAGCTTTAAAATTTTCTCATGGCAGGTCATTGTAGCTTGATATGGATTTAATATTAAGAGAGCCAGACTGCTTTAAAAAATTTTAAATTGTGGTACAATATACATGTATAAAATCTGTTGTCTTAACCATTTAAACATTCACATTGCTGTGCAACCGTCAGCACCATCCATCTCCAGAACTCGTCTCATCTTGTAAAACTGAAACTCTGTACCTAGTAAACAGTAACTCCTCATTCTTCCTACCCCTCGCCCCCAGCAACCACCCTTCTACTGTCTGTCTGTATGAATTTGACTATTCTAAATACCTCATAAAGTGGAGTCATACAATATTTGTCTTTTTTTTTTTTAGATGGAGTCTTACTCTGTCACCCAGGTGCAGTGGTGCGATCTTGGCTCACTGCAACCCCTGCCTCCCGGGTTCAGGCGATTCTCCTGCGTCAGCCTCCTGAGTAGCTGGGATTACAGGCGTCTGCCACCATACCTGGCTACTTTTTATATTTTTAGTAGAGACAGGGTTTCACCATGTTGACCATGGTTGGCCAGGCTGGTCTCAAACTCCTGACTTCAGGTGATCCACCCGCCTCAGCCTCCCAAAGTGCTAGGATTGCAGGCATGAGCCACTGTGCCCGGCCTAGTATTTGTCTTTTTTGTGACTGGTCTATATCGTGTAGCCTTACATCATCAAGGTTCATCCATGTTGTGGCATGCGTTAGCCTATCCCTCCGTTTGAAGGCTGAGGTCGTTCTCTGCACACCATATTTTGTTTATTTGTTCCTCCATCCATGGGTGCTTGGGTTGCTTCAGCCTTTGGGTGTTTTGAATAATGCTGCTATGAACACAGGTGTCAAATCTGAGAGCCAGACTTCTTGAAAGAGTTTTTTTTTTTTTTCCCTTTCGTTTTTTAACCATTCCAGTTAGAATTTAGCTTCCATTATTGCACTGAACCGTCTTTCTTAGATCACTGTGAAGTAGAAGGAACATTTTTCAGTGCCTTTTTAATGATTTTTCAGACATACTCACCCACTTCGGCTGTACCTTCCCCCTTGGCTCTTGGGATGGTGCATGCCCCCTGTTTCTCTCCCACCTACTGGAGATTTCCTTCGTGACTCTCCTCTTGCATCATTTAAAGGTGGAATTCCCCGGCGCTTGACCCTGGGCCTTCTCTCTGTGACCGTTAAATGTGGGTATTTCTCAGCAATTAGACCGAGGCTCTTTTCTTTTCCCTTGTTTTGGAAAGAAAAGAGTCAAAAAGACTTAATCAGGCCGGGCGCGGTGGCTCAAGCCTGTAATCCCAGCACTTTGGGAGGCCGAGATGGGCGGATCACGAGGTCAGGAGATCGAGACCATCCTGGCTAACGCGGTGAAACCCCGTCTCTACTAAAAAATACAAAAAACTAGCCGGGCGAGGTGGCGGGCGCCTGTAGTCCCAGCTACTCGGGAGGCTGAGGCAGGAGAATGGCGTAAACCCGAGAGGCGGAGCTTGCAGTGAGCTGAAATCCAGCCACTGTACTCCAGCCTGGGCGACAGAGCGAGACTCCGTCTCAAAAAAAAAAAACAAAAACAAAACAAAACAAAACAAAAGACTTAATCAGATAGTCTCATCTTTTACATGAAAAAGGTAACTATTTTCTTTGGGAAAAAAGGTGACAAGAATATAAATAATCAGAATTACACTAATTTGTCTCTGAAGGAAATGACAAACTTTCCCCCAGCTTTGTTGAGATATGATTGACAAGTGAAAGGTGTATGTATTCAAAGTATGCAACATAATTTGATGTATGTATACATTGTGTAATGATTAGTGCAGTCAACCAGCACATCCCTCACTATACGGTGTTACTGTGTGTATATGGTGGAGGAGAGGAGTGAGGACACTTAGGATCTGCTCTGTTAGCAAATTTCAAATAAACAATACAGTATTATTAGCTATAGTCACCATGCTGTACATTAGAGCCCCAGAAAATATTCATCAAATAACCAAAAGTTTATACCTCTTGACCACCGTCTCCCCATTTCCTCTCCACTCCCTGTGAGTTCAGGCCCTTCACTATATTCATTCTTACTCTAGGTGACCCCCATCTGCTTCCAGAGATCCAGTCTGCTGATGGCTGCTAGGTTTGTTTCATGAGCTCGGAGCTCTTTGCTGAGCCCCACTCCAGAGCTGCCTCCTTGCTGTCTCTGCTGAGTGTGTGATGGGTGCTCCAGCCTCATGTCTGAGATAGAGCTTCATGATTTTCCTCCTGTGTCCCCTGCCATGTCCTCTCCTGTGTACTCAGTGAAGGGTACTTGAGCCTCCTAGGCTATCAAGTCAGATTTCAGGGATCAGTTTTAAAGTAAACTTTTAAATTTAGGATAGTTTCAGAGTTACAGAAATGTCTGAAGAATATTAAGGAGAGTTCCTGTGCATTCCACACCTGTTTCCCCTGCTAACGTTACTGTGGTACATTTTTCACACCAGTGAACCAGTACCGACACATTATTTACACTGAACTCTACACTTTATTCAGATTTCCGTAGTTTTCCCCTAAAGTCTTTTTCTTCTTCAGATTTCCATTCAGGATGCCACATTACATCTAATTGTCATATCTTCTTAGGCTCCATTAGACTGACAATTTCTTAGATTTTTTCTTGTTTTTGTTGACCTTGACAGAGTAGGTGTTTTATACAGTGTTCTTCAATTTGGATTTGTCTACTGTTTTTCTCATGATTAGACTTGGATAATGGGTTTTGGGGAAGGAAGACCACAGAGGCAAAGTGCCATTCTCATCACATCATATCAAGGGTAGCTGCTCTCAACATGATTTACTACTGATGATATTAACCTTGATCACCTGGTTGAGGTAGTGTTTGTTAGATTTCTTCACTGTAAAATTACTGGCATTTTTGACACTTCCCTCTTCTTTTCATCTGTTTTGAATCCAAAACAATTCCTGCTGGTTCTTTTTCCCAAATAAATTTCCATTCTGTCCCAGTCACCCTTTGCAGCCACTGCTGCAGTCCAAGCCACAATTGCTTGTGCGTAGATAGCGTTGAGAGATCTTCTGACTCATGCCCTGCTTGTGCCCTTGCCGCCTCCTACCTAGTCTCCACCCGGATGCCAACATGGTCCTTTTCAGATGCCAGTTGGTCAGTGGTAGTCTTGTTCCCAAGCCTTTGAGTGGCTTCCTGTTGTACTGGGGATACCACCCCGCCTTCTAGACATAGTCTGCTGCTCCTGCGTAAGCTCATCTCTGTCACCTCTCCCGTCTCCTGCCAAGCCCCTCTTGCCTTGTCCTCTGTTCTAGCCACAGGTTTCTTTTCTTTTCTTTTCTTTTTTTTTTCTTTTTTGAGACGGAGTCTCGCTCTGTCGCCCAGGCTGGAGTGCAGTGACTGGATCTCAGCCCACTGCAAGCTCCGCCTCCTGGGTTTACGCCATTCTCCTGCCTCAGCCTCCCGAGTAGCTGGGACTACAGGCGCCCGCCACCTCACCTGGCTAGTTTTTTGTATTTTTTTTTTTTTTTTGAGACGGAGTCTCACTCTGTCGCCCAGGCTGGAGTGCAGTGGCCGAATCTCAGCTCACTGCAAGCTCCGCCTCCCGGGTTCACGCCATTCTCCTGCCTCAGCCTCCCGAGTAGCTGGGACTACAGGCGCCCGCCACCTCGTCCGGCTAGTTTTTTGTATTTTTTTTTAGTAGAGACGGGGTTTCACAGTGTTAGCCAGGATGGTCTCGATCTCCTGACCTCGTGATCCGCCCGTCTCGGCCTCCCAAAGTGCTGGGATTACAGGCTTGAGCCACCGCGCCCGGCTGTATTTTTTTTTTAATAGAGACGGGGTTTCACCGTGTTAGCCAGGATGATCTCGATCTCCTGACCTCGTGATCCGCCCGTCTCGGCCTCCCAAAGTGCTGGGATTACAGGCTTGAGCCACCGCGCCTGGCCCAGCCACAGGTTTCTTGCCCGAGTCCCTTCAACACTCTCAGCTCCCTTAGACATGTTGTTGCCTCTGCTTACAATGATGGTTGCCCTCCACCTTGTTTCACGTGGGATCCCAGCTTACATGCCATTTACGTGTTGTTTCTTCAGGGGACATTTCCCATCCCCTTGCAGGGTCCATGGGGCACTCTTGCCGAGTGTTTCTGGAGCATGCCACACCACACCCCTGATGCTGGGAGTTACTTGTTCTGTGTCGGAAGTGTTCGTCAGTGCTGGGGTGGAGAAGGCTGAGACGTGCCTCGGCGTGTCACTATGTGTCCCTGTTACCTGTACCGAGCCTGTGCCAGAGTGGATGCTTGATAAATATTTGTTGACTGGATGAAATTTTTTAAAAATTAAAAAAGTTTTAATAGAAATGGGGTCTCACCATGTGGCCCAGGCTGGTCTCAAACTTCTGGGCTCAAACTTCTGGGCTCAAGTGATCCTTCTGCCTTGGCCTCCCAAAGTGCTAGAATTACAGGTGTGAGCCACCGTGCCCAGCCTTAATGGGTGAATTTTATCTTTTGAATGGAAAGCACTCTTCATTTTTAGCATGCAAGTATGCAAAAAAGTACTTGAATTTATTTTTCTTGGTCCATTGATTTAAATCCCACATGTATTCTTTTAAACGTGTCACGTAAGGTGTTGTGGTGCGTACAGTAGTGGATCTAGAAAGTGTATTCAGCCTCTGCTACTCCTGAGGACCCATTCATTCATCCCCTCATTCACCAGACAGTTATCGGGAACCTGGGTCTGCCAGGCCTAGTGCAGAGTGTGGGGATATGACTGCTTGTGAGTGAGTCTGTTGAGGGAGGGGGAGAAACTTACAGAGCCTTCAACATTCCAGTTGTGGTTAGGATAGATCTGAGCAGATTTCGTTTGAATTCTGGCTTTGCCATTTTTAAGATGTATACTCTTGAGCTTAACCTCTACCGGTCTGCAAAAATGTGGACAGCAGTGTCTCCCTTGTAAGTTGTGGAAAGAATCAGATAAGAAAAGGAATGTAAGATGATCACAGAGCTCATGTTTTTTGTTCTTGAGGTCCTGCGTACTAGCCTAAGTAGTTACATTCATTATTTTTGTTCATTCTCACTGTGAGGTAGGGATGTTACTGTTTTCACGTTGTAAATGAAGAAAGTGAGACCTTAGTTGAAAAATAGTTTGTCCAAGGCCACAGAAGTTGTAAGTGGGAGAGCAGTAACCTGAACCCAGGTTCAAGAACAGGGCATGATTTTAAAGCCCAGAAAGGACTCCTTATATTCTGTGTAGCTACCCCATCTTTCAGTGTGGCTTTATTTTTTAAAGTTGTGAAGACTTTTTAGGTATCTATTGGCATTTTAAAAAATGTAATAGTCCTTAGAGGGACGATTATCTTAAGCTATTATCAGCTTGAATTTGTTTCTTAATTTGCATTTTAGAATGCAACTTTGACGTCTGTGACTTGGTGCCTGTGTTGAAGAGAGACTGTGTGTATTGGGACTGGAGGATGAAGTTTGAAGTTAGACCCATCTGGGCAGTATTTATCTTAAAGTGAGGATTGTGAACTTCTGATCAGACTCACCCGGAGGATTTACCAAAAATGTAAATTCCTTAACCCCTTCTTTGGTACCCTAAATTATAATCTCTTAGGGTAGGACTTAGAAAACATTTTTCCAAGTGATGTTATTTAGATAGTGGATTCTTTTTTCATTCTGAAGTTTGAGAATCAGTGAATAGAGGGAATGGGAAATGTCAGCTTCTTGATGATCCAGACTGCCCTGCAGGAAGCCAGGAGAAAGATGAAAGTGAACACTGGTATGCCTGGCTAGTAAGTTTAAAAACAAATAATGTGGAAATAAAATCAACAGTGGGTGAATTTGTCTCCCTGTTGTTTTGTTTTTTATTTTATTTGTGTTTGGGAGGAATTTGATTTGTATTTTATGATCCTTTTTCCCTAGTGGGTAGTGGGGTAGCACGAGAAGTGAGTGGGTCTAGGCTATGGTAGAGTTGGCGCAATGCAGCAGGCCAATTGGAAGAAAAAATTTAAGCATATTTTGTGGATTAGCATGTCAGTTGCAAAAATAGAAGTATATCTAAAGCTGATTTCAAATAGTCTCTTTTTAAAGAAACTATGTCAGACTGTGCCCGGACTTTTGCTTCAGAAAATATGGTAATTTCAGGTTTGTGGCTAATTTGAAAATTAGTAATCAATACTAAGGGTTTTAAATATGTAGCATTTATGTGTTTATTGTGTATTTCTATATTCATAAACATTGAGGATCCTTTTATTGTCTCATGTAACAAGAAGACAAGCAGCTCATGGATGGCGGCTCCCGTGTGCTTCTCCATGATCTCTCAGCTGCCTCTGCGTGGACGGCCACAGCATGGCTGTGTGCCTAAAGCATGCAGAGAGGGCAGCGTTCTTGTCTCGGGCTCCCCACTCACCATTTTTAAGCAGCTTTTTTGAGATATAATTGGCATACTAAGTTGCGCATTGTCGTGTATGTTTTGCCAAGTGTACATCTGTATACACCGCACGACCATCACCACACTATGATAATGAGCATGTTTATCACTCTCCAAAGTTTCCTGGTGCCCTTTGCCATTCCTTCTGCCCACCCATCTCCTCCTTTTGTGAAAGCTTTTATGTTTTTAGGGGGGAAAAAGAAGTTACATTGTTGAGGATAAAATACTAGGTAGAAAGATATTTAATTTGTAGTTTTCGCTTTTTTTTTTTGTTTTTGAGAAGTATGGTGGAAATAATGATTGTAGGTATAGGTTGCTGTATTATTTATAGAAAGTTTTGAGAAACAGACAGATTCTCGGAACAGACCATCTTGGAAGGGTTTGACAGGAAATATATTTTCAGGAATGCAGGAATAGAGGTGGAGGTGGTGCCTGTTGGCAGGAGAGGGAGAGAGAGGAAGGACAGCACCTGCCGGCCACTTGCGGGAGAGCCACAGACATGAAAACCAAAGGCTGCACTTTTCTTTGGTTTTTCAGTAGATGGCATTTTTATCATGCTAGAAAGGCTAACATGAAATGGTAATAAAAATATAATCCCCACTAACTGGGGTATACTTAGCTCAAGTGCATTTTTTTGTTGTTTTTGAATGGCATGCTGGTGATTGATTGATTTATATTTATAGATTAAAAATAACAACCTTTGCCCTATCATTGTAATTACCTTTTTGCTTTTTTTCCCCCCCTCCCCCAGAGACAGAGTCTTGCTCTGTCACCCAGGCTGGAATACTGTGGCACAATCTCAGTTTACTGCTGCCTCCACCTCCTGGGCTCATGTTCCTTCTGCCTCAGCCTCCTAAGTAGCTGGGACTAGAGGCGTGCACCACCACACCCAGCTAATGTTGTTTATTTTTGTGGAGATGGGATCTCTCTGTGTTGCCCAGGCTGGTCTCGAACTTCTGGGCTCAAGTGATCCTCCTGCCTCTGCCTCCCAAAGTGGTGGGATTATAGGCGTGAGCCACACAATTGTGCCTCGCCTGGGTAGTTCTTTTTAATTGTTGAATTAAATTCTACAAATTTAATTGTTGAATTAAATTCAACAAATTTAATTGTTGAATTAAATTCAACAAATTTAATTGTTGAATTAAATTCAACAAATTTAATTGTTGAATTAAATTGCTGAGGTTAGTTTCTGCTGCAGAAAGCGTTATATAATGTGAACAGGTATTTTGTAAAGAGCTAGTAGAATGTATAAGGTTTTACCTGGGAGGTGGAGGCTGCAGTGAGCCAAGATCTTGCTACTGCACTCTAGCCTGGGTGACAGCGAGAGTCTTTTTTTTTTTTTTTTTAAATACAGACTGTATAGGGTTTTATTTTAATGGATTTCTTCAGCTGTCTCCTTCTAGCTTCTATGACTCTGCATTTTCTTGGCTCTTTGTTTTTTATTTCTTTACAATTCTTCCATGTATTTTGTTTTGAAAGTAATATGCCTGCGGTGAAAATGACAGCATTTCTGTCATGATTTAACCTTATTAGAAATGGCGTTCTTTGCTGTGTGTCTGTTTAGTTGAGAAGTGAACCAATTCCCTTTGCTTAAGTACTACTCCTTGGTGCGGCGGGGTGGGGTGGGGAAGATTTTTAACATTGAATACAAATTGAGTTTGTTGGAAAAGGTATCCCTATAAAATGTCCAGGTAGTTAGAGCTTAATATGGGTGATAATTTCCCTAGAAAAATCTTCTTTGCTGTAACACTGATGACTTGATGGTCTTATGAAAGTGAAACTTGGTGTATTTCTTCTTTGGGGCATATAACTCACAGATAGGGCAGTGCAGAGTGGTTTTCCAGTTTTAGATTAAGGATAGCTTGTATCCTATGCAAGGTTTTGGGAGTTGGTTAGGGTCTTTGAGTATTTCCTGTCTGATTCACTTACTAGTTACAAAGAGACAAGCTGTAATGTAGCAAGTCTTCCTTGAGGTAGACTAGCTTTCTGTACCCTTTGATGTAAAAATACCTGGTAGTTGTACCAGTTGGGGATTTGTTTGGGGTGAATGAAAACCCCTCAGGCTCAGTCTGTTCATGCACTGGTGTGTATTAATTCAGTCCATTCATAGTCATGAGCTGACTGTGCCTTATTGAAGAAAGGGAGGCTTCTGGAAGAGAGAGGGAGATGGATAATCTGGGATCCTCAGGCACTGCTGCTGGCGCCTGGGAGTGGGGCAAGGAGACAGGAGGTTCCGAAGAGAGGACTTTGTATCCAAAGTTAAGACTTAGGCCAGCCCTTGATGGGGAGAGAAGCTACTCAGGCCCAGTAATCTCAAAGAGTTCAGGTTAAATCAGTTGTCAAGTCTAATTCCTCTTTACAGCATTATTTCTGTGGGAAAATGTGTGTGGCTCATATCCTTGCCGCAGCAAACAGACTGGACTCGGAATCAGCTCTTTGTTGTCGTAATTTAAGTGGAATTAGTTACTCCCTAGGGTTGCATTGCCCCTTGGATGGCTTCTAGCCTTCTTTTTACTTATTAAATTATACTCTAGGTTTCTTGACTGTGAGGGACATAGTAAACTCCTGGTAGCCTTTACCTCCCCCTCCCTAAATAGCAAACTCATGTAGAAAACATTAGTTAAAATCCTTTATAGATTTTTTGAAATCACCTAAAATGTTATTATTGGTACAATTTCATTGGAAGCCATTTTGTCAGAACCACTAAGTATTTAGGTGAGGCGATTGATTTCATTCCCACGTGGGAATTTGGTTGGTTGTGACATTTAGGCACTCAGAGTGATTCCTGACTGCTTGGAGATGATAATCATGTTCAGGTAGTCTGGTGTCTGAAACTTTTGGCAGAGATTAAGCTGTTAGAAGATTTGGGCTAACATTTTTTTGTGTGTGAGTTGGTGAATTTTGAAGATGATTTAGAAGACTTTAAAAAAGCATCTGTGTGTACTTCATCTTGACGTCAAGAAGAGATTGTTTTTTAATACATACATATTTTAGTAATGAAGGAGGTAATAGAGATAGTTGATTTGAACGGGTTTACTTTTTCTCATTTTTAATACAAAATATTTTTGGGAAACAAAACTTGACTGGTGTCACACTACTGGCTCCTTGCTTTTTGTTACAAACATGCTGAAATGGTCTAAATAATGATGCTACTAAAACAACATATGCATTGTTTTGATGGGGTATTGATTCCTTCTATAGTGTTCAAAATTGCTTGCATGCCTCTGAGCAACAAACGCATATGTGACAGACTTTATGTAAGATGAGCATTCCAGGGAAATGAAATGCTAGTTTACTTTTCAGTAGCTGTGCAACTTTAAAAAAAAAAAAAAAATTGTGTTTTGAAACATGGCCTTAGGGCACTAACACACTGGGGCGCAGTGCGTGGGCTCTGCACGTTATTCTAGCAAAACCTAATCACGGGGACAGGCGTCTGGCATTTGCAGAGTTTGTTTATTTATTGATTACCATAAGCCTCTAGAAAGAATATCCTGTTTCTTTTAATACAATCCTTTTGGAAGTTGTCTATATTTTATTATCTAAGTGTTTTTGGAATTTAATTTTAACAAGGTAAACTCAAATGTTAAATATTGTGGGCTACAACTGAAGTAGCAGAATGGAAGAAGAAATGGCAAGTGGGGACTCTTGTAAAAAGAATGGTAACTAAGTTCTCTTTCCTGGTTATGCTCCTCCCGTTTACTCTCCTGTATAGCAGGCCATTCTTTACACTGCTTTGTAGAATCTGCTGTCTGGCAAGCACTAAGGAATTCGGATCCGTGAACCAGGGAGCATATAGCCTGCTAAAGCTTAATTTTCAGAGAGGAGATACTAAAGATGATTGTGTTATGATACTGTTCATTTTATGTACTAGTGAAATGAATACTGAAATTATTTAGTATAACCATTAATTATAGTGCTTGCCATTACTGCAAAACTTGTCTTGATTTGTTGGGTAGCTTCATGTTTCGAAACAAAACCATAGGTCTATCCTTTTAAAAAACATGAACTACTTTAGTTTGTTAATGGGGAAAATGAGTAAATAATAACATTTTTTGAAAAAAATGAAGCCTGTCAGATACAGGGGGGAAAAAAAAAACCCTTGTAAATATTCCTCATGTCAAGCCCCTATTAATTCTGTGTAATTTCAGTAGAACTAGCAAGTTATTTTACTTAAAATGTCTTTTTTTCCCCTGTGCAGTGAAAGTTGAATGTGAGAACAGATCTTAATAGATATAGTTACACAGTTTATTTTATCATGTATCACTTTATTGCTGTCTTCTAGAACATTGTTATACTAAATGTTCCAATAATGGAAATTTTATGCAGCTACTTCAAATGAAACAAATTTGCAAAAACTCAATTTTGGAACTCATTCCTTGAGGAGAGGAAAAAACTCACCATGCTGTGACCACATTAGATTTCTGATATGTTGGCAACTTATCAAACACTGTCATTTCCAGAAAACAGGTTGTGGGGTCAAATTGAAATATCTACACTTTTGGTCACTTTCAGTTGAAGATATTTTAGGTTTTAATGATTGAATGGTGAAATTAAAAAAAATTATTGGTAACAGGTAATGAAAGTATGTTTTGTATGTAAATAAAAATGGCTCTACACAGCATCAGGAATGATGGGGTTCAATTACAGTGGAATCTTTTCAAGAGCTTGATTTTAAATTCTCAGAGATATTAGTTTTACTTACTGGAGCTCCTTTGTTTTGCAGAGATCATGATGCAGCCGTCCTTTTGGATTTCTTTTTAATAATGTGTGACCCTTCACCTTTGATCCCCTGACCTGCATTACCTTGGTAACCATTTCATTTTTTAATTTAATTTCATTTTTTAATTTTGGTGTACAAGCTGTAACATTTCATCTTTCAAAGTGTAACACGCTGATTTCCTCAAATAGAGATACCCCTTTGAGCGATAAATTTGCAAAATGCTGTCTTCATTTTCTGTATTAAAATTCATTTCAGCTTTAAAATAAAGTGTAATCTGTGTTTTCATCCTTTTAAAATTTAAGTTTAATGAGTGCATTTCCCCATACAGTATATTTCCTTTTTTATTCATGTTTTGCAGAAGCTGAATTAACTTGATATTTACATATAACTTACACACACCCAGGACACCCACACCTCTTCTCTACTCCCAAACCACCCAAACCATTGCCCCTCGCCTTCTCAATACATACACCTTCACCATCACCATCACCACATACCCCTTCCTCTGCAGAGTAACTTATCTTTCTTTCAGAAATAGTAGCAACTTGAATTTATTAGTCTTAGCTGCCACATTATACATCCTCAGATTATATTTTGTATTCTGAAGTATTTTGGGGAGAAAAAGCTTAGACTTTTAATTTTAATTTCATTTAAGGACTAGAAAAATACAAAGTTGTCTCATTACCCAAGTTCACCTTTCCCCACTCTTTTAATATTTTATTTCTTTTATTTGAGGCATAAGTTAAGAACAAGCAGCAATTTTAACATGACCAAAAAATGTACTTTTGTCTCTGCCAAAACCTGGTCAGCCAACCTGGTGGTCTCAATACCAGATTGATTTCTGCCATATGCAGTTTCATGACTGTTTTTCAAACGATGCATTTTTATTGTATTTCAGAAAATTCTTAACCTAAAGCAAAACAAACCAAAATCAAAAGACAGAAACTTTGGGAGGCCGAGACGGGCGGATCACAAGGTCGGGAGATCGAGACCATCCTGGCTAACACGGTGAAACCCCGTCTCTACTAAAAAATACAAAAAACTAGCCGGGCGAGGTGGCGGGCGCCTGTAGTCCCAGCTACTCGGGAGGCTGAGGCAGGAGAATGGCAGGAACCCGGGAGGCGGAGCTTGTAGTGAGCTGAGATCCGGCCACTGCACTCCAGCCCGGGCGACAGAGTGAGACTCCGTCTCAAAAAAAAAAAGACAGAAACCAAACTTGAGTCAGTTCTTTGAACTGGCAAGATACTCCTAAGAAATCATGTCCTTAAAAAAGAATCACGTGAATTCTTTCAGCATGGCCCACTGAAGCACAGATTACTTTTTAAGTGTCTCATTATTTTATTCTCCAACATTTAATGCTGATGTTTTAATTGCACACAGCTGAAGCTGCTAAATGAGCACTGAAATGGATTTAAGTCCTCTCTGAGCTTTGTTGATACCTATAAAAGTTTATATCATTCATTAGAACCACAAATTAAAATTAGTCGTGGTTAGCTGTTCACTGCCGATTGGAACTCTCGCGAACACTTTTGTTCAGGCTCACGAGCTTGTTCTTGCCTAGTGTACTTGGATACGTGAAAAGCTGCCTTTGGCCTGTTGGGTATTTTTTCTTTTCACAGATTTACAAAATATCAGAGCTGAGAAATACAAGTCGGTAAACCATCCTATGATTATAAAGCCCCTGTAATTTATAATGTCCCAGTAGTCAGGAGCAACTTTTTTGCTAAACCTTGAATTTTAAGGTGATTTTTTTTTTTTTTTTTTAAATAATGCTTTTCACAGTTGTGCTGGCATGTTTTCCAGATCCCCAGAGACCTTTTTGCCTTAGGTATGTCTTTTATTTGTTCCTTTGATGCCATGTCCTTCTAGCACTAAAGGAATGGCGTCTGGCTTAGTGGATGGTACATGGAAGCCCAGGGCTGCGGGAGGCTGTGACTGCTTGTTGCTTCCATTCCTCTTGCTCAGGCAGCCCCAAACCAGCTGATCCCTGAGGGATGAGCTCCCCTGGGCTCCCCTGGGGCTCCCATCTGTGTTTGAGGCAGACAATACTTTATTTGTAAGTCCACTAGGAGCTGAAGAGACATTAACAGGTGAAGAGGAGAAAAGTTTTTATTCTCTTATTTTATTTTACGATTAGATCAGTTAGATTTTCTTTGAAGTTTTCTGCGTAGTACATTTTAAGATAACCTCATTTTTCTGAGAGAGCTAGTACATGGACACATTTATGGCTTATTTCCAATGAGCATTGTTTATTTGGTTAGTATTTAGGACATTTAGTAGACTGTAAGCCAATGGATGTTTCTGTAAATGTGATTCATTGAGAAAAACCATCTGAGAGTGAGATAACCTGCTTTGGACTAGCAAAGTCTCTGGATATGTTATTGGTATCTGTTGAGGTCGTCACACAAAACTGAAATACTCCAACAGAAAGACTTCAGAAGAGTTTCATTTTGGTGTAAAAACAGTGAAATTAGCTGTTTGACTTAAAATATAGGAGTTGTAAGACATTTCATTGATGCCACTTCTGTTTTATCCTCTGTGAAATGTAGATACTGTGTGTCTCCCACTTGCTTTTTAGGGTTGTTGGGAGGATAAATGAAACTGTATGACAGACACACTGGGAACTCAGAAGAAAGGTGCTTTTGAAACTGAACCTCATCCTGTGGCTGTGCTGTTGGCAGGCATAACCGGCGTGTTGAGAGGCAGTGGTAGTGAACCCTATGGTGAAAGGCCAGGACTATGTGCTCTGGAGCCAGGCTGCCTTGGTTTGAATCCCATCTCGACCTCTTGCAAGTGGTCTGACCACAGCAAATCACCTAACCTCTCTGTGCCTGAGTTTCCCCCTCTTTAAATTGGAGATAATAATAATAGTACCCACTAAAGGATCCTGGTGAGTTTTAGCTGAGCACATGTCCACAAAGTGCTTAGAGCAGTGCCTGCCATGTAGTGTGGCTGATCCTCACAACCAGAAAACCCCAGCAGGGGGACTCACACCTTACAGAAAATCAGACTCAAAACAATTCCCCAGTAGTCTTCTAACATTGACTTAGAGACCCTTACATGTTTAGAGAGAGGAACTGAATAGTTTATGGTAATTAGGCACCTCTAAAACAGATGCAAGTTCAGGTGCATAAAGTTAAATCTGGGTTTTTAATCTCTTAGGAAGAAAAGTTTAGGTCACAGAGAGCTCCATAACCCTTTGTTGATAGATTCTTTTAACTGTTTTTGGCTATGGAGGGATTAGGAAGGAAACCTGAGGGACAGACCCACCTTTTACCTAGTCAGCCTTTCTCGTTCCCTTTTATGCTCGGTAAGGTGTCTAGGTAACTTTGATGGAGTCAGAGTGTTGAACTGTTTCAAGGTTTTTACCCAGCTGCGTGAGGCTTTGGTGTCCTCTTGAGTGAGGTGGAAGGGACATCCCTGCTTTTCCTGAGTGTGTAAGAATGCCTGTTACATATTCATCCCAGGGCTTTCCATACGTTTTAATCATCCACATTTATCTACAAGGTGGGTGGTATGTTCACCCCATTTTGCACGTGAGAATGCTGATGTCCAGGTAGGTTAAATAAGTTCACCCAGGCTCACACCCTCAGTAAACTGCCAGACAGACACTTAAATCCAAGTGCCGCTCATATCATGGCACTGCTGCTTGCATTGAGCTGCAAACCTGGCTGAGCCACTCCCAAGAAATGATTTTGCCCTTTTGGTTGCGGGGACCTCAGCTGTATGCATTATCATCCTTCAGCCATCAGACCTTTTTTTTTTTTTTTTTTTGGAGATGGAGTCTCGTACTGTCACCCAGGCTGGAGTGCAGTGGTGCGATCTTGGCTCACTGCAACCTTTGCCTCCTGGGTTCAAGCGATTCTCCTGCCTCAGCCTCCTGAGTAGCTGGGGTGACAGGTGCCCACCACCACGCCCAGCTAATTTTTTGTATTTTTAGTAGAAACGGAGTTTCACCATGTGGGCCAGGCTGGTCTCGAACTTTCCTGACCTTGTGATTTGTCCTCCTTGGCCCCAGAATGTGCTGGGATTATAGACGTGAGCCACCGCGCCTGGCCCAGACCTTTTAACGTAACAGCACCCCTAACTTCTGAAGGCCCCTAGCTGGCTTTGACAACCGCCCCGCTCCCTGCCCCCCGTGGAGGGCTCTATCATATATGTGTTACTTTTAGGGACTCTTACTACCAGTGGCTTCCTCAATCCTGGCTGCACATTCAGAATCCTCTGTACAGCTTTTAAAATAATTCACTTTTTAAGAAACGCTTGCCCTATCCCAAGACTCTTGTTCTAGAGAGATCAATAGGTTCAGAAATACAGGAAGTTTATTTTGTAAACAAGAAAACAGGTCCTTAAATTGTGCACATGTGGATCTGGGCGTCTGGAGTGTGGGCCAGTGCTATTCTGTAGTTGACTCCATTGTAAGGTAAAATGAGTTTTATGGGCCAGTTTAGTTGTTCAGCCAACAATTGGTAGTACTGTGTCTGTAGGAAAAGCTCCTGGCACCCACCCTGTAGAATGCCATCTTCCGTGAGTGACCGCTGGATCACCACAGAAGCCAGGTTTGAATTTAGTTAGAGTGAAATGAAGTAGAGGGCCCTGCTTGCTTTCTTGTTCTTTCATTTTTCTTTTTTTCTTCTCCTCTCTTTTACGGGTTTATTGTTCCCTTATTTTTTTCTCCTCCATACTTCCATCTTCCCTTGTTTTATCTTTCTTCCACCATCTGGCGTATGTTTACAGTGTATCTGTCATCAGACTGTGAGGTCCGTGAAATCCTTCAGGTGCCTACCACAGAGTTGACGTGCAAATGAATGTTTATTTTTTAATTAGTTAATTTACTTTTTTTGAGACGGAGTTTAGCTCTTTGTCGCCCAGGCTGGAGTGCAATGGTGCGATCTTAATGCACTGCAAACCTCCGCCTTCTGGGTTCTAGCGATTCTCCTGCCGCAGCCTCCAAAGTAGCTGGGATTACAGGCGTGTGCCACCATGCCCAACTAATTTTTGTATTTTTAGTAGAGACAGGATTTCACTATGTTGGCTAGTCTGGTCTCGAACGCCTGACGTCAGGTGATCCACCCGCCTTGGCCTCCCAGAGTGCTGGGATTACAGTGGTGAGCCGCCGTGCCTGGCTAAATGAACATTTCTTAATTTGTGTTAGTATCTGTCTTTCAAAGAAGTAGGCACTGCCCGTCATTAGCTTGAAAATTGTCAGATTTTGTTTGTGATTGTCTATCCTGACTTAGGTGGTTTATCTTGAAGAGCTTAGGTAATTTAGCCTCATAGATTTAGATAGGTCGAGAAATGGCAGGCGTCAGTCACTGAGTAGTACAGAATGTTGGGCAATAAGATGGATTTGGACCATTCAAGGGAACGCTTATATCAGGCTTTTAGCATATCTGCTGCACAGTTTTTAGAGCTGGAAGGTCTGGGATCATCTGGGTTGGACCCTTCATTTTTGATGTTGAGGAACCGACTCCTGAGAAGGGTGCTTCTTTGGTGCCCGCCTCCAGGCCAAGCCTTCCCTCCTCCTCTGTGTCCTTATCTGAGTGAGAGTTGGGATGGTGGAGAGCAGAGACAGTGTGACAGCATAGCTGCTGTGATTAACTCCCTGCCTCTGGACATGTTGAAGAAACAAAGTAATCCTCCTTCTGCGCTCCCCCTCTCATGGAAACAAGTGATAGAAGGTTAGGGCAGTTTTGAGGGCAAGCAGTGGACTTCCTCACTGTGAAAGTCGGGAAGCTTTGGGTGTGCCCTAGACCCTGTCCTGTTGGCCTTGGCACCACCAAGTGGGCTGCTTTAGGGGTCCATCCTGATGGTGTTTAACCCTGCTTGAGGCTTTTGAGGACACTAAGAAACACATGGTGAAGGTGTGGAAATTTTTTTTGTCATTCCTCAATGAAGATCTGCCCTCGGTAGAAAGGGAGTTAATGAAGGAGAAGTCGGCAACGATATTGCTGCACGGTCAGGAAATAACAAAAAACATCTCCCGTTTGTTCTCATGTGTGGTGATTGTTTCCCTGGGAAACTGTGGCCGTGGTTACCATCATGCTGTGTGATGCGCCTCAGAATCCTAGGATTAGACCAGATTTTCCACTTTCCCCACACATCTTCAGGTGGGGTCGCAAATACTCCATATGACAGACTGTCACATACGTTGGCCACAGAACTTCAATTATTCAGGTTTGGATATCCAGCCCCTTTTCTCTCTTCTGTGTGGATCCTTTTGAGTACTTTATACCTATAAGCCTTTCGTATTTCCAAAGGAGAAACCAGAATGACTTTTGCCACTCTTTTATATTGGTGGGAAAAGGACTGGTAGGGGAAACTACCAAGGTTTGACCTGGGATCTACTTTACCTGCTCTAGTTCACCTTGGAGCATCTGACCATACATAGGTCCTTGCACATAGTAGACACTCAGCAAACATTAACTGTCTTTTCATTTCTCATTAGCACAGGTAATTAGGAACAGGAGCTGATAGACTGCACGTATCTGTGCAGAGATATATCTGTAATTAAACTTTTAATTAAAGAAACACCAGACCAGGCAGATGGTTCTTATCCTCGCATCCTGTAAACCAAACAGCCGTGGCTTTTCGATCTTGCAAACATGCAAAGCTGAGAGTAGCAACATTCGTGGTGGTACACCAAAGGGAATAGGTTGTCTTATAAACTAACCATAATCTAATTTTGATAGTACTCTATGTGATGCCAGATTCAAGGATAATCATTGTAGTTTGAAACGAAAGACAGTACATCAAAGTTATGTCCCAACCAAAGCTTTTAAGCCTCAAGTCAAGGGCATTACCACAGCCCAGCTCGTAGATCACAAGACGTGTGGTTTTGTGCTAGATCACAAAAGCTGACAAGGTGTTATTTAGGATCATCAGCTAAATACAGTATTAAATTAGAGTGCGATCATTCTGATTTTTCAGGCATTGCCACCGTATAGCAGTACAGAATTGAGAAGTGACTTGTACCTGCCTGCCTCGTGCAGATCCTCTCAGCCATGTCACAGTGACCTTAATGGTCAGTCGAGTGCAGAATTAGAAAACAAAAAACAAAAACACCCACAAAGAGTGACAGAAGAAGACTTCTCTCACATCTTAGCACTTCTCCAGGAACCGCTCCCCACAGGAATCCCAGCCATTTGTTCTAGTTCCGTTGCCATCAGCAGGAACCTGGAGCAGTACAGGGATGTGGGCAGATGGTAAAGTCCATGGCAGTTCACCATGACTGATTGGGCTTCACCCATTCCATAACCCCCAGTTTCTTACCCCTCTTCATAACCCTTCACTTTGTCACACATGTCATTTTCAGGCATTCAGTGCAGATAGGCAGCTGTACAACAGGATTACATACTAGTTGATACAACTATGTTTTTACTACCTACATCTCACTAATTCATTTTCTACTTGGTAGAACCAGTACTGAAGATGTTCATTTCTTGTATCACAGAGAAGAGTTTTAGTTTAGAGGCTAGGAGAATAATTTCTACTTTGCTGAACAGTGAAATACCTTACCATCCCTGCACTTCTATTAAAGGAAGTAGAGTTTCTGCTTGAAAAAGAGTCCATGTTATACCAGGATATATATAAGGATCTTCACATTAAAGACTGTGTCATCAGATGTAGAGCCTGAAAGTATTTTATCTTAATACCATCTATAAAACTCAGTCATCCTAGGAGAAATGTGTGTGTGTAAGTGTAAGGAGACATACCAAACCCACAAGACCCTGTGATGTGCTGTGAGCGAAGTCTGTATCTTGCTGGTAGACAGATATGTGTGCATCACTTTCTGGCTTGGGGAAGACTTCAGGTATTTGGTGAGATGTCCTTTGGTTTTAGAAGTCAATTAAATGTAAGCTGCTCTGAGTAAACAGCCATTTGTGATTGTGTTTAGAAAATATTGTAAGATCAGAATTGTGCTACTAGGTGTTAGGTTGACATTTTACATGTGGGATTTGAACCTGACTATGAAATCTATTTCTTCTCTAATTTGATTCAAGACCTGAACATGTAACCTTTGAGTGTACAACACAGCTTTAGATTATAAAGGCTTCTTTTCCTTTTTTCTTTTCTTTTCTTTTTTTTTGAGACAAGGTTCTTGCTCTGTCACCCAGATCAAGAACCCGTCCACTGGAGTGCAGGGGCATAATCATAGCTTGCTGCAACCTTGAACTCCTAGGCTCAAGCAGGCCTCCTGCCTCAGCCTCCCAAGTAGCTAGGACTACTCGTGCTGCTGTGCCAATTTTTTTGTTTTTTGTTTTTGTAGAGATGGAGTCTCTGTTGCCCAGGGTGGTTTCGAACTCCTAGGCTCAAGTTTTCCTCCTGCCTTGGCTCCCAAAGTGATGGGATTACAGGTATGAGCCACCGTGCCTGGCCCTGTAGGAGGTTTCTTATAAAGTGAAACCACTTGTTACTCAGAATGGCATTATGCCTCGCTTCAGGGTAGGAAATAGAGAAGCATCAGCAAACCCACCTGGAATGGTAGGCTTTTTATTTCTCTTTCTCTAATAAGGTTTTGTTTTTTTAATTTAATTTATTTTTATATTTATTTTTATTTTTCATTTAATAGAGACAGGGTTTTATTCTGTTGTCTAGCCTGGAGTTCAGTGGCACGGTGATCACTCACTGTAACCTCAAATGCCTAGGCTCGCCTCTGGAGTAGTTGGGACCAGAGGTGCATACCACCATGCCCTGCTGACTTTTTTGTTGTTGTTGTATAAATAGGGTCTCGCTATGTTGTCCGGGTTGGTCTCGAGCTCTTGGCCCCAAATGATCCTTCTGTCTCAGCCTCATGGCAACCTCCACCTCCTGGACTCAAGCAGTCCTCCCACGTCAGCCTCCTGAGTAGCTGGGACCACAGGGGCACGCCACCACGCCCAGCTAACTTTTTGTGTTTTTTGTAGAGACAGGGTTTCACTGTGTTGCCCAGGCTGGTCTCAAACTCTGGAGCTCAAGTGATCTGCCCTGCTCGGCCTCCCAAAGTGCTGGGATTACAGGCCCGAGCCACTATGTCCAGCCTCTAACAGATTTTAAGGAAGCTTTTGCTCTGTCTGATATCTGTATGATCATGGGAGGGGGGTGGAGTGTTCTGCCCACCCCAAAGTGACTTAAATTCAAATATTTATTTGTTTGTTCAATAAATACTTATTGAATGCCTAGTACTAGGCACTGTCCTAGGTGCATCTAGAATGAAGCAATAAAGAAAAACCATGTCATTCCCCTTGAAGAGCTTATTTTCTGGTTAGGGGAGAGGAATAATAAACAATAAACAAAAATAAATAACAGTAATTGAGTGCTTATATATGCCAATTACATTTATTAACTCACTCTTCAGAACACTGAGGAAGTAGGTCCTGTCATTATCCCCATTTCATAGACAAGGAAACTGAGATACAGAGAAGCTGAGTTAACTTGCTCAGTGTCACATAGCTAGTAAATGGTGCTGTTGCGTTCCCATCCAAGTCATTGGACTCCAGATTTCATGCCCTTGATCACTGTGGTATTTTGTTTCTCTTTTAAAAAACTGCCCAATCTGTTTATTTCTAAAGAAAGAAAGAAATGTCAGTGATAGTGTGGTGAACAGTGCAGCAAGGTACACAGGGAGAGGGGTCTTGGATGTCCGTTTGTGTGTGCTGTTCTAGTGTGACTGAGTGAGTATCTCTCATGAGGTGAATTGAAGGAAGCAACACTGACCACTTGAAGGAAGCAACCCCGTGACCACGTTGGTGTCTAGAGTGAGAGTATTCTAGGCAGAGGGAACTGCAAAAGCAAAGGCCCTGAGATAGAGAGAGATTTGGCAATGGCGAAAGAGAAGCCAGGAGAATGACATGCGCAGAGCATGGGAAGGGGCAGGGGAGGTGAGGCAGCCAGGAAGCAGTGTCCTGTGTGTCCTGCAGGACTTGGCACGGTCTTTTGGTTTTGCTGAGGATTTTTGAGCGGGAAAAAGATATGACAAAAAGGATCATTCTGGGCTGGGCGTGATGGCTTACACCTGTAACCCCAGCACTTCAGGAGGCCAAGGCAGGCGGATCATGGGGTCAGGAGTTCAAGACCAGCCTGGCCAACATAATGAAACCCCGTCTCTACTAAAAATACAAAAAATTAGCTGGGCGTGGTGGCGGTTGCCTGTAATCCCAGCTACACGGGAGGCTGAGGCAGGAGAATCGCTTTAACCCGGGAGGTAGAGGTTGCAGTGAATGGAGATCGTGCTACTGCACTCCAGCCTGGGGAACAGTGCAAGACTCTGTCTCAAAAAAATTAAATTAAAATAAGATAAAATAAAATAAAATAATCACTCTGAGTGTAGTATAGAGAATCTTCCAGGGCAGGGCCAGCAGACCATAGCCCATGGCAGGATCTGGCCCACTGCCTGTTTCTGTACAGCTAGCAAACTAAGAATGCTTTGTATGTTTTTAAATGGTTGAAAAAACATCAGTATTTTATTTCACATGAAAATTATATGAAATTCAAATTTCATTGTCCGCTTTAGTTCCAGTTCTATTGAAACAGAGCCACACTGTTGTGTTTATTATCTGAGGCGGCTTTTGAGCTGCAACAGCCAAGCTGAGTAGTTGTAACAGGGAGCATATGGCCTGTAGAGGCTGAAAGATCTATACTGTCTGGCCCTTTACAGAAAAGAGTTGTCGATCCCTGGTTTGGGATAGAAGTAGAGAGACCAGTGAGGAGACTGTTGCAAGAACTGATGGTGGCTTGGACCAGGGCGGGAAGAAGCGGTCATATATGGGATATGTTTGAAAGGAAGAGCTGGTAGACTGTATTCATCTAGGAAGAGTCAGAAATGATGACCATGTTTTTGCACTGAGTGACTGGAAGAATGCTGTTCTTCTTCACTGAGATCAGGAAGACTGAGAACAGCAGGTTGGGGAGGAGGGTGAAGAGAATGCGGGTTGTGTTTTGCACGTGTTGGCTGTAGGATGCCAGGTGGAGATGTTGAATAGGCAGTCGTATGTTTGAGTTTGTAACTTCAAGCACAGGCTGAAGCTGGAGCTAGACTTTGAGTGTTTTCAGCATATAGGGGTTCTAAAAGCTGTGGGACTGGATGCAGTTTTTTAGGGAGTGTGTGCAATAGAGAAGTCCAGACGTGGAGCCCTGGGACACCCAGTGTTAAGGGGAAGCAGGTATAAGGGAAGCAAAGGAGAATGAGAAACAATCAGAGAAGGAAGACAGGAGATGGGGGTGTCCTGGAAGTGCATGTTGCTCTTTGCTTTGCTTTGCTTTTTTGACACATAATGTCCCTCTGATCTCAGCTCACTGCCACCTCCACTTCCCGGGTTCAAGTGATTCTCTTGCCTCAGCCTCCCTAGCTGGGATTACAGGTGTGTGCCACCATGCCTGGCTAATTTTTTTATTTTTAGTAGAGACGGGATTTTGCCGGGTTGGCCAGGCTGGTCTCAATCCTGTGACCTCAAGTGATTCACATGCCTTGGCTTCCCAAAATGCTGGGATTACAGGTAGGTGTGAGCCACTGCGCCTGGCCAAGGAAGTTCATGTTTCTAAGCAGGGTGATCATCTGTGTCAGATGCCGCGAAAGGTGGAGCAAGATACAGACTGGGGTTTCACCGTGGGCTTGGCAGTGGGGAGATCGTTGGTGACTTTGATAAGAGCTGTATGAGTGAAATGGTGAGTATAAAAGCCCAGTTCCAGCTGGTTCAAGCAAAAACGACTGGATAGGGAGCTGAGCTGGTGCTCCGAAGGAATAACGCTTTCTGCAGCCTAAGTGTGGGGCAGGAGAGGGCGGGGAGTTGGATTTAACCTGGGATTAGGATTTTGCCAGGTGAGTACAGTGGAGGGAGGAGGCATAAGGGAGTTGAGCATTGCGCAGAAGAGTTGATGTGAGGATTGAGGATAGACCATGTGGTCTAAGCCAGGCAAGGAGCCAGGAGGCATGAAGGAGCTGAGGGTCAGTAAGAGGTTATGGGGTCAGTGGATTCAAGGAGTAGAGTCAAGGAGTTGTTGGAGTAGGCGTAGTCGAAGAATAGAGTGCTTGAAATCGGTATCATGGAGCGGTCAGTTTTGGTGACATCAGGTCAAGGGCTCTGCTGTACGGTAGCAGTGTCAGTGAGTCATGTGTAATTTTTAATGTTCTAGTAACCATATTTTTAATAAGTAAAAATAAAGGAAACTCATTTTAGTAATATATTGTAATATATTTTATTTAACCCAATATGTCTGCATTACATGAACACATAGTATAAAATTGTATAAATAAGGATAAAAATTGAGATGTTACTTTTTTTGGTATGAAGTCTTTGAAATTGGTATATATCTTGTATTTCCATTACCTTCTAATTTGGAGTAGACACATTTCAGGTGCTCAGTGGCTGCCATACTAGACAGCTAATGGGATGGCCACGGAGTGTAGTCCAGGATTATCACAGGGGAAATGGTTAACGGAACAAGGAGGCTGAAGGATTGGCCGTGTAGATCTAAAACCACTTCTGATTCCTTCTGAGGGGAGCAGGCTGAAGAGGAAGGAGGGGACACCATGGCGGTTGGTAGAGGTCATGTGCTTCAAGGGCTGAACCTAGCAGGCTTTTACCATGCAGAGAATGTAGCTTATTCTCTACACACACACACATACACACACACAATTTTGTTTGGCTTTGATCCACACAATGTGTTTTTAAAGATTAATAAAAGTTGATAATATCAGGTAATTTTTAGCCTCGTAGGCCAGGAAAAAGTAAAATATTTTGAAAGAGTAAACAGGAGCGTCCTCCGCAGCATACATGCTGTTTACTACTTTTCATCTTAATCATGTGAGCCTCTTATGAAAGCCTCCAAGGAAGAGGTTAATGGTTGCCCCGATTCTGTACCTTTATCAGGTTTAAGCTTACTTCAGGTTCCCTTTAGTTTGTTGCCTGGAGTATCATGATTAACTGAAGAATTCTCAAAAATTATCCTCAAAAATGCTACAAACCCCACTGTTAGGAAGCGAGCCCATTTTGAGGCAAGTATTTATGAACGCTGTGTTCTTGGATTCCTTGTATGTTGAAGGAATCATTACTTATTCATTTTGTGCTAAAATCCTGGGAATGTACAGTCTAAGCAGTCTGGAGCATGTCAGTGTCCCCACCTTTGGAAATCTCCTAGGAGCATGTAGAGACTATGGTTTATCATTAACTGTGTTGCTTTCCTATCTTTTACACAAAGTATTCTCCTTCCCGCACCGTTGTATTCACATGACAGAAAGCTCAGTTAATGCCATTTAGTAATAATGAAAGCTTACTCATTACATACATTTTCTTAAACTCTCTTTATTCTAATTAAAATGTTTCCATCTGATGAGGAAGTGTATAGATACCAAGAACTGGAAATTAAGCAAGAAATTAAAAGAACGTTAATGGCTTTCTTGTAATTTGTTTTGAGGTTTTTCTTCCTACTAAATGGCATTTTGCTTACAGAGTCACCCCTCACACAGAAATCTTTATGATGAATGGACTGGAATATATCCCAGCAAAAGACGAGCTATTTTATGATACCACTTGTAAATTATAACACATGTTATGGAAGTATTTGCTTTTTAAAAAATATTAGCTTTTTAAAGGCATTGTTAGTGTAATTTAATTTGGCGCACACACAATTCTAGTTTCTTTGAAAGTGAAGGTCAGTGTGTATGTGTAGGGAATTAGGAAAGTGAGAGTTTTGACATTTAAAAAATTATTTTCTATTTATACCTGAGTCATTAAAATGCTCAGACCATCCAAAGTATATAACATTTAAACTTGTAATTCATGCATTCCTTCAGAAATTTGCTGCTGAAACTTACACTTTAAGCAGCATAGCCAGCACAGCCTTAACCAGGGCAGGTATTTGGTCTGCAGTAGGCAAGCCTTTGTTCCTGTCCCTCGTCTTCAGGGTGCAGAGTCCACATGCATGCCATTGCTCTGGTGGTTCTTTTTCTGGTCATTTGGACTTGTCTCTACTAATAAAGTATTCATTAACTTGAAACTCCTACCTCTGAATGTAGATGCAGGTGAAAGCAGAGAAATACCAAACCCACCCCTTCCTGATGAAGTGCAACATGCCCCACCCAGCTGCAGCTCACCTGCTTCCTCCCCTCCCCTCTCCTGATGAGTGGACACCTTTTCTGTCCGTTCCTACTTGCTGTTCCCTTCTCTGCACCAGCCCTTCCTCTGGAGGGCAGCCCGCATGCCACTCCTCCCATGCCCCTTTTCTTGGGAACTGTGTTCAGCACAGCCTGTCCTTTGGTTCACTCTTACCCTGGGCCCTGCTTCCCATGTCCTGTGGGGGCCCTTGCCGTAGCATATTGTGATTGATTTCTGTTGGTGTCTTTACTCCACTCAAGTGGGAGCTCCTTGGGCAAGGGCGCTGGGCCTCCTCTGTTTTTGCTTTCCTTGAGCCCACCGTCTGCACGTGCTTATGGGTGGATGGATGGGGGAAGTGACAGTGAGGTAACGTGCCTTCAAGCCCAAAATGTACACTTAATAAGTGTTTTGGAGGAAGAGAAGAATAAATACTGTTTTTGTTTATACAGGTCTTAAAATTTTGGTAGCAGAAAGCAAATGTGCAAAGAGCAATGGAAAACAAGTCAGAAGCTGCTGTCTGATTCCAGAGAAACTCGTATTTTATGTAAAAAAATTGTAATTGACATTTGATTGCCTTGAAATCTTCCATTTGTTGTGCTGATATCTTAAGTAACTAATTATTTAGTTGAATAACTACCAGGGAAATAGGCCATAAATGTCACTAGTGCTTTCCCTTTAAGAAGCCCACAGCTCTTTTCGCAGCATACTCTTTTTAGTACCTGTTCTAGGTTTGTAAAAGTCACTGGCCTGTGCGCATTGGACACAGGCCTGAATGTGATGTTTACTCACATTGGTCCGCTGGAATTAAACAGTCATGCTGATATTCAGTTGATTTGAGGTTTGGTTGGAAATCAGTCCCAAATTTCGGAAGCAAATGAGACAGAACCCTCCACACTCCACCACATGCTCCCAGCTCATCCTATGAAGACTTACGAGCACAGTGTGGAGTGTTTTATCTAAAGCCACTCCCTTTTTGACCCTTCCCCCAAAATAGGGAGAGAAATGAAAGAACAGATCTGTGGCTTGCCTTCAGCTTCACTGCATTTTTGGTCATTTTCAGGGCCCCTGAAGAAGTCATCTTTCACTTGTTAGGATGTTCCATTAATCAGGAGATGCTAGTCATTTTGTTCATGGAAACGGAAGTATCCACTTTGAAGTATTCTATTCTTCTAGTCTATGAAACTGGCCCAGGAAGTAACAATGGGAAGTGCTGGAAATGTAATGGAAGAAGTCCACCTTCTTAGTCCTGGGCTTCAGCAGAGGCTGTAGCAGGGAGCCTCTGGAAGCATTGTGTTCTGTTGTATCAATATGTACTTAGACATGTTCATCTGAATTAGCGAGTTGATTGTACATAATGACTCCCCTAGGATGCTATGTTAGAAAAAACCCAAAACTTAAGTAGTTTGCTGAATATGCATAGTAAGTTAAAAAAAAATCCTTCCAAAATTAGTGTTAATTGAATCTCAGCCTTGATCTTCTTTGAACCTTTAATTTTTTATTTGATCTTTTAATAAAAGTTTTGTGGCCTCTTAAAGATAAAACCTACAACCCAATAAAAGTTATGCTGTAATGATTGCAAAAAGACCATTGTATGAGACCCAGTTTTGGATTGTCATAGGCGAAGAAGTCAGACATATATGGTTGTATATACATGTGTATAGTATGTGGGTGGGGGTAGATACATACCTGTTCATCTGTATACATTTATGTGTGTTTAATATATACTTTAGTTTGCCTTTACCCAGATGTCTCCTCCTCTCTCTGCCTCTGGAAATGGGGCAAATTTTCTTCAGTTAAAAACAGAAATAGAAGCAACGGTTTTGACCCATTTTACACCTATTTATTTCAGGCTCTCACCACACACTTGTTCATGGGCGCAGCAAAGAAGAGGGATCCACAGAGCTGGAGCCGTGAGGGCTGACACATTGGAATGAAAGCTGGCAGAATTCGTAGGGAGAGCTTTCCCATCCTGCCAGCCCCATGTCTGGCTTTAAGACAGTTCTATTAGTGAATTAACTGTTCTCAAAACCCCAAATTAATTTGAACCGAATGTTACTAAAAATGAAATAGAATAAAGTGACCTACTCTTGCCTCATCCGGAGTTACTATGAAGGAGCTCCACAGCCTGACTGAGCTCTGGAGAGCAGGGCTCTGTGCACACGCCTCCCGGTCCAGAGGCCTCCGTGACCATCCATGATGCCACTCTGTCCCCTCAGCAAGCTGCCTTTTTCTTACTAGCACGTGCCCCAGCGGTGGTCTGTTTTCCTGTCAGTTACCATCTTCTCATGAGAATGGAAGCTCCATGAGAGCAGGGCCTTTGTCTTGTCCCCGTGTATCTCCAGCGCATAGGACAGTGCGGACACAGTGCAGAGTCTAAATAAATACTGTTGAACGAATGCGTGGGTCACTTGCGTCGCGTCCTTTCTGAATGTTTTTCCTTTAACTTGCCATTTACATATACCTTTTCCAATGATAAAGCAGTGAAAGTTTGGAAAGAAGCATAAAGCTTTTGTTGTGATTGAAGTAACTGGAAGCCTAGTTCAGGGTGCTCTGAGAAGCTGGAGCATATCAGGACTTTGGATTTATGAATTACAGACTTACTATATGTGATGATATCGGTGCCTCCTGAAGAAGTAGAAGAGATGCATAGAAACATGAGTCATGTCTCTGGAATACTGTAATATCGACATCTAGTGAGAGTCTAGAAAGAAACATGGAGAAATAAAAGAGAGGCAGGAAATGGGCAAATACTTGGTGGTTCTCTTAATTATTTAAGATAAATTTTGACATCACGTAAACAAGATGAATCAAAACATTTTCTAGATCAAGTGGACATTAAAAAAGATATAGAGGAAAGTTGGAGACAATTACTTAGAGAATACTAACAGAAGTACCTTTGTTCCAGATACCTTCACAGATGCCATGGTTCCCTGTCTTTACTCTTTGTGTGTTGGCATAGGCCAGAATACCAATATTGTTCTTGAAAACCTTTGAGGAAGTTTTTCTTTTTTTCTTTTTTCTTTTTTTAAGCAAAGAACAGAAACAAAGCCAAGGAGACAGTACCCTGTGATGTAGGCTGTTACCTCAAGGTGAGTTTATTTGTAGCACTCACTTGTGACGAATTGTTTGCAGAACTGAAACTTCTATTCAGCTATAATTTGTCAGATTTTGTTCATTTCAGTGTAAACTTCAGTTATTTATTACACACTGAGGAAAATCAACTAAAATCAGGAAAACCAAGGTCCAATTGAACTTGAATTTTGTTTTACATAGAGAAGTAACCAATATTTCTGATCAAACAATTAAAGCTGTTTCAGTTCCTTTTAAATAAAAGCAAAGGCTAAATTTTTTACATACCACAAAGCAAAATGAAACAAAAAAACCTTTGGTCATGGTGCATTTTTTATTCAACTGATTGCTGAATTATTTTGATTATGTAATCTTATACGCTTATGAAAGTATAAGAAGTATGAATTCTGGGGTGAAGAAATAATTGTAGAAAGCGGTTAATGAGGCAGAACTCAAAAATCTGTATTTATAGTTTCATGGGCAAATAAATCACAAGCAGAGGATACAGATGTAAAGAAAAATTACTGGCCAGGCGTGGTGGCTCATGCCTGTAATCCCAGCACTTTGGGAGGCTGAGGCGGGTGGATCACGAGGTCAGGAGATCGAGACCATCCTGACTAACATGGTGAAACCTCATCTCTACTAAAAGACATAAAAAATTAACCGGGCTTGGTGGCCGGCACCTGTAGTCCCAGCTACTCGGAAGGCTGAGGTGGGATAGTAGCGTGAACCTGGGAGGCGGAGCTTGCAGTGAGCCGAGATTGCGCCACTGCACGCCAGCCTGGGCGACAGAGTGAGACTCGGTCTCAAAAAAAAAAAAAAAAGAAAAGAAAACTATTGATTGCGTTCAAGAAATGCAAGGTCGAAGTAACTTTTTATTAAAATGGAACTGTATCACCGCTCAGAGGGATGTGGGGAGTAAAGTAAGTGAGATGTGCTTAGAACAGCAAGCTAGGCTGCAGTGCACACTCGTCAGTGTCTGCTGCTTGTCTTACGAGGATTCTAGTACAGAAGATTAAATCATGTTTTAATCATGCTTAATAAACGGTACTGTAATTTTATTATGGTTAATGTCCACTTCTAATTCAATGAAGAGTGGCTTTTTAAAGCAAAGGAGAAATCAACATGTTTTTCTTGGCACTCATATTGTGTGTGTGTAAAAAATGCTGGGATGGGTTATCCACTTGACAGCCCCTGTGACCAGAGATGCAGGAGCAAATGCATCACTCTTTTATTTTGTTATTTTCATAAATCTGAAGGTTTGATCAACTTACTGTTTTTAGTATATTCTTCTGCTTCATGTGTATACTTTTAAGTTTTGTAGAATTAAATTGAAAATTTTGACCAGTAGATGTTTAAAGCCACTGTCAAAATTACATACTTAGCACTTCATTGATTTGAAGGCTAGTTTTCATTCAACATTCCTGCAGTTTGTGTGTGACCTGATTTTAAAGAGCAGTTCCACGAGTTAGTGCCCTCTGGTGGCACACAGAGGACGTCAGGCAGAGAGGGACTCTGACCCAGGAGCCTTCCGGAGGCTCTGCTGAAGAGGAGCCAGTTTATGACTGGCCCTGTAATTTCATATTTTTTCATGTGTTCAGTGCTTGTCAGTTTCCTACTCCATTAAGCCATGGCCCTGGCATTGACTCAGTAACAGCTTTAGAGTGAGTCTTCAGCAGCTTAGGTTGTGAGGGAATTTCCAGGTGGCCTTGCTGTAAGAAGGGATTACCAGTGTTGAGATTTCCCATGAGGAACTGGGACATCCATTTTTGGATGCATCTCTTAACTCTCTTTTGAAGAGCAGACCATGTCACTTCCTGGGTTAAGGAAGGAAGGCTCCCTGATTGCCTTTGAGTGACTCACTGGCACAACTTTGGGTGGGCCTGTCCAGTGGGTTAGGGCAGCCCACCTTGCCCACTTAGGCCCTTGGACAGTTATTTATTTATTTATTTTTTTTTTGAGGTGAAGTCTCACTCTACTGCCCAGGCTGGAGGGAGTGCAGTGTTGTGATTCCAGCTTACTGCAGCCTTGACCTCCTGAGCTCAAGTGCTCCTCCTGCCTTAGCCTCCTGAGTAGCTAGGACCTGGGGGCCACCATGCCTGGCTGATTTCTTAATTTTTCTGTGGAGTCGAGGTCTTGCTATTTTGCCCAGACTGGTCTTGGAACTCCTGGCCTCAAGCAGTTTTCCTGCTTTCCTCCCAAAATGGTAAGATTATAGGTGACGAGCCACCCCGTCCAGCCTGCTTGGCCAGATTCTTTACTCTGTAGGCAGACCAAAAACTGAATCCTGTCATCACTCTGAAAAGTTGTGGGACCTCAAGAAAGTCACTCTTTCATGAGTTTCTTTAGCTGTGAAATAGTCATAGTTTGTCTTTTGAACCCGTGTCAAGAGAGAGTTGTGAGGATGACGTGAGATGATGTGTCTGAGAGTCCTGACAGATTGACCTATACAGACTGCTACTAAAGACTTTTCCCTTTCCTTGCTCAAAGGCAAGCCTCCCCACCTTTATTAAAAGATCATTAAGGCTGGGCGTGGTGGCTCAAGCCTGTAATCCCAGCACTTTGGGAGGCCGAGATGGGCGGATCACGAGGTCAGGAGATCGAGACCATCCTGGCTAACACGGTGAAACCTCGTCTTTACTAAAAAATACAAAAAAATTAGCCGGGCGAGGTGGCGGGCGCCTGTAGTCCCAGCTACTCGGGAGGCTGAGGCAGGAGAATGGCGTGAACCCGGGAGGCGGAGCTTGCAGTGAGCTGAGATCCGGCCACAGCACTCCAGCCTGGGTGGCAGAGCGAGACTCCGTCTCAAAAAAAAAAAAAAAAAAAAAATCATTAAAAAAGAACTTTATTTGCCAATAATTCCATATTTATAACGAAGTTGCTAGGATAGTTTGGAGTACCTGTAGATCCCTTACCTAGTTTCTTCAATTCCCACTTTTATACTGTTGAGTTTTCCTGATGAGTTTTCATATATATAATCTCGGTGAACTTGGATCAAATTTGGCTTACATGCCTATTTATCACTTGGCTAAGACAGAAACGTTTGCGCTGAGTCCCTGAATTCCATTGTAGATGTGTTGGCATTTGCTTCCACATGGCTTTGGAAGCCTTGCTGGTTTGACCTTCTGGTTTTACCTTGCTCTGTGTCTGTGGTCATTTGACATTAGAATAGCCTTCTGTGATTTTCCAGGATCTTAACACCTGAATATTTTCCCTGCTTGTACAGCTAATGAACTGTGCAGCCTAAGGAAACATGGAGTATTCAGTTTTCATCAGTATTTCAACTAGGCTTTTTTGCCATCTCATAGCTACTTCTCAAGCAATTACAATTTAAGTCAAGGTAGAAGCACATGCATCTTCAAAAAACAACAAAAGGTTTTTTATCTTCAGAAATAAGTAAAGAAGCTTATTGGACTTACCCAATAGAAAGTCAACCAGCCAATTTTAATACACAGATAATCTATGATTAGCATTAGTATATAAAAAAATAGTAGCAGCTCAGATTTTGTGTACTACTGCAGTTTAAGAAAGTAATGCCACAGACAACGTCTCATTTGGTTTCTTAGCAACCCTGAAAGACCAGCAAGGAGAGCTTTGTCCCTCCCTTTTTATGAACCCAAATGTTGTAAGGGAGGCCAAGGAGTGGCCTGGCTGAGACTGCACAGCCAGAGTTAGAGCCCAGGTCCAGGCGAGTCATTGTACAGACACATCCTGAGCACCAGCCCACGCACTTCTGCCATCAGGAGTCTTTGAAACTGCTGTGGTCCCCCTTTTAAAATGGCTAAACTCTACCTCAGCAACCTTATTTATGCATTCATATGCATAATAATTCTTTAATGTCTAGTAGACAATTTTCACATTTTGTTTCAGCCCAAATCTTTACTGAATTTTGTGAAATCAGCGTTGTTGGGCTTGAATTAACCAAACCTCGCCATACTGTGCCTTCAGAAATCCCAGGTTGGGCGGCTTGTGAGTTCATCTCATCCTCTTCCTGATGTTGACACTACCAGCACCATCAGCAGACTCTGGGGTAACTGCGGCCCCCTCTGAGAGGCTACATCTTGTTTGCGATCTGTGGGTTACATATTGTGCTAGAGATAGACCTTGACAGTAGAGACATGTGTGACATATTTTTTACAAGAGCCACTGAGATATTTGAATGAGAAGATGATGTAGTTTGAAAAAGTGATAAATGAGCCAGGTTCTTGAGAAACTAGCAGAACGTCTTATTGAAACCTTGGGATCCAATCTGAAAACAGAAATGAGTCTCCCAAGCAAATTTTTTTTGTTTTATTTTGCGAATGTGGTGTGGGTAGATGCTTTTATATAAGTTCTGTACCTGTTTCTGTGGTATAAAAATCAAATTTTGTCCTCTTATGCCTCGGTTGGTTGGTTTCATTTTCGACTAGGTCTCCGCTTCTAACAGCATCTCAGGTAACTTTTCTGAAAAATATGGGTTCAGAGGAGCCCATGTGCTGGTGGCTGTAGTGGCAGCTAGTTCCACACTATGAGATCTCAGTGACCACTTTGGTGGATGTTTTGTTTTAAATCAGTATCAGAGGTGAATCTATACTACAAAATAAAATGTATGAGTAGATATGTTTTCATGTTTTGAAGTCCTAACAGCCTCATTAAATGAACAGTTTGAAAAAAAAAAAAAAAAAGTTGTGGTCAGGTGTGGTGGCTCATGCCTGTAATCCCAGCACTTTTGGGAGGCCAAGGTGGGCGGATTACGAGGTCAGGAGTTCAAGACCAGCCTGGCCAACATGGTGAAACCCTCGTCTCTACTAAAACTACAAAAAATTAGCTGGGCATGGGGGCGTGCCTGTAATCCCAGCTACTCAGGAGGCTGAGGCAGGAGGTGGAGGTTGCAGTGAGCCGAGATTGCGCCATTGCACTCCAGCCTGGGCGACAGAGTAAGAAGACTCCATCTCGAGGAAAAAAAAAAAAAATGAAAAAGCTGTTTGTCTGTTCTAGCCTGGCACCTATGAGTTGTGGAGCAGCACCCAAAGCCAATTCCTGCTGGCTTTCCTAGGAGGCTCTTTGGCGTGAGTGGGCGAGCTGCTCCCTTACAGCAGTTTCAGATGTCATTTGAGAAAAATACTTGTTGTTGTTTGCTTGCCCTCTTCAGTTGTGATGCTTTTAGGAAGTTAGGAAACAGATGAGTCAGTCTGGCTGGAATAAGAGGGTGGGTAACCACTCATCTGAGATCAGCCCTGTTGATAGGTTTGCAGAATTCTAAATGGAGATTTTAGCTTCACATGCACACTGAGGGAGTTGCGCATTTTCATAGGCTTGTGTTCCATCAGGGGTTCTGCATGATCTTGGGAGAGAGAGACTAGGTGTGGTTCTTGGCTCTGTTGGCTGGTGGGCTTAGCTGTAGATCACTTAAGAGACCCATAATCCCTACTCTTTGTACTGTTCTGTATTCCGTTTGTCAGGCTGAGAGGGAGGGGGGTTTGTGTTCATTTGTAGCTTACTGACTCTGACTGGAAAATATAGTAAGATTTTGGTTGTATAATTTACATAAATGACCAAAAATATCAAGCCCACTCCTCACACAGATGACCCAGGCATCCAAATGTTTACTCAAAATTAGTATTTTTCAGCTGCGGATGGGCACTTCTTTCTTTTCTCTTTTCCTCTCTCTTTTCTTTACCTACCGGATAGATTCACACTGAAAGATAAAACAGTCTCTGGGATTTAAATGCTGAAAATGAAGATCGATGCTTTCAGGTGCCTTGTGGCAAGCACAATTAAGTGAACGGAGAACTGAGGCAATTGTTTATTTGAAGGTTGGTGTGACATATGAATGAACTTATTTCTTCAGTACCCACCCATCTACCCTGAACTGAAATAGGCATTTGGAGTAGGTTTTGCATTTTAAGTTCAGTTTTAAGAACCAGCCATTCACTGTGAAAGCGAAGTTGCTGGAAGTTTGTTTTAAGGATGATGCCACCCTCTATTTCTGTGAACCCAGTAAAAATAGCATGGAATAAAATTTAATTATGCTATACTGAATATTTCATGTGGAATTAAGGGGCAAAAGCTGCCTTTAAAAAGCATTAGGTTTGGAAAGAATAAAGGCTTTGCAGGTTCTTTGGAAGATACTATAATTAAAAGATTTGCTCAAATGTATTTTTCCCTTTTTGAAGAATTTAAAGAAATCCATCCCTCCCTTCCTAAATTGATTACCTCTCAAGCGTCAGCCCTTCTTGGCAGTAAATACGGTGAAGCTGCCACTGTGCTGATTTGACGGCTTCTTTCTGTTAAATGTAAAATAGTTTTTTAATCTTCTGATTTAGATGTTTAATAGAAAGTAAATGTTTGACTTGCTTTGGTTTCTGCTGAACCTGTATTTAAAGCCACACAAACAGTTTGAATAAAGTGAAAACATCGCTGGACTAGCTATTTTAAACATTTCAGGATATAAGAATGCTAAATGGGGGTTCCTTTTAAAAATAGAAATGGCGGCTTGCATTTACATAATTACTGCTAACTAGCACAACATTTTAAATGGTGACAAACTCAGGGTAGAAAAAGTATCTGTTTGAAAAGCCTGGTAAAAGGAAGCAGAATATGCCCTGTGAGCGGCTGCTTCAGATGGAGGGTCTTTGCAAAGCCAGGAGACCAAGACTTTTCAGTAGGGAGGGCGAGGTCAAGGGAGGAGGCAAGACGTAGCTCAGGCGAACTTCTTACAGGCCCTGAGCCAGTGCGTGGGCCTGAACTCACCCACCTTTCATTTTGAAGCATGATTGCAAGTATTAACACTTAAATCTGCCTTGGTGTTTGGACAGGGTGCAGTTTTCTCTGTCCACTGTTAAAAGGTGTCAGGTGAGGGTTGAAGTTCAAAGTTGGTGAAAGAGCATGGAAGAATATTTAGGAACATGAGAGCTAAGGTTGACTTACACAAACTCATCAGTAGTTCAAGCCAGAATCTCAGGAGCGTCCTTGATTCCGCCCGTTTTTCCCCATCCCAAACATCCATCTCCTTCCAAGGTACCTCCATCTTTGCATATCTCTGCTAGTACCACCCTAGTCCAAGCCACCTTCTTTTCTTTGCCTGGAGATCTGTCACATTTTCCTGTGTGGACTTCCTGTCTCCAGTTTGCTCGCCTTGCAGTAGATTCCCCATGCACTAGCCAGAGCAATCTATGAAGAATGTAAATAGGATTCGGTCACTAGCTTAAATCCTACAGTGACTTTCTATCCATTTGGAGTCCGGTCAGCATGAATAATCTGGCCCCTGCCTCTCCATTTCCTACCAGGTGCCCCTTCCCTCTAAGCACATTGACCCTTCCCACACTAGGAATCCATCAAACATGATTCTTTTTTGCATTCACTGTTTTTTCTACCTGAAATGATTTCCCCTCCTCCGCATCTTTGTGCGCTGGCTCCTTTGTGTCATTCAGGGCTCACCTCAAATGTTATCTCCTCAGAGAGACCGTCCCCTGATAGGCTGACGACAGGTAATAGTCACCTGTCACTCTGTCATGTGGCAGTGTGGTTTTTTCGTAGCATTTATTACTGTCTGAAATTGTCTCTTTCTTCTTTTTGTCCTCAGCTCTTCCCCATCTTAATAGCTCTTTTAGGGCAGGGGCCTGTCTGTCTCCTTCTTAGCCGTGTTCTGAGCAGTTAGATGGACCTGCAAGTACCCAGGTATTCATTGATTAAATCAGTGTGGGAGCAGAACCCTGCAGATCACTAATGCCCAAGGAGAGCTCTCACTTGGTGGAACTGGCTACCTAGAAGCTGCTCCTAAAATTCTTGCCCACATTTTTTTTTGAACCGTTTGGGAAAAAACTGCTCTAAACGTTGCTTTTTAGGGTTGAAAGTTGAAATTTGGGGATTGACAGAATGTTTGTACTTAAACAGAATCAGCCTGTGTCCCTAGAAGGACATGAAATTCTCCTAGCTCCCCACAAATGAGATGAAAAGGTAATTTCCCAGCATTCTTGGTCCATAGTAGGAGTTCACCAGTGGTGATCTGCCTCTGTGTCCTTCCTGGGGCAGTGGGATAGCACTGCTTGCCTTTGCTGAAGACTGAATTTGAATTCCCTTAGACCCAGCCTTTGGAGCCAGATAGCATTTTCTGTGATTTCTCCTGTGGCGTGTCTGGCTGGGATGCTTTCTGTGTCAAATGTTCATTCTGGGGTTAGGGAGCAAATCTGTTAAGATAGAGATATTTGCAGAAACTGAAACTTTGGTCAGCCACTTTTCGTTTCATTGGTTTTCCACCTGACAACATCCATGGGTTCAGGAGGAAAACATGGTCAAGGCTACTGATACCTAGGCAGTTGTGATTCTTTCCTTCCCTAAAAACTGACACAGAGGGTTCAATTAACTACTTCCAAGGAACCCTTTGCATCAGCTTCCTTAGGGAAGAAAAGAATCACATTTCCAACTCACTGAGTCTCAAAATGTATTATGCCACTCCAAGCTGTGTGTTGAAGTATTTACTTTGGTCTTGAATATACTCATTGGGGACTGGATTGTAGAACTCAGGAGACCCATCTGCTTGGCAAAAGCTCCCCTGTGCAACTTTTCATTCTTGTTGCTGTCTTTATCAGGGCATTATTACAGTGATTGGGTTGTGCAAGGAGAAACAGTAACTTCCCAGTTAATTTATAGTGAAATGGACCTTTTTAGAACTGAGACCTAGAGATAAAGCCATGGAGCTGGAGGATTTCAGTTGCTTTTGAGTGAGCATCAGTTCGTTAGACTCAGTTTAAGAGAACCTCTCCCTTCTCATGTTTGACCAGAGCCGAAGATGCCTCAACTCTGCCTGGTTCCCCACTTGCCCGAGTAGAGAACAGGTTCAGGTAGGAGGGAACAAACAGGATGAGCACAGGCAGAGTCAGGAAAGGGCCTGGCCTGTTCAGGATCAAGATGTGCGAAATGAAGGTGGGAAGATGGGGGTGGAAAATGGGTTTTGACCACCATATGGATGGTCTTGTGTGCAAGAAGCATGTAAGCACAGCAGATTGTGTTCCCATGGTGACGAGCTGCTGAGCCATTGTGTGTTTAGGGTCAGCGTGGGGCGGGGAGTAGTGTTGGAAGTCCATGTCAGTCATTGGTTTCCTAGTTAGTGCAAACTTAATAAGGCTGTGTTTACTGGAAGCCGTTTTTCTGATAAGATTATAAGAAACCATCTACTATATATACACCCCCAGATTGTGTATCACTTTTCTGATTTGACTTTTTGGCTGATTGCTTTTGAAGTTAATGTGGTTTAGTCAACTGAATGTTCTAAACATCTTCCTTTACCTACCTGGTCGGTACTCCTGGTGAGTTTTTGAAAGGCAGTACCTTTCCCACAGAGATTCATTAGAAGTTAGTGTGTGCAGTACACTTGACCTTATGTTTGACACACATTCAGTATATGGTGGTGATTATTTAATTGTTTGAAAATGAAACAGGGCCCTCTGATGGAACCTGAAAAAGTGAGATTGGCACTTCTAGATGGATATATGGGTTGTGTTTTAACTGCTTTGAATGTTAGTAAGGGAAAAGTATCCACTTACTATTGTTCATTTCTTTTTTCCCAGCCTTCAGAGCCAGAATGATTTTCTGCCCACAAACATCTTGGTTTTCTTTTTCTAGCCTGTCTTTTCATGGCTAAGATATTTGCAGAAATTTCTGGCTAACCACCAGTCCATAAGTTTTTCTCTTCTTTGCAGATACTGTGTTTAGTGGTATCTGAAAAACTCTACGAATCCAAAGTTGTTTACCCTACGAAAGTTGAGATTCCAGTTCATTTGCTAACCTGCAGTTTCTTATTTCTTGGTTGGCTCATTAAATATTTCTTAAAATTGGTTGAGGAGCTTAAATATTTGTTAAAATTGTAGTGTGTCCTGATTTAGAGAAAACTAATTATTATGTACATCTTACTAGATCCATCTGTTGCCCATTCCTCAGATACAGTGATAGAAGGAGATAGAAATTCTGGGCCGGGTGCGGTGGCTCATGCCTGTAATCCCAGTACTTTGGGAGGCCAAGGCAGGCGGATCATGAGGTCAGGAGATCGAGACCATCCTGGCTAACATGGTGAAACCCTGTCTGTACTAAAAATAGGAAATATTAGCCGTGCATGGTGGTGGGCGCTTGTAGTCCCAGCTACTCGGGAGACTTGAGGTGGGAGAATGGCGTGAACCCAGGAGGCGGAGCTTGCAGTGAGCTGAGATTGCACCACTACACTTCAGCCTGGGTGACAGAGCAAGACTCCATCTCCAAAAAAAAAAAAAAAAAAAAAAAAAAGGAAAGGAAGAAGGAGATAGAAATTCTGTCTTCCAGGCAGATAAGTTAAAGTTCACAGAGCGTGAGAGAATGGGCTCATCACGAAACAGTTATACTGGGTGGAGTGGGTGCCTCGTGATGGTGCAGATGCTTTCCAGGGGCATGCTCGGGAGAGATACTGGAAAGAGATTTTCCTAAGTCTCATCTCAAATGAGCTTTGCTTTGCTTCAACTGTCCGAACTCAGCAGGCCCAGCTAGCCTGATTCCTAGAAGGACCTCCAACCTCTCATTGCCTAGCCAACCTCCAAACAGGTAGCTGGCCAACATTGTTTGATTTTTTTCTTTTCTTTAAATGGAATAGATAGACCTAGCACCAAGGTGCCCCTGTCTTCCATCATCTTCGTGTACCTGAGTACCCACAAGCTCGCCTGTAGATCTGTAGGAAAACCAGGTAAGTCTCTAGGATCTGTGAGGTCATCTGTACCATGGATGCTTCTTCAGGGTGGGGAGAGTTTGCCGCCATTGACAGCCCTACACCATCATGGAAGCGTGCCCAGTCTGCTTCTCCATCTTTGATGCACTGTGGATGATAAATAATCATCACTGCTGTGTGATGGCTGAGAGGGATTCCAGCCAGTGTGTTTTAGGTTATAGTGTTTTCCTGATGGATGGAGCCTATTCTGGGAAGCAGCTTATTGTCTCACGTGAACAGGCTTTCTAAAATAAATGACTGCTTTCTTAATATTTTGAATCATTTTCTTCAGCACATGTTTTGTTGCCGTGGTTTGAAAGCTTGCCAAATATATGTCTTTGCACAACTCCCTGTAGGACTGGATATACAATCAGACCAAACAGTGTGATTTAAGGTTGAGCATAATTGGGAATTCAGCAATCACTTGCCTTGCATTTGATGGAATGGCAGTGGAGTGCTTGAGAGTTACTTCTCTGTTAAAAAATTATATGTGTATCACACACACACACAGACACACACACGGTTTCAATACCTCATAATAAAGTTGTATCTGAAATCACTGGGCAAAAATAACACTAGCATGATAAATAATTGCTTGATTTTTGTGATGGAGGCAGGAATTAACTTCAACAAATCATAGCAGTTGATACTATAGATATGACGGAGGACTTAAGTTATATAAGGTTGCGGAATGGGAAAAAATCACGTGGTGGCAGCAATACATTTTAAATACAAGCCCTTGTAAAGTCCTTCATCGGTTGATCTGTTTCCTTGTTTCTGTGTACTTTAGTAATTGAGCCATAAACTTGGTGAACTTGGTGTTGCCTTTCTGTTTTACAAACGTCTTTGGATTTTACATTGCCAACACTGTGTGTGTTTGTTGCTGTTGGATTGTCAGTTACCTATAATTGAGACCTTTTCGTGTGTCTCTTTGCTGGTGGGAAAAATGCTGTCAACAGCCCCACTCCCTGGAGCTCTTTGAAAAGTCACATGTGAAACCCAGAGTTTGTTTACCAGGCTGAAAGAGATCACTTTACCAGAAGCTTACAGTAAATATCCAGATGATAGAGCCTGGAGATACACTAAACATCTGATGCTTCATTGCTTGGTACGCTGGTAGTCGTCAGGCCTGCCACCAGCACTGCAGACTGCACAGGACACAGAGGTGGTGTATGGAAGGGATAACTTTGAAACTGTGTGTAAGTTATCATAGCCACCAGAGTTTCTTGACGGTGACCTCCCATTCCCGTGCAATGAAACAGCCTCCTGTCATTTCTTGTAAGATGGTGTTAATCTGACAAGAAAGGGAAGTAAAAACGCAGGTCAAAATTCTCTTACGTTTTTTTTTCTGGAATTTTGGACACTTTAATAATTGAAAAGCACCTGTCTTTTGGGGTTTTAGATGGTCAAATTAATCTGACTTCAGAATTTAACCTTTATTTGCAAACAACATGATTATGAAAAACCCCATGGAATCTATAAAAAAAAAGAAAAAACCCAAGCACGTATGAGAATAAAATAATTCAGCAAGACAACAAGATACAAGATCAATTGTATTTCTGTATATTGGCAACAATTGGAAGAAGAAACTTAAATATGACTACCATTGACAGTGGCTTCAAAAACTTCAAATACCTTAGAATAAGAAAATGTGTAAGACCTCTATGCTGAAAACTACAAAATGTCTCTGAGAGAAATTAGAGAAGATCTATATAAATGGGGGGCTATGCCATGTATTGAAAGACTAAATATTAAGATATCTGTTTTCCCCAAATTGATTTGTGAATTCTGTGCCATCCTACTCAAAATCTAGATAAACTAAATTGCAAGGTTTTTATGGAAATGCAAAAGATCTAGAAAGACCAAAGCAATTTTGAAAAAGAGCAAAGCTAGAAGATAGCCTGATTTCAAGACTGTAATGCTACAGTAATCAAGACAGCATCGTATTGCAAAAAGATGGACATATAAATCAATGGAACCAAATAGAGAATCCAGAAACAGATCCGCACATAGATGCTCAACTGATTTTTGACAAAGGTGCAAAGGGAATTCAATGGAGAAAGGATAGTCTTTTCAACAGATTGTAATGGGACAACTGGACATTCATTTGCAAATAAAATGAACCTCAACCCATACCCCATACTGTATACAAAAATTAACTCAAAGTGGATCATAGACCTAAGTTTAAATCTATAAGCCTTCTGGAAGAAAACATGGGAGAAAGTTTTCATGACCTTGGGTTAGCAGTGATTTATTAGATATGAAACCAATTGCACAATCCATAAGAGAAAAAACATTTGTCAGACTTCCTAGAAATTAAAAAATCCTGTTCTTCAAAAGGTACTGTTTAGATAATGAAAAAACAAGCCACAGACTGGGAGGAATCTTTGTAAAACATACGTCTAATAAGGGATCCATAATATATGAAAAACTTTAAAACTTCAAGAATATGAAAACAACCCAATTTAAAAATGGGCAAGAGAGTTCTATAGACATCTTAGGATACACAGATGGCAACTAAGCACATGAATATTCAACAGCATTATTCATCAGTGAAATGAAACTAAAAACCACAATGAGATACTGGTACACACTTCCTAGGGTATCTTCCCAAAATAAAACCAAAAAGGCCCTGGTAATACCAAGTGCTGGTGAACATGTAGAGAAACTGAAACTCTTGCCGGGTACGGTGGCTCACACCTGTAATCTCAGCACTTTGGGAGGCCAAGGCAGGCGGATCACTTGAGGTCAGGAGTTCAAGACCAGCCTGGCCAACATGGTGAAATGCCATCTCTACTAAAGGTACAAAATTTAGCTGGGCATGGTGGCAGACTCCTGTGTTCCAGCTACTTGGGAGGCTGGGGCAGGAGAATAGCTTGAACCCAGGAGGTAGAGTTTGCAGTGAGCAGAGCAGAGATCACACCACTGAACTTCAGCCCGGATGACAAGGTGAGTCTCCGTCACACACACACAGACACACACACACACACACACACACACACATAAAACAACAACAATAATAAAAACTTCTTGTACTGGCTTGTAGGAATGCAGAATGCCACAGCCACTTTAGACACAAGATTGACATTTTCTTATAAATCTACACTTAAGAATCTTACAAATCTGCATTTACAGCATGACCCAGCAATCCCACTTCTAGGTATTTACCTAAGAGAATGAAAAGTTATGCACCTACAGAAATTTGTATGGGAACATTTACAGCGACTTTACTCATGAAGTTCAAAAGCTGAAACAACCTACATGTCATTCAACTGGCCAGTGAATAAACAACTTCATTGGAGTACTACTCACCAGTGCAAAGGAACAAAGTGACACAACATGGACCAGTCTCGAATGCATTATGATTAGTGAAAAGAAGCCAGACTCAAAAGACCACATACTGCCGGATTCTGTTTATGTGACCTTCTGGAAAAGCCAAAATTATATGGGAAGCAAACAGCTTCTGTGGACTGGGTATGGGGGTGGGTCGATTACAGAAGAGCACAAGGGAACTTTTTGAGGAGATGGAAATTTTCCGTATGATGATTGTGATTGTGGTTATGCAGCTCTGTTTGTCAGAATGTATGGACCTGTGCACTTTGAACAGGTAGTTCACAAAGTAAGTTACACAGATGGCCAGTAAGCGTGTAGAAAGGTGTTCAGCGTATTCACTCATCAGGGAAATACAAATTAAAACCACAGTGAGATGCCATCTATTATTAGAGTGGCTAAGATAAAAAAGACTATCAACATGGGATGCTGGTGAGATTGTGGAACAATTGCAACTCTCAAAACATTGCTGGTTGGTGTATGAAGTAGTCCAACCCCTTGGGAGACTTGCTTGGCAGGTTTTCTTTCTGAAATTAAACATACATGTACACCATGATCCAACAATCCCACTCTTAAGTATTTACCTTAGGAAAATGAGAATTATGTTCACAAAAGAACTTACATAAGAATGTATAAAGCCATAAGTAGAAACAGCCCAAATATCCATCAACTGAAGAATGAATATTACAGTGGAATACTGCCGAGCAATAAAAAAGAATGAACTACTGTTAACAACCATATGGATGCAGCTGAAGAATAGAAGGACATACCCTATGAATGCATTTAGATAAAATCCAAGAATGGATGAGACCACTCTATGGTGATGGACAGTGTTTTCTTAAGAGTAGGGAGGGGAATTAACCGGAAAGAGGCAGGAAGCTTTTGGGTGATGAAAGTATACTCAGTCCCATTTTGGGTAGTGATTATGTGTTTATACACTTGTTAAAACTCGTCCAACAGATTAAGATCTATACATTTTATTGTGTGTTAATTATACCTTAATTAAAATATATTTAAAACCCACTTTTACAGCTGTTTTATTGAATCCTAAGTTTATTTAGAGCCATTTATTCTGTTGGGTCATCATTATGTACATTTTGCATAACCCAAGTGTCTATGTGGTGCATCTTGTTGGCATTATCCAGTATTTTACTGAGGCACGAGGAAAGACTCAGCTTGTGATTGGGCTCTTGGACATGACTCAGAACTTCAGAATACCAAAGGAACAGGTGAGTGACCCATGTTTCTGATCCTGGGTCCTATAGGACCTGCCTTTATTTGCCAGTTCACCATCTGTAGAACCTCAGTGTTAAGAAGAAGTTGAAGACTTTCCATATGCCTAATCTTAAGGGGCAGTCCCTTCCAGAAATGAATGTAGCTGGAATTCATCATTATGGATTGAGCTGGATGGGTGGGAAGGAAGGAACACTGTGGACAAAGGATTGGAAGAGAGACCCTTGCTCCAGTTTCCTGTGGACATCACAGACCTCTTTTTTATCTACACTCTCCATGGACAGTGTCATCCCTGGGCAAGACTTCTGTCATTACCACTCTGTTGACGATTCTCAAATTGTCTACAGTTTATCTCTCTCTCTCGAGTTCAAATGATATATCCAGATATTTATTCTACCTTGCTCACTCTCTATTCAGCAATGTGCTGCCATTCTCATTTTGTGTAAGTTTCTCCTGGCCCTTCCCTGGTACTATTTTCTCTCTCCATTTCCCTTCCCATTCTTTCCTTCACCACAGAAATTGTGCATCTGCCCTCATTCCATTCAATAGGCACTTCACATTTTAGAATTCACTGAACATTCTTAATTATTAAATCCCATGGCCTCTTTTCAGCCCTCGTCCTTCCTGGCCTCTCTATAGCATTTGTTGATGTTAGCTGTCCTTTTCTTGAAAGAAGACCTGTCTGTCCCTCAGTCCTGGGACACGGTCTTCCTGCCTCACCACCTGGTCCCTACCCCTTTCCTGGCCACCCTCTGAGATGGCTCTCCTGAGCTTTGTATTCTTGGCTCTCTTTTACTAAGAGCACTCTGGACTGTTTTCTGATTTAAATTTCTGTTTATCTGCCAATGACACCGACATCTATATCTTTAGGCTCTCCACCCCTGAACTGTAAGCCTTTTTTTTTTTTTTTTTTTTTAAATTTTTGAGACAGGGTCTTGCTCTGTCATCCCAGGCTGTAATGCAGTGGCATGAACATAGCTGACAGCAGCCTCAAACTTCCAGGCTCAAGTAATCCTCCCACCTCAGCCACTTGATAATCTGGAACTATAGGCATGTGCCACCATGCACAGGTCTTTTTTTTTTTTTTTTTTTTTTTTGGCAGAAATGAGGTCTTGCTATGTTGCCTAGACTGATCTCAAACTCCTGAGCTCAAGCGATCCTTCTGCCTTGGACTTCCAAACTGCTGGCATTACAGGCGTGAGCCACCACACCTGACCTAAGCCTTTGTTTCATATTGCACGCTGAACACTCCAACTCGCTGTGTGTCCAAAGCCAAACATTCTTTCTCCAGCAGGTTATTTGTGTGGTTTGGGGTGTGTCCTGAGGCCAGTGGCCTACACTTGCCATTGTGGGGTCCGCCCTAATGCTGTTTGGCACTCTCTGGAGTCATGAATGGAGATCCATAAATTCCACCTGTGAACTTCATGTTTTCTCCCATCTTCTCCATCTCCACTGCCCCAGCTTGGGCCCTCATGAGCCCCTGAACTAGTCCTGGGTCTCCTTGCCTTGTTTCTCCTTTCCTTTGTTTTTGTTTTTTTTTTTTTTTTGAGATGGAGTTTTGTTCCTGTTGCCCAGGCTGGAGTGCAGTGGCGCAGTCTTGGCTCACTGCAATCTCCACCTCCCGGGTTCAAGCAATTCTCCTGCCTCAGCCTCCCGAGTAGGTAGGATTACAGGCGTGTGCAACCATGCTTGGCTAATTTTTGTATTTTTAGTAGAGGTGGGGTTCACCATGTTGGCCAGGGCTGGTCTTGAACTCCTGACCTCAGGTGATCCATCTGCCTCGGCCTCCCAAAGTATTGGGATTACAGGTGTGAGCCACCATGCCTGGCCTGCTCCTCCTTTCTTTACAATCTACCTCTGTCTTGCCCCACCCCTGCCATCAGCCCTGCTTCCCTCTCATAATAAAACTTCAGCTCCTTAGAATGACACATGCTTTGTCCATGCAGTCCCTTGGCCCTTCTGCACTTGGGTAAAGGCTTCACATTCAAGTTTCGGTTAAACTCTCCTTCCTCTCTGTATTGTCCGTGCCCCTGCCCCCTGCTTTGGGTTTGCATTGTGCTTTGCCTCTTATTAATAGTTGGTGCAAGTATCTGTCCTCCTACGTGGAGCTCTTTGGGGATAGTGCCTGCATCTCGTATTGCGTGTTCTGGGGCCAGATGCAGGGCCTCATACACAAAGTGTGCTCGGTACAGGGTTGCCAGAGTGCAGACTTGCTGCCGGTGGACCCTAGGAGAAGTGCCGCTTCATCCTCCCTGGAGTGGCTCCTGCTGCTGGTTCTGTGCCTGCAGCTCCCACACACGCCTCTGCTTCTTCAGACACCCTGAAGGGATGTGGAGCTGGTGTTGCCCATGGGAACGTTGAGGATCTGGCCACAGGAGCCCAGCACCTGCTTAGGATCGTGAGCCCTCCAAGTCGCCCACGATCTTTTCTGACAAGCCAGGAGTGACTGCTGTTTTATCTGGAAGCTTTCCAGTGTGTGATGCTAAGAAGAGGGATTCCCTCTTTCATGTCATGTCAAAATGTTCCTGGCGATTGATACTCCCAGGTCCTCGTCGTCCTGGCAAGACGGGGGAGGAGGGAGAAGAATGGGGAGAAACCCCCTGCCAAGGGGGCTCTCTCGGGAGATAGAGACGCCAAATTTGTATTAGAGGACTGTGTCTTCCCAATGCTGAGCCCAGTGCATTTGCTGTGACTAGGCTACTGATGCTAGCTACTTAGAGATGGCAGAAAAGGCTCTGCTTTTCCTTCCTCGATGTGGCCGGGCCGTGGGCAGTGACCCTTCTCCCAGCCTTAAATCAACCAAAGAAGCGGCTCTATCCTAGACTGGCTCTACCCTACTGACACAGAAAATCAGGGTGGCGGCAGGTGCTGCAGGCAGGGGCGGGAGATGTGCCAGGGACTTTGGCCATGGGAGCAATGGAGTTGGACACTTTTAATTGATACCTTTAATAATTACTGTTCAAGCAACAGAAGGCAAAGTGGAATTGTTTCAAAGGCAAATTGGAGCAACAGGAGCTTGCAACTTGGCTCGGGAATGTGTGCCTCCCTTCCCTACTCTGGCTGTTGTTCGAATATATTTTCCTTCTAAAGTTTCCCTCCCCCTCATGTTTGAGTGCAGCAGTCTGTTCCCTAAAGGGAGTGAAAGAGGAAGGTGCTAAATGAAATATTCTCATAGAGTTATTATTTGCCTGGGGCCAGTTCAAGTTTCTAAAGTAAATCAAAATATGCATTTTAGCTAAGTTTAAAACCTTTCTGCCTGAGCCACGTGGGCAACTGAGGAGAAGCAGTTGTGACCTGCTGTAGAGGTGGGAGCTGTTGCCTCTCCCGGCCGCCCCCGCCCCAGCCCCGTGACACAGCTTTTGTTCTCTGGCAGGGACTCTCCGGTCTGAAGAGGAAATTGAGATCCCTCTTCGGGGCAGACAGACATCATTTAAGGTCTCAATATTTAAATATTTGTGATTTGTCTGTTCTAATTGCTTTTCACTTTTGTTTGCTTTCTAAAAATCTGGTGTGTGGTTTCCTCTGTGTCCTTGAGTTGGTGGAACTGTAAGAGTTATAGGATGTCCTGGAGGCTGAGCAGCAGCATCAACATTCACTGTTTGCTGAGTCGCCAGACATCTGGGCTCTGGGATGGATGGAGGGACATAGTCCCTGACCTCTAGGAACTTTGTTGTAAGGAGACATGGCAAACGAACTTGCAATCTCAGCAGCAGCTCTCCCGGCACCCCCTCCTGCCCTCCCCTCCCCACCCTGTCCCGTATTTCTATGCAGAGTGCATGCAGAGGTTTCCAAGTGTGAGTGGGTTGCTGCGGCTTGACTCAAGAACACTTTCCCAGCAGGGCGTGCTCCTGGGGGAGTTTCAGATGAAGGCAACTGAGGAATTCTGGCTTGTCCAGACCGCCGCTCTATGACCTTCAGTGAGCCAGGAACCTTTCAGGGCCTCATGGGACTCCTGCTGAATGGTGAGCCAGCGGTCCCCTGGGTCGATAGTCTCTTCCCAGTAAGACTGAAGGTTCTGAGTCGAGCAGCAGGTACTGGGCCAGCCTGTCCAGGGAGTAAGGACGGCCACCCCTGGGGCTGGAGCCACCCCTGTCCTGGAAGGAGTGCCCTCAGCCACTCCAGAAGTAGCGTGGGCACATGCCCCGTCACTGGCAGGCCAGTCAGCCCTCCTGTCCAGCCCCTCTGCTCCTGCCGCACCTGGGAGCCAGTGTGGTCCTGCTCCTGCCCCCACGGGGAGCCAGTGTGGCCCTGAGACCGGGCGCAGTTCCAGCCCCTCCCACCTCGCTGTCCTTCCTGGCTGCCCATCACAGTGCCCACAAAACCCAGAGGCCTCCCAGCCCTGTTGCCACAGTGCTCTGCCTTCCAGCTCCCTTGCCAGCCTCGTGGCCTCATGCCTTGTCAAGTTTTCCTTGCCTCCTGGAGCCAGGCTGGCCATTTTTTCTCCCTCAGACGTGCCAAGTAACTTGCTGTCCCTTCTGCCTGGACCCCCAGACAGTGCCCACCTCGTGCCCTCAGAACCCCTTCTTTGCTCGTCACCCTTTATGAAGAAGACATCCCATCCCTTTCTGCCTGCCTCATTTTCTTCCAGGTGCTGAATGCTATCTGCCATCATCCCACGTCCGGTCCCCTCCAGGGTGCCAAGGCACACGCACACTCCCCCTCCCTCCCTTCACACCTCATGTCCAGCAGTGCCCACGGCAAGCAGGCTGACAGGCCAGGGTTCTTGCCTTGTTTCTCCACCGTGCCCTCTGCTCTCTGTTTATCTCCTGGCTCTGGAAATGCCGCCCGCTGCTCGCTGCAAATGTGAAGCAAGAATATTCAAGAAGTATATTTAAAGTAAAAGCTGAGCATGCTTTCCCCAAGGAAAGGTTTTCATGTCAGTGAACTGGCAATGCGATCACCTCCTGATGGTCTCCGATCAACTGGAGGCTCTTAGGAAAGCGGCTCTGTCACCTTCTCCAGGGTTTGGTGCAGTCCAGGTTCATAGTTGTAAATTATAGTCCTTGTTCCTTTCCTTGGGGTAGAGAGTTAAGGAAATGGACATGAAAATTTTTAAAAATATGCTTGATTCAACTTTGATAAAATACTCTTCATGAGACTCTGGGGGTATGGTATTGTGAGCTCAACCGCAGCGCTAGGTAGGAGTCTTCGTGGAAATGCTCCTGGCTTCGCCTGCCCTGCAGCTGCTCATTTGGACAGTCTGTGGCAGGGCTCCTGAATGTGCAGTCCTCCACCAGGAGTTGTTATTGACAAGTAAGTGTGCAATATTAATTTAGCCAGATTCTGGCATCTTCAGAATCACACATGAGTATTGAGAAGTCATGGCTGAAACTGCTCGATCAATTTAAATTTAATTAAAAAGCATCGAATCAAAGAATAACATGGCAAAGTACAATAATAACCACAAGCATCTGCATCACTTTATATCATAATCCTTTAAAAAATTTTTTCCAATGGAGACAGGTAGGATTAAGCAGGCTGACTTGCTACATTCTCTTCTACTCCTCAAGAAAACGAGGATTTCCTGGCCTCTAAAAGAAAACTCAATTTATTTGTCTGCTTTGATCATCTGAAGTATTAGATGTGGACTGGAGAATCCTTGGGACTTTTAATAATTTAGATGAAAGGACACACAAAGTCACCTAATACTACTTAATAATACCTAATGCCTAATATTTGGATACAGTATTTCTGAATTACTTCAGAATACTTGTGAATTTCTAAGCAAAAGTATAGTCATTTCATTTTCAGGAACTCCCTCAAATGACAAGTGCTTCTGGCTTCACGAGAGAGGTTGGAAGCAGGCACAATCTGGAAATTCGTAGCTAGAAAAGGCCCATCTCCAGCAGGGAAACAGTTCTCAGGTTGGGGTGGGGGCCTGTACCCTGCAGTGGGCTCTACAGCAGACCCTTGGGCTGGCAGACACAGCGAGCGGTGGAGCTGTGCCTCACGGAGCTTTGGCTGTGTGGGATGCGGCATAGCTCATGGGGTGTGGAGGGCTCTGGTCTCCTGCGGGGCCTCTGCCTGCCTGTAAGTTTGCAATGTGGGACTAACTGGAGCAGGTGGGGTGGCCCACAGGAGGTGGCCTAGGTATGTTCAGCTCTGCCCTGGACTGGTTCCGTGACCTTGAGGATGAGCCAGATACAATTAATCTGTGTGCACAAAAAGACTTGGGGAAAAGACTCCTGAATGAACTTCCTGGATCTCTTGGTTTTCAGGCTCAGCTCTAAGCAAGGATGGTGGTGACTTTTGGCTTCGACCCCTCTGCGTGTACTTTGGCTGGTTGTCCCAAGGGTGGCCCAGCCTGTATGAAACTCTGGAGCAGCTAATCTGCTCCAGGTCACCAATCCTGAAAATCATTTGGCCTTTCTCGCAGTGTGCCGTCGTGGAATTTGCAGCAATCCTTGTCTGCTTTTGGCTTTATCTAGATACTGACTAGGTGCTTGGGTCCAGGCCAAACTCCTTGCTATCCTCTTGGAGTTGACATGCTAAGGCACTGGTACCCGTTAAAGGGCCCAGGTGGCTGCCCGGCAATGCAAGGGGCACTTTGTTCAGTGTCCTCCCGCTGGGTCACAATTAAGGTTCACTATTCAAATGATCCCAGAGCCTTCACGGGCTTGACCTAGGTCACCTGCTGGGTTGAAAGGAAAAGCTGTAGTCTCAAAACACCAGTATGGCAACTGTTTTTTTCTTCTTTTTACTCCAGTTTTCTTCCAGCTTTTGCATAGGCACAGAGTCACCTGGGTGGCCCCGAACTTCTTTTTAGCCAGGCTGGAATGTAACTTTGCAGGGTTCATTCCCTCTAAAGAACTATTTCTGCTACATTGAAGGCTCAGCCCATTTTTTGAGGGGGAGCGGGGTGGAGGGGAAATGTGGTCTTGTTTCTTGAAAGGAAAATGCTAATGTAACTTGACTTGGGCCTGAGTTGTTTGAAAGCGGGTCTCTGCATACCTTGAGTCCCTCCAACATGTCACTATCTGGGAAGGTCATTGTGTCCTTGCAGTCCATTTTGTGCCGTTTCTGTTTATAGAGCGCAGCAAACAGGGTCAGGAACCCGTGCTGAGTATTTAATGAGGAAATATTTCAATGGCGGAGGTGTGCTCTCCTGTCACCTGGTGGGGCTATATGTGGGAACCCAAGGTTGCTGGATCTGTGGAACTTTGGGCCCAGGCCCTGGGCTGCCAGAACACTGTGGCTGGACTTCTGCAGCTCGGAGCCTTCTGCTGGGAGTGCTTTGTCCATAATTGCTCAACAGTGAGGAAATGGAAGTGGCGGGCAAGGCGTGGACTTGCCAGAGAGCTGTGTGTCCCCATTGCTCGCATCCAGGATGTCATCCTAAATTGCAGTACATCTGCTAAAGAGGAGACAAGGTGTTACCTTCCGTTTGGAGCAGCTGCATTAATTACATCCTCTCAGACATCCCCTGCGCCTACCAATCCTGGCCAGCTTCCTTTGTTTTAAATTAATAGGCCAAATTGGAGGGAAAGAGGGGAGGGTGTCCCTGGAGACTAGGTGCCCTCTGCTCCTTGAACGTGGTGAGGACGTTAGCTCAGGACCGGGAGCTGGTGGCAAACAGCAGGCTGGCTCTGTGAGGTGGTCCTTGGAGGGATTTGGGGCCCAGGAGGCCACTTGCGTGAAGGACCCCACTGGGGCTGAGAGGACAGTACCTGTCGTCAGTTCCTTTGACCTCCCTGTGACCTTGTGGGGGAGGAGGAGAAAGGGCTGAGCCATCTTCCTGCCTGCGAGTAATTATAGTCAACATGGAGAATGCGATATTAGCCACAAAGCCAGACACCAGAAAACGAAGTCCCTGTGCAATGTCTTCATGTGTTTGAGCCATCTCTGTAAATGATCTGTAAGACAGGTAGACCATCACAGGCATGAGAAGCCCCCTGTCCGAGGCCAGATCCACCCCTCCGTTTACCAAGTCCCCCAGAAACCCCACTGGTAAGGTGCTGGCTGAGCTCTCCATCTGAAAAATGGGAAGGCCAAGAACCACCTCTCTGGTCTCTTGTGGAACCTAAATGAGCAACTTCGAGTGATTCCCCCCTGTGTTTCCTCGCTTGCTGTCTGCGGGCTGTGTCCCGCGGACCCTGCATCAAGCACATTCCTGGCACACACTGAGGGCCCGGGAGATATTTGATGAGTAGCTGCATGTGACAGGGATCTGCGCAATGCTAACCGTTAAGATCAACTCCCTTTGTCTTCCTGAATCCCTGCTCTCTTTCCCTTCTTTCTCTTTTCTTTCCCTCCCCTTCCCTCTCCTTTTCCTTCTTTTCAGGCTGTAACTGAAGGGTGGAGGTTGTAGGATCCCTGGATTGGTGGGTGGTTCTACTGTGACGGACCTGGAGGGCTGAGCAGTGTGAGCCTGGCTTAAGGCGCATAAGAGAGACTTGCTTTACTTTTGCAGCTCAATTGCCTGGCTTTCAATCCCTGGATTAGTGGGTTTCATAGGAGCCTCCCCAGGAAGTCTTGCACAATGGAGTTCATTGGCTTGAGCAGCTGTAACCCTGAAGGTCAAGTTCTTTTCAACTGGCTGCTTCAGGATGCTTAGCAGGCCAGTGGGGTAAGCAGCAGTAGCATCCCCTTTTGTTTCTGAATGAGAAATTATTCCCAAGAAGTCAGCAAGTGTGAAAATGTGTGTTGTCTTGCTAATGGGACACTAATGAAATATTAAAGTGGCTTTCTTCCTGTCAGTCTCCTGGGGACCACTCTATCCTCTGGATTTTAGTCTGTCTTTACATAAAGAGCCCCGGGGAATTAACATTTCGTGGTACTTTTCAAAATAACCTTGGTCTTTCTCATGCCATAGTAGAGAAGTTCGTTTCCGTGAGATAAGTGTCTGGCTGGGGGAGGGGCTCTGTCCTTCTGCAGGGGAGGATTATTTTGGTCGGCCCTCCCAGCAGCCTGTCCTCCGGGTGGATGCCTGCTCCCAGCTCCCTCATCCCCCACCTCTGCCTCCCTCTCAGCCGAAGTCTACCCCAGTTCCCAGGGCAGACGCTGTCATACTGCCCCACACTGAGCTTGGGCTGGGAGCCAGGCGTGCTGCCAGCCCCCACGCCCATCATGAGTCCTCCCACTACCCAGTTGGCAGCTTGGAGTTGTTTCTGTTTCCACTGTGTGGGGAGGGAAGCTTCGGCACCAGGAGGTTGTGTGGCCAGTCACAGAGGCAGGATTTGAACCCAGCCCAGGCCCTGTGAACTCCAGCACCCAGCACGGAGTTACTGCCTTGCCAACACCTCCCTGGTTTTGGCTACAACTTGGTGTCCCCAGGCTGCCATCAGCGTGCCGTGACCTTGAGTGGTTTACATGATCTATGCTCAGGTTCCTCCACTCTGTAAAGTCCCTAAGTGCTTTCCTTCCTCTTCATGTGTGTAAACACTTCTGGGGACAAAAGGATGTGGAGGAAGGGGTTGTACTTTAGAGGCCAGTTTCTCCTTTAGGTCCATGCCCTGTCTTTGCTCTCGCAGCCACTGCTTGGCCCCAAGTCCCCTCGGCCTGGAGGGTGAGTTGGCCTCCCCACCCTCCACTTGCTCTGACCCAGTGTGTGCAGTGCCACATGGCCAGACTGTTTCCATCAGGACGGTCAGAGCTCTGCTGAGGAGCCTGCAGAAACGTCCCAGATCTGCCTGCCTTTGGGGTTCCCTGGCCCTCCAGCCTTGTTGGGGTACCCTCCCCAGCAGAGCCATCATGGTAACAGAGGCATTCTTCCCCTAGCGGTCAGCACCCTGCTTGTCCCCCTGCTTGGGGTACCTTGCCTCCCTTTCCTCCTGCCCCCCAACTTCCTCTTGTACAAACTCAGATTGACTTCTTCCCAGAAGTTTCTTCCTGCCCTGGGTGCTGATCTCTTCTTTTCCTGAGTATTTTCAAGTAGCTTTGTAGATAAGCATTTCTATTTGATTCAGCACAAACTGTGTCATGCCAGACCCTGTGCTCAGTTCCAGAGATGGTGCTGAGGAAAGTCCTCAGGAGAGAGATTGTGGGAGGAGAGGACCACTAGATGCATCACAAAAGAGGCAGTGTGGATGTGGGTTCCTAAGGCAGAGGAGAATGTTTGAAAGGTAGAGATGGGGGGCCTTGCTGGTGAAAGGGACTGCATGAATACAGGTGTAGGAGCAGGTAATGATGAATTTGGAGGCAAATGAGTAGTAGTTTTTGTCTGGAGCACAGGATTTCCATCAGTATCCTGAGAAAGGAGTAAAGAGGCTGCAAGGCCAGCTTCTTCACTCACATCATCTTTTGGGACACTGGGCACAAACACACCTACTTATTTCTAAGATGATCCATTTGAGCATCTGCCTGCCTCACATTAGTGTAGGTTACAAAAAGGCAGGGCGCGTCTCTTTTTTTTTTTTTTTTTGAGATGGAGTTTTGCTCTTTTGCCCAGGCTGGAGTGCAATGGCGTGATCTCGGCTCACTACAACCTCTACCTCCCGGGTACAAGTGATTCTCCTGCCTCAACCTCTCGAGTAGCTGGGATTACAGATGCCTGCCACCAAGTCCGGCTAGTTTTGTATTTTTAGTAGACATGGGGTTTCACCATGTTGGCCAGGCTGGTCTTGAACTCCTGACCTCAGGTGATCTGCTGCCTCAGCCTTCCAAAGTGCTGGGATTACAGGCATGAGCCACCATGCCTGGCCATCTCTGACTTTGTCCCTGTTCTACCTCTGTGCACCTGATATATTTAACAGATGCCATATAAGGCTTTCAAATAAATGAGTATATACTTTGAGATTGTCTCACAGGCACACGCACACACAGCTATAGGCTGCCCTAGCTAGTGGCCATGTCATGGCCATTTTTTGTGGCCTCTGACTAGTGGGTAGGCTGTGTGGGGTGCTGTTTAGCCACTGGTGGAACCTATTCCCAGGCAGGCCCCTAGGAAGGGGTGGCACATGTACACGGTTGGGACACAGACCTTTTCCCTCTTTAAGCCCAGGCCTGGCTTGAATGAGCTTTTAGGCTTTTAGTTTAGCTGGGGTGAAGTGCTCATGTGGCCAGGGAGATGCTGGGAGCCTGCAGACTCTTGGATGTTGCTCTGCATTTTTTTCTCCTCTCCCCAGAAACACGTTTTTGTCTCCATCTCACCAACTTTTTAATCTTAATTTATGAGCCTGCTGTAGCACCAATGAAGACATACTGTACTGCCTGAAAGAAACACAGCTGAATTCTAATTCTGTGCAATTCAAAGGCATGCCTTTGGCCGGAGCTGCCTCAAAAATAAGCAAAGCAGGAGACTCGGCCCTGCTCTGGCTCTGTGGGCTCGTCAGGAAGCTTTGCCCTGGCTGTCTCTTACTGGCCTCAGGCTTAATTAAGCCTTCTGATTTATTTTTCAATTCATTATTTTTTGAAAAAAGAAAAGCTGCTTTAATGGAAGCTTTTTAAATCCAGGCACTTTGGATTCCTCTACTTTGTCAGGCAAAAGTGGATTCATCTAAGTAGTTTTATTAAAAAAGAAAAGCACATATTTATGAAGGTTTCAGAGATTAGATTTTTTACTTCTTTCACTCCAGGAACCTAAAACCAGACTTGGAAAATAATTTTTGTGGTCGGGTATGTGCATTCACTCAGCCAAGAAATCTAGTAATTTCCTAAGTACCCTGGATTTCTGCATTTTATAATTTCCCTGTCCTGTCTTCTTGGTGACTTGGGTTTTAATTCTTTTCCTGCCCAGCTTCCTGATGTGGGGGCATTGGTGCAGGCTGTGGTTTGAGAAATTTCACAGGAAGGGGAGAAGCCAGGCAGGAATGGTTTTAGTAGAGCCAAGGTGTTCAAGAAGGTGGGAGCAGTACAGCCTGAAGCTAGAGAGAGTGGACAGCGTGGTATAGAAGGAGAGGACTGTGGGAGGGAGGGCTGTGCAGTGGAGGGCTCATCACAGGGCCTGCTGGAGAGGGAGGAGAATCATGGCAGAAGCAGCGGCCAGCCTCTGGTTTCCAGCCCTGTCAGCCATGGCCACTGGCGTGGTGAGGAAGATGGAGTCAGTAGCGTTCGTTGTCTCTAAGCAAGCGGTGATCCTATATGCTGGTGAAGCCTGTCTCTCTTACTGGAGCCTGCAGACAGGGGTGGCCCTGGTGACTTCTCCAAGACCCTCCATCCTACAACCGAGTCTCTGACCCCACCATCGGTCATTCTTAGACTTCAGCACGGGGGACTGATCCCCTGGGGTCAGTGCACTAAGAGCCCTTGAATGTGCCCTAGCTACTTTCTGGTGGGTCCCTGGCACTTGGAGTGGGTGGTAGAGACCTGAGTGTCCTGGGCATGCCCATGAGTGCTGTTCCTGGTCTCCTGTTCCCAGGTGCAGATATCGCAGAGGTGACCAGGCTGCCAGAGAAGGGGACGAGAAGGGAGCCAGGGACACGTGATGTCTTTGTATTCTTCCTCTTTGCTTTCTCCTGCCATCGGGTGGGAATCCTCAGGACCACAGAGACCTCCAGGTCTCACCCTGCCTGGCCTGGATTCAGCTCCACCACCTGTCAGCACAGAGCCCAGGGCACTTCCCGGGCATCACAGAGTAGAAAGCTCATTCATTTTCCAAGAAAGGACACTAAGAGGGATGGCCAAATTGAGTTAGTAGTGCCAGGAATCCAGATCCAGGAGCCGCCGGCCGAGTTCCTGTAAGGCCCGCCCTACCTCTGAATGACAGCTGCTTTCTGTGTTTCTGCAGGGAAACCAGGCCGCTCTCCCCCAGCATTTACAGCAGCTTAATTTACAGACCCGCATGTTTGCTGCGCACTCCACATCAATTCTCTCTCCTTTAAACTTTTATCACTTTGCTGTATGAATAAGGCCACTGATTTTCTAGGTTCCATGTGCTTTTACATCAGGATTTTTCTTTCTTCTCTCCACAAACTTGTTCTCCACAAACTTGTTCAGAACACCTGCTTGTGTGAGACCCGTGGTGGGCTCCCTAGGCGTCCAGAGATGAACTGGTTGTGGTCCTGGGCCTCTAGGAGTCGGCACTCCAGGGAGGGATGGGGAAGTAGCCTCACATGTGGATACGTTTTCGACTTTGTTCACCCGCTGAGCAGATAGATATGTCATGGACACTAATTCTGTGCGGATGTCATAGCAGGTGCTGAGCTGTACAGGTGATGAACAAGACCAGTGTGGGCCTGAGCTTGCCGTGAGCTTCCACTGTAGGGAGGCGGAGGCCTGTTGAGGTGCATGAGGGGAGAATTACAGGCCATTCTGGAGCTCCTAGAAAAGCCCACATAGTCTGTGTGGGGTGGGTCAGGGAAGACTTCTCTGAGCAAGTGGTGTCTAAGCTGAGACATGAAGGATGAGTGGGAGTTAGCCAGGTGAAGGGGTCCAGGGAGAGAAAGATTGTTCCAGGCAGAGGGAGTTGCCATGTAGAGACATGGCATCCAGGGAGAGCATGGCATGCTCATGACACTGGAGGAAGCCAGAGAGTTTGCAGTGTGGGGAATGAGGGTGAGGCTGGTGCAGGATGAAGGTGCAGTTGTGAGCAAGTGAGCGGGACGCAGGGCCTGGTAAGCCCCGGTGGTTTAAATGAAGTGCCATGGAGGGCCCAGGAGAGGGCCAGCTGATGAGATATCTGACTTGGAGAAGCCCAGGGTGGCAAGATTGGATGACAGTTGGCCCAGAGTGTGGCAATGGAGCTGGAGAGAAGCGACAGATTCAAGAGTCTGGTGAGAAAAGGAATGTGTAGGACTTGGTCGTCGACCAGACATTGAGGGTGGGGGGGAAGGGAGGCGTTAAGGACAGCCCTGAGGTCTCTGTCCTGGCACCCACTGCCGTGCCCCAGGAGGAGCAGAGAAGAGTTCAGCTGGAGGCTGCCCCGAGACAGCCAAGTGCGGTTTTGGAGTAGGATTTATGGGCCTGAAATTCAGAGCCGAGGAAAGCCCAGGAAATACAGATTTGGGAGTAGAGAGGAAGACCCACAGGAGGAGGCCGAGTGGGGTGGGGGAGGGGGCCCCGAGAAAGACGCAGCAATGAGGGGAAGGACAGAGGCAAAACCCATCGAGGGGGACATCTACATGCCATCTTTGGTGCTTTGGACAAGGGACAGTATTTCAGCAGGTGGAGGTCATGGGTCACAGCAAAGATGTTCCAGGTAGCTGGACCAACATGACCAAGGAGGAGAGGCAAGAGGTGTCCATGCTGTCTGGGACCTAGGCTGGGTGGGGCTGGGTTAGGCCTCGCATCTAGAAGGCCCCAAATGCCCAAGTTCTTGGGCCTTGCTTGCTTGTCTCTAACTTTCCTTCTGTGGCTCTTAATGGTGAAGGCCTCCCATGCTCCTCTTTGGGAAGAATTATGCAATTATTCCTAAATGGAGTGCATGTCAGCAACCCTAGCACTGAAGAAGGAAGACATATTAGAGGAGGAGAAACCTTTCACCCAGCCCTAAACCAGCTGCTTCTGGAGAGTACTGAAGAAGAATAATATTTTGTTAATCTAAAAGAACTTTACATTTATGCTTGACTGAAGCACAGATCACGTTTGTCCTGGGAGCCAATGAGCAGCCAGAGTTTGGGTAATCTATGCAAAGGCCCCTCAGCTGCCCTGCATCCATCATCCCAAGTGACAGAATTTACATCATTAATCATTGGCAGTAATAGAAAAGTCATTGGAATAGAATGTTGTCACAGGATAAATGTCTCCCAATTGCATATAAATGTCTCAGCTTTACTGTACTATTTGTGCTTGAGAAATACTGTGGCTTCAAAACAGTATTTATCTGGCATTGGGAAACCATCAACGCCAGCCTGCCTTGCTGACAGCACCTCCCGAGGAACTCAGAACTTCCCCTGTGGGCCTCAGGCCCAGGGTCGCCGCACATCTCTGCCCATGACAGGAGATGGGCAGAGGGAGGGGAGGCTGGGCTCCTTGGGACTTCCTGGTGGACGACACCTGGGGAGTTAGAAAACACTCAAGTTCAGTCATGCCTACCGCATTCCCCCAGCCTGTCACCCTGTGGCTGGAGGGTGGCTTGCTGCCACTTGATGCAGAGAAGAAAGGAGGGTCTGAATCAGGCCCAGCCGAACTAGCCGCTCTCATGGCCTCAAATTGAAGGGTGTGGCCGCTCCAAAGGCACCACAGGCCAGAGAGAAACGAGAGGCGACCCTGCAAGCTGGAAGCCCAAGAGCTGACATTGGAAGGCCTCCTTACCGTTTTAGAAATGAAGCCCACAGTGGTTTTTGGCTGGCGTCTTTCTGTTTTGTGACCTGAAAACACTCTGTTTTTGGAAAGTGCAGATCTGCTGACACCTTTTTCCGGAGGTTTGTGTGTTTCTCTCCGTGGTGAGCCGCCTTGCCTCTGATGGGGCCAGATGCTGGCAGGAGGAGGGATGTGGCTTAGGGAGCAAGGCATATTTTGCTCAGTTTTGAAGGAATTCTTTTTGTTTGATCCTTCGCCTCTCTATCCCCTCAGGGGTCCTGCAGCCCTGCTGGGCCCGGCAGGAGGAGTGGGCCCCAGAGGCAAGGCAGGCAAGTCAGGCAAGTCAGAGGTCCCGAGGCAGGAGGATGCTGCCTCCGGCGGATGGGTATGTGGGGCTGCATTAAGGGTGTGCAGCAACCATGACCAGTGAGCTGCTGGAAACTGGAGCCAGGCGTCTGAGCTGACAAGCCAGGGCAAGGTTTCGTAGAGTATATTTTAAGAGGTAGATCCCCTCTTTCTACGGGGAATTTCAGAAATGTCCACTTCTCAGATGTGGAAGTGATCTGACACCAGCTAGCCAGGTGTTCCCAGACCTTGATGATGAAGACCAAAGTTCAGAATGCTGGTGGGTGTGTTAGCCTGTTTTCACACTGCTGATAAAGACATACCCAAGACTGGGCAATTTATGAAAGAAACAGGTTTAACTGGACTCACAGTTCCATGTGCCTGAAGAGGCATCACAATCATGGTGGAAGGCAAGGAGGAGCAAGTCACCTTAAGTGGATGACAGCAGGCAAAGAGAGCTTGTGCAGGGAAACTCCCCCTTATAATACTGTCGGAGGGATCTCAGGAGACTTACTCGCTATTACGAGGACAGCATGGGAAAGACCCGCCCCCCTAATTCAGTCATCTCCCACTGGGTCCCTCCCATAACACTTGGGAATTACGGGAGCTACAAGATGAGATTTGGGTGGGGACACAGAGCCAAATCGTATCATTCTGCCCCTGGTCCCTCCCAAATCTCATATCTTCACATTTCAAAATCAATCATGCCATCCCAACAGCCCCCCAAATCTCAACCCATTTCATCATTAACCCAAAAATCCAAGTCCAAAGTCTCATCTGAGACAAGGCAAGTCCCTTCCAGCTATGAGCCTGTAAAATCAAAAGCAAGTTAGTTACTTCCTAGATGCTATGGGGGTACAGGTATTGGGTAAACACAGCTCTTCCAAATGGGTGAAATTGGCCAAAGCAAAGGGGTTACAGGGCCCATGCAAGGCTGAAATCCAGCAGGGCAGTGAAATTTTAAAGTTCCAAAATGATCTCCTTTGACTGCATGTCTTGTGTCTGGGTCATGATGGTGCAAGAGGAGGGTTGCCATTGTCTTGGGCAGCTCTGCCTCTTTGCTTTGTAGGGTACAGCCTCCCTCCTGGATGCTTTCACAGGCTGGTGTTGAGTGTCTGTGGCTTTTCCAGGTGCACTGTGCAAACTGTCAGTGGATCTACCATTCTGGGGTGTGGAGGATGGTGGTCGTCTTCTCACAGCTCTAGTAGGCAGTGCCCCAGTAGGGACTCTGTGTGGGGGCTGTAACCCCACATTTTCCTTCCGCACTGCCCTAGCAGAGGTTCTCTGTGAGGACCCCACCCCTGCAGCAAACTTTTGCCTGGGCATCCAGGCATTTTCATACATCTTCTGAAATCTAGGCAGAGGTTCCCATACCTCAATTCTTGACTTCCGTGCACCTGCAGGCTCAACACCATGTGGAAGCTGCCAAGGCTTAGGACTTCCACCCTCTGAAGTAACAGCCTGAGCTATACCTTGGTCCCTTTTAGTTATGGCTGCAGCAGCTGGGACACAGGGCACCAAGTCCCTAGGCTGCACACTGCATGGGAACCCTGGGCCCAGCCCACAAAACCATTTTTTCCTTTCAGGCCTCTGGGCCTGTGATGGGAGAGGCTGGCATGAAGACCACTGACAAGTCCTAGAGACGTTTTCCTCATTGTCTTGGGGATTAACATTCAGCTCTTCGTTACTTATGCAAGTTTCTGCAGCAGGCTTGAATTTCTCCTCAGAAAATGGGATTTTTTTTCAATTGTGTTGTCAGGCTGCAAATTTTCCAAACTTTAATGCTCTGTTTCCCTTTTGAAACTGAATGCCTTTAACAGCACCCAAGTCACATCTTGAATACTTTACTGCTTAGAAATTTCTTCTGCCAGATAACCTAAATCATCTCTCTCAAGCTCAAAGTTCCACAGATCTCTAGGGCAGGGGCAAAATGCCACCAGTCTCTTTGCTAAAACACAACAAGAGTCACCTTTATTCCAGTTCCCAATAAGTTTCTCATCTCCATCTGAGACCACGTCAGCCTGGACCTTATTGTTCATATCCTGTCAGCATTTTTGTCACAGCCATTCAGCAAATCTCTAGGAAGTTCCAAACTTTCCCACGTTTTCCTGTCTTCTTCTGAGTTCTCCAAACTGTTCCAACCTCTGCCTGTTACCCAGTTCCAAAGTCACTTCCACATTTTCGGGTATCTTTTCAGCAATGCCCCACTCTACTGGTACCACTTTACTGTATTAGTCTGTTTTCACACTGCTGATAACGACATACCCGAGACTGGGCAATTTACAAAAGAAAGAGGTTTAATTGGGCTCACAGTTCCACATGGGTGGGGAGGCCTCACAATCATGGCAGAAGGCAAGGAGGAGCAAGTCACATCTTGCATGGATGGCGGCAGGCAAAGCTTATGCAGGAAACTCCCTCTTATAATCCCGTCAGATCTCATGAGACTTATTCACTGTTAAGAGAATACCATGGGAAAGACCCGCCCCCTCTAATTCAGTCATCTCCCACTGGGTCCCTCCCACACCACATGGGAATTATGGGAGCTGCAATATGAGATTTGGGTGGGGACGCAGAGCCAAACCTTATCAGTGGGGCTGACCCAGGATGGCCAACTTCTGATGTGACCAAATGAGACCCATTAAAAGCCAGTTGTCAGCTACCGTATCATCATTTCATAAAATGAAATAAAGGAAAGAATATTTTGACACCAACAATATAAGAAGGCCATCATTTCAAGGTACAGAATATTTATTTCTTCAGTTGAATATAATTGGCTTTATGAAGGATTTGCTCCACTATACCTGTTTTTTTAACCCCCCTTTTTTCCTGATTTCTTTTGTTTTGCCAAAAACTCACAAAAATCTGTTCTGGGTCCCCAGGCCTCTTGTTTCAGATAAGCAAATGGAGGTGCAGAGGGAAGGGACCTGGCTAGGGTCCCACAGCTAGTGAGATTTGTGGATGGTTCCAGTTATTTCTGGCTTCATAACAAATCTCTCCTGACTCAGCAGTGTGAAACAACAGTCATTTATTATTTTCCCCTCTCTTGGTTCTGAGGCTGGCCCAAGCAGCTCTCACTTGGGGTCTCAATGCGGTTGCAGTCAGATAGTGGCTGGGCTGTCATCTTAAAGGCTTCTCTGAGTGGGTCTGGGAAGATGCAAGCATCTGGGGACAGAGCAGCAGGGGCTCCTCCGGCATCCCTTTCTCCATGTGGTTTCCAGCATGATGGCTGTAGGACAGCCAGATTTCTCCCCTGGGGCCCCAAATGCATGTCCTGAGAAAAGCAGGTGGAAGCTGTGTTGCCTTTCATGAACTGGCCTTGAAAGTCACACGGCATCCCTCCTGCTGAGTTCTGTTAGTTACAAGTGAGCCATTAAGACCAGCCTGTATTCAATGGGAGGAGAATTGGCCTCCACTTCTTGGTGGGCGGAGTGCCAGAGGATTTGCAGACATGTTTTAAAACCACCGAGTGGATCCAATAGGCTAAGTCCAAAGCGCCTCAGGGAGGGCCAGGTTTTAATTTGGAGCGCTGAGATCTTGGAACACACCCCCTTCCGTAAGGATTCCAGGAATGAGTCTGCTGGAGGATCACTTCAGTGATGGGTGGCAAGCTCTGCTTCCTGGTCCCTGCTTGCACTTGTATGAAGTGATACATTTCACAAATAAGGTCGATTCCATCAAAGAAATATCAAGCTATTTTATGATCATAGTTGAGATGATGAATTAAAGTCGATTTCGAGAAATAATCAGTAAAAGAACAGAGACTTCAGGAGGACAGCATAAACTCTCTGAATTGTAGGTACTCACTGTTCATCAGAAAGCAGCCTCCCGCATTTGTGCACTGGTTGAGCACTTGCTGTGTGCATAGCACTGCTGTCCAACCAGTGATGGGTGCAGTAGTGTGTGGAAGTGAGAGGGGTCCCCGTCTGCACTCCTGAGTATCTGTGATCCAGTTTAGGTCATCTCTGTGCCACCCCATTAGGACCTGTGTGTGGGAAGGGGTGAGCACTGATCCTTTTTCAATCCCCATTCCTGCATGTGGGCTACCTGCTGTCAGCTCCAGGGAACAGAGATGCTCTCGAGGTTCCTGTTTACAGGGGTTTATTGGAAGAGTTATCTGAAAGATGAGGAAGAGAACTAGACCATCCCAAAGCCGTAAGGCCCAGCCCCTGGCTCAGTGCTGGCAGCCCTCCTTGTTGCTGACAGGGAGGCCTGGCTTATTCAAGGTCCACAGGTATGAAATGGAGGGTGGCGGGGCTGGGGACGGTGGGGCTGGGGGCGTCTGGTATGCAGGAAGAGGGCAGCCACACTGGTGGTTTCCTGTGGTGGTGAGCTGGGGGCGTTCGGGTCAGCCTGGGAAGCAGAGAGTCCATGTGAGTGACTGATGTCCTAGATCCTCTCCTTCTTTCATGGATAGAGAGTAAGCACCTGTCCTGTGTCAGGCACACCTCTAGGGACAGGGCAGTGAACAGACAGACACCTTTACCTTCCCATGTGACTGCCAAGAAGGTGATTTCTTCTCTCTCTGTGAATCCCCCAGACCTGCCAATTTGGTGGATAATTGTTTTCTGTCACAGCTCTTGGCAAAAGGAAGGGGAAAAACAATTCCCCAAGGTATAGAATTTACCAGAGAGAACCCCCATTACTCGCCCAGGACTAGTAAGCTGGTCCGTAGCTTCCCAAATGAAGGGGCTACCTGGCTATGTCCACAACAGGAAAATGGAGGCTTACCCAGAGTCAGTAAGAGACTGAGGAATGCAGGCCGAGCCTGGCTGGCCACATGGCACGACTTCGTTCATGTCATGAATATTTATTGAACGCCTGCCACATGCCAGTCTGTATTCCCGGGACTGGGTGTGAACAGTGCACAAGAGGGAAGCCTCCCTGGTCTCTTGGTGCTTACCTTCTAGCTGGGGAGACTGGAAACATAAAGATGGTGCAAAGACTGAGTGGAGAAAAACCAAGCTGCCAGGAGGGGCTCAGGCTGGGGAGGGGGTCAGGCCAGCTGGGAGGGGCTTGCTGAGCTGACCTTGAGCAGCCTCCTGCAGGGGCCTGGAGTCAGTGGTACTCACCCAACCCTTGAGCTGGGGCTGAGGGCTCCACGACTTTCATCCCTTGGGGCGCGGGGAGGTGACCAGGGGCGGCCCTCCCTGGCCTGGCTTCTCCCTCTTTCACCCACTGAGTGTCGACTCTGCCTTTCTGATCTGGGTCCCTGTGAGGAGGAAATATATATTTAGACTTCTGTACTTTCCGTGGTAACAGCCGCTTTATTCCTGGTGAAGAATGAGGAAAATGGGTCAGCTGTATTTACTAAGAAGCATGTTCCAGCTTCTTTTCCGAGGCTATTTATAAACTTTAAAAAATGCGAGCTAAGTTTTTGCATCTTATTGGAAGCCGGAATGCCTATGAATACCCTTTCTATTACTATACTGGGGAATCTAGCACTTTGGAATTGAAATGCGTTGAGTAGGGCAGATAGGAATCTTGCAAATAGTGATTTTGATGAACTCTGGCAGCCCACATTTGCCTCTTGGTCTGATTTCTCTGGAGTGTTTTCATGTGACATTGGTATAGCTTTCTTAGATATGGTGGGGGGGACTGTGTTGTGGCTACAAACAGCTGACTGGCTATGCTGGCTCTTCACGGCTGGTGTGCTGACAACTTTATCTGGCCTTGGAGCCTTGAGGAGGGGCCGCTGCCAATGACGGGGCCCTGCTCTTGGCCAGCCTTGCACACTGGGCAGTGGGGCAGGAAGCCCAAGGGCAGAAGGGCTTCCTGAACCTGGGGACTCAGAAAAACCATTTCTGAACCTGCTCCTTCCCTTCCTTGTCTCTAGGGGGAATAGGGCATGAGGCCTCTAGAAGCTTTGCCTTGGCCCATGCCTCCTTCCCACATTTCTTGATGGGCCAAGAGCCGCCAGCATCCCTCCTGTGTCTCATGCCTCCCCTGGGCATCATGGGGTCACACGTGTCCTCACATTGTGCCCCACATGCAAATAAAGGGTCACTTCTCCCTTTCTCTCTAAGTGGCCTGACCTCACTTTCGAGGGGGAAAGGCTTGGGGTCCTAGATTTTAGGCACACTCTGGTGAGTTTAATCGAATGGCTCAGATTGTGTCTTGAGGTAACGCTATGTTGAGGCTATGCTCGATCTTTCCAAACGCCTCCTTTCCTGCTCCCCTCTGTGCCTTGCAGTATGGGGAGGAGTGTGTCCCTGCAGCCTAGAGGTAGCTGAGGGAGGGGTCTCTGCCCTCCAGCCACTCCTTGGTACCCTCTTTGGTTCCTTCTGCAGAGAGGCTGGACTATTGAGCCCCAGGAGCAACTAGCCCCATGTAGACTTTGCTGGGGGAATCCTGGCACCCATAAGTGGAGCCCGGTCCCATTGTTTATCTTCTTGGCTTTTCAATACCCCTTCCCAAGAGGCATCTCCATACTGGAGCCTGCAGGCTGTAGGGCCCTAAGCTGCCCGCTGGCTGATCCATCACCAGGAGGCAGGGTAGTAGGGCAAGAAGATAGGCATGGGCCCTCCTCCCATCTCCAGCTGTAACCCTGAGGACCTGACTTCCTCTCCTTATGCCTCCACCTCCTGTGGGTATCATGTCCATCATCTCAATCACAGCCACCACCACTGTCACTTACTGAGCACTTAACTCTGTCCCAGGCACCGTTCTACCCCATGTCATGTATGAGTTGATTAAATCCACAAGGCAAAGAGGGCTATTAGGAGAATGAAATAAGTGACTCAGCCAGTTGCTCAGGACAGTGCTTGGTGGTCGTCGCTAATGATCACTCTCATCGTGCCTGTCTATCTGCCCCACGTTGGGAGGGGATGGGCCAAGTTCTTCCCAGAGCAGAAGTTCCCAAACTTTCTTGCATCTTGCACTCCAAGTGCCTCAGGGACCTACCTTCCTTTCTTTCCTTTATTCTTTTCTTTTTTTCTTTTCCCTCCCTCCCTCCCTCCTCCCTCCCTCCCTCCCTCCTCCCTCTCTCCCTCCCTTCCTTCCTTCCTTCCTCTCTTTATTCCTTCCTTTCTCTCTCTTCTCTCCTTCTTTCCTTCCTTCCTTCCTTCCTTCCTTCCTTCCTTCCTTCCTTCCTTCCTTCCTTCCTTTCTTTCTCTCTTTCTCGTTCTTGCTTTCTTTTTTTCTTTCTTTCCCTCTCTTTCTCTCTCTCCCTTTCCTTTCCTCTCTCTCTTTTGTACTTTCTTTCTCTCCCTTCCGCTCCCCTCCTCTTCCCCTCCCTCCCTCCCTCCCTCCCTCCCTCCTCCCTCCCTCCCTTCCTTCCTTCCTTCCTTCCTTCCTTCCCTCTTTTCTTTCTTTTCTTTATTTTTTGGAAACAAGGTCTGGCTCTATCACCCAGGCTGGAGTGCATTGGCTCAATTGCAGCTCACTGCAGCCTTGATCTCTTGGGTTCAAGTGATCCTCCCACCTCAACCTCCCAAGTAGCTGGGACTACACACACCTGCCACCATGCCCAGCTAACTCTTCAAATTTTTGTAGAGATGGGGTCTTGCTTTGTTGCCCAGGCTGGTCTCAAGACTCCTGGGCTCAAGCAATCCTCCTGCTTTGGTCTCCCAAAGTGCAAGGATTACAGTAATTAGCCACTGCACCTGGCCTCAGTGATTTTTTTTTTTTTAAATTTTAATTTTTAGAGAGTGTGGTGGCACAATCATAGCTTACTGTAGCCTCAAACTCCAGGGCTTAGGTGATCTTCCTGCCTCAGCCTCCCAAGTAGCTAGGACCACAGGCATTCTCTACCATGCCCAGCTAATATTCATTCATTCATTCATTCATTCATTCGTTTTGTAGAGATGGGATTTTGCCATGTTGCCCAGACTGGTCTTGAACTGGCCTCAAGCGATCAACCACGTCAGCCTCCCCACGCACTGAGACTGCAGGTGTGAGCCTCTGCACCCAGCCGCCTCAGTGATTCTTTTTCCTGGTGTCCCTAGGCCAAAATAAATATCTAATAGTTCCGTTTATTAAGCAGTTAGATATAAACACCTTAATAAACATTTGTGTCCTAACAACTTAATAGCTGTTTGAAAATATAATGCACATAATTTTAAAAATTCCATTCTTAAATAACCAAATTACTAATGGGATATGTGTGCCTATCAGGCACTGGACAACTTGTAAAATCCTGGGATCAGATTAGACACCAGTGCCCTCATTTCCTGTTTCATATTGATTTTTGTGAGGTACTCACTTTTTAATTCAGCAGCCACTGAAACCCCAGCTTTACCACGGCCTGACATCCTCAGAAGGCATGCAGGACAGTCTAATGGTGACACTGTAAACTGCTTCAAGCTAGTGGTACCAGTGGTGTCCGGCAGATGTTAAATATTGCTTGTTTCCCACAAAAATGTAAATATTCTTGCAGGTCTCCTGTGAGTTAGCAGAGGGTCCCCAGGCAGCCTTGGTGCACAGTTTGGGAACCGTGTTTCTAGTGACTTGTGGCCTTCCCCTAGCTACCCAGGAAACAGGCCAATAGGCCTGAGGCTCTCAGACTCCTACCTACCCATCTGGCAGGTGCAGGAGAGACAATAAGGATCCAGGTGTCCTGCCTTCTTCCTGCCTCCCCCCTCCCACAATTTCTCAGGACAGGAGGGGCCAGGCTCCACTCTCTCTCCTCCTGTGCATCCTGTTCTCCTCCTGCCTGGGGAGTCAGCCTTGGGACCCAGCCACCAGCGCTGGAAGGGGCATCTTCTTGGTGGCCGAGGGAAGAACTTGGTGATCTGAATCCTCTAGGATGTGGATTCAGAAAACCCTCCCTCTCAACAGAGCGCTTTCAAGTCTGTGGCCATGCTGCTGATGCTAACAGAAATCAGTCTTGCCGTTCAGAGCAGAGAATTCTCTTTGTTGTTTCGGTGTGTACGTGCCCTCTGCCTGAAGTACTGAAATCATTGCTTCAAAGGCCCGGAGCTCCGCAAACCACTAGACTTATAAGACAGGGAGTCTGAAGAGATCAGAGAGAGAATCAGGTGTTCGGTGCCTTTGTGTTCAGCAGGTGCCTGCGTCTTAGGGACAGGTGGATTGTAAACTCAGGCATCTTAGAACAGGTACTTCTGCTGTTCTAGCTCCCACACAGCCCCTCCCCTTTACCTTTATTCCCATCTGCCCTCCCCACCCTAACTCTCTCCTGGGGGAGATGCCTCCAGGTGCCTGTTCCCAGAGAGCCCCTTACCTGCAGTTTCAGAGCCTGCTGCCTCACTCCTCCTCCCTCGCTGACTTCTGTCAATTCCAAGATCTCCCAGTTCATTCTCACCCCAGGACCTTTGCACTTGCCATTCCCCCTACCTGGGGTCCCATTATCAGGCCCTTCATTGGCTTGCCCCAGCTCATTTACCAGGTCTCACTTTATATGTCACTCCTTAAACAGCCCAGCCAAGAGCACCCTGTCTAAGGAAGGACCCCAGCTCCTCTGTTTGCTCCTCATGGCCCTTTAAATGCAAGCTTCATCGTGCAGGCAGAGACCACGTGCATCTGCATCCACCACGTTCGTTGTTGTTTGCTTAGCACTTAGCCCTGTGCCTGGCTCATCAGAAGCACCAGCAAGCGTGTTTCTAGGAGTGGGGCTTCCACAGTGCAGTGCTGCCTTTTGTTATTATTTCTTACATAGAAGGGACTTAAGGGTCAATGACTTAATTCTGCTGAGTAAGATGTAGAAAAATTCCAGCTACCATATATCATCAACATGTTGTAAAAGTTGGAAGGACATAATCTTAGAATAAAGAACAGTCCTTTTATTTTATTTTATTTTTTGAGACAGAGTTTCGCTGCGTCACCCAGGCTGGAGTGCAATGGTGCGATCTTGGCTCACTGCAGCCTCCACCTCCTGAGTTCAAGCAATTCTCCTGCCTCAGCCTCCCAAGTAGCTGGGACTACAGGCACCCACCACCACGCCCAGCTAATTTTTGTATTTTTAGTAGAGATAGGGTTTCACTATGTTGGCCAGGCTGGTCTTGAACTCTAGACCTGGTGATCTGCCTGCCCCAGCCTCCCAAGGTGTTGGGATTACAGGCGTGAGCCACTTCACCTGGCCCTTAAAGGACAGTTCTTTAAATGGCATAACTTTAGCACTATTGAGAACATGCTGTGTAGTCCCTCTTCTCACCTCTTGGAGGTTGGATGAAAACTCCCCTTTGGTCCGTGAGCACCTGGGAGGTGTTGCATTTGTCCTTGGTGGAACTTAGTAACCCATTCAATGCGGTCTGAACCCTGCTCTCATGGGGTTTGTCTCCTGCACCAGGCTGTAAATGCCGTGGCGGGACACCGTGTTTTAGGATGAGCCTTTGCATCAGGCTGTAAACACCGCGGCGGGACACCGTGTTTTAGGGTGAGCCTTTGCACCAGGCTGTAAACGCCGTGGCGGGACACCGTGTTTTAGGGTGAGCCTTTGCATCAGGCTGTAAACACCGCGGCGGGACACTGTTTTAGGATGAGCCTTTGCACCAGGCTGTAAACGCCGTGGCGGGACACCGTGTTTTAGGGTGAGCCTTTGCACCAGGCTGTAAACGCCGCGGTGGGATACCGTGTTTTAGGGTGAGTCTTTGCACATGCTCTTCCTTCTGCCTCCAGCACCTTTTTGGTCTCTGGGTACCTCCAAGTTCTGCCCAGATGCCCTCTCCTGAAGCTTTGCAGGACTGGCCTAGGCTCCCTCGATCCTTGGTAATCACTGTCGACTTGCCTGCCTGCTGGGATCCAAGTCTCCTCCGTTTTGGACCAGGCTGCTGGCGTACCATCGTCCCACCGTCGTACACCGTGATATGCTGAAGGATGAAGGATGAAGGATGTTGGCTGGTGGTGACTTTGAGGATGTGGCGGAAACAGATAGGCCCCCCTCAGGGACTCCACATGGAGCCCACTCTGTCTTTCTGTAACTGATTCTAATTTCTTTTTTTCTTTTTTTCTTTTTGAGATGGAGTCTTGCTCTGTCGCCCAGGCTGGAGTGCAGTGGCCGGATCTCAGCTCACTGCAAGCTCCGCCTCCCGGGTTCACGCCATTCTCCTGCCTCAGCCTCCTGAGTAGCTGGGACTACAGGCGCCCGCCACCTCGCCCAGCTACTTTTTTTTGTATTTTTTAGTAGAGACGGGGTTTCACCATGTTAGCCAGGATGGTCTTGATCTCCTGACCTCGTGATCCGCCCGTCTTGGCCTCCCAAAGTGCTGGGATTACAGGCTTGAGCCACCATGCCCGGCCAATTGATTCTAATTTCTACTTCAATCTTTCATTCCACCAGGTTACAGAAACAGAATCACATTTAATTGTGGGTTTTCTCAGTCAACAGAAAGTTCCTCCAGTCTCCTGGGTTTGCTGGCATGTGAGGAGCTCATGGGAGTGAGGGGTTTGACTCTCATCACTGCCGTTCCCCATCTCTCTGTCCCCCTGTGCAGGTCTTTCCTGTATACCCCTTTGTCCTAATTGTGGGGTCTCTGAAGGGAAGGGTGAGATCCTCAGCTGCTTCCACACCCCTCTTGGGGAGCAGGGGCCCATTTGGCTGTCCCCTGACCCCTAGCAGCCATCTCTAGTCTCTGGAGCTAAGGGAAAAATGAATGGAGGTTTCTCTATGCCCCAGGGAAGGGCCCTTATGAGGAACCAGAGAACAGAAGAATCAAAGCCATGGCTTTAGAATTTCAAAAGCTAGGGCCGAGGTGTGTGCAGAGGAGACGCGGGGAGCCAGGGCCCTTCCCTGGAGCATAGATGCCTCGGTCTGGTTAGAAGAAAAAGCTACAAGGAATGGGGGCAAAGAGAAACCTCCATTCATACGCCAGTGGTTAACCTGCAGCTGCTCATCCAAGGGAAGCAAGAGTGTGTGAGCTGGGCACCCCTAGGGAGCTTATCTTTAAAATGTGCCTGTGGGTGTGGGTAAGTAAATGCAGAAGCTGTTTAGCATTCTAGCTTATTTGGGTATTTTTATTTACTCAAAAATTTTAATTTTCAGAGGTAATACGTGTTCGGTGAGGAAAGGAAAAACAGGAAGGTGAATAGAATCAGAGTCACTTATGTCAGCACCTGGAGATGCCCTCATTACATCCTGGCATTTGTCTCTACAGGTAGCGTAGTAATAAAAGTAGTGGTAATTATAGTACTAAATGGAACACACACTTACTGAGGGCTTACGAAGCGCCAGGCGTTTTTTTTTTTTTTTTTTTTTTTAAAGAATCACGCAGATGATAATTTAGGAGGAGACTTTGTCCATCCTCTTCCTTCTGCTTCCTTGTTGATCTCTGGGTACCTCCAAGTTCTGCCCAATGAACTAACGACCCTGTGATGTGGATATTACTGTTTTCCTCACTGTACCAATGAGGAAGTTGAATCACTAAGCATTCATGGGATTTGCCTGCGCTCCGTGGCTGGGCTGCCTGGCTCTGCACACATACCCCACATGCCTGCAGGTGTGCACATTAATGGCTGAGGTATAGAGCAGTTGGCACAATCACCAGTCACGGTTCCTGTTCAAGTTTCTTTTGGGAGAGAAACCATATCTTTGTTCCCTGGGGACTTGGTACCTCATTTGCTGAATGAATGAGTGAGGAGAGGGGGATGCTTTTGAATTTGAATGCAAACTTTTCTACCACTGGTCACAGGCAGAATTACCATTCCTTTTGGCAATTATTATTTTTCTTTCCTGGGCTTATAGCACCTGTATACACTGGTGCCTCCTTGCATGACCTCAGGGAACACCATTCGCATTATATTCTTTTCTGAAAACAGCTTTATTGAGGCATAATTGACATATAATAAATTACGCATATTTAAAATGTACAACTCAGTGAGTTCTGGCATCATCATCGCCAAATCAAGATAATGAACGTATCCATCACCCCGGAAGTGTCCTTGAGCCCCTTGGTGATTCCTTCCTCCAGGGCCTGCCCCCTCCTCACCAGGCAACCGCCACTCTGCTTTCTGTCAGTTTATGTTAGTTAGCATTTCCAGGGTTTTATATAAATGGAGTCATACAGCATGTTATCTTTTTTTGGGGTCTGGCTTCTTTCAGCGTAATTATTTTGAGATTCACCCATGTTGTATCAGTAATTCATTTCTTTTTATTGCTGAGTAGTGTTCTGTTGTATGGATATGAGACAATTTGTCTGTGTACCTGTTGATGGACATTTGGGTTATTTGCAGCTTTTTACTTTTATAAGTAAAGCTGCCGTGAACATTTGTGTGCAAGTCTCTGCATGGACATATGCTTTCTTTTCCCTCGGGTAAATGCCTAGGAGTGGGATGGCCGGATCATATGGAAACTGACATGTTGCTTTGCAAAGTGACCACGCTGTTTTCTGTCCTCACTGCGGGGTATGAGAGTTCCAGTTTCTCCACATCCCCGCCAACCCTTCCCACGGTCAGTCGTTGTCATTTTAGCCATTCAAACAGGCATGTGGTATATCTCGTCGTGGTGTGAATTTGTATTTCTTTTTTTTTTTTGAGACGGAGTCTCGCTCTGTCGCCCAGGCTGGAGTGCAGTGGCACAATCTCGGCTCATTGCAAGCTCCGCCTCCTGAATTCACACCATTCTCCTGCCTCAGCCTCCTGAGTAGCTGGGACTACAGGTGCCCGCCACCACGCCCGGCTAATTTTTTGTGTTTTGTTTAGTAGAGACGGGGTTTCACCATGTTAGCCAGGATGATCTTGATCTCCTGACCTCGTGATCCACCTGCCTCGGCCTCCCAAGGTGCTGGGATTACAGGTGTGAGCAACCGCGCCCAGCCTGAATTTGTATTTCTGTAGTAATTAATGATGTTGGGCATCTTTACCTGCATTTAGCCATACCCATGTATCTTCTTTAGTGAAGTGTCTATTCAAATCTTTTGTCCTTTAAAAAAGTTGGGCTGTGTTCTTATTATTGTTTTGAGAGTTCTTTATATATATTCTAGATAAAGTTCCTTATCACATATATGCTTTGCAGAGTTTTTCTTCCAGTTTGTGATTTGTCTTTTCATCCTCTTAACAGTATCTTTTGAAGAACAGAAATTAATTTTGATGTCAGTTTTTTTTAATCAGTTTTTTTTCCTGTTTTTAGGGATCATGCTCATGGTGTTGTATCTAAGCAATCATCATCTTCTTTATTTTAATTAAAAAGATGTGGGTCTTGCTATGCTGCCCAGGCTGGAGTGCAGTAGCTATTCACAGCCTCGAACCCCTGACCTCACATGATCCTTCTGCCTCAGCCTCCTGAGTAGCTGGGACTACAGGTGCATGCCATTCATTGTGCCTGGCTATCTAAGCAATCTTTTTTTTTTTGAGACGGAGTCTCGCTCTGTCGCCCGGACTGGAGTACAGTGGCCGGATCTCAGCTCACTGCAAGCTCCGCCTCCCAGGTTTACGCCATTCTCCTGCCTCAGCCTCCCAAGTAGCTGGGACTACAGGCACCCGCCACCTCGCCCGGCTAGTTTTTTTTTTGTATTTTTTTAGTAGAGACAGGGTTTCACTGTGTTCGCCAGGATGGTCTCGATCTCCTGACCTCGTGATCTGCCCGTCTCAGCCTCCCAAAGTGCTGGGATTACAGGCTTGAGCCACTGCGCCTGGCTAAGCAATCTTTAGCTAATGCAAGGTCACAAATATTTTCTACTATGTTTTCCTTTCTTTTTCTTTTTTTTTTTTTTTTTTGAGATGGAGTCTCGCTCTGTCTCCCAGGCTGGAGTGTAGTGGCATGATCTCAGCTCACTGCAACTTCCACCTCCCAGGTTCAAGTGATTCTCCTGTGTCAGCCTCTCGAGTAGCTGGGATTACAGGCACATGCCACCAACCCTGGCTAATTTTTGTATTTTTAGTAGAGATGGGATTTTACCATGTTGGCCAGGCTGGTCTCTAATTCCTGACCTCAAGTGATCTGCCCACCTTGGCCTCCCAAAGTGCTGTGATTACAGGTGTAAGCCACTGTGCCTGGCCTTCTCCTACGTTTTCTTCTCAGAATTTTATAGATTTTAAAATTTAGGACTATAGTCTATTTTGGGTTGAAGCATATGGTGTGAGGTATGGGTTGAGGTTCATTTTTCATTTTTTTTTTTTTTTTGCATGTAGACATACAATTATTTCAGCACTATTTGTTGAAAAGACTCCTCTTTCTCCAGCAAATTGCATTTTGCCCCTTTCTAAGAAGTCATTTGTCTGTATATATGAGGGTCTATTTCTGGACTCAGTTCTGTTTCATTGATTGGGTGGTCTGTCTTTAAGCCAATACCCCACTGTCTTGACTGTTGTGGCCGTATAACAAGTCTTGAAATCCTGTGAATCTAAGTCGTGTTAGCTCTGCAACTTTATTCTCTCTCAAGTTGTTCTGGCCACTTGAGGTCCTTTGCATTTCCATATGGATTTTAGAATTGGCTGTCAGTTTCCAGCACAAAGCCTGCTGGGATTTCGATTGGGATTGAGCATCAAATTGCTCTCCGCAGATGGCCTCTTCTGGAGCTGTGCCACCTGCTGTCCTGCCACACCAGTGGGTATAGGACCATGTGGGTGACTGAGGGGCCAGCACCCGTGGTCAGCAGGAGGGGAGGTTATTGGTATTTAATAAGGCATTTTCAGAGACATTCTGCAGTGACCTTAGGGTTTCAGGATGGGATGCTTTTGGCTGAGCCCAGGTGTCCTCTGAGAAATGTGGACCGGAAGGATGAGGCATGCTCCCGGAAGTTAGCATCACTCATGGCCCTTGGTCAGGGCATGGCGGAGGAACCACCCCTCTTTTAGAAGAAGCGTAGAGCCCTCCTGCTGTAATCTGCCCCGTGTCACCTGCTTTAGGCATTCATGTTTGAGGCTCCACAGGTGTGGTGAATGGGTGCCGTGGGAGGATGGGTAAGGGCAGGAGTGGGAGGAATTTACTTTCCAGAACATTCCTTTGAGGAGGAGAGAAAAGAAACTTGGCCACTGTGGACCCGCTCGAGCCAGCCCCGTGTCTCTGTGTGTTGCTGGCTGTGACAGGTATTGTGGAATCCTCGCCTTCCACGGGAGACCTGTGGCCAGCAAGAGTTGCCTGAGGCCCCAGCGCAAATGCCTCCCCTCCCTTCACCGCCACCCCCTCCCCTCTCTCCCCTCTTCTGCCCGCACCATGGCTTTATGTAGCCCTGCTCTTCAGTGAAGGTATTTTGCAGAGGGCGTATGGTTGGAGAGGAAGGCAGGGCTCTGAGGATGCGATGATGTGCCATTTCTTTGGGCTTTTCCAAGGACTGCTCACTTGAGGCTTCCCCTGGGGAGAAGGAGCTGTTAAACTGTCAAAATAAGAAGTCCGCCCAATTCCTTAGGCCAATGGAAAGCACTTAACTCAGACCACAGGCAGCAAGAGCAACAGATTTCCCTGCAATATGTTACAAGGGGAAGAAAAGACTATTGGGGAACTTAAAGAAATGCAGGAAAAGTTTCAAAGATGGGAATATACCTAGTCAATCATACATTAAATTTGGGATTCATAAAAAGAAATTGTGGTGAAAATCTTCCCAAATAAGTTTTTATTCTAGAATTTGATGACGAATCTCTCACAGCGCTGGTTATCCCGTAGGTGTGGTATTCTGAAATACAACCCGAGGCATATGTATTGTCAAATAATAAAGTATTATGAAACCGATCAGCTGTGAGCTCCCCACTTGGCAGTTTGGAAGTAAAACCCTTTCTCCTTTACAAGGCCAAGTGACTCTTAATTCCTCCCAGGAGATTTCACGTTAAAATGTGTTCACTGCCAGCTGACAAAAGAGGCAAGTCCAGATTTATTACCTTGGCACCTGCAGCAAAAAAAAAAAAAAAAAAAAAAAAATGACGGACGATGAAAATATATTTAATTATCATTCCATGCCACATCTCTGTCTGCTCCAGTCGCGGGGCTGCAGCTGTTGGCACACACTTTATTTTAAAGTCAGTGTGCTTATCTGGAGAGAAGGCTGCTCTCTGAGTAAATTGACTTGTGGGAGGAAGGAAATGGCGATCTCCTCCAGACCCAGCTGAACAAATGCAGATTTGTATTCTGCGTGCCTGCTTTAATTGTCTAATCCGCCCCACATCACGTCAGTTCTGGGATTTGGCTTTTGTAAAGAAAACATTTGCAAAAAGTAAACTTTTCTGTGGCTTTCCTGAGCCAAAATGAATGGTTTTCCTTCCTGGACTGAAAAGTGCTGGCCGACGGTGGATGCTCACATTTCTGCTGCAGGCATGGAAATCACTATTAGTTGCATCTCAGAAGGGAAGGAGCCTTAGACAGTCCCTGGTGGACCCTGTCCTTCACCAGATGGAGACCCTGCAGATTCTAGAGGGATGGGCTCAGGGTCTCAGAAGGTGAGAGGTTGGAAACTGGAGACCAGAACTTCTGGCTCCCAGGAAGCCACCGTGTTCTTGTGACTCGAGGCTGTTGGAGGTCTCACCATTTAAGGTTATGCGCCTGAACCTAGAGGATGGCCTCACAGAATTGCCTTCCTGTTTCTGTTCCGTTAAAACCTTCTGGAAAATGGAACCTTGGGATGGAGCAGCAGTACCCTGACTGAGGTGGAAAGCATCAGATTTCTTGGAGTGAAGTCTGTGGGGACTCAGGTTGGCTGCTGGAAGTCTGTGCCATTAGTTCCTGCCTACGATGTGTTGTTTTCAACAAAAGTAGCCCAGATAATAGGCAGTATCTAATGTGGCAATTTTCCTATATCTCTTCTTATCAGGAGAAGCCACTCGATGTTTTGTATATGGTGGGATTTAGTACAAAGTGATGGCATTTCCACTGAAATGAAATACAATCACTGGCTTAGCAGTTAGGATTTAGGGAGGAGAGATGATGCTGAGTGTTTCTGGTGGTGCCTGGTGTCCCTGGTGGCCAGAGGCGGATGCCTGTGGATTGGGGCAGGAGAGGGATGAGGTTTCTGTAAATGTGAGCTAACTTGGGGGTTGGGGGAGAGGGAGGCTCATTTCTCCTGACCTTCTCTTTGATGAATAAGGATTCAAGATTTTATCTGCTGAGTCTGCAGGACATGAGAATTAGGGGATGAGGCCAGGCACTGTGGCTCATGGCTGTAATCCCAGCACTTTGGGAGGCTGAGGTGGGCGGATCACAAGGTCAGCAGTTCGAGGCCAGCCTGGCCAATATGGTGAAGCCCCCTCTCTACTACAAATACAAAAACTGGCTGGGTGTGGTGGCGGGCACCTGTAGTCCCAGCTGCTCGGGAGGCTGAGGCAAGAGAAACACTTGAACCCAGGAGGCAGACGTTACAGTGAGCTGAGATAGCGCCACTGCACTCTAGCCTGGGTGACAGAGTGAGACTCCATCTCAAAAAAAAAAAAAAAAAAGAACTGGGGGATGAAAGAGGGCTCTGGCTTATAGATTTGGGCTGTGACCAGAGCTCTTTAGCCACCAAGCTTTTTGATGTATTGATCAGAATTTTCCATAAACCAGAGAGAGGATTCCACTGCCATCTCCATCATCATCACCACCATCACCATTATCACCATCGTCATCACCGCCATCATCACCATCACTGTCATCACTATCATAATCATCACTTACCACCATCACCATTCACCACTTACCACCACCAGCATCACCATCATAATCATTGCTATCACCATCACCATTCACTACTTCACCACCACCATCATCATCACCACCACCACCATTATCACCGTCATCACCATAACCATCACTATCATCACCATCATAGTCATCACTTATCACCATCACCATTCACCACTTACCACCACCATCATCATCAACACTGTGACCACCAGTACCACCACACTTAATTTATACATCACTTCTTATGTACCAGACCTTTGGAGAAATCACATTGGTCATCTCCTTTAATCTCAGACGGCAGATATTCTGCCTGTTTTACAGATGAGAAAACAGAAGTCATGGTAAGTGACAGAACTAGGACTTGAAGCCAGGACTTGGAGTCCACTTTCATAGCCATACCTTTTTATTTAGGGACTTTACATATATACAGTACTATGAAGGTTTTATAGGATAAAAGAAGGAAAGGAGAAGTCAACTCTGGACTTTTGTCAAGAAAAATGTTTGAGTATGCCAACAATTTTGAGTTTGAAGACTGGCCCATGGGGATTTCCTTTCCCATGTGGCTGGCAAATGGGGAGAGAGGTACCCCCTCAGCTCTGGGGACCAGGGCAGCTGAGAGACTGGTTGGCTGGGGTCAGGGCTGGGGTGGGGAGGATGGAGGAGGCGCTGCCGAGTGCTGGTCCTGGGGACTTGGTTGCATCACAGCAGAAGGTGGGGAGCAAAGGGGAGGTGCCAGGCTCTGCTCCATGCTGGCAGCCCTGGGGCCACGGCAGCAGGGGAGGGATGCGCCTGGGGCCCTTGAAGGCTTGGCTGGCGGGTCTTGGGAAAGAAGTCAACCATGCTGTCCTCCCAGGTCTCCTGGGCTATGTCAGCAGCAGCATGGCCTGTTCTGTTGTGTGTTTGTCCTGTTGGGTTGCCTTGTTTTCACATGGTCAGTCAGAGCTGGTAGGCTGGGCCAAGTGGCTCATACTCTGATCCCTCTGTCCTGGCCACACAGCCTCCAGGAAGCCTGAGCTTTGTTTTTCTGGCCTTTCACGATCTCCTCTGGCCCCCTGTGGCCCATCTGGGACTCTGGGTTTGGTGCTTGACTGCGGTATGTAGACTGACCAGTATTATGGCTTCGTGCTTCCTGGCCGAGCTGTCCAGACACATGACAGGGCTGTGGCCACCAGAAGATGGAGACGTGTCACCTTCTCCTCTGCTGCCCTGTGACTCCACTGTTTACATCAGTTCCCAAGACGTTTGGGCCTGACAGATCTGAGTCTCTCAAAGAACAGCTTTTAGCAGATGTTTGTCATGTGTCCATTGTCCACCAGGCACAGTCCTCCCCCTGGGACCCAGCATGGATGGGGCTGGGGAAAACTCAGGAGTTGCCACGACCCATAGGGCTGGCCCACACACTCACATGTGTTGTTATGAGACCCTAGGGCCTTCGGGATTTGGGTTTGTAACCAGAGGAGCAGGCGTGGAGTGTCAGAGGTCAAGGAGATGGACATGTCATCACTAGCTCAGCAGGGGAACTGCGGGCCAAGAAATTAATACTGATTTTATTTCCAAGTGAGGCTGATGACTCTCCTTTTTACATTAATTTTTATTAAGCATTTTATGTATTACTCCAAAACCACATACTATGCAGAGACAGTTTAGAACATATTATGGGTTGTGCATTTCATAATTATCATATGGCCTCAGTCCAGAATGTATAAAAGCAAATAAACACAATCGTTTTCCAATAGAAGGGAATCACTGGTAATGTGTGGACAGGCCTCGGAGCCGCCAGCACTGCCCATGGGCTCTGGGCTTAGGACCCAGCACAACTCCGTGCACGGGAAAGTGGCTCCAACCTGTCCTCCTGCTGTGGCCTCCTGTCCCCTCTGTCTCCAGGCTGCAGGGGTCCTGCTCAGCCTGGTCCCCTGTGGCGAGGGTTCCTCCTCCCCACCCTCTGCTGTCTGGACCCTATTTATTCCCTGGGGCAGGACACAGCACAGAAGCCCTTCTTGCTGCTCGGGTCTCACCTCAGAGAAGCCCAAACCCAAGCAAACGCCGGTCACCCTGGATCACAGCACAGGGCTCTGCTTTCATCTTGGCACTTCCTCTCCAAGGCTTCTGCCTGGCATGTGTCTCCCTGCTTCAAGGCAAGCTCCATGAGAGCAGGCACCATCTCTGTCTGTTCACCCCAGCACCCCAAGCAACTGGGCGAGTGCCCGGCACAGAGCAGGCATGAGCAGATCCTCAGTGGATGCATGCATGCATGACTGGCACAGAGCAGGCATGAGCAGATGCTCCCTGGATGCATGCATGCATGACTGTGCGTCTCCTCCACTGGACGGTGAGCTCCTCCAGGGCAGGGACAGCTCTACTTGGCCACATGGCCAGTGCCAGCATATCAGTGCCTAAGCAGAAGTGTGTTGAGTTGAGTCCCCCCCGCACCTGTGAAACCTTCAACGAGGTGCTGGGATGGAGACTGTATTAGTCACGGTGCTCTGGAGAAACAGGACCCCTACCATACATATGAATGATATTTATGTGAGATTTATAAGGAACGGCTCATGAGATTATGGAGGCTGAGCAGTCCCATGATGTACTATCTGCGAGCTGGAAACCCAGGAGAGCTGGTTTTGGAATTCTGATCTGAGTTCACAGGAACACCACTGGTGTAAGTCCCAGTTCAAGGTCAGAAGACCGAGGTCCCAGCTCCAGCAGGTAGGCAGAGAGAGTGTTCTGCTTCCCCTCACCTTTCTGCTGTACTCAGACGCTCAGTGGATTGGATGATACCTGCCATATTGCGGAGGAAGCCCTGCTTTACTCACCCACCGATTCAAAGGCTAATCTCATCCAGAAACACTCCCACAGACATACCTGGAAATAATCTTTAGCTGAGTATCTGGGAATCCTGTGATCCAGTCAAGCTGACACCTAAAATGAACCATCACAGAGTCCCTGCTGGGGACCCAGTGCCAGGCTAGGGACTGTGAATCGTTCAGCAGAAAAGAAATGGGCCTTCTGGGGGCCGAGGGTCCAGAGGAGTGACACTTAAGGACTCTAGGGGCAGTAGAAATGAGGGCCTCAGTGTGCACTGGGGATTACTGGAGCCCTTGGAGTTCTGGGAGGCCAGAGAAGGATACATGGCGGGTGTCCACACAGCCCCCTTCCTCACCGACACCCACCTCTTCATCTCCCAAGGCCAGGCTCAGCACTGTCCCCCCATTTGTGATGGACTCTGCAGGGTGTCCTCACAGGTAGGCACTGTGCTCACAGGCAGGGCGATCCTCACAGGGAGGGGGATCCTTGCGGGGAGGGGATCCTCATGGGGAGGGGGGATTCTCACAGGGAGGGGGAAATCCTCGTGGGGAGGGGGTATCCTCACGGGGAGGGGATCCTCACGGGGAGGGGATCCTCATGGGGAGGGGATCCTCACGGGGAGGGGATCCTCACGGGGAAGGGGATCCTCATGGGGAGGGGGATCCTCACGGGGAGGAGGGGATTCTCACAGGGAGGGGGACCCTCACAGGAGAGGGGGATCCATGCAGTGAGGGGGATCTGTGCAGGGAAGGGGGGGTTCTCATAGGTAGGAGGACCCTCACAGGTAGACATGACTAGTCTCATTTTCTGCTGAGGAGCCCACATGGCCTGGCAGTGCAGAGCAGGCGTGGAACCGAGGTTTGCCAACTTCCAGTCCCTAGTGCTTCCCCCATTCTTGCTGCCGCCCCTCTGGAACATCTGAAGCTCCCCATGGCGCTCACAGTTGCCTGGGGGGTTCCAGCGGTGACCCCCCTTGGAACTGTTCTCAATTGTCTGCAGGGCACTGAAGTTGCAGGACACCATTGGGAGATAGGGGTGTCTCCCAAAGAAAGATGCCCAGTGGCCCCAAAGCCTTCTTGGATCACACACTTTCCCCAGCTCTCCAACTTTTCCTAATCCAAGTCCCTCAGAGGCCAGGTACTGGTGTGTTCATTTAGCAGCAAGGAAGCCATGACCGGGAGAGTGTGGGGACTTGGCGCCTGCATGTGGCTCCCCTAGAAACTGACGCTGAGGCACAGATTTGGGTGTAAATGGCCTGTTTGGGAGGTCACCCCAGAAAACAAGTCGGGGAGGGTGGGGCTCCAGTCAACCCAGTGTTAATGAGCAGGTTAGCACCTTGGGCAACTGGGGCCCTTCAGTGACAGTGGGGAGTACACTTCAGGGTGTCCCCTTCAGTGACAGTGGGGAGTACACTTCAGGGTGTCCCCCGATAGGTGACAGTGGGGAGTACACTTCAGGGTGTCCCCCGATAGGTGACAGTGGGGAGTACACTTCAGGGTGTCCCCTTCAGTGACAGTGGGGAGTACACTTCAGGGTGTCCCCCGATAGGTGACAGTGGGGAGTACACTTCAGGGTGTCCCTGATAGGTGAGGAAGCTCTCATCTTTCGTGGGTGAGAGTCACTCCTGATGTATTAGTACCTAGCACTTCTGGGCAGTCCTGCTGTGCAGGTGACTTCTGGAAGGGTGGAGGCCGCACAGGTGAGCCCTACAGTTCTGCTCCTGCTCATGCCTGGCCAGCAGTGCCTGGGCTGGGCTAGCAGCCCACGTGTCCACTATAGGCATGGCCAGGGCTCTTTTCCACGACTCCAGAAGGAGAGGTGGGAGGCTTGGGTTGGTCAATGCAGCCACTGAAGAGCCTGAAAACCAGGGAAGCTTGCCAGGGATGGACGACACTGCCCTTGCTCGAGTGAGTCAGGGCCGCGCTTCTGTCCTCGGAAAGCTTCACCCGTGGGCTTCATGCAAGACTGCCCTGTCTATGTCCTGATTCTCTCTCTCTCTTTTTTTTTTTTTTTAAGAAATCTCATTTTACAAATGGTTTTCTGCACATTCCAAGTGCTGTTCCCAGCATTTACACCCTGCTTCATAATTGGCCTGTACAATACACCCTGTTCAGAATTTTTAATCAACTATGGCAAGTTGCCCCAGCAATTTAAATAAAAATATATAGGCCGGGCGCGGTGGCTCAAGCCTGTAATCCCAGCACTTTGGGAGGCCGAGACGGGCGGATCACGAGGTCAGGAGATCGAGACCATCCTGGCTAACATGGTGAAACCCCGTCTCTACTAAAAATACAAAAACTAGCCGGGCGAGGTGGCGGGCGCCTGTAGTCCCAGCTACTCGGGAGGCTGAGACAGGAGAATGGCGTAAACCCGGGAGGCGGAGCTTGCAGTGAGCTGAGATCCGGCCACTGCACTCCAGTCCGGGCGACAGAGCGAGACTCCGCCTCAAAAAAAAATAAAAAAAATTAAAAAAAAAAATAAATAAAAATAAAAAAATATAAATGAATTTAATATTTTAATATTACAGTGACATTAACCTTATATATGTACTTAGCAATTTTGTACAGTATTACTATTTTATAAAATATTCTTCATTTGGCTGGTGGATAAACCCCAGAGTTAAACCATGGGCTCGCTTGGTACCATGGCTCATGCTGTAATCCCAGCACTTTGGGAGGCTGAAGCAGGAGGATCACTTGAGTCCAGGAGTTCGAGAGCAGCCTGGGCAACATAGTGAGACCCCTATTTCTACATAAAAATAATGATAAAAAATTAGCTGGATGTGGTGGCCTATAATCCCAGCTACCTGGGAGGCTAAAGTCAGAGGATCACCTGAGCCCAGGAGATCGAGGCTACACTGAGCTATGATTGTGCCAGCATACTCCAGCCTGGGTGACAGAGTGAGACCCTGTCTCTAAAAAAAATAGTAATAATAAAACCAAAACAAACCATGGGCTCTTTGTGCCACAAGCAGAGAAAGGAGCTGAGCCAGCTGGGAGGAGTACAAGCTGCAGCCAGGTCTGCCCTGAGAGGCCCGATGGTCTGAGTGGCCCTGTACCCTGGTGAGGCCAGTGTGGGCAGCCGTGGTGGGCAGCATGGCCAGACACAGTGTTTGCATGTGAGGGACTTCAGTCTGTGGCCTCGAACCCTCTCACTCAGAGTGGCCCCTGGGCAGTCTGCTCTGGGCTGAGCAGGGCATGAGAAGGTGCCACAGGGCAGAACGAGAACACAAATGCAGAGGCCCTGGCTCCAGCTTCCAGTGATTTCTGTTGGGGGCCTTTGACGTCCTGGGCAACGTGCTGACCACTCTGTACGCACCATCCCTGCTCAAGGTCACCAGTGACCTGCTTGTGGCTGGAGCCGTGACTGGTCCTCATTCCTTATCTCACGGGACCCATTAGCAGGGGTTCACACAACCACTTGGGCCCTGCTCTCCTATTCCCCTCCTCCCCAGCTGTCCTCCCCTGGCATCTAGGACACCATGGTTCCTGGTTTTCCTCCCTCCTCTTAGCCTCCTCAGGGCTCAGCTGTGGTCCCCTTGTCTCCCATTGTCTACCTTGGGGCTGCTATAGTCAGGAGCACTGACGGTCCCTGTGGCAGAGGGGAGGAGGCACCTGATTTCAGAGAGCGGGAAAGTGCAGCCTGTCCTGCGCCAGAAACAGGTGGCGCCCCACACCTCCTCACTCACTTCCCAACTCTGCCCTTTCCTCCCTCAGCCTCTTCTCATCACGACTGCCAGGAATTCTTGCTTTCCTTTTGAAAGTTATTTTAAATTGTGTTAAAATACAAATGGGCGTGGTGGCTCACGCTTGTAATCCCAGCACTTTGGGAGGCTGAGGCGGGTGGATCACGAGGTCAAGAGTTTGAGACCAGCCTGGCCAACATGGTGAAACCCCGTCTCTACTAAAAATACCAAAATTAGCTGGGCGTGGTGGCACGTGCCTGTAACCCCAGCTAGTCAGGAGGCTGAGGCAGGAGAATCGCTGGAACCCAGGAGGCAGAGGTTGTAGTGAGCCGAAATCGTGCCATTGCACTCCAGCTGGGTGACAGAGGGAGACTGTCTCAAAAAAACAAAACAAAACAAACAAAAAACAAAAAACACAGAACATAGAATTTTAACCATTTTAAGTGTCCAATTTAGTAGCCTTAAGTACATTCACACTGTGGTACCATCACCACCTCCATCTCCAAAACTTTGTTATCTTCCCAAACTGAAACTCTGTTCCCGTTAAGCACGAACTCCCCATCTCCCTATTCCCTCAACCGCTGGCACCTCTGCATTTGAAGTTCTGTCTCTGTGAGTCTGACTCCTTTTAGAGCCTCAGATGAGGGAACCATACAGTATTTGTCCTTTTGGGACTGGCCTATTTCACTTAGCACAAGGTCCTCAGGGTTCATCCATGTTGTAGCATGAGTCAGAATTTCATTCTGTTTGAAGGCTGAATTCTGTTGTATGGATGGACCACCTTTGCCTATCCACTCACCTGCCCAATGACACTTGGGTTCTTGGGAACTATGCCACTATGAACATGGGTGTGCAAACAGAGTGACTCTTGTAGAACACAGGTCGGTCAGTGACAGTCCTCTGTTCAACCCGGGCCTTCCTGTTCTCTCAGCGAAGAAGCCCAAAGCCTTTATGATGCTCCCCAGGACCTGTACAGCCCACCCTGTCACCTCCTGCAGCCACACTGAGCTCCTGCTCTTGTTCAGACACGTGGGCACACTGCTGCCTTGTGGCACAGGCTGTTCTCCTGTGCCCTCTGCCTGGGACACCCTTCCCCAGGAGGTCCTATGCTGTCCTCCACCACCCTCCAGTGTTTGCCCCAGTGACTGCACCACCTGCCCTGGTCCCCCTGGGTCACATTGCGTCATAACCCTCCCCTGCATTTCAGAGCCCCTACCTGTTTCTCTTGTTTAAAATAGCATTTATCACTTTCTGACATACTGCAGACACTCTCTGACTTGCTGTGGTTCGTCTTGCAGTTTTTTCACCATACCAATAGTGAAAGTGATACGCATTCCATAGAAACCATACTTCGAAGTTTGAATTTTGATTTTTTCCCAACTCTAGGTTAATGGAAATGCTCTGAGCATATTTAAAGTAGGCAAAGCTGTGGTGTTTGATAGGTTAGGTGTAGTACATGTGTTTCTGACTTAATGACATTTTCAACTTACAGTGGGTTTATCGGGACATAGCCCCATCGTACGTCGAGGAGCACCTGCATGTGGTTTGTGTTCTTATTATGTGCATTGTCTGGCCCCCACTCCGAGTGGGCAGGGATCCTGTCTGTTTTGTTTACTGATGTATCCTGTCCACTTAGAGCAGTGTTTGGCACATGATGGGTATTCAAATACTTGTATGAATCAATGGAATCTTTTTGATAACAGCTTTATTGTGATATAATTCATGTAGCTTACAATTCACCCATTAAAATGTTTAGTTCCATGGATTTAGTGTATTCAGGCAGTTGTGCAACCATCAGCACAACCAATTTTGCAACATTTTTTATGACCCACAAAGGAAACCCTATGCCCTTTATAATTTTTTTATTTAAATTTTTTTAATTATTATTTTTTTTCTGGCAGGGTCTCACTCCAGGCTGGAGTGCAGTGGCACAATCATGGCTCACTGCAGCCTCAACCTCCTGGGCTTAGGTGATCCTCCCACCTCAGCCTCCTGAGTAGCTGGGATCACAGGTGTACACCACTATGCCTGAATAATTTTTGTATTTTTTGTAGAGATGGGGTTTCGCCAGGTTGCCCACGCTGGTCTCCAACTCTTGGGCTCAAGTGATCCTCCTGCCTAGCCTCCAAGTTCAGGGATTACAGGCATGAGCCACTGTACCCGGCCAACTGTATACCTTTTAGCTATGACTCCTGTCTCCCTGGGTCTAGGCAACCATTTTCTGTCTCTATAGATTTGCCTATTCTGGACGTTTTATATAAATGGAATCATGAGATGTATGGTCTTTTGTGCCTGGCTTCTTTCACTTATCATAATGTTTTCAAGTTTCATCCATGTGTATCAGTACTTCATTCCTTTTTATTGCTGGATGGTCCTGCTGTATGGATTAAGCCACATTTTATTGTTCATTCATTAGTCGATGGACAATAGGTTTGCTTCTCCTTTTGGGCTATGATGAATCATACTGCTTTGACCCATCTTGTATGATCCCTTTTGTGGGGACGCGTGTTCTCAGTTCTCTTGGGCATATGCCTAAGAGTGAAATTGCTGGGTCACATGGCAACTCCATGTTTAACCTTTTGAGAAACTGCCAGACTGTTTTCCAAAGTTGCTGCACCGTCTTAAATTCACACTAGCTGTATATGAGAGTTCCAGTTTCTCCACATCCTCAGTTGACATTATTGTCTTTCTTTCTCTTCTTTTTTTAGAGGCGAGGTCTCATTCTGTCACCCAGGCTGGAGAACAGTGGTGTGATCATAGCTCACTACAGCCTGAACACCTGGGCTCAAGCAGTCCTCCTGCCTAAGCCTCCTGAGTAGCTAGGACTGTAAGCACATGCCACTATGCCTGGCTAATTTTTAAAAGATTTTTTTAGAGACAAGTCTTGCTATACTGCTAAGACTGGTCCTTGAACTCCTGGCCTCCAGAACTCTTGTCTTAGCCTCGCACAGTGCTAGGATTACAGGGATGAGCCACCTTAACTAGACCTGTCTTTCTTTTTGATTATAGCCATCCTATCGGGTATGAGGTGGTATCTCATTGTGGTTTTGATTTGCATTTCCCTGATGATGCATTATGTTGCATATCTTTTTATATATATTTGTGTATCTTCTTTTGGGAAATATCTATTAGATTATTTGCCCATTTTTAAATAGTATTTGTCTTTTTATCATGGAGTTGTGAGAGTTCTTTATATATTCTAGGTACACATCCCTTGTCAGAGATACGATTTGCAAATATTTTGTCCTATTCTGTGGGTTGTCTTTTCACTTCCTTGACTGTGTTCTTTGAAGCACAAAAGTTTTACATTTTGATGATGTTCAGTTTAGTTTTTCTTTTGCTGTTTGTGCTTTTAGTGTTATAATTAAGAAACCGTTGCTTAATTCGAGGTCATAAAGATTTACTTCTATGTTTTTGTCTAAGAGTTTTGTAGCTGTCACTCTGATGCTTAGGTCTTTGATTTATTTTGAGTTAATTTTTGTATACAGTGTGAGAGAGGGATCCAACTCCATTATTTTGCATGTGGATATCCAGTTGTCCTAGCACCATTGGTTGAAAAGACTCTCTTTTCCCCCATTGAATTATCTTGGCATCCTTTTTGTAAATCAATTGGCCATAATTGTAAGGGTTAACTTCTGAACTCTCTAGGCCTGTCCAGTGATCTGTATGTCCATCCTTATGCCCATACCACACTGTCATGATTACTATAGCTTTGTAGTAAGTTTTGAAATTGAGAACTGTGAGTCCTCCAACTTTGTTTTGCTTTTTAAAAATTGTTTGAAATCTTGTTTCAAGACTGTTTATTATTTGTATATGGAATGCATCCCATGGAAAACATGAGGTGTGTTTCCATTCATTTCTGTCATCTTTAATTTCTTTTTCTTTTTTTTTTCTTTTCTTTTTTTTTTGAGACAGTCTCACTCTGTTGCCCAGGCTGGAGTGCAGTAGTGCAATCTCAGCTCACTGCAACCTCCACCTTCTGGGTTCAAGTGATTATCTCATCTCACCTCAGCCTCCTGAGTTGCTGGGATTACAGGCACGTGTCAGGCTAATTTTTTTTTTTTTTTTTTTTAAGTAGATATGGGGTTTCACCATGTTGGCCGGGCTGGTCTTGAACTCCTGACCTCAAGTGATCCACCCACCTCGGCCTCCCAAAGTGCTGGGATTACAGACGTGAGCCACCACCCCCGGCCTGTCTTTAATTCCTTTCGACAATGTTATATAGTTTTCAGAGTATAAGTTTTGCATTTCTTTTTAAAAATTTTCCTAAGTATTTTATCCTTTTGATGCTACTACAAATGGAATTATTTTCTTAATATTATTTTCAGAATTTTTCATTGTAAATATATGGAAATGCAACTGATTTTTGTTCATTGATCTTGTATCCTGCAACCTTGGTGAACTTGTTTATCAGTTCTAATAGAGTTTTCGTGGATTCTTCAGGATTTTCTACATGTAAGATCATCTCGGCCGGGCGTGGTGGCTCAAGCCTGTAATCCCAGCACTTTGGGAGGCCGAGACGGGCGGATCACGAGGTCAGGAGATCGAGACCATCCTGGCTAACACGGTGAAACCCCGTCTCTACTAAAAATACAAAAAACTAGCCGGGCGAGGTGGCGGGCGCCTGTAGTCCCAGCTACTCGGGAGGCTGAGGCAGGAGAATGGCGTGAACCGGGAGGCGGAGCTTGCAGTGAGCTGAGATCCGGCCACTGCACTCCAGCCCGGGCGACAGAGCAAGACTCCGTCTCAAAAAAAAAAAAAAAAAAAGATCATCTCATCTGTGAATTGAGACAGTTTTACTTTTTCCTTTCCAATATGGATACCTTTTGTTTCCTTTTCTTGCCTAATTTCTCCAGCTAGAACCTCCAGTACAATGTTGAATGGAAGGAATAAATGAATCCAAATCCTTATGTCATGTCAGTAGTTATCATGTTTATTCCCATTTTACAGATAAGCAGACTGAGGCTTAGAGTGTCAGTAAGTTGTCCAAGGGTGTGTTGCAGCCGAAGAGCTGTGGGGCCAGAATTGCTGTGTACAGTCTGCTCGCTGCACTGCCTTTCCCCCAGCTGCCGTCTCCATATATGGTAGGCATTTGGGGGAGGTACCAGCCAACCTGGTGGATGACATTTAGAGTTTAGTGAGAAGCTCTGGAAGTCTCACTGGTAGCATTAAGCTCCTCTCTGTGTACCGGCTGCTTCCCATATGTACATGCGTAGGTAAGAGCAAGATAGAAGTGACAGCACTTGTACGTTCCACTGGGGGCTTTCTCATCAGTGTCTCGTTTCATCCTCTCCGATTAGAAAGATGAGTTTTATTGTCCTCCATTTATTGATGAGGAACTGACACTCAGAGATCGAGCGACTTTCCTGGCCTTTGGGAAATGTTGGCATGGTGGAGACAGGGTGGGGGTCATGTGTGTTGAATATCTTCCCTATGTTAGACACTGTGCTGGACAATTGCTGTATGGTGTATGGCTTAATCCTCACTCAGCGTTATTTTCCTCTTCCTACAGTTCAGAAAATTTGATGCTTAGAGAGCTTAAGTAAAGTGCTCTATGCACTCAGCTCAGAAATGACAGGGTCTCCCCTCAAACCCAGGCATTTGACCCCCCAATTCTACCTGCTTTCCTTGGACCACAAGGCCTGAGGTGATCGAAGAAAGTTATTAAAGGGAAACAAAGATGGAAAAAAGAGCAATTTCCACGAGGCCAGCCTTGGCACGTGCTGTTGCTCCCTGACATGTGTCTCCTCGTGTGTCATCCCCCACTCTAGGGTTTAACTGTATCTTGAGAGGCAGGATAATCTTCCAGGGAAAAGCAGAGAAGGGGACCATCTGCCAAGGCGAGGGACCTGTTTGAGCAGACTCCTGTCTTTTCTGAGATAAGTCTGACTAATCCAGTCCTTGTGACTAATCCACTCTGAGACTTTATCTTTAGAACCGATGATTAATTGAAATAGGCTAAATTGTTCCATTTCAGCCCCCATACTTGAGTGTTCCTGGGGTAAGTGGGGTTAGGGCAGGAGGGTGGTGCCTGGGAGTTGTGAGGGTCCTTGAACTGTTGGAATTTCAGAGTTTCTAGCAGATAGGGCTGGGGCCAGATCCCACGTGGGAACTGCAGCCCTGTCTGCTGACATCATGGGGGATCCCGCTTTGAATGCCCTCGAGGGCAGACATATGCAGGGGGTCCCCACTCCATAGACCCCGTGCATCATGCTGAGGGTGAGACTCCCTGGAAGATGATGTTGGCTTCTTTGTGACTTTCTTTTCCTCTTCCATCCCAAGAGCCAGTATTTTCCTCCAAGGTCACAGAACTCCCTGAAGGCAGGGACTGAGCGTTGACGAAGCTGTGAAGTGCTCTAGAAAGGCTGCTGGCGAGGAAATTCACCCATCCAATCCCCCTTCAGACCTCACCACCTGAAGACCTGGATTGGAGAGGCTAGAACCCAGGTGCCAGAGTCAGACCCCTGCAGCTCGCTCTCTGAATGACCTTGGGCAAATTTAGTACTTCTGAGCCCCAGTCTTCTCACTGTAGAGCTAACCTAGTCCAACAAGTTCATTTCTCAAAAGATGACATTAATGTTGGAATCATCCCCAAAGCCACACAACAAGTAAGTGCAGAAGGGAGGGCAGCGACCGTACCCTCTGCCCTCGGCACGCCAGGTCCTTCTGCGTCATCATTTCGTCCGGTCCTCACTGCCAGCCCGCGGGATGTTGGCTGCATCCCCATGGGACGGGAAAAGGCACCGAGACTCAGATGCGTGAGTCATGCTGCCAAGCCACACAGCAAAACGTGGCAGAGCCAGAATGGGATCTACGTGTGCCTGATTCCAGGCCCCACGCAGGCCCCATGACACCCAAGGATGGCTGAATCCGTGGGCCTTTCTCTGTGCTGGCCCTGGGTTCAGCCTCTGGCCATTGCCTCACAGAGGCTGAGCAGAAGTCTCATCTGCCCAGGGGCAGGGGATGGTGCTGGCGGGGCGGAGGCAGCAAGGAAGGGGACGGCCTTCTCATGTTCCCAGCCCACCCTTCTTAACACGCCCTTGCTTTGCACACAGGCCCAATTACCAAGAGGAGTCTGGGGCCCATGGAGGCTGTCAGCTACCGCAACATCACAGCAGCCTTTTATCTTGATGGGTGTGTGCTTTTGTTATATTTTTAAATTACAGACAGTGAGAGTATTCCCTTGGCATCCAGAGCGGAGAGCTTTGGGACTTTGAATGGTGGAAAAGGAACCCAAGTGCCTCTGTGCCAGGCTCTTCCTCCCAAAACTCGTATCAGAATAGACTACAAGCGGCAGCAGCCCCATAGCTCAGTGGATTAAATCAGCAGAAGGCGTTTGCTCACTCCTGCCACATGCTCACTGCAGGTGGGCGGCCACTCAGGGACCTGGCTGATGGAGTGTTGTTGGTCACTGTGCCAGAGGGAACGTGGAGTCCTGGAGGCCTTGAACTGGTTACTAGGTGTCCCAGCCAGGAGCAGTGTGCTCCTCTGCAGCTCATTGGGCAGAAGTGGTCCCATGCACCACCCCATCCGATTTGTTCTTCCCAATCGGATGCCCAGGGAGGGGCTTCCTGTCATGGGCTGGCCACCCGCAGGGGGTGTCCAGCATGTGTTCTGAGACCTGAGCTGGGCTCCTGCAGGGCATCTGTGCTGTTTCTTTTGATGGAGACCTGAGGCAGGGGCCCAATCTCTGCCTGGAGCGGAAGGAGGAGGCTGCACAGTTGACCTCCTTTTGCTTTTCCTTGCGGTTTTGGGCTGGGAGTTGCAGACAACCTTTCTGTAGCTGTTTTGGGGTCAGGAATCCCCATAGGACCCAAGACAGGTCCTAGAGAAGGGAAATGTGTTTGTTTCCACTTCTTTGTGGGGTCCAGTGGCGAAAAGGATAAAAACTCACAGTGAAAACAGGAGTCTGACATCTGCCTCCTGGGGAGGCCACAGGTGGGAGATCTGGGTCAGATGGGATTTGTTCCTTCATTCATTCAATAGGTATTGAATCTTAGCTTTACATCTGTGTAAAGTGACTTTAGGTAAGTCACTTAACCTCTCTGAGCCTTAGCTCTCTCATCTCTAAAATTTGAGAACGATTCTGTATCTCATGGGGATATTGTGGGGATTGAGTGGGAGAATGGATGGAAAGTCTCTGGGAGAAGCCTGGCACATATTGGATGCAACAGATTCCTGTTTAGGGAACAAATGTCTCTGTTTTCTCCTCCATAACATGAGGGTTATAAGAAGCATCTTTATCCCTCGGGACTATTGGGAAGAACAAAAAAGAGACCATTTCTATAAAGCTCCAGCCCCCACAGACACTCAGGAGACCCCAGTCTCCTCCAGCGTTTCAGGGGTGGGAGGCTCTAGGGGGACCCTTCTCCTTCCTCCTTGGCCGTTGGGCTATAGCTCCCCAGAGTGGGTCCAGCGTCCAGAGCCTTCCTGGGCCCTGTCAGAGACCCAGGGTGAGGTCTCTGACAGGCTCTGGAGGTCCAGGGTGAGGGTGTGTGCAAACTGTCAAGCACAGTAAGACTGTGAGACATGCCGTGCAAACTGTGGGGTGCTGGGTGAGGGTGAGGTGTTGCGTTCCGTCTCTGGGTCTGGACTGGCTTCCCGCTGCTCCCTTGAACCACAGCCCCAGACCCCATCTCCTACCTCTCTAGCCTCTGCCCAGCGAGTCCCACTCTGCCAGCCTGCCGTCTGCACCCTACGTGCTGTCTGTCAATGGTGACAGTTGTGTAGAGAAGAAAAACAACACTGGGTGGTTCAGATGTTTCTGGCACAAAATGGGATAACATAGTAAAGAGTTTTCTTTGGGAATAAATATTATTTAAATATTTATTATATTTTAGCACAATCAATTTCAGTTGTAAAAACAACTATTTGGCCAGGTGTGGTGGCTCATGCCTGTAATCCCAGCACTTGGGAGGCTGAGGCAGGTGGATCACTTGAGGTCAGGAGTTTGAGACCAGCCTGGCCAACATGGCAAAACCCTGTCTCTACTAAAAATACAAAAATTAGCCGGGTGTGGTGGCGGGCATCTGTAATCCCAGCTACTAGGGAGGCTGAGGCAGGGGAATTGCTTGAATCCAGGAGGTGGAGGTAGCAGTGAACCGAGATAGCGCCACTGTACTCCAGCCTGGGCGACAGAGCAAGACTCCATCTTAAAAAATAATAAAACAAAAATAAAAACAATTATTAATTGCAGGGAACTTGGAACATACAGAAAAGAAAAGAATTAAGAGGAAAACAGGGATCCCCCCAGATCTCATCATCCAGAGGCCACCGCAGTGGACACTGGGGTCTGTTTCCTTCCCGCCTCCTTCCGAACCCCGGGGCATATGTGTGTTTTTTTTGTTTCATAACATCGGGATCATATTTTTTGTAGCTTACCTTTTCACTTGATACCATACTGTGAGCATTTCCCTCAGTTATTAAATATTCTTTGCAAACATGATTTGTAATGTTTGCCTGATAGCCCGTCCTGCGTCTGTCCCGTCATTTTCTCTCCACATCAGTGTTGCAGCTTCCAGGGATTCGGTATAGTTTCCATTTGTGGAGCTGAGCCCAGTCTGAGACCTAGAACAGATTCTAGAAAAGGTCGAGAGCTCTCTGTCTTCACCATGCATGACCCTGGCCCTTGTGAGCCATGTGGAGACCTGGAAGGACTTGGAGGGGCCAGGGTCCAACCCCAGGAACGTGGCCAAGACTTCAGTTGATCTTTTTTCCTTTTCTCCGCGTGAGTCCCCTGATAGCCGCAGCGGGGGTCCTCTCACCATCACACCGGAGGCTGTGGCTTCAGGCCTGGAGAACTGGATCCCACCTAGCAAGTCTTTCCTTGCTCAGGGCCGCCTTGCTCAGGAGGGCTGGCTTAGGACCGAAGCCCAGGCCCCGCAGGGAGCCCGCCTGCTCCCGAATTTCCCATCGTCTTGACCTTGGAATCCACTTTTCTTACCTCCTTGTCACCTCCTTATGCCCAGAGTCGGCTTTGATTGAGGGACTCTCTAATATAAGATGGAAAAACCCAAGGGTATGAAAGTCACTGCACTTTATAGCCTTTTAAGGGCCTTTTAAAAACAATGTTCATTCAATTTTTTTTTTTTATTTTTTATGAGCTTTCTGGTACATACAGCACATAATCCTACATAAAATGGCTGAGCATGACACTGGCATAAACACCCAGTGATGGGGTGGAAGTCCGTGAAATGACGGGTTTGCCTCTGTGGGAGAAGCCGCAGTCCTTCAGCACTGAGCAGGCTCCGGATTCCAGGGCTGGGGTTGCTGGGTCTTCTGAGTGCTGCTGACCTGAGGGCGCACTCGAGGGCTTGGGTCCTTGGGGAGGGAGGCTCAGTCCCCTCCCTGGGGAAGGATGCCTGTGTGGCTTGAACCCTGACCTCCACATGCCATCTGGGACTTGTCCTTTTTCTTATCACTTCATGAAAAGCTTGTGTTGCTTTCGCCAGCCAGGCAGCCAGCCAGCCAGGAAAGCTGGTCCCACATCATGGCTTTCTAAATGACGCCCTGGCTGGTCGCCTGATGATTGAGCAGGCCATGGTTAAGGCTCTTGACAGCACGTCCAAGGGCCAGGTGCCTCTTGGAAAGACTGGAGCAGGCTTGATGGCAGGTCCCCAACTGTTGTGGGGTTCAAGGGGATTTACCCAGCAAGAGTAATGCTCCTATTGCTAGAGCTATTGGGATGTGGGTGGGGGAAGCTCCAGCTTATTTATCCTCATAAACCATAGCTCTACCCCCTTTGTCCCACAAGTTCCAGTATTTCATTATTCAAAGTGGATCTCCTAGGCTGCCTCCAAATTGCACACAATGATTTTGTCAGATCTCGAGGTCTGCGTTTTCCTTTGCAGAATAGGAAGAGTCACTCTGTCCCAGCCTTGCACCTGGTACACTGTAGCCTGAGTGGTGGGGATTCTGCCAATGGATGATAAAAGACTCACAGAGGTTAAGGCACTTGCTCAAGGCCACACAGGAGACAGGCTCTGAGCTCGGAGGAGCTCGACCCTGAAGACGTAAGTCCTCAAGGACCGCGAGTGCCTTTGAAAGCCCTGCCCCGCCACCTGGGCAGCTGGAGTGGGAGCCACGCAGGCAGGCGCTTGTTTCTGAGCACAGCTGAGCTGGCGGGGCCCTGCCACCTCCTTGGACGCTGCCCTCCCTCTGCTCGCCTGTGACGGGCTGGGGAGCAGCCTCCTCTGTGGTGCCAGCCCTCGCCTTCACAAGACCACCCTGACCTTTCTCAGCATGTGCCTGTTTTCCAGGTCACCGTTTCGATTTCTCTTCACTTCCTAGTCTTTATTCTCCTCCGTTAGAAGAGCTTCGTGTTTATTGATTGTTGTCTCCGGACCTTCAATTTTTGTCCGCGACTCTGGCAATCTGGAAGTGAGTCTTCCAGCTTTGTTAGCCGCCTTATTCTGAAGAGCATCTGACCTTTCCCTAATCAGCTCCAGCTAGTCATGGCCAGTGGCTTTGGATGAACTGGGGTGGGGGGTTGGGGGAGCAGGGACAGGGGTTGCCAGGAGGCCCACAGGACCTCCCCTGGGGGTAGATGATAGTGACGGTGATGATGATGATGTTAGCACCGGGCGTGCACCCTGCTACACTCTCACCATCTCCCCTCACCCCTCCACCCCTCCTCTTCCCTGGGGCCAGAGGCATCTGACCTTTAGGAAGCTAGGGGCTGCAGTGGGTCAGAGTGAGAACCAGGGTCAAGCTGAGGGGCCCCTGCTTGTCTATAGCCAAAGGCCAGGTCCAGGAAATAGCAGTTGGGGTTTGGAGTCGGGGGCTTTGACTCAGTTAGATCTGGGTGGAGTCCTGGCCTTGTGGCCCTGGACAGGCTATTTACCTTCTCTATAAACTGGGGATAACAAGAACACCTCAAAGCTTAGGATGCTGCCAGGTGTGCGGTGGCAACCAGCATTACTACTATTGCTGTGACTGTCGAGTCAGATCAGGTTTCTCCTGAAGGCCCTACCTGGAGTGACGGCGCTGTGCCTGGTCCCTAGCTCCGTGCCTGGTAAGATGTTCACAGGACTTAGTGAACATGTGTCGAGCTGAGCCCCACTGAGCTCTGATGGGGGCATTTTGTTGCCTGTGGAGAAAGAAGTCATTTGGATGGGGCGGAGGTCGGCTGCCAGGTTTGTGTGGCCTGACTTTCATCCTGCACCATGCCCAGCAGAGTCAAGGCTGTCAGAGGGATTTTCTCCCGCGGGTCTTCCTGTGCAAATCAATAACCCTTCAGGCAGCAGCAGGGAGGGAAGCATGCACCAAGGAGGTGAGGGTCAGGGCTGTTCCTGTGGCTTCCGGCAACTCTTTTGCAGGGTTTTTCAGTATCTCCTGCTCGAGCAGGTGCTGCAGCAGGGCCTCAGATGCATACTGAGTATCGCCTTGGTTTCATGCACACGGCTTGGGGCTCCCCAATCCCTGAGTCCAGAACCATCTGGAGGTCTATTGCATTCTGCCCCTGGCAGCTCTCCATGGAAGCAGAGATGAACCAGCAGGGCCAGAGGCTGCTCACTATGGCGGGATCCCTGATCTCCTATCAGCACCCCAGTCTCTAGTAGGAATTTGGGAATATTCCCCTCTTCCCTCCAGGTAAATACTCAGGTGCATACTATGTGCTTGAAGCTCATGGCCAACCTCAGAGGCTGATGGGGCCGTTTGGGCTTTCTGGAGAGCTCTGCAGGGCCCCACGTGTCATCTCTCCCTTGCCCCTGCTTGATCCACGGTTTGTGAGTACTCTCTTTGGCTGGTCCTCTTCACTCTCTTGTTTACCATTTGCTGTTAACAACAGTAATTACAGTATAGTTGTGAGATGAAAACATGACTAAATTATGACACTGCTTGTGTAACAATCTCTTAAAACTGACTCAGAAGGCAACAGCTGCACAATTAGGCTATAAATTCTCTTAAATGAACTTGTCGGTGGCAGCGGTACCTGTGTGGTGGTGTTGTATAAGAGATAACCAGGCTTAATGGGCTTGGAGAGGGAGCACCAAGGATGGCCTCGTAAAGAGGGAAACTTTGTTCTTTGTCATAAACCACTTGTTCTCTTATAAAAACGAAGGGCTCAGTGTTGGCCCATTAACTCCCTCTGTCTGTCGGGGCTGTGGGAGCAGAGCATCTGTCTGACAAGCTGACAGCAGGGATGCTTTCTGCCTTGAGGTGTGGCTTTGTCTGAGGCTCTTCCACCCCCACCCCGAGGAGGCATGGCCAGCAAGAGGCCTGGGTGGGATTTATTAGTTAGTAGCAGCCAGGCCAGCATAGCCTTGGTGGGGGCCCAACTGAGCTGCTGCAGTCTTCCCAGCTGGGCTGCAAGGCCTGCCCTTTTTATGCTAAATGACAAACTTCAAGACAAAACCCACGAGTCAGAGCGCCTTGGATGTGAGGCTGGAACCTATGAAACCACATGATTCAACAGAGGGATGATGGAGGCTTGCTTCAGATGTGCTCTTTGGGAGAGAAGCGTGCACGCCGCAGACCTAAGAGGAAGGATGCAACTGGTGAGTTGTTATGGGATGGTCTTACCCCACCCCACCCTGAATGTGGCCAGCACTGGGACTGGTGATGCTGAGACTGGGGGTTCTGCTGTCTGCCTCCAGGTCAGCTCTTAGCAGCATATTCACTTTCTGTGGCTGCTATCACAAACTACCATAGGCTTGGTGGCTTAAAGTGACACAAATGTACTATCTTGCAGCTCCAAAGGCAGAAGTTGGGTCTTGATTTTGGCATGGGTCTCAGTGTTTTAAAATCAAGGCGTCAGCAGGGCTGTGTTCTATTCTGGACTCTGGGAGATAATCCGTTGCATTGGCTTTTCCAGCTTTCAGAGGTTGCCTGCATCCCTTGATTGGTGGCCCCTTCCTCTGTCGTCAAAGCCAGCACTGGCAAGTCAAGTCTCTTTAACATCGTAGTTCTCTGACCCTCTCTTCTGCCTCTTCTTTTTTTTTTTTTTTTTTTTTTTGAGGCGGAGTCTTGCTCTGTCGCCCGGACTGGAGTGCAGTGGCCGGATCTCAGCTCACTGCAAGCTCCGCCTCCCGGGTTTACGCCATTCTCCTGCCTCAGCCTCCGAGTAGCTGGGACTACAGGCGCCGCCACCTCGCCCGGCTAGTTTTTTTTTTTGTATTTTTAGTAGAGATGGGGTTTCACTGTGTTAGCCAGGATGGTCTCGATCTCCTGACCTCGTGATCCGCCCGTCTCGGCCTCCCAAAGTGCTGGGATTACAGGCTTGAGCCACCGCGCCCGGCCTTCTGCCTCTTCTTTATCTTCCATTTGTAAGGACTCACGTGATTCCATTGGGTACACTAAGGTGATTTTTCCCATCTCGAGATCAGCTGATTAGTTGCCTTAATCACATCTACAGTCTTAATTCCCTTTTACCACGTAATATAGTATATTCACGGATTTTGAGGATTATGATGTGGACATCTTTAGGGGTCCATTATTCTGCCTGCCACAGGCAGGTGGAGAGTAGGGCTTTGAGCTGGCTTAACTTTTGTGCCCTCTGAGCTGGGCACAGGCAGGATCAGACTTGAGGAAGCAAAGTTGAGCTGGTCCTATAGGAAATTAGAGAGAGAATAGCATGGCCTGTCTGCGCCGGACTCGGCCTGCACTGAAGATGTCACTTGCATTTTCTAGGGGCTCCCAGTCAGAGACAGGGTGTGGTCTTTTGTGAACAAAACCCAGGAGGGGATGTACCTCATGGCTTCCTAGACTGTGTGGGAGTCTCCCTGAATGAAAATGGTAAGGGTGCACCCTTTCCTTCCTGGAGAAGCTAGCATTAGCGTTCACCTTTCCCCTAGGCCCCTCCCTGGAGAAGGTGCAAATCGGGAAGTCTCCTGGTATAAGATGAAATTCAGCCTTAACAATTTTCAAAATAAACGAACAACACACAAACTCCAGACGCTGCACAAACCCATCAGCAGGGAGTCATGGCCGTAGGTTTTGGTAACTTTCACCATTCTGGGACTGCAGAGCGTCTCATCGCAGCCCCGGACCCCCTGGCCACCTCTGCTCTTTCATCCCAGCCTGGCCGGGAGGCAGCTGGACTCTCCTCTCGGACAGCTTCTCTGATGAATTTCCAGGCATCTTCCTGGACCTGTCCACACAACAGATTTCTGGAGCGCGTCCCCAGGGACCTCCAGCTCCAGGCCTATTACTGAAGTCCGTCACCCAGAAAATCTGTTGACGGAACTGTTCTCCCTGAACTGCAAGCAAATTGGGAAATTTGAATGTGATGCAATAAGCCTGCAATAAAACAGAGCCTCCAAGAAGTGCACGAAGCGAATCTCCTCCCAGCTGAGTCCACCGCCCCTCTGCAGCTTCCTGAGCTGTCATCCTCCAGGGTGGCCACATACAGTATTTATTTTTTTTAATTAAGCTGCATTGCTGTGTGGCTCACCCTCCACAGATGCTTTATAAAGCCCAGCCTTGTAAGTTGCTGAAAGTTTTTATTTTTTTTTAAGCAGATAGTAAAATTAAGCAGTTATTAGTATTCACGAAAAATGCTCGTGGCAGGCTTCGCACACGTAATGAGAAGCCACCTGCAGTTCAAAGCAGTACTTGATAATGCTGTAATTAGATTTGAGATGGAAAAAAGCTCATTAAAATTAAATAACATATTTGTCACTGTTTTAAGAGGTACAGATTGCCTAGAACCATGCTGGTCTCTTGACCTTGAGTATTTTGGTGGAGTCCTTGCTGCCAACAATTCAAAAATAACATCAGCAATTCTGTAGAGTCCTGAAAACATGTTCATCCTTGGTTCAGTTTGTATTGAAAAAAATTATATAGATATCCAGGGGAAATCACAGATTTGTACAGAGTGTGTTCTGGGAGAAAACGGTGGCCACAGTCCTTTCCGAACCAGCAACTCAGACACCGTGAAGAAGAGATGGGTGTCTTCCTGTGGGAGGCTGGGGCTGATGGAGGGGTCCCCCATAGGACGTGGGGACACTGTGAGGGAGTCTACAGGAAGTGGCAGCCTTGGGCACCACTGCTTACCACTGAGCTGAGCTGGATGAAGCCACTTGCTCAGAGCAGGCCCAGGGCAACTGGGAATCAGATTGTCAGTCAGTGTTTCCCGGGTGCCTACCAGTGTACCAGGTCCCAGGCAGGGGACGGTGGGGCCGCCAGTGCCAGTGAGATTCGCCTCAGGCTGCAAAAGAGGTCGTAGCCTCATCACGGAGATGAGGCATAAAGTCAGGTGCCAGGGAAGTATTTGTTGTTAATAAAAGTAGCTAATGTTGACTGAGCGTATCTTTCATAGTAGGCACCCATCACGTGGCATGCATTATCTTAGGGATCATCTCCATAGTCTGTGAGACAGCCCTGATTGCCCCACTTTCCTTGAGGTTATGTTGCTTGAGTGAGGTCACTTCACTAGTAAGTGACTAGTAAGCCCAGAGCTGAGCCAGGTTCAGATCCAGGTCTGGCCTTCTGCAGCACCCCCTCTGCATGAATCACAGAGTTGCTCTGGTCCCATGGGCAGAGCAGAGAGACCCATGCTGGGAGGGTACACACATGAAGGCACTTACTGAGGACCCACTCTTCACCAGATCCTGCTTGAAACACTGCATGCCTGTTAGTCATTGTATCCCCACATCAACCCTGCGATTCCATTTTACAGATGAGGAAATTGAGGCATGAGAAATTAAATAACCAGCCCCGGGTCACCAGGTAGTTGGTGGCAGAGTTAGGATTAAGCTCTGACCTTGACTGTTATTCTATATTTAATTTTTCTTGAAATCTATAAAGCATTCTATAAAGGTAGGATGTAATTATTTTTGTTCTTGGAGGAAGAAAATGCAAGTTGCTTTCAAGGGGCAGAGACCAGAGGAGTTTGCCTGGGGGCAGAGAGCTCTTAAATGAGAGGTGAGTGGAGGGGGCCAGATGGTGGGAAAATGAGGCCAAGTTAGAAACAGAGGCCGTGCCTGAGCTCCAGGGACAGTGTGGGCCCCTATCTTGGAGGAGCTGCATGTCCTCCAGGGCAGGGAGTCACTGGGAAGGCAGTCTGGGCCGACTGCCCCTCCTCCGGGTGGCTGGATTGATTTTCTAGGCTGACTCTCTTGGCACTGGGTCCAGATTTAGTTCTGTGGAGAGCTCGTCTTTCAAAGTCCAGCTCAAATGTCACCTCCTCAGCAAAGACTCCCCCACCGCCCGAAGCAAAATTAATCACTCCTCCTCTGTGTCCCAAAGCACTCTGTTGATACTGCTGGAATAGTCTTATCACATCGACACGGATTTATGTGTTTACAAGTCTGTCTCTCCAGCTAGACAGCGACTTCTCGAGGGCAGAGCCCACTCTACCTTTGTGTCGTTGTGCCTGGGGCAGTGCTGCGCGTGCAGTGGGTGCTGAGGAAACGATGCATACATAGAGGACCAGTGGATGGTTTAATTTGATTTCAGTGACCAAGCACAGAGCTCTTACTTTGGGCAGGTCTTGTTCTAAGCTCTTTACATATGTGAAAGAATTTAGCCTTTATAACCCCATGACGTCAGTTAGTTCTATGATGAGCCCATTTTACAGGTGAGCACACTGAGATAGGTTTTGTAACTTCTCAGTGTCATACATCTGGTAAGTGGTAGAGCTGGGAGTTTTAAACCTAGGCAGTCTGGAGTGAAAACATCTGCTTAAAGTGATTTTGTAGCTACAGATTGTATATAGTGATTCTTATTAGGGGAGTTTCTGGAATTCTCATTTCACTCTTCTTTTCCCTAACTTGTCTGAATTTAGGAAGGTTTGGAGAAAGTGATTGAGCTGTGATGCAGTTCAGTTTCCTTTGTTGTAAGCCATGGAAACCAACTCTGGCTACATTAAGCAAAACAGGGATTCTATTGTGAGGGTCTAAGTAGCTTGCAGAAAGAGCACGCTGGAAGGAAGGGCTTTGGGGAGGCCAGAGAGACCGACCTAGCTAGTGGGAACTGAAGGACAGACTTGCTGGGATGAGCGCTGCACATCACATCCCTCCCAGTTCAGGCGCCACCATCTTGCCCGTCTAGGGAATTGGGGTGCTTGTAAGACCTTGGGTGCTGGGCCGGCAAGAAGGTGCGCTGCCTGCTGACCACCATGCGTTCCTGCTGGCCATTGCTTGGGTCCTGTGTTCACCCTGGGCCCAGTGACAGCCTGGGCTGAGTGGGGGGCGTGAGAGCCCAGGGCTCTCAGTCACGTTTCCTTGACACAGAGTCCTGGAGTTTGGGGCGGGTGGGTAGGGTGATTCTTCTGAAAGGAATATTCACTGGCAGTGACCTTTCTTAGGTTTTTAACATTTTGAGGGGATTGATTGAATTGATCCAAGCCCATTCATTCTCAGTCTCCAAAGGATATGAATACCACGGGACCAGCCCAGCTTGGACATTTGAAAACTGGGTGCAAACGAGGACTAGATTGATTCTTTCTCACCGGGCTTGCCCCCAGCCTCTAAACTAGAAGAAGGGGCATCTGGCTGGGTGTCCCTGGGACGGCCAGAGTGCGCCTTGCTCAGAGGTTGTTGCAGGGAAGCCCCTTTTCCTGGGGAGGGAGGGAGGGCGCTGTGTATCTCTCCCCGGCGGACAGTCCAGCGTCTTCCAGGATGGCAGTTCTTTGCCCTGTCGGGTCAAAGCCAAACCCCCTCAGCCTCCGGGCTGTCCCCCAAAACGTTCCTCCCTCGCGGTGTCCGTGGCGCGCAGGAGCCTGGGGCCTGCTGCTTTGGGCCTTACGCCTCTGCCTCATGCCTCTGCCTCTGCCAGGGCCCCTGATTTATTCAGGACACACGTGTGCTCCGAGTGCCAGATACATGGTGGACCCTGACAAGGCATGCAGGCCTCAGACAAACAGGTGACGCTGTGTCCGCGGCCTGTGCAGCGGGGATACCCACCTCATTTTACTCCGCCCAGGTCAACTGGTCCTTGCTGGGAGGCTCGCCTCTGGGGCGAGGGTTCAGGGGCAGTTGGAGGAGAGCGCCTGCCCCTCCCCGCCCCGCCCCTCCTACCTTACTGAATGGTCCCGCCCTTCCACTCCCCCTCTGGGCCCGCCCTCCTATTTGGCCCCTTCCCCGGGCCCACCCTTCCTATAGCCCCACCCTTTCCGTTTTGGTTCCTCTCTCCCTGCCAGCCCCACCCCTCTGAACCTACCCTCTTTTCTTTATGGGCCTGCCCTGGTCTGGCCCCTTCCACCCATCTTGCCCTGCCTACATCCAACCTTCCCACCTGGCCCCGCCCATTCTTTGGCCCCACCCCTCCTTTTTGGCCCCTTTTCACCCGCCCCGCCCCGCCCCGCCCCTCTGAACCCACCCCTCTTTCCTCGATGGACGTGCCTCTGTCTGGTTCCACCCACCCAAGTGGCCCCACCCACTCCCTGCCTTTTCTCCTGGCCCTGCCCCATGGCTGGCCCCATCCTCCATCCCTTTTGGTCCTTCCTTGCTCACCGAGCTCCTCTGGACCAACCCCTCTTTATGGGCCCGCCCCCATCTGGCTCCTCCCACCTACCTGGCCCCACCCACTCCCCTGCTTTCCATCCCGGCCTTGCCCTGTGACTGGCCCCGCCCTCCATCCCTTTTGGCCCGCCTTGCCTGCCGAGCCGACCTCCTTTAGACCCACCCCTCTTTCAATTGGGGCCCCGCCCTCATTTGCCCCCTTTTACCCGTCTGGCCCTGCCCACTCCCTCCCACCTTCCACCCTGGCCCCGCCCTGTGGCAGACCCCACCCTCCATTCCTTGTGGCCCTTCTCCTCTGGACCAACCCTCTGTCCATTAGAGTCCCGCCTTCATTTAACATTTGACCCATCCCACCCGTCCGGCCCCACCCACTCCACCTTCCATTTTGACCCAGTTCCTTGGCTGGCTCCAGCTTCCATCTCTTTTGGCTCCTCCTCACTAGCCCCGCCCCTCTGGACCTACCCATCTTTCCTTTATGGGCCCCGCCCCATCTGGCTCCTCCCACCCGCCTGGCCCCACCCACTCCCCTGCTTTCCGTCCTGGCCTTGCCCTGTGACTGGCTCTGCCCTCCATCTTTTTGGCCCCTCCTTGCCCACCCCACCCCTCTGGATCCGCCCCTCTTTTCAATCGGGCCCCGCCGTGTTCTCCCAGCCTTCAAGCTTCCGCCTGGCGCCCCGCAGCGGCGAGCGTGATTTATAGGCCATCTGAGCCGTGACCTATAAACCCTGTTCTTCAGGGGGTGCCTCTCTTGGATTAAATGCCTCTAAAGGAGCCTCTGTCTCAGAAGTGTCATGTAGAATGTTTCCGCTGACGGAGAACATGACCTTTAAAACCCCGAGTAAAGGAAGCAGAGCTGCCAGGGGAAGCATCCGGCAAGGCGACGCCTCAACCCGGCTGCACCTGTCCGCTCTCCGACCTCTCCCCAGGCCTGGTGGGCGGGCTGCGGACCTGGCTGGGGAGGGGCGCGCTCCCGGGGCCTGGGGGCTGGACGCTGCCGGGGGAGCCGCGCTTTGCAGACTGGAGGTGGCGACTGTGCGAGCAGAGACGCCCCTAGCCATGGGTCAAGAGCCCTGACCCTGACAATGGGAAAGGGCCAGTGACCTTGTTCCACTTCAGTTTCCTTCCCTTTGTGCCCTGGGGGACACTGGGTCCTGCTAAAGGCTGGGGCGTCTGTTGCATAAGACCCAGTGTCCTGGGTGCCCAGGTAGGGGTGCAGAGTCCTGGGTGCCTGGTTAGGGGTGCAGTGTCCTGGATGCCTGGTTAGGGGTGCAGTGTCCTGGGTGCCTGGGTAGGATACAGAATCCTGGGTGTCTGGTTTGGGTGCAGTGTCCTGGGTGCTTTGGGTCGGGGTACAGTATCTTGGGTGCCCAGGTAGGGGTGCCATGTCTTGAGTGATCTGGGTAGGTTCAGTGTCCTGGGTGCCTATGTAGGAGTGCAGAGTCCTGGGTGCCTGGGTAGGGGTGCAGTGTCCTGGAGGTCTGGGTAGGAGTGGTGTGCCCTGGGTGTCTGTGTAGGGGTGCAGAGTCCTGGGTGTGCATGTAGGAGTGCAGTGTCCTCGGTGCCTCTGGAGGGTGCAGCGTCCTGGGTGCCTGGGGAGGGTGCAGGGTCCTGGCTGTTTTGTACAGGGGCACAACGTGATGGCTTCTCTGGATGTGCCATGTGCAGTGTCTCAGAGGATGTCAGAACTTGGAAGAACTGTGCCTAGGTCCCACCTTTTATCTGATACTGCAGTCTTTGTTTCTTGGGTGGAAAAGCCATGGCGGCCTCTCTCCCAGGTTGGAGAAAGCATATTTCTGGTAGTAGCCACTCTGTAGGTCCATATGGACACTTTATACTAAGGAGGCTGCATTTTCTTATTCTCTTGCCCCCACAGGCTAATGTCACAAGTGGAAAGGTGACTGATCCAGTCATTCCTTTGTACGCTTTTGTAAGAAATCCTCGCAGACATTGTTTTGCTTTGGTCCCTTTGAGGTGCTTAGAGGGGTGGCTGGATTCTCCAAGGGGCCTCATGTGGAAAGCACTCAGTATATGTTGCTTGTGGGATGCTGCCAGGGATTCTCTGGAAGGAGGACCAGGAGATTTCTATGGAGAGACGAGTCAGTTGAAGGCCTTTGTGGATGTCTTCCACCGTGTCTTTTTTGAGAGCTGGGAAGGAGAGGCTGGGTCGGCTGGGAAAGAGCTGTCTTGTGTTGGAGGGGGTTTGAGCCCTCCTCCCAGGGTCACAGAGCAGCAGGTAGAGAATTAGAGTCTGTGCTAACAGAGAGGGAGGGTCTTGTCTGGGAGACTTGCCTGACCCTCTCTTACTTGGGTGCATGGTGCTGGCAGGGAAGAAGCACGGCCAGCAGGAGGGCTGTATTTCTGTTGAGATGTATTCATAGGTGAAAGCCACTTTGGGAAAAGTGTGGTATGAGCATGAGTGTGTGTGTGCATGACTTTGAGTGTATGCTTGTGTGTGTCTCTGCATGTGTGCATGTGTGTGGACACATGTTCCTGGGGCCATGCATATGTTTGTGTGCTTGTGTGTCTATGCATGTGTGCATGTGTGTGGGTGTGTGTGTAGGGGGCACGCAGCCAGCTCTAACTTGGGCAGAGACATTCTGTTGTTATAAATAAGGCTGGTTTTTATATTCCCATTTGACCGGGGAGTGCAACCAGCAGACCAAAGGTAATGCATTTCAGCTGCCCGTCGGGGAAGGTAAATGTGGTTTATTAGCCCCCCTGGCTCAGAGGGGGCTGGGCAGTGGTAGCAGCTGAAGCAAGGTGGCTCCAGATGGAGGGAGGGGACAGGTTGGTGATTGTGTGCCTGGATTTCTCTAAAGGAAAAAAAATGGACGTGCCGCCTGTTAGCTAATCAACAGTGAGGAGAAAGTCCTGACAACAAGTAAAGAAAACTTAGCTGGCAATAAAATAAGGGACTTTTTATGGTGGTTTTTATGGGGACATTTTCACTTTGGGAGTTATTAGAGTTAGTGCCGGTTGTGACAAAAGCTGCATTTGCATATCGCCGTGATGAGGTCTGGATGGAGCCTGAATGCGGCATTAACTGCATATCAGAGACCCTTTCAGAAGCCAAACAGGATGACATTTATTGCAAGCTCGATGCCGCGTGTCTGGCATTAGTTACTGCTTGTTGTGTCCTGTGGAATCTAGATTTTCTGTCTTGGTATCTTTCTGGGACTGGTCGCAGCAGCTTCCTAGGTCAAGAGCAAGCTAGGGCTTTGGGAGTGTGTGGGGGACCTGGGGGGTGGGGAGGGACACCATCGGGAGAGGGGACGGGGTTAGGCTTCACAGGGCTATGCATTGGTCAGGTGCCTTTCACAGGCTGACCTAGACGAGACTGCCACTCTCAGATTCAAGCCCCATAGGACAAACAGGAATTTCTCCCACTTTTATTATTTTTAAAATTATGATGTAATTAACATATCACACAATTTACTCATTTTAAGTGTACAAATCCATGGCTTTTAGTATATTCACAAAAGTGTGCAACCGTTGCCCCAGTCTATTTTAGGACATTTGTGTTACCCCAAGAGAAATCCCTCACTTCTTAGCTGTCACCCCAACCCCCTCATTCTCCCTAGCCCTAAACGACCATACACCCACTTTTGTCTCTATTGATTTGCTGCCTCTGACCATTTCGTATAAATGGAACCATACAGCATTTATCCTTTTGTCTCTGGCTTCTTCCCCCAGTGGAATGTTTTCCACGTTCATTCACGCTGTAACATGTACCAGAACTTCATTCCTTTTTATGGCCGAGTAATATTCCACTGAACAGATACGTTCTATTTATGTATTCATCAGCTGATTTTCCCCAAACACTTTTGAAACCTTTTTTTTTTTTTTTTTTTAAAGAGACAAAGTCTTATTATGTTGTCTAGCCTGGAGTGCAGTGGTGTGATTTTAGCTCACTGCAACCTCCTCCTCCCGGTTTCTAGCAATTCTCCTGCCTCAGCCTTCTGAGTAGGTGGGATTACAGGCACATGCTGGTATGCCCGGCTAATTTTTTTTGTATTTTAGTAGAGACTGGGTTTCGCCGTGTTGCCCAGGCTGGTCTCGAACTCCTAAGCTCAGGCAGTCCATCCGCCTTGGCCTCCCAAAGTGCTGGGATTACAGGGACGAGCCACCGCGCCTGGCCAAAACCTTTTTTTTTTTTTGTAAAAGATACTCACGAAAAAATTCATGGTTGAGGCCGGGCATGGTGTCTCACGCCTGTAATTCCAGTACTTTGGGAGGCCAAGGTGGGTGGATTACCTGAGGTCAGGAGTTTGAGACCAGCATGACTAATATGGTGAAACCCCGTCTCTACTAAAAATACAGAAAGTAGCCAGGCGTGGTGGTGTGCACCTGTAGTCCCAGCTACTTGGGAAGCTGAGACAGGAGAATTGCTTGAACCCGGGAGGTGGAGGTTGCAGTGAGCCGAAACTGTGCCACTGTACTCCAGCTTGGACGACAGAGTGAGACTCCATTTCAAAACACACACACACACACACACACACACACACAGAAAAATCATGGTTGAGCCCATTGGAACCCACCTGAATTTTTTCAGAAAATGGAGTTCTGAATTGAGGGAGACACAGGGGCTTGACAAAAGGAGTGGGGTGGGGTGGGGTGTGGAACCATGTTTCCTCTTTAAAACATAGAGCCCATGCTTTGCACTTCCCAGCTCCCCACCCACGAATGTGGCCTCAGGGCTGACTCCAGGATTGCTGCTGGGGTCCTGGGAGGGTCTTTGCTGCTTCCCATTCAGAGAGCGTTCTCTATCTCAGGGGACCTTCAACCTCTAGGTTTGAGGATTCCTAGGGGATGTTGGTGTGGTTGAGGGCTCTAGGGCAGCTTAGGCTGGGGGCCACGTGTTCCTGCCTCACATCTGCTCCCCTCCATGAGCCCTGGCTGTGCTATGTAGTTCAGCCAGCATTTGGAAAGTCTGGGCTGAGGCTGCTGAGGAGAGGAAGCAATTGTGCATTTCATGGATGGTGACATGCATCTCTGCTGAAGGCTGAGAGTGATACTGGGGGAGGCACAGTGGGCTTCTGCCTGGCTCAGATTTAGGGAGAATCTTAGGGCAGGGGGTGAAGTCAGAATGTCCTATTTTTTCTCTTCCAGAAAAATCGGTAGGATCCCTGGATGACTCAGCTCTTAGTCTTAATTATGCTGCTATGTAAATATTTCTGAGGTCTCTTGGTTTTCTCAGTTGGCATTATATCACCGTTAATAACCAGAGGGCACATTATAAATATGCAAACTAGTAATAATGCATTAACTTGAAGAACATCGATAAATTGCCAAACTGAGCTGGCAGCGTTCAGCAGCTCGTTCCCTTTGCTGTGGAGATAGTTTCCTCTACTCCTGCATCGTGGAACCCACGCATTCTGTTGGCCCCTCCCTGCCCCAGATGGCACCCTCAGGAGCAGTCGGCTGTCCGCTCGGTGTGCCGAGAAAACGGCTCTTAATGTGGTCCCGGGTGTGTTTTCCAGCATCTAGAAATCTCCCAGAGAGAGCAAGGCATGTATCGTGACTTGCCCTCCGCTCTTTCTGTGCTGGGACAAGATCGGAGGTAGAGTCTGGAAGGATGGCCCGCGCCCTCTCCCGTCCTTTATTTGGTTGGAAAGATCATAGCCCCCACAGTGGAGATACCGCCCAAGTTCTCCTCCCTGCTCCCCGCCAGCGTATGTGACCTCAGGAAGTCATGTCAGCTTCCTCGTTGGAAATTCATTTATGTGACAAATGTTTACTGTGGGCCTGCTGCATGCCAGGTGCTGTGCTGGGCAGTGCATATGGTCCTTGTCCTCATGGAACTGATGTTGGGATGGGAGAGACAAGCAGGCAGTAGTTAGGATTGTGATTGATGTGTGTATCGGAAGCACAAGGGGTTACTGGAGCACCTGTTCAGGACGTATCATCCAGTCCTGGTGGGTCAGGAAATTCTGCTGTAGCAAGTGCTGTCTAAGTGGAGATCTGAAGATACCCTGGCGAAAGGAGACGGATAGAGAGAGTGGAGGTGGGGGCTTGGGGGAGGCGGGTTACAGGGAAGAACATCCTAGGCAGAGGGAACAGAATGTGCCAGTGCTTCAAGGAGGGAATGTGGGGTGTGACTAGTGAGCTGCAAGTCACCAGTGTGGGCGCAGCATGGAGCTGGTGGAGGACAGGTGTGCTTAGGTGGGCTGCAGAGGCACGGGGTGAGGGGGGTCTGTCTCCAAGGAGCTTGTCTGTCTTGCCAAGTTGAGGGACATTTAAAGGGTTTGACTTTATCGGGACAGAGAGGGGCCAGTCTTGCCTTAGAAAGCTCCTGGCTGTGGTGAGTGAACCAGAAGAGGTCAAGAATGGCAGCTGAGATACACGGGGGTCCTTGCTTGGCCTCCGTGGGCATTTGCAGTGAGGGCTAAACCAGCTGCCTTGTCTACTGCAAAGGGCACTTGTCGGATCAGCCCGAGCCGTGCTAAATCAGGCAGCTTCTGAGCAGGATGCAGGTTTGGGGCTCTGAACTTGGAGTGTGGGCAGGAAGGAGGTGGTGTTTGTGGTTTGTAGAGGCGGCAACGGGATGCCTGTGACCTGAGTGGAGATAGAAGGGGTGGGGGACGCTGCAGATTGGGGGAGTGAGCGGCCAGGTTGGGGGAGGGTTCCTGGGCTCCAGCCTTTGGGCTGCCCCTTACCCTGGAACCTGGTCGGGCTCCTCACCCGGATGATCACACCTGCTTTAGGGCGGTGAGGAGGGCCCAGGTGATGCGGTGGGAATTGGTGGTGCCCCAGTAAGATGAGCTTTTGCATACGGGCCTTGAACTTCAGGCTTGTTCCAGCTCAGTGCAGTTTTCCTGCCTCAGCTTCCTCATCCATGAGATGGGCACCTGCCTTTGGGGTTTCTTTGCAGGCTCTGTGTCTTCCCGTATTTACAAAATAAAGGTTGGATGGGTGTTTGTTGTCCTTCAAAGCCAGTTTAGGCCTACGATTTAAACTTCATCCACATTCCTCAGCAATGGGTGTAGACCATAGTTAGATGTATTTTAAACTTTTTATTTTGAAATCATCGTATTATTACAGGAAGTTGCAAAGACAGTCCAGGGGGCCTCATGTAGCCTTGGTCTCGTTTCTGCAGTGGCTTCATCTTACCTAACAGTATCACAGCCAGGACCCAGATGTTGATACAGTGCAGATGTGCAGTTCTGTGTTGCCCCATGTCACACGTGCAAATTTGTGTCACCGCCACCACAGTCAAGGGGCAGAACTGTTCCATCTCCACAGACATCCTCCTGCCAACCCTGTCCCTCCCAGGATCTCTAATCCCAGTCAACCACTCATTTGTTCACCATCTCTGTAAGATTATTTTAAATTACAAATATATTTTTGTTATAAAATTATATAATAATCTTCCAGAAGTTGAGGGACATGGAAAGAAAACATTTCCATTTCCCTACCACTCTCAGTGATTGCCGCGCATCTCTGTGCCTTTTTTGGTCCACACACATATATTTAGTGTATCTGTAATCCTAGTGTGTACGGGACCTTATGTCCTGCTTTGCTCGCACGGCATGCCATAAGCATCCGCCATATGTACTGGAGCCGTGGAGTGCGCACAGACAGCATTCCAGGAGGCGGAATGGGTGGCAGGGAGTGGGAGGCAGCAGAAGGAGTGGAGGCCGGTCCCAGACCAGCATCGGTGAGGAGGCAATGGGGGTTCTCGCCAGGCCAGGGACCGTCAGCTTGGAGGGGGTCACTCCAAGGGCCTGGCAAAGGATGTGGTGACTGGACCCAGGGACTCCGCATGAGGCCTGAAGGATACTGTAAGTCTGAAGACTCTATGGAACTGATGTTGGGATGGGAGAGACAAGCAGGCAGTAGTTAGGAATGGGATCCATGTGTGTATCGGAAGCATGGGGGTGGGGGGCGGGGGGCGGGGTTACTGGAGCACCTGTTCAGGACATATCATCCAGTCCTGGTGGGTCAGGACATTCTGCCATAGCAAGTGCTATCTCAGTGGAGATCTGAAGATTCCCTGGCAAAAGGAGGCGGATAGAGAGAGAACAGAACAGACCCAACCACCTCAGGAGAATGAACAGCCAGGTGTTCCCTGAGGCCAGTGACAGGGTCTGCAGGGACCACTGCTGTGTCTGTTTCCAGCCTCTCTTTTCCTAAACCAGGCCGGCCCTGTCAGCCTGGCTCCAAACTTCACTCCCTGGCCTTTGGAGGGAAGACCCTCTGGTTCAGGCCTTCCTTCCTCCTGAGGGCCTTGGAAGCCCCTCTTCTTTCCGAAGGGGCTTGGCTGTCACCCAGCAGTCAGCTCCATTGTGGTCCTAGGAGTGTCAGCGAGCACAAAGCAGACACAGAAGAAACCTTGAAGTAATTAACAGAGTGAGCACGAGAAGTTCCTGCCAGAGAAGAGCGCACAATGGGCCTCGCTCCTCATTCTCCCCACTCCTGATGAGTAATTACACGTGGGTGTCTGGGAGTGGGAGTATTTATAGCAACGCCTCTTTTGCTGGAGTTTGAACTTTCTTCTTTGTGGCACCACACTTATAAAAAGGTAATCAAATAGCAGACAATCGGATTGTATCCGTGTCATTCTGCTGCCACTTTAATGAGGACTGAGAATAAATAGAAATCCTGAAATTGTGCTATCCCAAACTGTTTGCAAGCCCCTCAGTGGGGTAGTCTGGTTTGATTTGGTTTTGTTTTTACCACCCCCACCCTCACTACTAATTTTACATTGTCTTTGGAGTTGCTCAGGGGCCAAAGCACCTTCTGGGTAAGTCTCTAACCGAAGACTAGACCCACGGGCAGGCCTTTTATTAAAAGGCATTTAATGACTCTGAATTCCTTGTTGTGTTAGAGCTGATTTGGGGCAGGATAATGATGTCTGTGGCTGGGATAAAAACCCCCATGACCATCCTCCATGGTTATTAGGTAAGTGATTGGTGTGGATTCTTGCTCTCAGAAGGAAAAAGGAAAGAGAAGGAAAGGCCAGGCCTTCCTGTGGCTACCCCTGGGTCTCAGTGATGGCATTATCACTGCTAACCCAGGTGTGACTTGGCGTCACTGCCACTGGCGTCGGCAAGGCCCGTCAGCCTCCCTGAAAAGCCAGAGCTGGCCCGGAGAGAGGAGAGCATCGCGGGCAGGTGCTGAGGGCTGCTCTCAGGAGGGGCGGCCTTCTTGTGCTCTGGACAGGTCGTGAGCAGACTGGTGGTCTACGGTCAGGTGTGCAGGGCAGGACTTTGTAACCTGACATTGTTGGAGAAGGAGGGTCGGGGGTAGAGTGAAGGCCCCGGAAGGAGAACTGGGTCAGAGGTGTCCTGTGCTTCTCATTTCCTCCCAACAAGGGGCATCCCTGTTGGGAAGGTTTGCTAAGGCAGGGGGTTCTTGTGCAGAGAAGGGGATGACTGCTGTGTCACCCCAGTGGTGAGGGAACTTGGCTTTATGGCAGCTAAGATTGTGAGCCTATGTAAATTGCAGAGAAGAGTAATAAGCAACAGAAAGTCCCGTGCGTGCTCCTAGTGACACACCTGGCCGGTTGCCTTTAATAAAGGCAGAAAAGCCTCCGTTAAGACATTGACTCATGCCTTTGAGTAAATTAATATTGATTTGACATTCGACAAGTGTTTGAATTTTTACTTCTTTTTTTGCATCTGGAGAAAGGATCCATGTTTAGTAAGCACTTCTCTGTGCTGATTTCTGCAATTAGCCTTTATTCATCCGATGCCTGCTGTGTGCCAGTGTGCCAGGCTGCTCTTTTCTGGCATCAGGGTGCTGACCAGGCAACATGGACCCTGCCCTCAGTGATCTTATGTTCCAGGAGAGTGCTGTCAAGGCAAAGAGGGAAGTCCTCTCTGGCCATCTTAGGGGCTGGGAGTTGGCCAGGGAAATGCTGATTAGAAGGGCCGAAGCCTGAATTCTGCCTGTGCTTCCTGGCTGAGTGTGGAGTCAGCGTAGACTTTATTCTGTCTCCAAACAGAGCCTGAACCTAATTGGTTCTTTTACTATTACTATTGTTTTGGTAAGAATGTGAAACATGAACTCCATCCTCTTAACAGATTTTTCCTTTCCTTTTCCCTTTCCCTTCCCCTTTTTTGAGACAGAGTCTTGCTCTGTTTGCCCAGGCTGGAGTGCAGCGGTGTGATCTTGGCTCACTGCAACCTCTGCCTCCCAGGTTCAAGTGATTCTCTTGCCTCAGCCTCCCGAGTAGCTGGGATTACAGGCACCTGCCACCACACCTGACTAATTTTTGTATTTTGAGTATAAATGGGGTTTTGCCACGTTGGCCAGGCTGGTCTCGAACTCCTGACCTCAGGTGATCCACCTCCCTTGGCCTCCCGAAGTGCTAGGATTACAGGCATGAGCCACCACGCCTAGCCGTCTGAACAGATTTTTAAGTGTACAACACATGTTGCTATCTTTAGGCATGATGCTGTGCGGCAGATCTCCAGGACAAACTCATCTTGCACGATTGAAATTTTATACATGTTGAACATCAACTCCCCATTTCCTCCCCCATCTAGCCCCTGACAACCACCATTGCAGTCATTGCTTATAGGTGTTTGACCATTTTGGATACCTCATGTAAGGAGAATCATGCAGTATTTGTCCTTCTGTGACTGGATTTTTTCACATAGCATAGTGTCCTCTGGGCTCATCTGTGTTGTCACATGCTGCAAGATCTCCTTTTTGAAGGCTGAATAATATTCCACTGTGTGTATATCCCATGCTCCCTTTACCCATGCATCTGTTGGTGGACATTTAGGTGGTTTCCACATTTGGGCTATTGTGAATAGTGCTGCAGTGGGCATGGGAGTGCTAATATCTCTTTGAGATTCAGATTTGACTTCTTTTGGATAAATACTCGGAAGTGGGATTGCTGGATCATATCCTAATGTATCTTGACAGTGGCCACAATTCTGAACCTCTTTGGTTTCGTCATCTGCTGGGTGACGCCGACCTCGTAAAGACTCAGCCCTCACCTGGACCATGGCAATCTTGGTCCCATGTCTGTTTGTGTGGCCCTGAGAGCAGATGAAAGTGCCCCCTCATCTCCCTTCTACAGTGGCTGGCGGGAGGTGGAAGCTAGCGCTGCCCCCTGCCCCACCTTCCCACGGCCGGGGAAGGGGCTTTTACGCCTCTGAATCTCAGTGCCAAAAGGAACTTCCTCTGTCGAGACCCACTTTTGTGGAAGGCTGTGTGAAATGTGATCCTCAAATCCAGCTTGAAGCTGCGGCTGAATTTTTGTGGGGTTCTCATTATTTAACATTTGGCTCAGAATGGTGTCTGTCTGAAGACAGATGGAGGCTGGAGCTTACCGGGGCCCACACAGTGTGTGGAGCTCGGCCTGGGCTGCTCTGGTTTGTAATATATTGTTCTCAGTGCCAGGAGCTGCAGCAACGTCTCCAGTGAGGAACAAGGAGAGGGAGGAACCCGGGAGCAGGAGGGGAAAACCAGAGTTGGAGAGTCCAATTTTTCATACAGTAACAAAACAATACAGTTGTGTATTCCCATAATATCCCTTCAGTTTCTTGGGGTCTAGAGTTGCATCTATTTTTAAAAACACTTGGACCAATAATTCTACTTTATGCAGACCAACTGGAGGGTCTCTGGCTTGGAGATTTAATGTAAAATAAACTCTAAATGGGGTGGCACACAGCATGGTGGCCTGCAACTGTAGACAAGCAATTTTTCTTAAACAAGCCGAGGGATTGAAGTAAATGATGGTAGTGTTCAGTTCTGTCCCAGAGTTGGGAGTGAGGTGAGGCCGGGGAGATGGAAGGGCCAGGCTTATCCAACCTCCTGTGTGCTCCATGTGAATGTGGGTCGGACAGGGAGGCTGCCCGGAGGGAGGCTCTGAGGAAGCCAACTCCTCTTACCTGCCACAGGGACGTCCTGGAAGACGATCTCTGCATCCAGACTGGGGTTTCCCAGCACTTTGGAACTGGGCTCAGAAGGCTTCAGTTTGGCAAAGACACATTGCATTTTGCAGATTCCTTTGATCATGGCCCAGGTGGGGCCACATCCCCTTAGAATACTTTTCTCTGTCTTCCTCCTGTGGGCTTAGACGGCCTTTTGCGTCTAAAACCGGTCTGCTTTTGGAAGAGACTTGCCACGGAGAATCACATCCACCTGCTTATGCCCTGGCAGCTGAAAAGGGTGTGTCCCTAAGATCCCTGCCAGAGGGTCCCCCTGCCACAGGCTATCCGCAGGACTGGCTCAGTCCTCTGAGGTTACCACTCAGTAAATCGTATTGAGCATCACATCTTTCATTTGAGTGGTACTTTAAAAGTCACAGGGCTCTTTCTCATTCATTTATAACAGCGTCTCCACTCTGTTCTGTGTCCGGCCATTTTTTCTTGAGCATTCTGTCATCTGCTCTATGTCTGTCTGTACCAGGGTTTGAAATCTTTTCCAGGAGACTTTTAAGCTCATTCTTTTCTTCTTTCACCAGGCTCCCCGAAGCAGCAGGAACTTTTGAGAGAACACACTTCTCTCTGCCCCTGTTCTCTGATAGTTCTCTGGTCACTGTCTCAAAAAAGAAAACGTCAGTTGTCTCCAAGTCCAGGAATTGTGCTTGGCCAGTGAGGCAGATATGAATTAATCATCTTGGAGAATGCCCCTAAATGTCAGGTTGGAACCATTCCAAGACACTGGGAATGCAGGGTAGGTTGCATTTCTTTGTTGAAATGCAATTGAATCCAATTTAAGGCACCATCTGCCATGATGAGAGGTTGGTCCCAAACCAGGAGTTCTCGAGAGCTCCCCACTCCAGGTTAGGCAAGTACCTTGGGACTTGAGTCCAGAGAACCCTCTGTGAGTGACCCAGGAGGAATTCTCTTGCCCAGGTCTGCCAAGGCCAGCAGGGGCCACTGGGGTTGGGTGGCTCCCCTGGTGGCTCCACTCCTTGCCAGGCAGGGCCACTGTGAGCCTTGGCTGATTGCAAAACAGTGGCATTTGGTGCCAGGTCCTTGCAGGCCCCCATACCCCTCTGAGGTTCTGCTACCTCAGTGTTGCTGTATCTGACCAAGTGCAGGTCTCTGTCCTCCAAAACCCTCCACCTTTGTCTTCTCCAGATCACAGGGGAGCCAACCCCCGCAGATGCACCTTCTCTCCTCTCTGACCCAGCCCCAGGCATCTCCCCTTCTCAGGAGTCAGCTCAGAGACCTTGGAAATGCAGAGACATATGCCAAAGAATATTTCTTCAGGGCAGCCAGACAACTTCTCTTTCTAGCCCCAAAACATAAGAAGAGAGTGATTTTCTCCATGGCAGGGGTGAATAATAATAAAAAAAATTATCTAACAAATATCAAGTATTTGTTGGAATAAACATAAGGCTTGCCATCTTCCTGGGACAAGGGGAAAATAACTCTCCTTTACTTCTGACGAGTTTACAAGATACAAGTTAATTTTTGGACAGATTATCCTGCCAACTTAAATTTTCAATAAATCATCCTGCCACCTATGGTCCTTCTCGTGAAGGAGGCGCCATCTCTGTTTTCTAGGGGAGGATGTCGCAGGGCCAGGATGCTGGGGCCTGCCTCGAGTCACACCAGAGCTGGAAGGTGGCAGAGGTGGAAGCCAAGTATTCCACACTCTCTCCCACTACCACCATCAGTGTGAGCCTTGGGGGAAAATGGGGACGTCCAGCATGTTGTCCCTGCTCTTGTGGGGCTCAGGATCTTTGTAAGAAGAACAGGAGTAAACCCTGAAAATTTCGGTAAAAATATGAAGCAGCAGCGGAGTGGCATGGTTAGCGTCGCTGCCTGCAAACTGCCCTGTGGCTTTGCTGTTTTGTTTGTTGTTACTTGCTTTTCATCAGACTGTGGGCTCTTGGGGAGGCTCCTGTGTGCGCTCTTTGCTGTGGAATTCCCAGGAGGGACAGTCATCGTTTGTTGACTGCAAGAATGAGCGCATGCTATGGGAGTTTGGGGAGCTGGGCCTTGAAGGATGGGCATTTGTTGGGCAGGCTGAATGCGATGACAGATAGTCGCTCAAGCTTGTGGGGAGTGTGGTAGGAGAGGAGGGCACGGAGCCTGCTTGGAGCATAATAACGGCTTCATTGAGACAGAATCGTAGGCTTGACATGGGTACCATTCACCCATCTAAAGCCTACAGTTCAGTGCTTTTAGTATATTCACGGGATTGTGCAACCATCACTACAATCGATTTTAAAACATTTTAATCACCCCAAAAGGAAGCCTTGCACTCCTTAGCTATCACCCCCAAACACCCAACTTCCTCCCAGCCCTTGGCAGGCACCAATCTGCTTTCTATCTATCTCTGTGGATCTGCCTATTCTAGACGTTTCATGTAAATGGGATAGTGCAATATGTGGCCTTTGCTAACCGCCTGCTTTCACTCAGTGTAGCGATCTCTTCTTCTGTGTCACGGCACGTGTCAGTACTCCCTTCCATTCCGCTGCTGAGTGACACTCTGCGATGTGGACACAGACCAGAGCATCTTGAATGCTCACTCGAGCCAGGCACCAGGATGCCTAAAGCAAAACTGTTGGAGTCAGACTTTGACTTAATCGAGTGGGGGTTCCAGAAGATCAATCTGACCACGGGATAAAATGAACCAGGCAGCGCCTGGAGGCAGAGGCCCGCTAAGTCTTTCTTGGGCTTCTTGGAAGGAGGCCACAAAGGTCAGAACCAGGAATGGCTGGAGAAGTGTGACTGCCTACATGTCAAGGAGAACTCATCAGCAGGACCTCCTGCTGTGTGTGTGTGTGTGTGTGTGTGTGTGTGAGGGGCCAGGGAGACGGATCTGGCACTTCTGGCCTGGAAAACTGGGCCTGGGGTGAGGATTGTGTGGTGGCTGATGAGAAGGGGAGAAATAGGCGTTTCCATCTGCGCCTTGCCTTTCGGAGTGTCGGCAGGCACAGAGTTCAGTTGGCTGCTGGGCTATGCAGGGAGGACGTGGGGAACAAGGGCTCCCACAGAATCCATCTTTATGGAATCTGCATTTCAGAGAGAGCAGATCCACCTGAAAGCCAGGCTCTTGGGAGCAGTAGAACATCTGTGATGGGCACTAGGTGCCTGGGTTGCCCAGGAGGAGAGGACATGGACCAGGATGATCCAGGAGGGCTTTCTGAGAGGGAGGAGCCAAGCTCTCCCTGAATGATGGATGGGCCATGCATCAGCAGAGGAGGAAAGAGAATATTCCAGACATGTCGAGCAAATAGCAAGTGCAGGGTGATATGATTTCGCTGTGTCCCCACCCAATCTCATCTTGAATTGTAGCTCCCATAATTCCCACTTGTCATGGGAGGGACGCAGTGGGAGGTAAAAGAACCATGGGGGTGCGTCTTTCCCATGCTGTTCTCATGATAGTGAATAAGTCTCACGAGATCTGATGGTTTTATAAAGGGCAGTTCACCTGCACATGCTTTCTTGCCTGTCGCCATGTAAGACATGCCTTCTCTTCTCCTTTGCCTTTCACCATGATTGTGAGGCCTCCCTAGCCATGTGGAACTGTGAGTCCCTTAAACCTCTTTCCTTTATAAATTATCCAGTCTTGGGTATGTCTTTATTAGCAGCATGAGAGCAGACTAATACACAGGGGCACTGGATGGGGGAGAAGGTCGTGTGGGTCGGGTCCTGCTGTTGGAAGTTGCAACCTGCAGAGGACATTGGAGAACAAGCTGGGCAGGCCAAGTGCCATCAACAGATGCCCAGCACAACAGTAACTACAGCTCTTGCCGCATACTTCTGTTCACTCGGTGCCAATGGGGTTATGTTGGAGCCAAGCACTGGGCTAAGTTTTTTTTTTTTTTTTTTTTGAAAGAGTCTCACTCTGTTGCTCTGTTGCCCAGGCTGGAGTGCAGTGGTGCAATCTTGGCTTACTGCAACCTCCACTTCCTGGGGTAAAGCAATTCTTCAGCCTCAGCCTCCCTAGTAGCTGGGACTACAAGTGCGTGCCACCACACCTGGCTAATTTTTTATATTTTTAGTAGAGACGAGGTTTCACTGTGTCAGCCAGGATGGTATCAATCTCCTGACCTTGTGATCCACTCGCCTTAGCCTCCCAAAGTGTTGGGATTACAGGTGTGAGCCACAGTGCCCAGCCTGGGCTAAGCTTTTTTATGCATATCATGTCCTTTACTCTTCACAGTAGCCCACTGGGTAGATTGGATGATTATTACAGCTTTAGTGGTATGGAAACCAAGGTTTAGAGAGATTGAGTACTTAGCCTAAGTCACATATCTGAAAAGTGCTGAACCTGGGTTCTTGAAAAGTTTCCTTTGGGTGTAAACAAGTCAGTAGTATGTGATACTTATACACAACAGAATACCATTCAGCCATAAAAAAGAGTGAGATCCTGTTATTTGCAACAGCATGATGGAACTGGAGGTCATTATGTTAAGTGAAATAAACCAGACACAGACAGACAGTCTTCACATGTTCTCACTTATTTGTGGGATCTAAGAATCAAAACAGTTAAACACATGGAGATAGAGAGTAGAAGGATGGTTACCAGAGGCTGGGAAGGGTAGTGGGGGTGTGGTGGTGGTCAGGGAGCTGGGGATTGGCTAATGGGTACAAAAAAAATAGTTATAATGAATAAGACCTAGTATTAGATAGCATAACAGGGTGACTAGAGTCAATAATAACTTAATTGTACATTTGAAAATAGCGAAAACAGTATAATTGGATTGTTTTAACACAAAAGATAAATGCTTGAGGGGATGGATACCTCGTTCTCCATGATGTGATTATTATGCACTGTGTGTATGCACGTATCAAAACATCTTATGTACCCCATAAATATATACACCTGGCCGGGCGTGGTGGCTCACGCTGGCCTGTAATCCCAGCACTTTGGGAGGTTGAGATGGGTGCGTCATCTGAGGGCAGGAGTTTGAGACCAGCCTGGCCAACCTGGTAAAACTCTACCTCTACTAAAAATACTAAAATTAGCTGGGCGTGGTGGCAGGAGCCTATAATTCCAGCTACTCGAGAGGCTGAGGCAGGAGAATCACTTGAACCCGGGAGTCGGAGGTTGCAGTGAGCTGAGATCGTGCCATTGCGCTCCAGCTTAGGCGACAGAGCGAAACTCTGTCTCAAAAAATATGTATATATAGTTAATATTATATTTTATATTTTGTATATTGTAGATATATGTATATCTACAATGCACCTGCAAAAGTTAAAAATTAAAGGCAGTAATAATGACCGCATGTTTTAGACAGGATGGATGTATTCTATTGGTGAGTCTAGGAAGCTTCTAGAGATGAGATTTCAACTCAACAAACGTTAATCACTCGGTGTTTGGGATACAGAGCTGAGCAGGACACCCTGGACCTGGAGGTCCTGGAAGAGCATAGAAAAGACACCCATCCCTGTCCGTCTCCACACCCGTCAGTTAATGCCTGTGGAGTGGCTGCATCGTGAACAGGCAGGTATTAGCCTGGGGAGCTCGTTCCCCCTTGCACCTGGCTGAGTGGGCATCTGAACAAAGACGCAGAGGAGACAGGCAGGGGTGAGGTTCAGGATCCCCAATGAGTTGTTGGTGTGGCTGGAGGAGGGAGCACGGAGGACAGCAGGGGAAGGAAAACGAGAGGGAAGCTAGGATGTGGCTGAAAGAAGTGGGGGAAAGCTGGAGGGGTGGACCAGGCCTGGCAGGGCAGCCCCATCCCTGCCCTCTTGGAGGAAGTTTCCTGAACTCTCGCTGCCCCTGCACAGGGGTCTCTGGCACAGGGGGGCTCCGTAGGTGCTGCTCCCTCTCCCATTCTGCAGGCAGCTGCCACCTCCTCCAACTCCTGGGCCTATTTTGCCCAGTCAGGGCCATTCAATTCTGCATCAAGGCGCTAAATGGGTCTCCAGCAGCTCCAGAGAAAGATCCATTTAAACCGTGTGCTTACAGGAGGAGTCTCTGGGAAGAGCAGCCCTTGTTGAGTTCCTGCATTTTGCAGCCTTCTGGAACTGAGCAGCTTTTAGAATTTCAAGCCACAATTTGTATTCAAATGAAGGTCATTTGAAAGGTGTAACATAGTAAACAGCCATTATTTCATTTTGATGGTGGCACTAAAATTATAGTGTTGGTTGAATTATTTTAGTGTAGGACCATTACCATCTCCCTAAAACACTTAGAGGGGTTCTTAGAACGCTGCTACCATCCTAAAATTAGAAGAAAACTAAAAATCATGAAGCTGTGCTGGTGGTGGTGTAGCTGGGGGAGAGGACCCCCGGTGCGTGGGACACTGTCCCCTCATGGTGGTGTAGCTGGGGGAGGGGACTCCCGGTGCGTGGGACACTGTCCGCTCGTGGTGGTGTAGCTGGGGGAGAGGACCCCCGGTGCGTGGGACACTGTCCCCTTGTGGTGGTGTAGCTGGGGGAGGGGACCCCTGGTGCATGCAACACTGTCCCCTTGTGGTGGTGTAGCTGGGGGAGAGGACCCCCGGCCCGTGGGACACTGTCCCATATCTAGCTTTCCCGGCTCTCCACAGCTGTTTGAGGGCTCAGCCCACTGTGTGCGCATGAAGACCAGGGAGCCTCAGTGTTGTGAATTGTGGTACATAGAAAAACGCACCCCCCTCCCACCTGTCCCTCTGTTACTCAAGTCCTTAAAATCTCACTGTTGGGACCTTACCACCGTGAGCTTTTCTTTGAGAGGGAAGCACCACTGGAGGGCGTGCCCCTTACTGACAGCCCCACCAGAAGCGTTTACTGGAGAAGCTGAGTCCTTTGCTCACCTGCAGCAGTGCTGAAGACTTGCCTGTTGGGGGCCTACAAGTCAGGGTGGAGTCGAGGGCAGGTGCTGTCTTGCCTGAGGGGCCCTTACCATTCTGCTACCATTGGACATCCAGAATCCTCTCTCTCCCTTCTTAGGCCCGGGGCTCCTCTCTCTGGCCAGCCAAGGATGGAAGTGGCTGGTATTAGGTGGGCTAGAGGGATGGACCCCCTTTAGGGACTCTGCATTGCATTGCAGTAGCACCAGGAATCATGAGCCTGTGGAGTGCCAGACCCAGGAGAGACTTACAGATCTTCATTCTTCATGGGGCAGATCTGGAAATTGAGGCCCCAGAGGGATGTGACTTCTGAAGGTTACACAGTGATGTGGTTTGGCTGTGTCCCCACCCAAATCTCATCTTGAATTGTAGCTCCCATAATTCCCTTGTGTCCTGGGAGGGACCTGGTGGGAGGTAATCAAATCATAGCGGGGGCAAGTCTTTCCTGTGCTGTTCTCGTGATAATGACTCTCAGGAGATCTAATGGTTTTAAAAAGGGGAGTTCCCCTGCACATGCACTCCTTTGCCTGCCTCCATGTAAGATGTGACTTTGCTTCTCCTTTGCCTTCTGTCATGATCATGAGGCCTCCCCAGCCATGTGGAACTGTGGGTCCATCAAACCTCTTTTCTTTATAAATTACTCAGTCTTAGGTATGTCTTTATTAGCAGTGTGAGAACAGACTAATACACACAGCAAGTCACAGAGGACACGAGATTGAGCCTAGAGCCTTGGGCTGCTTTTGCTGTCACTGGGTGTGTGCGGTTCCCTCATTGGAAACCCTTGGAGTCAGTTCTGTTACAGAATTCAGAACTCTGGATTCCAGAGGAGTAACCGAGGGTACGTGCTGGCACAGTCTCAGTGGCTCTGGGAACAGCCCCCGATGAGCAAACGCACTGATGTTTCTGCAGTGAGACATAAATACACCAAGTGGGACCAATATGGGCAATAGATGACGTCAGTTCAGATTAAGGGTGGCCACCAAAAGGTGCCCAATTGAAGAAAAACATTTTGGATTCCTGGAACTTTTAGGATTTCAGAATTTCCAGTAAAGGAAGTGGACTTGTCTAATAGTAACGTGCTCCTTGAAGAAAAGCTGAAAAATTCAAAAAGGACTTTAGAAGATGGTAATTGCCCCACATTTTATCAACTTATAGATTTTTACTTAGGTATTTTTCCATAGCAGAATTTCTTACTCTGTACAATTTTGCACTCTAATTCTCATTATTGTTTAATTAATTAATTTTTTTTTGAGGCAGGATCTCCCTCTGAAACCCAGGCCAGAGTGCAGTAGTGTGATCATGGCTCACTTGCAGCCTTAACCTCCTGGGCTCAAGTGATCCTCCCATCTCAGCCTTCTGAGTAGCTGGGACCACAGGCATACACCACTACACATGGCTAATTTTTAAATTTTTTTGTGGAGACGAGGTCTCCTTATTATATTGGCCAGGATGGTCTTAAACTCCTGGATTCAAGCTTCCCAAAGTGATGGAATTACAGGCATGAGCCACCATGCCTGGCCTATTATTATTTTTGAGATAGAATCTTGCTCTGTTGCCCAGGCTGGAGTGCAGTGGTGCAATCACAGTTTGCTGCAGCCCTGACTCCTGGGCTCAAGTGATCCTTGTGCTTCAGCCTTCCAAGTGGCTAGGATAACAGGCACACACCACCATGCTCCACTAATTTTTAAATTGTTTTGTAGAGGTAGAGTCTTGCTATGTTGCTCAGGCCTCTCTTAAACTTCTGGGCTCAAGTGATCCTCCTGCCTTAGCCTCCCTAAGTGCTGGGATTACAGGCATAATGTATTTTTTTTTTTTTGGCATTTAGTGCATGATGTATTTTTAATTGCATTAGATAATAAATGCTTTTCTATGTTTTTAAAGGAACATTTGGATGGCTGCACAGTGTTAGGAAGTGGGCCTTCTTGACTCTGAGCCTGGTGCATTTCTCCCTAGAGCACATGCTGCTTCTCTAGCTAGTTGTATTGTAAACCCGCAGAGCACTCTCAGAGTGTTCTCTGGTAGGTTTGCTGATGGCCAGTGTCTGGGAGATCCTGGGAGTCATCCCAGGAGCCTCCTGGAGCAGCACTGGGAAGAACAATCTTTAGGGCTGGAGGTGATGGACAGAGCTCCCGAGGCTGTGTCCAGGAAGTGACAGAAGTGACATTTCCCTCTCCATGCTGGCCACAGGCAATTGGGAATCCCATCAGCTTGGAAAATGAGGGCAGATCCTGGAGAGGCAACTTTCATTGCCTGTGCACATGGAGAGCGGGAGGAGGGGCCAGAGAGGGGGCCTTCAGCAGGCTCCTTATGGGGGTGGGTGGCACAGCCCTTGGAACAAGTGTTTCCTGCCTGCATTTCACCCTCAGGAGGCCCTTATCTACTTCCTAAGTGTCCCAAGTACTTGTCTCATGATACAGCGCCCTTCCTCAAAGTCACAGGCAGCATGGCGCCGGGCTCTGACTCCTTGTCCCCAAGCGGTTGGCAAAGCGTGGCTCTAGGCTCCTCGGTGCTGCCTAGGACCCCCTCTTGGCCGTCTCCCCCTTCACTCCACAGAGATCCTCGCTCAGCCCTCTGTGTGTAGTGGCTCTGGGTGAAGGTGCTGGCCATAGAGGGGTAGGAAAGGGTGAGGAGCAGGAGCGATCCTGCCTCAGTGGCCCAAACTCATAGGGCTTGGCGGGGACCAGGCCAATGCAGGACAATTGGTCCTGGTTTGTGGGCCTCCTTACCACTCTCCCATGAAGGGGTGAGTGTTGTGGAGAGGGGATTATTGGGCTAGGAGACACTGGAGTCCTTTCTGGAGCGGGAAGCCTCTGAGGCTGACCCATGTAAACTTACCTTGATGATTCATCCTGCAAAACTCTGCTTGGTGGTTGGGAACAGTTACCAGGACTTACGGAACATTCCAGATTGTGGGTCCAGTGTGCTGTCTTTATCCTGTGTTACTCTCCCCTCACGCAGATTGTCCAAATGTAAATTCCAGAAAGAATCCAAGAGTGAGTGTGGGGAACCTTACATTCCTGGAAACTCATTCTATCTTGGTGCCATGGCCTTAGAAAATATATTCATTTTCAGAAAGAGCTAGTGTCTATGTCCTGTGGGAGCCTCCTCTACTTCTACCTGCCTTCCGTCCACCACGTTCCAACTGTACTGGCTGCCGTTCAGTGCCAGAAGCTCCAACACTCAGGGCTGTGGCACCCACTCTCCCTCTTCCTCCCCTTCCTCATCACTCTTACTAAGTCTCAGTTTAAATCTCAACCCCCTAAACCTACAGGCACCCCTTGTCACAATCTGTTGTCATACTATATGCTTTTTCTTTGTAATACTTATCACAACTTGTCTTTATGTATTCATGTTAGTTTTTTTTTTGTTTTATTTCATATTTATCTTCTTCACAAAGCTTCTCCTGGAGGCAAGTTCTACAACTAATTTGTTTACTTCAATAGCCCAGTAGCTGGTATAGAGTAGGCACTCAGTAATTAGATCTATTATTTGATGGATGGATGGATGAGTGGGTGAGTGGATGGTTGAATGTATGAATAGGGGGATGGGTGGGTGGATAGAGGCTTGGGTGGGTAGATGGATGGCTGGATGGATGGGAGGATAGATGGTTGGACAGATGGATGGATGGGTGGATAGATTAATGCATGCGTAGGTGTATGAATGGGTGGGTGATAGATGAATGGGTGGGTGGATAGAGGGTTGGATAGATGGATGGATAGGTGGATTGATGGATGGGTGGGTGGGTAGATGGGTGGATGGGTGGGTGGATAGAGGGTTGGGTGGGTGGATGAATGGTTGGGTGGATGAGTGGATAGATGGTTGGATGGATAGAGGGATGGGTGGTTGGATGGATGGATGGATTAATGAATGGATAGGTGAATAAATGGGTGGGTAGATGGACAGATAGATGGATGGGTGAGTGGAGAGGTGGATAGAGGGTTGGGTGGGAGGATGGATGAGTAGGTGGATAGGTGGATGGATGAATGGATGATGGGTGGATGGATGGGTGGATAGATGGATGGATGGGTAGATGGATGGGTGGGTAGATGGATGGGTAGGTGGTAGGTGGATGCGTGGATAGATGGATGAATGAATGGTTGGGTGGATGGATGGGTTGGATGAGTGAACGGATGGGTGGGTGAATAGATGGGTTGGTGGATGAGTGGATAGACGGGTGGGTAGATGGGTGGGTGGAAGGTTGGCTGGGCAGATGGCAACATCAAATACTTTGGGAGGGCCAGGTACTTCTGCATTGCAAAAGTGCATAAAGGGGTTTCATTCTTTTCATGGAGAAAATTTCTGATCTGAAAATGGCAGCACATTGCCTTTTGCAAAGCCAACAGTTTGGGAGGCTGAGGTGGGCAGATCACTTGGGGTTAGGAGTTTGAGACCAGCCTGGACAACATGATGAATCTACCAAAAATACAAAAATTAGCCAGGTGTGGTGGTACATGGCTGAAATCCCAGCTACTCAGGAGGCTGAGACAGGACAATCACTTGAACCTGGGAGGCGGAGGTTGCAGTGAGCTGAGATCATGACACTGTATTCCAGCCTGGGTAACACAGTGAGATGCCATCAACAAAACAAAACACAAAACAAAGCAAAAAAAACCCATAAAAAACAACAAAGAAGTGTCTCCTGGATGAGTAGGCTTCAGGCAGGACCTGGGCCAGGGGCGGGATGGCCATTGACTCTGCACATTTTGCCTCTGCACATCTTCATTGTCTTTCCTCAGCTGTGTGCTGCTCCTCAGTCCATCCGCCAGACACTGAGTTCAGACGCTTCAGGTCAGCTACCTGAAGACGCAACTTTCAGGGCCTCAAATCCAATGCCAAATTCCTCGGGAAGACAGTCTAGAGTAATCTGTTAGCAGGGTGCTGGGGTCACACATCCAGACTGTGGGAGGACACTGCTTCCCAGAGAAAGGGGTTGTTGTATCTGCTGCACCAGTTTTATGTAGACTACCTATGGGTCTGACTTCCAGTTTTGGCTGAAGTTCTCACATCCCATTTGATGACTGCCTGGCCAGATGCCTGTTAGGTCCCAGGCCTGGAAGTCCACACCGATTGCAAGGCTGTCCCCTGAGCTGCAAGCCTGGGAAACCTGCCCATTTGGAGCTGTGAGCTTAGGGGGCATGGGGCTGATGTGCAGAGCCAGGCCAGGCTGGCTGTAGGAAGAGAACTGCAGCCGTAGCTACGGGGGCCCCTCAGTAAAGGCGTCCTGGGTTTGCCCAAGAGAGCTGCTCCCTGGGCCCGTCAGATGCCCACTGTGAACGGGAAGAGCTGGCATCTGAGCCCGGCAGATGATCTCTGTTCCTCTCCACAGCCTGGCGTTGCAAGAGGCAATGTGCTGCCATTTTCAGAATGGAAATTTTCTCCACGAAAAGACAGAAACCCCTTTATGCACTTTTACAATGCAGAATCTAATTTAGGTTTCAATAAGGGAAGGAACCATTATATCACCCTACATCAGTGCTTTTTGTCATTACGTTATATTTTTAAAAATACTTTCATCGGGGACCCGATATACACTTACAATCTCTCTGCATTTATTTTCTTTTAAGAACACATATAATAAAACTCAAAGTTAATAGCATGAAAATAATTTCTACAATAACAGTTGTAGCAAATCTTCGAATTGCCAGGGTGAAGGTGGCTAGACAGAGTGAGGCAATTACGTCTATTATTAGCAGTGCACGGGGAGGATTGATGTACAGTGGGCTGTGTGTGAGCAGAAGCCTTCAGACGTGAACTACATTTTAATAGTGAAATTCTCATAGATTATAACTCCCTTCATTAACATTTTCACACATCGCTGACTAACAAATGAGGAGAGAGGCCTTCTGCACTCATAGATTTATTATGCTTAGGATGCTCTCTGCACCTCTGTGTATGGGCAGGAGCTTTGTCTTCTAACCTCTGACTACCGGCGATTAACTGTTTCCAGGCCGACCTGTTTCCTTCAGGCACGGGAGAGCATTCTGGAAACACTGGCTTTGCACTTTAAGACTTTTACAAGGTGGTTCATCAGGACAGTCTCCCTAGCTGCCCCCTGCCATCTTTCTGTGCCTTTCCCCTGTTGCCCTGCAGGTGGATATTGGAGGACAGAGGGTCTGGGAGAATGAGTCAGGCCAGACCTGGGCTCCATCCGTCTGCTGCCATGTCTCTCACCAGAAGAAGCAGAATCTGATCCCTGCTCAGGTACTTGAGTCGCCAGGTGTGGTGAGGTGGCTCTGAGCATCCGAGGATGGTTGTTTGACACAAATAGGAGATCTCCTGTTAGCAAGAGGAGTGAAGTGGTCTTCTGTCCCCTGCGAGGCAGGGGATACCACCCAAGATGTGACAGAGGGAGTTTTGGGGAAGGCTCACTGGGCAGAGAAGGGGAAGTGGGTTTTTCTGTCAGGATCCAGGTGAACTGACTTCCCATGTGCAGAGCCTTGTCCTAGGAGAGGCTGAATGATTTACAAAGGAGTCAGATGCCGGTGCCTGCCCTGGAGGGATTTGAGGTTAAGGTGGGAAAATCTTGAGGAAGGGGCAGCGTTTGTAGGTGATTTGCCAACCATTGTCCATGCTTGTATCCACACTGTGAGGTGAGTGCTGGGGCTTGCGGAGAAATGCTATCTTCTGGTCACCGCATCAACCCGGGGAGGCTTTCTGGAAAATTCTGCGAGTACTGGGGCTCCAAGGTGGTGGTTCCCGGTGGTTGTCTGTACCTGGCACCAAGTGGGTTAGAAGGGTGCTATGGACGTGAGTTAATGCAGGGAGCAAACCTCTCAGCTTTGGAGCTGGGTCTTGAATTTCCAGCCCATCCTTCCTGATGACACAATCCTGCTGCTTTCTTTTGGGGACACAAAGCCTTGGTGACTTAGGACCCAATATTCTACGGATTTGCTCTTGGGCACATCTCGTGGTGTTTATTGGGCCCCCAATGGCATGTGAGTGCCCCTAGGGTCAGGTTCCTCCCACCCCTACTTCCTGTGCTCATTTGTGTGTCTCTGAGTTAGGGTACTTTGGTAAACTCTTCAACAAGATTGGAATTGAACCCAGGGGTTTTCAGTCCTATCTGCATATTATCATCACCTGGGCAACTTCTAAAAACTAATGCCAGGGCCCACTCTCAGATACTTTTTTTTTTTTTTTTTTTTTGAGACACAGTCTCACTCTGTCGCCCAGGCTGGAGTGTAGTGGCACGATCTCAACTCACTGCAACCTCCACCTCCCAGGTTCAAGCGATTCTCCTGCCTCAGCCTCCCAAGTAGCTGGGACTACAGGCATGTGCCACCATGCCTGGCTGATTATTTTGTAGTTTTAGTAGAGACGGAGTTTCCCCATGTTGGCCAGGCTGGTCTCAAACTCCTGACCTGAGGTGATCTGCCCACCTTGGCCTCCCAGAGTGTTGGGATTATAGACGTGAGCCACCGCGCCCGGCCAGAGACTCTTTTAAATGGTCTGGGTGGGGCTCTTGCATTGCTATTATTTAAGAGCTCCCAAATGATTCTAGTGTCCAGTCCAGGTTGAGGACCACCAAAACCATTTGGCAGGTGACCTGGCCTTTAGGTGAATTAGCTGGAAGGATGACGGTCTGACCAGAACAAACAGTGAGGCTGTGGGCGGATGGGGATGCATTTATAAAGCCCGTTACTTTTCCTTTCTGTCTTTTGTAACCTGCAGATACTCATTGCTATTGGATGCAATGCGGGAGGCACAGGACTAAATCCTGTAGGTCAGCGAGGAAAGGGCCACTTTGCTTTTGGTCCCGGGAATTCAGGTTCCCCTTCTTCCCTATCACTTTTTCCTTCCTCCTCCATTGCCAGCCTGTGCCGTGTGGTGCCCACCCCAGCCTAATGGTCCCTGGGTGGGCATCATCCACAGCAAGAGCTGGCGTCTGTCATCTTTGATCTCTTCCTGTAACTCTGTAGGGCTTAGCTGGCTCTGCTTGACTCTAACGCCAAACCAGCAGCAGGAGCTGCTCCACTTCCCATCCCTCCTCCCTGGGAACATTATCCCTTAAATAAAATCAATAGACCCGGGACATGCTTGGAATCTAGAAGCTAATCTTTCCTAAGTTCTGTTTTCGTGTCAGAGTTCTCCTAGTTGCCACCATTGGCTGTGCAGTGATGGGATGTGGGAATGAATCCATGGGGGCCCCAGTGCAGGCCGGGGAGGTGGTGCGGGTGCACTGGATGGTTCTGCTGGGAGACGGGCCGCGACGCTCTGAAAGCTGGTGCTGGGCTTCCTTCCACTGCACAGGGCTCCATCCTGCGTCCCGGCACCCCACCAAGTGTTAGGGAGTGCAGGAGGCAGACCTAATGAAAACCTGGTTTCATTTTGCATAATCAGGCACTATTGAAACGAGCCTTTCAGTGCTGCTTGCTGCAAATTAACAATCTGACTTATATACAATAAAAACCCAAGTATTGTACAAAGCGATACTTCTTAGGTGGTGGATACACAGATGGAAATTCATTTAATGAACTACAAGTCCCTGAATGGATTCTAAACTTCTTGTAATTACCCTGGAAAGAACCCCAGTAGAAGCAGAAAAAAGCCTTTTGTATTCTCCCCACCGCCTACCCCCGCGCCATGGCAGTCGGCTTTCTCCATCCTTCAGGTCGCCTTGTCGGAAATGAGCATCTTTCTGTGAAGAGTATTTGGAGGCCCGTCCATCGGGTGAGGTTGGGCCGCATGCGAATGGGCAAACCTCATTCCCCCTCCCAGGTTCTGAAAACTGTGTGATCTGTAAAGGCTTTGGTGCTGAACCAAATGCATCTTAAATGGTATTGTAAAGAGTTTAACCCATCACCCCAGCATCAGCCAGTGAACAGTCTGGCTGGCTGCCCGAAGGACTGGGGAGACCTGCTCTTTGTAGCACTGGGCTGACTGGGTCTAGACTGAGCCAATCCGAGGCAGAGACTCAACCCTGCTTCTGGTAGTTTTCTTTGAAAGATGTTGTTCCAATGAGGGAGGCCATCAGAAGAGTTCCACTAGACCAGGAGACACTTTCCCCTTTGATAAGGCAGGAGGGGCAGGGGACAGGTCAGGGCAGAGGTTCCTTGGGCAAACTGGAGCAGAGCCAGGTTGCAGCCCTCAGGTGAGCCATCTCCCACCTCTACCACCACAGCCTGACGCAGGAGCCATCTGGGACCTGCCTCTTCCAAGGGGACAGTTCCATGGAAGGGGGTTAGGGACGGATGCGACATTCACAAGGAGTGCCACACTCGATAAGTATCCCAACCTGTTCCATATTTATTATGGGCAACAATTTGACTAACGGAGAATTTAGATTAATAACATTCAGGCCAGAGAAGTAATTTCCTTTGAGAAAGCGATTTACATGCACTCTGCCAGAGAGAGCCGTGGCCGCTCTCTTGTCGTGTCAGCTCAAATAATGAAGTTGAAAATAACATGGAAGGTTAATAGGTCCAACTTATCTCCTTAGAACTGAAAAGGAAGATTTACAGTGTGGAGGCTGTTTTGCATATTTCCAGTGGGAATTGAAAGTTTTTTTCCCCCAAACAAGATTTATGAGAACTCACGGTTCAAGGTATCTGCTCTGTTATTGCTCCTAAGTGAGGCAGTAAACCTCTTCATTTGGGTGGATGCTCCGGGCTTTAAAGAGAGCTATCTTTCCCCACATCACTGGCAGGGGTGTACTGGAATGCTGGCATGTGGGTGCTACCTTGGGAAGAGTTTAACTTTGAAAGGAGAGTCAATTGCTTTTGACTCTAGGAGGTCACATCCTTTGTTTGTTAATGACTAGAGAGAGGATTAAACATTTCCATCACCTAGACCTTTCAAAACATTTCTTGGATTTATTTTGCCATTATTTACTGACCCTAGAACTTGGGGGGTGAGTACTGAGCTGGAGGAATAGAGGGAAAGGGAGCTGGGTCAGAGCAAGGAGAATGCGGGAGTGGGGCAGCAACATGACCTCTACGTTCCAGGCAACAAGTGGGCCTCTCAGGCTCTCACTTGCTTCTTCATTGGCTTCCCTGGAAAGCTCACCCCAGCCCTTCTGCTAACATCTCACTGGCCAGCTTCATCTGCAGGGGGGCTGGGAGGGGCAGTCTTTTGCTCAGCACTTTCCTGCCCATAATGAAATTGGAGTGTGTTATTTAGGAAGAAGGGGAGAGTGGATATTGGTAGGTCACCAGTAGTCTTTAGCGCAAGTGTTTAGTTCATTTATTTTCAGTCTTTCTTGTTTTCTGTTAAATGCAAACTATAAATTGTCCTTTAAATACTGCTTTAGCTGTGTCTCACAATTTTTTTTTTGCTTTCTCCCAAATATTATACTGAAAAATCTCAAACGTAAAGAAGAGTTGAAAGAATTAGATATGATATATCCATCACTTTAACAGTTTGCTATATTTGCTTTATCCCAGATTCATCCATGTGTCAATTCATCAATCCATCTTGGTTTGATATATTTCATAGTAAATTACAGCTCACAGTACATGTCACCTCTAAATATTTCAGCATGCATATTATGAACAGTTGTTTATTTACTTTTTAAGGTAAAATTCCTACAGTGAAACACATAATCTTAAGTGTGCCATACGATGAGTTTTGACAGACATGTCTATTCATATAACCCAAACTTCTGTAAAGACACGGAACATTTCCATCACCCCAAAAAGATTCCTCTGGTCTCTTCTTAGTCAGTGCTCTCCTACCCCCAGGCAACCACCGTTTTGATTATTTTCACCATGAGTTACTTTTGCCTATTCTAGAACTTTATGAATTCATATAACATGTATTCTCTCTCTCTATATATAAATATATATTAAAAAATATATAAATATAAATATATATAAATATAAATATATAAATATAAATATATATATATAAATATATATATATAAATATATATGTGTGTGTGTGCGTGTGTGTGTTTTAATCTGAATAGCTTTTGGGGGGTACAAGTGTTTTCAAGTGGTTTTGGTTACGTGGATTAATTGTAGAGTGGTGAAGTCTGAGATTTCAGTGCACTGGTCATCAGAGGAGAGGACATTGTACCTAATACGTAGCTTTAAACAGGTCCTCTTTTAGGCAAGGTTTCCTTCATTCAGCATGTTTTTTGAGATTCGTCTGTGTTGTTGCAAGTATCAGTAGTGTTTTTTTCCTTTTTATTGAGAGTAGTATTCCATTGTATGAATGTACCATAGTTTGTTTATCCATTCATTCATGGACATCTGGTAGGTTTCCAGTTTTTGGCTATTATGAATAAGACTGCTGCGAATATTTTGTACAAGTCTTTTTTGGGGATGTGTGTTTTTATTTCTTTTGGGTAAATGCCTGGGAAAGAATTGTTGGGTGCTGTGTTTTCTTTATTTTAAAAGAAACTGCTGGACGTTTTTCCCCCTAAATTGATTGTACCGTTTCCACCAGCAATGTATTAGGATTCCAGTTGCTGTCTGTACTCACCAACATTTAGTGCTGTCACTCTTTTAATTTCAGCCATTCTGATGGGTGAACAGTGGGATCTCATTGTGGTTTCAACTTGCATTCCCTGATGACTAATCATATTTTTCATGCATTTATTTATCATCCATATATCTCCCTTTGTGACACACCTGCTCCAATCTTTTGTCCATTAAACATCGTGGATATTCCTTTTGTTAGTGGGGGCTTGTAGTTTATATATTCTAGATACAGTTCTTTGTTAACTGTATGTTTCACAAATATTTTCTCTTAGAATGTAGCCTGCTTATTCATTTTTATTTTTATTTATTTGTTTATCCATTCATTCATTTATTTTGAGACAGAGTCTTGCTCTGTTGCCCAGGGTGGAGTGCAGTGGAGTGATCTCGGCTCACTGCAACCTCCCCTTCCTGGGTTCAAGCGATTCTCCGGCCTCAGCCTCCTGAGTAGCTGGGATTACAGATGCCCGCCACCATACCTGGCTTTGTTTTTTTTTTGTTTGTTTTTTGTTTTGTTTTTTGTATTTTTAGTAGAGATGGGGTTTTGCCATGTTGGCCAGGTTGGTCTCAAACTCCTGGCCTTAAGTGATCCGCCTGCCTCAGTCTCCCAAAGTGCTGGGATTACAGGCGTGAGCCACTGCACCCAGCTTTTGTTTGTTTTTATAATGGTGTTTCTTTATGACCAGAGTTTTAAATTTTGCTGAAGTATATTTTTTATTATTTATTTATTTATTTTTGAGATAGTCTTACTCTGTCACCCAGGCTGGAGTGCAGTGATGCAGTCATGCCTTACTGCAGCCTTGACCTCTGGGGCTCAAGCAATCCTCCCGCCTCAACTTCCTGAATACAGGTGCACACCACCAGGCTGGCTAATTTTTGTACTTATTTTTGTAGCAATGTGGTCTTGCCATATTGCCTAGGCTCGTCTTGAACTCCTGGGCTCAAGTGATCTGCCTGTCTCAGCCTACCAAAGTGCTGGGATTACAGGCATAAGCCACCCTGCCCAGCCTGAAGTTTATCACTTTGTTTTCCCTTTATGATTATTTCTTTCCATGTCTTCTCCAAGAAATCTTTGCTTATTGTGAAGATATTCTCCTATGTTTTCTTCTAGAAGCCTTATAATGCTAGCTTTTACATGCTATTGTTCATCCATTCTTACACTACTACAAAGAAATACCTGAGACTGGGTATAATTTATAAAGAAAAGAGGTTTAATTGGTTCATGGTTCCGCAGGCTGTACAGAAGTGTGGCTGGGGATGCCTCAGGAAACTTTCAATTATGGCAGAAGGGGAAGCAGGCATGTCTTACATGGCTAGAACAGGAGGAAGTAAGTGAAGTGGGAGGTGCTACATGTTTTTAAACAATCAGATCTTGTGAGAACTCACTGGCTATCACGAGAACAGCAAGGGGGAAATGCGTTGCCATGATCCAATCACCTCCCACCAGGCCCCTCCTGCAACATTGGGGATTACAATTTGACACGATATTTGGGTGGAGACACAAATCCAAACCATGTCACCATCTCAAATTAACTTTTGTATGGTATAAGGTAGGAGACAACATTGTTATTTTCCATAGAAATGTCTAGTTGTTCAGCACCATTTGTTAAAAAAAAAAACTTTCTTTTCCCCATTGGATTGCTTTGGCACCTTTGTCTAAACATTAATTAACCATATAAGGGTGGATGTATTTTGGTTTCTATTCTTTTCCACTAATCTATTTGTCTGTCCTTATACCAGTACCTCACTGTCTTGATTACTGGAGCTTTATAATAAATTTTGATGTCAGTTCTCCAACTTTACTTTTTCAAAATGGATTTGGCTATCTAACCTCTTTTACATTTTCATATCAATTTTAGAATCAGCTTGTCAATTTCTATTAAGGTATTTTGCAGGTATTTTCATTAGGATAGTGTATTTTCAATTGCAGGTATTTTCATTAGGATAGTGTTAAAGATATAGATTATTTGGAGTGAACTGTCATCTTTAAAATATTGAGTCTTCCAATCCGTAAAGGTGGTATATCTCTTATTTAGGTTTTCTTTAATTTCCTTCAGCAATGTTTTATAGTTTTCGGTGTGGAGATTTTGCACATCTTTTGCTGAATTTATTCCTAGGCATTTTATGAGTTTTCTTTTAAGACACTATTACTAAAATCCCCAATTAAGATAATAGGTCTGTTTCTCTCTTTATTTCTGTCCATTTTTGCTTCTTGTCTTTTGAGGCTCTGTTATTAGGCACATGCACAGTTATGATTGTAATGCCTCCCTGATTAATTGCCTCCTTTTTCACTATGAAATGTCTCTATTTCTGGTAAACTGTTTGTCTTGAAGTCTACGCTACATAGCCATTTCCAGCCTTCTGATGTTTGTGGTTTACATGGCATATGTTTTTTCATCTATTGCCTTCTTTGTCTTTCTATTTAAAATGTGTTTCTTGTAGACAGCCTATAGTTTGGTCTTGCTTTTTCCTACATTCTGACAATCTCTGGTTTTAAACTGGAGTGTTTAGTCTATTTATATTTAATATAATTATTGATATGGTTGGATTTAGGCCTACCATGTCGAAATATATTTTCTGTTTATCTCACCTGTTTTTCATTGCTCTTTGGGTTAATTGAATGTTTGAAAAATAATCTTAATTTTTTCATGCCTCTTTGCATGTTTTGCATTTTTTGGTTGTTGCACTAGGGAATGTAATGTATATTCTTAACTTTTCACAATCTACATGTAGTTAATATTTGTATCACTTTATGTAAATTATAAGAATCTTCCAACTGTGTAGTTTATATCTCAATTTCTTCATGCTATACTTGTTATATGTATTATATCTATATATGCTATAAGCCCCATAGTGTATTTTTTCTTTTTTTGCTTTAAACAGCAACATGTAAGAGAAGAAAATGGTATCTTTTATAATCACATTTTGGAAGATCTTTGTTTCTTCCTGAACTCAGAGTTCCCATTTGTATCATCTTCCTTTGGTATGAAGAATTTCATTTAACTTTATTTCATAGATTTGCTGGTGGTGAATTTTCTTATATTTTATTTTTCTTAATATGTCTTCATTTTGCCTTATTTAATGGGGGATTTTTCATCGGGTGTAGAATTCTGAGTAGACAGCGTGTTTTTCTCTCAGCACATTAAAGATGCTGTTCTATTCCTTCTGGCCTCTTGTTGTTGATAAGGAGTTCTTTAGCATTTGTGATGTTCCCTATGGAATGTGTCTTTGATTTCTGGCTCCTTTCAGGATTCTCACTTTATCTTTGGGGTTATTCATTTTGACCATGATGTGTCTAGGTATTGTTTGTTTTGTTTGAACTTTTTTTTTTTTTGAGACAAGATCTGGCTCTGTCGCCCAGACTGGAATTCAGTGGCATGATCTCAGCTCACAGCAACCTCCACCTCCCAGGCTCAAACGATCCTCCCACCTCAGCCTCCTGAATAGCTGGGACTACAGGTGCACACCACCATGCCTAACTAAGTTTTGTATTTTTTGTAGAGAGAGAGTTTCGCCATGTTGGCCAGGCTGGTCTGAAACTCCTGGGCTTAAGCAATCCATCCACCTTGGCCTCTCAAAGTGCTGGGATTACAGACATGAGCCATTGCGCCTGGCCCGAGCTTCTTGATTCTGAAAATCTATGCCTTTCAACAAATTTGGGAAAATTTTGGCCATTATTTCTTCAAATTCTTATTTTGCCCTATTCTCATTGTCTTCTTCTGGGACTTCAATTATATGGATATTTGACCTCATTTTTGTTTTTAATAAATCACCAAGGCTTGTTCATGTTTTTCAAACTCTTTTTTTTTTTTTCAGATACATCAGTATTTATTGGTCCTAGCACTATTGACGTTTTGGGCCAGTCATTATTTGTTGCGTGTGGAAACTCACTTGAGCACAGTTACTTTAGATCCTTTAAAATATTTTTTTTTTTTTTGAGATGGAGTCTCACTGTCGCCAGGCTGGAGTGCAGTGGCATGATCTCGGCTCACGGCAACCTCCGCCTCCCAGATTCAAGCCATTCTTCTGCCTCCTCACTTACTGGCCTGCGCCACCACACCCAGCTAATTTTTGTATTTTTAGTAGAGACAGGGTTTCACCGTGTTGGCCAGGATGGTCTCTATCTCTTTACCTCATGATCTGCTCGCCTTGGCCTCCCAAAGTGCTGGGATTACAGGCGTGAACCACCACACCTGGCCTAAAATCTTTGTCTTCCAATTTCAACATTGTTTTAAAATATAAATCATTATTATTCAGGTATGGTGTGACCAACAGATTGGGAGATGATTGCTGTTGAAAAGAGAGCTTGTTACAGTTCCAAGAGGAATTGCCCGCTACAAGGGCACATGGGGGAGTAACCAGGAGTGGTCAGAGGCAGAGGGAGCAAGGAGAAGTGTGGATCAGAGCCTTTGCTGTGGTTTCTGTGAGAAGGGCAAGGCAAGGCAAGTTAGACCAGCATAAGACTGGCTAGTTCAAACAATTTTAGTGGGCTCTGGGCAAAGGGGCTGTCTCTTATTGCCTGATACCTGGCCCTGGGGCAATTAGGGCAGGAGAATAGTGGTATGAGCCGAGCCCACCAAGGGAGGTGGGTGTGGCGTGGGCTTCAGATTGGTTGGTTTGCACATGAAAGGGGCATTCCTTGGCAAGGCATCTGCTATCTGTAGGAATTGTCTAACCATGGGAGTTGCGGTCCTTTCTAGAGTTAGCAAAGCCCCAAGATGTCAAAACATCAGAATAAAAAGACATCTTCATACAAAAATTTGTGTCATCTCAGAGTCCACTGATTGATTGCCTTTTCTCTTGAGTATGAGTTGCATTTTTCTGCTCATATATCTTGTAATTTAGGACTGAATTCTGGACCTCGTGAATGATATGTCGTAGTGACTTGGGATTCTGTTATGCTATTCTGAAGAATACTGAGTTTTTGTTTTAGCAGATACTGAACTTTGCTGAATTCAAACTGTAAACTCTGTCTTGTCTCCGCGGCAGCAGAATCTCTATCCAGGTGTTTAGGCCTTAGGTAGGCTGCTTACATTCTATTCCATGCAAAAAATTCAGAGATCAGCCAGAGATTGAAGCAGAGTTTATGCATAGACTTTGGACTTCTCCCTCTGTGGCTCTCTCCTTTTAGGGAGTTCCCCTTTCATTTTCTAGCTGCTGTGGTTAACCCAAACTCTCCTCTGATTCTACAAAAAGTAAGACGTCAGTTTTCTATCTGAATATTAGCTGCTCTGTGACACTGACTGGGGCCTGCCTCAGGCAAAAAGCTATTTAAAAAAAAAAAAAAAGAAAAAAAAATCACAAACCCTCAGAAACTTACCCAGTGTTATTCCCTTCTTTCTACTTTCCAAATCCCACCAATTTCTGCCTGCCTTTGGTCTCTCTCTATTGTCTTCTGATTAAAAAAATATATATATATTTTAAATGTTGGAAGATTGGTCCAACAGGAGCTACTTATCCATTATTGAAAGTAGAATTCTGTGTCTCATGAATTTTGACACATAGTGATTTCCCTTACAATTTTTTCCTTTAACAAGTATCAGTGGACGGGCGCGGTGGCTCAAGCCTGTAATCCCAGCACTTTGGGAGGCCGAGACGGGCGGATCACGAGGTCAGGAGATCGAGACCATCCTGGCTAACACGGTGAAACCCCGTCTCTACTAAAAATACAAAAACTAGCCGGGCGAGGTGGCGGGCGCCTGTAGTCCCAGCTACTAGAGAGGCTGAGGCAGGAGAATGGCGTAAACCCAGGAGGCAGAGCTTGCAGTGAGCTGAGATCCGGCCACTGCACTCCAGTCCGGGCGACAGAGTGAGACTCTGCCTCAAAAAAAAAACAAAAAAAAAAAACAAGTATCAGTGGAATGTCTTTTCACTTCCAGATGTGTTGATTTGCAAGCGAACCTTTTGTTGGTAATTGTAAGCATTCTTCTGTTACAGTCTTACCTGTGGTTCCTGGGACGATGGTTCTTTGGCACTCACCGAAGCTTCCCTTATGGCTCGGTGCATGTTTAATTTTTTGTGAATGTACTACCTGTGCTCAAAAAGGATGTGCATTCTCTGTTGGATGAATTTTCCGTGTATTTATTAGTTAAACCCTAATAAATTCCTTCATTTTTGTTTTTTGCTTTGCTTTGTGTGTGTGTGTGTGTGTGTGTGTGAGCCATCAGTTTCTGAGGGGATATGTTAAAGTCTCCAACCAAACCTCCTGATTTATCTATTTCTTTTTGCAGCCCTGTCAGATGTTACTCTGCATTTTTTGAGACCAAATTCCAAGGTGCATATCTTTTCAGGATCGTGACATCTTCTTGTGTTAGCATTCCTTTTGGAAGGATGTCACATCTCTCTGTATCTTACCTGTCCTTTGGCTCCTTGGGCAGCCTCTCAATTTTAGGTGTTTGTATCTCTCTCTAATTCTGGGAAAGTCTTGGTTATTAGTTCTTCACATGGTTTCCTCCACTCATGTCTCTGTCCTCCTGGGTCTCCTGTGACATGGATGTTGACAAGTCGCCTTCTGTTCTCCATATTTCCTTTCTTTCTTTCTTTCTTTCTTTTTTTGAGACAGAGTTTCGCTTTTGTTGCCCAGACTGGAGTGCAATGGCATGATCTCGGCTCACCGCAACTTCTGCCTCCCAGGTTCAAGCAATTCTCCTGCCTCAGCCTCCCGAGTAGCTGGGATTACAGGCGTGCACCACCACACCTGGCTACTTTTTTGTATTTTTAGTAGAGATGGGGTTTCATCGTGGCCAGGCTGGTCTTGAACTCCTGGCCTCAGGTGATCCGCCCTCCTTGGCTTCCCAGAGTGCTGAAATTACAGACGTGAGCCACCGCACTCGGCCTCCTTTCATTTATTAAAAATTTTTTCCATCTCTTTATCCTTTTTTGATGCATTCTGGTAAGCTCCCTGATGTGATTTTAACCTCACTAAATTATTCTTTGGCTACGTACTGAGTGCTTTTGTTTTGTTTTGTTTTGAGATGGAGTCTTGCTCTGTCACCCAGGCTGAAAAGCAGTGGCACGGTTTTGGTTCACTGCAACCTCCGCCTTCTGGGTTCAAGTGATTCTTCTACCTCAGCCTCGCGAGTAGCTGGGACTACAGGTGTGTGCCACCACATTCAGCCAATTTTTTTTTTTTGTATTTTTAGTAGAGACAGAGTTTCAACATGTTGGCCAGGCTGGTCTGAGCTCAGGTGATCCGCCCATCTCTGAGTGCTTTCTTCTAGGAATAAGTCTGCACCTCCAGCAGGCTTCTTCCCCTCATCTGAGTCCAGAGGGAGCCCTGGAGCTATGCGTGCTCTCCGCATGTGCCATGACACTCCCTCTTTGTCACGTGTCCCTCTGTTACCAAGATCTGCTTTTATCCCTGTGCTCCTCAGTCACCAGAGGGAGCCCAGACTCCTAAACCTCTCCCCAGGGAGATCTGCCCTCCGGGTTTCTTTGAAAATCCACTCCCCCATGCACTTTGCCTTCTCCATAGCACTGTCTGGTGCACCCTGCGTTTCGTCTCTCTTACCAGACGTAAGAGCCACGGAGGGAGCACTTTCTGTCTCTTTTGTCCTGTGACATATCCCCGGTGTCGTTCTGTGGCATCTGACATGCGGTGGATGCTCAATAAATATTTGGAAAATTAATCAATAATTATACCATAGTTTTTATTTTACCTATTATGTTTCTTTTCATAAAACTACCTTTTATTGGACGTCTATATTCAAAGGCAGCATTAGGATCTTTACATTTATGACATTATTTAAATATTCATTTATTCGTTTCTTTCTACTTTTTTGTATTGTAAAATACACATAAAGTTTACCCATTTTAAACTTTTTTTAGTGCACAGTTCAGTAGCATTAAGTACATTCTCATTTTTATGCAGCCATCATAGTCTCCAGAAGTTTTTCATTTTCCCAAACTGCAACTCTGGACCCAGGAAACAAAGCAGTTATGTTTCCATAGCCAGCGCTTCCAGTGGGTTCTTCCTACGACTACCGCTTCCCACTCTGTGTTCCCAGTGTCTTCCCTGGTCTCTTTGAGGGTATCTGCTTATTTTGAATTCTTGTTCTGGTTTGCCTCTTAATTCTGCTTCCTGATATATGATATAGGATTTGTCTTTGTGTTACGCTGTTCTTGCACTGAGATAAAGAAATGCCTGAGACTGGGTAATTTATAAAGAAAAGGGGTTGAATTGGCTCATGGTTTGGCAGGCTGTACAAGCATGGCACTCATCACTTGGCTTCTGGAGAGGCCTCGGGGAGCATGCATGCATGCATGCATGCATTCATTCATTCATTCATTTGACAGAGTCTCGCTCTGTTGCCCAGGCCAGAGTGCAGTGGTGCCATCTCGGCTCACTGCAACCTCTGCCTTCCAGGCTCAGGTGATCCTCCAATCTCAGCCTCCTAAGTAGTGGGAATACAGGTGCATGCCAGCATGCCTGGTTAATTTTTGTGTTTGTTGTAGAGATAGGGCTTTGCCATGTTGCCTAGGCTGGTCTCGAACTCCCAGGCTCAAGTGATCTGCCTGCCCCAGCTTCCCAAAGTGCTGGGATTACACTGCGCCCGGCCGGGTCTTTTTTCTTGGAGCAGTTGTACTTCTTGGATGTCTGGTTATTTTCCCTGTGAGCCATAGCTGCCTTGGAGGGTCATACAGGTCTGGGCTGGGGAAGGGCCTGCACCCTCACTTGTGTTCTTTCTGGTGAGTTCTAGAGAATTGAGGATGGGGAGTGAGGAGAATACATTGGTGATAAAATCTGGTCTTGTAAAATCTGGTCTTGATTATTCCCTGATTTCAGTCTACTTTTTCCTCCCTATAGCGCCCTGGCCAACCTGACCCTGACAGGTTCTTTGCTGAGAGCTGCCAGCCTCTATTGCAAGTCCCCCAACCAAGGGGTGGAGAACGAGTTGAGTGTTCAGGCGCCACCCTGATGCCAGGTCCCATTGTGATAGACTCCCTGCGTTGGCTGGGCCCTGGTACCAGCTGGTGCTGGGTGAGGGGCTGCTGCTTCTGCTCTTCTGCTGTCCTCCCTCTAGGGACAGGATGGGAGATAAACGTCCAGGGCAAGATGGCGCAGGGAGCTGGGCCACCGAAAGCTGGCTTCCTTGCAGCCTGCTCACCCTGGAGCTGGCGCCTCTTTCACTTCCAGGTCCTGCAGCCCCCTGCATGGGGAGGACCCCCTTATCCTTGCCTTCCACAGGAACTTCTCACCATTTCTACCCAAGACTTTCCTCTTGTTTGGGGGCATCTCTAAAACATGGGGACATGGGGAACCAGCCCCTGCATCCTGCATCAGCCACTACCTTGCTAGCTACCTTTGTCTTTTGAAGGCCATGGGGCAGGGGCGTAGGTTTAAAATGGCTCTGCTTAGGGTGGGAAGCTGAAGAGGAAGGACAGGAGTGACGTGGGGAGCGTGTCTTATGGAGGGGGCCTGGAAAACAAGCAGTGGAACAGTCTGGCTGTCTCCCCACAGCCCGTGGAGCAGCTCAGCTTATGGGGCTCCTATCCTGGGAGGGAGCAGGTGCCTTGGCCTGTGGAAGTCCAGGGTTCTACATGATGTGGCCTCTCGTGGCTCTGACTTTGGGTGCTTTTGACTTGTTTACTACATATGTTTACTTTCAAGTTCATTTTTCCACATTCTCGCCCTTACCTGTTAACCTCCCCCAATTCCTGCTCCTTGTTTTGTGTAAGGAGCTTCTGATGAGTTCTAATGGGCACTTTATGTTTTAAAGTGGTCAGATTTGTTTCAGAGAGAGAGACTTTGTGGGAAGCCACAGACATGTTTTTGTAGAATCCCAGTGTCTTTGAGCAGGAAGGGGCTTTAGAGGTGACAGGTCCCATTGCTCTCAGATTATCTTCTATTTGACTCACTAATTACTCATTTAAGAAACCCAGTTCCCACACCGATAGGAAAAACCCTACCCCTTCTTTCAGTTATCACTTACATATTTACAATTGTCATTAGATTTTTAATTTCTTTAGTTTTAAGGCCGTGAATATCAGAGTAATGGTGATGGGAGAAAATTTGCTGGGGAGTTCTTAATTATCATGAAAATCCCATGTTTTCAAAGCATTTCTCACCACTTCATAACCACCAACTTTCTAATCTCCATTTTCAGAGCACTTCTCACCACTTCATAATCACCAACTCTGTAAACTCCAGGAGGATAGGATTTTGTCTTTGTGTTCACTGCGTCTCCTCAGGTCCCAGGACAATGCTCTCTATGTATTTGTCGAGTGAACAAATGACACCGTTAGTAACCCCACCTCTGCATCCTGTCTCTTAGCTCCACCCTGCACTTGGATATTTTCAGAGCTGAGGAGCACTTTGCATGCTGACCTGCTGTTTCTGCAATAGTTTAAATGGTCAGCAAGTTCTTGTTTCCGCTGAGTGTAAATTATTCACCTTGAATATACATTATCAATCCTGCTTCTGTCCCCTGGAACCACAGAGAATTCCATGAATTCATCTCATCCATGAGGGCGTTTCTGATATTGAAGACAGCCACTGTGGTCTCCCTAGGATGTCTCCAACAAGCACATGTCCCGGATTTCATATCTTCTTCAGAGGATGCTGGTCTTCACCACCTTCGTCATCCTTTTGTGAGTGAGCCCTTGTTTACAGCACAGATTTTATATGTGGTAACGACAACTAAACACTGCACCACCAACGTGGCTTCTGATCAGAGCAGAGAGGAACGGCTGTGCCACCTTCCTTCTTCTTGACATTATCCTTGATTAATGCAACCAAGCTAATGCCTTTGGAGTTTGCACTTAATTAAAACTTCTTTTTTTTTTTTTTCTGAGACGGATTGTCCCTCTGTCACCCAGGCTGGAGTGCAATGGCATTATCTTGGCTCACTGCAACCTCCACCTCCTGGGTTCAAGCGAATCTCCTGCCTCAGCCTCCTGAGTAACTGAGATGACAGGTGCACACAACCACATCTGGCTAATTTTTGTATTTTCAGTAGAGACGGAGTTTCACCATGTTGGTCAGGCTGGTCTCGAACTCCTGACCTCGTGATCCGCCCATCTCGGCCTCCCAAGTGCTGGGATTACAGGCATGAGCCACCACGCCTGGCCTAAAACCCTTTTTCAAATAGATTCTTCCCTGTTCTATACCCCAGTCAGGAGTGAAAACCCTGTGTTTTGAACCGAGGTGCAGTCTCCTGTACTCACCCCCATCAATGTGGGATGCAGGAGTCGGGAGACCCACCTGCATTACAGACTGCTGATGATGATCACATAAAACAGTGCAGTGGGAAAGTGCTTTGAAAAGCCATGAAGAAGTCTAAGGCTGCCTATTACTGCTGTGTAGCTGGTTTATTCTATCATAAACCCATTGAGGTCTGTTTAAATTGTGTGTCGGCCCACCAGAATATCAGCATCCTTCTCAATGCTGTTATTCACAGGTCTAGTAAGAATACTTCCTAGGACTTCATCTAAGCCATTGATAGACATGACCGACAAGACAGGGCTAACGGCAAAGCCCGTGACACATATTTGTGGGGTAACTTGGATCTATTATGTCACTCCATCCTTTGGTCGTTCAGTTACTCACCCGACGGTTTGTCTCCTTGATCGTACTACCATCTAGCCCTTGTGGCTTCATCAGATTTACAAGGATAACGCGAGGGCCTTTGCTGGTTGCCTTGCTGAGATCCAGAGATACTGCCGTCTATGGAAATGCAGGTTCTATCAAAAGAGGAAACGTGCCGGTTTGCCATGACTCACTCTTGATGATGCTGAATAGGCTCCCGGAGGCCACAGCTTCTCCCTAAGTGCTCCCCAAACCTGTAATTGCCAGCATTTCAGCACAGAGGACAGCGCAAAGAAGCCATGAGGACTCCTTGAAGGGACATGGTAAAGACCGTGGTAAATTGCTGTGCTCTGCCTCGGGGTTTCTGAACCTTGGCACTATTCACATTCTGGTCTGGGCAATTCTTTATTGTAAGAATGGTCCTGCGCGTTGCAGGGTGTTTAGCTGCATGCCTGGCCTGTATGCACCAGATGCCAGGAGCACCCCTTGCCCAGTTGTGACAACAAGAAATGTTTCTAGGCTTTGCCAATCTGGGGGCAAAATTACCCCTTGTTGCAAACCACTAGTCTAACTAAAGGAGAAAAAGGGCCAGAAATATTTAGAACAGTGATACCTGCCCCGCCACCACTACTGCAGTTTGTGGATGTGCCTTCAGAATAACATAGATTTGTTATCCAAATTACATTTTGCAGAGGTTAGTATGGCAATGGGTTTGAATGCTTTGATTCTGCTCTGTCAGTGTAGAGTAACGTGGCCCAGAATCATGTTTGGTGGCAGCGGGGGTGCCAGGCTGGGAATGATCCCTGTGGCATAGATGGCTGTGTAAGTAGATGGTCCACGTGAGAACACCTGGAATTAGACACGATGGCTTAGGGAGGTGCTGATGGAATCCCAGCACTTATCAGTCCACGCCTAGAGCGAAGGAGCTCCTGGACTTTATTATTATGGTCTGGAGCAGCAAAACTAAATTAAAGATAATCTCTCCTGGGTCTCTGGTTTTAAGCAATCACTCGTGCAGGTAGGTTGGTGATCATGGGAGGCCACAGAGGCGCTTTGTTCAGAAGTTATTGTTTCCATTATAAAGAGGAATGATTTTCATATACCGGCAAGAACAGACCCATGTTATCGTAGGCTGGGGATGAGAATAACAGGAAATCTCCAAGTTTACGGAAGTATCTGGTCTGTATCCTAGGAGGTAATAGGTGTTGTGAGAGGTGCCAACACATGTCAGACAAGAGATTATTCATCATTGTTATTTTTATTTTGAAAATTAACTCCCCAAAGGGGTCAGGTTGTGCTGTGCCTCTCAAAGGTATAATTCCACTTGAAACCATAAGCTGTTTTGAGATGATCTGAACACAAGAACGTGTTTGGTTATAGAAAATGATTTCCCCAGCTTTCCTTGAAATAAAAAATCACCCAACATGCTTAGGAAATGGGAGTTATGGTGGACACAATATTATTTTCTAGATGGATCACCTTATAAACGAAAGTTCCGTCATCCAGTTAATCGTGAAAAATTGTCTATTTGAAGAGAGAATAATTGCCAAGGAGCAGGGAGGCCAGTGTTATTGTTTTTTCTTTTCTTTTTTTTTCTCAAAAACAGGGGTTTGATATCCATTGCATTTCAATTGCATTTGGACTTGTACATGAGGCAGCTAGGATCCCAGCCAAAGAACCTGGGTCTGGAACCTGAAAGTGGGTTAGGAAGAGGAGGCGGCTGCCCTGGGTTGGCTTCTGGAAGGTTGACCTGGGGCTTGGCCAATCAGCTGGGCAGAGCTTAGGCGGTCCCGTGTTATTGCTAGAATGTTCTCACAATCTCACGGAGCCTTCAGAACTATGTGTTCTGCTTGCTTTTCTTCTTTTAATTTCAAGTCTGTTTGTTGTGACATAAAGCATATATACACAAAAGTATACTAAATGGAAATACGCCAATCCATGAATGAAAGTATGAAAACCACTTAATTCAAGAGTATATCATGCCAGCACCTCAGAAGACCCCCCTGCATCGTTATTCCCCATCCTCCTCAAAGACAACCACTATCCTGATTTCCAACATTATGCTTTTTTCAATTTTTTCTATTTTTAAATTTTATTTATTTATTTACTTTTTGGAGATGGAGTCTTGTTCTGTCGCCCAGGCTGGAGTGCAATGGCACGTTCTCGGCTCACTGCAACTTCTGCCTCCCGGGTTCAAGCAATTCTCCTGCCTCAGCCTCCTGAGTAGCTGGGACTACAGGCACATACCACCATGCCCGGCTAACTTTTTTTTTTTGTTTTTAGTAGAGACAGGGTTTCACCATGTTGGCCAGGCTGGTCTGGAACTCCTGATCTCAAGTGATCTGCCTGCCTTGGCCTTCCAAAGTGCTGGGATTACAGCTATGAACTACCATGTCTGGCCTCCAAGATTTTTAGTTTGAAAAAGTGGTAAACCTACAGAGAAGCTACAAGATGATTATACTGACACCTGTCTACCCTTCACTTAGGTGCACCAACTGTGACTATTTGCCACATCTACTTGATCTCACCTGGGAAATTCTTAACCACCCACCTTGGAAGCTGGCTTTTGGGCCATCAAGTGACACTCTGGCTGATTTTCCAGACAGGCACTCCATTTGCTAAAACCCGATCGGTGCTGAGTGGCCATGCAAAGACTCCTGGTAAAATGAGGAGGGCCACATCCCTTTGGAGCCTCTGAGGAGAGTCCAGGTTCAGTTCTTTGGGAAAGATAATTTATCCATCCATCCGTGCATTCATGCATTGATTTCTCCCCCTACCTATCCCCCTCTTCCTTCTGCCTTCTTTTTCTTCTTGCTTTTCTCTTTCAAGAAATGCTCCCTGATCACTGTGGGCCTCTGTGGCAGGTGCTGAGGATGCACTGGTGGGTGAGATGGGCCTGTCTTTGCCTTCACCATCTATCTACTGGGTGTGGGGGAAAGTTTGATTAATATGTAGGCAATGACAAAAAGTGGTACACAAGGAAGTATGGGATACAAAGGGAATACATAGGTATTTTCTATTTACATAGGTATTCCCTCCAGTCTAGGATGGCTTGGGAAGGCTTCCTCGAGGCAGGGACCTCAATCCAGAAGGACACAAAGAAGAGAAAAGGGGAAAAATTGTTTCTGGCCAAGACGGGTGGATCACGAGGTCAGGAGATTGAGACCATCCTGGCTAACACGGTGAAACCCCGTCTCTACTAAAAAATACAAAAAATCTAGCCGGGCGAGGTGGCGGGCGCCTGTAGTCCCAGCTACTAGGCTGAGGCAGGAGAATGGCGTAAACCCGGGAGGCGGAGCTTGCAGTGAGCTGAGATCCGGCCACTGTACTCCAGCCCGGGCGACAGAGCGAGACTCTGTCTCAAACAAACAAACAAAAAAAATTGTTTCTGGCTAGAGCTACTTTGAGTCCTGTGTGCTTGGAGTACCAAATGGATGCAGCACTCAAACACATACAGCCATTTGCAGAATCCAAGTGACGCAACAGGGTCTGGAGGGTGGCCCCTCAGGAGGGATTGCTGTCCCAGAACTGACTGTACGGAGTTGGTGTGGGATAGACCAAGGCAGGGTCTGTTGGCGGATTTTGGTGTTGGAAGAACAGAGAGGACAGGGAGGGTAGCGCTGGGTGTGGAGCATTTGGAAGGATGCAGAAGCCGGTGGGGTCTGTGCCAGTTATGGTGGTTCTGGGCTTAGCTAGATGTGGAGGAAAATGGGAAGAGCTTCGCAGACCTGCCCGTACTATTTGGGTTTGGAAATTTTCCAGATTTAATTCCACTCTTTCCCTGGGCAATGGGATATCTTCACATTCTCCCAAGTCTAGCCTTAAAATCCTGGATAGTAAGATCTGGTAGGCAGAGAGATTTTTAAGAATAGAGTTTACTTTTCCTCATTAAAAACTAATATATGCTTATGGAAAATTTATAAAGTACATAAAAGCAGAAAGAAGAAAATAAGAGGTGGTATTTTACTGGATTGTGGATTAGTCCTAGAAATTCTATGGAATGGAGGGTGGCCAGATTTATTCCTTTTAATGTTTATTTGATGGGAAAAAACCGAAACTCAACCCTGTACTGTTTTCAGAATTACCCCAAGGCCCAGGTTCAGAATATTAGCTTATTAATTACAAGGAAAACGATACAGCTGAGGAAAGGCCAGCGGGAGAACCCAGTTGAGGTGGGCTGAGATGGAAATGACCTTCTCCAAAGCACTGAGCCCCATGAGTCATCCCTGGGGCACGTGTTAGCTGTGAGCTCCATTCATCCTTCCCGGAGGACTGTCCCCACCTGACCAGTCACGCTCACCCCAACCCAGAGCCTCTGAGGGTCGGAGCCTTTCTCCATCTGAGCCCCAAGCTTCCTTTTCCCCTTGTTCTCCACACTAACATTCTATGATTTCCCCCTTAACCTCTTTATGAAATCAAACAGTGGAGACCTTGTATGATTTTTAGAGTTATTTTTTCCTGGTTGGAGGACTTATTTATTTATGTTGGTTGACATTCTGCTTTCTTTCAGGAAGGATTTGTGAGAGCCTAGCATAAAATTCACTTTCTTAACAAGAATGTCAGATGGAAGTAAAAAAAAAAAGAACCCCAAACAACAGTAGTAAGAATTTTTGGAAACAGTATTGATAACACTATGGAATGGGCTTTCAGTTTGGCCACAGGTGTCCCGGTAGTCAGGGCCGAGGGGACAGATGAGGGCTTGCGGTTGTTTGGTGGGCGCCATGCTACCTCTGAGAAGAGAGGTGCTCTGCTGCTGGCCGCGGCAAGGAACTGATCACACAGGATCTCACATGGGGGACATCGACCAGTAGAGGGGTCCACGTTGTCACAGCAGCTTGGAGCATGGGAGCACACGTATAATCATCACTTAGCAATAGAGGAGACATGGACGCCAGGGACCTGAACATGGGAACCCTTGCTAAGGGCATGGGCAGCCGTACGCCAGAGCCCGTGGGCCGCCCCAGGAAATGAGCCCTAAAAGCCAGCCTCGTGGGACAACAGAATGTCACACCCAGGTCCTTCCCTCACCTGGAGACCCCTAAGCGAATTTCCACTTCCCACAGGAAGTAGTTCAGACCCTTGGGATACCTGGTGTGCTCCTCCTGACTGGGGTTCAGTTTACCTCCTGCTTCAGCCCTTACTTGCCTCCTCCAGTCCCAACCTCCTCCCATCCTCAGGTGACCTGGTGCTTGACCCAGGCTGCCGAGGGGTGGCCGGGCCCTGTCTGTGCTGCTGAGGTGGGCTCCTTCTGAAAGGACCCCCTGGGGGGGCTCCCGGGGCGTCGCTTCTGCCTCTTTCAGTGTTTTCCGACCTGGCTGAGCAACCCTGTGCTTTTCTACTGACTTCTGGGCCAGGTCATCCAGTTCTCCAGGAGAGAGGCCAGGGAGCATTCCATCAGCCCCACCTCTCCCGAGGCGCGGCACACAGTAGGCACTCAATGGTTGTAAACTGGATCCACCTACAAAGCCCCTAGAGCTCAGGAGACCTGGGAAACAGCATTCCATACAATTGAGTGACAGAGCCCTGCATGGAAAGGGAGACCTGGGTTGGTGCCCTGTCCTCATCCAGGGGGAGGTGAGGAAGGACCTAGAAGGAAGATGGGAGTCCCACCCCAGCCTGCGTGTTTCTCTGGGAAATAGCTTTCAAGTGTGAGGAGGTGGTGGAGGGCTGACTTCATGGCCAGTGCTGTCCTGGGCACCCTGGGTCATGGAAGGGAGGTGGAGCTCGGTTTTCCATCTGGGCCTCAGGTGGACTCAGAGGAGATTCTTACAGAACCATATGGGGCATATTAGGTAAGCACGGGTGCATAATGCAGAGAAACAGTGCTCACTGCAATTAGAGGAAGCAGAGAAATAGGAGCTGGAGTGGTCACTAAAGGCACGAACGGCCTTGATGGTGGAATGGGGAGAGGCAGACACGTTGCTGGCACAGAGAGCATGCTGGATGACGGGTTTCGTGGCTTGTTTGTTGCTTTAATTGATGTGGACAGGGCATTCCAGGTAGGAGAATCCAGGGAGGCTAGGAAGGAGCTTGGCTCTGCGTGGGGCATGAGGAGACGTGCTGGTCTTAGCGGAAGGTCCCCAGAGGAGGGGAGGCTCAGGGGCTGGCAAGGTGGCTGAGCCTCAAGCACCCTCCACAGAGCACCCTGCCAGGGGCCTGGGGCACATGTTCTAGCCCGGGTGTTTGCACCAGATCAGTAGAATTTTCACAGGTTAATGGCTTCGTCTTGATTGTTTAAATTTTGTAAGGCGTTGGGACCCCTGACGAGTAGCTCTGAAAGGAAGTGGATTGCTAATAAATGCAAACTGTAAAATATTCATTTGAGATGATTATTTTATATTATTGCATAAGTGCAAAATGAATGAACTTTCTGCTTACTTATGGTGGAATCCACAACTATCTGAGCAATTTAGTGAATGAAATATTTAACCTAATTTCTATGTCTTAAGTGACCTAAGGATAAATGTTACAGTTCAATGTTTCAGTGTTAGAGAAGGAACTAAGGGAAATAAACAGACTTCCAGGCCTCCTGCTGGCTTCTGATGGAGAAGGAGCACTTCCTGGGCCAGGAATCCTTGGGAGTTTCCAGCACCTTCCCGCCCCTCACAGAGGGTCAGCGGCCATGCACAGCCGTGCTGCCCAGGACCGGGGTGAGCAGTACCCTCAGCCCTCACGCTCAGGAGCTCAGGGCTGGGGAGGGGACAGCAGGGGCCTTGGCCATGTCCCTTCCCTTTCTGGGCCCCGTTTGCTCCTCAGAACAAGGTGGGCTTGGACCAGGAACTCCTGGGGCTTTGTCAGCCCCAATGTGGCAGGGTTGTGGGTGCTGGAGGCTGCTGGGAGGTTTCTGGGGGGGCTAGGACTATGGTGGCTGCCAGGACTTGAGGGTGGAGGCAGGGACACAGATTCCTCAGAGGCGGCATCGTGAGTGGGGAGGCAGGAAACCCGGGTCTGTGTCCTCCTGGGGCAGCGTGGTTCCAGGACCCAGGTCCAGTTCAGTGGCCGAGGAAAGCCCTTGCCTGCCTGGGCCTCTCTGTGTTGCAGCGTCCCTGTCCGGCCCCCTCTCCGCTTTTGCATCCAATGCATCTGCACTGCCAGGGCTGCCAGGTGCCCTGTGTTGCCATAGCCCTTGAGGATGGACCACCGCAGCCTCAGAAAGGGGCAAGCGTCACACTGCGGCTGCTTCACGGACACCTGCAGCTCCAGGAAGCTCGGGGGTGAGTGTGAGCCATGCTGCTCCTGTCCCCCAGGGCCCCCGTCCAGGCTGCACTCCCGACCTTGCCTCCCAGCTTGACGTGCACTGCTGATGAGTTGGTCTGTGCAGAGCCTCCAAGGCAGCTTGGACTTGGGGAGCTGTGGGTTTGGTCCTGCTTGTGCCCAGGGCTCTGGGTCCAGGTAGCTGGTGCTGAGCCCTCTGTTACTACAGCGTGGGCCTGCTTTCCCTGCGGTCCTCGTGCTTGGGCTCTAGCTTGGTCCAAAAGGCTTTCCTCAGGGAGCTCCCCATTTGAGCTTTGGGTCTTGGTGTGGATTGGAGCACCGTCCCTTGGAGGTGTTGGCGCTGTCCAGGTGCCGGCCAGTGTGGAAGGGGCCGGCTCCTGAGGGTTTACCAGCCCCTTTTGGTTACCAGGCTCAGGCACTTGCCAGGGTTGGTTGTATTTTTTCTTCTGGATTTGGATTTGTCCTTGGGGCAGACATCCTTGGATCTTACCAGGACCCATGGCCTGCAGGACACTGCTGCAGGGAGAGCTTCCTGGCGCTTGGGTAAGCTTCAGTCCAGAGAAGACAGAGGACTTGACTGAGCTCATGGTCAGGGAGTGTCAGAAAGAGGACCAGGGCCCCAGGTCTGGCTCCCGGGCCGCCTCCTCACTCGGCGTCCAGTGCTCAAGCCTCTGGGCTCTGGCCCTTGCTTGGGTGAGCTCAGCTGTGCTCAGTGACTTTGGGCCACGGACTCTGGCGTTGTGTCCTCCAGAGCCTTCTCTGGTCACTCCCAGGTCTTGTCAGTCCTGAGGATGCCAGGAGACGCTTTCTGAACATGATCTGCGTGCTTCCTTATTTTTTGTTATCTTGGCTGTTTGACAAATAGACTTTGGAGCTGGAAAGACCTGAGTTCAAATCTCACCCCCACTGCTGACCAGCTGGGTGACATTTCATTATCCATAACATGGAGAAGATAGTGAGAGTTCACAAGACACCACGTGGAAGGCTCATAGCACAGGGCCTGGCACCGAATAGGTGCTCTTTATGTGATAGCTTCTATGATTGGCTCTCCACACCCACCCTCACTGCCACCCCCAGCCCCAGCCTTCCTTTGTGCCCATTTCTGAGTAGTAAGATTTCTTACTAACAGTTTCTGGTACTCAGCTTTCCCATCACCTTCCTTCCATTTCAGCAGAACCCTTCGGAGTGGAGCAAGCGATGGGAAATGCTCTTATCAGGCACCTGGGACCTAAGCAGGTGCCCTAACCAGCAGCAGCTGAGCACTGAGCCCCGTGAACACCTGTACCCAGGTGCAGGTGCCAGCGAGGGTGGCTGCCACTGTTGGCGAGGGTGGCTGCTGCTGTCCAGCCCTGATCTCTGGGGCAAATGAATGTTCCAGCCACAAACATCCCCACAGCAGTCCCGACAAACACCTACTGGTTTGGCATGCACTGTCGTGTGTGGGAGCTCTGCTTACTGGCTTCTGTCTTGGCATGGTCTCTGCAGAAGGAAGCCACCACAGACTTGGTGGCTGATCTTCACGTTGGGTTGAAGGGTGATTCAGTGTCCCAGTTTGGATTGTAACTGCTTTATTTTTTAATTATTATTATTTTTTTTTGAGACAGAGCCTCGCTCTTGTCGCCCAGGCTGGAGTGCAATGCTGCGATCTTGGCTCACTGTAACCTCTGCCTCCTGGGTTCAAACGATGCTGGGATTACATGCATGAGCCACTGTGTCCTGCCTGTATTGTAACTGCTTTAAAAAAAACCCTTCCAATGCTCCTCAGTTCTCTTAGAATAAGCTTCTAGACCCCCAGCCCTGCCGGCATGCCCATTCCCATCTTCCTAGCGCCCTCTGTGACCCTTCACCCTCCTATTCACTCCTATCCACTCATGACCTTCCCCCAATACCATGAACACGAGTGGGTCCCCTCTCCTCATTCCAGCCCCAGCTCCAGCATCACTCCTCTAGAGGTGGCCCCAGAGCATCCGTGTCAAAAATCCCCGTCTCAGTTCCCAGCTTCATCCCTGTCTACTTCCTTCATGACATTTATCACAGTTTATAGCTATTTTATTATTTGTTCCTTTCCTTTTTGGTCTACATCCCCCATTACAGTGTAACCTCTACAAGGTGGGAAACTCCGCCCACCTGTCACTGGTGTGTCTGCAGCGCTCAGCTCAGAGGCTGGCAGGCAGAGCCGCTCATTAACATATGCTGGTTGTGACCTTACCATTCCCAGTAGTTCTAATACCTCCAAATTCCGAGATGACAAACATCCGACTCTTCAAATACCACATCCAACATGTCTCTCTGCTCCACTCCTCCAGTTTCCCCTGATGCCCCTGAGATACAAGCCTCCAGTGCCCAGGGGACCCCTTCCCAATCCTCAGGCTTTCTGGCCCTGTCTCACTTCATCGTGCTCACTGGGGGAAACCGCAGTGCTGGGGAAACCCAGCCCTTACCTTGCCCCTTGTCCTTACCTGTGCAGCCAGAGAGACACCTGTGGGCGTACTGCTGTCACGGTTCAGATTTTCAACCTCATGTGGGCCCATGATACTGCCCGGCTGGGTGCTGGTGGTTCCTGTCCACACCTCCCATTCTCCAAGGTGACTCTTATGTACCTTCACCCTCCCTCAAGCCCCCAACACTCCTCCCGCCCTCTCTCAGCTGTTGACCTTGCCAGGTAGAGATAATTGAAAGAGAACTTCCTCCAGCTCCTCGTGCCAGATCTGCCACTTTCTTCCTGGTCCCTGTGAGTCCCTGGCTCTGTCCACTGCTGCTCTTGGTCCTGCCTCCTGGGTTACTGGCATCGGCCTTTCTCTCCTCCCTCGATCTTCCCGTCAGCACACAAGCATGCCACGATTTCTCCCATCATAAAAGACCCTCTCTATGCCTCTCTCTCCCCCAAGCCAGGCCCCCTCCTCTCCTTCTCATTGACAGGGAGACTCTTGGAGAGCCGTCCTCAGGGCTGAGTGCTGTGGACGCTTCTCAGTCCTCACCCTTGCCTGTCAGCAGCCTGTGATGTGGCCGATTGCCCCTCTCTGTGATGCGCCTCCTTCCCTTGGTGCCCAGGCTGCCACCTTACACTGGCTTCCTTTCCTCTCACCACTGGGGCTGCCCTTTCTCTTCCTCAGTTTCCCCCACTCTGAATTCTGTTGTGCTCCTGGGCTCTGTCCTTGGACTCCCCGTCTGCCACTTGTGCGCAGACTCACGTCTCTAAATGTAGCTTCCTGCCATGTGCCTGCAGGCTGGACTTCCCTTCTGAGCTCCCAACTCACCGTCCAGCTGCTTCTCCAGAGCCTCCACTTGTCTCGGGTGTAGAACCCGAGTGCCTGTAATGTCTCCCCAAATCCGATCTGGCTGCTGCTTCTCAGTAATGCCAACTTCATCCTGCCAGTGTCTCGGGCCAAAAGCCTTGGGATCATCCCTGAGTCCCCTCTGTCTGTCTCCATATGTCCAGTCCTTCCACAAACCCTGTGACTGTGACTTCAAAACGCTCGTCCCTCATTACCTTGTGCCACACCTCCTCGGTGACAGCACTTCTCGCTGGGGAGGTTGCAGACCCTTCTACCGCTCTCCAGGCTCTGCCTTGGCCCTTCTTTTTTCTTTCTTTCTTTTTTTTTTTTTGAGACAGGGTCTCGCTCTGTTGCCCAGGCTGGAGTGCAGTGGCACGGTCTTAGCTCACAGCAACCTCTGCCTCCCACGTTCGAGATTCTCATGCCTCAGCTTCCTGAGTAGGGATTACAGATGTGCACCACCACGCCTGGCTAATTTTTGTATTTTTAGTAGAGATGGGGTTTCGCCATGTTGACCAGGCTGGTCTCGAACTCCTGGTCTCAAGTGATCTACCCCCAGCCCCCCAGCCTCTCAAAATGCTGAGATTACAGGCGTGAGCCACTGCACCTGGCCCCTTTGTCCTTCTTGAGTCTTTTCTCAACCCAGCAGCCAGAGTCATTCTGCTAAGATCAGGCCTGGCCGTCCTCAGTGCGTAGGTCAGCAGAGTGTGGCTCACCTCTGCACTGTTCCTGGCTGCAGGTAGCAGAGGTGGAGTCTGGGATGGAGCCAGGGGTTGAAGTTCAGAGTGCCTGACTTACGGCCCCCCTGGTGTGGACAGGCCCCTCTGTGCTCTGTTGCTTCTACATTGTGTTCTTGGTGAGGAGGGCAAGGATGCCTTTGCAATTCTCAACTTCCGGGAACTGGCGGAACTTTCCTTCCTGTCTTGCCTCCACTCCTCAAGGCCTCAAACTATCTCATAACGCTCAGCTTCCTTGTGACTCCTCTTCTTCAACCCCAACGACAAGCAGCCAGCTGAGAGCCTCCTCCAAAGTCAGAGACAAGGAGCTTGGCAGCGAACCTGCTGCCAGAGGCAAGGCCGTGATCTTGGAACATGGAAGCCCAGCACATTTGCTTGTCCTAAAAATACAGTTCTTAAAATAGACCAGTCCGTGTGGGAGATGGGGAACCTGTCGAGTGCAGTTCTGAAGGGCTTGCTCCGCCAAGGGGACAGGCTGACTGGTGCAGCGCCCGGGCAGGGCTGTATGCCTCAGAGGGTGCCCTCAGCCCTGGTGGAAGCCATGGCCTGGGTTTGGGGTACCCTGTCTGGCTCTTGTTCTTCAAACCCCATCCAGGGGCAGGCCAGTCTCTTACCTGCTGTGTGTCTGCATATAGGGAAATCTGAATTGAAACCCAGCCTGGAGCTAGGCCTTGCAAAAGCTGTAAACAACAGTTTGTGTTTGGGGTGTGAGGCTATAAATAGCCCAGGAGGCCTGAGGGGGCTGGAGATTTAGTCAACTGTGAACAAGCTGGAGACAGGCTCCTTATTCCTGGGAATCCCAGCGCCCACTAGAAATGTGAACTCCTTTTTGCTCCCTGCCCCAGCCTGCCCCAGCCTGCCCCATTAGACAGGGCATGGTGAGGCGGGTGGCTGCAGGGACTGAGGCCTTTCTGTAACTAAAGCCCAGCCCAAATACAGGGAGCAATGGCCGAGCTTCTGTTTGAACGCAGCAAAACAAGGAGCGAGCGTGTTCCCTTACCACAGAGTCTGGAATTGTTTCTCATGACCCAACACTTGGCTCGGTTTCAGAAAGGAAGCCTGCCCTCTTGGGTATCATGACCAGGCTCCTCGTAAGAGGCGGGACGCAGCCGAGGGGGGCAGTCTAGAGGTTACCCATTCTGAGCGACCTTTCGGGGTCTGTGGACACTCAGACCCTGCAGTATGCCGGGGGCGGGGTGGGGGGGGGGGACGGTGAGCATCAGTGGGTTTATGATGAATGCCTGGCGTTGTTTGCGTAATTGGGGCTCTGTGTGTCTTTTTCTGGAGGAAGAGCTTCTTTCACATTCCTAAAGGCTCCCTGACGCAAAAACCACAAGCTAAATGATCTGTAAATTTTCCTTCAGCTCTGAGAGCCTCTGATCCTATTATTCCAAGTCAAGAAATTTTGAAAATTACAGGATAGGATTCTTTCTCAGAACAGATGCTAGGGATTTGTAAGTTTCCATTCCCTGTGCTGCCCTGGTTTGCTGGATGGACAGATGTCTTGGAATTTTCAAGACCGCCAGTCCTCAAAGAGGACCTGCTGTCCTGGTGAGCTGCACAGGCCTCCCTGCACGGTGACTGTGTCGTTGGACGAGTGGAGTTGAGTGGGAGGCGCTAATGACCACATTTCCTGCACTATCCCCTGCTCCCCTGACTGTTCCTCACTCAGCCTGACAGACTCACCCCTTCCAGTGTCTGCGGCATGTTTCCACTTCCCACCTTAACGGTTCACGTTTTCTGGAATGTTCTGCTCTTCCCCCTGTCCAGGTTCTGTCTGTCTTCAGGGTCTGGTCAGATGTCTTCTGGTGGGGCTACAGCTAAACTTAGTTTGCCTAGCCTGCCTCTCCTCTGAATGCACATAGTTTGACATTTTTTTCAGTTAAAAAAAATTCATTTTAAAAATGATCTTAAAGTTAAATTGATGTTTTTGGGGCTGTGCCGTTCCATGACTTTTAACCCATGTTAGCACTGCCACAAGCAAGGGGGACAGGACAGCTCCACCACATCCTGCAGCATAGTCATCCATTTTCGCATTGCTATAAAGAACTACCTGAGACTGGGCAATTTATATAGAAAAGAGGTTTAATCAAGCTCACGGATCTGCAGGCTGCACAGGAAGCACGGCTGGGGAGGCCTCAGGAAACTTACAATCATGGCAGAAGGCAAAGGGGAAGCCAGTGTGTCCTGCGTGGCTGGAGCAGGAGGATGAGGGTGAAGGGGGAGGTGTTGCACACCTTCAAACAACCAGATCTCCTGAGAACTCACTCACTATCATGAGAACAGCAAGGGGGAATCCTCCCCCATGATTCAGTCACCTCCCCCAGGCTCTTCCTCCAACAATGGGGATTACAGTTTGACATGAGATTTGGGTGGGACACAGAGCCAAACCATGTCACACAGCCACACCTTGCCCCATCCTAACCCCTGGAAATCACTCATCTCTCCTCTGCCACCATGGGTTGGTCTTTTCGAGAATATCAGATGCAGGCTGGCTTCTTTCCTCAGCCTGACACCCGTGAGAGCCATCTGAGTTGGTGTGTGTGTCAACAAGTTGGTTCCTTTCAGTGGCTGGGTACGCATCCATTCCCATAATGTCTTATCCATTGTTCTCTTGGTGAATTTTGTCTCACTGCCTGCATGTCTTATGTCACTAGATGCAGGGAGGCAAGGGCAGTGTGTGGTTCATTTTTATAACCTTTCAAATGCTCTGCAAACAGTAGGTGCTTAGCTGTCGAATGGGTGAATGAATGGACCACAGCGGGTAACAGGAAGGGGAAATTAATTTTACAGAATTTTGTATTTTCTATATCCTAAAAAATCTCCAGTAAGCATAACCCTCAATTTCCTGAATTAAAAATGATTCATGCTAGGCACGGTGGCTCATGCCTGTAATCCCAGCACTTTGGGAAGCCAAGGTGGATGGATCACTTGAGGTCAGGGATTCAAGACCAGCCTGGCCAACATGGGGAAACTCCATCTCTATCAACAATACAAAAAATTAGCCATGCGTAGTGGCAGGCACCTCTAATCCCAGCTACATGGGAGACAGGAGAATCACTTGAACCCAGGAGGTTGGAGATTGCAGTAAGCTGAGATTGCACCACTGCATTCCAGCCTGGGTGACAGAGCGAGACTCTGTCTCAAAAGAAAAAAAAAGAAAAAAAGATTCATTATCTCTCTGTATTCTGTTAGTAGCTGAGACAGGAGAAAAACCAATCAAGGCAACCTAATGACAGGGATTTCCTTCTCCAGACTCCCTACCTACTCACCTTTCTGTCTCTTTTTCTGGTAAGTATTTCCCTGGGACCTGTACACAGGTGCCCACTTCTTACACCCCACCATCCGGAGTCTCTGACAGCTCTCACACGGAAGAGGAATGCCGTGGTCCTGGAAGTTGCTAGGTAGGCTCCGACTCCCAGTTGTTTCATTTCTCTGGACCTCCTGGTGCTGCAGGAGAATGACATGGGCTCCAGACTGGAAGTTGCCACACATGCCTTGTGATCCTGGCTCTGATGGGCCTTGCTGTGTGATCTTGCTTAAGTTGCTTCCCCTTTCTGGTCTTTATTTTCATTACCTTATTTTGTATACATTGGTTAAAAGATGAATCTGGTGGTTTCTATAGTCTCTTCAAGCTCTGAAACAGTATGATTTTGTGAACTCACATATTCATATAGACATAAACACAAGGAGGATTTGCTAACGAACTTCTTCATTCTCTGTTAAATATAAATGCCTTGCTAGTTACTGCAGAGGCTCAGGTGCTCCATCAGCGAGTATTTAAGTGCCTACTATGTACGGGTTTCAAACTTGAGGCTTTAAGTGTTTGTAGGAAATGGAAACACTGATGTCTTTCTATTCTTTAACTGAGGAGTGGAGAGGGAAGGAAGAGGTGTGTGTTATCCCGGCTCTGTCTCATTTGTGTGCATCATTCTTCTTTTTCTTCCGCTTCTTTTCCTGGGATCACCACATTCTTGTTGGTGTCTTACAGATGAACCTCTTCAGGACTGAATGACCAAGTGCCCCCAGAAACATGGATTGCTGTGGGTGGTGCCCGAGCCTGACCCCTGCCTGTTTTCTCATACATGGTTCACGTTGCCCCCAGCAGAAGTGGAGAGTAAGGGGTTCAATGGCTATTTGTCCAAAATGTGTTGGTTGGTGTGGAATTGGGTACAACCTGGTACTTTCTGTGAGTGTCGGGGGCCTGCTCCTCCAGGCGGTGGGCCATGCCTTCCAAGGTTTTTTTTTTTTTTTTCTTCTGAGACAGGGTTTCACTGTCACCCAGGCTGTAGCACAGGGGTGCGATCTTGGCTTGCTTCAGCCTTGACCTCCAAGGGCTCAAGCCATCCTCCCTCCTCAGCCTCCTGGGTACCTGGGACCACAGGTGTGTGGCACCACACCTGGCTAATTCCAGGGCTTTTTAACAGATGGTCTCAGGAGTCTTCTTTGTGGAGGTTCAGGTCACTCTGGGGATGGATGGGGTTGGGGCTTAGGACTCCTCTCTCGACTCCTGGGTCAGAAGGTGACTCCGTCAAACAGGCATTTTTATGGTCTCAAGTGGGTTTAACAAGAAAGAAGTCACGGAGGCAGTGAATGAAGACCCAGTTAGTGAGGGGCGTGGTGGACCTGCTGGTGGTTCACAGTGCTCATGAGGTAGGGTGTGAATGTGTTTTGTCTCCAGCGGCTTGTCTTGAGGAGGGACACCATTTTGCTATCATCTTTACCCCCAGAAAGAACAGGTGGGGAGGAGATTTGTGTAGGACTCTTTTTCCCCATATGGAGAACTCTATGGCCATTTTACAAACATTCCCCATCCTTCCAAATCCTCTCTCCCCCTTCTCCTTGCCAAATGTACACTGCCACTTATACTAGACTAGCAACAAGGAGCTTGGAGAGAAAGGCAGCTTTTAGAGATGTCATTCCAAGCGCTAACAAGGTGTTCTCGATAACCGGAATCAGCACCACCCTCCTTCCGGTCATGTAGCCCTGGTAACCACAGAGCATGTTTATGCTTGGGGAGTCTGTTTCCCGGTGTTGGGGTCGGAACTGTTCCTGGAGTCATTTCCTGGTTTTAATGCTCTTCCTTTCCCTCACCAGCCATTAAAGCTTCTGGCCTAGAAAAGCCTGTCTGGCTGGCCTGACCCGGTGCTCCGTTTCTGTTATCTCTGCTCAGCAGTGGGGAGGGCGCTGGGGACAGAAATATGTTAGAGAAGGCCCCTCTGGAGAGGGGCCTGAAGAGACCCAAGGACACCCTCCTGGCTGCTGGGTGCCTATTCCCTCCCTGGCTCTGTGCACCTCCATCCTGGCAAGAGGGCCTCGGTGGGCAGGGTGAACGCCTGCATGCCTTTGGTGCTACCATGACAAGGTGGCCCTGGCCCAGGAGTGGAGCTGTGCCTGAGTTCCCCGAAATGCCTCAGAGCCATGACTTTCTGCTTCTCGCATCTTCTTTAGCTCAGTCTCTTAGTCTTCCCCTGAACTCGTGGACTCTTGGGTTCTCTGGCCAGCATGTTAAGGAGTTGGGCTGGGCAGCCTCTGCAAGGGTCTTCTTTACTGTCAACTTGAACAGTTTCCATAAGGTTGTGTCGGGGACACCTAGAAATAGGTTCCTTTGAACAACAGCATGCTTGTTGGCTAGCGAGACCTTCCAAAGGAGTGAGATTGGGCTGGGGATGGGATTTCAGGCTGTGTGTGTAAATTCAACATGATCCTCCGTGTGGAGAGGAGACACACAGGTGAGGGCAGCTCCTGGTGGTGGGGCAGGGGTCACAAAGCTCTGAAATGAACAGTGAAGTTGTGGAGGGGCCCTTTAGCAGAACCCGGGATCGGGGCACCAGCAACCCTTTCCTTCCCAGAGAGGAAAGTGGTTCACTGCCAGAAATGCTTTAGAATTGTTAGAGGACAGGAGATTAGCCACACAGATGATGAAACTGAAAGCCAGGGTCTGTCTGTTCTGCTGCTGAGCAAACTTGGTAAAAATGTTCCTTGAGATGGAAAACAAGAACACAGACACATTGTGAGCCCTTTGGCCTTTGCCTTTGACCCTGAAACCTGACTCTTTCCTGGAGAAAGCGAGTTAGCCTGTCTCCCCACGCCTGTGCCTGCCAGAGCCCCGCCCGGCTCCCCGGCACCTGCTCCGACTCCAGCTCTCATGGAAGCAGGGTTTTGCGATGAAGTCGTGGAAGCCAACAGCTCCCCTTTCTCCTCTTTCCCAAGTGTGTTGTTTGTGATTCCAGAAATAAGCTGGGCTCCACTCTCAGAGCGGCAGGCATTGATGGCTTCTCTTTCACGGGCTCTTTGGGGATTGCCTGAAGCCAATGCTGGCGTGGCTGGGCTGCCTGTTTCTCCAGGAGGGCCGTGATGGCACGTTCATATCAATATTACCTGCAGAAGAAACTTCCATCTTTTTTTTAACAGGCAATTCTGTTCAGGAGTATGAATTGGAGCCAATTAGGGCTAAAAGTATACTCCAAAATATATACAGTTATATGGCATATTACGATGTTTTGGTCAACAACTGATTGCATGTACCACAATGGTCCCATAAGATGCTAACACTATATTTTTACTGTACCTTTTGTATGTTTAGATCTGTTTAGATACACACGTACTTACCATGTTTAACAGTTGCCTACAGTGTTCAGTACAGCAACACACTGCACAGGTTTGTAGCCCAGGAGCCATAGGCTGGATGACTGTAGCCTGGGAGGGTAGGAGTCTGCCCATCTAGGTTTGTGTAAGTATATACTTTGTGTAAGTACACTATGATGTTCACACAATGACAAGATTGCCTAATGACACACTTCTCAGAATGTATCCTTGCCATTAGGGGACACAGGACTGTATAGGCAATAAACAGATACATTGACAAATGATTTCTGACCACCCCATACTGTAGGCTGAGGGCTCAGGCCCCTCTGAGGGCTCCTGCAGGAGGCTCTCCTGCCTCTAACTCAGTGCTGGGAGCTGAAGGGGGCTGCAAATTGCGGACTTAGTCTTGAGCTGCGATGTGGGGCAGGATGATGACATGGGGAAGGACGATGATCAGAGACAGAGCTGGAGAGGGACCAGGGCTGACCCAATGCCACAGGAAGTGGCTGGAGTTGTTCTCTCCTGTAGGGACCTGAGCTGGGGCTTACTCTCACCAGGCTATTGTACAGAAGCAGGTGATCCCCTCATTGCCCCCACTGGGCTACCAGGCCGCCCTCACCTGTCCTTGGGCCAGCAGAGCACTTCTTCTCCATCCCAGGCTTAGGCAGTGCTTGTGCACCCTGCAGGGGCGTGGGCCACCCTGGCCTCGGCGCACCCTGCTTTTGACTGTTCTTTGTGCTGGAGGCGAGGAGTGAGTCTGGGGACCTGCCCAGGGGGCTCCGTGGCTGACACGGCCGGCCAGACAACTGCAGATGTCAGAGATGTTTTAAGAAACTCCCTTCAGGGCAATCAAGCCCTTGCCAAGTGGAATCACTCTGCATTTACATGGGTGGCTTCTGAACGTGGCCTTGATGAATTGTGCTCTGGCAGGGCCTTGACAGTGAAAAATGGGGCAGTGAGATGGAGCAGGAAGGCGCGGGGTCTCTACTGGGATGGAGCCTGTGCCTGAACCAGGAGTCTGGAGCCACTGGAAACGGTGGGTGCCTCCGCCAGCCCCAGGGGGAATGCACAGATGTGCCCTCATTGCTCAGGTTCTCTCTTTGTCTCTCTGCGCCCTTTGTGTGCATTGTCTTTCTCTGATTTTCCCTCTGTCTCTCCAGGCTGAAATGCAGCATCAAACACACGCTCTCCTGCTTTCTTGCTTTGTCTCTCTTACGCTTCTCTTTTTCCACCTTCTCTTTCCTTCTTTCTTATTCGATTTTTAAATTATAATCAAAACCACTGGACGGTGAGCAGGGACAGGAGGGACATTTGAAGAGGGTGGATATGTTGCTGTCTTGATTGCGGTGACAGTTTCCCAGGCGTGCACATAGGCCAAAACTTAGTGTTGCACACCTCAAATACGTGCAGTTCATGTGCAGCTCTACCTTAATAAAGCTATATTTAAACCCCCCCACTCATTTTGAGTAGGAAAGCAAGGAGAAAATGTTTTTGAATATTTAACTTTTAGAAAAGCCTGTATTCTGCTTCCCTGTGAGGTAGAGGGAGACAGACTCAGCAGGGGACATTTCTTTCTGGGGTTTGAGCACTGGAAGATGATTATTATTGTTATTATTATTATTTGAGATGGAGTCTCGCTCTGTCACCCAGACTGGAGTGCAGTGGAGCGATCTTGGCCCACTGCAAGCTCCACCTCCCAGGTTCACACCATTCTCCTGCCTCAGCCTCCTGGGTAGCTGGGACTACAAGCGCCCGCCACCACGCCCGGCTAATTTTTTATATTTTTTAGTAGAGACAGGGTTTCACCATGTTAGCCAGATGGTCTCAATCTCCTGACCTCGTGATCCGCCCACCTCGGCCTCCCAGAGTGCTGGGATTACAGGCATGAGCCACCGTGCCCAGCCTGGAAGATCATATTAACAGTGCAACAGCTACCGCCGTTCAGTGAGTGGTTTAATCAGTAGGACAAGCCTATGCAACAGCCCTTGCATTTGTCCCCAGAGACTCGGGGAGGGTCAGCAAAGTGACCTGCTCAAGGGCATGCAGCTGGTCAGGTGCAAAGCTCTGCTTCCCGGCAGGTCTCTGGAGCATGACTCCCCTCTAATACCAGTTGTGGGATGGGACAGATGCGCCTGGGAGTGGCTGGCAGAGAGTGTGTTGGAAGTCGTTTGGCACCTACCCTTGAGATGTAGTTTGAGATTGAAGAGAAGATGGTCTCTGCTTCTCTGGCTCACAGGCAGTCACCCTCTTCCTTTCCTCCCTCAGCCACTTGTGCATTCCCAGCAGGGTATCTTTGGTGCTGGGGGAAGGACTCTTTATGATCCCTTCCCTCCAGACTTGGACTGACTGGCTATTGAAGTGAGTGGAAAGGCCACAGGATGACTCTGCCATGGGTATTGGGTGGGCTAGTGGTAGGGGTTAGCTATGCAATCAAGGGGCTATTAGGAGTGAGGTTTCCTCTTGGGTGGGCCTCCTAATTAGTCTAGGATGACATAAAGTAGCCTCTCTTTTTTAAAAAAGGCAAATCTGGTCAGATCTTGGTTTCCAGGTTTTTGGAATATCCAGGCAAAATTGCCTTGGCACCTTCTGAAATCCTAGAGAGGTAGTGTAGCCCACTTGCTGGGGCTGACTTCTGTTGCCAGCGCCTCACCTCCATTTGATTGCAGGGTATTGGTTGGCCATATGCTTCAGGGATTTGAAGGAGGGTTAGCTATGTCTAGGACTTGGTGTGTTCTTGGAGAATATTGGGCAGGAGTATGATTCCCTGAGTCTGGGGGAAGGAGGAGCTCCAGTGAAACTTCCAATCAAGATGCCAACTATGCATATGTGGGAATCTCTCTTCTCTCACTCTCAACCCATAGAAATGTTGAATTAGTTATAATAGCAGCAAAGACATAGTTGAATTCAAAGGTGAGGTTGGGAGATTTCTGGGTGTCAGAAGCCAAGATGAAATTAGAGCTGAAGCCAACTGGCCTTATTGGAGTTTCCACAGTAAACCCCTTAAGGGCTGAGGTTTCACAGGCTCTAGGGAGCTGGAACCAAGTTTCTTGTACAAAACTGGCAACAAGAAGGGACTATCTTTTCTGTCATTAAAAAGTAGAAAAATTCTTCCCATTGGCTCAGGAATACGGTATACCCCGTCCCCCAAGCAGTAGCTTCTAAGAATTTCCTTCAAGAAGGAGGGATACCAAGCCTAAGCTGTATATAGATGTGAGATCAAATCCTGCACTGTCAGTGTGGGTAGAAACTCTGAGCTGAGAACCTAACATAAAATGTGGTCCAGAATTAGTGGTACCCTTAACACTGTGTCAGATAGAAGTGTAAAACTTCTTACGAGGGATGGTTCCAGAACACAAGGCACATATGAGGTTCCCAGGGGAAAAACTGGGGGACTCCCAATGTAGATAAACCCTTAGGCAAAAGTTACAAAGCAGACTCGCAAATTGACCACCACGGGAGATAATCCACAAATGCTGTGAAAGATAATTTACGTCTCAGAAACTATAGACAACAGAGCAATCCAAGAAGGCTGTTAGATAGATCAAATATGTGTAAAATGTTTGAAGAGACAAAATAAGAAATAAAATCCATAAGACTTGAATAGTAGATAATCGGATGAAACAAGTTTTTTTTTTTTTTTAAAGAATCAGTTATTCTAGAAATAAAATATGTAATAATTGCAACGAAAACCAAACAAGATGCCAAAAACCTTCTAATAGATGGGATAAACAAAAGAATAGACATACTGCTAAAGAAAGAGTTAGTTAAGGCCCGGCATGGTGGCTCACGTCTGTAATCCCAGCACTTTGGGAGGCTGAGGCGGGCGGATCACAAGGTCAGGAGTTTGAGACCAGTTTGACCAACATGGTGAAACCCTGTCTCTACTAAAAATACAACAATTTGCCGGGCGTAGTGGCACGCGCATATAGTCCCAGCTATGCAGGAGGCTGAGGCAGGAGAATTGCTTGAATCTGGGGGGCAGAGGTTGCAGTGAGCCAAGATTATGCCACGGCACTCCAGCCTGGGTGACAGAGCAAGACTCTGTCTCAAAAAAGAAAGAAAGAAAGAAAGAAAGAAGAAGTTAGTTAAGCATAAGATGGTCCTGAGGAGATCCACCAAACTGTGGTTTAGGGAAGTGAAGGTGGAAAACGTGCACATGAAGGTCCAACACATATCTAATGGGCGTCTCAGAGGAGAAGATAGAGACAACAGGAGGGAGGCATGCTTGAAAGTAATACAGCTGGAGGAATAAAGACAGACATAAGCCTTCCTACTGAAAATGAACATGGAATTGCAGGTGGAATAAATAAAAGGAAAAATCCATATGTGGTCACATCAGGGTGAAACTACTGAACACCAGAGATAAAGAGATACCTTAAAAAAACCACCAGGAAAACAGCAACAGTGAGACCTCATTAGTCTGGGTAAATATAAAACAGGGAAAATGCAAGATAAGGGCTGGGCTGCTGTCTGTATTTTAGTATGTCTTCCTAAAGGAATGAATAGGGGAAAATAGGATACTTTTGGTTCTTCAGTCTGCAATCAGTCTGCGCTAGCAGTGTGATGCTGGCCTTTAAGAACAAAAGCATCGGTGTGTATCCGTTCCAGTGCTTTTGAAGTATTGTTCACCTGATGTGTTTCTAGGGCTGTCTCTGCTCCACCGACACCTTTCTGGGATAAACCTTCAAACATGGGCTGTGGGCCTGGGATCCCCTCGACAGGTGCTGCCAAGAATGAAAATGTGATCTTTGCAGGGTGCTTACCTCCTATTAATAAGGAAAAAAAGCAAACTAAATTAGTGTTGGGAAGTAAAGTGCCACATGAATCAGCTTTCCTCACTCCGAAAATAACTTGCTAAGAATTTATAGATCCCCTAAGTTCTGCTGATTTTTTTATATTGTTTACTTTCCTCTCCAAAATATCAAATAATTCACAGGTGGTAGGTATGGTGGCTGTATGGATAATTTGAAATGAGAAATGGACAGCAAGAGAAATTTCCTTCTGGGGGTCAGTGCTGGGGTGACTCCCTAAGACTAATGGTGCTGGATTAATAACCTGGGGCTGCTTCAGCATTCATGGCTTGTTCCCTCTGAAGGCTGGGATATTTCCCACTTTTATGTCCTGCACAAAACTGTAAAGCAGAGATGGTTTCATTGCAGCTATGTGCGTAATGAGATGCGCAAGAGCCGCTCTTGCCCATTAATCAGCGTTTGGGGGAGGCTTCTGGAAGCCTGACCTATTGCCGTGGTAGCTGATCTGAATGCAATGATTTTCCCCTGTGGGAGCCGAGGCTGCAGGACCTGAGAGCTGGCTCTGGCAGCCTGGGGGCCCTGGCCATGAAGTAGTACTGCAGAGAGGAGGGATGGTTCCATAACCAGGGCGCACAGGCAAATGGCTGGGGTTTCTTAAATGAAAAGGCTGCAGGGCTTTGGAAGGAATCACAGGATGTGTGGTTTGCAAGAGTCCACCTATTTCTGAGGTCCATCTCGCCAGCCCCTCTGGCCTTACTGGGGTGGGAGAGGTACAGGAGGGTGGGTGTAGCTATATTCAACAGGGATTGGAGTGCAACTCTGTGCCAGGCACTGGGCCAGGTGCTGGGGAGACAGCTGAATAATTCAGGCATTCCCTCTCCCATTAAGGTGCTCTCAGGGGTGTGGGGGGAGGCAGGGACCCAAACTGCTGATTTTAATGAACTAGACTGGCGAGGCGGGAGAGATGTTAGCAGCACACAGATGACGACTACTTACCGGCTTTGGGGGTGGAGGGTGGGAAGAGGGCCACTGTGGTTTGAGAAGGCTTCCTGGAGAAGTAATGTCTGAGCTAAATCTGAGGAGTAATTAATATTTGGCCAAGAGTCTAACCAAAATGGCTCATGCCTGTCATCTCAGCACTTTGGGAGGCTGAGGTGAGCAGATTGCTTGAGCTCAGGAGTTAGAGACCAGCCTGGACAACAACGTGGCAAGACCCTGTCTCTACAGAAAATACAAAAGTTAACTGAGTGTGACGGCGGATGCCTGTGGTCCAGGTAGTTGGGAGGCTGAGGCAAGAGGATTGCTTGAGCCTGGAAGATGGAGGCTGCAGGGAGTTGTGATTGGACCACTGCAGTCAGACCTGGGCAACAGAGCAAGACCCTGCCTTAAAAAAAAGAAAAGAAAAGAAACAAAAAGATTTGACCAAGAGCAGGAGAGTAGGCCCATGAAGGTGGAAGTGAGATATTTATCCTAGCAAGGGGCCTGCCAGGGATGGAGCTGGTGGAAGCACAAAATGTGAGGCAGGCGGAGGTGAGGCCTGCGAAGGCTGGGTAGTGGATTGCTGCTCAGGCCCTGTGAGAATTCTGACTTAATCATGATATTCCTACGTGCCCAGTGGGGCAGTCGTCCATGGCGCTTCCTCAGGTGTGATTTGGAATGTACTGTGGGAGTGGCAGGCCCGGTGGGACAAGGGACATGACCCAGGAGAGCAGGCCTAGATTTCCTGCTACCTGTGGCTCCCCTTGCCAGAATTCCCATATAAGCCAAGACTCTCAAATTAGTTTCAAAAGATTTTAGAGACCTTCATGGGTGCTTTCCAATAACAGGAAAATAAGGACTGTGAGGAACATTTCTCTAACTTTAGACCCAGAAACTAAGGGCTGGGAGGGTGGGTGGCTGCCTTTTTTTTTTTTTTTTTGAGACAGAATCTGTCACCAGGCTGGAGTGCAGTGGCACGATCTCCGCTCACTGCAACCACTGCCTCCCGGGTTCAAGCGATTCTTGTGCCTCAGCCTCCCAAGTAGCTGGGATTACAGGTACATGCCACCACACCCAGTTAATTTTTGTATTTTTAGTAGAGACGAGGTTTCATATGTTGGCCAGGATGGTCTCGATCTCCTGACCTCATGATCCACCCACCTCGGCCTCCCAAAGTGCTGGGATTACAGGCGTGAGCCACCATGCCCGGTTTGTAGCTGTTTTGACCTTTTTCTGGCTGCTTTAATGTTCCTTCCCAAAAAAGTCTTATCTTTATGGTGGTGGCTTTTCTTGGGAGGTGGCAGAGTCAGGCCTGGGCTGGACTTCTCCCCTGGGATTCGTGTGAACCATGGTTGAAGTCTGTGCTTCAGGGGCTCCTCCATCCTCCTTAGATGGCTCGAGAAGAGGGTGGGAAAACAGGTGAAGAAGGGTCAGTGGCTCGACATTATCTTTCTCGCCTCTGGAGATAAAGTAGGAAAATAAAGAAATGTCTTCGGTTTGTATTTGGATACACACATCACTCACTAGCTGCTGAGATCCATGATAGCATCATGAATATCAGCATTAAAAGGCTGCTTTGGGGATCAATAGCAATGCTTGCCCTGCATTTAAATATCTACAATTAAGGTCGAAGCCTGAAAACACGACTCCTGGGAGGCCCACGAGACCTGGGGGAAGGGACACATTGAACCTTAGTTATATATTTCAATGACCTGGAGATCAATATATGCCAGATCACATTTTCTTATCTGTTCTTTAAATCTCGATCTTTACTTGGGTCTACATTTTCAGGGTACTCCGTCAGCTTGGTGTTTTTGGTGGCAGATGTGGTGACACCCTGGCCGGCAGTATTTGAACCTGGTCTAAAGGATATCTGAGTGAGAGTTCAAAAGATAGAAACATGGTAGGGGTATCTGTGCGGATATGCAGAGGGGGAAAATTGGCACAACCCCTCATGCAAAACTGAAAAATGTGGGATAGATTTAGTCTGACAGTGGGCGTGGAGGGAGATTCTAGCAAGTCTTTAATGTGGGATGTAGCCATCTGTCTTACAGAGTTATGAAGGTTGGGCATGGATACAAAGACCCTTAGACTTTTTATTTGTTCCCTTCAGTAGTAATGCTTAGATGTTCTTTTACTGCCAACCAGAGATATTCTTTTTTTTTTTTTTCGTTCTTTTTTTTTTCTTTTTTGAAACGGAGCTTTGCTCTCCTTGCCCAGGCTGGAGTGCAATGGTGCAATCTTGGCTCACTGCAACCTCTGCCTTCCAGGTTCAAGTGATTCTCCTGCCTCAGCCTCCCAAGTAGCTGGGATTACAGGCATATGCCACCATGCCTGGCTAATTTTCTGTATTTAGTAGAAATGGGGTTTCACTATGTTGGTCAGGCTAGTCTTGAACTCTTGAACTCAGGGGATCCACCTCAGCCTCCCAAAGTGCTGGGATTACAGGCGTGTGCCACCGTGCCCAGCCCAAGATATTCTTTAGTGTATTTCTCCCTGACACTTTTCTGGGCCCAAGTTTATGGCAGAAACTAAGCCAAGGAGAAAAAGAAATAGCTGTCAGGCATTTCATTGTCTTAATTACAGAGCACAGATATTAGTGTCAGTGAGTCTCTGGGTGGTAGAGCTGGTGGTCAGAGTGGACCTATAGCCTGAAATCACAGCATGAGCCAATGAAACTGCCAAATATACTCAGCCTCTGAGTTGGTTTCTCCAACTTCTGAGGCCGTCTCTAGCACGAGTCTCTTCATGAGGTCCCTCATTGCCCTCTGAAACTATGATTTGATTTCCCGCATGTTCTTCTTGCTGCCGTCCATGAATCCAAGACCTACTTTCATGGTTATCCTTTCTCCTGATGTTTCTCTGATCATCATAACTCTTTTCTGCCATGCCCCACTTTGGCCTCCCTGGAGCACTGTCCGTTCACATGCCAATCTATTGAAGAGCGGATCCTTGGTATTATCATGAGTCATTTTGTACCCCTACAGCCCTGCTTTGGGGTATTGCTTCTTGCCTGTCCTTTGCACATGCTCAGTAAGTGTTTGGACTGTCAGACGGAGGTGAATAGACAAAAATCTCTGCACTCATGGTGTTTATATTCTAATGGAGCAGAGAGACAATACGCAAATTGTATATGTACAAAAATGCGACATGTTGTCAGATAAGTACTGAGAAGGAAAATATAACAGAGTAAAAAGATGGAGAGTGATGTGGTACTATTTCAGAGAAATTTGAAAGTGGGAAATGTTACTGATTTGGAATCAGGTCTAGATTCAAATGCTGATTCCTTTATCCTCTAGGACAACTAATTTAACCCCTATGAACCTCAGTGTCCTTATCCACAATATGTAAATCATGTTTATTTTTTAGGGTTGTTAGAGGGTAACAAGGATTATAGTTTGAGTATGGTGCCTAAGTATGGGCGTAATGCACGTGAGCTTTCATTGCTCTTATGAGCATCATTATTTTTGTTACTATAAAATCAAGGGCTCAGCCGGGTGCAGTGGCTCACACCTGTAATCTCAGCACTTTGGGAGGCTGAGACGGGTGGTCAGGAGATCAAGACCATCCTGGCTAACATGATGAAACTCCGTCTCTACTAAATATACAAAAAAAATTAGGCAAGTGTGGTAGCGTGCACCTGTAGTCCCAGCTACTTGGGAGGCTGATGCAGGAGAATGGTGTGAACCCAGGAGGCAGAGCTTGCAGTGAGCCCAGATGGCATCACTGCACTCCAGCCTGCGTGACAAGAGCGAGACTCTGTCTCAAAAAAAAAAAAAAAAAAAAATCAAGGGCTCTGCCAGTCCAACTGCATTGAACAGACTATTGTTTAGCTTGGAATCTTCTAGTGAGTTTGCAAATATCAAGAAATCTCTCTCTCTCTCTTTTTTTTTTTTTTTGCATAGTCTATGAGCAACTCAACTTCTCTAGAACAATGTTTCTTGAAATTTTTGGTTTCAGGAACTCTCTTACAGTCTTAAAAGTTATTGAGGAACACAAAGAGCTTCTGCTTATGAATTACAGCTATACTATTTACTGCATTAGAAATTAAAACTGAGAAATTATTAAAATATGCAAACTTATTAAAATTACAGTAATAAACTCATTTTATGTTAGCATAAATAACATATTGTTTAATGAAAAATAACTATACTTTCCAAAACAAAACAAAATTTAGTGAGAAGAGTAATGTTTAACATTTTTGCAAATTTCTTTAATGTTTGGCTTAATGAAAGACAATTGGATTCTCATATCTGCTTCTGCCTTCAATCTGTTTTGGTATGTTGAAATAAATGAAGAAATTTAGCTTCACACAGATGTATAATTAGAAAAGGAAGTAGTATTTTAATAGCCATTTCAGAGAATTGTGAATATTTCTCTTTGTTACTATATCAAAACCCAACAAGTGGTACTTTCTTAGATGTTAGCTGCAGTGCAGAATCTGGTATATGCTGTCCACAGAAGCCCACCTTAAATAAAAAGACAAAAATAGTACATTTTTTGTATACTGTTACATTAAAATCCATTGGCCTATCCTTTTTTCAAGGGGATATATTTTAATATGGATCTTGGAAAGATCTTTTATTCTGGCATTTTGTCACAGCAGTTGTTTTGAAAATACTGGTTCCCTGAGTTATGCAGATCTTCCAAATGTTGACACATTTTATTATACAATACCCCCCACCCCAAAATGGCTTTGTTACTGTCAGTACCAAAGTCCTCAGAAAAGTCTTTACATTTTGCAAGTTGTCAAGTTCACAGTGGTGAATACAAGTTCTTCCCAATTCTAATTCTTAACTTAAAAATTCATATTTTATCATTGGCAACAAATATGGTCAGTTGAAGTGATAGTCTGCCAAATACCTGTCTGTTATTACCAATAATTTCTAATTTAATTCCATTGTAGTCAGAGAATATACTGATAAATGAATTCCTTTTTTTGTCAATTTACTTAATTCTTTTAAATTTATTGAGACATTTTATGGCTCAGAATATATGTTGGTAAACGTTCTGTGTGCATGTGAAAAGAATGTGTATTTTGCTGTTGTTAGAATGTTCTACAAATGTCAACTAGGTCAAGTTGGTTGATAGTGTCGTTCAAGTCTTCTACATCTTTAATATTTTTTTGTTTTTTGTTTTGAGACGGAGCCTTGCTCTGCCGCCCAGACTGGAATGCAGTGGTGCGATCTCGGCTCACTGCAAGCTCTGCTTCCCGGGTTCATGCCATTCTCCTGCCTCAGCCTCCCGAGTAGCTGGGACTAGAGGCACTCGCCACCACGCCGGGCTAATTTTTTGTATTTTTAGTAGAGATGGGGTTTCACGGTGTTAGCCAGGATGGTCGTGATCTCCTGACCTCGTGATCTGCCCACCTCGGCCTCTCAAAGTACTGGGATTCCTTAATGTTTTATGTCTACTTGTTTTATTGATTATTAAGGGAGGGATATGGAAATCTCTAATTACAGTTGTAGATTTGTCTATTTCTTCTTGTATTTCTATCAGTTTTTGCTTCATATATGTTGAAGCTGTCTTGTTTCATAAACATTTGTGACTGTTATGTCCTCATGATTAATTTTCTATTATTATGAAATGACTGTTTTTATGTGTGGTAGTATTTTTTTGTTCTGAAATCTGCTTTTTGTGATATTAACATAGCCACTGCAAATTTCTTTTTCTTAGTGTTGCAGTGGTATATCTTCTTCTATTCTTTTAGTTTTAATTTATTTTTGTCTTTTCATTTAAGGTGGGCTTCTATAGACAGCATATAGTTTGGTCTTGCTGTTTAATCCAGTCTTGCAATCTCTGTCTTTTTTTCCTTTTTTTTTTTTGAGACAGAGTTTCACTCTTGTTGCCCAGGCTGGAGTGCAATGGCATAATCTTGGTTCACCGCAACCTCCACTTCCCAGGTTCAAGTGATTCTCCTGCCTCAGCCTCCCCAGTAGCTGGGATTACAGGCATGCACCACCACGCCCAGCTAATTTTGTATTTTTAGTAGAGACAGGCTTTCTCCATGTTGGTCAGGCTGGTCTCGAACTCCTGACCTCAGGTGATCCGCCCGCCTTGGCCTCCCAAAATGCTGGGATTACAGGCGTGAGCCACCACGCCCGGCCTTTTTTTTTTTTTTTGAGACAGACTCTCACTCTGTCACCCAGAATGGAGTGTAGTGGTGCAATCTTGGCTTACTGCAACCTCAATGATTACTGCAACCTCAAATGATTCCCCTGCCTGGGCCTCCAGATTAACTGGAACTACAGGCATGTGCCACCATGCCCAGCTATTTTTTTTGTATTTTTAGTAGAGATGGGATTTCAGGATGTTAGTCAGGATGGTGTCGATCTCCTGACCTTGTGATCCACCCGCCTCGGCCTCCTAAAGTGCTGGGATTACAGGCATGAGCCACCACACCTGGCCAATCTCTGTCTTTTATTTGAAGTAGTTAGACCACTTACATTTAATGCGATTATCAATATGGTTAATTTTCTATTTGTTTTCTGTTTCCCTATCTGTTGTTTGTCCCCCTTTTCTCTTATTTATTTATTTATTTATTTATTTTTGAGATGGAGTCTTGCTCTGTTGCCTGGGCTGAGATGAAGTGGCATGATCTTGGCTCACTGCAGCCTGCACCTCCCAGGTTCAAGCAATTTTCCTCCCTCAGCCTCCTGAGTAGCTGGTACTGCAGGCACCCACCACCATGGCTAGCTGATTTTTGTGTTTTTAGTAGGGACAGGGTTTCACCATGTTGACCAGGCTGGCCTTGAACGCCTGACCTCAAGAAATCCACCTGCCTTGGCCTCCCAGAGTGCTGGGATTATAGGCATGAGCCACTGCACCCGGCCCCTTTTTTGTTTTTCTGCCTTCTTTTGGATTAACTGAACAATTTTTTTTTATCATTCAGTTTTATCTCTTTTGTTGTCTGGCTTATCTATAAATCTTTGTTATTTTAGTGCTTGTTTTAGAGTTTTTAGCATCTGTCTTTAACTTATCACCGTCCACTTTCAGGTGATGTTATTGACCACTTGATGTCATGTATAGTGTAAGAACCTTATTGTAGTATAATTTCATTTCTTCTTTCCCATGTATTAACAATTCTTCTCATACCTTTTACTTATAGATTTGTTATAAACCCCGCAATTTATTATTTTGCTTTAAGTAGTTGCTTATCTTTTTAATAGATTTAAGTAATAAAAAAGTCTTTCTATATATACCCACATTGCTATCATGTCCAGTGCTCTTCATTGCTTTGTGTAGATCCAGATTTCCATCTGGTATTTTTTTCCCTTCTTCCTGAATGAGTTCCCTTAATATTTCTTGTAGTGCATGGTCATGAATTCTTTCAGTTTTTGCATCTATAAAATAAGTCTTTATTTCACTTTTGTTTTTGAAAGATATTTTCAATGGATAAAGAATTCTAGGTTGATAGTTTTTTTTTTCCCTCTTTGTACTTTAAAGAAGTTTCTCTATGTCTTCTGGCTTGCTTGCATAATTTCTGATGAGAAGTCTGCAGTTATTCATATCTTTGTTTTTCTCTGTACAATGCATCCATTTCCTGTGGCTGCTTTTAGGATTTTTTCTTTGTCACTGGAGTTAATCAGGATGCTTATGATGTGTCGTGGTGTAGTTTTCTTACGTTTCTGGTGCTTGGGGCTCATTGAGCTACTTGGATGTGTGGATTTATAGTTTTATCAAATTTGGAAAATTTTGGCTGTTTTTCTATTTTTTTCTGTCCCATCCTCTGCATAGGGAACTTTTACATATATTAGACTGTTCAAAGTTGTTGTGGATACTCTATTCAGCTTTTTCTTTTTCCTGTTTAATTTGCTGTCTTTAAGTTCACTAATATTTTCTTTAGTGATGTCTAATTGTCTGTTAATTACATGCAGTGTGTTTTTCACCTCAGACTGCATCTTAGGTTTTCACTGCAGTTTGCATCTTTAGAAGTTTTACTTGGATCTGTTTAATTCTCCCATATCTCTTTTTAATATGTTTAATCTTCATACCTACTAATTTTATCAGTGTATAATTTCTGGTTTGGTTGTGATTGATTTTTCTTCTTATTATGAGTCATATTTTCCCACTTCTTTGTATGCCTGGGAATTTTGTCTTTGATTCCAGACATTATGAATTTATCATATTGGGTATTGTGTACATGTTTATTCTTGTAAAAAAAAAAAATATATATATATTTTGGATACAGAGTCTCACTGTGTTGCCCAGGCTGGAGTGTAGTGGCTGTGATCTCGGCTCACTGCAATCTTTGCCTCCTAGGTTCAAGCGATTCCCCTGCCTCAGCCTCCTGAGTAGCTGGGATCACAGGTGTATGCCACCATGTCCGGCTAATTTTTTGTATTTTCAGTAGAGACGGGGTTTCACCATGTTGGCCAGGCTGGTCTCGAACTCCTGACCCCAAATGATCCATCCCCTTTGGTCTCCCAAATTGCTGGGATTACAGGCGTGAGCCCCTGTGCCTGGCTGATTGTAAATATTCTTGAGCATTGTTCTGGAATGTGGTCACATTGTTTGGAATTAGTTTAACCCTCTCAGATCTCGCTTTTACGCTTTGTTAGGTGGGTACAGAACATCATCGAGTTCAGGGCTGGTTTTTCTTACCCACTACTGAGGTAAAACTCTGCTGAGTACTCTACCCTGTGCCCCGTATATTATGAAGATTTTCTCTTGTTAGTTGAAACAGGCACTATTTCAGGTCCAAGTGTTAGTGACAGCGATTTTTGTGTTTTTTTTTTTTTTTTTTTTTTGAGATGGAGTCTCGCTCTGTTGCGCAGGCTGGAGTGCAGTGGCGCAATCTTGGCTCACTGCAACCTCCGTCTCCCAGATTTGAGCAATTCTCTGCCTCAGCTTCCCAAGTAGCTGGAATTATAGGTGCCCACCACCACACGCAGCTAAGTTTTGTATTTTTAGTAGAGATGGGCTTTCACCATCTTGGCCAGGATAGTCTTGAACACCTGACCTTGTGATCGACCCGCCTTGGCCTCCCAAAGTGCTGGAATTACTGGCGTGAGCCACGTGCCCGGCCGATTGTTGTTTTTAATCCTGTTAAAAGGTGTTACAAGGCCTGAGAGTTTCCTCATACATGTGCACTGATCCATGTCTATTTGACTACTTGAAGAGGCCTCTACACAGCTCTGGAGTTCTCTGTGTGTCTTTTTCCAGTACTCTGCCCTGTGACCTCCGGCTGTCTTGGCCTTCTTAGATTCTTAGTTCCTTTTCAACTCAGAAAGATTGCTCTACTTGGGATGCCCTCCTGTGCCATGGTTTGGAAACTCGCTAGCAAAAAGCTGGGGCAGTCTCGGGGCTGACCTCACCATGCTTCACTCCCAGATATCTGATATCTAGAGAACTGATGTTTCATAAATGTTGTCGTTGTTTAGTTATTTTAAGCAGGAGAGGACCTCTAGCCCTTGTTACTCCATCTTGGCCAGAGGCAGAAGCCCTGCCAAATACCTGTGTCTAAAGAACCATAATTTAAAAAAAATCAGTCGTTTTCTTCAAATAAAAATTGGCATTCCATGAAGAAAGTTGCTCATTTAGCTTGTAACTCAAACAGTCACACAAATGCTTTTCTTCAAGATAATCATCATACTTTAGATTGCAGCAGAAGTATTTTAAGAGCGTTATTAAAAGTGATGGTAAAGACCACAATTACTTTTGCACCAACCTAAAGAATGAAAGCTGTTATTTTTGGTCGGAGGCAGTGGCTCATACCTGTAATCCCAGTACTTTGGGAGGGAGAGGCAGGTGGATCACCTTAGGTCAGGAGTTTGAGACTAGCCTAACCAACATGGTAAAACCCCGTCTCTACTAAACGCAAAAAATTAGCTGGGTGTGGTGGCACGCGCCTGTAATCTCAGCTACTTGGGAGGCTGAGGCAGGAGAATCATTTGAACCTGGGAGGCGGAGGTTGCAGTGAGCCGAGATTGCATCATTGCACTCCAGCCTGGGCAACAAGAGCGAAACTCGGTCTTAAAAAAGAAAAATAATAATAATCTTATTTTTATTGCCTCATGAAGGAATTCTAAAGTAAAACTGGCAAAGAGCATGTGCATGTGTGTGTGTGTTTTTCTGTAAGCATGTGGCAATGAAGAATATGTGATTACCAGTACAGTTGGGTGCTACTACCTTGATTTGTGGTGAGGCCCCAGCAGTTTTACCCACGGTTGCTTTTGCTCCAGCAGTGCAAATGCCAACACAGTGAAAAAGGCAAATCACTTCTTGGTATTTTACAAAAATGGTTTTGACCTCTCTGTCTCCCAAAAGGGTCTCTTAGGGATGCCCCAAGGGTCTGCAGACCACATTTGGAGACTACAGGCACCCTTGTATCTGTGCACAGAGACATGAGCAAGAATGCTCTGTGTTACAATGTTTACACTAATAGACATTCAGAAACAATTTAAATGTTCATCAGTAGTAGAATGGGCAAATAAATTGCAGTATTCTTATATAATGAAATAGTATATAGCCATTGAAATGAATAAGCTAAGGCTGTGTGTATATATGTATAAAGATCAGAACTCAGTGGGGAAAAAACAAGTTGCAAAAAGAAATGTACAGCACGGTACCATTTATATAAACTTAAAATGTAAAAAATATTTGTTGTTTATGGACGCCTACATATATAGTAAATAAAAACTAAATGGAAGATAGCAGCTGCCTCTGAGAGGGAGGGAGGAGAATGAGATGGGCAGGTTCAGAGTAGCTGCAGTTGTATCTGTAATTCTTTTTTATTTCTAAAAAATAAATTGGAGGATATCCAGTGAAATACTATGACTGGAAAATACGATTGGTTGGCACGCAGGTTTTTATTATATTATCCCCTATAGGTTTTGGAAAGCTTGAAGTCTTCCATAATCATCATCATCATCACTGAGAAATAGAGAAGAAGAGAAAATGTGTGAACACATGATAGATTCTCAGTTCTACGTGAAAACTGCTAAATGAATACTAGCTGGCGAGCGCACCGCGATTATTACCATAGCGCTAACAGCTGCCGTTACGGAGAGGGTGCGATCAGCCAGGGACTTCACCTAGTTTCATATTCAGCTTTATTATCAACTATGAAGTAGGACTTACAATCCTAATTCCGCAACAGAGGTGACTAGCATTCAGAAATGTTAAGTCATATGCCGATGTCATGCAGTGAGTCAGTTACGAAGTCATGATTGGAAACTAGGCCTTTTGGGTTCAAGGTTTGTGCTTTTTTCGCTCTGCTAACATCTGAGGTGATTGGCTTGTTATCTGAAGTTATTCTGCTTTTATTTCTCTTTCAGCTCTTCTTCCAAACCGATTTTCGGGCATAGTTTGTTATGTTTCTGCTAAGCGAGTTGGCTCTATCAATTACAGTATTTTTGTTGCCACAGCAACAATAATGCAGCCGTATTATTAGGTATCACTACTGTTTCCTTCTGCTGTGAGCTTCAGCCAGGCGGGCGCCCTGCTATTTGCGGAGGTCTCTTTTCATGGCTGTGGCTTTCTTGTCTTCGGGGTGAATTGCATGGGGGCTGTGTTTCAGTGAGGCCTTGGAATTTCGGGCTGGTACTACAGCCTGCTGTGGGAAGACTTCTTCATCAGTGTTATAATGGGATCATTTATAATGTTTTAGATAATAAAACCAAAGAACCTTTTGAATTTGTTGATAATAATATCCCACGGACACATCAAGCATTGTCTAAAGATTTACTTGAACTAATTGAGTAGACGATGGAAAGACAGACGATACACTTGCTCATTTGTTTAGTTCTTTTTGCTTGTAGCTGTCTGATAAAGAAAAACGGAGGTAGAATACTTGAGATTGTATGAATGCTTCTGGGAAGATGGGTTGGGATTTACGGAGTTTAAAAATAGAAGTTTGAAAGTTTCATAGGCATGTTTACCTGCTGGCATCGCTGCAGAACCAGGAGGGATGCGGGCGGCAGAGAGGCAGGCAGAGGAGCAGGGAGAGGATCCCACATTGAGGTGGCGTGTTTACCTTTCCCTGTGCTCTGGCTGGAATCAACAAGGCATTTGTTCCCTGCCTAGCCCCATTCTGTGCTTTCTCTCTGTGCTGGGTTCTTCTCATTGGGCTTTATGCTACTTTGAAAAATGGACAGTGTTTTTGTTAAGTTTTAGATAAGTTTAAAAACAGGCTGGGTGCGGTGGCTCACACCTATAATCCCAGCACTTTGGGAGGCCGAGGCAGGTGGATCACGAGGTCAGGAGTTCGAGACCATCCTGGCTAACAGGGTGAAACCCTGTCTCTACTAAAAATACAAAAATTAGCCGGGTGTGGTGGTGGGCACCTGTAATCCCAGCTACTCAGAAGGCTGAGGCAGGAGAAATGGCGTGAACCCGCGAGGCGGAGTTTGCAGTGAGCTGAGATCGCACCACTGCACTCCAGCCTGGGTGACAGAGCGAGACTCCGTCTCAAAAAAAAAAAAATCTAGCTTCAGGAAACAGTAACTGACATACACTGTTACTAGGAATATATATTGGTTTGATCTTTTTTTTTTTTTTTTTGCCATATTTTAAACATAATGGTTAAAATTACTGGCTCTGGAGTGAAATTGCTATTTTCCGGCTATAAGACCTTGGGCAAGTTACTTAACCTCTTGAGGCCTCAGTTTCCTCAACTATAAAATGAGGCTACATTAGTACCTACGTAATGAAATTCTTGTGAGGAGTTTATAATACATGAAAAGTGCTTACAACAGTGTCTACACAGAGTAAATGTGAACTGGGTGTTAGCTGTTATTATTATATATCAAAAGTCAAAGTTTTGATTTTCTTTGGGTCAACAAATTCATATTTAGAAATTTATCCTGTAAAAATGTGATCATAAGCATTCAAAGAAATATGTACATGGATATTAATTGTGGCATTATTTGTCATTGCAAAGTAACCTAAATGTCCACCAATGGGGACATCATGGTGCACCCATAAAATGGAATCTTGTGCAGTGGTTAAAAAGGATACAGAAATCAATGCCATATTATTAAGTGAAAAAATTAGTTTTTCTGCCATTTCAATGTAAAGATTTCAAACATATATTTCAAAAATATAACAAATTGAAAGAGTTTTGCAGTGAAACCCACAAATCCACCGTGTAGCGCCTGTGGCTAGCATTTCATTTTAGTTGCCTTACCAATATCCACCCTTCTATTTTCATCCATCCATCTTGATATTTTGATTCATTTCAGGAAGGTTGCACACATCAATACACTTTCTCCCAGATATTTCAACAGGTAGGAATATCATTCATTAGAGTTCATAGTTTGTTCATATTTCTTTTGAAACATTAGTTTTTATAACAATACAGATATTGTATATACCCATTTATATAAATAACAAAGCCTGGGCGCGGTGGCTTATGCCTGTAATCCCAGCACTTTGGGAGGCCGAGATGGGCAGATCACTTGAGGTCAGGAGTTCGAGACCAGTCTGGCCAACATGGTGAAACCTCGTCTCTACTAAAAATACAAAAGTTAGCCGGGCATGGTGGCAGGTGCCTGTAATCCCAGCTACTCAGGAGGCTGAGACGGGAGAATTGCCTGAATTTGGGAGGTGGAGATTGCAGTGAGCCGAGATCGTGCCACTGCACTCCAGCATGGGTGACAGAGCGAGACTCTGTCTCATAAATAAAAAATAAAATTAAATAAATAACAAATATGTTTCTATATGCCAAGGGTCATAGCAAACCACTTCTGGTGGTAATTTGCTGGAACAGAGTTACTGAGCAAAGTGACTTTTACTTTATGCTTTATATACTTCTGTGTGAATTATGCCATTTAATATATTGTTGGAGTGTGGCGTTGTGGCTGCCACCTTCCCACTTTTCTTCCTCCTCCTCCTCCCTTCTTTTTCACTATCATCATCATCATCAAACCTAGTTATACAAAGCTTTGCTTCCCTTGCAAAGCTATAAAATGCCCAGGCAACCCTTGCAATTCCTGAAGCAAAGGGGACAGAAATGGAGCATTCTTTGGATTAGAAAGACTTGTGTTGTCCTTAATTAAGTCTGGGGTCCTTTCTGATACCATGGTTTGAGGACTCTGAATTAAAATTAATAGCGCTTCCTTTCACATCTGAACCATTGTCCAAGAGCCTCATTTTAGTGAGATATTGAAAAACAAATGGAGATATTTGGAAGACGTGTAGGTATGTGGGGCGATTTATCTCAAGGGGCTTTCTATTCTGTGAAATGCTCGAAGCTAATTGGCATGTGGCTAATGGGAATTGCTTTAAAGTCTGAAACCAAAGTTCTAAAAGGCAGAAAGATGAGGCGCTTAGATTTGTTGCAATTAGGTATCCAAGCACCTAAACCCACTTGATAATTTTCTCTTCATTTCTGTGGGCTGTGGAGTGTGGGAGGAAAATGGGTAACCTATAGGGGAGTGGGAGTGTGAGTACAGACTTACATATAATTTACTTTCCTGGAAAGATATAGACAAGTCATTTCAATTGCCTTTTTTCTGGGGGCGTGTACCCTACAGATTCTGCTTGGAGTTGGTTGGAGTCCATTAGAAGTGGCAAAACATTTTTTTTTTTTTTTTTTTTTTTTATGGAGGAATTCAGGAACTTTTAGAGCTTGGCAGTGCATATTTTAAAATATGTTAAGTGCTATCAGAAGGCTTGGATACCTCGATCCTCTTTAAATAAATGGATTTTACAATTGCAAAGTGGTGACTTTTCTTTTTTTGGGTGGCGGTTCACCACAGCCCCACCTTTGAGTGAAATTTTAGACATGCTAACTGCGAATTTTTTTTTTTGGCTTTTAGCATTTTGGAATAAAGTTGAAAGTTTCAAAAGCTGCCAGCATATTTCAATTTAATCTGCTGCTGTGTTGTTGTCTCTTGATAGCATAATGCCAGGGCTACAGAGATGTTTTCACGATGTAAATAATTTGTGTACTAGAAGTTGTCTAAACATGGCATGCGTGTGATCGGGTGCAATCAGATTGCTTGGATATGGCTTTACATGACGGACTGTAATGGTCGCTTCGGAGTCATTAGAGCCTAGTATGTAAATAACCTGCATTTTAAAATTGTCTTAAATGTGCTTAGACAATGGATGAATGCCTCCTGTGGATTCATTAATTCTATCAAGAATTCACAGTTCACAGCACCTGAAGGCATCAGCCTGCTTCTTCCCAAATGATCTCTCGGCACTGTCAGCTTGCCTGTCTCCTGGGTGTACCCATAAGCAGGGAGTCAGGGGTCATCTTTTCACCTTGACATGTACAAGGTCATGACCACAGCCAGGTACAATACAGAATAAAACCCTGACCTAGGACTTTCTGCCTTGGCCATGGATCTCCCTCCTTTTTTTTAAGACAGAGTCTTGCTCTGTTGTCCAGGCTGGAGCGTGCAATGGTGCGATCTCTGCTCACGGCAACCTCTGCCTCCCTGGTTCAAGCAATTCCCCTGCCTCAGCCTCCCGAGTAGCTGGGACCACAGGCGTGCACCATCACGCCCAGCTAATTTTTGTGTTTTTAGTAGAGACAGAGTTTCACCATGTTGGCCATGATGGTCTCGATCTCTTGACCTTGTGATCTGCCCGCCTCAGCCTCCCAAAGTGCTAGAATTACAGGCGTGAGCCATGGCGCCTGGCCTTCTCTCTGTTTTTTAAGACAGGTGCATGTGGGTGCAGGAGGTGGAGGGCCCTTATGCTGCCCCGGTGTTTTGGAGGAGCAGGGAAATGAGATAAAGCTGCAAAATGACTCCCTAAAAGTTGCCCCCGAGCCAGTGCGGGTGACAGTGTCAGCCACCCTTGGTTCATTTCCACACAAGGCCCCACACGGCCCCGGAGCTGGAGCTCCTACCAAAGGGTTGCCCTCTGTCCCCTTCTCGGCTTCCTCTGCAGAGGGGCTCAGAGCCGGTTCAGTCAGACCTACCAGGCCTGGGCTATGGCTGCTGTGGCTTCGCCAGCATCTATTGTCTAAGAGGGCCGGGGGAGCTCACTGTCTGAAACACACACACACACACACACACACAACAGAACATAAATCAGAGGCAGAATCTTTTAACATTTACAGTTTTAAATGAAATTCCTGTTGAGAGTCTCTTAAGCTAGATTTATATCTGATTTTGCATTGAACTGTGTCGTTTTGTGGGGCTGAGAAACTCTTACGAAATTAAGCATAATGCGAAAACATGCTGAAAAGACAGTTCTGTAGAAATGTGAAACATTATTATGTTATAGAATATTGGAGTGAAGAAATATGCATAAAGGCACAATTACCATGGACATTTTCCTTTTAATGATCCTTGTACAATCCTTGGCAGAAAGGTTTGCTGACGTCTCCTCATAGATAAAGGAAAATTGAGACAATATTGATATTCTACATCCATTTTGAATTCCAAAGAATACCAGGAGAGCGAACCAGTCTGTCTTCACATTCAAAACAGCAAGGCCCAGCCTATCCTGATACCTGCAGGGACCTTGGGAGGATCTGTCATTAGTGTTTGGGGATTTGACTGAAGCCTCCACACTATTGATGGACCAGGCGGCAGCAATAATGGGTGCAGGGGTTAACGTCTGAATGCTCTGATCTGGAAGCTTCTAGAAGCTACTAGAATGGGTTGAGGTTGTTGGATGCTTGTCCCTGGAGAGTTTTTAGGGTTTAAAGCATCTGTCTAGAATGTCTTGAGAGTGTCCTTGGGGATAGGGTGATAGAGGTGCTTCCTTGTGCTAAGGTTTGTTCCAGGACACCCTGTTCAGCTTTGTTTTCCACAGGAAAATTCCCCTCCTCCAGCCTCTGACTTCCGCTGTCCTGGCTTAGGACTAAGGGGATATTGGTCATGGCCCCTGGGATTTTATCTTTCCTTTCAGTCTCTAGAATGACTCCCAAAGCAGATGCTGCTTCTCTTGCCTCCTCGTCCCCCTTCCCTGGGCTGCCCTGGCACCATAGCCTGGGTACCCAGTGTACCATGGAGTGTGGGCAGAAATGCTGTTTCTTCCTCTTGTTCCTGGCCGACCTTCTTCTCTTGGCTGGGACTTGTGATTCCAGTGGGGGGAAAGGAGCCTAGTTTCCCTGCCTTTCCCTGTTCAGCCCTGGAGCAGCTGGAGCAGGGCTGGTGGTGGCGCTGAGATTGCAAGCCTTCCAGAAACCCTCCCTCCCCCTGAGCTCATAGCAGGTCCCCTGGCAGGGGGAAAGCTTTTGTGCAAAACCTCCCTGAGCCCGTGCCCTCTAAGCCTGGCATTGAGATGCCACCAGCTGGTCGGGGGACGGGGAGTAGCAGCCAAGATGCCGCCCCAGGTTGGAGCGTGGAGGCCTTTCGCATTTGCTCTGAAAGCATCATCTGAGAAGCCCTGGCGGGTTTTGCTCAGGGTCAGGTGACAGCCAGTCTCCTCCCTTCGGCGGGGCTGGCAGCAGCTCCCAACTCACAGTCCCTTCTCTTCTGCTCTTCTCAGAACCTCTTAAAGGACCTCTAGGCGTTTGTTACCTATAGTTGCTTGAAATTAAGCAATTTAATTCTAATTTGGCCATGCAATGTCTGATTCTTGACCACCAGAGGTCACTGTAATAAGGTAGAAAGCAGGTGTTTCTGAGAGTCTTAAATGTATGGTTGCCTCAAGAAAACAAAATGAAATCAACCCAAACCCCCCAAGTTTCTTCACTGGCCTGAGTGTGCTGCAGCGTGCTCTGGGGCATGGACCTGCAACCCCAGCTTTCTCACTTGTGGAAGGTCTGCCCAGCTGTGGAGCCTGGCAGGAAGGGACAGGTGGCCACTTAGGGAACATTTGACTGCCAAGGCCGCTGGCACAGGCCTCTGGGCAGGCTTGCTTTCATAACATGGTGGGTGCATCTGGGGCCTCACTCAGAGGCAGGGGCCCTCCTCTTTCCCCCACCCTATGCGCACCCTGAGCTGCATTCTCAAAGTCCATTTCTGGCAGCAACCTGGGGTTAGATTTTCTTAGGTTAATTCTTAGGTTAATTTCTTAGGTAAGGCTTGTCTGCCTTACTTTTCTGTGTGTGCACGTGAGTATGTGCATGTGCCTGCTCCATAAGGTGGGGTCAGTAATAGTGCTGACCACCTACAGCTATTTGGTGTTAAAGGGAGATGGTGCATGATGTCAGGTGCTTAAAAGCGAAGGGCTTGTTTTCCAGCTAGTGTCCGGGAAGTGTGAGCCGTCAAAATCCTCATCCAGAGGCTCGGCAGAAAACATTTACCCCATTGCAGAATGGCTTCGAGTCCTTCTCAGACACCACCCTTCCTGTCCTCTTTGGTTGGTCATCTTCCTTATATGGTGACGTTTTTCAGTAGAACGTAAGAAACGCCTGCCTTTATTAGCAGTGGCTCCTGAAGGTTGGTTCCAGAGAAGCTGTTTTCGTCTTCGGTGGGTGGCTCACGGGAGAACATTAGGGCCTTGGGGGTGCAGTTTGGCAGGCTTGCATTTAGCAAATACTCGGGCCCTCAGGCTAGAGCTTTTGTGAGACTGTTCACGCACTGGTTTCTCTTCCAGCTCTAAAACCCCGAGTTGCCTGAACACAGTGAAATTAGAGATGCATGTGATCTCTGCAAGGGGCCAGGCAGCCGGGGGAAAGGGTGGTTCTGGATGCAGGAGCTCACATTCCTCACTGGGAACATTTGGAGGATATATGGGTCTGGGGGAGAGTGACTGTATTACCTGGGTCTTGCAGAGGGCCATTAGGGCTGCCAGCGGAGGTCAGGAGCAGTGATCTACGGGAGATGCTGCCGCCATCCCCTTCAGTGGGAATTTCTGCTGGATGTCTCTGCAGAAGGCACGTGGGTGTCACACACGCTCACACACGCACACACACGCATGCACAGCGCGTGGCTGGGGCTGCAGAGCAGGCGCCCCAGTGGCATGGACCCTGTGGTCACAGCTGCTGGGCCTGTTCACACATGGCTGGGAGTGGCCAAGGGTCTCATCCAGACTAGACAGGAATGGGGGAGACCCAGTGAGACGCAGAGCAGTGCCGCTGGGGACCCCGGGGAGGCAGAGCAGTGCCACTGGGACCCAGATCATGCCCCTCTGCATGTAACCGATGACACAAACACCAAGCCTTCAGCAGGACCATAAGCATCTGAGGCTAGGAAGGCGCATGCGTGATTAGCAGATGGGTGATGGGGCCTCTAGCGGGCAGATTCTGTGGCAGCACTGAAAGAGGAGCCGTCCTCTCCGACCTTGGAGACCTGGCATTTGGAGCCTGAATGAGCCAGAGACAGGAAGCCTGTCCCTTCCTTCTCTGGGCGACCTTCCGAGGCATCAGCTTTTCCCTTGCTTTGGGGAGGGAACTTATCCCATGTACAGTCCTCCTGCCCCCTTACCTGGAGCATCTTTCCCCGTCACGTCCCCTCGCCCACTCCCTCCTCCGCCCGCCTGTGGTTTTCTTGCCCATTCCTGTCTGCCAGCGGTGCCTCCTCTCTCCATAACATCCCGCCATTTTGATTTAAAAAAAAAAAAACCCAAAATAAAAATCCATACTTGTTTCTGTGGGCTTCCTATGTTTCTTTCGAAGCAGCCTCTTCATAAACCCAATGAATAAATCTCTTCAATTGGTGAGACTCCTGTAAGAGAATCTGGTGAAGTATAGCTTGTACCTGAACGCTGTGCAAATGAGTCTATCCTGTTTTTAGTCATGGGCCAGAACCAAGCCAATGCTTTATGTGCTTCTCTTTTAAAATCCTCCTAAGGAGCCTGAGAAGCCAGCACTAATATCATCCCCCCGTTTTAGATGCAAAGAGGTCCAGAGCGTTTAAAAGATAACTTGGTGGTGGTCACCCAGCGGAAAGGTGGCAGGACCCCAAAGCTTGCTCCTCATCCACTGTGACTTGGCCTCCAGGGATGAGACCAACCTTTCCTGGAAGGGCATTGCTGTTGCTAGCCACACCTGCCCGTCTGGCCCCCTCCTGCTCTAGTTGAAAGCCTCTTTCCCGTTCATTTTGTCCTCAGCTGAAATAGCAAACAGCTGGTCACCATCCGGCACCAAATACCCCCAATACCCCAGACTGCATGTCTGACTAGTCATTAATTTGTACCCCCCAGCAGGTCAACCTCAAACTCTTTAAACTTTATATATATCTACATTTGAAAGACTATTTTTATTCCATTAGAACCATTACATCCTTATTGTAGATGCCCTTAGCAAGAAGGGTTTCCGGAAGGGGGGGCCCTAGAAGGCGACTAATGGTACTGAATCCTGGTTCTTTTGATTCCAGATATGAAATTGGCTTTTAGAGCACATTGTGCTGATTGAGCCCAAATAAAACCACATGAGTAGATTTTAAAAGTCTCCTTTTGAAGACGTCCTCTAGCATCTGTTCTTGGATTGTGTGGCTGATAAGGGCTTGGAGTTAAGCACATCCTTCCTCGATACTAGTTCTCTCTTTCCATTAAAAAATGCAAATTCAGAGGCCTCGAATGTGCCTGATGTAGATGTTTTGATACTGAAAGGCAATGTTAATAAGGGCATTTGGCAGTGATGCACTGAAGAAAATAAAACAGATGCATGGTTTAGCTTCTGCTGTTCCTTCCCAAACTGCTTTTCCAGGCATTCAAAACCCAGCTCTTCTGAAAGGTCCTGGGGTTCTTCCAGTGGGTGCCTTGGTGGGGAGGGGACCCCCTCATGAGAATCTCCCTCTTTTCTGACCTCTCTCAGTAGAAGTGCACAGAAAGTCTGATCTCAGATCTGCCTCTGCATATTAATAGCAATATTATGTTTAAATTGAAAATTTCATTTTTCCTGCCTGGTGTGCAGGCAAATAATTGAGACCTAATTTACTTTATTTAATAAGCTAGCAGCCAATGTAGTTAAGCCCACACTGATAAAAACTTGGAGGGCATTTGTTGACAACCTCCCAGATTTTTCTGGCTGGCTGGCTTGGGCCCGGAACAGCAGGAGGCCAGGATACCGGAGCCTCCCAAGTCCCAGAGAACGCTCAAAGGGTCTCCCAGGTGCCGGAGGCTTCCAGGGGGAGGGAGTGCCACATGGGAGCTGTTCGTGGTTCTTGTGGCTGGAATTGGCAGGGCTCCATGGTGCTCACCAGCAAGGGCTGCAACAGCCTGGAGCTGCCATCTTTGTTCCATCCCGGAATGCAGCTGATGTGCTCACTCTGCAGACATTTCTTAGTGTCTAACTCTGCTGGCCAGGTGAACAAGGCCCTGTTTTTCCCTTGAAGAACTCATGGTCCAGTGGGAGAGACAGTGGGAGAGAGGAGAAAGTGACTAACTCCACTTAGGATGGTGACCAACTGTTTGCTATTTCAGCTGAGGACAGAGTGAACAAGAAAGGTGCTTCCAACTAGAGCAGGAGAGGGCCAGACGGGCAGGTGTGGCAACAGCAATGCCCTTCCAGGAGAGGTTGGTCTCATCCCTGGAGGCCAAGTCACAGTGGTTTAGGGGCAAGAGTGTGAGTTTTGGACTCATGTTCTTAAATGCTACTCTTATTACACATCTGGCCTCAATAAGTATGTTTAAATTCTTTGAGCTTTGATTTTCTTATCTGTAAAAATGCAAGTACAGATAGTAGCGCATTTCTTCCAGCTTGTTATAATAAGGAGAAACTATAAAACCTAATGTGAAATGCTGCCATGGAGCAGTGACCATCACAGCTGCTGCCGGGGTAGACGTAGGAGATAGCCTTAGCACTGAGAGTTGACATTTCTGTTTTCCTCCTGGGTGCCCATGGTGGAACTGTTCCTCCCTGCCCCCTTTGAAGTTAGGAGTGGTTGTACAACTGACTTTGGCCCATGCAGGGTGAACAGAAGTGACGTGTGGTTTGCTATGTGCCCTTCTCCTGACTCAGTAAGCAGGGCTGCTTGTACTGAGGTGGAGGCTCCAACAGCCTGAATCCCTGAGTGACTACATGGAGGGGAGTCTCCTCCCCCACAACAGGCAGTGGATGTGTGGTGTGAGCAAGTGGCTTTTTGTCGAAGCCACTGAAATGTTAGGGTCAACTGTTATTGTTACTGCAGTGTAACATCTTGTGCTGACTAAATGTTCAAGAGGGTAGATTTTCTCCCTTTGGTGAGAAGGAGGGTACTCCACAGACAAGGTTACACTTCAGCACAGTCTTAAATCAGGACTCAGGATTCTCTAGATGCAGGAGGGGAAAGGGAATTCCGGATGGAGGAACTGGCATACGCAGGACCTGAAGGATAAGGTCTCTGACTCTCAAGTAGATTTGCATTTCCGCATTGTCTCTCCCTCCTCTCTTCCGCTTACCTTTCTTTCCCTCTTCTCCATTTCTGTCCCCACCCTTCTTCAGCTTCCTCCCTTTCATTCTCTTTTCTTGCCAGGTGTCCTGAGGCTCTGAGTGACCTAGAAGTTGCCATTTAACTGGCCAGTGTCTCCAAAGAGGTTGCCTGTCTCGAAGCTCTTTGCAGCCTCATTTCCTCCTGCTCATTGGTTGGCTTTGGCTGTCTGTCTCTCTCTTTTTTTTTTTTGGAGGTTACTAGGATTAGAGAGTGAAGCCGATAAGTGCAGCTTCTCCACTTGGTGGGTGGTGGTGGTGGTGGAGCGTCATCCGAGCAAGGGATATACCTGGATGTCATCCACCCAGGCCGAATGCCTTCCCAGCAACAGAGCTCTGTGACTTGGGGTGGGTTCTGTATAAACCCTGAAGCTTCTATCACCAGGTGACTTTTTCTAGTTTTCATTGACAAAGAAGAGAGTTTAGGACATCTCTCATCCTACTCCCCAGCTGACATCTGTCACCCTACTCCCCAGCTGATTCCCTGTTTAGCCAGTTGGTGAAGTCCAGGCTAAGTCATTCTGAGAGCAGAGGAAGCCCTTGGTCATAATGGTGCAGCCTGTCTGGGGGCAGGGGACATGGAGGATTTCAGCGGGGAGTGGGTGGAGGCTTCCTGGACTTGTGGGGATCAAGATTTTTCTCTTTTGCTGGCTGGCTGGTCCTAGAGCTGTGCTTTATTAAGATCATTTGAATATCATGGCTTTAGGAACAGAACCTATTAATAATTGTGACAAGGAAAAATTTTTGAGCGTGAAAAAAAAGGGAAAAAGAGTCACTCCAAGGTAAAATAAACCACCACGATTGGGAAGTCCAGGTAACTACCAGAGTGAGACCAACACTACCTAGAGAGTCACAGTGGGAGCCATTTGAAAAACAAAGTACAATTAAAAGTTTAATTTTTGATGGAATTAGTAAATTAAGAGTTTCAGGAATGGGTCTTCTCAGGAGAGGGGAGCGTCTGCTGTTGGTTTTGGTGTGGCTTTGCCAGCTGGGCCCTGATCTCAGCCTTTGCCCAGAGAGATTCTGCAGCACCTGCTGAGTGAGCGATTGTCCCATTTGAGCTCTGTGAGAGATCCAGTGTTCCTCTGGGAGTGTCCTGAGCATGCCCACCGCCTGTCCCTGAGCCTTCCCTTGCCATAGTCTTGCCTTCCTTTCATTCTCTTCTCAGTTGGTCTTGAGTCAGAAGTGAGCAGCTTCCTTTGTCACTCGGGAGCTGCAGGGTGCAGCGCAGCTATCGGCTTACACAGCACTCAGGTGTAAGGGTCTGCAGGTGTGTGCAGGCACGGGCGTTGAATGGTCTGTGTGTTCCTCAGAAGGGATGACCACTTGAAGCAGAGCTTTGTGATGAGGCCTTCCCCAAGTGCATCTGAGATCGTTCACAGGACTTTTGAGACTCTAAGATGAGCCGTCAACCTGTGTTGCAAATCTCCTCCAGCTTTAGGAATTAGTTTAAAATTAAAGTTACAGACAGGCCAAATCTCCCTAGACTCAGGCCGACTTAGGAAAGTACAATGCGTGGCTTCATTTTAACAAGTAGCTCCCTGATACGAAACATGAGGAAAATGCTGCTGAACGTCAGCTAATTAACTTGAGGACCCAGCATCAGCCGTTCTCTAGACTGCGAGTTCAGCTTGTTTCAAGCCTGGGGGTTCATGTACGAGCCACAGCCTGGTTCTAAGGTCTCAGCCTAAGCTGAAGATCCAGCGGGGACCAGTATGGACAAAGCACAGAGGAAACTGCCCAGTCAGAAAGGTGGTGAGCCCGAAGCCAAGATGTTCCTTGGGAATACCCAGGGAGGGAGCAGCGTCAAGGCCAGGGGGTGCAGGGCCCGCCAGCCCACCTGTCTCCCACCTTCACGTACATCCTTGATTCTGGGAAAGGGTGATTGACCCTGCTACACATATTGTTGCGTTCCATCTTCATTTTGTGTCTCTTGGTTGTTGGGTTTTTTTTTTTTTTTTTTTGAGACGGAGTCTCGCTCTGTTGCCCAGGCTGGAGTGCAGTGACCGGATCTCAGCTCACTGCAAACTCTGCCTCCTGGGTTCACGCCATTCTCCTGCCTCAGCCTCCCGAGTAGCTGGGACTACAGGCGCCCGCCACCTCGCCCGGCTAGTTTTTTTTTTGTATTTTTTAGTAGAGACGGGGTTTCATCGTGTTAGCCAGGATGGTCTCGATCTCCTGACCTCGTGATCCGCTGTCTCGGCCTCCCAAAGTGCTGGGATTACAGGCTTGAGCCACCGCGCCCGGCCTTTTTTTTTTTTTTTTTTTTGAGATGGAGTCTCACTCTGTTGCCCAGGCTGCAGTATAGTGGCACAGTCTCTACTAACTGCAACCTCCTCCTCCCGGGTTCAAGTGATTCTTCTGACTCAGCCTCCTGAGTAGCTGGGATTACAGTGCCCACCACCACGCCCAGCTAATTTTTGTATTTTCACTAGAGACGGGGTTTCATCATGGTGGCGAGGCTGGTCTCTAACTCTTGACCTCAGCTGGATCCGCCCGCCTCGGCCTCCCAAAGTGCTGGGATCCCAAAGTGCAAGAGATTACATGCTCAGTTATCTTGGTTTTAAAGAAACAGCAGCTAATAAGTTCAGATGCTTTTCCAAGTATTTATTTATCCACGACTTAGTGTATGTCAGTCACTGTCCAGGACACTAGGATGTGGTGGTTAAAGCAGCCCAGTCTCTACCTTCAAGGAGCTGATGTTCTGGTGGGAGGAGGGAGTCAGGGGATCCTCAGTGATGAGTAAATGTCACGAGCCCAGAGGGAAAGTGGAGGAGGGAATGGGGTCCAGCAGGGGAAGGGAATCCCAGGGACATCCAGGGAGACGTTCCCATGAGGGGACCGCAAGGGGGGTGTCCCTGGGGCAGGTCATACTGGGAGTGTTTGAAGGTCAGCCAGGAGACTGCAAGGGAAGAGCTGGTGGAGGGAGGACATGGAAGGAGGTGAGGCCGGGGAAGTGACCGGCAGGGCCATGGAGGACTCAAGCAGCTGTTCCTGGCCTGCACCCTGGTCCTCCATGATGGTGGAGGGCTGGGGGTCGGACGAGAGCCTCCTTGTCTCACCTTCCTGGGAAGATGGGGCAGGAAGAGAGTTTGTAGATAATCAGCTGCCTGCACCCTGAGATACTCCAGAGATGGCACCTGTCTGCACCGGGGCCAGGGCAGAGAAACCTGAAGCTGAGTCCCTGGGGTGCAGGGCCCACACTCTGGCTGCTTATTGCCACTCTGGGTCCCGACCGGGTGTGGATTCAGATGAAGACTTTCAAACAGGCCTTGACTGCACCAAACACATCGCGGGGGTGTGATGGCTAGGGCTGAAGCTGTGGGGTGGACTTCAGACTTCTGCAAAATCACCTGGCAGTGCCCAGTTGAGACACCTGTCTTGGCAATGCCAGGCTATTTGAACATGTCATTGTAGGTTTATCACCAAGGTGGAAGAGTTCATTGTCTATTTCTTAGGTGAGGAACTCCAATTTGTGAAGGCAATGGTGGGGGTAGGGTGGGTGGAGGAGAGAGTATGATGGGGAGGGAAAGGAGCCACAGGGGCCTTGGCCTCCACGAGTTTCTAGTCCTTGTCAGGGTGAGGCAGGCAGAGAAGAGGGGACTCTGTGAAGGAGAAGTGGGAACATCACATGGGAATTTAGAGGAGCCGTGCACAGGAGCACTGGCCGTTCGTCTTGAGGCCCCACTGCAGGGAGCAGTGCCGGAAGCCTGGCCCTCTGTACTGTGTGTTCCCAGACACAGGGAGAATGACTGTGCGGCCTCTTTCCGGGGTGTAATTTGAGTTTGCATGTGGAGCAATGCCCCGGCCCCCAAGTCAGCCCCTTTATGTTTTGGTCGTGATTGGCAAGGAGCTGGGGCAAGGTGCCCATGTCCCTCTGGTGATCTGGAGACACGGTGAACAACGTCGATATTGAATGTGTTGCCAGGAGCGCTTGGTGGAAGGTCGATACAACACCTCGGGTCTGAACGTTCTCTCCCAGTGCTTATGAGCTGAAAATCTCAGAATTCAGGCAGGCAATTTCTGAGTTCATTCAGAACGCAGTGAGCTGGTCGGGAGATGGCCATGTGCAGAGGCAGACGGCGGCTGACGCAGGCTCCTCCCGTGACACAGTGACCGTTCAGCCCTGGGAGAAGGCAGTAGGGAGATTACCTACTGCTACTGCAGGCTCCTTCCCAGGCAGACACTTCCAGACCCACTCTTCACTACATCCTGGAGCTGCATGGGGTGGGCAGGTGGGGCTACACGGACTGAGGCCTCTGGTTCCTCTTGGCCCTTTGGCCTCCTGCTACCCAGCGCTGTGAATGGGGTCTTCCAGTGGTTCCTGACTGCCAGGTCTTGAGCCGCTTCAGGTGCTCCCAGCCTGAGTGTCCAAGGTGGTTGCTGATACGCTTGGGGGCTCAGTTGCTGTTGGTGCTTCGACAGCCTGTTCCTTCTGAGGAAACATCCCTGTTTGCCAGGACAGACTCAGGACCAACCTGAGACAGAGGCTGCTCCCTCTGGACTATATTCATTCAAATAGGTGGTCCCGTTAAGCCCAAGATGGTGCTCTGCAGTGTCCCAGTCAACCGTTGCACCTGGGCTCCAGTTCCTGAAGGGCTCTGTACGCACCCACTCCTGACCCTCCCACCTCAGCTCCTGGAACATTCCCTTGGGAACTTGCTGCCCTCTTTCCACAGCCTCCCGCTTCTTCCACTCAGGGGCTCAGGCTCTGCCGTGGGGACACTGCTGCCCTTCAGCCCTTTCAAGTGGAGGCTGCTCTCTTCTCGGCCTGGGTGTTACTGGGCCTGGGCATGGGGCGGGGGGTGGGTATCCTTGGTTTCCAGGGCACCCCTTGTCCTTGAGTCTGCAGCCTCTGCTGCTTCACGCCCCACTGCTGCTTGTGGGGCCACCCTTGGGCCCCGGGGCCATTCTTTGTTCCCTGATGGTGGCTGGCAGGCTCCTGACCAGCCTTCTCCTGTGTTGTGGTGTTTTTGTGTCGTTCTCTCCGACGACACCTTGGTTTCTCAGTTCCTGGGCCTTCTCCCCTCCAAAGACCTCCTTGTTCAGCGACTCATCCCTCGGCCCTGGGTCTGTTCTCTGTGGCTTCCTGCTTTACCATCTCAGGTTCCAGAAGCCCATTCAGGCTACCTGGTCTTCTCTGCTGACTCCTCCCAGTGTCTCCAGTCCAGCCATGCCTCCACACCAGAATCCAGGGACCCTCGGTGTCTTTGTGCCACCCCAGCCCTTCCTGGTCTCACACTGTCCCCACTCAGTTCCGATTCCACAGGTCCCCCCTCACCCACTGTGCCTTCTGCATCAGGCCCCTTTCCCTTCTCTCACATGACCAGGTGCGTGGTTCGTCCAGCTCTACTCATACCTGGTTCTCCAAATCCAGCTCTACTCATACCTGGTTCTCCTTTTGGGCTGTGCCCGCTCCTGCCCAGCAGCCTGACAGGCCTTCAGTTCCCAACAGCAGCCTCAAGTGCCCCCTCGGTGCCCCATGTGATCCTCCTCCGTGCTGTCTTCCAGCCCTCCTCCATGCTGTCAATCCATCCCTGTCTGGCTCTCTGGTCTCTTGGGCTGGGCCGGCCCCTCCCCTCCCTCCCCTCCCTGCACTCCTCGCAGCTGCTGACCTGCTTTCCATCTCCCAGAGTAGAGGAGACGGGGGCAGTCAGAACAGCACTTCCACTGCCCTGGCTGCCCCCTGCCAGCCTTGCCCGGCCACTCTGCTGTGGGAATGGGAAAGAGCGGATGCAGCCACGCAGGGGAGGAGGGAGCTCGTGGGGGCAATGGGAGGGATGGGCCCTCATGCTCCTTGCCAAGGGCAACGCTTCACTCATGAACTTGACCCAGTCCCCTTGGCCAGTTCCAAGTGTTTGTCGCTGCAGCGTCCCTTCCCTCTCCTGCGGTGGCAGCTTTTTTTCCTTCTTTCCTGGTTCTGGTTTCTTTTCCTTCTTTCCTTTTCTGGTTTCCCATCAGTGTCTGCGTATGCTCCCATCGCGACTCACTTCCCTCCAGTTCTGACTCTGTTTCTAGTTTTTCCTTCACAGCAGAGCTTCATCGAAGATGGGTTTTATGCCCGCCATCTCCAGTTCTGCTGTCTTCTCGCAGTGAGGCATGATGCAGGAGTGTGGCAGTCCTCTCTCTGGTCTCCCGTGTCACTCCTGCCTCTACACCCTTGCTCTAGAACCTTCTCCACATGGCCACCCAAGAGGCCTTGTTAGAATGAGCGTCAGATCATGGCACATCTTTGCTCAATGCCTTCCAGGGCTCCCTTCTCACTCAAGATAGATGCCAAAGTCCTCGCTGTGACAGGATCGGCGCCCCCACCCCCAGGGCCCCTCTGAGCCCATCCCCTTCCCCTCCCTCCCTCACTCCACTCTGGGGACACAGGCGTCTTGGCCACTTCTTGAAGCAGGGCCGTTGCCCTTGCTGGTCTTGCCTGCAATGCCCTTCCCCGGGTATCTGCCTGGCTCCCTCTCGCTCCTATAGAAAGGAATTTTTAGGTTTTACTCTGTCCCCAGCACCCACAGCGGGGCCTGGCACCTGGTGGTTGCTCAGCATGTATTTGTGAATGAATGAGTGAATGAATGCTGGGTGGAAGCTGGAGTCTTCCTGGTGAGAGACAGCCCTTACAGCAGCATCCCTAGCGCTGTCTCCTCCTCTGTTAGCCTTAGCCGTCCTCACCTGCCCTTTCCCGTTTTGGGGACCACTCCCTGGCACTGTCTCCTCCTCTGTTAGCCTTAGCCGTCCTCACCTGCCCTTTCCCGTTTTGGGGACCGCCTGCTCCTGCTGCCTCTGCTGCACATTTGTCCTGGGCTGGGGGTCCCTATGGTTACCCCTCTCATCACTTATCACAGACCATCGTCCTCACTGCCAGCCCGGCCTCTGACTTAATTGCCACTGGAACTTGGGTTGCACAAACAGGGATCTCCTGGGCCTGCTCACTTGATTTCCTGCTGGGAGACTAGCAGGGGCTGTTCTTACCCTAAGTTTAGCTGGGATGTGGGGAGTGGGGGCTTCCCTGCTGGCCCATGGACAACTCTCTTTGAGGACAGCTCATGTCCTCCCCCACAAGGAAAGAAGGAGAAGAGAGGCCAGGCCACCTCTGCAGGTCTGGGTTTCTATGACAAGAAGCAGCCTCCTGGGTCTTTCTGAGCTTGAGAAGCACTGATGGGTGAATTCAGGCTTCATTCCTGCTGGTGCACAGCATGCACATCTTCACCTTTTTGTAATTCTTTATTTTTCCCTTTCATTTTTGCCTGGCTCAGTGGAAGCAGCTAATGGGGGCTCAGCAGCAAGTTCTCTCCTCTTAAAGATGGGCTGAGCCTGACCTGCAGTTGCTTGAAGAACTGGACAAGTCCTGGTGTGGTTGTGTGTGCCGGGGGTAAGGGGATGGTACAGGAGAGTTTTCAGAAGAGATACCTCCTGGCAGAGAGCGACTGAGGGGAACAGGCAATAGCGTGACCTTGGAGTCGGGCTGTGCCACACTTGAGTTGCAGGGCCACCACTTCCAGCTCTGTGACCCGGGAAAGCAGCCTCTCTGGACTTGAATGTTCTCATCTGCAGGGTGGGATGGTATATGAGTCCATTCTCACACTGCTCTAAAGAAATACCCAAGACTGGTAATTTATAAATAAAAGAGGTTTAATTGGCTCACAGTTTGGCAGGCTGGACAGGAAGCATAGTGCCAGCATCTGCTCAGCTTCTGGGGAGGCCTCAGGAAACTTACAATCATAGTGGAAGATGAAGGGGAAGTAGACTTGTCTTCTGTGGCTGGGGCAAGAGCAAGAGAGAGAGTGGGGAGGTGCCACACACTTTAAACAACCAGATCTTGCGAAAATCAGTCACTGTCACAAGAGCAGCAGCGAGGGGATGCCACTAACCCTTTCATGAGAAAGCGAAAATCAGTCACTGTCACAAGAGCAGCACCGAGGGGATGCCACTAACCCTTTCATGAGAAACATGCCCCCATGATCCAGTCACCTCCTACCAGACCCCATCTCTAACACCAGGGATAACAATTTGACATGAGATTTGGGTGGAGCCACAGATCCAAAACATATCAGATAGTAATAGCACCTAGCCGGTTCAGTTGTTATGAGATTAATGAGAATGTGTGACCAGCATATAGTATTAACTGGTAACTCTTACTAAATTAAGGAAAGCCCCAGAATTAAGAGCCAGAGCCTTCCCTTTATAGCAGTGTTGAGCATCTGTGCACAGCATCTCCAAGCCCTGGGTTGGTTTGGCTCTACCTCTCAGTGGCTCCAGCCTGACTTAGCATCCCTGAGTCCCCAGTTCTTCCTGCAATGAAAGGGGGGGCTGTCCTGAGGAACAGATGAAAGAACACACAGAAAAGGTTCCCTGAACTCTAACACAATACATGTGTTAGACTCTTGTTACCTATTCTCATTTATTTCATCAGCAAACGTTCACTGTGGCCTGGATAGAGACCTGGCTTCGAGGTGGGCCACCTGAGTGTCCTGTGACACCTTCACCTGGGTGGCTTGGCCCTTATTAGGAGGCTGCAGCAGCATCACAGTGGGAGGCCCTCTGTCTCGCGCCAGCAGGCCCAGTCTGTTTGCTCACTCTTTTCTATCCTGGGGTTTACCTGCCCAGGCACACTGGGGGGCCCAGGCCACATTCTCCCCTCCCTGCCAAGAGTCTTGATGAGGTACTGCAGGGCTCAGCAACTTTTGGTCAGAGGTGCCCCTCTGCGGAGCCCTCTGAGTTACAACAAGTCCCCTGCCCCTTCCTCTCCACAAGGAGGGCTGGTTAGCGGTGCCCCTCTGGGGAACCCCCTGAGTTACAACAAGTCCCCTGCCCCTTCCTCTCCACAAGGAGGGCTGGTTAGCGGTGCCCCTCTGGGGAACCCCCTGAGTTAGAGCGAGTCCCCTGCCCCTTCCTCTCCACAAGGAGGGCTGGTTAGCGGTGCCCCTCTGGGGAACCCCCTGAGTTAGAGCGAGTCCCCTGCCCCTTCCTCTCCACAAGGAGGGCTGTGTCTTCCTCTCACCTGAAGATTCTGTGTCTTTTGCTGTTCTCTGCACGACTCATGTGGGGCCTGGGATTCTCACTACACTCGGTATGGGTGGGAGATGAACTTACAATCAGAAGGACACAGAGCTGGTCCCCGGGGCCAGAGGCTAGGAGTGACAGCTTAGGTGACGTGGGTTACACAGCTTTAGGCTCATTCCTCACCTGGAGTCAGCCAAGAAAATCGCGTTTCACACACACGCACGGTTTTATGGCCTCTTTTGATGTTTCCTTGGTGGTTTTGAATATTTAAATTTATATTTTCAATAATTTATTTTTAACCACTCAAGTTACTGAACCTGCCTTGAGAAGACATGGCCCCCCGGTGGGAAAGGGGCTCATGGGCCGACCCAGCAGGCTGAGGCCTTGTAGGATCACCTGAGAGGCATTTTGGAGTCATTTTGTCTCCAGCTCTTTTTATTTTAAAAAATAAAAAATGTACTTTGTTAAAGCAGTGACATAAGACAAATGGTACAGAATGCCAGCTGTGAGGACTCACTGATGGATGTTTTTAACCCATGTTTATGGAGTGTCATGTCTTTGTGCTGGGAAAAACAGGGTGACTTAGTCTCCCTCCTCAAGGGAGGAGCTCAGAGTCAGGGGAGGGGGAGGCAGACCCCCAAGGGACTCCCAGAGCCCACCCTTGAAAAGGAGACATGAGTTGGTACAGGGTCGGGGCGGGTGCCAGGACCCTTGGGAGATGGACTGCTGGGAAAGTCCCAAAGCTTGTGATCTTTCAAAGGAGTTTCGGCAGGTGACCCAGACACAGATAGATGGTGTCTTGCCCTTCCAAAGCTATAGGGACCATGAGAGCTAGATCCTCTTGTCTCTGGGTGGTTCCACTGGGACACCCCTCAGAAGACTCTTGGTTGTGAACCTCAGAGTCAGCATCCCTAGCGCTCATGGTTCTCTGGTTCTGTGAAAGTCTCCCCTTGACCTTGACCTCCTCTCCTCCTGTCTGCATGGCATAGTGCTGGGCACTTCCTGCCTGCATGGCTTACGGCCAGGCACTTCTCTCAGGTGGGCAGGAAAGAGAGAGAGATCGAGCCCCTGGCCCTCTGTTCTTCTCTACTAGGCTTGAGATGGGGATCTGGGCTCCGTTCTGTGTGTTTGCAATCCAAGGTCCTTTTGGGAATTCACCTGTTTGGAAGATGAATCCAATCTCCAGTTTCGCCTTTGGGTTTCTCAGCTTGGAGACACGTGTGCGGCAAGCTCCTGTCCCGGTTCCCCCGGGTCCTGCAGTGCGTACAGCAGCAGCCCTGGGATGGATCTTTGGAAGCATCTGCATCGCAGCCAGAACAGGGTTTTTAAAAAGCCAGATTTACAGGTATTTAAGCAGGGACTAGAGTGGATTTTACCGCCCCTCTGTGTGGCAGGCAGCAGGCTTGGCTGATTCTCAGGGCAGCGGCGCGGCCCTTGCTGCAGTTCAGGTCACGGTCTGTTCTGGCTGCATTCCGTTCTTCCCAGAGAAAAGACCAAATGTCAGGGGCCTCCTAGGTGCCTGGGAAGATGTCCAGCTGCCCAACGGACTAGTCTGACCCCGAGAGGCTGAGACCCTGTCATGGGGCTGGAGGCATCCAGGTCAAGCTGGCATTTTCATTTACACTTACGTGAGGCCTTTCTTTGAGCCACTTAGACAGTTAGTCCTGACAACATCTGGGTTGAAATACAGATGAAGTTTTAGCACAGCAAGTCCCCTGGCCCAGGTATAGTCACAGTTTGCTGTTGATCCAGTTATGAGACCTCCACTTTGGCCATACAGCCTTCCCTTCTGAGCTGGGATGGTTCCCCAACTTTTGGAGCCAGAGCTGGTAAGGAGACTTGCTATCTGAGGATGTCCCCTTCTCTGGACCCCCAGATCCTGACACCAAGCCAGGCCAGGCCAGGCCATTTTGGTGCTACAGAATGTGTGGTGGGGAGTCAGGGCAAATTTCTGTTCCAGAGGCAGGGAGGGGATACAGAGCACAATCCTGGCTGATATTCTCTGGGGTAGTGTCCAGGCAGGATGGAGACCGGCCCCTTCCCCTCCTTCCCCTCACACCAAACGGCTATGGCCCTGCAAGATATCAGGGCTGTGGGCTGCTCAGGACCCTTTCCCCAGCACCCCGCATCACGACGCATCTAGAATGTCCAGGATGCGACTCTCCTGTGGACTCCGATGTCCAGCACCATTGCCCTGGGACTGATAGAATTCCTTGCCTTGCAGATTTGTTTTACACTCAGGATGTATTCCTTGGCCAGGGATGGCTTAGGTTTTCTCATTTCTCTCTCTTTTTAAGAGAAAAAGTGGAAAAAGACATCCAAGCACTTTGTTCATGGACCACTTTCCTGCCTGTGGAGTCGGCACCTGGCATCCTTGTTTCTGGGCTGGTAGAAACCAGATGCAACTCATTGCTCTGAGTTGGTGCGACTGCTTGAAGGGCCAGGGCAGGTGCTGATGTAGTTTCTTTGTGCAGAATGATGCCCAGTAGATGTCCATGGAATGAACGAATAAGCAAAGAATGAGCAAGTGATGTTTAATGAGTAGGGAGGAGGGGGTGCCTCTGTGGGGTATTGGAGTTCCAGGCACAGAATCCACTGAAGGCCGGGCTCCCCTTTGTCAGAGGTGACGTCTGGATGGGCAGATTTGCTGAAGTTCTAGGGTCTGAACATAGAGGCCAGGACTTATTAAAATCTGCTCCTTTCCTTAAACTAGCGCATTCTAGATGTTATCCTGGTGCCATGGAAGGATGAAAAGTATTTCTGAGAAATCGGACAACTTCCAGTGACTAAAGCTAGTCTAAAGAATGGTGTACACACACACACACACACACACACCCACACCCTCTCTCTTTCCTGTTGGGTGTTTTCAGGCCATTTCTGTGGCTCTGTAGGCCAAATTCTAGACTCGTGAAAAACCCACAGACCTGAGTTCGTGGGCTGGCGAGCTACATGTTTGGCTCATCTGAGGTCCTGGAGGGTGCAACATCTGGGCCACCACTCGGGTTCCTGGGCTCTCCTTTCCATCCTCACCAGGCTCCTTGGGATCCCCCAGTGTCTTCCTTTCCCATCTCGGGCTGCCGCTGCTCCTCTCATTCCCAGATGTTTCTGCCTCTCTGGATAGGTTTGGGAGAAGGACTCCTTTGAAGTTCCTACTTCCTTACTGACCCCAAAGACTCAAGAATGGTTCGTTAAAATAATGGGCGTCAAGGAGGTGGTGGGTGGAAGACATGGGGGTAACAAATCTGGGGAAGTTAGAGGAGTTTAAGAAACCTTGGCCGGGCATGGTGGCTCGTGCCTATGATCCCAGCACTTTGGGAGGCCAAGGCAGGAGGATCACTTGATCCCAGGAGTTTGAGGCCAGCCTGGGTGATATACTGGGACCCCATCTCTACAAAAGATTTTTAAAAATTAGCTGGGCACAACGATGTATACCTGTAGGCCCAGCTACTTGGGAGGCTGGGGCAGGAGGATCGCTTGAGCACAGGAGGTCAAGGCTGCAGTGAACTGTGATCATGCCACTGTACTCCAGCCTGGGTGACAGAGCGAGATCCGGTCTCAAAACAGAACAAAAAAATGAACAAAAACTTATGATATGATCACTGTCCTGGTACCCTTGTTTCTTAAGTCTTGTTCAAAGGGTGACCTCTTTTCTTCTTAGGGGAACTTCTTACTATTTGTGCCCGAAGCAATCAGGGAATCGGGTGTGTTGAAAATAGAATAGAAATGGTGGTATTTATTGAACTTTTTATTGTGCTGGGCACTTATGCTTAGTGTTTTAAAGATGTAATAGGATCTAAATCTCACAAAACCCTGAGACTCAGATGCCGTTATTACCCTTGTTTCAGAGAGGAGCAACCTAAGGCTCAGGCCACATGGCAGATGTGCCGAGGAACCCAGATTTCAGCCCAAGTCACCAACCCCAGCCTGGGCAGCCACCATAGCTGCCCCTAGACCGGGCCCCAGATCCCTTGGGACTTCTGGTGTAACTTTTATATGTATAACCTACAGGTCCGTGAGTCTTAAGTGGCTAATTTGCATGATGGGGACCTCAAGACTGGCAAAATCCTTTCCTAGGGGGTGGTATGAGTGTGCTGCGGCTGCCGTAACAAAACACCACAAACAGGACGTGGACAGCAGAAACCAACTGTCTCACAGCTCTGGAGCCCAGAAGTCCAAGCACAAGACGTCAACAGGGCTGGGCTCTCCCAAGGCCTCTCTCCTTGGCGTGCAGACGGCGTCTTCTTGCCCTGTCCTCACATGGCGTTTCCGCCCTGCACACGGCTCCCTGGTGTCTGTCTGTGTCCTCATCTCCTCTTCTTGTAAGGACACCAGTCATATTGGATCAGGGCCCACACTAATAGCCTCATTTTAGTCACCTCTTTAAAGACTGCCATCTCCAAATCCAGTCACATGCCGAGGTGCTGGGAGTTAGGGCTTCAACATACGCATTTTGTGGGGGACACAGTTCAGTCTGTGACAGTTCAGTCATTTGCTTCACATCAGCGAGTTCCCCTTAGGGTGGTTGCTTTTCTGCCTGTACACGTGTCTTAGACCCCTCGGGAAAAGCACAAGCCCAGAGCTGCCAGAACAGGCGCCCCCGAGGTGCTCACGGCCCTGCGGCCTCCTGTCCCTTGACTTTTTGCTCCACCTGGAGCAGCAGACATTCTCTTCTGATTGCGGAAAGTTTTGAGGCCTCTTGTATAACATAAGACAAGCCTTCTGCATTGAAATTGTTCAAGAATTGGGTTCCAATTTCCCAGGAGCATGGAAAGCGTTGCCAGGAAAGCGGAGTTGCTGACGATTTATGTTGGTTTTTCTGACATAACGAAGATTTCCCTTTGTTTTTTGGAACCGACTGGAGCGCGCTTGCCAAGAGAGCGGCCTCAGGAGGAGCAGATCATTTTCTCTTGTTCTTCCTCCTTCTTTTTTTATTCCCTCTCAATTTATTTTCAGGTCAGAGCTTCATGAGGTCGCTGAAGCTGTGAAATCTGACAGACTCACCATCTGAGCAAACAGACTGTCCAGGAACAGGTTTTATTTGGCTCGCTGAGGAGATGTGACAGTCTGGGAAAATCCTCGGTCTCTGTATTTTGTCTTTGCCCAAAAGAGTTTGGTTCGGTTTGACGAATGTTAACTGAACTACCCCCTCCTCACCAGGGACGATGCCAGGCACGGAGACCCAGTCCTGCCCAGAGCAGAGCAGAGCCGCTCGCCCTCTGGGGCCCATAGGACCCCAGAAATATGTGTCCACCGGGCTGCTGGTCACCAGCCTGCACAGTTGCTATCGGTCGGAACACCTCTGTGGCTGCTGGTGAGCGGGTGTCACCTGAGCTTCCGGTGCCCATTCTGTGCTGGCCTGCATCATTCTGAGCAACGGCGTCTGTGCCAGACCAGTTGTTAAACATTTTGAATGTCACACCTGGTGGAGGGCATGTGGATGAGAGGGGCTCGGTTGAGTACCAAGTGTTGTGGAAGGCCTTTTGGAGGAGGTCGAGACCAGGCCAGATTTTGAGCAGGAGCTCAGCAGACAGGCCAGGGAGGAACAGGCAGATAGTCACTAGCAGCGGAGAAAACCGGCTGTGCCAAGGCCCTGAGGCAGGGAGAGCAGGGTGGTTTGGTGCGGTGGCGGCAGAGGAGGGGGTGGGGTGGCAGGGAGAGGGGGCAGCGCCAGGGTGGAGAGAGGGGCTGGAGTAGGGGGAGTGGCAGCAGAGCAGGGGGTGGCACTGGCAGAGGAGGGAGCTGGAAAGAAGAGCAGGACTCCATTGGGGCTGGTGTTTGCTGCCAATGGCCGTGAAGAGTGGGCAGAGGGCTTTAATTTGACAGTGAATGAGGCCCTATTATATTTTATTTTTTTGAGACCGAATTTTGTTCTTTCGTCCAGGCTGGAATGAAGTGGCACGATTTTGGCTCACTGCGACCTCCGCCTCCCAGGTTCAAGCGATTCTTCTGCCTCAGCCTCCCAAGTAGCTGGGATTATAGGCGCCCGCCACCATGCACAGCTAATTTTTGCATTTTTAGTAGAGACGGGGTTTTGCCATGTTGACCAGGCTGGTCTTGAACTCCTGACCTCAGGCGATCCACCCGCCATGGCCTCCCAAAGCGCTGGGATTACAGATGTGAGTCACCACGCCTGGCGGTCCCATTGTATTTTTAAAGTATATATATTGATTTATATTCTACCTTTGTCTAAAATGGGTTTAGGATTCTGAGACATAGCAGATAATAAAGATTGTGTAATGAGTTATATATTTAGGGTAAATTATAAGGAAACATAGATTACAGTCAGCTAATGTAAAAGTTTTTAGTGTAAAAAGTGAGGAAAAAGAAGATAAGATGAGGCAGGATCAAAACACAGAATGAGTGACAGGGAATGGGCTGCTCAGCCGGGGGATGAGTCTTGAGCGGCCTGTGCCAAGAAGGTTGCATGATGGCTGAGTGCCGGGAGAGATGTGGAGAAAGGGGCTGAGGGGTTACACGGGCAGGCACAGGCTCCACCAAGCAGCCGTGCTAAGGAGGTATGGGGTGGGGAGCCGTGGGCCCAGGTGTGGGGGCTGCAGAAGACAGAGGGTTGCAGGGCATTCGTTTACTGTGTCTGTCACAGCCATGAAGTCCCATAAATTGGGTGGCTTTACCCAAGAGAAATGTACTCTCTCACAGTTCCCAAGGCTCGACCTCCAAGTCCAGGTACCGGCAGGGCCAGGCTTTCTCTGGGGCTCTGGGGGCATCCTTCCTCGCCCCCTTCTAGCACCTGCTATTCACTGCCCTGCAGCTGCTTCACTCCCATCCCTGCTCCATCTCCACGCGGCCTCCCCCAATCTATGCGTCTCTGTTTTCACGTGGCCTTCGTGCAAACACATTGGACTGGGGCCCTTCCTACTCCATTATGACTTCATCTAACTAGATGACATCTGCAAAGCTCCTATTTCCAAATAAGGGCACATGCGTGGGTACAGGGGTTAGGACTTCAACATATCTTTGTGGAGGACACGGATTTATTTTTCTCATTCCCCCAACAAAATGTAAACTGCAGGAGGCAGAAAATGTCTTTGACTTATTCACCATTGTGTTCCCAGCATCCCTGGCAGGATGCCAGTCGGACAACCAGTGCCCAAAAAAGTGTGGTGGTTGAATTTGCTCCCACTTTGTTCAACCCCTAACAGCAGGTCAAATCCGGTCTAGAATTCCTAGTGGAAGGACAGTGAAAGGGACTACTGTTTGGCTACACCTCGCAGACCCGTCAGTGTGCTGAGGCACAGCTTCCCAGAGGGGGGTGTCATCTGCAGTGCTTTGCTTCCTCGTTTGACCAGGACACCACCCCATCTCCCTGCCCTTTATCTTAGCAGAGCATCTCTGGAGAGAATGTTCCATGGAGCACACCTCGGGAAACACTAGTTTAGCTGCATTGCAGATTGGAGGCAGGGGCAGACTACCTTCTAGACAGAACTTTCCAACTCTTCAAAGATTGCTTCTTAAGAATATGGCTATATCTCTTTCCTTATAGCCTCCCCTGCTCTGCCCTCTGCTTTTGGTCTTAAAGCTATTTGAGATTTGAAATACCTTCCCTGGACCTACCATTTGCATTGGACTTAGATTATTAGGCATTTTCTTCTTATATGGCTTCTTATATTGCTTATATATTGCATATATATATATATATATAATATATATATATATAGCAAATTGTACCTACAAAGTGGGAGCAAGTTCAACAGCCACACTTTTTTGGGCACTGGTTGTCCGATTGGCATCCAGCCAGGGATGTTGGGAACACAATGGTGAATAAGTCAGAGACATCTTCTGCCTCCTGCAGTTTATATTTTGTTGTGGGAGTGAGAAAAATAAATTCATGTACTAGTCTGCTCAGGCTACTGTAACAAAATACCATAGACTGGGTGGCTTTAACAAAAGACATTGATTTCTCACAGTTCTGGAGGCTGGGAAGCCCAAGATTAAGGCACTGGCAGATTTGATTCCTGATGATGGCTCTGGCCTGACTGCCAGGTGGCTGCCTTCTCATATGGTGGAACCTTTGCCTTCTCCTCCTCCTCCTCCTCCTCCTCCTCCCCTCCTCCCCTCCTCCTCCTCCCCTCCTCCTCCTCCCCTCCTCCTCCTCCCCTCCTCCTCTTCTCTCCTCCTCTCCTCCTCCTCCTCTTCTCCTCCTCCTCTTCCTCCTTCTCTCCTTCCCTCCTACTCCTCTTTCTCCCCTTTCCTCCTGCTCCTCCTCCTGCTCCTTCTTCCTCTTGTTCTTTTCTTCCTCTTCTTGTTCCCTCTCTGCCTCCCTCTGTCTCCCTCTCCCCGTCTGTCTCCCTCTCTCTCTCTCTCCCTCTCTCCTTATGAAGCCACTAATATAATCATGAGGGCACCTACCTTCATGACCTTGTCTCATCTTAATTAGCTTCTGAAGATCTCACCTCCAAATACCATTGCATTGGGGGTTGGGGCTTCAACCTATTAATTTTGGGGAAATACAATTCAGTCCATAGCAGTCAGTAAATAGAAAAAGTGAATTTCCCTGGTGGGAAGTGCTGCAGAGGAAGAAGTGCTGCGAGGAGGGTGATGGTTGGGGAGGGAGGGGGTAGTCCCTGAGGAGGCAGCAGTTTAAGCTGAGATGGGAAGGAAGAGAGGAAGGTGGCCGGTGGAAGGCCAGGAAAGGAGGATTTTGGGTGAAGAGAACAGTGACAGCAAACAGATGGGAAAGAGCGAAGCGTGTCCCGGGACTGAGGGAGGCAGGGGGCTGGAGTCCAGAGATTGCAGAGCATGCTGGTACGGAGGGTACGGGAGGTGGCGGGAGTCCCATTCAGGGCATAGTGGGGGCTGTAGGAGGACAGAGGAGTCCATGGATGTATTCTGAGGTCCTGCTGGTCTGAGGACTGATTGGGTGACTCCTGCTGCCATCCAGGCAAGACATGGATCTGAGAGGGGAGAAGAAGAGGACAGCTTTGGGATGTCCCTCAGTGTTAGAACCAACAGAGTTTGTAGGTTTTCAGCTTCAGTACCTAGGTCACCAGCAATGCCATCCACCGAGAAGGCAAAGCCTGGGGAAAAACAGGCCTGAGGAGGCAAATAAAAAAATCTCTGTGGGACATGTTACATGTGGAATGCTTATTATACAGCCAAATGGGGAGGCCACGTAGGCGGGCGGATCCTGGGCCAGGAGCTCCCAGAAGGACCTAGGCTTGAGACCTGAGTTTGTAAGTTATCAACAACATTTGGCAGGGCTCAGGCACTTAGAGGGCAGGGGAAGGAGGAGGAGATGGTGATGGAGCAGAGAAGAGAGAAGGGGGAACCAGGTGTTGCAGGAAGATGGATAGCCCATGAGGATTCCCAGAGGGCCTGGCCACTGAGAAGCTGAGAGAAGAGAATGGCATCATTGGATTTGGTGACCTCGGGGTTGAGGGCGGCCAGCGGGGAGTTTTGTAGTGAATATGGAGGAGACAAAAAGAATGGGGATGGGAATGGAGGAAGGAGAGAGGGCTGGAGGGAGAAAGGAAGAGAAACTAATTTTGACTGGTCAGCTATGCAGAAGAAAGCCCACTTTAGGAGTGAGGTCCTGGAGGAGGGGAAAGGAGATGGGATCCAGGGCGCAGCTGGAGGGGTTCTACTTGGAGCAGGCGGGGGTGCTTATTTCGTGGCCATAGGAAGGAAGAGAGAGGAGAGAGGTGCACCTTGTTGCTGCAGTCCCTGTCAGCTGACTGGAAGAATCCAGAAAAGGGAGATGGGTCAGTGGATAGGTGGAAGCCCTAGGTCAAAATATCTGACTGCAGAAAAGACCAATCAGGGAAATAATGATTTTTCTTTCAGCCTGGTAAAACAGTTTTCTCCTGTCAAAGAGCAAGTGGCCTTTAAGGCATGTTTATCCCTGTCCATTCCCCTACATTGTGAAGGAGTAAAGCAGTCTTAAGACTGGGTGTGAAATGGAGAAGAACGCAGCACTGGCTTAACCTTGACTGTGCCATTGGCGCTTGCTGGCAGCAGCTGAGCCTCAGGCACCCTGAGCAAGCACAAGGTGGAGAAATGAGACCTGCTGGTGCTTACACCAGAACTGACCGGCAACCGAGAGGGGCTGAGCCTGGATCTGAGGCCACTTGAGCTTGACCTCATACCTGTTTACATCCTAATTGCTTGCTTCCAGTTCAGCCCCTCTTCCCTGAGACCACCCTCTCCAGGGGGTCTTTTCTCTCTGGCCCTTTGATGCTCTCCAGTTCATCTTCTCCTTGCTAGTGGTTCCCTCTTCTTCTCCCGAGGCGACAGCATCACAAGGGCATCTCTGGCTCCTGGGGCTGCAGCTGGTGGCCTTGGCCCACGCTTAGGGCCTTCCCACCCTCCGTGTCTCATCTCAGGTGGGCTGGCTATGCACCACGCCGGGGTCTACAGTGTGGGACAAGGCACACACACGTTTGATTGATAAACAGGGGGTGTCATTTAAAGAAGTCGAGACACATTTTTCTGGTTTCTGGTCAACACTGACAGAAAGATCTAAGAAAATCTATAGATCAGATTTTACTGCTTTCAAGATAATCGTGCTTACATTTTCAACACAGAGCCATTAACCTCTGAAAATGAAATGCTTCCCCCGTTCCCCATGTTCTGGATGGATTTGGCAGAACTTGCATCAGGCTGCAAAGTGCAGGAAGTTGAAGCTGACTCCTTGCTTAAAGAGAAAACATTGAATATTAAATGTCCATTTGTCTGTTAAGTAAACAGTTGCATTCTTTCAGAAGTCCTGATGCTAACATCTGCGACATGGTCAGTCAGCTTCCCAAATGGCTGTGTTAGCCCCACGTTCAGGGCCTGGACTTTTCCTGAATAATAGATAAAGTCAAGGGAAGGAAAGTTTTACTTCCTTTTTGGGCTAAATTGTCATCTGGGAAGCATCATAGGCTCAGTTTAGAGGAACATGGCATTGTCCTTTACCCAGGTGATTGTACTTGCTATTTTACATTGGTTTGATTAGATCAAGGCAGGACATTTGTTATAGCTGACTCTCAGCCTAGAAGCACCATCTGATTTGTAAGCAGTTGACTCCTGTTGGATGGGCACATAAACTGGGTGTCACGTTATTAAGATGTGGTGAAGGGTAGACACCTTCCCTGTGCTTGGAATGCATCCCAGTCCCCACCTGGGGCACCCCCTTACCCGTAGCACCATCTCATCAAAAGTTGGCTGGCGTGTTGGGAATTCACACAAAGGCAGGGAGGGTGTTGGTAGGGCTGGTAAATCCATGGCATGGAAAAGGTGGGGGAGTTATCTCTGCTTCCTAGGGATGAAGGCCTCTCCCTGGGCTGGGAAATTCCTGTCCCTTGTACTCAGGGTCTCACTTCCCTGGACAGTGCTAGACAAATAGGGCTCCTTTAACTCATTGGGAAGTTCCCTGTCTTTAAGCATTGTCTTTCTTTAAACAGGCTTCAATGCAACCAATTAGGTTCTTCCTTGCTGAATTCTTCTTCTTCTTGTCCTGCTTCTCTGAATCTGCGGGGGGTTTGAATGATCTTGAATCTATTCTCAGCCAGCCTCGCCTCTTGGTTTAATTCCAGCATTCATTCATTCAACAGGTATTTGAGTGTCTGCTGCATGCTGGGCACCATGTTTGTTGCAAGGCATATGGCAAAGAACAAGATAGATAAGTTCCTCACTTTTATTGTGTGTCTATTTGTCTAGTTTTAACCCAGAACATCTTCTGAGAGGATCAGTTTTTCCAGGAAAGGGCAACTTTTGATGGTTTCCTCAATAGCATTCCCCTCTTATTTCTTGCTGACAGGACCTTGATTGTATTCAGGTGTCACTGGCCAAATTCCTAGGGAGATGCCAGGGTCCTCTCCAGTCCCAGGGGATAAACCTAGATCTAAGCCCATCGTTGCCAGTGATTGGTTTAGGGGCAGCCTGTAACTCAGCTACTGCCAGTGAGATGTCTAGGCACTTCTAGGACAATTTCCTGGCTCTTAAAAAAGGGTGTATGATTTCTGTCTTCTGGACTTTGGAAAATGTGATGGTTGTGGGAGGCCGCTGTGATCACCTTACAGCCATGCAGGTCCAGCCCAAGGTCATAGCATGGTTGAGCTGAGAGAAGGAACCCAGCTGACATCAACCCTACCTCCAGACTTCTTGTGACATGAGATGATACATTTTCCTTCTTCCTTAAGGTAATTTAGGTTGGATTTTCTGTAATTTTGCAGCCCAAAATATCCTATTTGAAAGCAAAAGACATCTGCCCTCGTATTCATGCAACGGTGTGGTCGTTTTAGCCTTTCTCCAGGCTCATTGTGTTGCGCTCAGTTTTGTGCACAAGTGCATTCTTTTCTAAATGGCAAGACGCTTGAGATGCTTGGATTTCCTCTTCTACCACCTCTCTCCAGCACAGCACTGAGCTTAATATCTTGCATGTCGTAGGATATCAATAAACGCTTATTGAGTTGAATTTGAGTTTTACGGACATGAGTTTAAATTTAGTGACTACCCACGGGCTTCTGAGAAATTATTGAAAGCCAATCTATGGCCCAAAGAGAGGACGGCCTGATCAAGGCATGTACTATTGGGCCAGGCAGACTGCGATGGGGATGAACGTGCCCTGTGCGAGGTGCCAGAGAAAATCCATCATGATCCTGAGCTCTGTTTTTTTACTGAAAAATCCATTTATAAATAATCTGGGCAAATAAAGTAAAAGGCACTTTATTGGGATTCAGAAAAATTCATGGCTACTGAACATCCAGCCAATTCAACTCCCAGCTCCCAATTAGCCTGCCAGGGCCTCTCTCAGTGGCAGGGGCCCTGCCAGCCACTCCAAAGGCTGCCCTGAGACTATGAGTCATTTTCTTATTTCTTAGCATGCTGGGCGTGAAAATCTTCTTTCTCTTTCTTTTTACATGCTAGCACTTACTGGGTGCTTTGACCAAGCAGATTTATCAACGTGTTTTTGTGCAGATAACTGAGGAGCAGGAAGACACACTGCTCTAGGTTGCTCCTTCTGTTTGTTCACTCACTTGCTCGAGAACCCAGGGACAGTGGGAGGAATGGCCAAGCTGGATGCAGGCCTGGCCTCCACAGAGCGGGCGAGCAGGAAAGGCAAGTTTCAGACACCTCCCGCCATGCCCTTGACCCTGCTGGGCCCCCGGTATCCTAGGAGTGTTTACCCATTTCCGGCAATGTCTTTATTTTATGATTGTTCCCTTAACCCGAAAGCAACTGGGAAAGATTGTCATCCTTTACCACGAAGAGGCCATTGTCATTTAGTGAGTACCTGCATGCCACACGCTATGCAGAAGACTAGGTGCTTCATCTCACCTAGCCCTTGCAGAGACCCTCCAAGAACAAATATGAGACTCAGAGATGTTAACTGACTTGCCCAGGGTTACACGGCTTGTAAATGGTGGAACCAGAATTAGAAAATGCAATTTGTTTTTTTGGAGCCTCACCTCCTAAATGAGATGCAGAGGGCCTGGCACGGGGTAACAGGGCTATCAGTAGTTGCTGGGAGAATAAACACATGAATTGGGCCAAGGGTCAGCCAAGGGGACAGGTCTTTTGTCAGTGGACCGTTTGGGCCGTCTGGTCCGAGGGACCACATTGTCTGCCTCTCTGTAGGGTAGTGGGGTGCCTGTGAGGGGAGCAGAACAAGAGAGCCTGCACAGCAAGTTCTGGGGGTACTGTGGCCTCTGAGTGCGGAGTGGAAACAGGGTACTGGTAGAGGAGCTGGTAGCGGGGTCTTGGGGATGGCTGCTAACTGGGTTCATTTGCCAAATCAGCAAAGTCTGGAGCTGAGACTTACCCTGGGCCTAGCTTGGGAAAATATTACGCAGTTCAAAATAAAATTAAACAGTATTAACCACAGGCCCAAATTGCACCTATATTTTAAAAAGCATCGTGCAGCTGAGACTTATAAAGCCTGGCACCAGCGTGAGGCCATCTTGGTTAATGAGAGCTCTGCGCCTGCTACTCCTTGCCGCGGCCTTCTGGTTCACGTCCTCTCGCCCTCCTCGGCTGGGGATGTGCGGGTCCTCGGGTGAGCCGCAGCTCCCTTGGAAGGATGCACCCTTTGCTCTCTGGAGCAGGACGGGCTCTTCTAAGAGGCGGGGCCTGGAAGTGTCCGGAGTCGCCAGCCTCAGGGGCTGCACGGGCCTCTCCTTTCCTCTGTCCCCACAGAGAACAGCAGCATCAGTGCAGAGCAAGTGACGGGGACAGGCTCAAGAGGGTTTCAAAGGCGCCCTGACATCGCAGCTACGGAGGGGCCAGAAAGGAGGCGCGGATATTGTACTGCACTTTCTGGACTTTCAGGGGAATTCACGAAAGAGCCTGAATATGCAGCAGCCACGTCTGGTTTTATTTCAGCTTGGACACTTAATTCATGCTGGGTCCTATAGTAAATCATTTTTCATTCAGTTACTTGTTTTTCCTGACTTGAAAAATGGGCGTGATACTGGTGGTCGCTGTTGTCTTCCCGCAGCGATAGAATGAGACTCTGCTGTGATTTCTTTTCCTTCTAAAGTCGAAAGCTCCTCTGGCTTTGCACAACCTTTTGAGCACGACCTTCTCTCTCATCACGGCGATGCCTGTTGCCCCCTAGTGGTCACCAGCAAAGGGAGTGGTTGAGCCAACAATCCCACGTTGCAACTCAGACCCAGGCCTGGCCCTGAACCCAGGTCTTCCTGCTGGCTCCGAGGCATCTCTGGGCAGGGTGGGTTATAGGGAGGGGACCAGAGAGGGAGTCCTCCCAGTCGCCTCCACCAGGCAGTCCTCCAGCTTGTCAAACTGTCGCTAGCAGTGTTTTCTCAGCATGGAGACTGTGAGTGTTAAGTCTAGAAAAATCACTCAGTCAAGGTTAAGACTTGCTTTGGTGCAGGGGACTGGAAAGCAGATATGCTTTTTCTAGCTCTGAACACTGAGGGGAAGTGAGCTTTGGAAGAGAGGCGCTGACTTGGTGTGTGTTTTGGGGCAAGAGGAAGTTGAAAGAGGGACAGTCTGAGCTTGCTCTTTGCAGGGGGCTCGCTTGGGCTGTGCTTGGAAGCCCACAGGCTGGCTGAGCGTGAGAGAGAGTGTGCCAGTGAGAGCCTGCAGACCTATGGCTTGCTTAGGAGTATGGACTGGAGCGAGCCCTCCCCTCCTCCTCCTCTCCTCGAACAAGGTCATCAGTGACAAGTGCACAGGAGATGGTGAAGGTGGATTGGGGAGGATTTGGACGTGTTTCTTCTGACCTTGATGATTTGTAATCTTGAGCTAGAACAACTGACAAATGGCCTGATAGGAGACAAAAGCAAACAATAGACTCACTTGAAAGATACAGTGAATAGAATTTAATTGAATTTTTTTTTTTTTTGGTACAGACATTGATTTGACCCTGTAAGATGTATGGAGTAAATCATTAGGGGAATTAATATTCATTAAAATGTAGTTTATTATCATGAAACTTTTATTGTGCTTGTAGTTGTGTTTTTAATTATTATTTTAATGACTTTCTGTATTCCAAATCGTGATAAATCTATTCTATTTTTTAAAAATAAACGGACTATAGTTTTACAAGGTGATGTGTAGTGCAGAGCTGTTGATGAGTATTGCTCCTTCATTAATGAGAACGAACAGATTAGAAAGACTAAAAATGGACCGATTTACACACTTTAAAAAAAGCCAATTAATATCTAACCATTAAACACAAATGTTATAGATTAGTCTCACTATCTTATCTACTCTCTGGGCTCCTATTGGATCATTCAGAGATTGACTCTTTAAACCAAGTAAGGGAAGGAGGCTCTAAAAGTGGAATTGCCTGGGACCAATTAAAACAAAGGATTTGGGCCATAATGTGCTGCAAATACCCATGCCCTCATGCCTGGGGGACCATTATCCAAATGAGCAAAGAGGATAGAAGTGTTTGTCCAAGCTGTCTTTGAGGGATGAGGCAGAGGCTGTTGGCTCTGCTGGTAGGATCAGGGCTTTGGGTGATTTCCCCAGTGGTGAAGATGGACTCGTGCTGGCTTTTCTGTATTGCATCTCCTGAGCCTTCTTGGTATCAAGGGCAAATCCTTGTTCTGTGCTTTGTGGGTACCCAGGTCTACATGGAAATCAGCCCTATGACCACTCGCAATGCTGACCTGTCCCAGCTGAGCTGAATGGACATGTGGTTTTACTGTTATGACCATATGTCCTCAGTTTTCCAATTCAAACTTCTTACTTCAGATACTTGGCTCCATTAGCCACATGGAGGCTTATACCATCTTCCTCCCTGACTGTGTGCTGGTTGACTATTTCTGACTTTCGAGGTTGTCAGGCAACATGCCTTGGCAGCCAGAGGCAGGGGAGTATGGATGCGAGGTGTGTGGGCTCCCGAGGCACACGTCCCAAATCTGAAACCTGGCACCAGAATTTATTGTGCGACCTTGAATAGGTTTACTTACTCATTCATTCATTTATCCATTCATTCATTTCTTCATTCAATATTTATGAAATCTGGGTGCTGTTGTAGGGATTGGAGATATAGCAGTAATCAAAATAGAGAAAAATCTCTGCATTCCAGTGAGGACTAGAGAAAGGCTTTCAACAAATAGTATAGCAAAATGCAGAGTACGCTGCAGCACGTCAGGCAGGACTATCGACTGTGGAGGGAAAAGAAGGTGGGGTGGAGGGCCAGGCAGTGTGTCAGGGGATGTTGCTATTTCATAGGGTGGTTAGAGAGGCCTTACCCAGAAGGGAGCCTTTGAGCTGTGACCCAGAGGAAGTGAGGGAGTGAGCCAAGTAGGATTCTGAGGGAAGAGTTTCTTCTAGGCACAAGGGATGCAGGTACAGAGGCCCTGGGGCAGGAGCCTGCTGTCTGTTCAGGGAGTAGCGAGGAGATTGTGTGGCTGGGTGGAAGGAGTAGATCAGAGGAGTCATGAGGCCAGGTCATGCAGGACAGATAAGTCATTGGGAGGACCTTGGCTTTGACTTTGGGTGAGATGGGGGCTTATTTAAAGGGTCCCCCTGACTAGTGTGAAGGAGCAAGAGTGTAGGCAGGGAGATCCAAAAGGCAGATGCAGTCATCTAGATGGGAGGAGGTGCTGGTAGCTTAAACCAAGGCGGCAGCAATTAAGATGGGAGGAGTGTTGGATTTGGGCCATATTTTGAAGGTAGAGTGAACAGATTTGCTTCTAATGTTTCCGAAGTAAAGGAGACAAGGATGAGTCTCAGATGTCTGGCCAGAGCTGCTGTCAGGGTGGTGTTGTCATCTGCTGAGATGGGGGAAGCTACAGAAAGAGAAGGGGTGTGAGTATGGGTGTGGTGGTGGGAATCAAGGGTTCGTGTGTGAAGTGTGTAAAGTTTAAGATCCTAGAAGATATTTGGATGGAATTGTTTAATTGGCAGCTGGATATAGGAGCCTGGAGTTTAGGGGGAGAAGTTTAGGCTGAAAATGTAAATTTTGGGGTAGTCAGTACAGAGATGTTGTTTAAAGCTCTGAGTCTGGGTGAGATGACTGAGGAGGGAGTGGAGATGGTGAACAAGGCACAGGGGAGATTTGGGGCAATCTGATGTTTGGAGGACAGGGGAATGAGGAAGAACCAGCAAAGGAAACTGAGAAGCAACAGCCAGAGAAAGCAGAAGGTCAAGAGAGAGTGGGCTTGTTAGAGGCTAAGTGAAGATGACATTTCAATGAGGAGAGAGGGTTATCAAAAGATGCTGGTAGGGCAAGCGAAATTAAGATTAAGAATTTGCCGTGGACTTTGGCAATGTGGAAATCATTGATGACCTTGACAACAGTTGTCTTGATGGAATAGTGGAGGTAAAAATCTGATAGGAATGGGCTGGGAGAGAATGGAAAGAGAGAACTTGGAGGCAGCCGATATAAACACTCTGCAAAGGAAGTTTGCTTTGAAGGGGAGTATAAGGATGGAATAGTAACATTTCTTAACTCTTAAAATTCTGTTTCCTGATCTGTAAAATGGGGACAAAGACAACATCTCTATCATAGCATTACTGAGAAGATTCAATGAGATGTTATTGGAAACTCAGCGCTCAACACACAGTAAGGGCGTACAAGCTTTGCTGGTACTAACTACAGCCTGTCTGATTGAGGAGTGGGCAGGAGGATCTGCCCTGGTGTTTCTGTGTCCTGGGTGTTTGAAGGTAATCTCTGTTACTCTACCCTCCTGGGGTTGGAAGTCATTCAAAAGTTTGGGTAAATTCCCCAGTTTTGGCAGTTGTGAAATGACAGGAAGATCAGAAAGTCAGAAATCCCACACTCCTGCTAAGTGGTGGCTTATCTGTATGGCTGTGCAAATGAAGCACGCTGGTTTCCTCGTTCCTGTATTCCGTTTTATTGCCTGTCTTGCAAAATGGCACATTTCAAGATTAAAGCCATTTTGACTTTGAGTTACTGTCTTTGAAGTATAGGATTTCCTAATTATAAAAACACATACTAATAGTAGAAAAATAGGAAAATAGAAGAAAATATGCAGAAAAGAAATGTATCTAAGGCCTCCTACCCAAATCCAACTGCTGTTAACATTTTAGTGAATTTTCTTCCAATGCTTTTATGAACTCTTTAAAAGCATATTTGAGATAATACTGTTATATAGTGTTGTATCTTGCTTTTTCTCCTCGACGTTGTTAGTGTAAGCATTAAATTCTTCATTAATGTTTTTAATGGCTATGTGCCATGGAATCTTTATGTTTTCCATCTCAACTTATATCCAAGTGAAACGGTAGGAATAGTTAACCCTTTTGTAGCATTCACTGGGTTCCAGGCCCTATTTTAAGTATTTTATGTAAATTAGCTCATTTAATCCTCATCACCACCTTCTCACATAGGAACGATCATTAGTCCCAGTTTACAGTTAAAGCCTTGAACATGCATTAAAGCCCTTCGTTGGGTGTGAGGACCAAGGATGAAGGGACAGACACCCTTTAGCAGACAGCGTTGCCTCCCATGTGAGGGCTCTGGTGAGCTGGCATGCAGTCATGTTCTTCTTGAAACCCCACGTGGAACTGGAAGTAGAGCTGGAGACGTGCCTCCTACTTCAACTTTTCAGGAAAAATATCCCAACAATTTTGGTAACTGTTAAGTGAAAACAACAACAACCTATTCTCAGCTGTGCCCTCACAATCTCTTAATGGTTCTCATTCTCTATTTATTTGTTTCTCTTGATTTACATCTTGTGTTCTCTCCTACCACTGCCTCTTGGTCAAAACTTTGGTCATAATTCCTGCAAAAAGTGGTCAGAAGTCTTCAGTGGCCAAAGGTGGAAAGAGAAAACTGCCCTACAGCAATGATTTGCCAAAACTATGTCCTTAACAAGTTGCCAGAAAAGTGTTTCGTGTTATAACCCATAACACATATATGTATATTCATTTACGATTATAATATCTGAACATAAGTTTCAGGACACAATGTTACCTATGGTGCACTCTGATACTTTCCACTCCAGTCTATTCCATTTGATTAAAACAATATCAATTTCCACCTTAAATTGGTTTCAGGACTCACTGGTTACGATAAATTGCAGCAGTCAAATTGCTGCCCTGGAGCACAGTGTTGGTTCAGGACCAAGGACAGCAGCCCACCGCGCCCCTCCCTGCCCTATGCTCTCCTTTCCCTGCTGTCACATTTTGGTTCCTTATTCCGACTTCTCCAGCCTGTGTTGACGTGGCTCTTCTTTGACTTCCCATGGCGCACTTTCCATCTCAGTGATTTTTTTTTTTTTTTAATGGAGTCTTTCTCTGTCGCCCAGGCTGGAGTGCAGTGGTGCTCTCTCGGCTCACTGAAACCTCCACCTCCCGGGTTCAAGTGATTCTTGTGCCTCAGCCTCCCTAGTAGTTGGGATTACAGCTGCCCGCTACCACACCCAGCTAATTTTTGTATTTTTAGTAGAGATGGGGTTTTGCCATGTTGGCCAGGCTGGTCTTGAGCTCTTGACCTCAGGTGATCCACCCGCCTTGGCCTCCCAAAGTGCTGGGATCATGGGTGTGAGCCACCATGCCCGGCCCAATCTCAGTGATTTTAGACCCTAACTTAGGTTTCTGGTCTTCCTAGATCATAAGCTTCTTGGAGAGAAGACCTAGGTTTTCACCATGGCTTATATTCCCTTTAATGCTTGACCCAGATCTCCAGGGAATTAGTGGAACTTTAAAGATGAGGATAAGGATATTGCATTAGGGTTCCTCTCCGGGGAGTGTCTTTGGCTGCAGATCTGCTGGGACTGACTTTGTAGACTATCATCACGTTGGACAAGAAGGGCCTCCCTTTATTGGAAGCTCTTTCTTTTTTGCATGACTAGAAAAAAATTTAGTCCTCCTCCTCTTGCTATTGCTCTGTTGTAACCCTTTGAAAAGCAAGCTCCCTTTTTATAGCTTTGACATTATGTGCATCACTGCATCACAAGATTTTCAGGAAGATATATTTGATTGTGTTTTTTCCCTGCAGCCCATGCTGCTCTTCAGGTGACACCATATGAGCTTTTGTGCTCCTTATCTTTCATCTTACTGCTTGATAACATCAGGGAGCAAGAGAAGAGGAATAAGATCTCTTTTCTTTTCTTTCTAATAAAATCTGAGGTTCTAAGGATAGGACCCATCTGGTCAAAGGGAAGACTGATATAGACTTATCAGTGGCCAGTTTTTTTGACACATCCACCATTTTTAGTTTGAACGAAGTCTTCACATGGACCCAGGCTCATGTCTTTGGGCATGGGGTGCTGGCGTGATTGATTAATAATATATGAGTGTTGGAGCCCAGTCCCATTCTGCTTTCCCAAGGGATCCTTGCAGAGGCAACATAGCAGTGGGCCTTCTGAGTCATGTGTCAGCCAGCAGGGCTGTGTTCATGTGTATGTTAAGGTCTTCTGAGGCCGAACTCGACTCCTCTTCAAAGCAGGGTAGAACAATTACCTCTGTGAAATTCATGAAGTCTCCTCTTGTTTACTCTCCAATTCCAAAAGCTCAAAGCTGGGGTGCTTGTTTGTCATGTGGGATTCACGATCACAGGTGTTAGCAAATAGAGGTGGTGACTAATCGGAACTCAGCTTATGAAGTTGGGTTATGAAATTCAAACACTATTGAAATCCAGACACCTTTCATCTATTAATGGCCACCAGTGGCCTGTAATCAAGTCACACTCTGTTAGCTACACAATTAACTTGTTTGTTTGAAGTGTGAATTAAGGATTTGAGGCATTTACTAATGAATCTTACTTGCTCCCTACTTTGGCTGAAATCCCTGTGTTTGCCAAATGCAGGCAGTTCTGGAATTTAAGGAAAGGTTTTCTTTCTTTCTTTTTTTTTTTTTTCTTTTTTTGGACCCTATTTTTTCCCTATGTGAAAGAAGCTTCTGTTTTGCTTTTGCACAGATGGAAAGAAGCAGGCTCTCTCACACCCTCCTTCCCCACTGGACTCTGCCTTCATTTCATTCTCAGTTTTGTAACTTGTGGAAAGTGCCTCCCCCTTGCCACGGTTCTCATGGCTCTCTCTGCTTGAGGGTTGTACCCCTTCTATTGGAGCAGAGGGGAGTGGTGGAATCTCCCCCTTTGCCAGCCTCCTTTGATTCTCTCTTTGTTTGTGACTCTCCTCTGGAACGAGTTTCTTTTGTAGATAATGGGATTCCATTATGGGGTGTTAGGGCTTCTCTGGAGCTGTCGGCTGTGAGGGAAGATAGGAGGTTTTGATCAATGGTTTCTGCTTGTATCTTGGATGTGTTAATTTTAAGATGGCCCGCTTCTGTTTTTATTAGTTTTATTGGATTTGTGTTGGGGGAAGGGTTAGGATGAGCACTGGTGCTGTTCTGCAAGGAAACCTGGTTGCTCGGAGTTAGGTGGCTCTGCTGTACTTGGAGGCTGGAAGGGCCTGGAAAGAGGCAAAATGCCCACTTCTGCTCTGTTCCTGTAGGCACCAGAGCTGTTGTCTGCTACCGTCAAAGCCTTTTCTGACTTCTTTGAATGACTTACAACCCACTTCCAAAGGGCTGTATTGGTTAATGTTCTGAAGCAGAGGTGTCAGTGGAGCTTTTCAGCATTGTGGGTGGGGTTATTTGTGGGTGGGAAGAGCGCGCACATACACACACACTCTCTTTGATATAAATTCCTGATTTATTTAGCCGTGGATTCAGAATTTATCTCAAAGGGACGTGGCTACACAGAGACCAAGTGGATGCAGCATATTTTTGCATAGCTCATCCCTCGTCCTTAGTTCTTAATGGGAGCTGGCAGTGTGTGGCTGTCAGTGACACTTTCTATGCACATAGAATCCTGCCAAGGTTGAAGAAGAAGCCAAATTCTTGCAACACTACTTCTGTTTTATATTCAGGTTTATATCACTGTTCTGGAAGGACTTATAACAACAATCTGTGCTCTTTTAGGCTCTTCTGATTCTTGAACTGAACCTTTGGATCAGCAAGCCTACATCTTCATCTGGGGGTAGAGGTGAAGAGGGGTTGGTGTTAAAGAAGGCAGAATCAGTATTGAGTCGTCTTCAAGCACTCTCTCTCCCTCTCACTTTCTGATATTTGAGAAAGTCTGTATCCCCACAGGCTTATGATAGCCTATCTCAGATAAAAATGGCACCCTCGAAGTTTTAACCCTGTTTCTTTAGGCGGGCTATGTCCTTCCTGGAAAGATTGCTGACCTCTCAAAGAATAAGATAAAAGTCTAAAAATTTATGATGAGACTTTTGACACTGACTGTGATGGAATAACTTGGACTAGATTCATCCCCTTGTTACAAACAATTATAAAACTGGATAAAACCTGTGAAATAAATATTTTCAGCTATTAAATGATAGTCAGAGTAGGACTGTGGTTGCTAAGAGAAGACTATAAACTGGCCGGGCGCAGTGGCTCATGCCTGTAATCCCAGCACTTTGGGAGGCCAAGGCGGGCGGATCATGAGGTCAGGAGATTGAGACCATCCTGGCTAACACGGTGAAACCCCGTCTCTACTAAAAGTACAAAAAAAAATTAGCCAGGTATGGTGGTGCGTGCCTGTAGTCCCAGCTACTTGGGAGGCTGAGGCAAGAGAATGGCATGAACCTGGGAGGTGGAGCTTGCAGTGAACCGAGATCGCCCCACTGCACTCCAGCCTGGGCAACAGAGCAAGACTGCATCTCAAAAAAAAAAAAAAAAAAAAGACTGTAAACCATACAATCACTTTGTATTTCTGCATAGAGGCATTTCAAGACCATATCTTCAGGGAGGTATTCCAAGAAGAGTACAGTGATCTCATTGAGCTGAGGAGACAGATACCAGAGTTTGGAGAGGTTGATATGTCTAGAATTTGCAGGGCAGAATATCATACAGGAGAAGGCCTAGCAGAGAAAGTGCTCTAGAAACTTTTATGGCTGCTCTGGAATGTTCTGTTGAATACGAAACCATTGATGTGTGAATTGAAACTCCACAAAACTGGACAAAATGCACATAGGGATTATAAAATTCACAGAGCTCATACAGGACTCTACAGTATTTGCATTCTGACCAGCCCTATTGGGGAACTGTCCTTGAATATTTGGGACATTCAGTATTGGGTGGTGCTGTAGACCCACCTTTACACAGATTAAAAATAAGCCTTGAGAGGGGCAGGCTGATCCACAAGTAACTTACATGCCTGCCAGAGTAAAGCCTAACGCTCTTTATTTAAAGATATAATTGCTGACAGCTTTCCAAACGTGCCAAAAGCTATAAACTCACTGATCTGAGAAGCTCAACACATCCCAAGCAAGGTAAATACAAAGAAACCACAGAATGGCACACACAGTATAATCAGATTTCTTCAAATTAGTGATAAAGAATTTTTTTTTTTTTTTTTTTTTAAGACAGGATCTCACTCTGGCATCCAGGCTGGAGTGCAGTGGTACAATCTTGGCTCACTGCAACCTCTACCTCACAGGTTGAAGCGATTCTTGTGCCTTAGCCTCCCAAGTAGCTGGAATTACAGGCACAGACCATCACACCTGGCTAATTTTTTTTTTTTTTAAGTAGAAATGGGTTTTGCCATGTTGGCCAGGTTGGTCTCAAACTCCTGACCTCAAGCGATCCTCCCACCTCAGCCTCCCAAAGTGCTGGGATTACAAGCATGAGCCACTGTGCCCAGCAAGGAAAAATCTTAAACTCAGCTAGAAGAGGGGAAAAAGACGAATTAAAGAGGACAAAGATAATAATTCTTGCAGACTTCTCATTAGAAGTCATGCAAGCTAGAAGACAATGGAATGGGATCTCTTGAGTGCCGAAAGGGGCAACAGTCTGTCAGTATAGAATTCTGTATAGAGTGAGTTATCCTTACATGATCCTGGAAATGTTTTACATCTTGAATATGGTGATAGATACATAATATATTTATTTGTCAGCATCTACTGGACTATACATTTAAAATGGGGTACATTTTATTGTATGTAAATTATACCTCCATGATGCTGATTAAAAATAGGTTTTAACCCCTGACATATGGGATAACACAATTGTAGTAAATGAAGTAATAGGTGTAGATTCATGGCACACGTTAGAGGAAACTGAGGCACAAACTATCACGTGACTTCCCCCAAATCATACAACCAAAGGGAGACGGAGTAACTTTTCCTATTCTAAAAGAAATGTTTTTTAATCTCTCAAAATAGGTAGATTCAGGTCTTCTCACAAACTAAAAGGTAGGACATATATTCCTCCAGTGCCTTTCAAACTATGATCTGGCTGGCATCTAGGAAACTTGCTGTAAAGGCCTCACTGGGGCAGTTTGGTATTTCCTCCGAGATACATGCTGCTTCTCTTTCAGGTATTTTTTTTTTTTTTTTTATTCTTCCTCTACTTTTTAGTGTGTTTTCTAGGATCACACATCAGTGAGATTGTAAACGTCTTCAGCACTGTGGATTTATTATTATTATTATTTGGGACAGAGTTTTGCTCTGCCACCCAGGTTGGAGTGCAACAGCACAATCTTGGCTCACTGCCACCTCTGCCTCCCAGGTTCAAGCAATTCTCCTGCCTCAGCCTCCCAAGTAGCTGGGATTACAGGCGCCCGCCACCATGCCTGGCTAATTTTTGTATTTTTATTTATTTTATTTTATTTTATTTATTTATTTATTTATTTATTTATTTTGAGACGGAGTCTCGCTCTGTTGCCCAGGCTGGAGTGCAGTGGCCGGATCTCAGCTCACTGCAAGCTCCGCCTCCCGGGTTTACACCATTCTTCTGCCTCAGCCTCCCGAGTAGCTGGGATTACAGGCACCCACTACCACACCTGGCTAATTTTTGTATTTTTATTTATTAAAAAAAATTTTTTTTTGTGACAAAATCTCACCCTTGTCACCCAGGCTAGGGTGCAGTGGCATGATCTTGGCTCACTGCAACCTCTGCCTCCCAGGTTCAAGTGATTCTCCTGCCTCAGCCTCCCAAGTAGCTGGGATTACAGGCACCCCCACCATGCCTGGCTAATTTTTGTATTTTTATTTATTTTATTTTATTTATTTATTTATTTATTTATTTATTTATTTATTTATTATTATTATTTATTTTATTTTGAGACGGAGTCTCGCTCTGTTGCCCAGGCTGGAGTGCAGTGGCCGGATCTCAGCTCACTGCAAGCTCCGCCTCCCGGGTTTACACCATTCTTCTGCCTCAGCCTCCCGAGTAGCTGGGATTACAGGCACCCACTACCACACCTGGCTAATTTTTGTATTTTTATTTATTAAAAAAAATTTTTTTTTGTGACAAAATCTCACCCTTGTCACCCAGGCTAGGGTGCAGTGGCATGATCTTGGCTCACTGCAACCTCTGCCTCCCAGGTTCAAGTGATTCTCCTGCCTCAGCCTCCCAAGTAGCTGGGATTACAGGCACCCGCCACCATGCCTGGCTAATTTTTGTATTTTTTATTTATTTATTTTGAGACGGAGTCTCGCTCTGTTGCCCAGCTGGAGTGCAGTGGCCGGATCTCAGCTCACTGCAAGCTCCGCCTCCCGGGTTTACACCATTCTTCTGCCTCAGCCTCCCGAGTAGCTGGGATTACAGGCACCCACTACCACACCTGGCTAATTTTTGTATTTTTATTTATTAAAAAAAATTTTTTTTTGTGACAAAATCTCACCCTTGTCACCCAGGCTAGGGTGCAGTGGCATGATCTTGGCTCACTGCAACCTCTGCCTCCCAGGTTCAAGTGATTCTCCTGCCTCAGCCTCCCAAGTAGCTGGATTACAGGCACCCGCCACCATGCCTGGCTATTTTTGTATTTTTATTTATTTTATTTATTTTATTTTATTTATTTATTTATTATTTATTTATTTATTTATTTATTTATTTATTTATTTATTTTGAGACGGAGTCTCGCTCTGTTGCCCAGGCTGGAGTGCAGTGGCCGGATCTCAGCTCACTGCAAGCTCCGCCTCCCGGTTTACGCCATTCTTCTGCCTCAGCCTCCCGAGTAGCTGGGATTATAGGCACCCACTACCACACCTGGCTAATTTTTGTATTTTTATTTATTAAAAAAAATTTTTTTTTGTGACAAAATCTCACCCTTGTCACCCAGGCTAGGGTGCAGTGGCATGATCTTGGCTCACTGCAACCTCTGCCTCCCAGGTTCAAGTGATTCTCCTGCCTCAGCCTCCCAAGTAGCTGGGATTACAGGCGCCCGCCACCATGCCTGGCTAATTTTTGTATTTTTATTTATTTTATTTTATTTTATTTATTTATTTATTTATTTATTTATTTATTTTGAGACGGAGTCTCGCTCTGTTGCCCAGGCTGGAGTGCAGTGGCCGGATCTCGGCTCACTGCAAGCTCCGCCTCCCGGGTTTACGCCATTCTTCTGCCTCAGCCTCCCGAGTAGCTGGGACTACAGGCGCCCACCACCTCACCCGGCTAATTTTTTGTATTTTTTAGTAGAGACGGGGTTTCACTGTGTTAGCCAGGATGGTCTCGATCTCCTGACCTCGTGATCTGCCCGCCTCGGCCTCCCAAAGTGCTGGGATTACAGGCTTGAGCCACCGCGCCCGGCCTTATTTATTTTTTTTGAGACGAAGTCTCGCCTTTGTCACCCAGGCTGGAGTGCAGTGGCATGATCTCAGCTCACTGCAACCTCCACCTCCTGAGTTCAAGCGATTCTCCTGCCTCAGCCTCCCAAGTAGCTGGGATTACAGGTGCCCACCACCATGCCAGGCTAATTTTTGTATTTTTAATAAGACGGGGTTTCACTGTGTTGGCCGGGTTGGTGGATTATTCTTATATCAGTCAGGCTCCTATCAGGAGACAGAAGCCATGTTTGGTTGTTTGAACAGAAAATTTAATATATAAAGACTCTCTAGCTAGTAGAAGGGTGGTTGATTACTAATGGAGATAAAAGAGAATTCTAAGTGTTTCCAAAATATCAGGGGTAAAGCAGCAGCTGCTATCTCTAGGCTGAGGAAAAGTAGACAACAAATAAAGACTAGTAGATTCTCCCTGACATTGGCTGAAATTCAGACCTCTTCAAAGAGTGCATGGCTAGCAAAGGAACACGCTGCCTGCCAAAGGGCCTGGGCCAGAAGTAGTCTGTAGAAGTGGCTCATTGTCACTTGAGGACGTCAGTTAGAACAGAGCTGGTCTGCCAGTGGAGGGACTGTGTCCTGAGGGTGCAGCTGGAGCTCATCTTCATGGCCACTGGACTCTACTCTGAATAATAGTGATGATTATAATAATGATGATGATGGTTAGAGTCTGCAAGGGATGTGTCATTGCCACTGTCATCTTGTGGGTTCACGTCATTGCTGTCTATGGACGAAGCTTAGCATTCTGCTATGCCAGCAAAGGAGACATGTGTACAAGGTCCAGCTTCAGTATCACAAAGAAGGATAAAGAAAGGTGAAATTGGAACTCAGAGATAATAATAAATTAATGACTGGAACAATATCAAAATAGAAATTGGGGCAATCTTGGGTCTGACTTTATCAGCACATGTCACTGAATTAAGGGGCAATGAGTGTTCTGGTTAACATTGTACTGTTCTAAAATCTGTTTCTTTCTGGGTTTCCTATATTGGTTCATGGTCTTACAATGCACCCAGTTTCCAATGCCATAAATATCAGAGTAGGAGCCCCAAGGTCAAGGGCCCACAAATCCAAGCCAGCCATGACAGTGAAGAAAGCCAGTGGGTCGAGGTGGCGGTCCTCTGAGCTCCCAGCCCATCCAAGCAGTGGATGCTGTGTAGCATGCAGGCCTGGGGTTGCTTGACTTTATTTTCAAGGAGAAGCTGGAAATCCCTGACCCTCAATCTTTAAACGTTGGCAGATAAGCCAAATGGGAAGAAGACTGTGTGGACCAAGCAGGCACATCTCTGGGTGGAGTCCGTCCCTGGGCTGCCAGTTTGTGACCTTTGCTTCTGAGATATCCTCACTGCCTCACTGTCCCTCATTTACCCAGCCAATTGGTTTTCAAGCCCCATTTACTTTGCTTTTGAAAACATTCAGCTTTGTTCCGTTTTCCCCACTCCCACGGCCTTAGTGCAGAATCCTATTGCCTCTATCCTGGGCTGTAATCATGGTCTCCAATCAGCGGCCTCTTCTCTGCCAGGCCACCACCACCAGAGTGATGTTTCCAAAAAGCACAGCTAGCCAACTGTGGTGGCTCATGCCTGTAACCCCAGCACTTTGGGAGGCTGAGGTGGGTGGATCACTTGAGGTCAGGAGTTTAAGACCAGCCTGACAAACATGGTGAAACCCCATCTCTACTAAAAATACAAAAATTAGCTGGACATTGTGGTAGGCACCTGTAATCCCAGCTACTCAGGAGGCTGAAGCAGGAGAGTCTCTTGAACCCGGGAGGCAGAGATTGCAGTGAGCCAATATTGCGCCACTGCCCTCCAACCCAGGTGACAGAGCAAGACTGCATCTCGAAATAGATAGATAGATAGATAGATAGATAGATAGATAGATAGATAGATAGATAGCACAGCTCTTTGTGTGTCTCCCATCTGCTTAAAAACCTTCCCCTGGTTCTTGGGGATAAAACTCCATTGCCTGGCATTGAATTCCTCCACAGTTTGGTGCCTCCCCCTCCACCTGGCTTTGAGTTCTGCCTTTCTTCTCCTTGTCCTGTGGACTCTCATTACTTTATATTACTCAGATTTCCCTGAACACATTTGCTACTCCCATTTTCCTGCTTTCACTTATGCTCTTTCCCTTCCCTGATACCTTGGCCACTTGTCTGCTGGGCAACCTCCTATTCACTCATCAAGACCCAGTTGAAATGTTAGCTACTTGACACAACCCTTCCTTGTCTTCTCAGTATGGACACATTGTCCATGCTGCTAATTTGGCACTCTTTGTCTGTTTGGTACTTGAACGTGATAACCCTGGATCCTGCGCCCCTATCTGTCTGCCCAGCTGTATTTCTCAGGGCCATTACTCATGTGTCTTTGTATTGTTAGGGCCTTGCATACTGCCTGGCATATTGTAGGTGCTCAATAATTCATCGAATGATTGAACCAATGAGTAGATAAATGAATGAAAGACCGGGTGAATTGCTCCTTTACTGACTCTGGCTGTGGATGTTTCTATGGTGGCTCATTGTTTCTTCACTGATTGGTAATTTGATAGTCATAAGAATGCTTTACTATGTTTAAATAAGAGACAGTCAGTGGGGCCATGCTTCATTTCAGAAGACCAGGCTGTTAGGAATTTATTCTGAATTGTTAGTTACCATTTTGTAGACAGTCCTCCAGACACCCTTGGATCCTTACAGTCTTAACCACTGCCGCTCTCATAAATTGTCAGAGTACAGCTATGTTGCATTCCACGCAAATAATAAAAAAACCCCATCATTCTGTGTGCTAGCTGTTGATGGCAAGAGCTGGTCCTTTTGAAAGCAAGATTGGGGGTATTGCTTTAGACTTGTGGGTGGGGGTCCAGGACATCCTGTGCAGGGTTGGGTGCTTGGGAAGTACATCAGTGGACAGGGACAGGAATGTTCAGATGGGAGCCCTGCCCTGTTGGGCCTGGGTTGGACTATTTATCCTGGGGGAGGACCCTCCACCTTCATGCACGGCTGCCCTGGAGAAAGCCAGTGGGGAAGACGCCACTGGGAGAGGGCAGGGCCTGGTTATTTATTTATTTAAATTAAGGCCAATTATTTTTTGTCAAGTGCAGCGAGTGGTGGATTCTGGGAAAACTTGCCTTCACCGTAAACATGTTGGTTAGAAGTCATTAATATGACATTCACACATCCCTAATAAAGTACATAACACAGAGATCTGGCACCATTGAAATACCCAGAGGACATTAAGTATGAGTCTTAAAACCAAGAGGATTGGAAACAAGATATTTTTACTTCTCGTTTGGGAGTAATATAATTGCATTTTGTGGCTCTAGCAGATGCTGGGGCCAGCTGCTAGGGGAGCCTTGGCTTTTTTTTTTTTCCCCTGTTTTCCGCCTCAGCTTTGGTCCCTTATAGATAAAACCTTTGTGCAGAACTCTCATAAAAACCAAACTTTAAGAAATTATACTTTGGTTGAAAATCCACATTTCTATGTACAAAATATATCTGAGATTGTATAAACTATAGAGATATTTTTATTAGTTGAACTCAGGAGATATTTATATAAATACATATATATAAATATACATATACACATATATACATTTGTTGTTGTTTGTTTAATTTGTTACAGTGAGCACCAAAGACCTTTCTCCCTCCCTGACACTGAGCCTATATCTTGAAGACAGGTGGAGGATGGACTGTCTGAGAGACTGTGGGGCACTTGGCTTTTCCTAAGGGCTGCTCCAGGGACGTCCTGGGAGGCGAGGCTGATCTCTCTGGGCTGCACTCTTCTGTGAGGTTGAGACAAACACATTCTGCAATGCATAGCTCCTTCTGGGGAGGGAGAGGGGGCAGCAGAGAGAGCCGGGGCTGAGAAGTTGAGGTGAATCCAGCCCCTCTGAGAATTGTGTGGCCCTCCCTGCACAGATGGGAGCCTCACCACACACCAGAGAGGACACGGCTCATCACCTCAGAGGTGGACCCAGGGGACAGGGAGCCCTACTCTCCTTGAAGCATGTGCTATGGACAGCTTCCTTCACACGTGGGGCTCAAAGTCAGTCGCTGGGGACGCAGAGGGCGCAGCGGGATGGCCGTCGTTGGCTCCAGAAGGTATATGTGTTTGCGCATTCCTGTGATGTCTGCATCTAGAGCTGGCCATCCAGTATGGTGGCCACATGCAGCATCGAGCACCTGAGACCTGGTTGAGCCCAGCTAGAGGGGCTGACTGTCCATGGGAAACACACAGGGACTTAGTAGGGAAAAGAGTATGAGATAGTTCGTGACTACTTTTTAAAAAATTGGTAAAATCATACTCTCTTGGATATATTGGGTTAAAGTATAAAATATTATTAAAATTTCTTCTACCTTTTAAAATGTAGCTTCTAGAAATTTTAAAAATATTTTTATATTTTAAGTTCTGGGACACATGTGCAGAATGTGCAGGTTTGTTATGTAGGCATACATGTGCCATGGCGGCCTGCTGCACCCATCAACCCATCTCTAGGATTTAAGCCCTGCATGCATTAGGTGTTGCTTCTAGAAATTTTAAAATGACACATGTGCCTTGTGTTGTGGCTCAGGTTCTATTTCCATGGATGGTGCAGCTCTGGCACTCAGATTGGCCATGAGCTGCCTCCTGAATGAGGGGCACTTAGAGGAACAGTGCTGTGTGACCTCTCACGTAGGGCCTGAGCCTTGATGGCAACTGGACCTTTGTGCATGGGAGCCTCAGGCGTGGGCTCCTGGGGTGACATCCTTTAGAAGAGAACTTCACAATCTCTCCTTCAACTCTGCTGTGTCAGCAGTCATCTTCGGACACAGGAGCTGTGTGGGGCTCTACAGTGACAGACAGACTGAGACGCAGACCTCCCTGAAGACTGAAAAACCAGGAAGGAAGAACCACCACCCACATAGACCTAGCAAGAGAAAGCCCGAGCAGCATAGCCACTGCTAAGAAAGTTCCAGAAGCTGCAGTGCACTGTGGAGGGAGACAGCAAGGGGGACTCCCCTGGGAGGGGCTGGGCGATGAACAGGACCTGACAGGTTATGTGGGCAGAGCTTGTGCATGGGCGCCTAGGCGTGAAGGGCAGGAACCAGGTCGGCACAGTAATGCATGCTCACCTGCCAGCCCCTGTGGGGCAGCCTCTGCTATTACCCTCTAGCCCTGCTGGCTCCCAGCTGGCTGGCTCCTGACATGGGCTTTGCAGTCCTCTATCAAAACCCATCAACTTGGGGACTGGATGGTGGGTGACCGTTGCCTCTAAGTGGTGGAGATGGAGGCATGGCAGCATGGTGTGTGACCAGGCAGTGACGCCAGGTGGAGCATTACAGCCCCCAGTCCTGCCCAGGCCTCCCTTCCTGATGTGTCTTGTTTGGGGCCTTGGGAAAGGGCCCACCAGTCTCCCTGGTCTGCAGGCACCCAACTGTATCTGCCGAACAGATATAGAGGGGCCTGTCTGGGACCCTGCCAGTTTGTTCACCCAAGCCCCTGCAGCACACAGACACTGTAACTTGGTGGCAGTTTTTCTGCTTGAACGTCCAAAGGACAAACTAAACATTTAAAATCTGGAAGCTGGACAGTCTTTGCTTTGGAGCCTGCAGTGAATTTCTTCATCTTGACAGTCAAGTCATTCTTCTCAGCATCAATGTGGTATTTAGGATCTGGGAGAAGGAAGAAGCTAAGGGAGCCAGGGCACTGGGAGGCCGCCGGGTACACACGCATGGTCTTTCAGGCTCAGGGGCTGTCTGCATGGGTGGGACGGCTGGCATCTCCTTCACCCCAGTGCCACATCTGGTTGGATGTCGATGCCTCCTTCATCTTTTTATTTTTATTGTGGTAAAAGACACATAACATACAATTTACCATCAGTGGCCATTAGTACATTCACGAGGTGGTGCAACCATCTAGCTCCAGACATTTTCATCACCCCAGAAGGAAACCCAACACCCATTAGCCATCACTCCCCATCACCCTCTTCCCCCAACCCTTGGCAGCCACTAATCTCCATGCTGTCTCTATGGATTTGCCTATTCTAGATGTTTCATATAAATGGCACCGTGCAATACAGGGCCTTCCGTACCTGGCCTCTTCTGCTTAGCATCATGTTTTCAGTGTTCATCCATGTGGTAGCTGGCATCAGAACCCCATTCCTTTCTATGGCTGAATAACGTGCCATTGTTTGTCTGTGACACATTTCGTTTCTTCATCCATCTGCAGATACTTGGGGTAGGTCCACCACTTGGCTACTGTGAGTGATGCTACTGTGCGCGTGTGTGCCTCTGTTTTTTGTTTGAGTACCTATTTTCACTTCCTTTGGCCATGCTTTTGCCCCAGCCTCTTGTGAATCTTTCAAGCCAGACTTATGTTTGAGGGATAGCAAGTGTCAGGGAAGGAACATGCACGCCTGGAGAGTGAGGAGTCCTGGCCTGGCTTCACCATGAACATGCTGAGCTTGGACAAGTGCTTTTCTGTTCTATACCTCAGTTTTTTTCCTCTGCCAAGATGAGATAGACCAGACCTGGGTTTTCATCTGCCTTCCTTGGGGTCCTAGGTTTGTGGACCTTGGGGAAGAGAGAGAGGCCAGACAATTGAGCTGAAAACCTTTCTTTTCACAACTCCTTCCCCTCTTCAGCGGGAGCATCTCCAGCTCTCTGTGTTGCTTTTGTATGCTTCCTGTGATGTTTTAAGCAAAGGGCTCCATGGAGACAAGGAGTTTTGCCCATCACTGAAGTCGAGGATCTTATGAGTTGAACTAGGCTTTTGGGGTGGCAATGATCTTGACCTTGCTGGAAGGAGAGAATCCCCCTGAAGGAGGTTCAGTCTGGACTCCTCCTGGTCCACTGGAGGGAGGTGGGGCTGGGAAGTGACCCTGGGTCAGTGGGGAGCAGGGAGCTGTCAGCCTGGGCTGGGAAAAGTTGAGTTTTTCACTCATCCAAGCACACTGTGGTGGTCCTTTCTGAAATTCAGAGCAGTGGTGCAGAATGCAAGCCTGGGAGCCATTCTGCATGGATTTGGGTTCTGGTTCTACAGGTACTGGCCATGTGACCTTAGGCAAGTCACTTAACCACTCTGTGTCTCAGTTTCCACACTGTAAAATGGCCATGATTCCTATTTCATAGTTTGTTATGAAGTTAAATGAGACGATCCCACATAAGTCCTAGGGCAGTGCCTCCACCACCTTAGCACTGGTGACATTGATGGCAGCAACGACACAGATGGTAAAGTCCTTCTCCCCACAATCACCCTGAATTTGGATGGCTTTTACAGGGCTCCATGCCATTTAGCACCTAATACTTTGTGTGGTTTTCATTCTTTGGCAAATCTCTCCAAACCAGTTCCTGAGCTTTTGCAGGGCAGGCTCACCTGTGATCTGCCCATCTGGTGAGGGGGTGGCCTGGGGAAGGGCCATGGGCTGGGAAGGCTGGGCAGCAGGGGCCTGGCATTAGATGGGTAACCCAGACACGCTCCGTCCAGCCTGGTTCGTGCAGCAGCATGGGACAGTCCCTGGTGGGTGAATCCAGCTTTGGGGCCCAGCCAAGCTGAGCACAGCAGAGATGGGAGCCTGGGCCTGGGCATCAGCTTCCTCAGAAAGGCCGCTGTCAGAGGGGCTCTGTGTGGGAGGTGTCCTGGATTGGGAGAAGCAAAATTTACCTTTGGGGGTAGAGGAGGGAGTGGCAGATGCTCACAGGTAGTTCCTACATCAGTGTGATTTCCTGGAGCCTCTGCTTGCTTGACAGAAGCTCATTAGACATGAGGTGAACCGCCTCCCACCCCGAGTTTGGCCACAGAGGTGACTCCGTAACAATGCTTGCACACACTGTCGTGTTGACTTGTCTGTACCCATCGCTCGACTGTGATCTCTTTAACTGCTCGCTTCAAAGTGGTCCTATTCCCTTTTTGGTATACAATCGATGCTCGGTAAGTGTTTGTAGAGTAAACACAGAAGGCAGTAAGTGGTTCAGGGAGTTTTTCCCCTTCGGAAGCCCTGTCAGGCTGGGGTGAGTGTTGGCTGAAGGATGTCCATGAAAGTCTTCTTTGGGTGTCCCGGGTTTTGGAACAAATCACATGTTTAGAGGTTGGGATCCACTGCACCTCCCATCCCCTGGGCCACTAAGGGTCACTTGTCTTGGCATGGTCCTGGGCAGGGGCATGGATCAGGGGGCTAGCACAGCCTATTCCTCTGGATACCGGATCTCCTAAAGTTCAGGTAGATGAGCTGCTGCACGTGACAAGTGGCTTAGTAAATCCACATACTGACTTCAGCCGTGGTCTGCTCTGGTTTTGTGAAGCCAAATGGGAACCGATCGACAAACCAACAACTCTGAATGGTCATTCCGATGTTAACATTCGTTGTCTTCAGGCGTGAACGGTCATTCCGATGTTACCATTCCTTGTCTGCAGACGTGAACGGTCATTCCGATGTTAGCGTTCGTTGTCTGCAGGCATGGGCATGCGGGGGTGTCCAGGGTGGTGGAGGTGACAGATGATGATTAATCCATCAGTGGTGGCAGCCTCTGACCTGAACCATTTTGTGACCTCAACAGGGGCTGCTAGACAGGTGGCTCACACCATGTAGATCTTATAGTGATTCATGGTAGCTATTGTTTGGGGCATACCTTCTGCCAGCCAGTGTATTTAGAATGATCATTCCTTAGAACTGCCTCATGAGCTGATAGTCTCCCAGTTTCATAGGAAACTGGTCTAGACAGGTTAACTAATGTGCTCAAGATGAGACAGCTCATAAGAGGCCGAGCTGGTGCCCAAAGCCAGGACACTGTTTGCTTCCGATGCATGTGCTCTTAACTGTGATACTATGTTGCCTTCCTACAGTGACATAGAGTTAATTAAATAATTCGCAAAGTTTTAGCCAGGAACTGCTGCATTTTGCTGCTTTTAAACTCTTGTGTCAACTATCTTCAGTAACAGACTCTCTCTCTCTCACTCTCACACTTGTGTATCATATTTACTTCTGCCATGCACATTTTTCCTACCCCATCCCATCCCATCCCTCCCTCCCTCCTTCCTTCTACCCCATCCCATCCCATCCTTCCCTCCCTCCTTCCATCCATCCATGCATCCATCCGACCGGCCACCTGTCTAACAAACACTTATCAGGTGCTTCCTATGTGCCCCAGGACACTGTTAAGTCCAAGGGATGTGTCAGCAATAACATGTTCTGTATCCTTCTCATGCTTCAATGGGGGATGTTATCTGAGTAAACAAGCAATTAGAATGCAGAATGATAAATCCTGCCCACTGGGGGAAGGTGCCGGTGCCACCCAGGCAAGCAGGAGGGATAACTGACGCCGTCATGAATAGTTAGGGAGGGCCGGCCAGAGGAAGGATCTGTCTACAGGGAGACCTCAGGGAAATATTTTTCTAAGGAGAGGAAATAAAATGTGAAAAGGCTCAGGGATGAGAGAACAATGTGCTGGTTGATCAGCTGCTTATTTATGATTTCTTCAGCTGCAGTCAGTGATAGAAACTTGCACAGTGAAGCAACTCTATTTTTGCTATAGGCTTCTGCTTCCCAGGTTCTTTGTCAGGTCCAGGCTTCCAGATGGAGGTGGTTTGGGCTCTCAGTTCCCAATCACTGGCTGCCTTGTGGGGGCCGGCTCCATGGTATGTGAGGCCTTGATCTCCACTCTTGGCCTGTGCCCTTTGGACTGCATGGCACCAGGGCCATTTTCTATTCTCAACTGCTCTGCTTACTGGGCTTCTCTTCCTTCTCAAGGCCAAGTTTAGCATCTCTGGTCACAGGTGTCAACTCCATTATGTCCCAGCTGAAAGAGGCTGCTTGCCTCCAGGCAGAGGGGCTGCCGCTTTCCCAGGAACCCACTAGGAACCCCGACTGCAGAGAGAGCTGAGGTGGAGGCCTCCCCTCTGTATTTTCCTGATAGTCAGGGCAGCAGCTCTGTGTTGTGGCATCACCAGATCACGGGAAACGTGTACTAGTCCAACCTTAATTTAACTTACAATCCCTGCCAATTTCATGTTAGCAGATCCTCTCGGAGTTGGAAGTAATGGGCCATATCATGCCTCGAGCTGGAGCAATGACTTATGTTGATGTCACTCACTGGCCTTTTATGGAAATTATTAATAAATCAGTAATTCTATCTGCAGTGATGTTGTTGTGTTTATAAATATTTAATTTACCTTCAGGTGCCCGCATTTTCCTCCTCTTTACCTTAAACTCTGCTGACGTCGCTCTTCTTTCGGAAACGCCGCTCACTAGATTTATCAGTAGTGGGAGAGGTTAACTTATTTCTCCCCCCACTTCCTCCCTGGAATATGGCTTTATCGTGTCTTTTCTTTTTAATCTTTGTGTGATTTTGGCTCAGGGGGTTGAGGATGAAGCTGAGAGGATGCGACGTCTCTTGTGACAAAGAGGAAAGATTGGTCCAGCTTCAGAAAAGGACGAAACTTTCCAATTATGGTCTGTGCATCGTGGAGACTTGTTGTTGGCGTGTGTTTCTCCCTCCCTAAATTAATGACATTTAGAATCTGAAATGGTGTCTGATGTCTTCCTCCCACAGAGAAATATTTTCGTCCTTGCCACCGACTCATCTTTTGAGACCCAGTGCTTTGATTACTACCGTGTGATAGGTTGAATGGAAAGGACTGAGAAAATCAAAATAGAAACAGAGTCCAAGTCGAGTGTTTCTCTAGCAGGGATGGAGTTCCAGGCCCACAAAGGAAAACAGCAACTGGGAAACAGCAAAAACTTTCTTACCTCTCAGGATCCAACGTGAGCTAATTGTTGTTATTATCTTTTTATTCTTCTGTTTCAGGAAATTGCAGCTTATTTAATAACATTTGAGAAACACGAAGAATGGCTAACCACCTCCCCTAAGACAAGGTAATGTCCCAGATCTTGCAGTTTTTCATATATGTACAGTAAGTGGATTGATTTGCATTGATTACCTGATTTGGCCAGTCAGTTCATGGGCAACGAGTTGAAAATGCCATGTTGTGCTGGATGGCTTTCGACACTGAGGTCTCATTCATTGACATAAGACTGTGGCAGTGAACACGATCAGATGGATTAAAAAGAGTGCAAGTGCCATCCGCCAGTTGGAACTTTTCACCTGACGGCTGGATCCTTCAGCCGGGTGCTTGGAAGCCTTCAGAGGCAGGAGCCTCAGGGGAAGTTTATTTTGGGAAATTGCTTGCCTGCCACTAGTGTTCTCTAGAAACGTGCTTTGAAAAAAGAGAAACCAGCTTAACTGCCCACTTTTATCTCAACGTGTCTTACAAACTAAAAGTCAAGTTATTCTTGATTGGTGTGATTGGTGGTAAAGTGGTCCTCCCAAATCAGAAGCAATGGCTAAGCTCGCAGTTTATTATGCAGTAAACGTCCTTGAACCTGCTAACTGCTACAAACACTTAGCTTCTCTCACCACTCAGGAATAGAGGGAACTGGTGAAAATATAGCTGACCTGCGTTCCCCCAGCACCAGTGATGTTACCAACTTGTGAAGAACGGTGACGTTGGGACTTAGGGTTGATTTTTAAAAGGCAGCCTCTTTTTGTCCTCCCCAACGCTAGGTTTTTATTTTTGGAACGTTACAATCTAGAGCTTCGGAAATACATGACCACTCTCTTCCAGTTGCCGTGAGTTTTCTGTTAGCAGTGACAGGACCCAGGTGTTTATTAGCTGGCGAGGTGGTGGCTGGAGTGTGGTTTACACAGGATACCTGGACTGCAGGCTTGAACGAAAGTGGTGGAATGTCCAGTCGGTTTCACGCTGGACAGAAGCCCCGAGTCCCCAGGTTTGTTAGCTAGGACCAGGGAAGGGTTGGGTGTGTCCTCTGTGCCCGTGGCCCATCGGCTTGACCTGTTCATCCTCCCTGAGTCATGGGAAAGGCCATCTTTGGGAATGTTTATTCATTCTAGAAGGAATTTAAAAACATCACATTATTAGGCTTAGATACTTGCTGGTTAGCATCTTTTAGATGAGGGCACAATCCTCCCCTTTGAAGGAGGCTAGAGGGTATTGTGGAAGGAAGGTTAGTGATTGAGGCTCCCTTCCCCCAGGTAGCTCTGATTGCTTTACCTCCAGCCTGAGAGTGGGAAGAGAGTCCCTCTACAGGAGTCCCCAGTACCTCAGCCTGCTGGGACCATGGTTTTTCCTTTGCTATAAAATCAAATAGTTTATCTCAATCAGCTTTTGCTGTGATAATTCTGTGTAAGAAATGACCTGCAAGCTTAGTGACTTTAAACAACAAATCTTTATTTTCTGCTCATGGGTCTGTGGGCTGCCTGTGGCTTTGGGTTGAGGTCAGGTCTGCTGTGTCCATCATTTTGCTGTGGGACCTAGGCTGAGGAAGCCCCCTCTGCCTGACAAATTTGTTCTCCCACAGGAGCACAGAAGCTTATAAGCCCAAGGCAGTTGATGCAGGTGCAGTTAAAATTCCTGCTCAGATAAGGCATCATATGTCATGCCTGCGGATAAATCCACTGGCCAAAGCAAGTCCCCTGGCCAAGCCCAGTAAGAATGGGGCTGGGAAGGACATCCCTCCACAGAGTCGGGGCAGGGGTGGGCAGTGGAGAGGATGGGAGTACAGTGCACTATTTGGTGAATACGGCCAAACACCAACAGAGCCTGACGCCCTCATCTCCTCTTTCTTCTGCGGCATCTTCTTGGAGGACATCATTCTCAAACTTGAGCAGGCATCAGAATCAGCTGGGGGCTCATTAAAACGTGGGCCCCAACCCAAGGTTTCTGATTCAGCAGGTGCGGTGGGGAGCTGGGGCGGGGTGGGGCTGAGCATGTGTTATTTCTAACAAGTTTCCAGGCAGTAGGATGTGGCTGGTCTGGGATTGCACTTTGAGGACCACTGGCCTGGTTTTCTGGGGGAGAAGGAGGCTCATCTGATTTCTGCCTCTGGACTATTTCCTGACTCTCATGGGTGGCCCTCATCTCAAGCAGCCACCAGCCTCTCCGTGCACCCTTCACTCTCCGCTGAAACACTCCTTAAATCTAAGTGGTAAGAGAAGAGCTCCTCCTTAGCCGAGACGGAGCTTCTCTGGAACGCATCCCGGGCCAGACATCTGATTTCAGATACGCAGACGTGTGCTGGGTTTCAGCCACCCTTTGATGGCAGAACAGTAGAACATTTCAAGGCGGTGGTTTTACCTTGAGTTTCAGCCTTTGGAGTTTGGGTTACAATTGAAAAGGGGATGTCACTCAGGGTCATGCCTGACTCGCGTGACTTTCTGGGGTATACATAGAGACAAGAGACCCACCCCGAGGCACAAGGGTGCGCCTGGCGGAAGAAGGAAGGCGGGTTTCAGATGTGGTCAAATCCGGGTTTGAGCCCTGGCTCTGTCACTCAGTGGCTTTGTGACTGTGAAAAGGTCATCTTAGCTCCTTTAAAAGCCCTGCATTTTCTTCTTCATGTAGAAAATGGAGTCGATGTTGATCCCGTCCTTGCTGGGTCACAATGAGGACTGAATGTGGTCATGTATCTGATTCCGCTTCGCATGCTGTGTGGGTCTGTCCGTGCACGGGTGTCACCGTGCCTCTTATCTGTGGGGCAGTCCCCAGCCTGCTGGAGCCTTTGACGTCGGCAGGCGTCTGCCAGGATTTCTCCGGGCTTTGGAAGGACGAATTTCTTTCCTAAAGGCAGAGGGTGAAGACGGAAGGTTTCCTATTAGTATTAAAATATCCACTCCATGTTTACACTTGAAAGCTTCTTGTCCCAGGAGAAGCAAAACTTGCTGTGGTTGTTCAAGGACCTTCCTAAATTAGTGGTTGAGTTGTGTTTGGATCCCCACCCCCACCCCATCTCTAGTATTGAAATTAATTGGTGCAGTTAACTGCTGAGTTCATACAAACTGGCCTCCTGGTATTAAGGAATTAATGACACCAATACTCTGCTGAACGAGAAGGCAATACAACTTCTGTTTGCCGCCGCCGCCGCCGCCACTGCTAATTTCATTTTAGAAAATTAATAAAAATGAATTGCACCACTGACATTTATAGAGTTTCCTAATAAAATGATACATTGTTTGTGTGGAGGAATCCCTATTAAATTAATTGTTGTAATCAGTTCACATATAGATGTTGGTATAGGAGCTGCAGAGGGGCCCCCTGCTTGTCTCTGTGGCTTGCTGCCGGCTGGGGGTTATAAATATAGTCCTTGCTCAGATACTGCCCTAATTACAGAGAAGGCCCCGGGAGCCCCAGCTCACCTGTTTAATAATGAGGTGTGCTACACAGAGGCTCCCGGGGCTGGGGACCCCAGGGGCAGCCACAGTATCACAACAGAGCTGAATGCCTCCTGTTCAAACAGCCTGTATTGTACTCTTGGCAACTGGGACCTCCGGTTTGAAAAGTCACCCTGAGGGACGTGTTTATTTGGCACTTGCTGTGTGCTCAGTGTGATAATAATACCATTTGGAGACCCCAGGGAACTTCATGCTCCCCACCCTGCCAGGTGAATTGAGAATCTTGGAACGAAGAGTGTCCTCCCCCTGTCTAGAATGTTCTCCCAGCTCCTCCTGCAGACCTTGACTGGGTGTCCCTTTCTCAGGGAGGTGTCCCTGATCATGCAGTTTAAAGTCTCGCTCCCGCCCCCACCCAGCCAGCCCCCTTTCCTCCTTTCTCGTTTTCAGTTTCTCTGGAGCACTCATCGCCTTCTGACACACTGTGTCTGTCACGATTGCCTTGCCTAATTTATGTATTCATTACTTGGCCCACTCCAAAGTGTTAGCACCAAGGGGAGAGGGATTTTTAGTGGGGCTTGTTCATGAGGCGCCCCCAGGGCCTAGAACAGTATGGACACCTCCCAGACCCTCAAGAAATGTCCATAAAATGAACAAAAGTGATGTAGAAAGGTGAGCCTGATGGTTGTGAAGAAAGGGACCTGGGTTTTCTCCACTTCAGTTTTCCGGGTATTTCTAGTCCCAGGATTGTCCGGTTGAGCCAGCAGTGTGCTCTCGGGCACCGCCCATGGGCTGGATGCTGTGCTTTGAAACCCTCCTGGCAGCTCTGCCAGGTATAGAGGGTGTGTGCCCTCCTGGGCCCGCATGGTGAGTCTGTGCTAGAACTGGAACTTGAACCCAGGGTGATCTCACTGCAAAGCTCATAACCTTCGTTTTTATGTGTGTGAAGTTTCCCGGGGAGCCCGTCAGTAGCTCCTCTATTCCTCTCCGCCTCTCACTGCCGAGAATTCCAAACCAACCAGGAAAACCAGGCTCCAGGCAAAGGTTCCCTTTGTCAGTAAGCGTGGCTCATACGTGCCAGCCAGGAGGGCGTTCTACACTGTCTCCCAAGTAGGAGTTAGCCCCCCAGTCACAGGCAGTGTGGAAGAGCTGCACACCAGGTCCCTTTCACCAGAGGGCAGGGAGCAGGGCTGAGCCCAGTATAGGCAGGCAGCTGCAAAACTGAGCGATCCCTATTATTTATTCCTCCTCCCCTGGGAAATACGCAACTTCCCTGGAAGCCAGGGACTCACAAACTCAAGACTGAAGTAAGAGCATATCCTTCCCAGGACTTCTGTTTATACCAGTTAGAAAGAGGCTGGAAAAGCTGTTAATTATCTAATGAATTAATTAGATTGATATGGATAGCACCTTAACATGGAAGCACTAAGGGTCTAGTAATAGAATTTTCCTATAATGAACACTAAATGCTTTTTGGTCAATAAGCAAATAAAACAGCCAAGTAGAAGGAGGAGGTCTAGAAGGAAAAGAGGAGAAAAGTGAGCCTTGAGTTTCAAAAAGACTCCAGTGGCTCGGAGGGAGCTTCCACTCGCCTCCTCCTGGTTTCCTGACCCCATCCATTCATTGTGGCTTCAGGTGCTCCAGATCTTTCCCTGCCCTGATGGCGGTGGACACCAAGCTGTGATCCTCTGCTCTTTCGTCCCACATTCTCCCTTGTGGGGCTCCCAGGACTCCCTGACTCCATGGTCTCACTGTCAAGTCTCTGTGGATCTTTCCCCACATCCGACTCTGTCTCCCTGGCACCTGCATGCCGTGTTATGATCTCCAACTCGCCATCTTCCCCCCTCCTTCCCTGACCCCCACTCTGCTTTCCATCTTCTGACTTCCCTGGTTCTAGAAGAGCCACCTCGTTTGTGGAGATGCCAGAGCACACAACGTGGACTCCAGGTGGCTTCTCTTTCTCCTTTGTCCCCTGCATCTCATTAGCCACCAAGTCTGCCAGTGTTTCCAACTGTAATTCACATCCTCATTTTCTTATGTTTCCCCTCCAGGATCAGCTGTGTCCTCACTGCCACTGTCACGCTTGGAGTATTGAAATATCTCCTACTAGATTTCCTTCTCTAAGTCAAACTCCTCCTCCCCACTGGTTTTCCTGAAAGACTGCTTTGATTCCATTGTTATTCTCCTTGGAAGGCTCGGAGACTTCCTGTGAGCTGAGGCCAACTCTCCAGTGATGTCTTTACGGCCGTTCTTCTGTCTCAACCCACCCTTTTCTGTTTCTTTTCCTTGACCTCCCGCCTCCAGGTGCTGCTACAGTTGGGGAGCGGCTGGCTGCTCTCCAAACATCTTTCTTGTCCTCCACTTTGGCCTCCACTTGGCATTGCCCTCACCTCAGATGCCTTCATGTCCAATCTGGTCTGCCTCTTCCTGGGAGCCTTCCCCAAACTCATCGACTCAGGGCGAGTCCTCTTCCCTTCCTGCTCCCATAGCTGCACGTGCTTTGTCGTCAGTTGTTTGCCAGTTCAGCTGTCGTTAGTAAGTCTTTCTTCTCCAGTGGGGTGGCGCGTTCCCCAAGGACAAGGTCATGCTGTCCCTTTTATCTCTTCACAGCCTGTGTGCAGGGAGGCCAGGGCTTTGATGGGGTGGAGTGGGGGGTGGACAGAGTGTGGACTCATTGCACAGAAGCAAGTTTGCCCAAGAGGCAGAGTGCCAGTGCCTACCATCCATGGGGTTCTTTGTCCTAGACAGCCCTTGGGGTCCCAGCGTGGTACCAGCCTGTGAGCAGAGGCCTCTGCCTAGAAAGCCCGTGTTATCAGGCCCCAGGCTGGTCCTGGTGCAGGAGGGTTTGTCTTTGTTCAGTCCCACTGTAAGACCCCTGGCAGTGACCTGTTGGCCACCTTTAAGGCATCTGCTCTTTAGGACAGACAGAGGACTTTTCTAAGGAAGCCCCTATTCCTGGTAAGGCTGCTCGAGTGACCGGAATAGAATTGCAAAAATCATTTTAAAATTCCCAGAGCTGAAAAGAAATGCAATTCTGACACCTGCTGCAGCCTGGATGAAGCCTGAAGCCATTATGCTCAGTGAATCCGCCGGACGCAAAGGGCCACACATTGTGTGATCTGCTGACTGAGGGATCTAGAGTAGTCCGCTCTGGAGATGGAAAGTAGATAGTGGTTTCCCAGGGCTGGGGTGGAGGGAGGGAGAAATGGGGAGTTAGTCTTCAATGGATGGGCACAGCGTTTCAGCTGGGAAGACGGGTGGTGGTGATGATGGTGGCAGAGCAATGTGAATGTGCTTAATGCCATTCAAAACAGTGAAAATGGTAAGTTTTATGTTACATATATTTTACCACAGTGAAAAAAAATTCCCAGAGTTGCCTCTGTAGCTTTTCCTCAGGTGTTAAGCTGGGCAGGGTTGGCTGGGGTGGACGAATCGTGTGTGTGCGCGCACGTGTGTGTGTGCATGTACGTGTGTGTGCGCGCATGTGTGTGCGTGCGTGTGTGTGTGCGTGTGCGTGCGTGCCCAAGGGGTGCTGTTGGTGGCCAGAGTTCGGGAGGGCAGTTTTAGACTCAGAGCATTTTAGGACTCCGTACTTTGGAACTATGCAGGAAAACGGAAATTGGGTCTGCGGTGGTTTCCACGAGTGGTTTCCACGTGGTAACCTTTGCATTATGCTGAACCAGGGACCTGCTTCAAATTAACACAGAGATGTGTCACGTTAGCTGTGTTTCAGCATTTGCATAATGTATCGCAGATCCTTGGCCAAGGCCATCATTGACCAAAGGGCAAATGCAGGGTGAGGGAGTTCCGGGTGCCACGTCTGTCAGAGCTCCCAGGGAGCCTCCTGCCCAAGGACTTCCTCGCAGGGTACCTGTCACCTAGTTTTCATTTATTTCCGGGATGAGGCGGGGAATGAGCTGTGGCCTGTATCCTGATGGAGTGTCTGGCAGTGTCTCCACAGTGGTAGGGAAGTCCCCAGTCTCTGCATGGAAATAGGTCTGCCCTGGATTCCAGTTATCTTTATCCTAGTTAATCCCACAATACAACATGTCAAAGCAGGAGCAACCCACGGAGGCCACTTCCTCAATCCCCTCCGTGTCCAGGAAGTTGGCCACAGTGGGGACGCTGATGGCTTGGTGGAGGACTGTCACACATGCTGGGCTCCTGATCAGAGGACACGCGAGCCTCATGTGACCTCAGTGGGCTTAGCTACCTGTTGAAATGGCAGCACCAGCCCAGGGCTCATGTTCCTGGCACAAGAGCTGAGGGTTGACCTCCATCCCACCCCTCCTCACTTCTTGGGACCAGGAGTGCAAGTCTCCAGTGTCCTGGAGGAGCCGAGAGGGAAGTATTGATGTTTGTGTCTCTGATTCCTCCCTGGGTCAGACAGCTACCAACCTGTGGCTCCTGCCCACCCCACCCCACCCCACCCCCTTTTAAAAAAATTTTGATATGGAGTCTCACCATCAACCACACTGAAGTGCAGTGGTGTGATCTTGGCTCACTGCAACCTCCACCTCCTAGGTTCAAGTGATTCTCCTGCCTCGGTCTCCTGAGTAGCTGGGATTACAGGTGCCCGCCACCACTCCTGGCTAATTTTTGTATTTTTAGTGGAGACAAGGTTTCACCCTGTTGGCCGGGCTGCTCTTGAACCCGTGGCCTCAAGTGATCTGCCCGCCTCGGCCTCCCAAAGTGCTGGGATTACAGGCGTGAGTCAGAGTGCCCGGCTCCCCCTTCTTTTATTTTTATAAAAATTATACGTGTACATAGTTTAGTATGTCACATGGCCCTAAAAAACTTGTAAGAAAAGATAGCAGCCTCTGCCCTACAGCTTAATCCTGTTTCCCAGGGGCGGCTGCCCTCCAGTCTTTTGGTTCTGATATTTACCTCCAGATTTCTAAATATGTTGACTCTGCTGTTTCTTGATTTGTCAATTTTAGACATCATCTTCCGGCTTCCTCAGATGCGAACTGAGGATTTAGCTTTCTTACTGTGTGCACTGCCTGGCTCTTCCTTACCTGGGGGAGGGGCTGGTTAATGGAGAGAGCCAGCTTTCTGTTGGTAACTCTGAGGTTCTGCATCTCTACATTTTTTTCTCTGGAGCCATCTGGGTTCTCCTGAGAAGGACTGGTCAATGTGCTGCCTAGTTTGAGCTGGCCTGGCTGCTAGCAGTCTGTGAGGGCCAGGCAGGGCAAGGCGCTGGGAATGTCAGCATTCGGTATGAGAGCTATTACTTAATTCTCCCAGTTTCTTGTTTCTTAATTCTCCCAGTTTCCATGTTTCTTGCCTCTCTTCTGCTGTTTCCGAGTTTGGAGTCTTTCCAGACTCCAGCTCTTCACCAGCTCTTCAGAGAATCAATGTGTCTCCCACTGGGGCAGAGGCCAAGGGGTGGTTGCCTGTCTGCTCAGTGTAGACGTAGGACCCTGGGAGGGTCTACTGCCCCTACACAGATGTGCCAGCTCCCTCTGCTTCCCACCCCAAATCTAACTTCTGCCTTCCGTGGCACCCGCTGCTTCCAATTCGCGAGTCTTCTAGGGGCTTGGCAGACGGGTTAGTGTGTTGTTCCTGAGGTCCACTGCACGACACTCGGATTTTCGCTTCCTAGATTCGGCTGTGTCAGTTACCAACCCTGCATCTGCTTCCCGTCTCTCCAGAATGTGTTGGCGTCTCTTATCCACGCTCGTCTCTGTTCCCCTTGGCTTTCTCCTTGTGGATTTATACTTGTTTTCATTCCTTTACTGTCATTGGCGAGGACGAGCGATGCTTAGTCCTCCCTGTGAGCCCTGTTTCTTCCTCACTGGCCTTCGCCCAGAGTCGTGCCGAGTGGGACCCGATCCCCTTGTTTTCTCATCCTTCCTCTCTCTCCTCTTCGTTTCCTGCTCACTGTCAAGCTAACTTGCTGTTTCACTCTCTTGCTTTTTTCTCTTTTTCCAAGTCTTTTTCAGTCTGCAGAAAGAAATGCCTCAAAGTGCAGTTTGGAGGTTTCTAAGTGCGCAGCTGCTCAGGGCTGGGAAATCCTGCTGCTGACACGCACACATGCTTCTTGTGTGCGAGGCCCCAGGTGTGCAGCCTGACCCACGCCAAAGCCCCGTTTGGCCTCCTCTCCACCTTCTTATTGCACCACTCTTAGTTTAGAGCCTTTCCTGGCGTTGGCACAGGGGCGTGGTGTGGCCTCTCCCTGAGCAGAATTTCAGGGATCTTGGGGATGGTCAGGCCCATCCACTATGCTGTGCATGACCCCTGACAGTGGGATCTCGATGGCTTTTATTTTTACTTGGTTCTGCATGTGTCTTCTTTGGATTATACTGGGATAAAAGCCTTGACGGCAGGGGCTTCGTGCCAGGGTGCCTGTGATGCATGTTGGGGTGCTGGGGCACCCCAACAGGAGACTGCCCGCCCAGGGTGACACCTGCCGGCATCTCTAAGCAGGACACTCTGGCAGTGATGAATACTTCTGAGAATAGAAAAGCCCCCGGCACTGTGCTCACACCGATCGATAGGTGTTTACATGCTCTGTCCGTGTCCGTTGATGGTCATTTTGTTTCGTTTCTGGCACCCCCCAGTTTATTCTTAGCATCTTCAGCACCCTCTCTTAGGTTTGGAAAGTTAGGACTGCCTGGCATTTCTGTCATGGGCATGGATTGGCATCTGTGGTGTTTCCTCTGGATCAATTCTGATGCCCATGGAAAGGGAAAGGGAGCTGGCCTGCAGGCCTTGTGGCATTGCGAGGTGGGAAGGCAAGTTCTCGGAATAAAGGACTTTTTGCAATTCATAAGTTTCTGTGTAATGAGTAATCACCAGATCATCTGGGTGTTCTGGGCTGGAGATTCTCCCCCTGTGCTGTTTGGCTAGGAGGTATTACTGTCTTTGCTATTCTTAGATTTTCCACAGTCCTTCATTATGGAGCTTTCTAAAAAAATTAAAAATAAACCAAAAACAAAGGAAGGAAATCTTTTCTGGTTCTCCAACTCTACTGCATATCCCACTTTCGCTTGAGCTTTTGCTTTGTGTGGTGTATGTGTGCTTATACACATATGTGCACACATACACAGCACACATGTAGACACATGTGTGTGCTGAGGCACATACAGACACAGAACCATACACGTGCACATAGATACACAACTACACACATGTACACATGACACATGCATGAACAAATTTGCAACACACAACATGTGTACACACAGCACAGAAACAAATGCACATGTACACACGTAGGCACATACACACATATGCATGTGCCCAGGCAATACAGACACAGCATATACATGCATGTATACACACAACTACACACGTACACACATGTACCCACAATACATATGTACAAGCAAATATTCAACACATGCATGCATGCAGCACAGAAATACACATACACATACATACAAGTACACACATGCATAAATACACAATACATGCACAGCTTCCTGTATTGGTCATTGTTCTCTTGTAAGAAGTCTCTGGGAAAAGTTTTCTTCTGTTCATTATGTGTCTTAGGGAGATGAAATTTTTTGGTAGAGGAAATTTTCTCCTCAAAGAAAAAATTAATTTTTCTATACTGGCTACTCCTGACCTCACCTGGCAGGGAATTTATTATTAATTAAGCTGTTTAGTTGAGGTGACTCTTGGGGGGAAGAGGTAGCAAGAGTCCAGACCAGGGCAGCCACATCCGGGAGGGGAGGGTCCTGCTCTGCCGAGGACAGCGGAGCTCGCTGAAGCGTTGGTGGCTGGCGTTGTGACTTCCCATCACTCCCTCCACCGGGATCATCTGTAGGAATTCAGGATCTGAGCTTTTTCTTTTGGCCTCCACCTGCAGTGGAATTGAATTTGCATGTAGAATGGCAGCTGGTGCCTAGGCCGAGGGATCAGAGAAATCAGCCCACTGTTAGGTCTGGAGAACGATGTTGAGACAGGTGATGAAATTATGGAAGAACAAATGTATGCGCAAGGCTGGAGGAGGGAAAACAGATGAGACGCTTTAGCTTCTCCCCAGGAGCACAGCCTGCACCGTGAAATGTGCCATTTCCACATATTTTCACATCGAACATCCGCGGCCCTTCTGCCTCCAGTGTCATGGGCTCACTCTAATTCATTCAGTTCACCAGCGTTGGGCCATGCTGCCCTTCTGATGCTGGGGGTTGACAGAGCTCTGTTTGGGGAATGGGTGTCATCTTCTCCCTGGGTTATGAGTGAGCCCTTTTATTCCTGAGCTGCATGACACTGAACCATCACCTTCTTTAGTTGTTGGCTGGCACCCACTCTTCTCTTTACTCGGTGAATACTTTCTGACTGCTTCCTGTATGCCAGGCATTGTGCTGGGCATTGGGACATAATGGTGACCAGGACAGATCATTTATAAGAATTGCAACTTTGAGGAGTGCTACAAGGGTCAAGTGCAGGGAGAGGCTGCCCCTCTAGTGCATGGGGTGGGGGAGGTTGGGCTGACTTCCAGATGGGCTGCTGGGTGCAGTGGGGGTACCCGGCGGGGTGGGGGTACCCTTGAACAGGGTACCTAGCTGAGTAGCTATTATTAACACCCTTGCCTGGTTGCCCTGGGGATGGAGAATGAACTGGAAGTCCAAGGGTGAAAGTAGAAAGAATCCGGGAGTGCTCACATGCCAATGTAGATGCCATTTTCCGGATGGGAGGACTGAGGCACCGTCTGTCTGAGATGTACATATACACACAACTACACACATGTACACACAACACACATGCACAAGCAAATATTCAACACATCATGGAGCACAGAAACACACATACGCACATATACATATAAATACAGGTACACACATGCATAAATACACAATACACACACACACACCACACACACACACAACACACACACCCCTCCCTGTATTGGTCACTGTTCTCCTGTAAGAAGTCTCTGGGAAAATTTTTGACTTATCTTTGTCCCGTTAGCTGCTATCAGCAAAGACGCAGTGGGGTCTGACCTGAGTGTGGAGAGCCAGGGGAGCTCTAGGGGAACTGGATGCCCAGAGGCTCCAAGCACCAAGCTTCGGTTCCCCTTGAATGCCAGCTGCTCAGATATGGCTGAAGTCAGACCCACCTGTCCCAGCATCCCCTGGCACTGTGCCCCTTTTAAACTTTCTCCCACTCCCATCTCTGTGTGCTTAGCCCCTCCCCTTCCAATCAGGCTGTCACCTGAGGCTTCAGGAGAGAACGTGGTCTCCAGGGACAAGGGGGTCGTGCTGGCTCTGGCAGCTTCACATCACAGGCCCATTTACATGTGAGAAAACTGTTGTTGACGATGATGATGGTGACGGATAATGGAGAGACTGCGTGGGGGGAATTATTCTTAGATATAATTGCCAAACTTTGAATTCTTTTTTAGCTGTGATACAGAATTCCAAGGTGAGAAAAAAATCTGTCCCTTCATTTTATGAGTAAGTGATTAGGTTCTGCTCCATCTAGAAAAATTCCAGACTTAACCCCATCTATCCCGTCAGTGTGTGTCTGGGAATATCCCTAGTTACGCCATTTCTCTGGTGCTTAATTTCTTTTTCTTTTTTTTTTTTTTTGAGACGGAGTCTCACTCTGTCCACCAGGCTGGAGTACAGTGGCGCGATCTCGGCTCACTGCAAGCTCCGCCTCCTGGGTTCATGCCATTCTCCTGCCTCAGCCTCCCTAGTAGCTGGGACTACAGGCGCCCGCCACCGCGCCCGGCCAATTTTTTGTATTTTTAGTAGAGATGGGGTTTCACCATGGTTTCGATCTCCTGACCTTGTGATCCACCCGCCTCGGCCTCCCAAAGTGCTGGGATTACAGGCGTGAGCCACCGCGCCCGGCCAGGTGCTTAATTTCTTTACCCAGTGCCAGAGGGTCTGCAAGGATATGTATGAGTTTTGCAGTTTATTAATTTTGCATTAAATAATTAATAGTAAAGTTAATTGATGAATTATTCAATTTTCAGGTAAAATGGCATGATAAATATTCATAACTTATTTTATTAAGGGAATTTCCATTTCCTATGTCATTAAATCTAGATTAACGAAGGCTGATTTTAAATGAAGATTGAAAACAATTGTGCTTTGGAATTAATTTACCAAGTTAAGGTCATTGCTTTGTGAGTTTACCCCCTGCCAGAAAGTTCGGGCTCATCATCTGGAAAAGTATCTGAATTCGCAGAAGTCACATTGCTGTCAGTTAGGACAGTTCCCCGTATCTGCTGGGAGCTTCCCATGAAGGGCACTGACATGCCCCTGGTGGGGTGGCTCAGACGGACAGGTGGATCTGGGGCCTCTTCCTCCGTTCCACTGAGCACCGGGCTGTTGCTTCGAGCTGTTTGTTGTCTTCTCAGGAATTGGAACACAGTTGATTATTAACATCAGTCCATACATCCCAGGGAAGGAATGATAAGGTGCATATGCCTCAAAGTTGATTTTAAAATAACTTTGGGGCCAGACACGATGGCTCACACCTGTAATCTCAGCACTTTGGGAGACTGAAGTGGGCAGATGACTTGAGTCCAGGAGTTTGAGACCAGCCTGGGTAATACAGTGAGACCCCTGTCTCTACAAAAATACAAAAATTAGCTGCGCATGATGGTGCTCCTGTGGTCCCAGCTACTTGGGAGGCTGAAGTGGGAGCATCACCTGAGCCCAGGAGGTTGAGGCTGCAGTGAGCTGAGATCGCGCACTGCACTCCAGCCTGTTTCAAAAAAAAAAAAAAAGTTTCCCCACAGAGTTTTAGGAGGTGTATGCAATGATTTACTATCCACTAATGCTCTTAGTCAAGGGTTAACTACAGTTTCAGTTTTTATTTGTGTTTTCTAGTTACCTGATTTCTTTTAGACCTGGTTTATGTTAATTTGTAAAACTGCTTAGATCACAGACCCACAGAGTGGTGGTGAGAAGTTTCTGAGTATCTTATAGGCTGCTTACACTTGCAAAACCCCTTCAAATCTGGGATCTCAATCCTCTCAACAACCCTGCAAAGCAGGTAATGCCTAGGGATACACTGAGGCAGAGAGAGAGGGAGGAGAAGGAGAAGATGAAATAGAGGAAGAAGAGGGAGCAAAAGGGAGGGAGGGAGATGGAAAGAGAGAAGGAGGGAGAGAGGGAGGGATGGAAGGAGAAAGAGAGAAAGATCCAGAGCAAGCCACGTCTCACAGTCTTCTTTCTCCTGTCCGGCCACTTCCCTCCACTCATGGATGAAGAAACTGAGTCCCAGAAATTATGTGACTTACCCAAGGTCACTTCGGCTAATTAGGTACAGAAGTTGGGACTAGAGCCCAGATCTTTCTTTTTCACATTTGAGTGCTTTTTTCATTTCGGTGTCTTTCTTAGCGCTTTAAAATAATTTTTAACCGCCCCCGAGTAGTGGAACGCTTGGGAGTATTTATAGCCCCGTGGAACCGCGTTTCTGTGCTTCACCAAGTGTTCATTATAATTTTCCAGCGAAACTTGTTTGCTCTGAGGAAGTTGATCCTACGGTAAGCCTTCATTTCAGAGGAGAGCATTTGATGCTGCATCTCATGAACCTGCTCTCCTAAAATTATCCCTAATTGGCTTGGAAAGTGGCTTCCAACAAGCAGATGGCTTAATATCTTGACTTTCTGGTGTGACTCAGGGAGGCACCAGGATTAGATCTGGTTTGAGATAGTGGTCTTGTTATTTGGAGGATGAGATGCTATCAGTAACGTGCAGACTGGAGTGGCAGCCTCTGGGGAGATGTTGTGGAAACCACCAGGGACAGCCTGTGTCATCAGGGATGTCAGATGGCAGGTGGGGTGGGGAGAGGGGCCTTGAAATGCAATTCCATAATGTCTAGCATTAGTCAACAAGCTGTTATTGAGTGCCTGCTGCGTGCACAGGTTTGTAGTAGGCACTGTGGGGTTACAAAGGCAGTAGAAAACATGGCCCCTAATCTAATTGGAGAGACAAGTCACGCATATCTGAGATAACTAGAGAGAAGTTCCCAGACAGCACACGCAGGAGAGCCTGGTGTGCATGTGCATGTGTGCGTGTGTGTATGGGGGGGTGTGTGTGTGTATATCTGTGTGCATGTGTGTGTATGTGTGTGTGTATGTGTATGCATGTGTATGTGTGCGTGTGTGTGCGCCCACACACAGAGCTGTGGGAGGAATGCAAAACGGGGCCAAGATCAATTGGATTCAATAGATTTCATTGGGAAAAACAGCACAGCAGCATTTGTACGGGTGAATTTCAATCAGAAAACTGTGAACTTTGGTGGGGAATGGCATGCCCTGATGGGGGACGGGAGAGACGATGCTTGGGCTTTTCTCATTCTTAAGCCACACGGAGAGCAGATTAATTGGTGGCGTTGGCATAAATGATGAGAGGATTCTGGCGGCCATGGAATGCAAGAAGATGGGACGAAAGCCGAGAATCCCTGCAAGAGCCACCTCCCGGAGGGGCGGGTGCTGCTGAGATGCCTTTTTTGTGCACGCTGTCTGGGACCCTGGCTGGGGCTCAGCCAGGCAGAGCTGTCTCTCTCAGATCTGCTCCCTGAGCTGCAGGGCTGCCTGTGAGGGCACAGCCTGGCCCCCGTTTAGTGAGTGTCTAGATGGGCACTGCGAGACCAGAGGACCTTTCCAAGCAGGGACTCCAGCCCGTGTCTGTCTATTGAAAGCCTGTTTGTCCTGCTGCACCCATCGAGCTAACGGGACCATAAATGGAAGTGTTTACAGGGTCACCCTGATGAGTCACTGGGATCATCTGCCTGCTGACTTCTTCCTACACTTGAGAAGGGTGCCTGTCAACCAGAGACACAACCACTCCCTCCTTCAGTCCCCATGGGACATTTGACAATGTCTGGAGACATTTTTGGTGGTCACCATGGGAGGGGCCAAGCTGCTGGCATCGGGAGTAGAGGCTGTTGATGCTGGAAACCATCCTATGGTACACAGGACAGAGCCCTGCATGAGTGAGTTATCCAGCCCCAAATGGTGATAGCAATATGTCAGTGAAGAGAATTCCTACCAAAGTGCTTGGTGGTCAAGAGCCAGGCTCTGTATATGAAGCCCAGCTCTTTCATTTAGTAGCAGAAAATTACCTTCCCACTGTGCCTCGGTATTCTCATCTGTATAATGGGAATAATAATAGTACAAATTGTTGTGAGGAGTAAAAGAGTGAAACATGTTAAGCACTTAGGGCTTAGTGTCATTGGTGTATTTATGATGATGATCTCCCCAGGAATCCGTTCCGAACAGCAGCCTCAGATGGCCCTGGGCTCTGTACGCACACAGCCCAGTTCTTCCTCGCTTCTGCTTTTGTGGTTGTGCAGAAGGACGGCCTGAACTCTCACGTCATTCTCAGCTACCAAAAACAATTCAACAATCCTTGGGGTGAAGAAGGTTCAGAGAGGAAATAGGGGAGAAAACTCAGAGAGTCCACATCACAACATCCAACAAAGAGGAGCATTTTAAATAGGAGGTGGTGGTTAAGAGAGTCAAACGCTGCATGGGAAGCCAAGCTAAGAGCCCAGACTTATTTATTTATTCAACAAATATTTATTGATCATTTTATAGTTATCTATTGTGCTGTGACTAATTGCCTCAAAACTTAGTGGCTTAAAATAATACCTGTGTATCGTTTTGCTCTGTCTGTTGATCAGGAATCCAGGACAACTTAGCTGGGTCTCAAGGTTTGTCTCGGGGCTGCAGCCTCAGCTGGACGCTTGACTGAGGCGGGATCCAAGCCCAAGCTCACTCATGTATCGTGGGAGGATACAGTTCCTTGTGGGCTGTTGGCTGAGGGCTCAGCTCCTCTCTAGGTGTTGGCCAGAGGCTGCCCTCAGTTTCTGCCGCGTGGGTTTCTCCAACAGGGCAGCTTGCTTTATCAGAGCGAGTTAGCAAGAGACTACAAGAGGGTGAGCAAGACAAAAACCGGAGTCTCTTTGAAAACAAATCTCACAAGTGACATCCTTCTACTTTGCTGCCATCGGCTTCTTAGAAGTGAGCATTAAGTCCAGCTCCTGTCAAGGGGAGGGGATCCCACAAGGATATGGCTTCCGGAGCAGGAGTCACTGGGGGCTCCCTCAGATGCTGCTGCCATACTGTGCATTACACGAAAGGACTGATAAGAGGGGCAAAGTGTAGGAAGAACAGGCTACAAACTGGGAGTTCATCACGGCATCGATGTGCACTCTCCGGGTGGCACTGGGCAAAGCATTTTTGCCTTTCTGGGGCTCAGTTTCCTTCTCCTTACAATGGCTGAATTGGATTCAGGGATGGCAAATATGCATGATCCATTAATGCCCAGAGCAGATATTACTACCCATGATGCAGTCTTCTGTGAGCTGGGTGCACCCTCAGAATCCCTCCTAACACAGCTCTTGTTTCAGACAGACACGACTCATTGATCAGAGATAGCACTTGTGTTGAAATCCATCTGCCATCCCTGTGCAATCTGAAGAGAGACATTCTGTACTTATGGCGCCACAGACCACCAATCAAGATGTCACAGTAAAAATGGGCAGATGAATCGTCCTCCCATTGGCCCGAGTGAGAAAGCTGACTCCTTAGTGTTTGAGGACTGGGGGTCCTCGTTCTGCACCTAAGCCCTTTCCTTCGCAGAAAGTACCCGGTGTCTAGATGGGATGATTCAGAGGGGACACTGCTGAGGAGCACATGGGGTCTGAAGCCCATCATGAGGTTAGCCTCACGTCTTCTGTTTGGCTCCTGATGGGGGCACATTTGACCTCAGTGGCTCTGCTGCCTATGGCGAGCTGGGAAGTGAGCATGGGTCTTTCTGGAAATGAGCCTGAGGTGGCCTGAGGTGTTTCTGCATTCAATTTATCTGAGTTTCAAGTGATTCATCCTGTTCCTTCCTGGATCGTGTTCCTGGGCTCCAGGTGATGGCTTAATTTGCTTCTGAAATCTGGATCCCACCCATTCACTGTCTTCCAGTAGCTGCTGGGGGCAGCCTGTTAACAAGGAGCACAGCACATTTTCTGGGCCATGTAACCCTTTATCCCAGCCCATTAGAATTTTCAGCACCCCCTTCCCTTTTTTTTTTAAGTTTCTTTTCCTGAAGGGCTAGAATGTTCTGAGGCAGCTTAATAGACATCGATTTGCAGTGATTTTTAGCCACTGTGCTTCAGGAGAGTTGAGGAGCTGATGATTAATCCCCGCAATAGCTCTTTCCTTTTGTTTTAAAATGACCTAATAGCTGAATTGCGCGAGCAGGCCGGGCCAGCCTGACCCAGTTCGGCTCCTTGCCTTCTGCCACTTCATTCAAATGAGTACGCGATGAATTATTCAGCCCTGCTATGGGGGAAGAGTGAGTGTTCCTCCTGTAATATTTAATCAGCAACCTGGGAGGACAGCATCATCTTTACAGACAGCTGCTGCTCCCTTAGAGGCAGATGAATGAGTGTTCTTAGAAGCTGGGTCGGATTCCTGCCTTTTCAAGGAAGGTGGCTTGTCCTCTGATCTCAGAGGGATGGCGCCGCTCCTCGGGCTCACCCAGGATCCCTTTGGTCAGTCCTCTTTCTATGTCAGCAGAAAGCAGCCCCCCGGGACTCCCAGCTTAGGGACTGTGTACGACCTCGATTCCCAAATGTGCCCCTTCAGCAGTAGTGTCCTCTCCTCCATGTAACAAACCACTGAGAACTTAATAGCTTAAAATGACTCGAACACATTGTCTTACAGTTCTGTATGTTAGATGTGTGACCCACATCTCACTGAGCTGAAATTAAGGTGTCAGAAGGGCTGCGTTCCTTCTGGAAGCTCTGTGGGGAGAGCCCATCCCTTCACCTCTTACAGCAGCTAGAGGCTGCCTGCATTCCTTGGCTCTGGGTCCCTTCCCCCATCTTGAGAGCCAGCCACAGAGCATCTCTCTGGCTGTCTCTCTTTCTCTGACCTCCTCTCCTGAGTTCCCCTTCTACTTCTAATGACCTTGTGATTACATTGAGCCCAGCTGGATAATCTAGAATCATCTCCCCATCTCAAGATCAGCTGATTAGCAGTCTTCATTCAACTTGCCACCTTACTTCCCCTTTATCACATAATCTAACGTAGCCACAGGTTTCAGGGATTAGGACATAGACATCTGGGGAGAGGGGTACACGATTCTGCCCTCCCATACCTACCATTGCCCTGGCTTCATCATCCCTGGTTTTATAGAAATTTCTATTGAGAAGAAAACTTCTGAGAACCTTCCTGAGCACACTGTCTAATCCGATATTAAGAGCATGGGCTCTGGGGACAGCCAGGCTTGCACCCGTCTTAACGCTGCCATCTGTGACTTCAGGGAATGGTGTCGGACACATGACGGCTGATGAACAGTGGACAGGTGGCTTCACCTCTTGGAGCTCCTATAAAATGGGTTTATGGCTGGGCGCGGTGGTTCACACCTATAATCCCAGCACTTTGGGAGGATGAGGCAGACAGATCATGAGGTCAGGAGATGGAGACCATCCTGGGTAACGCGGTGAAACCCCATCTCTACTAAAAATACAAAAAATTAGCCGGGTATGGTGGCGGGCGCCTGTAGTCCCAGTGACTCAGGAGGCCAAGGTAGGAGAATCACTTGAGTCTGGAAGGCAGAGGTTGCAGTGAGCTGAGATCACACCATTGCACTCCAGCCTGGGCGACAGAGCAAGACTCCATCTCCAAAAACAAAACAAAACAAGCAAACAAAAAAACAAGACTGAACTCCCAGGGCTGCTGTAAGATGAAGTGAACTGCTGTGTGGAAAGGGAGTGGCTCTAGGAAGCAGGCCATGAGTGGCCACCATCACTATGGTGGTCACGTGTCTCTGTTTCTGAGTGTATGGGTCTCTCTCTCTCCAGAAGGGGGTGTTGGTATCTTATTAACCCCTTATCTGGAGCCTTTGTAGGGGAGGCTGTGTGGGTCGCCAGTGCATTTGTTTGATTCAGTGGTAGGTGCCTTTGTTGCAGGGCCACTGCGTAGAGCTGATGGCTGCTGGGCCGTCCTCTTTGGTCGTCTCTCACATTTGGCTTCATTCAAACCCATTCTCTTACTTTTAGGATATTGGACTGTAGGACCCTTAGAGACATGGATGGACCTTTTCCTTTGTCTCCCTCACAACTCCTGTGGGTAATTTTAATGATACTCATATTTCCATTAGTTCTCATTGATTTCTCAAAGAGCTTGGCATTCCACCATGTTTTTCAAAGAGCTTGGCATTCCACCGTGTTTTTCATGACTCCCTAAGGTTGAGATGATTTCCCCTATTTTATAATCAGAAGATGAAACACTAAATGACCCCCCTAAGGTTCCATGGCTGACATTGGCAGAGCTGAACACCAGCCCCAGATCTGACTCCAGATGGAGCTCTCTTCCCTTAGGGGTCCAGCTCCTGCTTCTGACAGACACCCAGCGGATGTTGGCTACTTTGGATAAGCCTTGAGGCCTCCTCCCTCCCCCTGTGTGTCCCTCTCCCTTTGTGGGAGCACATTCTGGGGCCAGCGGCCTCCCGCTCAGGCTTGCCGTTGAACACAAGGGCGGGGGTACAGTTACATGGTGCCGAATTGTCCCTTCTGGCTTGTGTGTCTCAGGGGCCCCCAGGTCTCCCAGGCCCTCTGTCTGACTCTCTGACATTAAAGATCAGGAGGTGGCGCTTTGATCCCACTGGCCGTTTATTTCTTCTGCTTTCCAGACCTCACTTCCTTGTGTGGAGGTGGGGCTGCTTTGGGCTCAGGCTTCTTGCTGTTTGGGGCTGCCCTGTTGAATGCGTTGATGCTTTTTCTCATGCTGCTTCCTTCACCCTGTTGGTGAAAACCTTTCCCGGCAGCCTCACGTCTGCTTTTCAGGTACTCTGGTCCCATCTCTCCTGGCATTTGCACGTGGGGGCTCCCAGTTGACCCCCGGAAACTGTAGCATCAGCACGAGAAGCAGCACCTTTCTGAAATGCAACGTGTGCAGATAAATTATTCAGTGAAACCCAGTCTAACTTTATTAAGGCCAGAATCATCCTTTTCTGTCAGAAGCCACAGACAGGGGCTGGATCAACAAGATGCCCCAGGACCTAGATGGCACCCTGGGACCAGAGGATCATGGGTGACCATGGGCTGGTCACTGGCATGTGGGCTTGGGTTGGGCTTCCCGTGTGTTTGCTTGGCCTCGTGCCTATGTGGCCCCTCTGACCAAATGGGGTGGACGACAGAGACCCTCGGGTGGAGGAGCCAGACACGGCCCCCCTTGGAGAGGGGTCGTCTTGACTTGATTCCCTTGGTCTGGAGAGAAGGATCTGGGGGCCAGAGTGGCTCCCAGTCAGTGTCTAGGAATGCAGAGGGTGGAAGGAGGGTCTCGGGCAAGACCTCCCCCAACAGGCAGACCAAGGCAGTGCCTATTTATTCATGGTATTTCACATCATAAGAAAGTTAAAGAGTTCGTGGCATTTTAAATGTTTTTTAGATTAATTTGTATTCTAACATGGTAATGAGGAAGCGGCTTTTGTCCAAGAGGTGAGATATGCAAAGATAACCTTTAAGTTTCCTATAATTAACCTTTAATGATATTCTCTCACTTTAGCCATATATTTTATGCTTCAAAAATGTAACAGATAGAAAGGAGTGAGTGCTTCTTGCACCCAAATGCCTGGCAAAAATGAAGTCCTTTGGCGTGCAAGGTTTTACTTCTCCGTCCTTTTGGTCCAAGGCTGCTGGAGTGTTGGATGGTGAAATAAACACAGGAAACCTTGGCTTTGTGGCCGTGTTGGTCTTTCTTTCTACCATGGTAAGCCACTGTTTCAGATTCTTCAGGGCTGGCCTTCCCTCTTCACAGCCCCTCCCACCACTGCTATAACCCATGAGCCTGCTGCACGCAGGGCCCTCCCCCAATCCTCTCTGCTTGGCCTTTGGTGGGATTTGACCTTGTAGGTTCATTGACCTTTTGCCAAAGTGCTCTTCTGTTGATTCTGCAGAGCACCTAACATGTGCCAAGGCCCTGAGCTGCTGCCCTCAGAGTTATGTCCAGTGGGGGCCTCAGACACCCAGACCACAGTGGCACCAACGGGAGGGAAGGCACCACTGCTGTGACCTGGGGTCCCCTGTATTAGTCAGGGTTCTCTGGAGAAACAGAACCAATGTGTGCCTCTGTGTGTGTGTGTGCGTGTGTGTGTGTACATACATATACATAGATTACTGAGGTGTTCAATCTTTTGGCTTCTCTGGGCCACACTGGAAGAATTGTCTTGGGCTACGCATAAAATAGACTAACGCTAGCTGATGAGCTTGAAAAAAAGAATCACAAAAAAATCGCATAATGTTTTAAGAAAGTTTACCAATTTGTGTTGGGCTGCATTCAAAGCCGTCCTGGGCTGCGGGTGGCCTGTGGGCCATGGGTTGGACAAACTTGACATAGGCAAAGAGATTTGTTATAAGAAATTGGCTCCTGTGATTATGGAGGCCAAATAATCCCAAAATCTGCAGTCAGCAAGGTGGAGACCCAGGAGAGCTGATGGTGCTGTTCCAGTCTGAGTCTGAAAATCTAAGAACCAGAAGAGCTGATGGTGCTGTTCCGGTCTGAGTCTGAAAATCTAAGAACCAGGAGAGCTGATGATGTTGTTCCAGTCTGAGTCTGAAAATCTAAGAACCAGGAGAGCTGATGGTGTTGTTCCAGTCTGAGTCCGAAAATGTAAGAACCAGGAGAGATGTTGTTCCAGTCTGAATCTGAAAGCCTGAGACCCAGGAGAGCTGGTGGTGTTGTTCCAGTCTGAAAACTAGCAGGCTTGAGACCCAAGAAGAGTCGAGTTTCAGTCTGACTTCAGAGGCCAGAAAAGACCCACATCCACCTGCAAGGCAGTCAAGCAGGAGGGCATCTTCTCACTCATGGGAGGGGCAGCTTTTGCTTTTCTATTCTATTCAGGTCTCCAGCTGATTGGATGGACTCTCCAGCTGATTGGATGGACACATGATGGGCGCAACCTTCTTTACTCACTCTGGTGATTCAAATGTTAAATTTCATTTAGAAGCACCCTCATCCACACATCCAGAATCATGTTTGACCAATATCCAAACACTTCGTGGCCCAGTTAGATTGACACATAACATTTTACCCCTCACATGACGCCTCATGTAACATCAACCCTCATGTAACATCACCCTCATGTAACATCACCCTCATGTAACATCAGCCCTCATGCCCTCCTGCCTCTGGAAGCCTCTCTCCTTATTACCTTGATGGGTTTTCCCTGTCTTTCCTCCTTGCCTTCTACCCCATGCCTTCAACCACCGTCTCTTGGTGGGTGATCTCCAGCACTTCACCACTGACTCAGCTAGGTTGAATCATTAATTGATTAATTTTAAAAAATCACTTAAAGTAGGGAATTGTAATTGTAGGCACATAAGTTAAAAATTTAACTTAAAACCTGTAAGTGAGTATGGGCTTACCAATCTTTCGAGGCAGGGCAAGGTTTTCTTGGTTTTCCTTAGTGTGGCCTGCTGTTTGTGGGTGAGTTCTTTTTTCACAGATCACCTTGTAAGACCTTGCCTACAACTTCTCATTTAGATTTCTTCAACGTGGAGGGGCAACTTATGGACACACTGGTAAAGCAATCAGAGAACAGAATCTGTCTAGAGTTTTATGAACCCCCCCCCAATATTTTATAGTTGAATCCACCCACTCTAATTTCATAGCATTCCTTGAGCAACTCACTTTGAGTCTTGCTAAGTATTTGACTTAGTTTTCATAGAAACAACTATTTTTTTTTTTTGACAGAGTTTTACTCTTGTTGCCCAGGCTGGAGTGCAGTGGCACAGTCTCGGCTCACTGCAACCTCCACCTCCCAGGTTCAAGAGATCTCCTCCTGCCTCAGCCTCCCAAGTAGCTGGGATTACAGGTGCGCATCACCACACCCAGCTAATTTTTGTATTTTTAGTAGAGATAGGGTTTCACCATGTTGGCCAGGTTGGTCTTGAACTCCTGACCTCAGGTGATCTGCCTGCCTCAGCCTCCCAAAGTACCGGGATTACAGGTATAAGCCGCCGCACCTGGCCTATCTTTCTTTTTATACTCACATTTCACTATTTTCTATATTCTTTATGTAATTACAATAAAGAGTACAGCCAGCACAGCAGGTTTGGGGATAAACAGAGCTGATACTCAGTACACATAGAACTCAAATGATGGAGCAAGAAGTGCATGGCAGCCTGGAGAGTAGTGAGCACCTGTGGTCCGTGTGCTGGTGATTGCTCACCGGTGGGGAGAAGGGTTGCTGTGTCCTAGCACTTACCAATTTCCATGGGGTAAACACTCCTGCCATGGGTGACTTCCAGTTACCAGTGATTAAACAACCTAACTGGCTCAAAACCCTGAACATTTAATAACTGGCTCTCCCCAGTGGGCATGGGTGACTCCAGCACACCACTGCCTACTGCCTACTTCCAGTGTTGAGCAGAGGACGGCCCCTGGCACTGGCTTATGCAACTCTTTGAAGACCAGTTAAGGGAGTATCTAAAAATCATCATATCTCAGCCATAATTGGTCTTCACTCAGCCACCAGCTCCTCCTCCTTTGTGTTTACAATTCCTGCTCCCTGGGGATGGCGGACCCTCTTGCTTCTTCTAGCCAGTTCCCATTCTGCTGCGGCCATCCTGCTGTCCCTGCCAGGCCTGCCCATTCAGACAGCCCTCTGAGCTCTCCTGGCTTTTTATTCTTCCTACAGAACTCCTCTGTTCTGTGTCCCAGCCCCTTCGGGACCCACTAGGCTTTTGGCTGACTAATTTAATCAGCATTTTCAACTGAGGTGTTGGCTTACAAAGGCTTCATTACCTCCAAGCCTGGAGGACAGGCTGACTTGTGTGGGCGGTTTGGGTCTCAGAGCATCCGTTGCTCAAATCCTCATGCCTGTGGTTGTCTCTATTGATGGTTACAGCCAGCTCTGATTGCTGGGAAAATAGTTTCTCGATCCAGCCACTATTCTTTTTGTCACCTGAGGGCATTGCCTGAGGGAGGGACTCTAGAGTTGGGAGTACAGGAGTGGCGTGGGTTAGAGTGGGACTGCAGATTCTTGGCATCCTTTTTTTTGAGACAGGGTCTTGCTCTGCTGCCCAGGCTGGAGTGCAGTGGTGCAGTCTTGGCTCACTGCAACCTCAATCTCCTAGGCTTAAGCAAGTCTCTCACCTCAGCCTCTTGAGTAGCTGGGACCACAGGAGTACATCACCACGCCTGGCTAATTTAAAAAAAATTTTTTTTTTTTTTTTGGAGAGATGGGGTCTTCCTGTGTTCCCCAGGCTATTGGCATCCCACAAGAGTGGGATGGCTGTTGGCTAGTACCATTCTGACGCACAGCAGAGAAGTTTGTCTGAGCTTTGATGTTTTTGATTCTATTCAAAAGGTGGTTTTGGGAGTCAGAAATGTTTATGACTGTGTCTCTACATATTGTTTGAAATTTTTCATTGTTAAAAAATGTGTGTCCCAGTGCGTTAGATGAATAGCAGCCCATTTGCTTTTGCAAACATACACTCTGCACCCTGAGTGGGGAATATGGTTTGGTGGCACCAGAACCATTTGTGTGTCAGGGACTGAGGCAGGAGACCTTGATGGAAGGGAGGGAGACACAACGGGGACCTTGCCGTGGAGAGGCTCTGAATACAGACCCGTTTGTGTAACAAGCCGTGTTTGTCAGAGGACGAGCTGACTTCAGAAGCTGATTTTTATGCTGAAGAGCAGAGTGTGGCATGTGTAATGAAGAGAGTTTATCTTTGTGTGGAATGAGAAATAATGTGCTAAGCCAGTAACTCCTGTATTTCCCAGATACTCGTGCAGTTCACATGCAGCCTGGGGTCTGGAGAGCAGGAATCGCCTTACTTCACAGAGCTCTCCAAGGACCCCTGATGTCAGTTCAAATTTCAGAAATTAAAGGATTAAATGCTTTCTGTGTTCTCTGAAGACTTGCTAGCACTTGATCTGTTTCATTAAAATGACTCCTTTGGTGCAGTCTCTCCCCAAAACCAATCAAGAGCCACTGCGGCACTGCTGAAACCCCACCTTTCTGTCCAGCTGTTGTCTAAGCCCGAACCCAGATGAACACAGTGCAGAGGGTGTTGGAGAAGCCTCGAGAGGTCAACGGGTGAGTATTGTATTAAACATGAGAGACACAAACCACAGGACTCCTAACCTCGCCATACCCCTCCTCTTGCCGAAACTAATATCATCCCTGGAAAGGACAGCAGTGAACCGCGAGGGGCATCATTTTTATTTCTGTCCTGCCAAATCAGAGTTCTGGATAGTTAACATGGATGAACCCCTGAGCCAAAAACATACAGAAGAATGCTTGTTATTGGCAAGAAATCCTGTTGTTATTAAATTACTCTGGGATCTCTCTTCTGGGCTAATTGGTAGGTAGAGTGGGCAGGATGAGGAAGGGGGCTTAGGAGAGACCCCTTGATACCATACGAGTCATGACTGAATTTCTGCCTTTGGAGAATCAGGGCATCTGATGTGACAATATTAACAGTAACGAAAGATTCAGCTGCCGTTCATGGGAGACTTCCTTGCAGACTTTCTCACCTGGGGTTTCATAAGAGAATTAAGCCGTATAGAAACTGATGTGCGTGGCCTTTTCTTAGTCCTTCTGAGGATGGTGCATAGCTAGTACCATTCTGCTGCACAGCAGAGAAGTTAGTTTTTCACCATGGATACTTGTGGGCCAAGTTAGGGCTGAACTCCCTCAAGGAACCCTCATGAGAACCTTTCGACTACTGTCACATTAATCCTTACAACCACCCCCCGAGACAGGTATAATTATCACCACCATTCCACAGATGAGGAAACTGAGGCTGAGTAACTGGCTGAATATCACACAGATGGCAAATGGAGGAATGAGGACCAGAGCTCAGATCTGTCTGACTTGGTGTTAGTTATCTTTTCCTCTGTAACAAATTATCCCACACTGAGTGGCTTAACACAACACATGCTCCTTATCTCACAGTTTCTGAGGGTCAGGCACCCAGGCCTGGCTTAGCTGCATTCTCTGCTTCGATGTCCCTCATGAAGCTGCAGTCAAGGTGTCAGTTGAGGCTGCAGACTCATAGGAAGGCTTGGCTAAGGCAGGACTGGTGTCTAAGCTCACATAGGCGTGGCAGGATGCAATTCCTCACAGGTTGTTGGACAGGGGCCTCAGTTCCGTGCTGGCTGTGAGTGGAGACCGCCTTTAGTTCCTAGACATGTGGGCCCTTCAAGGTGGCCGCTTGCTTCATCAAAGCCAGCAGGGGAGAGAGAGCCTGCTAGCAAGACAGACGTTCCCACCGGCCGTATGTGAACGCGTCACAGAAGTACCATCCCATTGCCTTTGCCATTCTGTGAGAAGCAAAGCATACATTCTGCCCACATTCAGGGACAAGGGACTGTACCAGGGCATGCAACCCAAGAGGTAGGGATGACACAACGGGGATCTTAGGCTCTCCCTACCACGGATCCCAAAGCCCATGCTCAGGCCTTGCTGCCTCCCTTTGTGGAGTAGAAAAGACCCAACTGGATGATGATTCAAGGATCCTCCCTGTGGGTCAAGAGGTTTAATCGCACTGCCTGCTTTGAGGTGATACAGTTTTCATTGTCTGCTACATCTCTGATGTTATCAGGATGGAATTAAAATCTCAGAGCCACACTTGTGATGAATGTATCAGATACAATATTACACATTTCATAAAGTTGTCTTTCAAAGAGAGTCAGCTTTCAGGAGGGATGTCAGTGCCAGGGTTGTTTTGCAGAAGTGCTCTCACTTGTGTCAGCTAAGAAGAGCCAGCAATTCTGCCAGTGGTATCAAGCCTGTGCACTACCTTCTAGGGGCCTGGTGGCCACAAATGGAGGGAAATAAAATATTCCAAGAGAGGCTGTGTCAAGCATATCACCTGGAGAATCGAATATGGCATGAAGCAAAGCTTTCTGTGCATTTCTGGCCACCGAATGACCCTGGCTTTTTGCCAGGGCTGGCCGAGGACTGGGTTTAAATGGAAAAGAACATGAGCTCTGTGTGTAATTTAAAGGCCTCATGGGAGCCCAGTAGGGCATTCTGATGGGTGCTGTAGAGAGTCATAAAAAATAAGTTACAATTTTCAGTACACAATGGGCGGATAAGGTGGATCAAATCAAACTCTAATGTGGTCATAAGGGAGAAGTTCCAGTTAAGGGAATGTTCTGGTTGCTAGAGAACAGCCACACGCTTTCCCACAGAAATGGTCAGTCACAAAAGAACTGGAGAACTCTTGCAGTCATGGGTGAAGTGCATGGAAGCACACATAACAGGAGAGTCGTAATAACTGACCATTACTGCACTTTTTGCAGATGATTCAGCAGGCACTGCTGGGCTATGAGAAGGTCAGATTACCTCAGTGCCCAGGGGGTCTCTGGAAAGAACAAGGCAGGGCCCTGCTCTTCCACTGTGCCTGCTGAGGTAGGGTACACAGCCCGAGACGGGAGCTGGCATGGCAAGTTCTGGCAGCCCTCCAGAGCATTCCCTGGACTTGGCTGTTGGTGCTGATGCCTGGCCAGGGACCGACCCACAGTGGAGCAGGGAGAGCAGCGAGGTGGGTGCCAGGTGGCTCTTTGGGAGTGACTCTGGGTCCTGAGTCTTATGGGCATCTGGTGGGGTGAGAGACTGGGTTCTAGGAAAGGGCACTGCCTTTACCCCTCTTCCTCTCTCTGATGTCACCTTCTCCTTGGGGTTCCTATGGCTTGTCAGTCACTCCCCAGCTCCTCATCCCTCCAGGGCCCAGGAAAGGTCCTTGGGAATGCCGGCCTGCAGAGCAGGGATGGGCTCAAGGCTGTTTCCGGGAAAGGCCCTGGAGTGTTCTGGGCTCTGCGAGTGTCCGAGGGGAAGCTGGCGGTACTGTGCATGCTCCTCCCGCCCTCCCTGTCCCTAAACGGGACTTCTTCCTCCCTCCGCCCTTGTCCCATTCTCCTTTTAGAAGCATATTAACCCGTCCCCACTGTCCCTGTCATCCCTGTCTTCCTCTTGCCCCTGCCTTGAGCTTTATTGGGACGTGCCAGATTATATTTGCACAGCCACGTGTACCCCAGGGATGAGTGAGATGCTACCCACACCCCCAAGAGCTCCAGGTCTGGAGGAAGAAATGGAGACAGCTCACGGGGTGAAATGTAAGGAGTGTGCATATTTGTAGGGGGTGCCTGGCGATCAGAGCACTTTAGGGGATATTTGAATGGACAGTCCCTGCAGGATCCCTGCAAGTGCAGTGGACAGACGGGAGGACATGTGCCCCCGAGGGATGGCATGTAACAAGCAGAAGAGCGGGTGGGCGCTTTGGGTGCTGTTCTGTCCACCAGCATGCTGTCTGAGCGTAACTTCCCCTCCCCAAAAGGGCTCATTTCCCATCCAAGTCAGCTCTCAGGAAAGTGTCTGCAGGTGAGGCTGACAGAAGCTCAGGGCTTCCTTCCTCGGGGGCTGAGCGTGGCTCCACATCTGATGCTGGAGTGCGAGGCTGCCCCACCCTGCACCTCCCACACCCATCTTCACTCTGCAGCCTCCCTGCTGCTGACGCCAGAAGCTTGGTGTCACCCGAGTCTCCTCTCTCCCTCCATCACACCTGCCTGGCTGCTCTTCTGTCTTGCAGACATCACAGTGGCCCTCACTGGTCTCCCTTTTATACCCACCCCCCAGCCATTCTCCCTCCAGAGGTCAGGGCGCTCTGCAAAAGTGTAAGTCTGCCCATGTCACATGCCTGGCGACACCTCTTCTGGGATGAAACTCAAGATCTGAACGTGGTCTGCAAGCCCTGCACACGCGGGGCTCCAGGCCGCCTCGCCAGCCCACGTGATGGCTGGACCAGCAAACTGCGTGTACCTGGGGCTCCAGGCCGCCTCGCCGGCCCGCGTGATGGCTGGACCAGCAAACTGCGTGTACGTGGGGCTCCAGGCCGCCTCGCCGGCCCGCGTGATGGCTGGACCAGCAAACTGCGTGTACGTGGGGCTCCAGGCCGCCTCGCCGGCCCGCGTGATGGCTGGACCAGCAAACTGCGTGTACGTGGGGCTCCAGGCCGCCTCGCCGGCCCGCGTGATGGCTGGACCAGCAAACTGCGTGTACGGGGGCTCCAGGCCGCCTCGCCGGCCCGCGTGATGGCTGGACCAGCAAACTGCGTGTACGTGGGGCTCCAGGCCGCCTCGCCGGCCGGCGTGATGGCTGGACCAGCAAACTGCGTGTACGTGGGGCTCCAGGCCGCCTCGCCGGCCGGCGTGATGGCTGGACCAGCAAACTGCGTGTACGTGGGGCTCCAGGCCGCCTCGCCGGCCCGCGTGATGGCTGGGCACCATGTGAGTTTCCAGGGCTGACGTGACAGGGTTCTACATCTGGATAGCTTCAACAATAACCGTTTCTTGCCTACGGCTCTGGAGGCTAGAAGTCTGTTTCCCTCTGTGGCTTGAGAAGGAGCCTCTGTTTCATGCCTAGCTTCTGGTACCCTCAGGTGTTCCTTGGCCTGTCGGTGACTGTCTCCTCGTGTCTTCATGTCGTCTTCCCTCTGAACGTGTCTGTCTCTGTCCACTTCCCCCTCCCCATAAGGATGCCGGTCATCTTGGAAGAAAGCCTACCCTAATGATCTCGTCTTGATCATCTGCGAAGACCCTGTTTCTCAGTGTCCCATTCACAGGTACTGGGGTGGGACTTTAACATCTGTGGGGACACCATTCACCCTTAGCAGGTGCTGTGTGTGCTGCATGTCCCCCGCCGTCTCCACACCTGCTCTCTGCCCTTGTCTGATGTGCTCTTTCTCACTGCCCGCCTTCACCCAGGCACACATGCCAGTCCCTCAGCTTTGGATAAGCACTGGGCACCCAAGCTGGGTAGGACCTTGGCCCCTCTGAGCCCTGGTCACTGTCCTTACTCCCGATTCCTTCCTTGGGGATGCCTGTTCTGGCCCCTGACTTGTTTGGAGAGCCATGTTTTCACCCCCACAGCCCCTCAACTCTCCTTTGCAGTGTTCCCCTCCCCGGCCTGACCCGTTCGCTGTCAAGTCCCTTTGATGGCACAGTGAGAACCAAGGCCTTGCAGAGAGAGAGGCCTGTGGGGTTGCATCCAAGTCCAAGGGCAGCCAGGGGGGTTGGCCGTGGGCTTCACTGGGAAAGTGTCTCATGGGGTGGGCCCAAGTGGGTGAACTTGGGCTGGACATTCCCAAGGGAGTGTCACCCCACAGCTTCTTGGCTGCAGGAATGCCTCTTGGCCAGAGGTGGGTTGGGCTCTGGGGTGCAGATGTCTCACCTCGCAGCTATAGTCCTGTTTCCAGGTAGCCTGCTGGGTGCCTTGTCATTCTGCGCATTTGTCACTGGGTGCCCGTGAGAGACTATTGAGTGGGTGAGACTGGAGTAGGGTCTCAGGTCTGCCCTTGGCAACAAGCGGCTCTGGCTGGGGCCCTCTTCTGTGTTTTGTGCTCTTTTCTCCCTCCTGGGACGAATCTCCTGTCTCCTAGACACCTGTCCCCTGGTGCGTTCCTACCCTGCAGCTGCAGGTGCTACTGGCGGGTCAGCGCCCTCCCTGCACGCACACTGTCCCTCCGGTTGTGGAAGCAAATTCCCTGCTAGAACATTCTATCCCGCCTTTGAGGCCTGGATCAAATGCTCCCTCCTTTCTGATGCTTTTCTCCACATTTGCAATTGGAGTCCGTCATTCCTTGTTAGGAATGTCATGCGCCACGTGGATGGCCCTTCTGCAATGGGAACTCGTGCCCTAAACACTTATCCTCTGTCTGCCCCTCGCTTGACTATAAAGTCCTTGAGGTCAGGAATGATGTGCTTGTCAATACTTTATATTCCAGATGGGGGGTACCCAGTGGATTTGTTGACAGATTTTTCTGGCTTTGCCATCAGGAAATGTTAAGCAGATTCCCTGAAGTTTAGGGTCATGGGTCTCGTTCTTGGGTCCCCATGTCAGCAAAGCACGGGGCTGACAGCAGGAGATGGCTTAGTAGGTGTGCATGGGATGAATGAACTTGTTAGCTGAGAAGATTTAATGTCGGCCTCCCCAGGTTTTCTGCAATTTAGTGGTGAACTTTTTTTTTTTTTTTTTTTTTTTTTGAGACGGAGTCTCGCTCTGCCGCCCAGGCTGGAGTGCAGTGGCCGGATCTCGGCTCACTGCAAGCTCCGCCTCCCGGGTTCACGCCATTCTCCTGCCTCAGCCTCCCGAGTAGCTGGGACTACAGGCGCCCGCCACGTCGCCCGGCTAGTTTTTTGTATTTTTAGTAGAGACGGGGTTTCACCATGTTAGCCAGGATGGTCTCGATCTCCTGACCTCGTGATCCGCCCGTCTCGGCCTCCCAAAGTGCTGGGATTACAGGCTTGAGCCACTGCGCCCGGCCGGTGAACTCTTAAAGAACAAAGATTTTAAGCACTAGATAAATACCATTTTATTCATGGAAGCCTAGAGAAGTGGGAGTCAGGAAGGGGAAGGGAGATTTTGTGGGGGGAAGTTTTCCTGGTACACTTACATCCATTCTAAGTGCCATCTCTGCTCTGTCCTCCTAGCTGTGAGCACCCAGAGAGCTCCGAGCCTGGTTTCTATCATCAGATTGAATATTTTGATTTGTGAGAAGTGGAAAGTCCCTATATGTTGTCCCTGCTCCCTGAGTGGAGTTCCAGGACGTAGCACCTCTGCGTCTACACCATGTTAAGACAGAGGAGGGCATGCTGAGCCAGGCATGGGAATCAATCTCTGACAACTTGAACGGGGCTGCCCCTCCTCCAGGTCACCCTCCTCCATGTCAGCCTAGGGGACCCTGGAAGTTCAAATGGATCTAAGGGAGCAGACTCTCTTCATTCATTCATTCACTTACTCATTCATCCATTCCTCAGATGCTGGTTGAGCCTCTCCTGTGTCCCAGGCGCCATGCTGAGTGATGGGGAGACAGAAGTAGATAGAACCAGTTCCTGCAACGTGAAAGTTCGGAGTGATTGCAATAGAGCCAGATAGATCCTGTGTTCAAGGTCAGCCCGGAGACCATGATGGGTGGCATAAAACATGGCAGTCGCTTACCCATCCATAGGCACCCGTGGAAACACTTCCTGGAGTAAGGGACAAATAAGCAGAGGCCCCAAGGAGGAGTAGGAACTCACCAGCCAGTGGGAAGGTGGAGGAGGGAAGAGGGCATTTCAGGTGGGAAACAGGATTGCAGAGGCTAGAGGAAGGGGTGACTGGGGCTGGCGATTCTGCAGGACCAGCGTGTAGGGTAAGAGGGGCTGAAGGTTGAGGGAACAGGCCCCTGAGGGCCTCATACATCACCCAGTCTGAGGAATTTGGGCTTTGACCTGAAATGAAATCACGGGACAGAGGTTCCAGGGGTCCCTCCTTTCCATCTCTCCTCCCCAAAGCCCCAGCGCCCAGTGTATTAGTCCATCTTCATGCTGCTGATAAAGACAGGCCTGAGACTCGGTAATTTATAAAGAAAAAGAGGTTTAATGGACTCACAGTTCCACGTGGCTGGGGAGGCCTCACACTCACAGTCATGGCAGAAGGTGAAGAGAGAGAATGAGGCAAGAGAGAGAATGAGAGCCGAGCGAAAGGGGAAACCACATATAAAATCATCAGATCTCGTGAGCCTTCTTCAGTACCATGAGAACAGTTTGGGGGAAACCGCCCCATTATTCAGTTATCTCCCAGTGGGTCCCTCCTACAACACATGGGAATCATGGGAGCTACAATTCAGATGAGATTTGGGTGGGGACACAGCTAAACCATGTCACCCAGCAAACGAGGCCACCTCAGGCGGAACAGCCCTGATTCAGGTTTCCCTGTTCGTGCCTTCTACCCCCTCCCTAATTCAATCTGCTGCAAGGCTCTGTTCAGGCAGCTAATGACACAAGGGGTGTTTAATTCTGAACTCTGCAATCTCAAAAGATTAAATAATGGATTTTGTGATCTGCCAGGCTCTTTCCTGCATAGAATGATAAGATGTCAATTGGAAAAATTTAAATATTGATGAGTTTTAACTTTTGTATTGATTGAGCAGTGACATATTTTGAATAATGATTCACATTAAAAATACAAAGGTTCCTATTGATCATGCAGCATCTGGCTGTATTAAAATAATGAATAATCTTTAGAACTTACTATGCTTTTAAAATTTTGTTTCTCCTAGTAGCTGAAGATCCAACCAATGAGTAGCTTGCAACACCTATTTGGAAACTCCTGCACTGTCTGCCCGTGCTCTTCTGTCACTGCTCAGGACTGCCATTTCTTTTTTTTTTTTTTTTTTTTTGAGACGTAGTCTCGCTCTGTCTCCCAGGCTGGAGTGCAGTGGCGCCATCTCGGCTCACTGCAAGCTCCGCCTCCCGGGTTCCCGCCATTCTCCTGCCTCAGCCTCTGGAGTACCTGGGACTACAGGTGCCCGCCACCACGCCTAGCTAATTTTTTGTATTTTTAGTAGAGACAGGGTTTCATTGTGTTAGCCAGTTGGTAGGGCATTGTGTAGGGCAGTTGGTTTGGAAGATTTGGTGTGAGATGGGCTCAGAAAACTCAGATCACGTCAGTCCTTTTAGCCATGGTAAGGAATTTGGGTTACCTTATTTCTAACTTTTACAGAAACCCTACAAAGTAGAAAGGATTGGTCCTATTTTTTTTTTTTTTTTTTTAAAGATGAAGTCTTGCTCTGTCACCCAGGCTGGAGTGCAATGGCGCAATCTCAGCTCACTGCAACCTCTGTCTCCTGGCCTCAAGCGTTTCTCCTGCCTCAACCTCCCAAGTAGCTGGGATTACAGGCGTGTGTCACCACACCCGATTAGCCCCCACCCCCTGTGTGTGTGTTTTTTTTTTTTTTTTTTTTTTTTGAGACAAGGTCTTGCTCTGTTGCCCAGGCTGAAGTGCAGTGGTTCGATCTCAGCTCATTGCAACCTCTGCCTCCCAGGTTCAAGCGATTCTCCTGTTCAGCCTCCTGAGTAGCTGGGATTACAGGCACGTGCCATTACGCCCAGCTAATTTTTGTATTTTTAGTAGAGATGGCCTCACCATGTTGGGCAGGCTGATCTTGAACTCCTGATCTCAAGTGATCCACCTGCTTCAGCTTCCCAAAGTGCTGGGATTATAGGCATGAGCCACCACGCCCGGCCTAGCCCCATTTTTAAAGATGAAGACTATAAGGTCACTTGCCCAGGCTCCCACAGCTGGTAATGTGGCAGGACTTGCCATGAATTTGGGTCCATCTGGCTTCTACTAGGTTGGTGTAAACTGTGATTACTTTTGCACCAACCTAATAGAAAGCCTGGGTTCTTTTCATGAGACCTTGTTACAGACCAAGGCAGGACTTGAGCCTTCACGAGAAAGGTTACCAAGAACACTCAAGCTGGGTTGCTGTCTCTCTCTCCTTTTCCTCTGGGTCTGCTCTGTCTCCAGGACTCACTGCTTTGGAATAGTACCATGTACTGTTACCCCTGGGGCGGGGAGAGAGTTTTGCGACCAAGAGTCTTGTCCCTGGCATCAGAAGTTCTGTGCTGGACTCTTAGCTGTGTGAGGCTCTTACTCCAGGCACTTAGTTCCTTTTTGCCTCAGTTTCTGTGTCTGTAAAATGGAGACATTAATAATGCTTAACAGGTTTGTTCATTTATAGTTTTATCAAGATGTAATTGATGTAAATAAACTGTACATATTTAGAGTGTACAATTTGATGAGTTTTGACATTTATATATAATCATGAAGCCACGACCACAATCAAGATAATAATGATACCCATTCATCACCCTTAAAGTTTCCTTGTGCCTTTTGTAACCCATCCCTCCTGTCCCTCTCCCATCTCTAGACAACCACTTACCTGTTTTCTGTCACTATGGATTCGTATGCATTTTCTAGCATTTTCTAAGTATGATATCAGACAATAGTTGTTCTTTTAGATCTACCTTCTTTTTTTTTTTTTTTTGAAATGTAGTTTTACTCTGTCACCCAGGCTGGAGTGCAATGGTGCAATCTTGGCTTACTGCACCCTCCACCTCCCAGATTCAAGCCATTCTCCCGCCTCAGCCTCCCGAGTAGCTGGGACTACAGGCACGTGCACCACTATGCCTGGCTAACTTTTGTATTTTTAGTAGAGATGGGGTTTCACCATGTTGGGCACGCTGGTCTTGAACTCCTGACCTCAAGTGATCCACCCACCTTGGCCTCCCAAAGTGCTGGGATTACAGGTGTGAGGTACTGTGCCCAGTCAAATCTACCTTCTTACACTCAGCATAATTATTTTGAGGTTCATACATATTGCATGTATCAAAAATTCATGCCTTGTTTATTGCTAGTAGTATTCCATTTTATAGATATGCCATGTGTTTTCCTATCTATTCACTTGTTCATGCATACATTATTTTCTAATTTTTGGCTATTACAAGCAAAATTACATGTACCCATCTTTGTGTGGGCATATACCTTTATTTCCCTTGGATAAATACCTAAATGTGGAGTAGTCGGGTTGTATGGGAAGTATATGTTTAACTTTATATGAAACCATCAAAGTATTTTCCTGTGTGATTTTTGTGTCATTTTCCTTTTCTACCAGCAGTGTGTGTGAGAGTTCCCTTTCCTCCACATCCTTGCCAACCCTGGGGTGGTCAGTTTATTTACTTATTTAAAAATTTTTAGCTAATCTAGTGTATGTGTGGACGTATCTCTAATGACAGATGATGCGGACAGTCCTATAAACACACTCTTCCCATATATCTGTTCTCAAGAGCTGATAATCTCTTTATTTGTCTGTTTGCTATCCATATATCTCTCTTCTGCAATGAAGTGCGTATTCCAATCTTTTGCCTCTTTAAAAAATTGGGGTGTATTCCTATTATTGAGTTGTAAAAGTTCTTTGCATATTTTAGATATGAATTATTTGTTGGATATATATTTTACAGATATTTTCTCTGAGTCTGTTGCTTGCCTTTTCTTTTTTCTTTCTTTTTTTTGAGATGGAGTCTCACTCTGTCATCAGGCTGGAGTGCAGTGGTGGGATCTCGGCTCACTGCAACCTCCGCCTCCTGGGTTCAAGCGATTCTTCTGCCTCAGCTTCCTAAGTAACTGGGACTACAGGCACGCACCATTATGCCTGGCTAATTTTTGTATTTTTAGTAGAGACGGGGTTTCACCATGTTGGCCAGGATGGTCTCCATCTCTTGACCTCGTGATCCACCCGCCTTCGCCTCCCAAAGTGCTGGGATTACAGACGTGAGCCACCGTGCCCGGCCGCCTTTTCATTTTTATAACAGGGTCATTTGAAGAGAAAAGGTTTTAAATTTCAGTGAAGTAAAATTTGTTGACTATTTTTTTATGGTTCATGCTTTTGGCATCATATTTAAGAAATTAATAAAAGAAGAAATCCTTGTCAAACCCAAGATCATTAAGACCTCTTATAGTCAGGTCTATCATAGTTCCATAGTTCCAGTTAGTTTCTGTGTGTGGTGTGAGATGAGGGTCAAGGATCTTTTTTTTTTTTTTTTTTTTTCTGTTGCTACCTGATTATTCCTGCACTATTTGTTGAAATGACTATTCTTTTTCCATGGAATTGCCTTGGCCCCTTCACTGAAAACCAATTCACCATGTATGTGTGAGTCTTTTCCTAAACTTTCTATCCTGTTTCATTTTTCTGTATGTCTCTACTTATGCCAATATTGTACTTTATTAATATAGCTTTACAACACGTATTCAAATCAGGGGTGTTCATATTCCAATTTTGGGCCAGGCTTGGTGGCTCACACTTGTGATCCCAGCACTTAGGGAGGCGGAGGGAGGTTGCATTGAGCCGAGATTGCACAACTGTACTCCAGCCTGGGTGACAGAGCGAGACTCCATCATACACACACACACACACACACACACACACACCACACACACTCCAATTTTGTTCATTTTCAAAATTATTTTGGCTTTTCTAAGTCATTTTTCATTTCCATATACATTTTACAAATTTTAGAATCAGCTTATCAATTTCTATAACAAGCCTGATAGGATTTTAATTAGGATTGCATTGAATGTATAGGTGAATTTGGTGAGAATTGACATCTTAATAACATTAAGGTCCCCTTCCTCCTTCGCTTCTCCTTCAACAGAGTCTTGTTCTCTTTCCCAGGCTGGAGTGTGGGGGTGTGTGATAGCTCCCTGCAGCCTTGAACTCCTGGGCTCAAACGATTCTCCCACGTCAGCCTCCTGGGTAGCTAGGACTACACAGGCATGTATCACCATGCTCGGCTGATTTTTGTATTTTTTGTAGAGACAGGGTCTCACTATATTTCCCAAGATGGGGAATTGACTTTTAATTTTATATAATTATAGAGTCTCAAGAAGTGAAAATTGAACAAAGAGGTTCTCTGTGAGGCCAGGGTTGGTGGCTCCTGCCTGTAATCCCAGCACTTTGGGAGGCTGAGGCAGGTGGATTGTTTGAGCCTGGGAATTTGCAACCAGCCTGGGCAAAAAAATAAAAAAATTAAAGAGATTCTGTGTGCCCTTTATCCAACTTCCCCCAATAATGACATATTACATAGCTATAGAGTATTATCAAAACCAGGAAATTGACACTGGCACAATACTGTCAGCTAGACTGAAAACCTTACTTGGATTTCTGCTGTGAGTTTTTTTTATGAATGGATGTTGGATTTTGTTGAATAGTTCTTCTGTACCTAGTGACATGATCATGTGATTTTTCTCTTTTAGTTTCTTAATAGGGCAAATTACCTTAATTGATTTTAAAATGTTAAACCTACCTTTTACTGGTCTATGTTACATTATTATTTTTGTATATAGCTGGATTTTATTTGTTCATATCTTTTAAAGGTTTTAACATATGTGTTTGAAGGATAATGTTCTGTAGGTTTCTTTCCTTATAATGTCTTAGTCTGGTTTTATATCAGGGTAATGTTAGATTTAGAAAATTAGGAGAGAAATGTTTCTTCTGCTCCTATATTCTGGAAAGGTTTGTGTTGAGTTGGTTTTATATATATTATACATATATAATATATAATATTATATATTATATAAATTTACATATTATTTATATATTATATATAATATATACTTATATATACAATATATATATATTTATATTATACTTGTTTGGTAGCATTCATCAGTGAAATACCAGTTATCTGGGCCTGGAGTTTTCTTTGTGGCCAAGTTTTTACTGCACATTTGATTTTAATAGGTAAAGGTCTATTTAGGCCATCTGTGTCTTTATGAGTGAGCTTAGTACTTCGTATCTTTTAAGGATTTGTTCATTTAAGTTATCAAATTCATTGCCATAAAATTATTCACAATATTTCCTTATTACATACTTAATGTCTGCAATAACTGTAGAATGTACTCCCTCTCATCCCTGATATTAACAATTTGTGTCTTCTTTTTGTTCCCTGATCAGTTTGTCTAGAGGTTTATCCATTTTATTGAGCTTCTCAGAGAGCCACTGTTAATTCCATTGATGTTTCTGTCAGGTGTCACTGTCCTGCACTGTCAGTATGTGAAAACTCTTGTTTCATATAGTTTGTCCTTTGAGAAAAGTTTTATAAAGTGAGAAAGTAAATCCAATCCTTGTCCTCCCATCATAGGTAGCAGCAGACGAGCTCCGTGATTTTCAGGGCTATAAAGGAGTTCTGTGGTGAGCGAGTGGGAGAACTCAGTTAGCTGTAGCTGAACCGTGTCCTTTCCTGAGGTTACTACTCCCATGTGGCCCTCTCGAATGGTGGATGTTTTCTCTCTCACACTCTTTTTTTTATCAGTACAGTGATAGAATCATAGATTATTTGGTAACAGTTTTACTACCAAATAAGTTTTTAAAAAATAATGTCAACTCTTGATTTAGGTACCGAGGGTATATGCGCATGTTTGTTACACGGGTATATTGTGTGATGCTGAGGTCTGGGTATGGATCCCACCACCCAGGTGGCGAGCATAGTACCCAACAGGTAGTTTTTCAACCCACACCTCCCTCCCTGACTCCCCCCAGGTATTCCGCAGCGTCAGCTATTCCCATTTCTATGTCCATGAGTACCCAATGTTTTGAGTAAAATCATGTGGGATTTGGTTTTCTCTTCCTGCGTTAACTCACTTAGGATTATGACCTCCAGCTGCATCCACGTTGCTCCAAAGGACATGATTTCATTCTATTTTATGGCTGTATAGTATTCCGTGGTGTATATGTACCGTATTTATTTTTATTTTTATTTATTTTTATTTTTTCTGAGACAGGGTCTTGCTCTGTCACCCAGGTTGGAGTGCAGCAGTGCAATCATGGCTCACTGCAGCCTTGACTTCTTGGGCTCCAGTGATCCTCCCACCTCAGCCTCCCAAGTAGCTGAAACCGTGGGTGTGTGCCACCATGCCTGGCCAATTAAATAAATTATTGTTATTTAAATATATTATTATTATTATATATTATTATTATTATCACTATGTTGTCCAGGCTGGTTACAAACTCCTGGGATCAAGTGATCCTCCCACCTTGGCCTTCCAAAGTGTTGGGATTATAGGACTGAGCCACCATGCCTGGGCCACATTTTCTTTATCTAGTCTACCGTTGATGGACACCTATGTTGACTCTATGTCTTTGCTATTGTGAACACATGGTAGCTAGTAATCCTATTACTGGGTATATGCCTAGAAGAAAATAAATAATTATATCAAAAAGACACATGCAATTATATGTTCATGGGGTTACTAGTTACCATTAATGAGAATGGTAGCTCTGTCAATAGAGTCAACAGAGAATCTACAGAATGGGAGAAAATATTTGCAAACGATGCGTCCAGCAGAGGTCTAATATCCAGAATCCATAATGAACTTCAACAGATCAACAAGCAGAAAACAAATAACCTCATTAAAAATGGGTAAGCGACATGATGAGACACTTCTCAAAACATACAAGTGGCTAAAACACGTGAAAAAATGCTCATCCTAACAAATAATCAGTGAGATAGAAATCACAACCACAGTGAGATCCCACCTCACACCAATCAGAGGGGTGATTATTAAAAAGTCAAATAAGGCCAGGTGCAGTGGCTCATGTCTGTAATCCCAGCACTTTGGGAGGCTGTGGCTGGCAGATCCCCTGAGGTCAGGAGTTTGAGACCAGCCTGGCCAACATGGTGAAACCCTGTCTCTACTAAAAATACAAAAAATTAGCCAGGCATGGTGGTGGGTGCCTGTAATCCCAGCTACTCAGGAGGCTGAGGTAAGAGAATTGCTTGAACCTGGGAGGCAGAGGTTGCAGTGAGTTGAGATCGCACCACTGTGCTCCAGCCTGGGCGACAGGAGAGAAACTCCGTCTCAAAATAAATAAATCAAATAAAAAGTAAAATAATAACAGATGCTGGTGAGGCTGTGGAGAGAAGGGAACAATTGTACACCACTGGTAGGGATACAAATTAGTTCAGCCCTTATGGAAGGCAGTTTGGAGACTTCTTACGTTCTTGGTGCTGCAGGACCCGGAGGCCATGTAGGTGTCTTCCTCCCACCTCTTTTTCATTCCCAGGCCATTGTCATCCATCTCATTTCATCCTCCCTGAAAACCCTCCTGCTGCTTTGAGTCTCATGCCTTCAAGCTTCTACCACCTGTTGCCTTTTCTCATTGCAATTATTACAGATTGCCTGATTTGCTCTCTCATTCCTTGAAGATTTTAGCACCTGGATCGCTGTCTCTTTCCAACTCTCTACCTGTCATAATTCATGGTGGTTTTTAATATCCACCCAGAGATCCTTTCAAAACCCAGGAGTACCAGCAACATTAAGTAACACTCTCTGCTGTTACAAACCAATCTCGAAATCTCAGTTGCTTAACCCAATAAAACATGATTTCTTGCTTATGCCAAACCCAATACACCTCTATGGTACTTATCTGGCTACACCCCATGCCTGTTCAAACCCAACTTTTTACTTTCTGAAGGCTTATATCCAGCAGCACAGTGTGGCTGGAGAAAAACAGGTACCTGTACTAACTGGTCTTATTTTAAATGTATGATCCCTACCCCAGGCCCTGGTGCTATAAGATTCCACACACTCCTCTGTCCATACCTGTGCCAAATGACGTCACGTGGTCCCCTCTTTCACACAGCTCCTCTTCCTCCTCCACACTGTCAGTTCTTGGCCCTGCTTCTTATTTCCCTGGGGAAATGGAACAACTCAGAAGGGAATTTCTGCATGCTCCCAGCAGCATAGCTGCCCACCTCCCTGTGTCTGCACCCACACGGCAGCCTTCCCTCCAGTTCTGTGGATGACCTGTTTGTCCTGGCTGCCACCAGCCCCTCTCCTTGTGTGCCAGATCCCATTCCTTCTCTTTGACTCAAGGACATCACTCTGCAATTATTCCCTCTCCCTCCTTCAACCTTAGATGTTTCCTCTCTGTTGGATGATTCCTATCAGCGTTCCTACTATTCATACCCTATCTATCTGTAGTATTCCCTATCTTGAAAAAAAAAAAAAAAAGCCTTTCTTATTACTACCACCCGTCTCTCTCCTTCTCTCTGCAGCAAAACAACTTAGATGTACTACGTTGTCTTATTCAGTTTTTCTGGTTCCTCCCCTCCAGTTCTCTCTTAAACTGTCTGGCTTCTGCCTTTACTCCATGGGAGTAAGCTCTTGTGAAGGCCACCAAGTGCAACAGTTGAGTATCTGTTCCCATCTTACTGGTCGATGAGTGGCATTTGACGCGACTCCAGCCTGGGTGACAAAGCAAGACTCTGTCTCAAAAAAAAAAAATATATATATATAATTTTACATAATATATATTTATATTTATTTTTAATTTTTATTATTTATATTTATTTATAAACAAATATAAATACATATTTTTATAATATAAATATAAACATATAAATATAATATACATTTATATAAGTATATTTAAATATTTATAATATAAATATATAAGTATATATTTATACTATAAATTTATAATATAAAATATTTGTAATATAATTATATTTTATAATATAGTATAATTTATGTTATAGAAATATAAACTATATATTTATAAAATTATATAATTTTACATAATTAAATTATAAACATTAAAAAATAAACATGTTTATATTATAAATATTGTATTATAAATTTGCATTATATAAATATTATAAATACATCTCTCTCTCTCTCTCTCTCTCTCTCTCTCTCAATGTTTCTACGCTGGTGCCTATAGACCTTCAGAAAACCCTCTCCGAGGCTGTGGTGGGTGCCCCGGGGTGGTTCTGCTTTGCCCCTCCTCGTTGGTCCAGGGACACGTCTTGCTCATTAAGCTAACAGTTTAAGAGCCCCTCCCTGGAAAGTCTGGATTCTCAGAGCCTCTGTGACATTCCCCACTTCACACCCTTCGTAGGACTTTTCCACACAGTTTTCCCTTTCCTCTTGTCTGTGTGCAGCCTTGCTGCTTGTCTGCCTGATTCATTGGATGACATATTCCTTGGCGACTAGGTAGCGTGTGTCTTTTGTAGTCTTGTGTCTTCCATAGTTGTGGGCTCAGTAGATGCTTGCTGGGTGGATGGACGGATAAATGGAAGAATGAAAAGATGAGCTTCTCTTTTGTTTAGCTTCTCTTTTGTTTTCTCCCTAAGCAGCACTTCGCAATGCTTCGTGACTCGAATTGTGCAGGTTTGCTGGCCGGGCGCGAGCCTTCTTATTTTAGTCCATCGGGGAAAGTGGCTGGCTCATGCAGCCACAGTGTAGCATTGGCATTTAAAAATATACCAAGGGCCGGGCGCGGTGGCTCAAGCCTGTAATCCCAGCACTTTGGGAGGCCGAGACGGGCGATCACGAGGTCAGGAGATCGAGACCATCCTGGCTAACATGGTGAAACCCCGTCTCTACTAAAAATACAAAAAAAAACTAGCCGGGCGAGGTGGCAGGCGCCTGTAGTCCCAGCTACTAGGGAGGCTGAGGCAGGAGAATGGCGTAAACCCAGGAGGCGGAGCTTGCAGTGAGCTGAGATCCGGCCACTGCACTCCAGTCCGGGCGACAGAGCGAGACTCCTCCTCCTCAAAAAAAAAAAAAAAATATACCAAGAATGACAATAAAAATTACAGTTACCATTTATTGAGTGTTTACTGTATGCCCTAAATGCTTTATGTACATTATCTTCTTTTCAACAATCTTGTTTGAATTAGGTCCTATTACTATCTCCATTCTGTAGAACAGGCTCAGAGAGATGAAGTACTTTGCTCACGAACGCACAGCTAGGTGTCCTAGGGAGGTAGCTAGGTGGTAGCAGAGCCAGGATTCGAACCAGGGCTGCTTGATCCACAGCCCAACTGCTCAAGCCCAACCTTGTACTTCTCGGATGGAGAGCCAGGTTTGCATGGAATTTTGTCTTCCTGTAGAGACTGGTTGCATTTTTAATTGCAGAAGACAAGCAACCTGTGATTAAGAGATTAACATGGCAACTTTTTTCCCCCTGAGAAAGTGGTACTTTAATTTGCACATAACATTAATAGTGAAGATACTGTCTCCAGAATAAGTAGCTCCCCTCCACCCCTCCCCGAAACCCTTATAGGACTTCAAAGGGGTCAACTCCAGCTCTCTCACTGCTTGATTCCTTTGGCTGCTTTTCTGCTTTAGCAATGAGAAGGCAACGGGAAGATGGACTCGTGAGAATTCACCCAGGAGAATAAGCAACTGGTTCTCGAGTGTTTTGTTATGTAAGCAGTAAACACTGTGGACAGCATCGTCCACTGTTTGTCACACTCAGCCCTGGGTTCTACAAAACTGAGTTTAAAAGAAAAAAAAAAGCTATCTGTGGAGATTTTGTTAAAGTTCCACTTGGTTAGCATGCTTGCAATGCACACTGTAACAAAGCTTTAATATAATTAAAATTTAAATTCCATGTAGAATCTAGTGGGTAGGCAGATGTACCGGTATGTTAAACTTTATGTCGCTTGAAAATGGTTTTCAAGTACATCAGAGGGAGACCATCCAGCTGTAAAATTATCTGTTTTATGATGCCGCATCACAGCTCTGATCTTTTTCTTTTAATTAAAAATGTACCTTAAAGTTGAACCATCCCCACTCTCTGCTACCTCGTCTTCCTTTCTGTCTACCGACAGAAGATGAACTAGCATGACTGTTCTATGAACCTTCAGGGATGTTTATGCAGGAAATAACTTTTCAATTAAATATTAATTTTTGTGGCTCTTCAGCTGGGCTCGGTCCCTCTGCAGGCCAAAGGGTAGCTCCCCCTGTATATGGTGTTGTCCAGGCTGTGAGGTCTTTGGTTGCTCATACCTTCTAACCTCTTGTAGCCAGTTCCAGAAATCAAGAGTCATAGAAACTTGCAAAGGTGAAGAGGTTATACCCACTGGGCTCTTCCTGACTTGCCAGGTGTGGCCAGTGTCAGAAGGCATCTATTCTCACAGTGGCATGTCAGGGTCCTGCCCCTGTCCCCCAAACACCTTTCTTACTATAGCTTTCTTTTTTTTTTTTTTTTTTTTTTTTTTTTGAGACGGAGTCTCACTCTGTCGCCCGGGCTGGAGTGCAGTGGCCGGATCTCAGCTCACTGCAAGCTCCGCCTCCCGGGTTCACGCCATTCTCCTGCCTCAGCCTCCCGAGTAGCTGGGACTACAGGCGCCCGCCACCTCGCCCGGCCAGTTTTTTTTTTTTTTTTGTATTTTTTAGTAGAGACAGGGTTTCACAGTGTTAGCCAGGATGGTCTCGATCTCCTGACCTCGTGATCCGCCCGTCTCAGCCTCCCAAAGTGCTGGGATTACAGGCTTGAGCCACCGCGCCCGGCCTCTTACTATAGCTTTCTAATGTCTGATTTCTTTTCCCAGAGAATGTTATCCCTTTAATTTGAGGTCTCATTGTCTGTTAAAATATGGACCACTGGTGGACAGCACTCACCAGTCATTATCCCCTTGTCATGGTTAACGTCTCCAGATCCCCCATGGAAGATGTTGGATGCTGGTGCCCAGGAAATGGCCTTGGCAGAGGGGAAAAGACACAGAAGGGCACACTGGGTGCAGGGGTTCCCCAGGGCTGGCTCTGGGTGTGGCTAATGAGCAGTTGTCGGCATCAGCACACTCAGCGTTACTTTTCAAATGAGATCAGTTTACCATGCACCTACCTTGGAGTCTGGCACGCAGCAAGTGCTGGGTAAATATTGGCTATTATTGAGATTATGAATATTTTATTACTCTAATTATAATCAGATCCTGGTAGGTTCTCTTAAGTATCCTTCTGGAACCTGCCAGCTGGCAGAAGGATGAGAGACAGGCAATGGTTGCATGACTCAGAAGGCCTATTGACTGGTCATCAGACGGGAATGGAACTTAGGGATCATCTCATTTCATGCCCCTACTTTTGCAGAACAAAACCAGGGGCTCACAGTAGAGAAGGGACTCACTTAGGGACACACAGCGAGCCATGGCAGAGTTGGGTCCTCTGACTTCCCCTGCTTTTTTCCTAATACCTTGGCTGCTCCCACCTCAGTTCAGCTTCCTCTGTGCTGGGAAGGGCCCTTGCTAAGCTGCTTGGATCCAGCTCTTCCTGGTACCCTTCTGTTACTTTGTTGGGGTGAGTGCCCAGATGCTCCCCTGCAGGCTTGGAGAGCCCTGCTCTACTGCCAGCACCCTCCCAGGCTGTGGGCAGAATGACTGGCCAAAGAGAGTCTCCCTGAACCTTAAAGAACCTTCCAGTTTCCAGCAGCCTCTCTGCTTTCTTTCAACTCTGCTAAGCAGCCAGTACCATTCACTCCCTGTAGCAGGAAAGGTCCTTTTTTTCTTTGTGCTGGAATGCAGTTGTGATGAAGCTATTTGAAAGCAGTGGTCCACGAGCTGCAACGATGGGGAGAGGACCACCCAGCTTGGCCCCCAGGTCTGTGATGATGGGCAGGTGATGTCCCCTCTGTGGGCAGAAGGTGCTGCTCTAGTTTGGATGTTTGTACTCCCAAACCTGTTACAATGGGATCCTAATGCTGCAGGTGGGACCTAATGGGAGGTGTTTGTGTCATGGGGACAGATCCTTCATGAATGGCTTGGTGTCATCCTTGTGGTAATGAGTGAGTTCTTGCTCTATTAATTCCAGTGAGAGTTCCCCCAGGAGCTGGTTGTTTAAAAGAGCCTAGCACCTTCCTTCTCTTCCTGGCTTCCTCTCTTGCCTTGTGACCTGCACACACTGGCTTCCTTTAGCATTCAGCACACCTGAGGCCCTCACCAGAAGCGAATACTGGAGCCATGCTTCCTGTATAGCCTGCAGAACCATGAGCCAAATGAACCTCTTTCCTTTATAAATTATCCAGCCTCAGCTATTCCATTTTAGCAACACAAACAGACCAAGACAGGTACCTTCCCTGAAACATGAGGGGCTGGACCCTCTGGCTTTCATCGTGCTTTTAGGCCACACACATTGATTCTAATTTGGCATTTTCATGCCTGAACTGTCTCAGTTTCTCCAGTCTAAGGTCCACGTTGGGGAACCTGGATCTAGACTCCTTTCCTCCCAGGTGACACCAGAGGGAAGACAAGCTGCTGGACTAAGTGCAGGCCCCTCCAGGGACCGTGGGGAGAAGGAACAGGTGGAAAACTGGGCACAGAAAGCCACGGGGTGCAGCTCCCATGGTGGAAGGTGGGGTGTCAGCAGCAAGGTGGGGTAGGCTGAGACTCAGGCACACTCCAGGGGGGAATTTTATCTGAGAGCCCAGCCCTCAGAATCCTGGGCTAACAGCCATCCATGGTACACAGGTAGCAGCCTCCAGTCTCATCAGATATTATGTATTTGGAAAATGAATCCTATCCTCAAGTATTAGTCACTGCTAGAAGCAAAAGCCTTCCTTAAGACACTTTGGAATGTTCCAGAGTCAGTGTTGTTTGGAGCCATGTAAGATGTATGAAACCAAAATTAATGACATTTTGCACATCCAAACTCCTAAGTGCCACCTGTTGGCTTTCTCCCGTCTCTGTGTGCAGCCTGCTTTTCTGGTCAGATTATTCTTTGGGGCAGTACAGGACCTCCTTCCGCCAGAAGCTCCTTCCAATACCTTCCAACCTCCAATTAACACTGAGGTTCTTCTCCCAAAGGATTCAGGATGCCCTGGCTATTGTGTCATACCATATTCTCACCTTTTACAGTGAGGTCATTGCAGAACTACTCAGCTATGTGGCAAACACTCCCTTTCCTAGTGATGGGATAGAAATATTTTTGGTCTACTTGATTTCAGTTGACTTTTAGGGATTCAGATAAAGTACTTAAATGTCAACTTATACTAAGTACACTAATTTCATTGTATGAACTCATTTAAAGTCGTATGTCTATAAACTAAAGAATTTGTAGAAATATGGCTTTTTTCCCCATCCTTTCATTCCATGAAATAGTTTTTTGTTTTTTGTTTTTTTTTTGTTTTTTGAGACGGAGTCTCGCTCTGTCGCCCAGGCTGGAGTGCAGTGGCCGGATCTCAGCTCACTGCAAGCTCCGCCTCCCAGGATCACGCCATTCTCCTGCCTCAGCCTCCCGAGTAGCTGGGACTACAGGCGCCCACCACCTCGCCCGGCTAGTTTTTTGTATTTTTTAGTAGAGACAGGGTTTCACCGTGTTAGCCAGGATGGTCTTGATCTCCTGACCTCGTGATCCGCCCGTCTCGGCCTCCCAAAGTGCTGGGATTACAGGCTTGAGCCACCGCGCCCGGCCCATGAAATAGTTTTTATTCAAGTTCTTCCTGTGTATGTTGTCATCCGTGAAGCCACTCTGCATGTCATCAAACAAAGGCACATCTTTACTTCTCTGTTGTTTGAGATACACTACTTTTTGAATGTAGATATGAAATTTTAATTGCATCTGCCTTAGGTCAGGCTGCTGTAACAAAATACCACAGACTGGGTGGCTTAAACAACAGACATTTATTTTCTTATGTTCTGGTGGCTGGAAGTCTGAGATCAGGGTGACAGCATGGCCAGATTCTGGTGAGGGCTCTCTTTCTGGCTTGTGGACAGCTGCCTTCTTGCTAAGTCCTTACATGGCCTTTTCTAAGTATGTGTGTGAGAGAGAGAGAGAGAGAGAGAGTGAAAGAGAGAGTCTTTTTCGTTCTAAGGCCATCAACTCTATTGGATACAGACCCTATCTGACCTCATTTAACCTTAATTACATCTCCAAATCCCTGTCTCCAAACACAGTCACACTGAGGCCACTGAGGGTGAGGGCTTGAACATATGAATTTTGGGGGACACAATTCAGCCCCTCATTCTAGCAGGACCGATATATATATGACACTAGGCAGGATTAGAAGATCTGCCTTGTTGGTGTAGTTTGTGGCTTCAGTGTTGTGAGGACTCACTCTTGTTTTCAGAAGTCGTTATGAGACTTGTTTATATGGATATTAGCACTTGCAATTGTCAGGTACACTGCTCAGAATAATTACTAAAAACTGTGTCAAATGTATTTGCTTCCTTCTACCAGTCCTGCCTGGTGATCTCTATAAGCATCCCAAACTAGTATTGATTGACGTCATTTTAGCTAATGGGACTTCTCCAAAGAGTACTTTATTATTTAAAATAGAGCTATTGAGAATGTTCCCTATAATTTGAACAACCCTAGGAATTCAACTTTAAGCTGGTCATTTGTCCCCCACTACTACCTGGTGAGGCAGCACTTGCTCTTTAGTCTCATGTTACAAATGCAGACAGGAAGGTCGAGTAACTGCCCAAGCTCTGCAGCAGTTGGGAAACAGAGCTGGCCTTCACCGGATTTGCTTTCTTCCCGAATTGGATCCCTTTCACTGCCTCGCTCTGCTCTGGGGGAAGTAAGGGAGTGAGGTCCAATGACATGGCCAAGATCTTTCAGGGGACGAGGAGTAGACTGAGTCCTTTATCCAGGGCCCTTCTCAAAGCCATCATGGATCTCTTGGAAGTATTAACCCCAAGGGGTGGAGATGCCGCCTCTGAGCTCCTGTCACCTTCCCAGGCCCCAGCGGGAGAGCACCTTTCCGCGCCGCTCCTCTGCGGTCTATGTGGGACTCCACGTGCCTCTTTATCTTGCATTAAATAACGGTTTTAGTGGGCTGCCAGCTTATTCATCTATTGTATTTATGGAAACTACTAAAGACTTCAAAAAAGGGTTTAATTCAATGTGAGGTTCTATCTTTGAAGAAATTTGTTTAATAGTGCAGGGAAAATTGGGCTTTTAATAGAGGAGGAGCAGAACCTGCTTTGTAACTTCAGAGAGAAAATGGAAATCGAGACGGGAAGTACCAGAGAAGCCACTGGGCTCGGAAGGAGGGTGATTTGGGAATGCGCTGGAACTGGGCCCGAGTAAAGCCCTTCCGAGCCTGTGGCTGCCCAGGCCTTCCTTCGTCTCTGTCTGTCTGTGCAGGAAAATGACAGCTCAGTGTCCAGGACTCTGGGCTGGGTTACTGCAGGAGCTGGACTCCAGCCTGATCGCATAGAGCTGTAGTAACCCAGGAGTCTGTATGCACAGAGGGGCTGGGACGATTGCAGTCATCCGTGACAGTGCCCTTGGCTTCTAGGCTGCAAGCATGAGGCCTCCCATGGCAGAGGGGAAGAGGCTGCCCTTCAGCGAAATACAGAGTGGACTGAGGGGATCTTGGGTACGGGGTTTTAAACAACATAATCCTGGGTGCAAATCCCTGTGCTGCCTCTATGACCTGTGACCTGGGCCAGTTTCTTTATGTCCCTGAACTTCGGCCTTCTCGTCTGTGTAGCGGAGATAATCCCAACCGTCTAGGTTGTGGCATGCGTGAATGATAGCTTACCGTCTAGGTTGTGGCATGCGTGAGTGATAGCTTCTATTTACTGAACACTTACTACGTGCGTGGCACTATGCCCGGTGCTTTAATTGGATCATTAAAAAAATGGGATGATTGTAAAGGCTGGGCCGAGGATCTCCCCTGGGGATGCGCAGTCATGGTGCTTCCCTGGCCTGGGCAGCTGCTTATTCCAGGAGTAGCCATGGGTCTGCGATCCTGCCTGCGACACTCCTCGCGGCAGGAGCTTGGCAGCCCCTGGACCCGGTGCCTGCTCAGGAGTCAGTCTTCTTCTTGGCTTATGTAGATCAACCAGGGCCTTGGGATGTGAGAAGTTAATTTCCACATATCCTGGAGGAGGAAGAAGCACATATAAAAGAAGTGAAGAGATAAGAACGTGTAGGAAGGTTATCTTTCAATTAAGAAGGGCAGTAATGCTTCCCATCAAGAGTCCTGTCAGGGAAAGTCTGGGAATATCTGTTTCAGTGCTTTGCTGAGAACCAGTTAGGTGTATTCTGCGCTGGTGGACACTGCTGTCCAGCAGGACACCCATCTCCATGACCTTCCCTGACCCTGGCCATGTCCTGCTGGATCCTCCTCCTTGAACACCAACCATCAGGGTGCCAGGACCTGTCCTCTGGGGCTGGGTCCTCACTGCTTCCCTGGGACTGGCTGTATGGGGGTGGATGTGGGCAGTCAGAGGGGGCAGGGAGAGAAGGATTTGGCATATTGCACACACGCAAATGCACACTCAAACATAAACCATGCACACACACACACTCAAACATACATCATGCATGCACATATACCACACACTCAAATATACACCATGTGCACACACGCCACACACTCAAACATATACCATGCATACACAAACACAACATGCACACACACACTCAAACATATGCCATGCATACACATACACATCACACACTCAAATATACACCATCACATTCAAACATGCTGTGTACGCACACACACAAAGATAGAGCATGCACACACGCACACACTCAAACATGCACCATGCACACACACTCATACACCTTGTACACACACTCAAATGTATATCATACACATGCACACAAAAACACACTCAAACGTACAGCATGCACCCACACAAACACACACTCAAATATACACCATACAGCCAGGTGTGATGTCTCACGCCTGTAATTCTAGCACTTTGGGAGGCCGAGGTGGGTGGATCACAAGGTCAAGAGATTGAGACCATCCTGGCTAACATGGTGAAACCCCATCTCTACTAAAAATACAAAAACAAAATTAGCTGGGTGTGGTGGTGGGCACCTGTAGTCCCAGCTACTCGAGATGCTGAGATGGGAGAATGACGTGAACCCGGGAGGTGGAGCTTCCAGTGAGCCGAGATCGCGCCACTGCACTCCAGCCTGGGTGACAGAGCGAGACTCCATCTCAAAAAAAACAAAACAAAACAACAAAAAAAACAAACCCAAATATACACCATGCACACACATTCATATACCATATACCACACACAAACAAACTCAAATATACATCATGCATGTACACTCACACACTCAAACATATACTATGCACATACACTCAAATATATACCATGCACACACACAAACACACTCAAACATACATCACACACTCTATGCACCATGCACACACACATTTATGCGCATGCACACACACACTCATACATCACACACACACTCATACACCACAAATACACATACTCAAATATGCACCATGCACACACACATTCATACACCATGCGCACACAAAAACTCAAACATATACCATGCATAGGCCGGGCGCGGTGGCTCAACCCTGTAATCCCAGCACTTTGGGAGGCTGAGACGGGCGGATCACGAGGTCAGGAGATCAAGACCATCCTGGCTAATACGGTGAAACCCCGTCTCTACTAAAAAATACAAAAAACTAGCCGGGCGAGATGGCGGGCGCCTGTAGTCCCAGCTACTCGGGAGGCTGAGGCAGGAGAATGGCGTAAACCCGGGAGGCGGAACTTGCAGTGAGCTGAGATCCGGCCACTGCACTCCAGCCTGGGCGACAGAGCAAGACTCCGTCTCAAAAAAAAAAAAAATATATATATACCATGCACACACACACACTTGTACACCATGCACACATACACCATGCACACATGCATGCACAGAAATATGCACCATGTACATACTCAGACATCCATCACACACATGCCACACACTCGTACACCATGCACAAACACACACACATACTCATACACCACACACATGCACACAGACACTCAAATACACAGTGCATACACACACGACACAAACACGTGTCGGGGGGAGCCTACAGAGCACTGACCACTCAGTTGTGGTCTCCGAGGTAGGTCAGAGCCTACGCTGGCTTATTGCCAGGTCCTGGGCACCTGCTCAGGATGGAGCACAGAGAAGGCCTTGCTGGCAGCTGTGAGGGGTGCGTGTGTCCGGTGGAGTGGGGCTTCCTGTCCTGTGGGCACATTCCTGAGATATGGGGGCCTGGTGTTTCCATGCACACATGCACACACATGCTCACATATGCATTATTTATACACACACATACATCACACACACACTCATACACCAGGCACATATGCACACACACACTCAAACATACACCACACACATGTACACACACTCAAAAATACACAATGCATACACACATGACACACTCAAACATACACCATGCACACACATGTTCACATATGCACCATGTATACACTCACCACACACTCATACACCATGCACATATGCACACACACAAACATACACCACACACATGCACACACACTCAAAAATGCACAATGCATACACCCATGACACACTCAAACATACACCATGCACACATGCACAGACATGCTCCCATATGCACCATGTATACACACACTCATACATCCTACACACACCACACTCACACATACACCATGCACACATGTACACACATGCTCCCATATGCACCATGTATACACACACACTCATACATCACATGCACACACATGCACCATGCACACAAACACACATACACCATGCACATGCATACACATACTACACAGTGAAATGTACACCGCACACACACCACACAAACATACACCATCCACATACATACACACACCACACACTCAAATATGCACCGTGGACATACCTCAAACACACGAATCCCCCTCCCCACTCCCCGCCATGCTCCCTCTTCTCCCTATGCTGGGCTTCTTTTGGAAAGAGCCACGGGGCTCCTTTTTTTCTGAATCCCCATCCTGCTGACTTGCCACTGGGGTGTCTTTACCTATGGGGGGACTGGGTCCAGTCCCCACGTTGCCACCTTCTGAGTGAGCACCAGGGCCTTCCCATTGCAGTTGGATGCGGCCAGCTGGCCCGTTCAGTCCAAGTGCCAGGAGCTCAGTGTGCCCTTCCCTTGGCTCTAGCTTCTCCCTCCCGCATCAGGGGACCACTCGGGCACTAGGTGTGGTGGCAGAGGGCGCCATGTGGGCTGTGACCATCTCTCTCCAGCAGACTGGGTGTGGGGGGGAGCCTACAGAGCACTGACTGCCAGTGGGCGACATTACTTTCTGCCCTGCCCCACCATTGGGCTGTTGACTTGCTTCTCCCAGCTCAGTTGTGGTCTCCGAGGTAGATCAGAGCCTGGGCTGGCTTATTGCCAGGTCCTGGGCACCTGCTCAGGATGGAGCACAGAGAAGGCCTTGCTGGCAGCTGTGAGGGGTGCGTGTGTCCGGTGGAGTGGGGCTTCCTGTCCTGTGGGCACATTCCTGAGATATGGGGGCCTGGTGTTTCCAGTTCATCCACTCCCTTCCAGCTGCCCAGGGATTGGGGTGCGGAGGGGGCAGGGGCTCCTCTGGGGGTGGGTACAAGTCCCTTCTTGCCACTCCCTAGCCAAACTGCCACTGGGCGGAGAGGGTGGCTTTCCCTGCAGGGAACTGGGAGTCCCAGATGTCTCCCTTCTGGGCTTGGGAGGGGTGCTCCTCCCCGAAGGACAGGGGTTTTGCTCCTGAGCACATGGGCCTTTTGCTTCTGAGCAGGAGAAAGACTTTCTGGCAGGGCACCGTGGCTCACGGCTGGAGCCTGGAAGGGTCTGACCCTGCAGGTGGCTTTGGGGGGCTCTCACGCAAGGGACTTTGCTCATTTTCTGCCCTTCTGTTGCCCTCAAATGTAGCAGAAGAAAGCGTGTCCCTCTCCAGCCCCTCGCTGTAGGAATGCCCGCTTCAGCTCAGGAGGGTAGTTTGGTTTCGTAACGGCCGTGTGGCTGTGGGTCAGGTGCTTCACCTTCCGGGCCTGGGGTAATCGTGCCATCTCCTGGGGCTGCCAGGGGGATTCAGTGAGCGGATTTCGATGAAGGCAGAATGTTGGCGATGTGAGTTTTTCTCATTTGGGTCTGAACAGCTGGGCTAGATTTCCTAGCTAGTCCCCAGCACACACTGAGAACAGGAAATGAGCCACTGGGTGCTCAGCTCTCCAAGAACGGCTGTCCCTGAGCGCTGGGGGATGGGCAGGTCCAGCCATGTTCCGGGAATAACTCGGGCCTGGGCGGCGGCCAGCAGGTCAGAGCTGGGCCAGAGGTGCCGACGGTGCCCAGGGTAAGGGGATGCCGGGAAGATGTCGAAGAGAAATGTGTGCCTGTGGGGAGCAGCACGTTTATGGAAATAAAAGTCTTGATAACAATTCACGAATCCTGGCAGCCCTGCCTTCCTTGCCGTACCTGGGGGCTTGTACTGCCAGGGGAGCTTTCGTCTCATTTCCTTCACTGCTGGGGAAGAGACTGCCCAGGACTCAAACAGGAAAACTGAGCCTTGGAGACGTTTGAATTCAACAGGGAGCAGCAGGCTGCTGCTGTTTGGTCGCCCAGCGGCCTCCCTGGAGGAGAGTCCCTCAGTGATGCCTCTTCAAAGGCTCTGCGTGCTGCCCACAGTCCGTAAGGAGTGAGGCACGTGTTGGCCAGAGTGTCCGCAAGGAGTGAGGCAGGTGTGGCCAGAGTGCCTGGACCTGCACTGCCCTTTGCCTCCCCAGCTGCAATCTCACCTGGGGGGCTCTGGCTGAGCTTTGCAGGTTGGCCTGGACCGGCAGGTGGGCACAGGCCCATTGCACCTGGCTGAGTGTGATTAAGAAAACAGGAATGGAAATGCTTTTCCAACTGAAGGAAGTCACAAAGCCACAGGGCATCCTCAGATGAAGCCCCTGCTTCCTCCATTGGAGCAGGGGCAAGCCAGATGGGGAGGGAAGATGCTTTTCCTCAGACCCCAGCGCCTCTCCACCCAGGCCTCTCCATGCCGGGGTGATTCTGGGCTGGATAATTCTTCATTGTTAGGGCCATCCTGGGCATGGAAGGATGTTTAACAGCATCCCTGGTTTCCACCCACTAGATGCCAATAGCACCCCAAGATGTGACAATCAAGTATGTCTCCAGGCATTGTCCAATTCCCTTGGAGGGTAGAATCGCCCCTCACCGAGAACCACTGCTCCACCCAATGCAAAGATGTAATTCTCAATGTGTTTAGGGCCAAGTATTGGGATGTGCAGAAGGATGTGCAGGACGTGGAACCCTGTGTGCTTGGGTTACGGCTGTTCCTTCTGGATGCTCTGAGGGAAAGGACCTGGGTCCTGGTCAGGCATAAAAGTGGGAAGAGTATTTCCCCTCTGATGTTGTCACTGCTGGCTGGTGCCGCAGACAGGCTCAGAAAGCACCGTTTCATTTTGCTCGAGTAAAGAAGGCAGGCGCAGAGTACTGCTCATATATTGATTGACTCATCAAATGATCCGCCGCAGCTGCCTGCATTTGTTTACAGGGCGAAAATTAATGCCACAGATGTTTACTGTATAATAGGATTTGAAATCTGTTGGGGGGAGCACCCGTTGAAACCATTGGGCCAAGAATGAGAAAAACACTTTGCATAAAGGAGGATTTGGTTCACTAAGTAGCACACAGTGCTTGCTGTCAAACGCTAACAAGAAACATGGGCCTCCTCTCCCTTGGCCCGCGCTGGCGTTCGCGCCTGGCTCCCTGGCTTTCTTCTGTACTGTGCTTTGATGTGGCACCTTCCAAAGTGTTTTCATGATGGAGAGGGCTTCCTCTGAAAGGCAGCACCCGAGCCCAGTGAACTGATATGTGGTTCTTCATTAGCACGTGGGCAGGCCTGGGGCCCCCGGCTCCGTTCCCTGTTCTCGGCTTCTCTTTGCAGCGGGCAGCCCTGGATTGCCTAGCCTAGCAAGGCTGCCTGGCTCTTGGGTGTGTGCCCGGGGTTCCCCTGGTGATCCCACCAGCTCCTGCTGTGTCCCTGCCTTCCACTGCCTGGAGCCAGGCCTCTGAATATAGCCATCCTCCGAGATGGGAGCTGCTTTTCCTTGGCAGAGCATCTAAGCTGTGCAACCCTGAGAGTCTTGACAGCACAGCCAATTCCTTGCCATGCCCAAGGGCCTTTCCCAGGCATCAGGGCAGATGGGGACCCCCAGTGCTTCTTAGTGGAGCCTCCGTCAGAGGAAATGGCTTTAGGGTGGGTCTCCCAGTGGAGGGCGGAGGACGTGGCAGGCTGCCGGTGCTCCTAGTGACCATTGGGAGGCCCTGGAGAGAGCCTCCTTCCCAGGAAGCTTCCTGCCAGTGGGTTCGAGTGTGCACACTCCATTTGTATTTTCACTTTCCTTATGTTTTTCTCTTCAGCCAGCTCTGATTGGATTCACCACAGATTAACATTTTCCATTATACATTATCATGTGTTTTTTTTAAACCAAATCTCCCTTCACAGATTGCTGTCTTTATAATATAGGAATTATTTCTCAGTCACTTTAAAAGTCCTGCTTCATTAGCTGGGTGACTGTTTGGTAATTTGCAAAGTCACTTTCGCAAGTTTTAATACTGCCCGGTTGAGGATCGCAGCAATAAATGTATTAGGTTTGAATAGTGTTATGATTCTGTCTGAAGTGAAAACATTAGAATCAGCCATTAGCTCTGATCTCAGCATCAGCCCACACCGTGCAGAAGACAATGGAGATAGATGATGCGATCACAGCCTCCGCCATGGGAAGAATCCTGGGTGAGGCCTTGGAGCCCTTTGTCTCAGCTCTTTGCCAAGACTCAAGGCAATAGCTCCTGCATCTCCAGTACCTTCCCCGTTTCCGTTCTCCTTAGAGTGGCTTAAAGCTCCTCCTTCCACATAAGCATCTCATGTCTAGATTCTAGAAGGCAAATGGAGACTTTGAAGACCCCAACCTCGAGCTCCCCCTCCAGCTTTTTTGACAGATGATGGTACTTGCTGGGAGACAGTGACCAGAGGCTTTCATTGGGACTTTTGGAGGGGGCATTCTCAGTTTTCTTCCTCCTCCTGTGTTGATGCCACCTCTGAGCCATGCTGAGAGAGCAGGGAAGTTGCCAAGGGCAGAGATGTCCAGCCCCTGCTCTGAGGCTGCCACGCACCTCCTCAGGGAGAAGGGGAGGGTGCGCATTGCTCCATTCTGCTCAATTCCCAGCAGGCTTCTCCGCCTCCCTGGAGGCTCCTCTGAGTCCCTCTCAGCCCGAGACGCTTTCCTCCTGGAAGAGAGGGTGGGCGGGCTCGAGGAGAACCCTGGAGCCTCACGTGGCCTTGTCGCGTTTCATTCGCCCTGATTAATTTGGCATCTGTATGAACCAGAGGGAGTGGTGCTCGACCCTAACCTTTCACAGATGTTCCAGGCCAAGGTTTTCTGGCAAAATCGATTTTGACATTTTGATAAGAACCCTCTCGCCGTGTTCTGTATTTTGAATCTTTGACTCTAAGCTGTTCTGAAAACCAGCTGTGAAGCTAAATCTTGTTTGTAAAATCTGCATGTTGCATCAGCAGCAGAAACCGCCAGAGCCTCGAGGTCATTTCATAGACACTCGAAGCAAGTTAGGTGGGATTGTGAGGATATTGAATCGCGGTGGTTTATCAGACTTCTGCCATGGGAAGCATTGTGAGAGATGCATAATGAATGTCTTGAACCCTTTTCTGTCTCTAGCAGTGTTTGGAATGCAAAAAAAAAAAAAAAGTAAACCTTTAATGGAAAGATTTGGTATTCATGAGAAAGACAGAGTCCCTGCTCCTTAGGAAACTTGGTTGCCTTGTAAAACAGAATGTCTGTATCAGGAGCACGGTGATCTTTTGTCATTTGGTATAAGGAAAAAAATTAAAAATTGGATTGGAAGCATTTGAGGTCACTGTGTAAAAGGCACACGCCTACTGTCCAAACTGAAGTTCTCATTTGCAAGTGTTATTTGAGGGGGAAAAGAAGTGGTTTCCAAACTGCCTTAGCTTGCAAAGGAAGGGCTTGCTTCTCCCTGCTGCCCTGTGTCCCCGCACTCAGGAGGAGGCTGTGTGTCCTGCTCCGCTGTCGGCAACCTCCTGAAGAAATAACACAGATGGATGGGCACAAGCAGAGGGACGGGGACACACAGGGCCCAGGCGGGAGGGAAAGGACGAGACGAGTGACCGGCAACCTCCCGCCTGCTCTTTCTCACAGCAGACAGCCAGGAGGAGGTGATCTGGTGGGCGGGGACATTGCAGCTGCCCTAGGGCTGCTTCCAGTGTGAGGGCCACGGCAAGTTCTTGACCCACTTTGTCTTTCTTTCGCCCCGTGGGTCCCTTGCGTGACAGGGACGTGTTCCAGGTCTTGGGAGCGTTTCATGAATGACAGTGGACATACTATTAAAAGGCTGGATGTGGCGCCTGAGAAGGCTGCGTTTTGTTTGGTGATACCGAACAAAGACCAAAGGAACCAGGAGCCACTAGACCTGGGCTCCAATCATGATTCTGTCCCTGGGTTCCTCTGTGATCTGGGCACAGCCATCTCCCCTAGGGGCACTGGACGTCCTGTGTGTACCTGGGGGCAGTGGGATGGATGAGCAGGGCCCTGGAATTTCTGAGCACCTGTGGCAAGCCCTCGTTTTCTCTGGAGCGTCACTGTACAGTTAGGGTGGGTTTGTGGCAGGTACTTAGAGACGTCCCAGTAGGAGACAGCAGACCAAGATACAGGGAGATGCTGGGATCCACCCACTTTATAGTTAAGGGGTACCCTTTCTGGAGTCAGAAGATGAACAGATTGACCCTGAGGGTAGCCCCCATCCGAGACTCCCGTCTGTAGGTGTTGAGGTTTGCATTTGATAGCAGGAAAAGGTGCTATTAAGATCCTGGAGTCATTGATAATTGGGGGGTGCATCAGTGAATGAGCCTGTCTTAGATTTTCTCTCTTTTTCCTTTGGGAGGTTGATGGGGTTTATCTTCAGCTCTCCAGGCCTCCTCCTCTGTCCCCTTTCCAACCCCGCCATCACTTTCCTTCTCTGGGCACTTAGATCTTTCACTGCTGTCCGCATCCCTCTCTAGCAGGAGAGGATCTGAGAGATTGACTCGCACTAAGGCAATAATGAATTTATGTGTAATCTGTCCTGTGTGTGTGTTACTTGCTCTAAAGAGGACTGGGTGAAGAGGACAGTGCTTACCTGAAGGGAAGGGGTGCTGATAGTGGGGTTCCAGGCATGTGACACCCACCCAAGTTCTGGGATGCCCTCCTGTCCCCCACACCAGCCCGGAGGCTGGAAGCTCTTGGGAAAGGAGACTGGTCAAGAGCTTGTGGGCAGTCTCTTTGGGTTTATTGGACTCCAAATATTTACTGTCCAGGAGTTAAAAGGTGATATTCTTCCAATCAGCTCCTCAGGGAGTCCGTGGTTTGGCTGTTGGGAGCGCAGCTCTGTTTCCCTGCAGAGCCCCTCCCCACTCTAGCCGGGCTTGTGGGTGCCCGCATGGAGCCTGCAGCCTCTGCGTGTGCACATCCTTCATTGAAAATCTCTCCTGTCATGTGGGCAGAACGTCCCCTGGCCAGTTTGCAGTCTCTCCATACCAGGCCCTTCTCCAGCCAGGGTGAGTAAAAGGTACACGGCTGAACATCAATGCCAGTGAATGAGAGACTATAGAGGCCTGGAACAGGCTGGTGGCAGAGAGGTCCCTGGGAGGGCCGTGCTGAGGCAGGGGTGTCGGGGGTTGTGCGTTGGAGGAGGCAACATCACTGTGGACAGGCAGGAAGGTGGCCTCGAGGGGGTAAGGGGACAGGGCAGAATGAGCCTTTCCCAAAAGTGAGACACTCAAAGCCTTGTCATGCCGGGCAGCGCCCATTCCTGCCTACCTGTCCCTTTTGCTGACTTGGAGGGAGCCTGTGGGAGGGAGGTCCAGATCACAGGCGGGTCCCCTCCAGCCTCTCTGAGGGCACCGTGGGGGTGGGGATTGGGCAGGGAAAAGAGTGGAGCCCACAGAGCAGGACACAGAGAAGCCTTGAGCTGGAAATAAGGAGGCCAGCATCTAGGCCTGACCTGTCATTAACGAGCCATGAGTCATGAGGTTTGTTTGTTTTTTTTTCCCCCAAGGGATCCTCCCATCTCAGCCCCCTGAGTAGCTGGGACCACAGGTGCGTGCCACCATGACTGGCTAATTTTTAATTTTTTTACGGAAGAGGTCTTGCTATGTTGCCCAGACTAATACTGAATTCCTCAGCTCAAGCAATCCTCGTACCTCAGCCTCCCAAAGTGCTGGGATTACCAGCATGAACCACTGCAGCCAGTGAGCCATGAGGTCTTGAGCAAGGCTGCCCCTCTAGTTAGAAGTCCTCTTCTCTGTGCCTCATGGTTCCATAGCCTGGGGTACCCCAGCTCCAAATGACACATCTCCCTGCGTTTGCTGTGCACCTGACTGGGTGTGGGTGATGCTCATTTCTAATGCATTTCTTCATTCAGTTCCACATTTGTGGGGCACCTCTTCTAGAGCTAGCTCTGTGCCAAAAAGGAGATATAAAGATAAATAGACTGGGCACGGTGGTTCACAACTGTAATCCCAGCACTTTGGGATGCCGAGGTGGGAGGATCACCTGAGGTCAGGAGTTTGAGACCAGCCTGGCCAACATGGAGACATGTTTAATAGAGACGTGGCCAACATGTCTCTACAAAAAAGACAAAAATACTAGCCAGATGTGGTGGTGCGTGTGATCTCAGCTACTGGGGAGGCTGAGGCAGGAGAATTGCTTGAACCTGGGAGGTGGAGATTGCAGTGAGCCAAGATCGCCCCACTGCACTTCAGCCTGGGCAACAAGAGCGAAAACTCCATCTAAATAAATAAATAAATACATACATACATAAATAGGAGAGGGTCTCTATCTTCAAGGAACCCCCAGCCTAGTGGTGGAAGCAGATAGATACACGAATGGTGAAAGTTAATGTAATGTAGGCAGGACAGTGAGAGATACATGTGGGAGGCAGCCAGCTGGCCTGTGAGGGCCAGAGAGGGCTTCTCAACAGGGAGGTGATGTCTGAACTGAATTCCCTTCAAAGTGAGCTCCCTCTGACCTGCACTGACTATTCACAGATATTCTAGGGCTCCTACCTTGAAGCTGAGCCATGTGCCCTGGTGAATATAAAATAGTGTAAGGAATTTTTTCGCTAGTTGCTAATCCTGATTGACTGTTCTTCATATCAAGACCAAGACGATTTCAGAAGTATCTGCAACACGTGTAACTTCTGTCCTTTTGACTATTTTGGGGACGACATTTAATTTTATGGCAAGCAGATCATTCATGATTTCAGATGACCCAGATCGGCTCATACTTTGAGCACTTTACAGTCTTGTCTTCACTGCTAGCCCTATTCTTTTCTCGCTAAGTCCTCCGCTACTACCGCCATCCTAACCCTGACTTGCTCTTCTTACTATCACCAGTGGGTTATAGGCCAGCAGAAACTGTAAGAGAGGAGCTTTCAGAACAAAAATTCTCAATCACCTCTGTGTTCCTAAGAATAAAAGGGATCAGAAAGAATTTTTATGCAGAAAAAAGTATTTGACAACACTTAACACAAAAATTAATAAAAACTTTTGGCCGGGCGCGGTGGCTCATTCCTGTAATCCCAGCACTTTGGGAGGCCGAGGTGGGCAGATCACGAGGTCAGGAGATCGAGACCATCCTGGCTAACACGATGAAACCCTGTCTCTACTAAAAATAAATAAAAAAAATTACGGTGAAACCCCGTCTCTACTAAAAAAATACAAAAAACTAGCCAGGCGTGGTGGCGGGCGCCTGTAGTCCCAGCTACTCGGGAGGCTGAGGCAGGAGAATGGCGGGAACCCGGAGGCGGAGCTTGCAGTGAGCTGAGATCCGGCCACTGCACTCCAGCCTGGGCGACAGAGTGAGACTCCGTCTCAAAAAAAAAAAAAAAAAAAAAAAAAAAAATTAACCGGGCTTGGTGGCGGGCACCTGTAGTCCCAGCTACTCTGGAGGCTGAGGCAGGAGAATGGCGTGAATCCAGGAGGCGGAGCTGGCAGTGAGCTGAGATTGCGTCACTGCACTCCAGTCTGTACAACAGAATGAGACTCTGTCTCAAAAAACAAGCAAACAAACTTTTGGCAAGTTAGGGATAGAAGAGCCCGTTCTTAATCTGATAAAAGATAGCTATCAAAAGACTGTAGCACAGGCAAATGGAAACTGAAACCAGAATTAGATCTACAACACACCCACCCTACTGGTGAAAAATTTAAAAGACCGAGGACACCATAAGTTGGCAAGGTTGTGCAACAACAGGAAGCTTCATACATTATTGATGGGATGTAGATGGTATGAACAATTTGGAAAAGTACCTGGCAGTTTCTTAAACTAAATATACATCTATCGCATGACCCAGCAATTCCTCTCTTGGACATCTACCAAGAGAAATGAAAACATATGTTCACAAAAAGACTTGTATGAGAATGTTCTTGGCAGTTTTACTCAGTCACTGAAAGCAGAAAGCAACTCAGGTATCTACCAACAGGTAAGTGGACAAGTGGAGGTATTTTTGTACAACAGAACGTTGCCCTGCAATAAAGAGAAACACATTTTGGATTACATGCCACACACAGATGAATCTCAAAAATGTCATGCAGAGTAAAAGAAACCAGAAACAAGAGTACATGTTATATGTTTCATTTATATCAACTTCTAGATTAAACAGAAATAATTGATGGTACAAAATGATCCTAACCATGACTACCTCTGTTGTGGGTGATGGTGTCTGCAATTTACTGGGAAAAGACGTAAAGTAACTTTCTTGGGTGACTACAATGCCTGTATCTTGACAGATGTTGGGTTACACAGTGAGGCACATTTGTCAGATGTGACCCGTGATGCATTTGAGATCCATGCATTTCACTCAGTAAAATTACTTCAAACAAACAAAATACAAACAAATATTGGACTCTAGCTAACAATATGTCTTTAGACTTGTATTGATGTTGGCAATTTACTCTGAAATGCATCAGAAAATAAAATGGATTGATGAATGCACAAAAGGATGGCTGGATGGATAGTTATGAAATAGAGCAAATATAGCAAGATGTTAATTATAGAATCCAGGTGGTGGAAACAAGGGTTTCCTCTCTAAAATGCTTTCAGGTTTCCTGTATGTTTGATAGTTTTCATAGTAAAATTTTGGAGGAAAACTGAGCAGTCTGTCTTTGGATTCGTACACATCTGGTAAAACTAGATTTTTAAAAATTATGGAAATTTTATGCACAAATATCGGGAAGGTTTCCCTTTGGGTCAGGCTTGCTAAGAGTGGGGCTCAAAGAAGTACTCACAGTGGCTTAATGTGGAATGTTCTAGTTCCTAAGTTGGGGTGAGGTGGGGGTGCAGTAATGGGTCTTTTATTTAAATTTTGTACTTTATAAATACAGAACACACATCTATGTATGAAGTATTACATACTATTTTTTTAAATTATGTGGCTCTTAAGTTTTTTTAAAGGAAATAGTGGAGTCTCGGGGTAGGGCAGTTCTGTTTTTAATAGGCTTTAAATGATTTGGGCCTAAGATGGGCTTCCTTTCATCGCCAGGGTGAGCTGGAGTTCAGGAGAATTTTGACTTTGTTTGATTGCAAAAATTCAAAGTGATGGGCATTTTTAGTATGCTTATTTTTAAATATAAGTAGAAAAACATACAAACCAGTACCGCTGGAATTTAAACTCTGATAACACAGACCTCAAGTCCAGTCACCTTACCTTCTTCCTGTCAGCCAGTGATCTCACTTTCTACTTCTCCAGCCCTAATAGAAGACAGGGAACCAGACTGTCCTCACCCATGCCCCACAGGCTACCGACTTCCCTGTGTGTCTTCCTGCCGCCTTCCCCTTGGAAGGATGAGGGAGTGGTCTGGCTGTTCTCCACCTCCCTGAGCTCTGGATCCCACCATTTTTTCCTCTTCGTCTTCAGTTTTGTTTTCATTCTTGTTTTTGTTTTTGAGACAGGGTCTTGCTCTGTCACCCAGGCTGAAGTGCGATGGCGAAATCATAGATCACTGCAACCTTGAATTCCTGGGCTCAAGCAATCCTCCCACCTCAGTCTCCCAAGTAGCTAGGACTACAGTTGTACAGGATCATACCTGGCTAATTTGTTAAAAAAATTTTGTGGAGATGGGGTCTTGCTGTGTTCCCAAACTCCTTGCCTCAAGTGATCCTCCCGCCTTGGCCTCCCAAAGTGCTGGGATTACAGGCATGAGCCACCACCTCTGGCCTTCTGGACAAATGGAAAGAATCGCCTTGCCTCTCTGTGCCTCCTTCGTAGTGTTGTTCTATAAGGATTAGAATGGTTCCTGGCACGAAGTACACAGCTGGGTACAATGACTCACACCTGTAATCCTAGCACCTTGGAAGGCTGAAGTAGGCAGATCACTTGAGGCCAGGGGTTCAAGACCAGCCTGGTCAACATGGCAAAACCCCATCTCTACTAAAATACAAAAATTAGCCTGGCATGGTGATGGGTACCTCTAATCCCAGGTACTTGGGATGCTGAGGCAGGAGAATCATTTGAACCTGGGAGGTAGAGGTTGCTGTGAGCTGAGATCATGCCACTGCACTCCAGCCTGGGCAACTCCATCTCAAAAAAAAAAAAAAAGCCGTTATCATTAATGACTTAACTCTCCCTATCATATCTCCTTTCTACATCTTCAGCTTTACTCCCCCTCACCCTCCCCAAATGTCCTGAAATTGTCCACAATGGCTGTCTCTACCTTGTCACCTGGCCTCCACCAATGACCTCCTGGTTGCCATCAGACGTTTCTCAGTCCTCGTTTCTTTGACTATCTCGGCAGCATTGATTGGATACTCTGAGCCACGTTTTTTTCTTGAAACAGACTCTTCCCTGGGCCCGCTAGGGTACCATGCTTCCTGGCTTTCCTTCCAACTCCCTGACCACCTTCTCTCTTCTCTTTGTGACCTCCCATTCCTATGTTTAGCCCTTAAATATTTGTGATGCTCAAGATTCAGTCCAAGGCTCCCGTTTTCCTTACTTGAAAAACTTTCTTTGGGAAATTTCATCTACTTTTATGGATTTGGTTTCAATGATGACACACAGTTCTCTGTCTACAGCCCAGGTAGTACCACTAAGTTTCAGAACAGTAACCCCATTTGACCACTGACCACTTCCCCTTGGATTCCCCACACTCTTTTCCTCTCTCCCCTGACATGCGTTTCTCTTGGGTTCTCTTTCTCAGTATATGGTACCATCCATCTGTGTTCTCCTCCCCGCTCCAGTCCGTCAATTGGTCCAGTCGTTCACCACTGTGACTGACTCTGCCTCTGATACCTGGAAGTCCCTTCTTTCTCTCTCTCCTTCTTTTTTTTTTTTGAGATGGAGTCTCGCTCTGCTGCCCAGGCTGGAGTGCAATGGCCAGATCTCAGCTCACTGCAAGCCCCGCCTCCTGGGTTTACCCCATTCTCCTGCCTCAGCCTCCCAAGTAGCTGGGACTACAGGCGCCTGCCACGTCGCCCGGCTAGTTTTTTGTATTTTTTAGTAGAGACGGGGTTTCACCCTGTTAGCCAGGATGGTCTCGATCTCCTGACCTCGTGATCCGCCCATCTCGGCCTCCCAAAGTGCTGGGATTACAGGCTTGAGCCACCGCGCCCGGCCTCTCTCTGTCCTTCTTAAGCCCATCTGAGTTCAGGGTTCCATGATCTTTTTCTCATATTGCTGCAAAGGCTTTTTCCTCTTCTCCTTGCTCCCTCTCTTGCCCTCCTCCACTTCATCCTCTAAACCTCAATTCTGTGTATGTCATTCCAATACTTAAAACCTTTTAGTGCCTTTCCATTGCTCTCAAACAAGATCTAAACTCCTGAATTTGTTCACAAGGCTGCACTCATGCTGGCAGTAGCCTCTTTCCCCACCATTCCTTCCACCTCTCTGTGCCCTTTTCCTATGGACTTTTATGTCTCTGTTCTCTCTTCCCACAGCCCTCCTTTTCCACCCTGCACTTGGATAGCTCCTGCTCATCCTCTGGTGCTCAGCTTCACAGTCCCACCCCACCAGGAAGCCTTCTCTGATCTCTTTCCTTCATTCATGCAGCAAATCTCCATTGAGGGCTGATATGGTTTGGCTGTGTCCCCACCCAAATCTCATCTCGAATTGGAACTCCCACAATTCCCACGTTGTGGGAGGAACCCAGTGGGAGGTGATTGAATTACGGGTGCTGTTCTCATGATAGTGAATGAGTCTCCAGAAATTGGATGGTTTTAAAAACAGGAGTTTCTCTGCACAAGTTCTCTCTTTGCCTGCTACCATCCATGTAAGACATGAATTGCTCCTCCTTGCCTTTCACCTTCTGTCATGATTGTGAGGCCTCCCCAGCCACATGGAACTGTAAGTCCAAAAAAACCTCTTTCTTTTGTAAATTACCCAGTCTTGGGTATGTCTTTATCAAAAGAACAAAAACGGACTAATATAAGGGCCCACTCCATTCAGGCACCAAGGGCGGAGTGCTGAAGGAGAGGCAAAGGTCTCCTTCCCAGAGCTGACAGCCGCTGGGGAAAGGCAGTAAGGGGCAAGCAATGAATCTGATCGGCTCTAATAGTACAATAGCAATGAAGAAAACAGGGCAAGGTGTGCAACACCAAGCTTACCGTGTGTGTGTCTCTCTGTGTTGGCAACGTCAGATCCTCTCCCCTGAGAACATCTGAACTCAGACTTGAAGGAGATGAAGAAACTAGCCCTGCAAAGATCAGAGGGAAGGACAGCCCAGGCAGGAGGAACATGTAGAAGGCCACTGGGCGGGGGCGTTTCTTGATGTGTTAGAGGAGTAGAAAGAAGACCAGGGCTTCTGGAGTATGGTGAGTGCAGGAGAAAGCAGGGAGCTGTTGGATCCCAACAACTGGCTGGGGCAAGACCATGTATGGTCTTGCAGGTCATGGTAGGGAGCTAGGATTTTATATTTGGTGCAGCAGACACCATTGGAAGGTTTTAACCAAGTGGGTTCCACAGTTGGACATAATTCCCGTATAATACAATTCAAAGAGTACAATTTGATGGTTTTTAGTATATTTACAGAGTTGCGCAACCATT